>NC_135072.1:6875808-8125808 GCF_051401765.1 Calliopsis andreniformis
CAAATGCAAAATAAATACAACAGTTTTTCCATCGTATAAAACGAATAATTGCAACCAGTGTGAAAGTAATGTTCATTTCTACGTTCGGGGCAACCTAGGCTTCACCCTAGGGCGTTGCTCCACCAGATGGAATAGTGAGGACCTTAGATGTCAATGCTAGAAGCATAAAATACAATAAAGATGCAACAAGTTTTTCCATCGTATAAAACGAATAATTGCAACCAGTGTGAAAGTTATGGAGATTTCTACATTCCAAGCAACCTAGGCTTCACTCTAGGGCGTTGATCCATCAGACCGAACAGGTTGGACCTAAGAAGTCGACGAAAGAAACATAAAATACAATATAAATACATCAGTTTTTCCATCGTAAACAGGAATAATTGCAACCAGTGTGAAAGTGATGGTCATTTCTACGTTCCGGGTAACATAGGCTTCACTCTAGGGCGTTGCTCCACCAGATCGAATAGTTAGGGCCTAAGAAGACAACGCCAGAACCATAAAATACAATATAAATAGAACAGTTTTTCCATTGCGTAAAGCGAATGATGCAACCAGTGTGAAAGTTATGGTCATTTTTACGTTCCGTGCAACCTAGGCTTCACTCTAGGGCGTTGGTCCATCACACCGAATAGTTTGGACCTAAGAAGTCGACGAAAGAAACATAAAATACAATATAAATACAACAGTTTTTCCATCCTATAAAGCGAATAATTGCAACCAGTGGAAAGTTATGGTCATTTCCACGATCCGGGCAAACTAGGCTTCACTCTAGTGCGTTGCTCCACCAGATCGAATAGTTAGGGACTTACAATTCTACGCCAGAAGCATAAAATACAATAAAAATTCAACAGTTTTTCCTTCGTATAAAAAGAATAATTGCAACCAGTATGAAAGTTATGGTCATTTCTACGTTTGCGGGTAACATACGTTTCACTATTGGACGTTGCCCCACGAGATCGAATAGCTACGACCTTAGAAGTCAACTCCTGAAACATAAAATACAATAAAAATACAACAGTTTCTCCATCGTATAGCATGAGTAATTGCAACCAGTGTGAAAGTAATGGTCATTTCTACGTTTCGGGCAACCTAGGCTTCACTCTAGGGCGTTGCTCCACCAGATCGAATAGCTAGGGCCTTAGAAGTCAACGCCAGAAGCATAAAATACAATAAAAATACATCAGCTTTTCCATCGTGTAACAGGAGTAATTGCAACCAGTATGAAAGTGGTCATTTCTACTTTCCGGGCAACCTAGGCTTCACCCTAGGGCGTTGCTCCAACAGATTGAATAGTTTAGGTCCTTAGAAGTCAACGTTCGAAGCATAAAATGCAATAAAAATACAACAGTTTTTCCAACGTATAAAGGGGTTAATTGTAACCAGTTTGAAAGTGATTGTTATTACTACGTTCCGGGCAACCTAGGCTTCACTCTAGGGCGTTGCTCCACCAGATCGAATAGTTAGGGCCTTAGAAGTCAACGCCAGAAGCATAAAATACAATATAAATACAACAGTTTTTCCATCGTATAAAACGAATAATTGCAACCAGTGTGAAAGTAATGGACATTTCTACCTTCCGGGCAACCTAGGCTTCGCCCTAGGGCGTTGCTCCACCAGATGGAACAGTGAGGACCTTAGATGTCAGCGCTAGAAGCATAAAATACAATAAAGATGCATCAGTTTTTCCATCGTATAAAACGAATAATTGCAACCAGTGTGAGAGTTATGGACATTTCTACATTCCGAGCATCCTAGGCTTCACTCTAGGGCGTTGCTCCACCAGATCGAACAATTAGGGCCTTAGTAGTCAACGCCAGAAGCATAAAATGCAATATAAATACAAGAGCTTTTCCATCGTATAAAATGAATAATTGCAAACGGTGTGAAAGTGATGGTCATAACAGGAGTAATTGCCACCAGTGCGAATGTAATGGTCATTTCTACGTTCCGGGCAACCTACGTTTCACTCTATGGCGTTGCTCCACCAGATCGAATAGTTAGGGCCTAAGAAGTCAACGCCAGGACCATATAATACAGTAAAGGTGCAACAGTTTTTCCATTGTATAAAACGAATAATTGCAACCAGTTTGAAAGTAATGGCCATTTCTACGTTCCGGGCAACCTATGCTTCGCCATAGGGCGTTGTTCCACCAGATGCAACAGTGAGGACCTTAGATGTCAGCGCTAGAAGCATAAAATACAATAAAGATGCATCAGTTTTTCCATCGTATAAAACGAATAATTGCAACCAGTGTGAAAGTAATGGACATTACTACGTTCCGGGCAATCTAGGCTTCGCTCTAGGGAGTTGCTCCACCAGATCGAATAGTTAGAGACTTATAACTCAACGCCAAAAGCATAAAATACGATAAAGGTGCAACAGTTTTTCAATCGTATAACAGGAATACCTGCAACCAGTGTGAAAATACTGGTCATTTCTACGTTCCGCGTAACATAGGCTTCACCCTAGGGCGTTGCTCCACCAGATCGAATAGTTAGGGCCTAAGAAGTCAACGCCCAGAAGCATAAAATACTATAAAAATACAACAGTCCTTCCATCGTATAACAGGAATAATTGCAACCAGTGTGAAAGTAATGGTCATTTCTACGTTTCGGGCAACCTAGGCTTCCCTCTAGGGTGTTGCTCCACCCGATCGAATAGCTAGGGACTAAGAGGTCAGCGCCAGAAGCATAAAATGTAATAAAAATGCAACAGTTGTACCATCGTATAACAGGAATAATTGCAACCAGCGTGAAAGTAATGGGCATTTCTACGTTCCGGGCAACCTGGGCTTCACTATAGGGCGTTGCTCCGCCAGATCGAATAGCTAGGGACTCAGAATTCAGCGCCAGAAGCATAAAATATAATAATAATACAACAGTTTTTCCATCGTATAACAGGAATAATTGCAACTAGTGTGAATACAATGGTCATTTCTACGTTCCGGGCAACCTACGTTTCACATTATGGCGTTGCTCCACCAGATGGAATAGTTATGGCCTAAGAAGTCAACGCCAGAAGCACCAAGTACATAATAAATACAACAGTTTTTCCATCGTATAACGGGAATAATTGCAACCAGTGTGAAAGTGATGGACACTTCTACGTTCCGGGCAAACTAGGCTTCACTCTAGGCGTTAGACCACCAGATCCAATAGTTATGGCCTAAGAAGTCAACTCCAGAAGCATAAAATACAATAAAAGTACAACAGCTTTTCCATCGTATAACAGGAATAATTGCAACTAGTGTGAATATAATGATCATTTCTACGTTCCGGGCAACCTTCGTTTCACTCTATGGCGTTGCTCCACCAGATGGATTAGTTATGGCCTAAGATGTCAACGCCAGAAGCACCAAATGCAAAATAAATACAACAGTTTTTCCATCGTATAAAACGAATAATTGCAACCAGTGTGAAAGTAATGTTCATTTCTACGTTCGGGGCAACCTAGGCTTCACCCTAGGGCGTTGCTCCACCAGATGGAATAGTGAGGACCTTAGATGTCAATGCTAGAAGCATAAAATACAATAAAGATGCAACAAGTTTTTCCATCGTATAAAACGAATAATTGCAACCAGTGTGAAAGTTATGGAGATTTCTACATTCCAAGCAACCTAGGCTTCACTCTAGGGCGTTGATCCATCAGACCGAACAGTTTGGACCTAAGAAGTCGACGAAAGAAACATAAAATACAATATAAATACATCAGTTTTTCCATCGTAAACAGGAATAATTGCAACCAGTGTGAAAGTGATGGTCATTTCTACGTTCCGGGTAACATAGGCTTCACTCTAGGGCGTTGCTCCACCAGATCGAATAGTTAGGGCCTAAGAAGACAACGCCAGAACCATAAAATACAATATAAATAGAACAGTTTTTCCATTGCGTAAAGCGAATGATGCAACCAGTGTGAAAGTTATGGTCATTTCTACGTTCCGTGCAACCTAGGCTTCACTCTAGGGCGTTGGTCCATCACACCGAATAGTTTGGACCTAAGAAGTCGACGAAAGAAACATAAAATACAATATAAATACAACAGTTTTTTCCATCCTATAAAGCGAATAATTGCAACCAGTGGAAAGTTATGGTCATTTCCACGATCCGGGCAAACTAGGCATCACTCTAGTGCGTTGCTCCACCAGATCGAATAGCTAGGGACTTACAATTCTACGCCAGAAGCATAAAATACAATAAAAATTCAACAGTTTTTCCTTCGTATAAAAAGAATAATTGCAACCAGTATGAAAGTTATGGTCATTTCTACGTTTCGGGTAACATACGTTTCACTATTGGACGTTGCCCCACGAGATCGAATAGCTACGACCTTAGAAGTCAACTCCTGAAACATAAAATACAATAAAAATACAACAGTTTCTCCATCGTATAGCATGAGTAATTGCAACCAGTGTGAAAGTAATGGTCATTTCTACGTTTCGGGCAACCTAGGCTTCACTCTAGGGCGTTGCTCCACCAGATCGAATAGCTAGGGCCTTAGAAGTCAACGCCAGAAGCATAAAATACAATAAAAATACATCAGCTTTTCCATCGTGTAACAGGAGTAATTGCAACCAGTATGAAAGATATGGTCATTTCTACTTTCCGGGCAACCTAGGCTTCACCCTAGGGCGTTGCTCCAACAGATTGAATAGTTAGGTCCTTAGAAGTCAACGTTCGAAGCATAAAATGCAATAAAAAATACAACAGTTTTTCCAACGTATAAAGGGGTTAATTGTAACCAGTTTGAAAGTGATTGTTATTACTACGTTCCGGGCAACCTAGGCTTCACTCTAGGGCGTTGCTCCACCAGATCGAATAGTTAGGGCCTTAGAAGTCAACGCCAGAAGCATAAAATACAATATAAATACAACAGTTTTTCCCATCGTATAAAACGAATAATTGCAACCAGTGTGAAAGTAATGGACATTTCTACCTTCCGGGCAACCTAGGCTTCGCCCTAGGGCGTTGCTCCACCAGATGGAACAGTGAGGACCTTAGATGTCAGCGCTAGAAGCATAAAATACAATAAAGATGCATCAGTTTTTCCATCGTATAAAACGAATAATTGCAACCAGTGTGAGAGTTATGGACATTTCTACATTCCGAGCATCCTAGGCTTCACTCTAGGGCGTTGCTCCACCAGATCGAACAATTAGGGCCTTAGTAGTCAACGCCAGAAGCATAAAATGCAATATAAATACAAGACCTTTTCCATCGTATAAAATGAATAATTGCAAACGGTGTGAAAGTGATGGTCATAACAGGAGTAATTGCCACCAGTGCGAATGTAATGGTCATTTCTACGTTCCGGGCAACCTACGTTTCACTCTATGGCGTTGCTCCACCAGATCGAATAGTTAGGGCCTAAGAAGTCAACGCCAGGACCATATAATACAGTAAAGGTGCAACAGTTTTTTCCATTGTATAAAACGAATAATTGCAACCAGTTTGAAAGTAATGGCCATTTCTACGTTCCGGGCAACCTATGCTTCGCCATAGGGCGTTGTTCCACCAGATGCAACAGTGAGGACCTTAGATGTCAGCGCTAGAAGCATAAAATACAATAAAGATGCATCAGTTTTTCCATCGTATAAAACGAATAATTGCAACCAGTGTGAAAGTAATGGACATTACTACGTTCCGGGCAATCTAGGCTTCGCTCTAGGGAGTTGCTCCACCAGATCGAATAGTTAGAGACTTATAACTCAACGCCAAAAGCATAAAATACGATAAAGGTGCAACAGTTTTTCAATCGTATAACAGGAATACCTGCAACCAGTGTGAAAATACTGGTCATTTCTACGTTCCGCGTAACATAGGCTTCACCCTAGGGCGTTGCTCCACCAGATCGAATAGTTAGGGCCTAAGAAGTCAACGCCAGAAGCATAAAATACTATAAAAATACAACAGTCCTTCCATCGTATAACAGGAATAATTGCAACCAGTGTGAAAGTAATGGTGATTTCTACGTTTCGGGCAACCTAGGCTTCCCTCTAGGGTGTTGCTCCACCCGATCGAATAGCTAGGGACTAAGAGGTCAGCGTCAGAAGCATAAAATGTAATAAAAATGCAACAGTTGTACCATCGTATAACAGGAATAATTGCAACCAGCGTGAAAGTAATGGGCATTTCTACGTTCCGGGCAACCTGGGCTTCACTATAGGGCGTTGCTCCGCCAGATCGAATAGCTAGGGACTCAGAATTCAGCGCCAGAAGCATAAAATATAATAATAATACAACAGTTTTTCCATCGTATAACAGGAATAATTGCAACTAGTGTGAATACAATGGTCATTTCTACGTTCCGGGCAACCTACGTTTCACATTATGGCGTTGCTCCACCAGATGGAATAGTTATGGCCTAAGAAGTCAACGCCAGAAGCACCAAGTACATAATAAATACAACAGTTTTTTCATCGTATAAAACGAATAATTGCAAGCAGTGTGAAAGTAATGTTCATTTCTACGTTCCGAGCAACCTAGACTTCACTCTAGAGCGTTGCTCCACCAGATCGAAGAGTTGGGTCCTTAGAAGTCAACACCAGAAGCATAAAATACGATAAAGGTGCATCAGCTTTTCCATCGTATAAAACGGATAATTGCA
Organism: Calliopsis andreniformis; assembly: GCF_051401765.1. Lineage (NCBI taxonomy): Eukaryota > Metazoa > Arthropoda > Insecta > Hymenoptera > Andrenidae > Calliopsis > Calliopsis andreniformis. The sequence continues at coordinate 6,882,413 of NC_135072.1, forward strand.
ACCAGTGTGAAGGTTATGGTCATTTCTACATTCCGAGCAACCTAGGCTTCACTCTAGGGCGTTGCTCCACCAGATCGAATAGATAGGTCCTTAGAAGTCAACGCCAGAAACATAAAATACGATATAAATACAGCAGCTTCTCCATCGTTTAAAATGAATAATTGCAACCAGTGTGAAAGATATCGTCATGTCTACGTTCCGGGCAACATAAGCTTCACTCTAGGGCGTTGCTCCACGAGATCGAATACTTAGGGACTTAGAATTCAACGCCAGAAGCGTTATTTTTATAATTATTTATTATAATTATTCGTTTTATTCAATGGAAAGACTGTTCTGTTTATTTTGTATTTTATGCTTCGGGCCTTGACTTCTAAGGCCCTACCTGTTCGATCTGGTGGATGAACGCCCTAGAGTCAAGCCTAGGTTGCCCGGATCGTAGAAATGACCATAACTTTCACACTGGTTGCTATTATTCGTTTTATACGATGGAAAAACTGTTGTGTTTATATTGTATTTTATGCTACTGGAGTTGACTTCTTAGGCCCTAACTATCCAATCTGGAGCAGCAACGCCCTAGAGTGAAGCCTAGGCTGCCCGGAACGTAGAAATGACCATATCTTACGCACTGGTTGCTATTATTCGTTTTATACGATGGAAAAACTGTTGTATTTATATTGTATTTTATGCTTCTGGCGTTGACTTCTTAGGCCCTAACTATTTGTTCTGGTGCCACAACGCCCTAGAGTTAAGCCTAGGTTGACCGAAAGGTAGAAATGACCATCACATTCACACAGGTTGCAATTACTCCTGTTATACGATGGCAAAACAGTTGTATCTTTATTGTATTCTATGCTTCGGGCATTGACTTCTTCGCCCTACCTATTCGATCTGGTGGAGCAACGCCCTGGAGTGAAGCCTAGGTTGCCCGGAACGAAGAAATGACCATCTATTTCACACTGGTTGCAATTACTCGTTTTATACGATGGAACAACTGTTGTATTTATATTGTTTTTTATGCTCCTGGTGTTGACATCTTAGGCCCTAACTATTCCATCTGGTGTAACAGCGCCCTAGAGTGAAGCCTAGGTTGCCGGAAGCGTGGAAATGACCATTACTTTCACACTGTCTGCAATTATTCGTTTTATACGGTTGGAAAAGCTGTTGAATTTATATTGTATTTTATGCTTCTGGCGTTGACTTCAAAGGTCCTAACTATTCGTTCTGGTGCAGCAGCGCCCTAGAGTGAAGCCATGGTTGGCCGGAACGTAGAAATGACCATTACCCTCACACTTGTTACAATTATTCCTGTTTTACAATGGAAAAGCTGTCGTATTTATACTGTTTTTCACGCTCCTGGTGTTGACTTCTTAGGCCCTAACTATTCCATCTGGTGGAGCAACGCCCTCGAGTGAAGCCTAGGTTGCCCGGAACGAAGAAATGACCATTTATTTCACACTGGTTGCAATTATTCCTTTTATACGGTGGATAAAATGTTGTATTTTTATTGTGTTTTATGCTTCGGGCGTTGACTTCTTAGGCCCTAACTATTCCATCTGGTGGAGCAACAGCCTAGAGTCAAGCCTAGCTTGACCGTATCGTAGAAATGACCATCACTTTCACACTGGCTGCAATTATTCCCGTTATACGATGGAAAAACTGTTGGATTCTTATTGTACTTTATGCTTCTGGCGTTGACTTCTAAGGCCCTATGTATTCGATCTGGTGGAGCAATGCCTCAGAGTTAAGTCTTGGATGACCGGAACGTAGAAATGGCCATTACCTTCACACTGGCTGCAATTATTCGTTTTATACGATGGAAAAACTGTTGTATTTATTTTGTATTTGCTGCTTCTGGCGCTAACTTTTTAGGCTCTAACTATTCGATCTGGAGCAGCAGCGCCCTAGAGTGAAGCCAAGGTTGGCCGGAACGTAGAAATGACCATTACCCGCACACTTGTTACAATTATTCCTGTTAGACGATGGAAAAACTGTCGTATTTATATTATTTTTTACGCTCCTGGTGTTGACTTCTTAGGCCCTAACTATTCCATCTGGTGGAGCAGCATTCTAGATTGAGGCCTAGGTAGCCGGGAACGTAGAAGTAACCATAACTTTCACACTGTTTGCAATTATTCATTTTATACGATGGAAATACTGTTGTATTTATATTGTATTTTGTGCTTCTGGCGTTGACTTCTTAGGCCCTAACTATTCGATCTGGTGGAGCAACGCCCTAGAGCGAAGCCTAGGTTACCGGAACGTAGAAAAGACCATCACATTCACACTGGTTGCAATTATTCCTGTTATACGATGGAAACACTGTTGTATTTTTTTTGTACTTTATGCTTCCGGCGTTGATTTCTAAGGGCGTAGCTATTCGATCTGGTGGAGCAACGCCCTAGAGTCAAGCCTAGGTTGCCCGGAACGTAGAAATGACCAGTGCCTTCACACTGTTTGCAGTTATTCCTGTTATACGATGGAAAACCTGCTGTATTTATATTGTATTTTATGTTCCTGGTGTTGACTTCTTAGACCCTAACTATTCGATCTGGTGGAGCAATGCCACAGAGTTATATCTAAGATGCCCGGAACGTAGAAATGGCAGTCACTTTCAGACTGGTTGCAATTATTCGTTTTATACGATGGAAAAGCTGTTGTATTTATATTGTGTTTTATGCTTCTGGCGTTGACTTATTAGGCCCTAACTATTCGATCTGGTGGACCAACACCCTGGAGTGAATCCTAGGTTGCCCGGAATGTAGAAATGACCATAACTTTCACACCGGTTGAAATTCTTCGTTTTATACGATGGAAAAACTGTGGTATTTTTATTGTATTTTATGCTTCGGGCATTGACTTCTAAGGCCCTACCTATTCGATCTGGTGGAGCAACGGCCTAGAGTCAAGCCTAGGCTGCCCGTAACGTTGAAGTGACCATGACTTTCACACTGGTTGCAATTATCCGTTTTATACGATGGAAAAACTGTTGTATTTATATTGTATTTTATGCTTCTAGCGTTGACTTCTCAGGCCCTAACTGATCGATATGGTGGAACAACGCCCTAGAGTGACACCTGGGTTGCCCGGATCGTTGAAATGACCATCACTTTCACACTGGTTGCAATTGTTCCTGATATACGATGGAAAATCTGTTGTATCTTTATTGTATTTTATGCTTCGGGCTTTGACTTCTATGGCCATACCTATTCGAACTGGTAGAACAACGCCCTAGGGTCAAGCCTAGGTTTCACGGAACGTAGATATGACCATTACCTTCACACTGGTTGCAATTATTCCTGTTATACGATGGAAAAACTGTTGTACCTTTATTGTATTTTATGCTTCGGGTGCTGACTTCTAAGGCCCTAAATATTCGATGTGGAGGAGCAACGCCCTAGAGTGAAACCTAGGTTGCCTGAAACGTAGAAATGACCGTTACTTTCTCACTGGTTGCAATTATTCATTCTATACGATTGAAAAACTGTTGCATATTTGCTGTATTTTATGCTTCTGGCGTTGACTTCTAAGGTCCTAGCTATTCGATCTCGTGGGGCAACGCCCTAGAGTGAAGCCTAGGTTGCCGCGAACGTAGAAATGACCATTACTTTCACACTGTCTGCAAATATACATTATATAGGATGGAAAAGCTGTTGCATTTATATTGTATTTTATGCTTCTGGTGCTGACCTCTTAGGCCCTAACTATTGGATGTGGTGGAGTAACGCCCTAGAATGAAGCGTAGGTTGCCCGGAACGTAGAAAGGACCATAACGTTCACACTGGTTGCAATTATTCGTTTTATACTATGGAAAGGCTGTTGTATTTATTTTGTGTTTTATGATTCTGGCGTTGACTTCTTAGGCCCTAACTATTCGATCAGGTGGAGCAATGCCTCAGAGTTAAGTCTAGGATGCCCGAAACGACGAAATGATCATTAATTTCACACTAGTTGAAATTATTCATGCTATGCGAAGGAAAAACATTTGCATTTTTATTGTAATTTCTGCTTCCGGATTTGACTACTATGGCCGTAGCTATTCGATGTGGTGGAGCAACGGCCTAGGGGCAAGCCTAGGTTGCCCGGAACGTTGAAGTGACCATGACTTTCACACTGGTTGCCATTATCCGTTTTATACGATGGAAAAGCTGTTGTATTTATATTGTCTTTTATGCTTCTGGAGTTGACTCCTATGTCACTAACCATTCGGTCTGGTGGAGCAACGCACTAGAATGAAGCCTAGGCTGCCCGGAACGTAGAAATGACCATTACCTTCACAGTTCATGCAATTCTTCCTGTTATACGATGGAAAAAATGTGATATTTTTGTTGCACTTAATGCTTCTGGCGTTGACTTCTAAGGCCCTATCTATTCGATCTGGTGGAGCAATGCCTCAGAGTTAAATCCAGGATGCCCGGAACGTAGAAATGTCCTTCACTTTCACGCTGGTTGCCATTATTCGTTTTATACGATGGAAAATCTCTTGTATCTTTATTGTATTTTATGCTTCGGGTGTTGACTTCTATGGCCCTACATATTCGATCTGGTGGACCAACGCCCTACAGTGAAGCCCAGGTTGCCCTGAACGTAGATATGACCATGACATAAACACTGGTTGGAATTATTCGTTTTATACGATGGAAAAGCTGTTGTATTTATTTTGTACTTCATGCTTCTGGCGTTGACTCCGTAGTCCCTGACTCTTCGATCTGGTGGAACAACGCCCTAGAGTGAAGCCTAGGTTGCCCGGAACGTAGAAAAGACCATCACATTCACACTGGTTGCAATTATTCCTGTTATACGATGGAAACACTGTTGTATTTTTTTTGTACTTTATGCTTCCGGCGTTGATTTCTAAGGGCGTAGCTATTCGATCTGGTGGAGCAACGCCCTAGAGTCAAGCCTAGGTTGCCCGGAACGTAGAAATGACGAGTACCTTCACACTGTTTGCAGTTATTCCTGTTATACGATGGAAAACCTGCTGTATTTATATTGTATTTTATGTTCCTGGTGTTGACTTCTTAGACCCTAACTATTCGATCTGGTGGAGCAATGCCACAGAGTTATATCTAAGATGCCCGGAACGTAGAAATGGCAGTCACTTTCAGACTGGTTGCAATTATTCGTTTTATACGACGGAAAAGCTGTTGTATTTATATTGTGTTTTATGCTTCTGGCGTTGACTTATTAGGCCCTAACTATTCGATCTGGTGGAGCAACACCCTACAGTGAATCCTAGGTTGCCCGGTATGTAAAAATGACCATAACTTTCACACCGGTTGAAATTCTTCGTTTTATACGATGGAAAAACTGTGGTATTTTTATTGTATTTTATGCTTCGGGCGTTGACTTCTAAGGCTCTAACTATTCGATCTGGTGGAGCAACGCCCTAGAGTGAAGCCTAGGTTGCCCGGAATATAGAAATGACCGTTACTTTCACACTGGTTGCATTTATTCATTTTATACGATGGAAAAACTGTAGCGTTTTTGTTGCACTTAATGCTTCTGGCGTTGACTTCTAAGGCCCTATCCATTCGATCTGGTGGAGCAATTCCTCAGAGTTAAGTCTAGGATGCCCGGAACGTAGAAATGACCGTTACTTTCACACTGTTTGCAATTATTCATTTTATACGATGGAAAAACTGTTGTACTTATATTGTATTTTATTCTTCTGGCGTTGACTTCTAAGGCCCTAACTATTCAATCTGGTGGAACATCGCCCTAGAGTGAAACCTCGGTTGCCCGGAACGTAGGAATGACCATAACTTTCACACTGGAATCAATTATTCGTTTTATACGATGGAGAAGCTGTTGTATTTATATCGCATTTTATTCTTCTGGCGTTGACTTCTTAGGCCCTAAATATTCGATCTGGTGGGGCAACGCCCTCGAGTGAAGCATAGGCTGCCCGGAACGTAGAAATGACCATTACCTTCACAGTAGATGCAATCATTCCTGTTATACGATGGAAAAACTGCGGTATTTTTGTTGCACTTAATGCATCTGGCGTTGACTTCCAAGGCCCTATCTATTCCATCTGGTGGAGCAATGGCTCAGAGTAAAGCCTAGGTAGCCCGGAACGTAGAAGTGACTATCACGTTCACAATGGTTGCAATTATTCCTGTTGTACGATGGAAAAGCTGATGTATTTTTATTGTATTTTATGCGTCTGGCGTTGACTTCTAATGGGCTAGCTATTCGATCTGGAGGAGCAGCGCCCTAGTGTGAAGCATAGGCTGCCCAGAACGTAGAAATGTCCATCACTTTCACACTCGTCGCAATTATTCATTTTATACGATGGAAAAACTGTTGTATTTTTATTGTATTTCATCCTTCTGGCGTTGACTTCTTAGTCCGTAGCTATTCGATCTGGTGGAGCAACGCCCTAGTGCGAAGCATAGGTTGCCCGGAACGTAGAAATGACCATCACCTTCACACTGGTTGCAATTATTCATTTTATACGATGGAAATACTGTTTTACTTATATTGTATTTTATGCTTCGGGCGTTGACTTCTAAGGCCCTATCTATTCGATCTGGTGGAGCAATGCCTCAGAGTTAAATCCAGGATGCCCGGAACGTAGAAATGTCCTTCACTTTCACGCTGGTTGCCATTATTCGTTTTATACGATGGAAAATCTCTTGTATCTTTATTGTATTTTATGCTTCGGGTGTTGACTTCTATGGCCCTACATATTCGATCTGGTGGACCAACGCCCTACAGTGAAGCCCAGGTTGCCCTGAACGTAGATATGACCATGACATAAACACTGGTTGCAATTATTCGTTTTATACGATGGAAAAGCTGTTGTATTTATTTTGTACTTCATGCTTCTGGCGTTGACTCCGTAGTCCCTGACTCTTCGATCTGGTGGAACAACGCCCTAGAGTGAAGCCTAGGTTGCCCGGAACGTAGAAAAGACCATCACATTCACACTGGTTGCAATTATTCCTGTTATACGATGGAAACACTGTTGTATTTTTTTTGTACTTTATGCTTCCGGCGTTGATTTCTAAGGGCGTAGCAATTCGATCTGGTGGAGCAACGCCCTAGAGTCAAGCCTAGGTTGCCCGGAACGTAGAAATGACGAGTACCTTCACACTGTTTGCAGTTATTCCTGTTATACGATGGACAACCTGCTGTATTTATATTGTATTTTATGTTCCTGGTGTTGACTTCTTAGACCCTAACTATTCGATCTGGTGGAGCAATGCCACAGAGTTATATCTAAGATGCCCGGAACGTAGAAATGGCAGTCACTTTCAGACTGGTTGCAATTATTCGTTTTATACGATGGAAAAGCTGTTGTATTTATATTGTGTTTTATGCTGCTGGCGTTGACTTATTAGGCCCTAACTATTCGATCTGGTGGAGCAACACGCTAGAGTGAATCCTAGGTCGCCCGGAACGTAGAAATGACCGTTACTTTCACACTGTTTGCAATTATTCATTTTATACGATGGAAAAACTGTTGTACTTATATTGTATTTTATGCTTCTGGCGTTGACTTCTAAGGCCCTAACTATTTGATCTGGTGGAGCACCGCCCTAGAGTGAAGCCTAGGTTGTCCGGAACGTAGAAATGACCATAAATTTCACACTGGTAGCAATTATTCGTTCTATACGATGGGAAAACTGTTTTATATATTTTGTATTTTATGCTTCGGGCGTTGACTTCTAAGGACCTAACTATTCGATCTGGTGGTGCAACGCCCTAGAGTAGAGCCTAGGTTGCGCGGAACGTAGAAATGACCATAACTTTCACACTGGTAGCAATTATTCGTTTTATACGATGGAAAAACTGTTTTACTTATTTTGTATTTTATGCTTCGGGCGTTGACATCTAAGGCCCTAACTATTCGATCTGGTGGAGCAACGCCCTAGAGTGAAGCCTAGGTTGCTCGGAAAGTAGAAATGACCATAAGTTTCATAGTGGTTGTAATTATTCGTTTTATACGATGGAAAAACTGTTGTATTTATATTGTATTTTATGCTTCTGGCGTTGACTTCTAAGGCACTAACCATTCGATCTGGTGGAGCAACGCCCTAGAGTGAAGCCTAGGTTGCCCGGAACGTAGAATTGGCCATCACTTTCAAACTGGTTGCAATTAATACTGTTATACGGTGGAAAAGCTGTTGTATTTTTATTGCCTTTTATGCTTCGGGCGTTGACTTCTAAGGCCCTAACTATTCAATCTGTTGGAGCAGCGCCCTAGGGTGAAGCCTAGGTTGCCCGGAAAGTAGAAATGACGTTAACTTTCATAGTGGTTGCAATAATTCGTTTTATACGATGGAAAAACTGTTGTATTTATATTGTATTTTATGCTTCTGGCGTTCACTTCTTAGGCCCGAACTATTCGATATGGAGGAGCAACGGCCGAGGGTGAAGCCTAGGTTGCCCGGAACGTAGAAATGACCATAACGTTTACACTGGTAGCAATTATTCGTTTTATACAATGGAAAAACTGTTCTATTTATTTTGTATTTAATGCTTCGGGCGTTGGCTTCTAAGGCCCTAACTGTTTGAGCTGGTGGAGCAACCCCCTAGAGTGAAGCCCAGGTTTGCCGGAACGTAGAAGTGACCATAACTTTCACACTGGTTGCTATTATTCGTTTTATACGATGAAAAACTGTTATATTTATTTTGTATTTTATGCTTCGGGCGTTGACTTCTAAGGCCCTTACTGTTTGATGTGGTGGAGCAACGCCCTAGAGTGAAGCCTAGGTTGCCCGGAACGTAGAAATGACCATAACTTTCACACTGGTTGCTATTATTCGTTATATACGATGGAAAAACTGTTATATTCATATTGTATTTTATGCTTCTGTCTTTGACTTCTTAGGCCCTAACTATCCGATCTGGTGGAACAACGCCCTAGAGTGAAGCCTAGGTTGCCTGGAACGTAGAAATGACCATCACTTTCACAGGGGTTGCAATTATTCCTGTTATAGGATGGAAAGACTGTTGTATTTTTATTGTATTTTATGCTTCAGGCGTTGACTTCTGAGGCCGTAGCTATTCGATGTGGTGGAACAACGCCCTAGGGTGAATCCTAGGTTGCCCGGAACGTAGAAACGACCATAACTTTCACACTGGTTGCAATTATTCGTTTTATACGATGGATAAGCTGTTGTATTTATATCGTATTTTATGCTTCTGGCGTTGACTTCTTAGGCCGTAACTATTCCATCTGGTGGAACAACGCCCTAGAGTGAAGCGTAGGTTGCCCGGAACGTAGAAATGACCATAACTTTCACACTGGTAGCAATTATTCGTTTTATACGATGGAAAAACTGTTCTATTTATTTTGTATTTTATGCTTCGGGCGTTGACTTCTAAGGCCCTAACTATTCAATCTGTTGGAGCAACGCCCTAGGGTGAAGCCTAGGTTGCCCGGAAAGCAGAAATGACGTTAACTTTCATATTGGTTGCAATTATTCGTTTTATACGATGGAAAAACTGTTGTATTTATATTGTATTTTATGCATCCGGCGTTGACTTCTAAGGCACTAACTATTCCGTCTAATGGATCAACGCCCTAGAGTGAAGCCTAGGTTGCCCGGAACGTAGAAATGACCATCACTTTCAAACTGGTTGCAATTATTCCTGTTATATGATGGAGAAACTGTTGTATTTTTATCGCATTCTATGCTTCGGGCATTGACTTCTAAGGCCCTAACTATTCAATCTGTTGGAGCAACGCCCTAGGGTGAAGCCTAGGTTGCCCGGAACGTAGAAATGACCATAACTTTCACACTGGTTGCAATTATTCATTTTATACGATGGAAAAACTGTTCTACTTATATTGTATTTTATTCTTATGGCGTTGAATTCTAAGTCCCTAGCTATTCAATATGGTGGAGCAACGCCCTAGAGTGAAACCTAGGTTACCAGGAACGTAGAAATGACCAGTACTTTCAAACTGTTTGCAGTTATCCCTGTAATACGATGGAAAAACTTTTGCATCTTTATTGTATTTTATGCTTCTGGCGTTGACTTCTAAGGCCCTAACTATTCCATTTGGTGGAGCAACGCCCTAGAGTGGAGCGTAGGTTGCCGGTACATAGAAATGACCATTACTTTCACAAGTTTGCAAATATACATTATATACGATGGAAAGTCTGTTGTATTTATGTTGTATTTTATGCTTCTGGCGTTGACTTCTTAGGCCCTAACTATTTGATCTGGTGGAGCACCGCCCTAGAGTGAAGCCTAGGTTGTCCGGAACGTAGAAATGACCATAAATTTCACACTGGTAGCAATTATTCGTTTTATACGATGGAAAAGCTGTTTTACTTATTTTGTATTTTATGCTTCGGGCGTTGACATCTAAGGCCCTAACTATTCGATCTGGTGGAGCAACGCCCTAGAGTGAAGCCTCCGTTGCTCGGAAAGTAGAAATGACCATAAGTTTCATACTGGTTGTAATTATTCGTTTTATACGATGGAAAAACTGTTGTATTTATATTGTATTTTATGCTTCTGGCGTTGACTTCTAAGGCACTAACCATTCGATCTGGTGGAGCAACACCCTAGAGTAAAGCCTAGGTTGCCCGGAACGTAGAATTGGCCATCACTTTCAAACTGGTTGCAATTAATCCTGTTATACGGTGGAAAAGCTGTTGTATTTTTATTGCCTTTTATGCTTCGGGCATTGACTTCTAAGGCCCTAACTATTCAATCTGTTGGAGCAATGCCCTAGGGTTAAGCCTAGGTTGCCCGGAAAATATAAATGCCCATAAGTTTCATACTGGTTGCAATTATTCGTTTTATCTGATGGAAAAACTGTTGTATTTATATTGTATTTTATGGTTCTGGCGTTGACTTCTAAGCCACTAACCATTCGATCTGGTGGAGCAACGCCCTAGAGTGAAGCCTAGGTTGCCCGGAAAGTAGAAATGACGTTAACTTTCATAGTGGTTGCAATTATTCGTTTTATACGATGGAAAAACTGTTGTATTTATATTGTATTTTATGCTTCTGGCGTTCACTTCTTAGGCCCGAACTATTCGATATGGAGGAGCAACGGCCGAGGGTGAAGCCTAGGTTGCCCGGAACGTAGAAATGACCATAACTTTTACACTGGTAGCAATTATTCGTTTTATACGATGGAAAAACTGTTCTATTTATTTTGTATTTAATGCTTCGGGCGTTGGCTTCTAAGGCCCTAACTGTTTGATCTGGTGGAGCAACCCCCTAGAGTGAAGCCTAGGTTTGCCGGAACGTAGAAGTGACCATAACTTTCACACTGGTTGCTATTATTCGTTTTATACGATGGAAAAACTGTTATATTTATTTTGTATTTTATGCTTCGGGCGTTGACTTCTAAGGCCCTTACTGTTTGATGTGGTCGAGCAACGCCCTAGAGTGAAGCCTAGGTTGCCCGGAACATAGAAATGACCATAACTTTCACACTGGTTGCTATTATTCGTTATATACGATGGAAAAACTGTTATATTTATATTGTATTTTATGCTTCTGTCTTTGACTTCTTAGGCCCTAACTATCCGATCTGGTGGAACAACGCCCTAGAGTGAAGCCTAGGTTGCCTGGAACGTTGAAATGACCATCACTTTCACAGGGGTTGCAATTATTCCTGTTATAGGATGGAAAGACTGTTGTATTTTTATTGTATTTTATGCTTCAGGCGTTGACTTCTGAGGCCGTAGCTATTCGATGTGGTGGAACAACGCCCTAGCGTTTATCCTACGTTGCCCGGAACGTAGAAACGACCATAACTTTCACACTGGTTGCAATTATTCGTTTTATACGATGGATAAGCTGTTGTATTTATATCGTATTTTATGCTTCTGGCGTTGACTTCTTAGGCCGTAACTATTCCATCTGGTGGAACAACGCCCTAGGGTGGAGCGTAGGTTGCCCGGAACGTAGAAATGACCATAACTTTCACACTGGTAGCAATTATTCGTTTTATACGATGGAAAAACTGTTCTATTTATTTTGTATTTTATGCTTCGGGCGTTGACTTCTAAGACCCTAACTATTCGATCTGGTGGAGTAACGACCCAGAGTGAAGCCTAGGTTGCCCGGAACGTAGAAATGACCATCACTTTCAAACTGGTTGCAATTAATCCTGTTATACGATGGAAAAACTGTTGTATTTTTATTGCCTTTTATGCTTCGGGCGTTGACTTCTAAGGCCCTAGCTATTCAATCCGGTGGAGCAACGCCCTAGAGTGAAACCTAGGTTTCCCGGAACGTAGAAATGACCAGTACTTTCAAACTGTTTGCAGTTATCCCTGTAATACGATGGAAAAACTTTTGCATCTTTATTGTATTTTATGCTTCTGGCGTTGACTTCTAAGGCCCTAACTATTCCAGTTGGTGGAGCAACGCCCTAGAGTGGAGCGTAGGTTGCCGGTACGTAGAAATGAGCATTACTTTCACACTGTTTGCAAATATACATTATATACGATGGAAAGTCTGTTGTATTTATGTTGTATTTTATGCTTCTGGCGTTGACTTCTTAGGCCCTAACTATTTGATCTGGTGGAGCACCGCCCTAGAGTGAAGCCTAGGTTGTCCGGAACGTAGAAATGACCATAAATTTCACACTGGTAGCAATTATTCGTTTTATACGATGGAAAAACTGTTTTACTTATTTTGTATTTTATGCTTCGGGCGTTGACATCTAAGGCCCTAACTATTCGATCTGGTGGAGCAACGCCCTAGAGTGAAGCCTAGGTTGCTCGGAAAGTGGAAATGACCATAAGTTTCATACATGTTGTAATTATTCGTTTTATACGATGGAAAAACTGTTGTATTTATACTGTATTTTATGCTTCTGGCGTTGACTTCTAAGGCACTAACCATTCGATCTGGTGGAGCAACGCCCTAGAGTGAAGCCTAGGTTGCCCGGAACGTAAAATTGGCCATCACTTTCAAACTGGTTGCAATTAATCCTGTTATACGGTGGAAAAGCTGTTGTATTTTTATTGCCTTTTATGCTTCGGGCGTTGACTTCTAAGGCCCTAACTATTCAATCTGTTGGAGCAACGCCCTAGGGTTAAGCCTAAGTTGCCCGGAAAGTAGAAATGACGTTAACTTTCATAGTGGTTGCCATTATTCGTTTTATACGATGGAAAATCTCTTGTATCTTTATTGTATTTTATGCTTCGGGTGTTGACTTCTATGGCCCTACATATTCGATCTGGTGGACCAACGCCCTACAGTGAAGCCCAGGTTGCCCTGAACGTAGATATGACCATGACATAAACACTGGTTGGAATTATTCGTTTTATACGATGGAAAAGCTGTTGTATTTATTTTGTACTTCATGCTTCTGGCGTTGACTCCGTAGTCCCTGACTCTTCGATCTGGTGGAACAACGCCCTAGAGTGAAGCCTAGGTTGCCCGGAACGTAGAAAAGACCATCACATTCACACTGGTTGCAATTATTCCTGTTATACGATGGAAACACTGTTGTATTTTTTTTGTACTTTATGCTTCCGGCGTTGATTTCTAAGGGCGTAGCTATTCGATCTGGTGGAGCAACGCCCTAGAGTCAAGCCTAGGTTGCCCGGAACGTAGAAATGACGAGTACCTTCACACTGTTTGCAGTTATTCCTGTTATACGATGGAAAACCTGCTGTATTTATATTGTATTTTATGTTCCTGGTGTTGACTTCTTAGACCCTAACTATTCGATCTGGTGGAGCAATGCCACAGAGTTATATCTAAGATGCCCGGAACGTAGAAATGGCAGTCACTTTCAGACTGGTTGCAATTATTCGTTTTATACGACGGAAAAGCTGTTGTATTTATATTGTGTTTTATGCTTCTGGCGTTGACTTATTAGGCCCTAACTATTCGATCTGGTGGAGCAACACCCTACAGTGAATCCTAGGTTGCCCGGTATGTAAAAATGACCATAACTTTCACACCGGTTGAAATTCTTCGTTTTATACGATGGAAAAACTGTGGTATTTTTATTGTATTTTATGCTTCGGGCGTTGACTTCTAAGGCTCTAACTATTCGATCTGGTGGAGCAACGCCCTAGAGTGAAGCCTAGGTTGCCCGGAATATAGAAATGACCGTTACTTTCACACTGGTTGCATTTATTCATTTTATACGATGGAAAAACTGTAGCGTTTTTGTTGCACTTAATGCTTCTGGCGTTGACTTCTAAGGCCCTATCCATTCGATCTGGTGGAGCAATTCCTCAGAGTTAAGTCTAGGATGCCCGGAACGTAGAAATGACCGTTACTTTCACACTGTTTGCAATTATTCATTTTATACGATGGAAAAACTGTTGTACTTATATTGTATTTTATTCTTCTGGCGTTGACTTCTAAGGCCCTAACTATTCAATCTGGTGGAACATCGCCCTAGAGTGAAACCTCGGTTGCCCGGAACGTAGGAATGACCATAACTTTCACACTGGAATCAATTATTCGTTTTATACGATGGAGAAGCTGTTGTATTTATATCGCATTTTATTCTTCTGGCGTTGACTTCTTAGGCCCTAAATATTCGATCTGGTGGGGCAACGCCCTCGAGTGAAGCATAGGCTGCCCGGAACGTAGAAATGACCATTACCTTCACAGTAGATGCAATCATTCCTGTTATACGATGGAAAAACTGCGGTATTTTTGTTGCACTTAATGCATCTGGCGTTGACTTCCAAGGCCCTATCTATTCCATCTGGTGGAGCAATGGCTCAGAGTAAAGCCTAGGTAGCCCGGAACGTAGAAGTGACTATCACGTTCACAATGGTTGCAATTATTCCTGTTGTACGATGGAAAAGCTGATGTATTTTTATTGTATTTTATGCGTCTGGCGTTGACTTCTAATGGGCTAGCTATTCGATCTGGAGGAGCAGCGCCCTAGTGTGAAGCATAGGCTGCCCAGAACGTAGAAATGTCCATCACTTTCACACTCGTCGCAATTATTCATTTTATACGATGGAAAAACTGTTGTATTTTTATTGTATTTCATCCTTCTGGCGTTGACTTCTTAGTCCGTAGCTATTCGATCTGGTGGAGCAACGCCCTAGTGCGAAGCATAGGTTGCCCGGAACGTAGAAATGACCATCACCTTCACACTGGTTGCAATTATTCATTTTATACGATGGAAATACTGTTTTACTTATATTGTATTTTATGCTTCGGGCGTTGACTTCTAAGGCCCTATCTATTCGATCTGGTGGAGCAATGCCTCAGAGTTAAATCCAGGATGCCCGGAACGTAGAAATGTCCTTCACTTTCACGCTGGTTGCCATTATTCGTTTTATACGATGGAAAATCTCTTGTATCTTTATTGTATTTTATGCTTCGGGTGTTGACTTCTATGGCCCTACATATTCGATCTGGTGGACCAACGCCCTACAGTGAAGCCCAGGTTGCCCTGAACGTAGATATGACCATGACATAAACACTGGTTGCAATTATTCGTTTTATACGATGGAAAAGCTGTTGTATTTATTTTGTACTTCATGCTTCTGGCGTTGACTCCGTAGTCCCTGACTCTTCGATCTGGTGGAACAACGCCCTAGAGTGAAGCCTAGGTTGCCCGGAACGTAGAAAAGACCATCACATTCACACTGGTTGCAATTATTCCTGTTATACGATGGAAACACTGTTGTATTTTTTGTGTACTTTATGCTTCCGGCGTTGATTTCTAAGGGCGTAGCAATTCGATCTGGTGGAGCAACGCCCTAGAGTCAAGCCTAGGTTGCCCGGAACGTAGAAATGACCATAACTTTCACACTGGTTGCTATTATTCGTTATATACGATGGAAAAACTGTTATATTTATATTGTATTTTATGCTTCTGTCTTTGACTTCTTAGGCCCTAACTATCCGATCTGGTGGAACAACGCCCTAGAGTGAAGCCTAGGTTGCCTGGAACGTAGAAATGACCATCACTTTCACAGGGGTTGCAATTATTCCTGTTATAGGATGGAAAGACTGTTGTATTTTTATTGTATTTTATGCTTCAGGCGTTGACTTCTGAGGCCGTAGCTATTCGATGTGGTGGAACAACGCCCTAGGGTGAATCCTAGGTTGCCCGGAACGTAGAAACGACCATAACTTTCACACTGGTTGCAATTATTCGTTTTATACGATGGATAAGCTGTTGTATTTATATCGTATTTTATGCTTCTGGCGTTGACTTCTTAGGCCGTAACTATTCCATCTGGTGGAACAACGCCCTAGAGTGAAGCGTAGGTTGCCCGGAACGTAGAAATGACCATAACTTTCACACTGGTAGCAATTATTCGTTTTATACGATGGAAAAACTGTTCTATTTATTTTGTATTTTATGCTTCGGGCGTTGACTTCTAAGGCCCTAACTATTCAATCTGTTGGAGCAACGCCCTAGGGTGAAGCCTAGGTTGCCCGGAAAGCAGAAATGACGTTAACTTTCATATTGGTTGCAATTATTCGTTTTATACGATGGAAAAACTGTTGTATTTATATTGTATTTTATGCATCCGGCGTTGACTTCTAAGGCACTAACTATTCCGTCTAATGGATCAACGCCCTAGAGTGAAGCCTAGGTTGCCCGGAACGTAGAAATGACCATCACTTTCAAACTGGTTGCAATTATTCCTGTTATATGATGGAGAAACTGTTGTATTTTTATCGCATTCTATGCTTCGGGCATTGACTTCTAAGGCCCTAACTATTCAATCTGTTGGAGCAACGCCCTAGGGTGAAGCCTAGGTTGCCCGGAACGTAGAAATGACCATAACTTTCACACTGGTTGCAATTATTCATTTTATACGATGGAAAAACTGTTCTACTTATATTGTATTTTATTCTTATGGCGTTGAATTCTAAGTCCCTAGCTATTCAATATGGTGGAGCAACGCCCTAGAGTGAAACCTAGGTTACCAGGAACGTAGAAATGACCAGTACTTTCAAACTGTTTGCAGTTATCCCTGTAATACGATGGAAAAACTTTTGCATCTTTATTGTATTTTATGCTTCTGGCGTTGACTTCTAAGGCCCTAACTATTCCAGTTGGTGGAGCAACGCCCTAGAGTGGAGCGTAGGTTGCCGGTACGTAGAAATGAGCATTACTTTCACACTGTTTGCAAATATACATTATATACGATGGAAAGTCTGTTGTATTTATGTTGTATTTTATGCTTCTGGCGTTGACTTCTTAGGCCCTAACTATTTGATCTGGTGGAGCACCGCCCTAGAGTGAAGCCTAGGTTGTCCGGAACGTAGAAATGACCATAAATTTCACACTGGTAGCAATTATTCGTTTTATACGATGGAAAAACTGTTTTACTTATTTTGTATTTTATGCTTCGGGCGTTGACATCTAAGGCCCTAACTATTCGATCTGGTGGAGCAACGCCCTAGAGTGAAGCCTAGGTTGCTCGGAAAGTGGAAATGACCATAAGTTTCATACATGTTGTAATTATTCGTTTTATACGATGGAAAAACTGTTGTATTTATACTGTATTTTATGCTTCTGGCGTTGACTTCTAAGGCACTAACCATTCGATCTGGTGGAGCAACGCCCTAGAGTGAAGCCTAGGTTGCCCGGAACGTAGAATTGGCCATCACTTTCAAACTGGTTGCAATTAATCCTGTTATACGGTGGAAAAGCTGTTGTATTTTTATTGCCTTTTATGCTTCGGGCGTTGACTTCTAAGGCCCTAACTATTCAATCTGTTGGAGCAACGCCCTAGGGTTAAGCCTAAGTTGCCCGGAAAGTAGAAATGACGTTAACTTTCATAGTGGTTGCAATTATTCGTTTTATACGATGAAAAAACTGTTGTATTTATATTGTATTTTATGCATCTGGCGTTGACTTCTAAGGCACTAGCTATTCGATCTAGTGGAACAACGCCCTAGAGTGAAGCCTAGGTTGCCCGGTACGTAGAAATGACCATCACTCTCAAACTGGTTGCAATTATTCCTGTTATATGATGGAAAAACTGTTGTATTTATACTGTATTTTATGCTTCTGGCGTTGACTTCTAAGGCACTAACCATTCGATCTGGTGGAGCAACGCCCTAGAGTGAAGCCTAGGTTGCCCGGAACGTAGAATTGGCCATCACTTTCAAACTGGTTGCAATTAATCCTGTTATACGGTGGAAAAGCTGTTGTATTTTTATTGCCTTTTATGCTTCGGGCGTTGACTTCTAAGGCCCTAACTATTCAATCTGTTGGAGCAACGCCCTAGGGTGAAGCCTAAGTTGCCCGGAAAGTAGAAATGACGTTAACTTTCATAGTGGTTGCAATTATTCGTTTTATCTGATGGAAAAACTGTTGTATTTATAATGTATTTTATGCTTCTGGCGTTGACTTCATAGGCCCTAACTATTCGATCCGGTGGAGCAACGTCCTAGAGTGAAGCCTAGGTTGACCGGTACGTAGAAATGACCATAACTTTCACACTGGTGACCATTATTCGTTTTATACGATGGAAAAGCTGTTGTATTTATATCGTGTTTTATGCTTCTGGCGTTCACTTTTAAGGCCGTAGCTATTAGATGTTGTGGAGCAACGCCCTAGAGTGAAGCCTAGGTTGCTCGGAACGTAGAAACGACCATTACCTTCACACTGTTTGCAATTATTCATTTTATACCGTGGCAAAGCTGTTGTATTTATATTGTATTTTATGCTTCCGGCGTTAACTTCTAAGGCCGTAGCTAGCAGATGTGGAGCAGCAACGCCCTAGAGTGACGCGTAGGTTGCCCGGAACGTAGAAATGACCATTACTTTCACAATGTCTGCAATTATTCATTTTATACAATGGAAAAACTGTTTACTTATATTGTATTTTATCCTTCTGGCGTTGAATTCTAAGTCCCTAGCTATTCGATCTGGTGCAGCAACGCACTAGAGTGAAGCCTAGGCTACCCGTAACGTAGAAATGACCAGCACTTTCACACTGGTTGCAGTTATTCCTTTTATACAGTGGAAAAACTGTTGTATTTATTTTGCATTTTATGCTTCGGGCGTTGACTTCTAAGGCCGTAACTATACGATCGGGTGGAGCAACGGCCTAGAGTGAAGCCTAGGTTGCCCGGAACGTAGAAATGACCATAGCTTTCACATTGGTTGCTATTATTCGTTTTATACGATGGAATAACTGTTATATTTATATTGTATTTTATGCTTCTGGCGTTGACTTCTTAGGCCCTAACTATTCGATCTGGTGGAACACCGCCCCAGAGTGAAGCCTAAGTTGCCCAGAACGTAGAAATGACCATCACTTTCACACTGTTTGCAGTTATTCCTGTTATACGATGGAAAACCTGCTGTATTTATATTGTATTTTATGTTCCTGGTGTTGACTTCTTAGACCCTAACTATTCGATCTGGTGGAGCAATGCCACAGAGTTATATCTAAGATGCCCGGAACGTAGAAATGGCAGTCACTTTCAGGCTGGTTGCAATTATTCGTTTTATACGATGGAAAAGCTGTTGTATTTATATTGTGTTTTATGCTTCTGGCGTTGACTTATTAGGCCGTAACTATTCCATCTGGTGGAACAACGCCCTAGGGTGGAGCGTAGGATGCCCGGAACGTAGAAATGACCATAACTTTCACACTGGTAGCAATTATTCGTTTTATACGATGGAAAAACTGTTCTATTTATTTTGTATTTTATGCTTCGGGCGTTGACTTCTAAGACCCTAACTATTCGATCTGGTGGAGTAACGACCCAGAGTGAAGCCTAGGTTGCCCGGAACGTAGAAATGACCATCACTTTCAAACTGGTTGCAATTAATCCTGTTATACGATGGAAAAACTGTTGTATTTTTATTGCCTTTTATGCTTCGGGCGTTGACTTCTAAGGCCCTAGCTATTCAATCCGGTGGAGCAACGCCCTAGAGTGAAACCTAGGTTTCCCGGAACGTAGAAATGACCAGTACTTTCAAACTGTTTGCAGTTATCCCTGTAATACGATGGAAAAACTTTTGCATCTTTATTGTATTTTATGCTTCTGGCGTTGACTTCTAAGGCCCTAACTATTCCAGTTGGTGGAGCAACGCCCTAGAGTGGAGCGTAGGTTGCCGGTACGTAGAAATGAGCATTACTTTCACACTGTTTGCAAATATACATTATATACGATGGAAAGTCTGTTGTATTTATGTTGTATTTTATGCTTCTGGCGTTGACTTCTTAGGCCCTAACTATTTGATCTGGTGGAGCACCGCCCTAGAGTGAAGCCTAGGTTGTCCGGAACGTAGAAATGACCATAAATTTCACACTGGTAGCAATTATTCGTTTTATACGATGGAAAAACTGTTTTACTTATTTTGTATTTTATGCTTCGGGCGTTGACATCTAAGGACCTAACTATTCGATCTGGTGGAGCAACGCCCTAGAGTGAAGCCTAGGTTGCTCGGAAAGTGGAAATGACCATAAGTTTCATACATGTTGTAATTATTCGTTTTATACGATGGAAAAACTGTTGTATTTATACTGTATTTTATGCTTCTGGCGTTGACTTCTAAGGCACTAACCATTCGATCTGGTGGAGCAACGCCCTAGAGTGAAGCCTAGGTTGCCCGGAACGTAGAATTGGCCATCACTTTCAAACTGGTTGCAATTAATCCTGTTATACGGTGGAAAAGCTGTTGTATTTTTATTGCCTTTTATGCTTCGGGCGTTGACTTCTAAGGCCCTAACTATTCAATCTGTTGGAGCAACGCCCTAGGGTGAAGCCTAAGTTGCCCGGAAAGTAGAAATGACGTTAACTTTCATAGTGGTTGCAATTATTCGTTTTATACGATGAAAAAACTGTTGTATTTATATTGTATTTTATGCATCTGGCGTTGACTTCTAAGGCACTAACTATTCGATCTAGTGGAACAACGCCCTAGAGTGAAGCCTAGGTTGCCCGGTACGTAGAAATGACCATCACTCTCAAACTGGTTGCAATTATTCCTGTTATATGATGGAAAAACTGTTGTATTTATACTGTATTTTATGCTTCTGGCGTTGACTTCTAAGGCACTAACCATTCGATCTGGTGGAGCAACGCCCTAGAGTGAAGCCTAGGTTGCCCGGAACGTAGAATTGGCCATCACTTTCAAACTGGTTGCAATTAATCCTGTTATACGGTGGAAAAGCTGTTGTATTTTTATTGCCTTTTATGCTTCGGGCGTTGACTTCTAAGGCCCTAACTATTCAATCTGTTGGAGCAACGCCCTAGGGTGAAGCCTAAGTTGCCCGGAAAGTAGAAATGACGTTAACTTTCATAGTGGTTGCAATTATTCGTTTTATCTGATGGAAAAACTGTTGTATTTATAATGTATTTTATGCTTCTGGCGTTGACTTCATAGGCCCTAACTATTCGATCCGGTGGAGCAACGTCCTAGAGTGAAGCCTAGGTTGACCGGTACGTAGAAATGACCATAACTTTCACACTGGTGACCATTATTCGTTTTATACGATGGAAAAGCTGTTGTATTTATATCGTGTTTTATGCTTCTGGCGTTCACTTTTAAGGCCGTAGCTATTAGATGTTGTGGAGCAACGCCCTAGAGTGAAGCCTAGGTTGCTCGGAACGTATAAACGACCATTACCTTCACACTGTTTGCAATTATTCATTTTATACGGTGGCAAAGCTGTTGTATTTATATTGTATTTTATGCTTCCGGCGTTAACTTCTAAGGCCGTAGCTAGCAGATGTGGAGCAGCAACGCCCTAGAGTGACGCGTAGGTTGCCCGGAACGTAGAAATGACCATTACTTTCACAATGTCTGCAATTATTCATTTTATACAATGGAAAAACTGTTTACTTATATTGTATTTTATCCTTCTGGCGTTGAATTCTAAGTCCCTAGCTATTCGATCTGGTGCAGCAACGCACTAGAGTGAAGCCTAGGCTACCCGTAACGTAGAAATGACCAGCACTTTCACACTGGTTGCAGTTATTCCTTTTATACAGTGGAAAAACTGTTCTATTTATTTTGCATTTTATGCTTCGGGCGTTGACTTCTAAGGCCGTAACTATACGATCGGGTGGAGCAACGGCCTAGAGTGAAGCCTAGGTTGCCCGGAACGTAGAAATGACCATAGCTTTCACATTGGTTGCTATTATTCGTTTTATACGATGGAATAACTGTTATATTTATATTGTATTTTATGCTTCTGGCGTTGACTTCTTAGGCCCTAACTATTCGATCTGGTGGAACACCGCCCCAGAGTGAAGCCTAAGTTGCCCAGAACGTAGAAATGACCATCACTTTCACACTGTTTGCAGTTATTCCTGTTATACGATGGAAAACCTGCTGTATTTATATTGTATTTTATGTTCCTGGTGTTGACTTCTTAGACCCTAACTATTCGATCTGGTGGAGCAATGCCACAGAGTTATATCTAAGATGCCCGGAACGTAGAAATGGCAGTCACTTTCAGGCTGGTTGCAATTATTCGTTTTATACGATGGAAAAGCTGTTGTATTTATATTGTGTTTTATGCTTCTGGCGTTGACTTATTAGGCCGTAACTATTCCATCTGGTGGAACAACGCCCTAGGGTGGAGCGTAGGTTGCCCGGAACGTAGAAATGACCATAACTTTCACACTGGTAGCAATTATTCGTTTTATACGATGGAAAAACTGTTCTATTTATTTTGTATTTTATGCTTCGGGCGTTGACTTCTAAGACCCTAACTATTCGATCTGGTGGAGTAACGACCCAGAGTGAAGCCTAGGTTGCCCGGAACGTAGAAATGACCATCACTTTCAAACTGGTTGCAATTAATCCTGTTATACGATGGAAAAACTGTTGTATTTTTATTGCCTTTTATGCTTCGGGCGTTGACTTCTAAGGCCCTAGCTATTCAATCCGGTGGAGCAACGCCCTAGAGTGAAACCTAGGTTTCCCGGAACGTAGAAATGACCAGTACTTTCAAACTGTTTGCAGTTATCCCTGTAATACGATGGAAAAACTTTTGCATCTTTATTGTATTTTATGCTTCTGGCGTTGACTTCTAAGGCCCTAACTATTCCAGTTGGTGGAGCAACGCCCTAGAGTGGAGCGTAGGTTGCCGGTACGTAGAAATGAGCATTACTTTCACACTGTTTGCAAATATACATTATATACGATGGAAAGTCTGTTGTATTTATGTTGTATTTTATGCTTCTGGCGTTGACTTCTTAGTCCCTAACTATTTGATCTGGTGGAGCACCGCCCTAGAGTGAAGCCTAGGTTGTCCGGAACGTAGAAATGACCATAAATTTCACACTGGTAGCAATTATTCGTTTTATACGATGGAAAAACTGTTTTACTTATTTTGTATTTTATGCTTCGGGCGTTGACATCTAAGGCCCTAACTATTCGATCTGGTGGAGCAACGCCCTAGAGTGAAGCCTAGGTTGCTCGGAAAGTGGAAATGACCATAAGTTTCATACATGTTGTAATTATTCGTTTTATACGATGGAAAAACTGTTGTATTTATACTGTATTTTATGCTTCTGGCGTTGACTTCTAAGGCACTAACCATTCGATCTGGTGGAGCAACGCCCTAGAGTGAAGCCTAGGTTGCCCGGAACGTAGAATTGGCCATCACTTTCAAACTGGTTGCAATTAATCCTGTTATACGGTGGAAAAGCTGTTGTATTTTTATTGCCTTTTATGCTTCGGGCGTTGACTTCTAAGGCCCTAACTATTCAATCTGTTGGAGCAACGCCCTAGGGTGAAGCCTAAGTTGCCCGGAAAGTAGAAATGACGTTAACTTTCATAGTGGTTGCAATTATTCGTTTTATACGATGAAAAAACTGTTGTATTTATATTGTATTTTATGCATCTGGCGTTGACTTCTAAGGCACTAACTATTCGATCTAGTGGAACAACGCCCTAGAGTGAAGCCTAGGTTGCCCGGTACGTAGAAATGACCATCACTCTCAAACTGGTTGCAATTATTCCTGTTATATGATGGAAAAACTGTTGTATTTATACTGTATTTTATGCTTCTGGCGTTGACTTCTAAGGCACTAACCATTCGATCTGGTGGAGCAACGCCCTAGAGTGAAGCCTAGGTTGCCCGGAACGTAGAATTGGCCATCACTTTCAAGCTGGTTGCAATTAATCCTGTTATACGGTGGAAAAGCTGTTGTATTTTTATTGCCTTTTATGCTTCGGGCGTTGACTTCTAAGGCCATAACTATTCAATCTGTTGGAGCAACGCCCTAGGGTGAAGCCTAAGTTGCCCGGAAAGTAGAAATGACGTTAACTTTCATAGTGGTTGCAATTATTCGTTTTATCTGATGGAAAAACTGTTGTATTTATAATGTACTTTATGCTTCTGGCGTTGACTTCATAGGCCCTAACTATTCGATCCGGTGGAGCAACGTCCTAGAGTGAAGCCTAGGTTGACCGGTACGTAGAAATGACCATAACTTTCACACTGGTGACCATTATTCGTTTTATACGATGGAAAAGCTGTTGTATTTATATCGTGTTTTATGCTTCTGGCGTTCACTTTTAAGGCCGTAGCTATTAGATGTTGTGGAGCAACGCCCTAGAGTGAAGCCTAGGTTGCTCGGAACGTACAAACGACCATTACCTTCACACTGTTTGCAATTATTCATTTTATACGGTGGCAAAGCTGTTGTATTTATATTGTATTTTATGCTTCCGGCGTTAACTTCTAAGGCCGTAGCTAGCAGACGTGGAGCAGCAACGCCCTAGAGTGACGCGTAGGTTGCCCGGAACGTAGAAATGACCATTACTTTCACAATGTCTGCAATTATTCATTTTATACAATGGAAAAACTGTTTACTTATATTGTATTTTATCCTTCTGGCGTTGAATTCTAAGTCCCTAGCTATTCGATCTGGTGCAGCAACGCACTAGAGTGAAGCCTAGGCTACCCGTAACGTAGAAATGACCAGCACTTTCACACTGGTTGCAGTTATTCCTTTTATACAGTGGAAAAACTGTTCTATTTATTTTGCATTTTATGCTTCGGGCGTTGACTTCTAAGGCCGTAACTATACGATCGGGTGGAGCAACGGCCTAGAGTGAAGCCTAGGTTGCCCGGAACGTAGAAATGACCATAGCTTTCACATTGGTTGCTATTATTCGTTTTATACGATGGAATAACTGTTATATTTATATTGTATTTTATGCTTCTGGCGTTGACTTCTTAGGCCCTAACTATTCGATCTGGTGGAACACCGCCCCAGAGTGAAGCCTAAGTTGCCCAGAACGTAGAAATGACCATCACTTTCACACTGTTTGCAGTTATTCCTGTTATACGATGGAAAACCTGCTGTATTTATATTGTATTTTATGTTCCTGGTGTTGACTTCTTAGACCCTAACTATTCGATCTGGTGGAGCAATGCCACAGAGTTATATCTAAGATGCCCGGAACGTAGAAATGGCAGTCACTTTCAGGCTGGTTGCAATTATTCGTTTTATACGATGGAAAAGCTGTTGTATTTATATTGTGTTTTATGCTTCTGGCGTTGACTTATTAGGCCGTAACTATTCCATCTGGTGGAACAACGCCCTAGGGTGGAGCGTAGGTTGCCCGGAACGTAGAAATGACCATAACTTTCACACTGGTAGCAATTATTCGTTTTATACGATGGAAAAACTGTTCTATTTATTTTGTATTTTATGCTTCGGGCGTTGACTTCTAAGACCCTAACTATTCGATCTGGTGGAGTAACGACCCAGAGTGAAGCCTAGGTTGCCCGGAACGTAGAAATGACCATCACTTTCAAACTGGTTGCAATTAATCCTGTTATACGATGGAAAAACTGTTGTATTTTTATTGCCTTTTATGCTTCGGGCGTTGACTTCTAAGGCCCTAGCTATTCAATCCGGTGGAGCAACGCCCTAGAGTGAAACCTAGGTTTCCCGGAACGTAGAAATGACCAGTACTTTCAAACTGTTTGCAGTTATCCCTGTAATACGATGGAAAAACTTTTGCATCTTTATTGTATTTTATGCTTCTGGCGTTGACTTCTAAGGCCCTAACTATTCCAGTTGGTGGAGCAACGCCCTAGAGTGGAGCGTAGGTTGCCGGTACGTAGAAATGAGCATTACTTTCACACTGTTTGCAAATATACATTATATACGATGGAAAGTCTGTTGTATTTATGTTGTATTTTATGCTTCTGGCGTTGACTTCTTAGGCCCTAACTATTTGATCTGGTGGAGCACCGCCCTAGAGTGAAGCCTAGGTTGTCCGGAACGTAGAAATGACCATAAATTTCACACTGGTAGCAATTATTCGTTTTATACGATGGAAAAACTGTTTTACTTATTTTGTATTTTATGCTTCGGGCGTTGACATCTAAGGCCCTAACTATTCGATCTGGTGGAGCAACGCCCTAGAGTGAAGCCTAGGTTGCTCGGAAAGTGGAAATGACCATAAGTTTCATACATGTTGTAATTATTCGTTTTATACGATGGAAAAACTGTTGTATTTATACTGTATTTTATGCTTCTGGCGTTGACTTCTAAGGCACTAACCATTCGATCTGGTGGAGCAACGCCCTAGAGTGAAGCCTAGGTTGCCCGGAACGTAGAATTGGCCATCACTTTCAAACTGGTTGCAATTAATCCTGTTATACGGTGGAAAAGCTGTTGTATTTTTATTGCCTTTTATGCTTCGGGCGTTGACTTCTAAGGCCCTAACTATTCAATCTGTTGGAGCAACGCCCTAGGGTGAAGCCTAAGTTGCCCGGAAAGTAGAAATGACGTTAACTTTCATAGTGGTTGCAATTATTCGTTTTATACGATGAAAAAACTGTTGTATTTATATTGTATTTTATGCATCTGGCGTTGACTTCTAAGGCACTAACTATTCGATCTAGTGGAACAACGCCCTAGAGTGAAGCCTAGGTTGCCCGGTACGTAGAAATGACCATCACTCTCAAACTGGTTGCAATTATTCCTGTTATATGATGGAAAAACTGTTGTATTTATACTGTATTTTATGCTTCTGGCGTTGACTTCTAAGGCACTAACCATTCGATCTGGTGGAGCAACGCCCTAGAGTGAAGCCTAGGTTGCCCGGAACGTAGAATTGGCCATCACTTTCAAACTGGTTGCAATTAATCCTGTTATACGGTGGAAAAGCTGTTGTATTTTTATTGCCTTTTATGCTTCGGGCGTTGACTTCTAAGGCCCTAACTATTCAATCTGTTGGAGCAACGCCCTAGGGTGAAGCCTAAGTTGCCCGGAAAGTAGAAATGACGTTAACTTTCATAGTGGTTGCAATTATTCGTTTTATCTGATGGAAAAACTGTTGTATTTATAATGTATTTTATGCTTCTGGCGTTGACTTCATAGGCCCTAACTATTCGATCCGGTGGAGCAACGTCCTAGAGTGAAGCCTAGGTTGACCGGTACGTAGAAATGACCATAACTTTCACACTGGTGACCATTATTCGTTTTATACGATGGAAATGCTGTTGTATTTATATCGTGTTTTATGCTTCTGGCGTTCACTTTTAAGGCCGTAGCTATTAGATGTTGTGGAGCAACGCCCTAGAGTGAAGCCTAGGTTGCTCGGAACGTAGAAACGACCATTACCTTCACACTGTTTGCAATTATTCATTTTATACGGTGGCAAAGCTGTTGTATTTATATTGTATTTTATGCTTCCGGCGTTAACTTCTAAGGCCGTAGCTAGCAGATGTGGAGCAGCAACGCCCTAGAGTGACGCGTAGGTTGCCCGGAACGTAGAAATGACCATTACTTTCACAATGTCTGCAATTATTCATTTTATACAATGGAAAAACTGTTTACTTATATTGTATTTTATCCTTCTGGCGTTGAATTCTAAGTCCCTAGCTATTCGATCTGGTGCAGCAACGCACTAGAGTGAAGCCTAGGCTACCCGTAACGTAGAAATGACCAGCACTTTCACACTGGTTGCAGTTACTCCTTTTATACAGTGGAAAAACTGTTCTATTTATTTTGCATTTTATGCTTCGGGCGTTGACTTCTAAGGCCGTAACTATACGATCGGGTGGAGCAACGGCCTAGAGTGAAGCCTAGGTTGCCCGGAACGTAGAAATGACCATAGCTTTCACATTGGTTGCTATTATTCGTTTTATACGATGGAATAACTGTTATATTTATATTGTATTTTATGCTTCTGGCGTTGACTTCTTAGGCCCTAACTATTCGATCTGGTGGAACACCGCCCCAGAGTGAAGCCTAAGTTGCCCAGAACGTAGAAATGACCATCACTTTCACACTGTTTGCAGTTATTCCTGTTATACGATGGAAAACCTGCTGTATTTATATTGTATTTTATGTTCCTGGTGTTGACTTCTTAGACCCTAACTATTCGATCTGGTGGAGCAATGCCACAGAGTTATATCTAAGATGCCCGGAACGTAGAAATGGCAGTCACTTTCAGGCTGGTTGCAATTATTCGTTTTATACGATGGAAAAGCTGTTGTATTTATATTGTGTTTTATGCTTCTGGCGTTGACTTATTAGGCCGTAACTATTCCATCTGGTGGAACAACGCCCTAGGGTGGAGCGTAGGTTGCCCGGAACGTAGAAATGACCATAACTTTCACACTGGTAGCAATTATTCGTTTTATACGATGGAAAAACTGTTCTATTTATTTTGTATTTTATGCTTCGGGCGTTGACTTCTAAGACCCTAACTATTCGATCTGGTGGAGTAACGACCCAGAGTGAAGCCTAGGTTGCCCGGAACGTAGAAATGACCATCACTTTCAAACTGGTTGCAATTAATCCTGTTATACGATGGAAAAACTGTTGTATTTTTATTGCCTTTTATGCTTCGGGCGTTGACTTCTAAGGCCCTAGCTATTCAATCCGGTGGAGCAACGCCCTAGAGTGAAACCTAGGTTTCCCGGAACGTAGAAATGACCAGTACTTTCAAACTGTTTGCAGTTATCCCTGTAATACGATGGAAAAACTTTTGCATCTTTATTGTATTTTATGCTTCTGGCGTTGACTTCTAAGGCCCTAACTATTCCAGTTGGTGGAGCAACGCCCTAGAGTGGAGCGTAGGTTGCCGGTACGTAGAAATGAGCATTACTTTCACACTGTTTGCAAATATACATTATATACGATGGAAAGTCTGTTGTATTTATGTTGTATTTTATGCTTCTGGCGTTGACTTCATAGGCCCTAACTATTCGATCCGGTGGAGCAACGTCCTAGAGTGAAGCCTAGGTTGACCGGTACGTAGAAATGACCATAACTTTCACACTGGTGACCATTATTCGTTTTATACGATGGAAAAGCTGTTGTATTTATATCGTGTTTTATGCTTCTGGCGTTCACTTTTAAGGCCGTAGCTATTAGATGTTGTGGAGCAACGCCCTAGAGTGAAGCCTAGGTTGCTCGGAACGTAGAAACGACCATTACCTTCACACTGTTTGCAATTATTCATTTTATACGGTGGCAAAGCTGTTGTATTTATATTGTATTTTATGCTTCCGGCGTTAACTTCTAAGGCCGTAGCTAGCAGATGTGGAGCAGCAACGCCCTAGAGTGACGCGTAGGTTGCCCGGAACGTAGAAATGACCATTACTTTCACAATGTCTGCAATTATTCATTTTATACAATGGAAAAACTGTTTACTTATATTGTATTTTATCCATCTGGCGTTGAATTCTAAGTCTCTAGCTATTCGATCTGGTGCAGCAACGCACTAGAGTGAAGCCTAGGCTACCCGTAACGTAGAAATGACCAGCACTTTCACACTGGTTGCAGTTATTCCTTTTATACAGTGGAAAAACTGTTCTATTTATTTTGCATTTTATGCTTCGGGCGTTGACTTCTAAGGCCGTAACTATACGATCGGGTGGAGCAACGGCCTAGAGTGAAGCCTAGGTTGCCCGGAACGTAGAAATGACCATAGCTTTCACATTGGTTGCTATTATTCGTTTTATACGATGGAATAACTGTTATATTTATATTGTATTTTATGCTTCTGGCGTTGACTTCTTAGGCCCTAACTATTCGATCTGGTGGAACACCGCCCCAGAGTGAAGCCTAAGTTGCCCAGAACGTAGAAATGACCATCACTTTCACACTGTTTGCAGTTATTCCTGTTATACGATGGAAAACCTGCTGTATTTATATTGTATTTTATGTTCCTGGTGTTGACTTCTTAGACCCTAACTATTCGATCTGGTGGAGCAATGCCACAGAGTTATATCTAAGATGCCCGGAACGTAGAAATGGCAGTCACTTTCAGGCTGGTTGCAATTATTCGTTTTATACGATGGAAAAGCTGTTGTATTTATATTGTGTTTTATGCTTCTGGCGTTGACTTATTAGGCCCTAACTATTCGATCTGGTGGAGCGACACCCTAGAGTGAATCCTAGGTTGCCCGGAATGTAGAAATGACCATAACTTTCACACCGGTTGAAATTCTTCGTTTTATACGATTTAAAAACTGTGGTATTTTTATTGTATTTTATGCTTCGGGCGTTGACTTCTAAGGCTCTAACTATTCGATCTGGTGGAGCAACGCCCTAGAGTGAAGCCTAGGTTGCCCGGAACATAGAAATGACCATTACTTTCACACTGGTTGCATTTATCCATTTTATACGATGGAAAAACTGTGGCGTTTTTGTTGCACTTAATGCTTCTGGCGTTGACTTCTAAGGCCCTATCCATTCGATCTGGTGGAGCAATTCCTCAGAGTAAAGTCTAGGATGCCCGGAACGTAGAAATGACCAGTACTTTCACACTGTTTGCAGTTATTCATTTTATGCGATGAAAAAACTGTTCTATTTAAATTGTATTTTATGCTTCTGGCGTTGACTTCTTAGGCCCTAACTATTCGATCTGGTGGAGCAACGCCCTAGAGCGGAGCCTAGGTTGCCCGGAACGTAGAAATGACCGTTACTTTCACACTGTTTGCAATTATTCATTTTATACGATGGAAAAACTGTTGTACTTATATTGTATTTTATTCTTCTGGCGTTGACTTCTAAGGCCCTAGCTATTCAATCTGTTGGAACAACGCCCTAGAGTGAAACCTCGGTTGCCCGGAACGTAGAAATGACAATAACTTTCACACTGGATGCAATTACTCGTTTTATACGATGGAGAAGCTGTTGTATTTATATCGCATTTTATTCTTCTGGCGTTGACTTCTTAGGCCCTAGATATTCGATCTGGTGGGGCCACGCCCTCGAGTGAAGCATAGGCTGCCCGGAACGTAGAAATGACCATTACCTTCACAGTAGATGCAATTATTCCTGTTATACGATGGAAAAGCTGTGGTATTTTTGTTGCACTTAATGCTTCTGGCGTTGACTTCCAAGGCCCTATCTATTCCATCTGGTGGAGCAATGGCTCAGAGTAAAGCCTAGGTAGCCCGGAACGTAGAAGTGACTACCACGTTCACACTGGTTGCAATTATTCCTGTTGTACGATGGAAAAGCTGATGTATTTTTATTGTATTTTATGCGTCTGGCGTTGACTTTTAATGGACTAGCTATTCGATTTGGAGGAGCAACGCCCTAGTGTGAAGCATAGGTTGCCCGGAACGTAGAAATGACCATCACTTTCACACTCGTTGCAATTATTCATTTTATACGATGGAAAAACTGTTGTATTTTTATTGTATTTCATCCTTCTGGCGTTGACTTCTTAGTGCGTAGCTATTCGATCTGGAGGAGCAACGCCCTAGTGCGAAGCATAGGTTGCCCGGAACGTAGAAATGACCATCACCTTCACACTGGTTGCAATTATTCATTTTATACGATGGAAATACTGTTTTACTTATATTGTATTTTATGCTTCGGGCGTTGACTTCTAAGGCTCTAACTATTCGATCTGGTGGAGCAACGCCCAGAGTGAAGCCTAGGTTGTCCGGAACATAGAAATGACCGTTACTTTCACACTGGTTGCATTTATTCATTTTATACGATGGAAAAACTGTGGCGTTTTTGTTGCACTTAATGCTTCTGGCGTTGACTTCTAAGGCCCTATCCATTCGATCTGGTGGAACAATTCCTCAGAGTAAAGTCTAGGATGCCCGGAACGTAGAAATGACCAGTACTTTCACACTGTTTGCAGTTATTCATTTTATGCGATGAAAAAACTGTTCTATTTATATTGTATTTTATGCTTCTGGCGTTGACTTCTTAGGCCCTAACTATTCGATCTGGTGGAGCAACACCCTAGAGTGGAGCCTAGGTTGCCCGGAACGTAGAAATGACCAGTACTTTCACACTGGTTGCAGTTATTCATTTTATGCGATGGAAAAACTCTTCTATTTATATTGTATTTTATGCTTCTGGCGTTGACTTCTTAGGCCCTAACTATTCGATCTGGAGGAGCAACGCCCTAGTGTGAAGCATAGGTTGCCCGGAACGTAGAAATTACCATCACCTTCACACTGGTTGCAATTATTCATTTTATACGATGGAAAAGCTGTTGTATTTATATCGTATTTTATGCTTCTGGCACTGACTTCTTAGGCCCTAACTATTCCATCTGGTGGAGCAACGCCCTAGGGTGAAGCCTAGGTTGCCCGGAACGTAGAAATGACCATAACTTTCACACTGGTAGCAATTATTCCTGTTATACGATGGAAAAACTGTTGTATTTTTATTGTATTTTATGCGTCTGGCGTTGACTTCTAATGGGCTAGCTATTCGATCTGGAGGAGCAACGCCCTAGTGCGAAGCATAGGTTGCCCGGAACGTAGAAATGACCATCACCTTCACACTGGTTGCAATTATTCATTTTATACGATGGAAATACTGTTTTACTTATATTGTATTTTATGCTTCTGGCGTTGACTTCTTAGGCCCTAACTATTCGATCTGGTGGAGCAACGCCCTAGAGTGGAGCCTAGGTTGCCCGGAACGTAGAAATGACCAGTACTTTCACACTGGTTGCAATTATTCCTGTTATACGATGGAAAAACTGTTGTATTTTTATTGTATTTTATGCGTCTGGCGTTGACTTCTAATGGGCTAGCTATTCGATCTGGAGGAGCAACGCCCTAGTGTGAAGCATAGGTTGCCCGGAACGTAGAAGTGACGATCACTTTCACACTCGTTGCAATTATTCATTTTATACGATGGAAAAACTGTTGTATTTTTATTGTATTTTATCCTTCTGGCGTTGACTTCTTAGTCCGTAGATATTCGATCTGGTGGAGCAACGCCCTACAGTCAAGCCTAGGTTGCCCGGAACGTTGAAGTGACCATGACTTTCAGACTGGTTGCAATTATTCATTTTATACGATGGAAAAACTGTTGTACTTATATTGTATTTTATTCTTCTGGCGTTGACTTCTAAGGCCCTAACTATTCAATCTGGTGGAACAACGCCCTAGAGTGAAACCTCGGTTGCCCGGAACGTAGAAATGACCATAACTTTCACACTGGATGCAATTATTCGTTTTATAGGATGGAGAAGCTGTTGTATATATATCGCATTTTATTCTTCTGGCGTTGACTTCTTAGGCCCTAAATATTCGATCTGCTGGGGCAACGCCCTCGTGTGAAGCATAGGCTGCCCGGAACGTAGAAATGACCATTACCTTCACAGTAGATGCAATTATTCCTGTTATACGATGGAAAAGCTGTGGTATTTTTGTTGCACTTAATGCTTCTGGCGTTGACTTCCAAGGCCCTATCTATTCGATCTGGTGTAGCAATGGCTCAGAGTAAAGCCTAGGTAGCCCGGAACGTAGAAGTGACTATCACTTTCACATTGGTTGCAATTATTCCAGTTGTACGCTGGAAAAACTGTTGTATTTTTATTGTATTTTATGCGTCTGGCGTTGACTTCTAGTGGGCTAGCTATTCGATCTGGAGGAGCAACGCCCTAGTGTGAAGCATAGGTTGCCCGGAACGTAGAAATGACCATTACCTTCAAAGTTGATGCAATTACTCCTGTTACACGATGGAAAAACTGTGGCGTTTTTGTTACACTTAATGCTTCTGGCGTTGACTTCTAAGGCCCTATCCATTCGATCTGGTGGAGCAATTCCTCAGAGTAAAGTCTAGGATGCCCGGAACGTAGAAATGACCAGTACTTTCACACTGGTTGCAGTTATTCATTTTATGCGATGGAAAAACTCTTCTATTTATATTGTATTTTATGCTCCTGGCGTTGACTTCTTAGGCCCTAACTATTCGATCTGGAGGAGCAACGCCCTAGTGTGAAGCATAGGTTGCCCGGAACGTAGAAATGACCATCACCTTCACACTGGTTGCAATTATTCATTTTATACGATGGAAAAACTGTTCTATTTATTTTGTATTTTATGCTTCTAGCGTTGATTTCTAAGGCCCTGCCTATTCGATCTGGCGGAGCAACACCCTACAGTGAAGCCTAGGTTGCTCGGAAAGTAGAAATGACCATAAGTTTCATACTGGTTGCAATTATTCGTTTTATACGATGGAAAAACTGTTGTATTTATATTGTATTTTATGCTTCTGGCGTTGACTTCTAAGGCACTAACCATTCGATCTGGTGGAGCAACGCCCTAGAGTGAAGCCTAGGTTGCCCGGAACGTAGAATTGGCCATCACTTTCAAACTGGTTGCAATTAATCCTGTTATACGATGGAAAAACTGTTGTATTTTTATTGCCTTTTATGCTTCGGGCGTTGACTTCTAAGGCCCTAACTATTCAATCTGTTGGAGCAACGCCCTAGGGTGAAGCCCAGGTTGCCGGAAAGTAGAAATGACGTTAACTTTCACAGTGGTTGCAATTATTCGTTTTATACGATGGAAAAACTGTTGTATTTATATTGTATTTTATGCATCTGTCGTTGACTTCTAAGGCACTAACTATTCGATCTAGTGGATCAACGCCCTAGAGTGAAGCCTAGGTTGCCCGGTACGTAGAAATGACAATCACTCTCAAACTGGTTGCAATTATTCCTGTTATATGATGGAAAAACTGTTGTATTTTTATTGCATTTTGTGCTTCGGGCATTGACTTCTAAGTCCCTAACTATTCAATCTGGTGGAGCAACGCCCTAGAGTGAAGCCTAGGTTGCCCGGAACGTAGAAGTGACCATAACTTTCACACTGGTTGCTATTATTCGTTTTATACGATGGAAAAACTGTTATATATATTTTGTATTTTATGCTTCGGGCGTTGACTTCTAAGGCCCTAACTGTTTGATGTGGTGGAGCAACGCCCCAGAGTGAAGCCTAGGTTGCCCGGAAAGTAGAAATGACCATAAGTTTCATACTGGTTGCAATTATTCGTCTTATGCGATGGAAAAACTGTTGTATTTATATTGTATTTTATGGATCTGGCGTTGACTTCTAAGCCACTAACCATTCGATCTGGTGGAGCAACGCCCTAGAGTGAAGCCTAGGTTGCCCGGAAAGTAGAAATGACGTTAACTTTCATAGTGGTTGCAATTATTCGTTTTATACGATTGAAAAACTGTTGTATTTATATTGTATTTTATGCTTCTGGCGTTCACTTCTTAGGCCCGAACTATTCGATATGGAGGAGCAACGGCCGAGGGTGAAGCCTAGGTTGCCCGGAACGTAGAAATGACCATAACTTTTACACTGGTAGCAATTATTCGTTTTATACAATGGAAAAACTGTTCTATTTATTTTGTATTTAATGCTTCGGGCGTTGGCTTCTAAGGCCCTAACTGTTTGATCTGGTGGAGCAACCCCCTAGAGTGAAGCCTACGTTTGCCGGAACGTAGAAGTGACCATAACTTTCACACTGGTTGCTATTATTCGTTTTATAGGATGGAAAAACTGTTATACTTATTTTGTATTTTATGCTTCGGGCGTTGACTTCTAAGGCCCTTACTGTTTGATGTGGTGGAGCAACGCCCTAGAGTGAAGCCTAGGTTGCCCGGAAAGCAGAAATGACGTTAACTTTCATATTGGTTGCAATTATTCGTTTTACACGATGGAAAAACTGTTGTATTTATATTGTATTTTATGCATCCGGCGTTGACTTCTAAGGCACTAACTATTCCGTCTAGTGGATCGATGCCCTAGAGTGAAGCCTAGGTTGCCCGGAACGTAGAAATGACCATCACTTTCAAACTGGTTGCAATTATTCCTGTTATATGATGGAAAAACTGTTGTATTTTTATTGTATTTTATGCTTCAGGCGTTGACTTCTGAGGCCGTAGCTATTCGATGTAGTGGAACAACGCCCTAGGGTGAATCCTAGGTTGCCCGGAACGTAGAAATGACCATAACTTTCACACTGGTTGCAATTATTCGTTTTATACGATGGATAAGCTGTTGTATTTATATCGTATTTTATGCTTCTGGCGTTGACTTCTTAGGCCGTAACTATTCCATCTGGTGGAACAACGCCCTAGGGTGATGCGTAGGTTGCCCGGAAAGTAGAAATGACCATAACTTTCACACTGGTAGCAATTATTCGTTTTATACGATGGAAAAACTGTTTTACTTATTTTGTATTTTATGCTTCGGGCGTTGTACATCTAAGGCCCTAACTATTCGATCTGGTGGAGCAACGCCCTAGAGTGAAGCCTAGGTTGCTCGGAAAGTAGAAATTACCATAAGTTTCATACTGGTTGTAATTATTCGTTTTATACGATGGAAAAACTGTTGTATTTATATTGTATTTTATGCTTCTGGCGTTGACTTCTAAGGCACTAACCATTCGATCTGGTGGAGCAACGCCCTAGAGTGAAGCCTAGGTTGCCCGGAACGTAGAATTGGCCATCACTTTCAAACTGGTTGCAATTAATCCTGTTATACGGTGGAAAAGCTGTTGTATTTTTATTGCCTCTTATGCTTCGGGCGTTACTTCTAAGGCCCTAACTATTCAATCTGTTGGAGCAACGCCCTAGGGTGAAGCCTAGGTTGCCCGGAAAGTAGAAATGACGTTAACTTTCATAGTGGTTGCAATTATTCGTTTTATACGATGAAAAAACTGTTGTATTTATATTGTATTTTATGCATCTGGCGTTGACTTCTAAGGCACTATCTATTCGATCTAGTGGATCAACGCCCTAGAGTGAAGCCTAGGTCGCCCGGTACGTAGAAATGACCATCACTCTCAAACTGGTTGCAATTATTCATTTTATACGATGGAAAAACTGTTTACTTATATTGTATTTTATCCTTCTGGCGTTGAATTCTAAGTCCCTAGCTATTCGATCTGGTGCAGCAACGCACTAGAGTGAAGCCTAGGTTACCCGGAACGTAGAAATGACCAGTACTTTCACACTGGTTGCAGTTATTACTTTTATACAGTGGAAAAACTGTTCTATTTATTTTGCATTTTATGCTTCGGGCGTTGATTTCTAAGGCCGTAACTATACGATCGGGTGGAGCAACGGCCTAGAGTGAAGCCTAGGTTGCCCGGAACGTAGAAATGACCATAGCTTTCACACTGGTTGCTATTATTCGTTTTATACGATGGAATAACTGTTATATTTATATTGTATTTTATGCTTCTGGCGTTGACTTCTTAGGCCCTAACTATTCGATCTGGTGGAACAACGCCCCAGAGTGAAGCCTAAGTTGCCCAGAACGTAGAAATGACCATCACTTTCACACTGGTTGCAATAATTCCTGTTATACGATGGAAAAACTCCTGTATATTTATTGTATTTTATGCTTGGGGCGTTGACTTCTATGGCCCTACCTATTCGATCTGGTGGAACAACGCCCTAGGGTGAAGTCAGGGTTGCCCGGAACGTAGAAATGACCACCTCTTTCACATTGCAAGCAATTATTCGTTTTATACATGGAAAATCTCTTCTATTTATTTTGTATTTTATGCTTCGGGCGTTGACTTCTAAGGCACTAACTATTCGATCTGGTGGAGCAACGTCCTAGAGTGTAGCCTAGGTTGCCCGGATCGTAGAAATGACCATCAGTTTCACACCGGTTGCAATAATTCCTGTTATACGATGGAAAAATTATTGTATTTTATTGTATTTTATGCTTCGGGCGTTGACCTCTAAGGCCCTAACTATTCGATCTGGTGGAGCAACGGCCTAGAGTGAAGCCTAGGTTGCCCGGAACGTAGAAACGGCCATAGCTTTCACACTGGTTGCTATTATTCGTTTTATACGATGGAAAAACTGATATATTTATATTGTATTTTATGCTTCTGCCGTTGACTTCTTAGGCCCTAACTATTCGATCTGGTGGAACAACGCCCCAGAGTGAAGCCTACTTTGTCCGGAACGTAGATATGACCATAACCTTCACACAGGTTGCAATTATTCGTTTTATACGATTGAAAGACTGTTGTATTTATTTTGTAGTTTATGTTTCTGGCGTTGAATTCCAAGGCCCTAACACTTCGACCTGGTGGAGCAATGCCTCAGAGTTAAGTCTAGGATGCCCGAAACGTCGAAATGATCGTTACTTTCACACTGGTTGCAATTATTCATGCTATACGATTGAAGAACTGTTGCATTTTTATTGTACTTTCTGCTTCTGTATTTGAATTCAAAGGTCCTAGCTATTCGATCTGGCGGGGCAACGTCCAAGAGTGAAGCCTAGGTTGCCCGGAACGTAGTTATGACCATATCTATCACACTGGTTGCAATTGTTCCTGTTATTCGATGGAACAACTGTTGTATTTATATTGTATTTTATGCTTCTGGCGTTGACTTCTAAGGCCCTAACTATCCGATCTGGTGGAGCAACGTCCAAGAGTGATGCCTAGGTAGCCCGGTACGTAGAAATGACCATTACCTGCACGCTTGCTGCAATTATTCCTGTTATACGATGAAAAAACTGTTGTATTTTTATTGCATTTTATGCTTCAGGGGTTGACTTCTACGGCCGTAGCTATTCGATGTGGCGGAGTAACGCCCTAGAGTGAAACCTGGGTTACCCGGATCGTAGAAATGACCATCACTTTCACACTGGTTGCAATTATTCCTGTTATACGATGGTAAACCTGTTGTATTTTTAGTGTATTGTATGCTTCAGGCGATGACTTCTAAGGCCCTAACTATTCGATCTGGTGTAGCAACGCACTAGGGTGAAGCCTAGGTTGCCCGGAACGTAGAAATGACCATAACTTTCACACTGGTTGCCATTATTCGTATTATAGGATGGAAATGCTGTTGTATTTATATCGTATTTTATTCTTCTGGCGTTGACTTCTTAGGCCCCAACTATTCCATCTGGCGGAACAACGCCCTACGGTGAAGCCTAGGTTGCCCGGAACGTAGAAATGATCATAACTTTCACACCGGAAACAATTATTCGTTTTATACATGGAACAGCTGTTCTATTTATTTTGTATTTTATGCTTCGGGCGTTGACTTCTAAGGCCCTAACTATTCGATCGGGTGGAACAACGGCCTAGAGTGAAGCATAGGTTGTCCGGAACGTAGAAATGACCTTAGCTTTCACACTGGTTGCTATTATTCGGTTTATACGATGGAAAAACTGTTATATTTATATTGTGTTTTATGCTTCTGGCGTTGACTTCTTAGGCCCTAACTATTCGATCTGGTGGAACAACGCCCCAGAGTGAAGCCTAGGTTGCCCAGTACGTAGAAATGGTCATCACTTTCACACTGGTTGCAATAATTCCTGTTATACGATGGAAAAACTCTTGTATATTTATTGTATTTTATGCTTGGGGCGTTGACTTCTATGGCCCTACCTATTCGATCTGGTAGAGCAACACCCTACAGTGAAGCCTAGGTTGCACGGACCGAAGATATGACCATAACCTTCACACAGGTTGCAATTATTCATTTTATACGATGGAAAGACTGTTCTACTTATTTTGTATTTTATGCATCTGGAGTTGACTTCTAAGGCCCTAACCATTCGTTCTGGTGCAGCAACGCCCTCGAGTGAAGCCTAGGTTGCCCGGAACGTAGAAATGACCATAACTTCACACTGGTTGCTACTATTCGTTTTATACGATGGAAAAACTGTTATATCTAACTTTCATTTTATGCTTCTGGCGTTGACTTCTTAGGACCTAACTATTCGATCTGGTGGAACAACGACCTAGAGTGAAGCCTGCGATGCCCGGAACGTAGAAATGATCATTCGCTTCACGCTTGTTGCAATTATTCCTGTTATACGATGAAAAAACTGTTTTATTTTTATTGCATTTTTTGCTTCAGACGCCTTGGTTGCCAGGCACGTAGAAATGACCATGACATATACGATGGAAAAACTGTTGTATTTATATTGTATTTTATGCTTCTGGCGTTCACTTCTTAGGCCCGAACTATTCAATCTGTTGGAGCAACACCCTAGGGTGAAGCCTAGGTTGCCCGGAACGTAGAAATGCCCATAAGTTTCATACTGGTTGCAATTATTCGTTTTATACGATGGAAAAGCTGTTGTATTTATATTGTATTTTATGCTTCTAGCGTTCACCTCTTAGGCCCGAACTATTCGATCTGGTGGAACAACGGCCGAGGGTGAAGCCTAGGTTGCCCGGAACGTATAAATGACCATAACTTTTACACTGGTAGCAATTATTCCTTTTATACAATGGAAAAACTGTTCTATTTATTTTGTATTTAATGCTTCGGGCGTTGGCTTCTAAGGCCCTAACTGTTTGATCTGGTGGAGCAACGCCCTAGAGTGAAGCCTAGGTTGCCCGGAACGTAGAAGTGACCATAACTTTCACACTGGTTGCTATTATTCGTTTTATACGATGGAAAAACTGTTATATTTATATTGTATTTTATGCTTCGGGCGTTGACTTCTAAGGCCCTAACTGTTTGATGTGGTGGAGCAACACCCTAGAGTGAAGCCTAGGTTGCCCGGAACGTATAAATGACCATAACTTTCACACTGGTTGCTATTACCCGTTTTATACGATGGAAAAACTGTTATATTTATATTGTATTTAATGCTTCGGGCGTTGGCTTCTAAGGCCATAACTGTTTGATCTGGTGGAGCAACGCCCTAGAGTGAAGCCTAGGTTGCCCGGAACGTACAAGTGACCATAACTTTCACACTGGTTGCTATTATTCGTTTTATACGATGGAAAAACTGTTATATTTATTTTGTATTTTATGCTTCGGGCGTTGACTTCTTAGGCCCCAACTATTCCATCTGGCGGAACAACGCCCTACGGTGAAGCCTAGGTTGCCCGGAACGTAGAAATCACGATAACTTTCACACTGGTTGTTATTATTCTTTATATACGATGGAAAAACTGTTATATTTATATTGTATTTTATGCTTCTGTCGTTGACTTCTTAGGCCCTAGCTATTGGATCTGGTGGAACAACGCCCTAGAGTGAAGCCTAGGTTGCCTGGAACGTAGAAATGACCATCACTTTCACACGGGTTGCAATTATTCCTGTTATAGGATGGAAAGACTGTTGTATTTTTATTGTATTTTATGCTTCAGGCGTTGTCTTCTGAGGCCGTAGCTATTAGATGTGGTGGACCAACGCCCTAGGTTGAATCCTAGGTTGCCCGGAACGTAGAAATGACCATAACTTTCACACTGGTTGCAATTATTCGTTTTATACGACGGAAAAGCTGCTGTATTTATATCGTATTTTATGCTTCGGGCATTGACTTCTAAGGCCCTAACTATTCAATCTGTTGGAGCAACGCCCTAGGGTGAAGCCTAGGTTGCTCGGAAAGTAGAAATGACCATAAGTTTCATACTGGTTGCAATTATTCGTTTTATACGATGGAAAAACTGTTGTATTTATATTGTATTTTATGCTTCTGGCGTTGACTTCTAAGGCACTAACCATTCGATCTGGTGGAACAACGGCCTAGGGTGATGTCTAGGTTGCCCGGAACGTAGAAATTACCATCACTTTCACACGGGTTGCAATTATTCCTGTTATAGAATGGAAATACTGTTGTATTTTTATTGTTTTTATACTTCAGGCGCTGACTTCTGAGGCCGTAGCTATTCGATGTGGTGGAAGAACGCCATACAGTTAAGCCTAGGTTGCCCGGAACGTAGAAATGACCATTACTTTCACACTGTTTGCAATTATTCCTTTTATACGATGGAAAAGCTGTTGTATTTATATCGTATTTTATGCTCCTGGCGTTGACTTCTAAGGACCTAACTATTCGATCTGGTGGAGCAACGCCCTAGAGTGAAGCCTAGGTTGCTCGGAATGTAGAAATGACCATAAGTTTCATACTGGTTGCAATTATTCGTTTTAAACGATGGAAAAACTGTTGTATTTATATTGTATTTTAAGATTCTGGCGTCGACTTCTAAGGCACTAACTATTCGATCTGGTGGAACAACGCAATAGAGTGAAGCCTAGGTTGCCCGGAACGTAGAACTGGCCATCACTTTCAAACTGGTTGCAATTATTCCTGTTATGTGATGGAAACACTGTTGTATTTTTTTTGCATTTTATGGTTCGGGCGTTGACTTCTACGGCCCTAACTATTCAATCTGTTGGAGCAACGCCCTAGGGTGAAGCCTAGGTTGCTCGGAAAGTAGAAATGACCATAAGTTTCATACTGGTTGCAATTATTCGTTTTAAACGATGGAAAAACTGTTGTATTTATATTGTATTTTAAGCTTCTGGCGTCGACTTCTAAGGCACTAACTATTCGATCTGGTGGAACAACGCAATAGAGTGAAGCCTTGGTTGCCCGGAACGTAGAATTGGCCATCACTTTCAAACTGGTTGCAATTATGCCTGTTATATGATGGAAACACTGTTGTATTTTTATTGCATTTTATGCTTCGGGCGTTGGCTTCTAAGGCCCTAACTATTCAATCTGTTGGAGCAACGCCCTAGGGTTGAAGCCTAGGTTGCTCGGAAAGTAGAAATGACCAGAAGTTTCATACTGGTTGCAATTATTCGTTTTATACGATGGAAAAACTGTTGTCTTTTTATTGTATTTTATGCTTCTGGCGTTGACTTCTAAGGCACTAACTATTCGATCTGGTGGCGCAACGCCATAGGGTGTAGCCTAGGTTGCCCGTAAAGTAGAAATGACCATAGCTCTCATACTGGTTGCAATTATTCGTTTTATATGATGGAAAAACTATTGTATTTTTATTGTATTTTATGCTTCTGGCGTTGACTTCTTAGGCCCTAACTATTCGATCTGGTGGAACAGTGCCTCAGAGTTAAGTCTAGGATGCCCGAAACGCCGAAATGATCATTACTTTCACGCTTGTTGAAATTATTCCTGTTATACGATGAAAAGGCTGTTGTATTTGTATTGTATTTTATGCTTCAGGCGTAGGCTTCTAAGGCCGTAGCTATTCGATATGGTGGAGCACCGCCCTAGAGTGAGGCCTAGGATGCTCGGAACGTAGAAATGACCACTACTTTCACACTGTTTGCAATTATTCATTTAATACGATGGAAAAGCTGTTGTATTTATATCGTATTTTATGCTTCGGGCGTTGACTTCTTAGGCCCTAACACTTCGATCTGGTGGAGGAACGCCCTACAGTGAAGCCTAGGTTGCCCGGAACGTAGATATGACCATAACCTTCACACAGTTTGCAATTATTCGTTTTATACGGTGTAACGGCTGTTGTATTTATATTGTATTTTATGCCTCTGGCGTTGGCTTCTAAGGCCGTAGCTATTAGATGTGGTGGAGCAACGCCCTAGAGTGACGCCTAGGGTGCTCGGAACGTAGAAATGACCATTACTTTCACACTAGTTGCAATTACTCGTTTTATACGATGGAAAAGCTGTTGTATTTATATCGTATTTTATGCTTCTGGCGTTGACTTCTTAGGCCCTAGCTATTCGATCTGGTGGAGCAACGCCCTGGAGTGAAGCCTAGGTTGCGCGGAACGTAGAATTGGCCATCACTTTCATACGGGTTGCAATTATTCCTGTTATATGATGGAAACACTGTTGTATTTTTTTTGCATTTTATGGTTCGGGCGTTCACTTCTAAGGTCCTAACTATTGAATCTGTTGGAGCAACGCCCTAGGGTGAAGCCTAGCTTGCTCGGAAAGTAGAAATGACCATATGTATCATACTCGTTGCAATTATTCGTTTTATAAGATGGAAACACTGTTGTATTTTTATTGCATTTTATGCTTCGGGCGTTTACTTCTAAGGCCCTAACTATTCAATCTGTTGGAGCAACGCCCTAGAGTGAATCCTAGGTTGCCCGGAATGTAGAACTGACCATAACTTTCACACTGGTTGCAAATATTCGTTTTATACGATGCAAACGCTGTTGTATATATATCGTATTTTATGACTCTGGCGTTGACTTCTAAGGCCGTAGCTATTAGATGTGGTGGAGCAACGCGCTAGAGTGACGCCTAGGGTGCTCGGAACGTAGAAATGACCATAAGTTTCATACTGGTTGCAATTATTCGTTTTATATGGTGGAAAAGCTGTTGTATTTATATCGTATTTTATGCTTCTGGCGTTGACTTCTTAGGCCGTAACTATTGGGTCTGGTGGAGCAACGCCCTGGAGTGAAATCTAGGTTGCCCGGAACGTAGAATTGGCCATCACTTTCAAACTGGTTGCAATTATTCCTGTTATATGATGGAAAAACTGTTGTATTTTTATTGCATTTAATGCTTCTGGCGTTCACTTCTTAGGCCCTAACTATTCGATCTGGTGGAACAACGGCCTAGGGTGATGTCTAGGTTGCCGGGAACGTAGAAATTACCATCACTTTCACACGGGTTGCAATTATTCCTGTTATAGAATGGAAATACTGTTGTATTTTTATTGTTTTTATACTTCAGGCGCTGACTTCTGAGGCCGTAGCTATTCGATGTGGTGGAAGAACGCCATACAGTTAAGCCTAGGTTGCCCGGAACGTAGAAATGACCATTACTTTCACACTGTTTGCAATTATTCCTTTTATACGATGGAAAAGCTGTTGTATTTATATCGTATTTTATGCTTCTGGCGTTGACTTCTTAGGCCGTAACTATTCCATCTGGTGGAACAACGCCCTAGGGTGATGCGTAGGTTGCCCGGAAAGTAGAAATGACCATAACTTTCACACTGGTAGCAATTATTCGTTTTATACGATGGAAAAACTGTTTTACTTATTTTGTATTTTATGCTTCGGGCGTTGTACA
Organism: Calliopsis andreniformis; assembly: GCF_051401765.1. Taxonomy (NCBI): domain Eukaryota; kingdom Metazoa; phylum Arthropoda; class Insecta; order Hymenoptera; family Andrenidae; genus Calliopsis; species Calliopsis andreniformis. The sequence continues at coordinate 6,927,333 of NC_135072.1, forward strand.
TCTAAGGCCCTAACTATTCGATCTGGTGGAGCAACGCCCTAGAGTGAAGCCTAGGTTGCCCGGAACGTAGAACTGGCCATCACTTTCAAACTGGTTGCAATTATTCCTGTTATGTGATGGAAACACTGTTGTATTTTTATTGCATTTTATGCTTCGGGCGTTGACTTCTAAGGCCCTAACTATTCAATCTGTTGGAGCAACGCCCTAGGGTTGAAGCCTAGGTTGCTCGGAAAGTAGAAATGACCAGAAGTTTCATACTGGTTGCAATTATTCGTTTTATACGATGGAAAAACTGTTGTCTTTTTATTGTATTTTATGCTTCTGGCGTTGACTTCTAAGGCACTAACTATTCGATCTGGTGGCGCAACGCCATAGGGTGTAGCCTAGGTTGCCCGTAAAGTAGAAATGACCATAGCTCTCATACTGGTTGCAATTATTCGTTTTATATGATGGAAAAACTATTGTATTTTTATTGTATTTTATGCTTCTGGCGTTGACTTCTTAGGCCCTAACTATTCGATCTGGTGGAACAGTGCCTCAGAGTTAAGTCTAGGATACCGAAACGCCGAAATGATCATTACTTTCACGCTTGTTGAAATTATTCCTGTTATACGATGAAAAGGCTGTTGTATTTGTATTGTATTTTATGCTTCAGGCGTAGGCTTCTAAGGCCGTAGCTATTCGATATGGTGGAGCACCGTCCTAGAGTGAGGCCTAGGATGCTCGGAACGTAGAAATGACCACTACTTTCACACTGTTTGCAATTATTCATTTAATACGATGGAAAAGCTGTTGTATTTATATCGTATTTTATGCTTCGGGCGTTGACTTCTTAGGCCCTAACACTTCGATCTGGTGGAGGAACGCCCTACAGTGAAGCCTAGGTTGCCCGGAACGTAGATATAACCATAACCTTCACACAGTTTGCAATTATTCGTTTTATACGGTGTAACGGCTGTTGTATTTATATTGTATTTTATGCCTCTGGCGTTGGCTTCTAAGGCCGTAGCTATTAGATGTGGTGGAGCAACGCCCTAGAGTGACGCCTAGGGTGCTCGGAACGTAGAAATGACCATTACTTTCACACTAGTTGCAATTATTCGTTTTATACGATGGAAAAGCTGTTGTATTTATATCGTATTTTATGCTTCTGGCGTTGACTTCTTAGGCCCTAGCTATTCGATCTGGTGGAGCAACGCCCTGGAGTGAAGCCTAGGTTGCGCGGAACGTAGAATTGGCCATCACTTTCATACTGGTTGCAATTATTCCTGTTATATGATGGAAACACTGTTGTATTTTTTTTGCATTTTATGGTTCGGGCGTTCACTTCTAAGGTCCTAACTATTGAATCTGTTGGAGCAACGCCCTAGGGTGAAGCCTAGCTTGCTCGGAAAGTAGAAATGACCATATGTATCATACTGGTTGCAATTATTCGTTTTATAAGATGGAAACACTGTTGTATTTTTATTGCATTTTATGCTTCGGGCGTTTACTTCTAAGGCCCTAACTATTCAATCTGTTGGAGCAACGCCCTAGAGTGAATCCTAGGTTGCCCGGAATGTAGAACTGACCATAACTTTCACACTGGTTGCAAATATTCGTTTTATACGATGCAAACGCTGTTGTATATATATCGTATTTTATGACTCTGGCGTTGACTTCTAAGGCCGTAGCTATTAGATGTGGTGGAGCAACGCGCTAGAGTGACGCCTAGGGTGCTCGGAACGTAGAAATGACCATAAGTTTCATACTGGTTGCAATTATTCGTTTTATATGGTGGAAAAGCTGTTGTATTTATATCGTATTTTATGCTTCTGGCGTTGACTTCTTAGGCCGCAACTATTGGGTCTGGTGGAGCAACGCCCTGGAGTGAAATCTAGGTTGCCCGGAACGTAGAATTGGCCATCACTTTCAAACTGGTTGCAATTATTCCTGTTATATGATGGAAACACAGTTGTATTTTTTTTGCACTTTATGGTTCGGGCGTTGACTTCTAAGGCCCTAACTATTCAATCCGTTGGAGCAACGCCCTAGGGTGAAGCCTAGGTTGCTCGGAAAGTAGAAATGACCATATGCTTCATACTGGTTGCAATTATTTGTTTCATACGATGGAAAAACTGTTGTATTTATATTGTATTTTATGCTTCTGACGTTGACTTCTAAGGCACTAACTATTCGATCTGCTGGAGCAACGCCCTAGAGTGAAGCCTAGGTTGACCGGAACGTAGAATTGGCCATCACTTTCAAACTGGTTGCAATTATTCCTGTTATATGATGGATACACTGTTGTATTTTTTTTGCATTTTATGGTTCGGGCGTTGACTTCTAAGGCCCTAACTATTCAATCTGTTGGAGCAACGCCCTAGGGTGAAGCCTAGGTTGCTCGGAAAGTAGAAATGTCCATAAGTTTCATACTGGTTGCAATTATTCGTTTTATACAATGGAAAAACTGTTGTATTTATTTTGTATTTTATGCTTCTGGCGTTGACTTCTAAGGCACTAACTATTCGATCTGGTGGAGCAACGCAATAGAGTGATGCCTAGGTTGCCCGGAACGTAGAATTGGCCATCACTTTCAAACTGGTTGCAATTATTCCTGTTATACGATGGAAACACTGTTGTATTTTTTTTGCGTTTTATGGTTCGGGCGTTGACTTCTAAGGCCCTAACTATTCAATCTGTTGGAGCAACGCCCTAGGGTGGAGCCTAGGTTGCTCAGAAAGTAGAAATGTCCATAAGTTTCATACTGGTTGCAACTATTCGTTTTATACGATGGAAAGCTGTTGTATTTATATTGTATTTTATGCTTCTGGCGTTGACTTCTAAGGCACTAACTATTCGATCTGGTGGAGCAACGCCCTACAGTGAAGCCTAGGTTGCCCGGAACGTAGAATTTGCCATCGCTTTCAAACTGGTTGCAATTATTCCTGTTATATGATGGATACACTGTTGTATTTTTATTGCATTTTATGCTTCGGGCGTTGACTTCTAAGGCCCTAACTATTCAATCTGTTGGACCAACGCCCTAGGGTGAAGCCTATCTTGCTCGGACCGTAGAAATGACCATATGTTTCATACTGGTTGCAATTATTCGTTTTATACGGTGGAAAAACTGTTGTATTTATATTGTATTTTATGCTTCTGGCGTTGACTTCTAATGCACTAACTATTCGATCTGTTGGAGCAACGCCCTAGAGTGAAGCCTAGGTTGCCCGGAACGTAGAATTGGCCATCACTTTCAAACTGGTCGCAATTATTCCTGTTATATGATTGAAACACTGTTGTATTTTGTTTGCATTTTATGGTTCGGGCGTAGACTTCTAAGGCCCTAACTATTCAATCTGTTGGAGCAACGCCCTATGGTGAAGCCTAGGTTGCTCGGAAAGTAGAAATGACCATAAGTTTCATACTAGTTGCAATTATTCATTTTATACGATCGAAAAACTGTTGTATTTATATTGTATTTTAAGCTTCTGGCGTTGACTTCTAAGGCACTAACTATTCGATCTGGTGGAGCAACGCCCTAGAGTGAAGCCTAGGTAGCCCGGAACGTAGAATTGGCCATCATTTTCAAACTGGTTGCAATTATTCCTGTTATATGATGGATACACTGTTGTATTTTTATTGCATTTTATGCTTCGGGCGTTGACTTCTAAGGCCCTAACTATTCAATCTGTTGGAACAACGCCCTAGGGTGAAGCCTAGCTTGCTCGGAAACTAGAAATGACCATAAGTTTCATACTGGTTGCAATTATTCGTTTTACACGATGGAAAAGCTGTTGTATTTATATCGTATTTTATGCTTCTGGCGTTGACTTCTTAGGCCGTAACTATTCGGTCTGGTGGAGCAACGCCCTAGAGTGAAGCCTAGGTAGCCCGGAACGTAGAATTGGCCATCACTTTCAAACTGGTTGCAATTATTCCTGTTATATGATGGATACACTGTTGTATTTTTATTGCATTTTATGCTTCGGGCGTTGACTTCTAAGGCCCTAACTATTCAATCTGTTGGACCAACGCCCTAGGGTGAAGCCTAGCTTGCTCGGAAAGTAGAAATGACCATAAGTTTCATACTGGTTGCAATTATTTGTTTTACACGATGGAAAAGCTGTTGTATTTATATCGTATTTTATGCTTCTGGCGTTGACTTCTTAGGCCGTAACTATTCGGTCTGGTGGAGCAACGCCCTAGAGTGAAGCCTAGGTTGCCCGGAACGTAGAATTGGCCATCACTTTCAAACTGGTTGCAATTATTCCTGTTATATGATGGAAACACTGTGGTATTTTTTTTGCATTTTATGGTTCGGGCGTTGACTTCTAAGGCCCTAACTATTCAATCTGTTGGAGCAACGCCCTAGGGTGAAGCCTAGGTCGCTCGGAAAGTTGAAATGACCATAAGTTTCATACTGGTTGCAATTATTCGTTTTATACGATGGAAAAACTGTTGTATTTATATTGTATTTTATGCTTCTGGCGTTGACTTCTAAGGCACTAACTATTCGATCTGGTGGAGCAACGCCCTAGAGTGAAGCCTAGGTTGCCCGGAACGTAGAATTGGCCATCACTTTCAAACTGGTTGCAATTATTCCTGTTATATGATGGATACACTGTTGTATTTTTTTTGCATTTTATGGTTCGGGCGTTGACTTCTAAGGACATAACTATTCAATCTGTTGGACCAACGCCCTAGGGTGAAGCCTAGGTTGCTCGGAAAGTAGAAATGTCCATAAGTTTCATACTGGTTGCAATTATTCGTTTTATACGATGGAAAAACTGTTGTATTTATATTGTATTTTATGCTTCTGGCGTTGACTTCTAAGGCACTAACTATGCGATCTGGTGGAGCAACGCCCTACAGTGAAGCCTAGGTTGCCCGGAACGTAGAATTGGCCATCACTTTCAAACTGGTTGCAATTATTCCTGTTATACGATGGAAACACTGTGGTATTTTTTTTGCATTTTATGGTTCGGGCGTTGACTTCTAAGGCCCTAACTATTCAATCTGTTGGACCAACGCCCTAGGGTGAAGCCTAGCTTGCTCGGAAAGTAGAAATGACCATAAGTTTCATACTGGTTGCAATTATTTGTTTTACACGATGGAAAAGCTGTTGTATTTATATCGTATTTTATGCTTCTGGCGTTGACTTCTTAGGCCGTAACTATTCGGTCTGGTGGAGCAACGCCCTGGAGTGAAACCTATGTTGCCCGGAACGTAGAATTGGCCATCACTTTCAAACTGGTTGCAATTATTCCTGATATATGATGGAAACACTGTTGTATTTTTTTTGCATTTTATGGTTCGGGCGTTGACTTCTAAGGCCCTAACTATTCAATCTGTTGGAGCAACGCCCTAGGGTGAAGCCTAGGTTGCTCGGAAAGTTGAAATGTCCATAAGTTTCATACTGGTTGCAATTATTCGTTTTATACGATGGAAAAACTGTTGTATTTATATTGTATTTTATGCTTCTGGCGTTGACTTCTAAGGCACTAACTATGCGATCTGGTGGAGCAACGCCCTACAGTGAAGCCTAGGTTGCCCGGAACGTAGAATTGGCCATCACTTTCAAACTGGTTGCAATTATTCCTGTTATATGATGGAAACACTGTGGTATTTTTTTTGCATTTTATGGTTCGGGCGTTGACTTCTAAGGCCCTAACTATTCAATCTGTTGGACCAACGCCCTAGGGTGAAGCCTAGCTTGCTCGGAAAGTAGAAATGACCATAAGTTTCATACTGGTTGCAATTATTTGTTTTACACGATGGAAAAGCTGTTGTATTTATATCGTATTTTATGCTTCAGGCGTTGACTTCTTAGGCCGTAACTATTCGGTCTGGTGGAGCAACGCCCTGGAGTGAAACCTATGTTGCCCGGAACGTAGAATTGGCCATCACTTTCAAACTGGTTGCAATTATTCCTGATATATGATGGAAACACTGTTGTATTTTTTTTGCATTTTATGGTTCGAGCGTTGACTTCTAAGGCCCTAACTATTCAATCTGTTGGAGCAACGCCCTAGGGTGAAGCCTAGGTTGCTCGGAAAGTAGAAATGACCATAAGCTTCATACTGGTTGCAATTATTCGTTTTATACGATGGAAAAACTGTTGTATTTATATTGTATTTTATGCTTCTGGCGTTGACTTCTAAGGCACTAACTATGCGATCTGGTGGAGCAACGCCCTAGAGTGAAGCCTAGGTTGCCCGGAACGTAGAATTGGCCATCACCTTCAAACTGGTTGCAATTATTCCTGTTATATGATGGAAACACTGTGGTATTTTTTTTGCATTTTATGGTTCGGGCGTTGACTTCTAAGGCCCTAACTATTCAATCTGTTGGAGCAACGCCCTAGGGTGAAGCCTAGGTCGCTCGGAAAGTTGAAATGACCATAAGTTTCATACTGGTTGCAATTATTCGTTTTATACGATGGAAAAACTGTTGTATTTATATTGTATTTTATGCTTCTGGCGTTGACTTCTAAGGCACTAACTATTCGATCTGGTGGAGCAACGCCCTAGAGTGAAGCCTAGGTTGCCCGGAACGTAGAATTGGCCATCACTTTCAAACTGGTTGCAATTATTCCTGTTATATGATGGATACACTGTTGTATTTTTTTTGCATTTTATGGTTCGGGCGTTGACTTCTAAGGCCATAACTATTCAATCTGTTGGAGCAACGCCCTAGGGTGAAGCCTAGGTTGCTCGGAAAGTAGAAATGTCCATAAGTTTCATACTGGTTGCAATTATTCGTTTTATACAATGGAAAAACTGTTGTATTTATTTTGTATTTTATGCTTCTGGCGTTGACTTCTAAGGCACTAACTATTCGATCTGGTGGAGCAACGCAATAGAGTGATGCCTAGGTTGCCCGGAACGTAGAATTGGCCATCACTTTCAAACTGGTTGCAATTATTCCTGTTATACGATGGAAACACTGTTGTGTTTTTTTTGCGTTTTATGGTTCGGGCGTTGACTTCTAAGGCCCTAACTATTCAATCTGTTGGAGCAACGCCCTAGGGTGGAGCCTAGGTTGCTCAGAAAGTAGAAATGTCCATAAGTTTCATACTGGTTGCAACTATTCGTTTTATACGATGGAAAGCTGTTGTATTTATATTGTATTTTATGCTTCTGGCGTTGACTTCTAAGGCACTAACTATTCGATCTGGTGGAGCAACGCCCTACAGCGAAGCCTAGGTTGCCCGGAACGTAGAATTTGCCATCGCTTTCAAACTGGTTGCAATTATTCCTGTTATATGATGGATACACTGTTGTATTTTTATTGCATTTTATGCTTCGGGCGTTGACTTCTAAGGCCCTAACTATTCAATCTGTTGGACCAACGCCCTAGGGTGAAGCCTATCTTGCTCGGACCGTAGAAATGACCATATGTTTCATACTGGTTGCAATTATTCGTTTTATACGGTGGAAAAACTGTTGTATTTATATTGTATTTTATGCTTCTGGCGTTGACTTCTAATGCACTAACTATTCGATCTGTTGGAGCAACGCCCTAGAGTGAAGCCTAGGTTGCCCGGAACGTAGAATTGGCCATCACTTTCAAACTGGTCGCAATTATTCCTGTTATATGATTGAAACACTGTTGTATTTTGTTTGCATTTTATGGTTCGGGCGTAGACTTCTAAGGCCCTAACTATTCAATCTGTTGGAGCAACGCCCTATGGTGAAGCCTAGGTTGCTCGGAAAGTAGAAATGACCATAAGTTTCATACTAGTTGCAATTATTTGTTTTACACGATGGAAAAGCTGTTGTATTTATATCGTATTTTATGCTTCTGGCGTTGACTTCTTAGGCCGTAACTATTCGGTCTGGTGGAGCAACGCCCTGGAGTGAAACCTAGGTTGCCCGGAACGTAGAATTGGCCATCACTTTCGAACTGGTTGCAATTATTCCTGATATATGATGGAAACACTGTTGTATTTTTTTTGCATTTTATGCTTCGGGCGTTGACTTCTAAGGCCCTAACTATTCAATCTGTTGGAGCAACGCCCTAGGGTGAAGCCTAGCTTGCTCGGAAAGTAGAAATGACCATAAGTTTCATACTGGTTGCAATTATTCATTTTATACGATGGAAAAACTGTTGTATTTATATTGTATTTTATGCTTCTGGCGTTGACTTCTAAGGCACTATCTATTCGATCTGGTGGAGCAACGCCCTAGAGCGAAGCCTAGGTTGCCCGGAACGTAGAAATGGCCATCACGTTCAAACTGGTTGCAATTATTCCTGATATATGATGGAAACACTGTTGTATTTTTTTTGCATTTTATGGTTCGGGCGTTGACTTCTAAGGCCCTAACTATTCAATCTGTTGGACCAACGCCCTAGGGTGAAGCCTAGGTTGCTCGGAAAGTAGAAATGTCCATAAGTTTCATACTGGTTGCAATTATTCGTTTTATACGATGGAAAAACTGTTGTATTTATATTGTATTTTATGCTTCTGGCGTTGACTTCTAAGGCACTAACTATGCGATCTGGTGGAGCAACGCCCTACAGTGAAGCCTAGGTTGCCCGGAACGTAGAATTGGCCATCACTTTCAAACTGGTTGCAATTATTCCTGTTATATGATGGAAACACTGTGGTATTTTTTTTGCATTTTATGGTTCGGGCGTTGACTTCTAAGGCCCTAACTATTCAATCTGTTGGACCAACGCCCTAGGGTGAAGCCTAGCTTGCTCGGAAAGTAGAAATGACCATAAGTTTCATACTGGTTGCAATTATTTGTTTTACACGATGGAAAAGCTGTTGTATTTATATCGTATTTTATGCTTCTGGCGTTGACTTCTTAGGCCGTAACTATTCGGTCTGGTGGAGCAACGCCCTGGAGTGAAACCTATGTTGCCCGGAACGTAGAATTGGCCATCACTTTCAAACTGGTTGCAATTATTCCTGATATATGATGGAAACACTGTTGTATTTTTTTTGCATTTTATGGTTCGGGCGTTGACTTCTAAGGCCCTAACTATTCAATCTGTTGGAGCAACGCCCTAGGGTGAAGCCTAGGTTGCTCGGAAAGTTGAAATGTCCATAAGTTTCATACTGGTTGCAATTATTCGTTTTATACGATGGAAAAACTGTTGTATTTATATTGTATTTTATGCTTCTGGCGTTGACTTCTAAGGCACTAACTATGCGATCTGGTGGAGCAACGCCCTACAGTGAAGCCTAGGTTGCCCGGAACGTAGAATTGGCCATCACTTTCAAACTGGTTGCAATTATTCCTGTTATATGATGGAAACACTGTGGTATTTTTTTTGCATTTTATGGTTCGGGCGTTGACTTCTAAGGCCCTAACTATTCAATCTGTTGGACCAACGCCCTAGGGTGAAGCCTAGCTTGCTCGGAAAGTAGAAATGACCATAAGTTTCATACTGGTTGCAATTATTTGTTTTACACGATGGAAAAGCTGTTGTATTTATATCGTATTTTATGCTTCAGGCGTTGACTTCTTAGGCCGTAACTATTCGGTCTGGTGGAGCAACGCCCTGGAGTGAAACCTATGTTGCCCGGAACGTAGAATTGGCCATCACTTTCAAACTGGTTGCAATTATTCCTGATATATGATGGAAACACTGTTGTATTTTTTTTGCATTTTATGGTTCGAGCGTTGACTTCTAAGGCCCTAACTATTCAATCTGTTGGAGCAACGCCCTAGGGTGAAGCCTAGGTTGCTCGGAAAGTAGAAATGACCATAAGCTTCATACTGGTTGCAATTATTCGTTTTATACGATGGAAAAACTGTTGTATTTATATTGTATTTTATGCTTCTGGCGTTGACTTCTAAGGCACTATCTATTCTATCTGGTGGAGCAACGCAATAGAGTGAAGCCTAGGTTGCCCGGAACGTAGAATTGGCCATCACTTTCAAACTTGTTGCAATTATTCCTGATATATGACGGAATCACTGTTGTATTTTTATTGCATTTTATGCTTCGGGCGTAGACTTCTAAGGCCCTAACTATTCAATCTGTTGGACCAACGCCCTAGGGTGAAGCCTAGCTTGCTCGGAAAGTAGAAATGACCATAAGTTTCATACTGGTTGCAATTATTCGTTTTATACGATGGAAAAGCTGTTGTATTTATATCGTATTTTATGCTTCTGGCGTTGACTTCTTAGGCCGTAACTATTCGGTCTGGTGGAGCAACGCCCTAGAGTGAAACCTGGGTGGCCCGGAACGTAGAATTGGCCATCACTTTCATACTGGTTGTAATTATTCCTGATATATGATGGAAACACTGTTGTATTTTTTTTGCATTTTATGGTTCGGGCGTTGACTTCTAAGGCCATAACTATTCAATCTGTTGGAGCAACGCCCTAGGGTGAAGCCTAGGTTGCTCGGAAAGTAGAAATGTCCATAAGTTTCATACTGGTTGCAATTATTCGTTTTATACGATGGAAAAACTGTTGTATTTATTTTGTATTTTATGCTTCTGGCGTTGACTTCTAAGGCCCTAACTATACAATCTGTTGGAGCAACGCCCTATGGTGAAGCCTAGGTTGCTCGGAAAGTAGAAATGACCATAAGTTTCATACTAGTTGCAATTATTCATTTTATACGATCGAAAAACTGTTGTATTTATATTGTATTTTATGCTTCTGGCGTTGACTTCTAAGGCACTAACTATTCGATCTGGTGGAGCAACGCCCTAGAGTGAAGCCTAGGTAGCCCGGAATGTAGAATTGGCCATCACTTTCAAACTGGTTGCAATTATTCCTGTTATATGATGGATACACTGTTGTGTTTTTATTGCATTTTATTCTTCGGGCGTTGACTTCTAAGGCCCTAACTATTCAATCTGTTGGACCAACGCCCTAGGGTGAAGCCTAGCTTGCACGGAAAGTAGAAATGACCATAAGTTTCATACTGGTTGCAATTATTCGTTTTATACGATGGAAAAACTGTTGTATTTATATTGTATTTTATGCTTCTGGCGTTGATTTCTAAGGCACTAACTATTCGATCTGGTGGAGCAACGCCCTAGAGTGAAGCCTAGGTTGCCCGGAACGTAGAATTGGCCATCACTGTCAAACTGGTTGCAATTATTCCTGTTATATGATGGATACACTGTTGTATTTTTTTTGCATTTTATGGTTCGGGCGTTGACTTCTAAGGCCCTAACTATTCAATCTGTTGGAGCAACGCCCTATGGTGAAGCCTAGGTTGCTCGGAAAGTAGAGATGACCATAAGTTTCATACTGGTTGCAATTATTCGTTTTATACGAAGGAAAAACTGTTGTATTTATATCGTATTTTATGCTTCTGGCGTTGACTTCTAAGGCACTATCTATTCGATCTGGTGGAGCAACGCCCTAGAGCGAAGCCTAGGTTGCCCGGAACGTAGAATTGGCCATCACTTTCAAACTGGATGCAATTATTCCTCTTATATGACGGAAACACTGTTGTATTTTTTTTGCACTTTATGGTTCGGGCGTTGGCTTCTAAGGCCCTAACAATTCAATCTGTTGGAGCAACGCCCTAGGGTGAAGCCTAGCTTGCTCGGAAAGTAGAAATGACGATAAGTTTCATACTGGTTGCAATTATTCGTTTTATACGATGGAAAAGCTGTTGTATTTATATCGTATTTTATGCTTCTGTCGTTTACTTCTTAGGCCGTAACTATTCGGTCTGGTGGAGCAACGCCCTGGAGTGAAACCTAAATTGCCCGGAACGTAGAATTGGCCATCCCTTTCAAACTGGTTACAATTATTCCTGATATATGATGGAAACACTGTTGTATTTTTCTTGCATTTTATGGTTCGGGCGTTGACTTCTAAGGCCCTAACTATTCAATCTGTTGGAGCAACGCCCTGGGGTGAAGCCTAGGTTGCTCGGAAAGTCGAAATGTCCATAAGTTTCATACTGGTTGCAATTATTCGTTTTATACGATGGAAAAACTGTTGTATTTATATTGTATTTTATGCTTCTGGCGTTGACTCCTAAGGCACTAACTATTCTATCTGGTGGAGCAACGCAATAGAGTGAAGCCTAGGTTGCCCGGAACGTAGAATTGGCCATCACTTTCAAACTGGTTGCAATTATTCCTGATATATGACGGAAGCACTGTTGTATTTTTATTGCATTTTATGCTTCGGGCGTAGACTTCTAAGGCCCTAACTATTCAATCTGTTGGACCAACGCCCTAGGGTGAAGCCTAGCTTGCTCGGAAAGTAGAAATGACCATAGGTTTCATACTGGTTGCAATTATACGTTTTATACGATGGAAAAGCTGTTGTATTTATATCGTATTTTATGCTTCTGGCGTTGACTTCTTAGGCCGTAACTATTCGGTCTGGTGGAGCAACGCCCTAGAGTGAAACCTAGGTGGCCCGGAACGTAGAATTGGCCATCACTTTCATACTGGTTGCAATTATTCCTGATATATGATGGAAACACTGTTGTATTTTTTTTGCATTTGATGGTTCGGGCGTTGACTTCTAATTCCATAACTATTCAATCTGTTGGAGCAACGCCCTAGGGTGAAGCCTAGGTTGCTCGGAAAGTAGAAATGTCCATAAGTTTCATACTGGTTGCAATTATTCGTTTTATACGATGGAAAAACTGTTGTATTTATTTTGTATTTTATGCTTCTGGCGTTGACTTCTAAGGCACTAACTATTCGATTTGGTGGAGCAACGCAATAGAGTGATGCCTAGGTTATCCGGAACGTAGAATTGGCCATCACTTTCAAGCTGGTTGCAATTATTCCTGTTATATGATGGAAACACTGTTTTATTTTTTTTGCGTTTTATGGTTCGGGCGTTGACTTCTAAGGCCCTAACTATTCAATCTGTTGGAGCAACGCCCTAGGGTGGAGCCTAGGTTATCAGAAAGTAGAAATGTCCATAAGTTTCATACTGGTTGCAACTATTCGTTTTATACGATGGAAAGCTGTTGTATTTATATTGTATTTTATGCTTCTGGCGTTGACTTCTAAGGCACTAACTATTCGATCTGTTGGAGCAACGCCCTAGAGTGAAGCCTAGGTTGCCCGGAACGTAGAATTGGCCATCACTTTCAAACTGGTTGCAATTATTCCTGTTATATGATGGATACACTGATGTATTCTTATTGCATTTTATGCTTCGGGCGTTGACTTCTAACGCCCTAACTATTCAATCTGTTGGAGCAACGCCCTAGGGTGAAGCCTAGCTTGCTCGGAAAGTAGAAATGACCATAAGTTTCATACTGGTTGCAATTATTCGTTTTATACGATGGAAAAGCTGTTGTATTTATATCGTATTTTATGCTTCTGGCGTTGACTTCTTAGGCCGTAACTATTCGGTCTGGTGGAGCAACGCCCTGGAGTGAAACCTAGGTTGCCCGGAACGTAGAATTGGCCATCACTTTCAAACTGGTTGCAATTATTCCTGATATATGATGGAAACACTGTTGTATTTTTTTTGCATTTTATGGTTCGGGCGTTGACTTCTAAGGCCCTAACTATTCAATCTGTTGGAGCAACGCCCTAGGGTGAAGCCTAGGTTGCTCGGAAAGTTGAAATGTCCATAAGTTTCATACTGGTTGCAATTATTCGTTTTATACGATGGAAAAACTGTTGTATTTATATTGTATTTTATGCTTCTGGCGTTGACTTCTAAGGCACTAACTATGCGATCTGGTGGAGCAACGCCCTACAGTGAAGCCTAGGTTGCCCGGAACGTAGAATTGGCCATCACTTTCAAACTGGTTGCAATTATTCCTGTTATATGATGGAAACACTGTGGTATTTTTTTTGCATTTTATGGTTCGGGCGTTGACTTCTAAGGCCCTAACTATTCAATCTGTTGGACCAACGCCCTAGGGTGAAGCCTAGCTTGCTCGGAAAGTAGAAATGACCATAAGTTTCATACTGGTTGCAATTATTTGTTTTACACGATGGAAAAGCTGTTGTATTTATATCGTATTTTATGCTTCAGGCGTTGACTTCTTAGGCCGTAACTATTCGGTCTGGTGGAGCAACGCCCTGGAGTGAAACCTATGTTGCCCGGAACGTAGAATTGGCCATCACTTTCAAACTGGTTGCAATTATTCCTGATATATGATGGAAACACTGTTGTATTTTTTTTGCATTTTATGGTTCGAGCGTTGACTTCTAAGGCCCTAACTATTCAATCTGTTGGAGCAACGCCCTAGGGTGAAGCCTAGGTTGCTCGGAAAGTAGAAATGACCATAAGCTTCATACTGGTTGCAATTATTCGTTTTATACGATGGAAAAACTGTTGTATTTATATTGTATTTTATGCTTCTGGCGTTGACTTCTAAGGCACTATCTATTCTATCTGGTGGAGCAACGCAATAGAGTGAAGCCTAGGTTGCCCGGAACGTAGAATTGGCCATCACTTTCAAACTTGTTGCAATTATTCCTGATATATGACGGAATCACTGTTGTATTTTTATTGCATTTTATGCTTCGGGCGTAGACTTCTAAGGCCCTAACTATTCAATCTGTTGGACCAACGCCCTAGGGTGAAGCCTAGCTTGCTCGGAAAGTAGAAATGACCATAAGTTTCATACTGGTTGCAATTATTCGTTTTATACGATGGAAAAGCTGTTGTATTTATATCGTATTTTATGCTTCTGGCGTTGACTTCTTAGGCCGTAACTATTCGGTCTGGTGGAGCAACGCCCTAGAGTGAAACCTGGGTGGCCCGGAACGTAGAATTGGCCATCACTTTCATACTGGTTGTAATTATTCCTGATATATGATGGAAACACTGTTGTATTTTTTTTGCATTTTATGGTTCGGGCGTTGACTTCTAAGGCCATAACTATTCAATCTGTTGGAGCAACGCCCTAGGGTGAAGCCTAGGTTGCTCGGAAAGTAGAAATGTCCATAAGTTTCATACTGGTTGCAATTATTCGTTTTATACGATGGAAAAACTGTTGTATTTATTTTGTATTTTATGCTTCTGGCGTTGACTTCTAAGGCCCTAACTATACAATCTGTTGGAGCAACGCCCTATGGTGAAGCCTAGGTTGCTCGGAAAGTAGAAATGACCATAAGTTTCATACTAGTTGCAATTATTCATTTTATACGATCGAAAAACTGTTGTATTTATATTGTATTTTATGCTTCTGGCGTTGACTTCTAAGGCACTAACTATTCGATCTGGTGGAGCAACGCCCTAGAGTGAAGCCTAGGTAGCCCGGAATGTAGAATTGGCCATCACTTTCAAACTGGTTGCAATTATTCCTGTTATATGATGGATACACTGTTGTGTTTTTATTGCATTTTATTCTTCGGGCGTTGACTTCTAAGGCCCTAACTATTCAATCTGTTGGACCAACGCCCTAGGGTGAAGCCTAGCTTGCACGGAAAGTAGAAATGACCATAAGTTTCATACTGGTTGCAATTATTCGTTTTATACGATGGAAAAACTGTTGTATTTATATTGTATTTTATGCTTCTGGCGTTGATTTCTAAGGCACTAACTATTCGATCTGGTGGAGCAACGCCCTAGAGTGAAGCCTAGGTTGCCCGGAACGTAGAATTGGCCATCACTGTCAAACTGGTTGCAATTATTCCTGTTATATGATGGATACACTGTTGTATTTTTTTTGCATTTTATGGTTCGGGCGTTGACTTCTAAGGCCCTAACTATTCAATCTGTTGGAGCAACGCCCTATGGTGAAGCCTAGGTTGCTCGGAAAGTAGAGATGACCATAAGTTTCATACTGGTTGCAATTATTCGTTTTATACGAAGGAAAAACTGTTGTATTTATATCGTATTTTATGCTTCTGGCGTTGACTTCTAAGGCACTATCTATTCGATCTGGTGGAGCAACGCCCTAGAGCGAAGCCTAGGTTGCCCGGAACGTAGAATTGGCCATCACTTTCAAACTGGATGCAATTATTCCTCTTATATGACGGAAACACTGTTGTATTTTTTTTGCACTTTATGGTTCGGGCGTTGGCTTCTAAGGCCCTAACAATTCAATCTGTTGGAGCAACGCCCTAGGGTGAAGCCTAGCTTGCTCGGAAAGTAGAAATGACGATAAGTTTCATACTGGTTGCAATTATTCGTTTTATACGATGGAAAAGCTGTTGTATTTATATCGTATTTTATGCTTCTGTCGTTTACTTCTTAGGCCGTAACTATTCGGTCTGGTGGAGCAACGCCCTGGAGTGAAACCTAAATTGCCCGGAACGTAGAATTGGCCATCCCTTTCAAACTGGTTACAATTATTCCTGATATATGATGGAAACACTGTTGTATTTTTCTTGCATTTTATGGTTCGGGCGTTGACTTCTAAGGCCCTAACTATTCAATCTGTTGGAGCAACGCCCTGGGGTGAAGCCTAGGTTGCTCGGAAAGTCGAAATGTCCATAAGTTTCATACTGGTTGCAATTATTCGTTTTATACGATGGAAAAACTGTTGTATTTATATTGTATTTTATGCTTCTGGCGTTGACTCCTAAGGCACTAACTATTCTATCTGGTGGAGCAACGCAATAGAGTGAAGCCTAGGTTGCCCGGAACGTAGAATTGGCCATCACTTTCAAACTGGTTGCAATTATTCCTGATATATGACGGAAGCACTGTTGTATTTTTATTGCATTTTATGCTTCGGGCGTAGACTTCTAAGGCCCTAACTATTCAATCTGTTGGACCAACGCCCTAGGGTGAAGCCTAGCTTGCTCGGAAAGTAGAAATGACCATAGGTTTCATACTGGTTGCAATTATACGTTTTATACGATGGAAAAGCTGTTGTATTTATATCGTATTTTATGCTTCTGGCGTTGACTTCTTAGGCCGTAACTATTCGGTCTGGTGGAGCAACGCCCTAGAGTGAAACCTAGGTGGCCCGGAACGTAGAATTGGCCATCACTTTCATACTGGTTGCAATTATTCCTGATATATGATGGAAACACTGTTGTATTTTTTTTGCATTTGATGGTTCGGGCGTTGACTTCTAATTCCATAACTATTCAATCTGTTGGAGCAACGCCCTAGGGTGAAGCCTAGGTTGCTCGGAAAGTAGAAATGTCCATAAGTTTCATACTGGTTGCAATTATTCGTTTTATACGATGGAAAAACTGTTGTATTTATTTTGTATTTTATGCTTCTGGCGTTGACTTCTAAGGCACTAACTATTCGATTTGGTGGAGCAACGCAATAGAGTGATGCCTAGGTTATCCGGAACGTAGAATTGGCCATCACTTTCAAGCTGGTTGCAATTATTCCTGTTATATGATGGAAACACTGTTTTATTTTTTTTGCGTTTTATGGTTCGGGCGTTGACTTCTAAGGCCCTAACTATTCAATCTGTTGGAGCAACGCCCTAGGGT
The DNA here is from genome assembly GCF_051401765.1 of Calliopsis andreniformis. Classification (NCBI taxonomy): domain Eukaryota; kingdom Metazoa; phylum Arthropoda; class Insecta; order Hymenoptera; family Andrenidae; genus Calliopsis; species Calliopsis andreniformis. The sequence goes on from NC_135072.1 coordinate 6,944,638, forward strand.
GGAGCCTAGGTTATCAGAAAGTAGAAATGTCCATAAGTTTCATACTGGTTGCAACTATTCGTTTTATACGATGGAAAGCTGTTGTATTTATATTGTATTTTATGCTTCTGGCGTTGACTTCTAAGGCACTAACTATTCGATCTGTTGGAGCAACGCCCTAGAGTGAAGCCTAGGTTGCCCGGAACGTAGAATTGGCCATCACTTTCAAACTGGTTGCAATTATTCCTGTTATATGATGGATACACTGATGTATTCTTATTGCATTTTATGCTTCGGGCGTTGACTTCTAACGCCCTAACTATTCAATCTGTTGGAGCAACGCCCTAGGGTGAAGCCTAGCTTGCTCGGAAAGTAGAAATGACCATAAGTTTCATACTGGTTGCAATTATTCGTTTTATACGATGGAAAAGCTGTTGTATTTATATCGTATTTTATGCTTCTGGCGTTGACTTCTTAGGCCGTAACTATTCGGTCTGGTGGAGCAACGCCCTGGAGTGAAACCTAGGTTGCCCGGAACGTAGAATTGGCCATCACTTTCAAACTGGTTGCAATTATTCCTGATATATGATGGAAACACTGTTGTATTTTTTTTGCATTTTATGGTTCGGGCGTTGACTTCTAAGGCCCTAACTATTCAATCTGTTGGACCAACGCCCTAGGGTGAAGCCTAGCTTGCTCGGAAAGTAGAAATGACCATAAGTTTCATACTGGTTGCAATTATTTGTTTTACACGATGGAAAAGCTGTTGTATTTATATCGTATTTTATGCTTCTGGCGTTGACTTCTTAGGCCGTAACTATTCGGTCTGGTGGAGCAACGCCCTGGAGTGAAACCTATGTTGCCCGGAACGTAGAATTGGCCATCACTTTCAAACTGGTTGCAATTATTCCTGATATATGATGGAAACACTGTTGTATTTTTTTTGCATTTTATGGTTCGGGCGTTGACTTCTAAGGCCCTAACTATTCAATCTGTTGGAGCAACGCCCTAGGGTGAAGCCTAGGTTGCTCGGAAAGTAGAAATGTCCATAAGTTTCATACTGGTTGCAATTATTCGTTTTATACGATGGAAAAACTGTTGTATTTATATTGTATTTTATGCTTCTGGCGTTGACTTCTAAGGCACTAACTATGCGACCTGGTGGAGCCACGCCCTAGAGTGAAGCCTAGGTTGCCCGGAACGTAGAATTAGCCATCACTTTCAAACTGGTTGCAATTATTCCTGTTATATGATGGAAACACTGTGGTATTTTTTTTGCATTTTATGGTTCGGGCGTTGACTTCTAAGACCCTAACTATTCAATCTGTTGGAGCAACGCCCTAGGGTGAAGCCTAGGTTGCTCGGAAAGTAGAAATGACCATAAGTTTCATACTGGTTGCAATTATTCGTTTTATACGATGGAAAAACTGTTGTATTTATATTGTATTTTATGCTTCTGGCGTTGATTTCTAAGGCACTAACTATTCGATCTGGTGGAGCAACGCCCTAGAGTGAAGCCTAGGTTGCCCGGAACGTAGAATTGGCCATCACTTTCAAACTGGTTGCAATTATTCCTGTTATATGATGGATACACTGTTGTATTTTTTTTGCATTTTATGGTTCGGGCGTTGACTTCTAAGGCCCAAACTATTCAATCTGTTGGAGCAACGCCCTATGGTGAAGCCTAGGTTGCTCGGAAAGTAGAAATGACCATAAGTTTCATACTGGTTGCAATTATTCGTTTTATACGAAGGAAAAACTGTTGTATTTATATCGTATTTTATGCTTCTGGCGTTGACTTCTAAGGCACTATCTATTCGATCTGGTGGAGCAACGCCCTAGAGCGATGCCTAGGTTGCCCGGAACGTAGAATTGGCCATCACTTTCGAACTGGTTGTAATTATTCCTGATATATGCTGGAAACACTGTTGTATTTTTTTTGCATTTTATGGTTCGAGCGTTGACTTCTAAGGCCCTAACTATTCAATCTGTTGGAGCAACGCCCTAGGGTGAAGCCTAGGTTGCTCGGAAAGTAGAAATGACCATAAGTTTCATACTGGTTGCAATTATTCGTTTTATACGATGGAAAAACTGTTGTATTTATAATGTATTTTATGCTTCTGGCGTTGACTTCTAAGGCACTATCTATTCGATCTGGCGGAGCAACGCCCTAGAGCGAAGCCTAGGTTGCCCGGAACGTAGAAATGGCCATCACGTTCAAACTGGTTGCAATTATTCCTGATATATGATGGAAACACTGTTGTATTTTTTTTGCATTTTATGGTTCGGGCGTTGACTTCTAAGGCCCTAACTATTCAATCTGTTGGAGCAACGCCCTAGGGTGAAGCCTAGGTTGCTCGGAAAGTAGAAATGTCCATAAGTTTCATACTGGTTGCAATTATTCGTTTTATACGATGGAAAAACTGTTGTATTTATATTGTATTTTATGCTTCTGGCGTTGACTTCTAAGGCACTAACTATGCGATCTGGTGGAGCAACGCCCTACAGTGAAGCCTAGGTTGCCCGGAACGTAGAATTGGCCATCACTTTCAAACTGGTTGCAATTATTCCTGTTATATGATGGAAACACTGTGGTATTTTTTTTGCATTTTATGGTTCGGACGTTGACTTCTAAGGCCCTAACTATTCAATCTGTTGGACCAACGCCCTAGGGTGAAGCCTAGCTTGCTCGGAAAGTAGAAATGACCATAAGTTTCATACTGGTTGCAATTATTTGTTTTACACGATGGAAAAGCTGTTGTATTTATATCGTATTTTATGCTTCTGGCGTTGACTTCATAGGCCGTAACTATTCGGTCTGGTGGAGCAACGCCCTGGAGTGAAACCTAAATTGCCCGGAACGTAGAATTGGCCATCCCTTTCAAACTGGTTACAATTATTCCTGATATATGATGGAAACACTGTTGTATTTTTCTTGCATTTTATGGTTCGGGCGTTGACTTCTAAGGCCCTAACTATTCAATCTGTTGGAGCAACGCCCTGGGGTGAAGCCTAGGTTGCTCGGAAAGTCGAAATGTCCATAAGTTTCATACTGGTTGCAATTATTCGTTTTATACGATGGAAAAACTGTTGTATTTATATTGTATTTTATGCTTCTGGCGTTGACTCCTAAGGCACTAACTATTCTATCTGGTGGAGCAACGCAATAGAGTGAAGCCTAGGTTGCCCGGAACGTAGAATTGGCCATCACTTTCAAACTGGTTGCAATTATTCCTGATATATGACGGAAACACTGTTGTATTTTTATTGCATTTTATGCTTCGGGCGTAGACTTCTAAGGCCCTAACTATTCAATCTGTTGGACCAACGCCCTAGGGTGAAGCCTAGCTTGCTCGGAAAGTAGAAATGACCATAGGTTTCATACTGGTTGCAATTATACGTTTTATACGATCGAAAAGCTGTTGTATTTATATCGTATTTTATGCTTCTGGCGTTGACTTCTTAGGCCGTAACTATTCGGTCTGGTGGAGCAACGCCCTAGAGTGAAACCTAGGTGGCCCGGAACGTAGAATTGGCCATCACTTTCATACTGGTTGCAATTACTCCTGATATATGATGGAAACACTGTTGTATTTTTTTTGCATTTTATGGTTCGGGCGTTGACTTCTAAGGCCCTAACTATTCAATCTGTTGGACCAACGCCCTAGGGTGAAGCCTAGCTTGCTCGGAAAGTAGAAATGACCATAAGTTTCATACTAGTTGCAATTATTTGTTTTACACGATGGAAAAGCTGTTGTATTTATATCGTATTTTATGCTTCTGGCGTTGACTTCTTAGGCCGTAACTATTCGGTCTGGTGGAGCAACGCCCTGGAGTGAAACCTATGTTGCCCGGAACGTAGAATTGGCCATCACTTTCAAACTGGTTGCAATTATTCCTGATATATGATGGAAACACTGTTGTATTTTTTTTGCATTTTATGGTTCGGGCGTTGACTTCTAAGGCCCTAACTATTCAATCTGTTGGAGCAACGCCCTAGGGTGAAGCCTTGGTTGCTCGGAAAGTAGAAATGTCCATAAGTTTCATACTGGTTGCAATTATTCGTTTTATACGATGGAAAAACTGTTGTATTTATATTGTATTTTATGCTTCTGGCGTTGACTTCTAAGGCACTAACTATGCGACCTGGTGGAGCCACGCCCTAGAGTGAAGCCTAGGTTGCCCGGAACGTAGAATTGGCCATCACTTTCAAACTGGTTGCAATTATTCCTGTTAGATGATGGAAACACTGTGGTATTTTTTTTGCATTTTATGGTTCGGGCGTTGACTTCTAAGGCCCTAACTATTCAATCTGTTGGAGCAACGCCCTAGGGTGAAGCCTAGGTTGCTCGGAAAGTAGAAATGACCATAAGTTTCATACTGGTTGCAATTATTCGTTTTATACGAAGGAAAAACTGTTGTATTTATATCGTATTTTATGCTTCTGGCGTTGACTTCTAAGGCACTATCTATTCGATCTGGTGGAGCAACGCCCTAGAGCGAAGCCTAGGTTGACCGGAACGTAGAATTGGCCATCACTTTCGAACTGGTTGTAATTATTCCTGATATATGCTGGAAACACTGTTGTATTTTTTTTGCATTTTATGGTTCGAGCGTTGACTTCTAAGGCCCTAACTATTCAATCTGTTGGAGCAACGCCCTAGGGTGAAGCCTAGGTTGCTCGGAAAGTAGAAATGACCATAAGTTTCATACTGGTTGCAATTATTCGTTTTATACGATGGAAAAACTGTTGTATTTATATTGTATTTTATGCTTCTGGCGTTGACTTCTAAGGCACTATCTATTCGATCTGGTGGAGCAACGCCCTAGAGCGAAGCCTAGGTTGCCCGGAACGTAGAAATGGCCATCACGTTCAAACTGGTTGCAATTATTCCTGATATATGATGGAAACACTGTTGTATTTTTTTTGCATTTTATGGTTCGGGCGTTGACTTCTAAGGCCCTAACTATTCAATCTGTTGGAGCAACGCCCTAGGGTGAAGCCTAGGTTGCTCGGAAAGTAGAAATGTCCATAAGTTTCATACTGGTTGCAATTATTCGTTTTATACGATGGAAAAACTGTTGTATTTATATTGTATTTTATGCTTCTGGCGTTGACTTCTAAGGCACTAACTATGCGATCTGGTGGAGCAACGCCCTACAGTGAAGCCTAGGTTGCCCGGAACGTAGAATTGGCCATCACTTTCAAACTGGTTGCAATTATTCCTGTTATATGATGGAAACACTGTGGTATTTTTTTTGCATTTTATGGTTCGGGCGTTGACTTCTAAGGCCCTAACTATTCAATCTGTTGGACCAACGCCCTAGGGTGAAGCCTAGCTTGCTCGGAAAGTAGAAATGACTATAAGTTTCATACTGGTTGCAATTATTTGTTTTACACGATGGAAAAGCTGTTGTATTTATATCGTATTTTATGCTTCTGGCGTTGACTTCATAGGCCGTAACTATTCGGTCTGGTGGAGCAACGCCCTGGAGTGAAACCTAAATTGCCCGGAACGTAGAATTGGCCATCCCTTTCAAACTGGTTACAATTATTCCTGATATATGATGGAAACACTGTTGTATTTTTCTTGCATTTTATGGTTCGGGCGTTGACTTCTAAGGCCCTAACTATTCGATCTGTTGGAGCAACGCCCTGGGGTGAAGCCTAGGTTGCTCGGAAAGTCGAAATGTCCATAAGTTTCATACTGGTTGCAATTATTCGTTTTATACGATGGAAAAACTGTTGTATTTATATTGTATTTTATGCTTCTGGCGTTGACGCCTGAGGCACTAACTATTCTATCTGGTGGAGCAACGCAATAGTGTGAAGCCTAGGTTGCCCGGAACGTAGAATTGGCCATCACTTTCAAACTGGTTGCAATTATTCCTGATATATGACGGAAACACTGTTGTATTTTTATTGCATTTTATGCTTCGGGCGTAGACTTCTAAGGCCCTAACTATTCAATCTGTTGGACCAACGCCCTAGGGTGAAGCCTAGCTTGCTCGGAAAGTAGAAATGACCATAGGTTTCATACTGGTTGCAATTATACGTTTTATACGATGGAAAAGCTGTTGTATTTATATCGTATTTTATGCTTCTGGCGTTGACTTCTTAGGCCGTAACTATTCGGTCTGGTGGAGCAACGCCCTAGAGTGAAACCTAGGTGGCCCGGAACGTAGAATTGGCCATCACTTTCATACTGGTTGCAATTATTCCTGATATATGATGGAAACACTGTTGTATTTTTTTTGCATTTGATGGTTAGGGCGTTGACTTCTAATTCCATAACTATTCAATCTGTTGGAGCAACGCCCTAGGGTGAAGCCTAGGTTGCTCGGAAAGTAGAAATGTCCATAAGTTTCATACTGGTTGCAATTATTAGTTTTATACGATGGAAAAACTGTTGTATTTATTTTGTATTTTATGCTTCTGGCGTTGACTTCTAAGGCACTAACTATTCGATCTGGTGGAGCAACGCAATAGAGTGATGCCTAGGTTGCCCGGAACGTAGAATTGGCCATCACTTTCAAACTGGTTGCAATTATTCCTGTTATATGATGGAAACACTGTTTTATTTTTTTTGCGTTTTATGGTTCGGGCGTTGACTTCTGAGGCCCTAACTATTCAATCTGTTGGAGCAACGCCCTAGGGTGGAGCCTAGGTTATCAGAAAGTAGAAATGTCTATAAGTTTCATACTGGTTGCAACTATTCGTTTTATACGATGGAAAGCTGTTGTATTTATATTGTATTTTATGCTTCTGGCGTTGACTTCTAAGGCACTAACTATTCGATCTGGTGGAGCAACGCCCTAGAGTGAAGCCTAGGTTGCCCGGAACGTAGAATTGGCCATCACTTTCAAACTGGTTGCAATTATTCCTGTTATATGATGGATACACTGATGTATTCTTATTGCATTTTATGCTTCGGGCGTTGACTTCTAAGGCCCTAACTATTCAATCTGTTGGAGTAACGCCCTAGGGTGAAGCCTAGCTTGCTCGGAAAGTAGAAATGACCATAAGTTTCATACTGGTTGCAATTATTCGTTTTATACGATGGAAAAGCTGTTGTATTTATATCGTATTTTATGCTTCTGGCGTTGACTTCTTCGGCCGTAACTATTCGGTCTGGTGGAGCAACGCCCTGGAGTGAAACCTAGGTTGCCCGGAACGTAGAATTGTCCATCACTTTCAAACTGGTTGCAATTATTCCTGATATATGATGGAAACACTGTTGTATTTTTTTTGCATTTTATGGTTCGGGCGTTGACTTCTAAGGCCCTAACTATTCAATCTGTTGGACCAACGCCCTAGGGTGAAGCCTAGCTTGCTCGGAAAGTAGAAATGACCATAAGTTTCATACTGGTTGCAATTATTTGTTTTACACGATGGAAAAGCTGTTGTATTTATATCGTATTTTATGCTTCTGGCGTTGACTTCTTAGGCCGTAACTATTCGGTCTGGTGGAGCAACGCCCTGGAGTGAAACCTATGTTGCCCGGAACGTAGAATTGGCCATCACTTTCAAACTGGTTGCAATTATTCCTGATATATGATGGAAACACTGTTGTATTTTTTTTGCATTTTATGGTTCGGGCGTTGACTTCTAAGGCCCTAACTATTCAATCTGTTGGAGCAACGCCCTAGGGTGAAGCCTAGGTTGCTCGGAAAGTAGAAATGTCCATAAGTTTCATACTGGTTGCAATTATTCGTTTTATACGATGGAAAAACTGTTGTATTTATATTGTATTTTATGCTTCTGGCGTTGACTTCTAAGGCACTAACTATGCGACCTGGTGGAGCCACGCCCTAGAGTGAAGCCTAGGTTGCCCGGAACGTAGAATTGGCCATCACTTTCAAACTGGTTGCAATTATTCCTGTTATATGATGGAAACACTGTGGTATTTTTTTTGCATTTTATGGTTCGGGCGTTGACTTCTAAGGCCCTAACTATTCAATCTGTTGGAGCAACGCCCTAGGGTGAAGCCTAGGTTGCTCGGAAAGTAGAAATGTCCTTAAGTTTCATACTGGTTGCAATTATTCGTTTTATACGATGGAAAAACTGTTGTATTTATATTGTATTTTATGCTTCTGGCGTTGACTTCTAAGGCACTAACTATGCGACCTGGTGGAGCCACGCCCTAGAGTGAAGCCTAGGTTGCCCGGAACGTAGAATTGGCCATCACTTTCAAACTGGTTGCAATTATTCCTGTTATATGATGGAAACACTGTGGTATTTTTTTTGCATTTTATGGTTCGGGCGTTGACTTCTAAGGCCCTAACTATTCAATCTGTTGGAGCAACGCCCTAGGGTGAAGCCGAGGTTGCTCGGAAAGTAGAAATGACCATAAGTTTCATACTGGTTGCAATTATTCGTTTTATACGATGGAAAAACTGTTGTATTTATATTGTATTTTATGCTTCTGGCGTTGATTTCTAAGGCACTAACTATTCGATCTGGTGGAGCAACGCCCTAGAGTGAAGCCTAGGTTGCCCGGAACGTAGAATTGGCCATCACTTTCAAACTGGTTGCAATTATTCCTGTTATATGATGGATACACTGTTGTATTTTTTTTGCATTTTATGGTTCGGGCGTTGACTTCTAAGGCCCTAACTATTCAATCTGTTGGAGCAACGCCCTATGGTGAAGCCTAGGTTGCTCGGAAAGTAGAAATGACCATAAGTTTCATACTGGTTGCAATTATTCGTTTTATACGAAGGAAAAACTGTTGTATTTATATCGTATTTTATGCTTCTGGCGTTGACTTCTAAGGCACTATCTATTCGATCTGGTGGAGCAACGCCCTAGAGCGAAGCCTAGGTTGCCCGGAACGTAGAATTGGCCATCACTTTCGAACTGGTTGTAATTATTCCTGATATATGCTGGAAACACTGTTGTATTTTTTTTGCATTTTATGGTTCGAGCGTTGACTTCTAAGGCCCTAACTATTCAATCTGTTGGAGCAACGCCCTAGGGTGAAGCCTAGGTTGCTCGGAAAGTAGAAATGACCATAAGTTTCATACTGGTTGCAATTATTCGTTTTATACGATGGAAAAACTGTTGTATTTATAATGTATTTTATGCTTCTGGCGTTGACTTCTAAGGCACTATCTATTCGATCTGGCGGAGCAACGCCCTAGAGCGAAGCCTAGGTTGCCCGGAACGTAGAAATGGCCATCACGTTCAAACTGGTTGCAATTATTCCTGATATATGATGGAAACACTGTTGTATTTTTTTTGCATTTTATGGTTCGGGCGTTGACTTCTAAGGCCCTAACTATTCAATCTGTTGGAGCAACGCCCTAGGGTGAAGCCTAGGTTGCTCGGAAAGTAGAAATGTCCATAAGTTTCATACTGGTTGCAATTATTCGTTTTATACGATGGAAAAACTGTTGTATTTATATTGTATTTTATGCTTCTGGCGTTGACTTCTAAGGCACTAACTATGCGATCTGGTGGAGCAACGCCCTACAGTGAAGCCTAGGTTGCCCGGAACGTAGAATTGGCCATCACTTTCAAACTGGTTGCAATTATTCCTGCTATATGATGGAAACACTGTGGTATTTTTTTTGCATTTTATGGTTCGGGCGTTGACTTCTAAGGCCCAAACTATTCAATCTGTTGGACCAACGCCCTAGGGTGAAGCCTAGCTTGCTCGGAAAGTAGAAATGACCATAAGTTTCATACTGGTTGCAATTATTTGTTTTACACGATGGAAAAGCTGTTGTATTTATATCGTATTTTATGCTTCTGGCGTTGACTTCATAGGCCGTAACTATTCGGTCTGGTGGAGCAACGCCCTGGAGTGAAACCTAAATTGCCCGGAACGTAGAATTGGCCATCCCTTTCAAACTGGTTACAATTATTCCTGATATATGATGGAAACACTGTTGTATTTTTCTTGCATTTTATGGTTCGGGCGTTGACTTCTAAGGCCCTAACTATTCGATCTGTTGGAGCAACGCCCTGGGGTGAAGCCTAGGTTGCTCGGAAAGTCGAAATGTCCATAAGTTTCATACTGGTTGCAATTATTCGTTTTATACGATGGAAAAACTGTTGTATTTATATTGTATTTTATGCTTCTGGCGTTGACTCCTGAGGCACTAACTATTCTATCTGGTGGAGCAACGCAATAGAGTGAAGCCTAGGTTGCCCGGAACGTAGAATTGGCCATCACTTTCAAACTGGTTGCAATTATTCCTGTTATATGATGGAAACACTGTTTTATTTTTTTTGCGTTTTATGGTTCGGGCGTTGACTTCTGAGGCCCTAACTATTCAATCTGTTGGAGCAACGCCCTAGGGTGGAGCCTAGGTTATCAGAAAGTAGAAATGTCCATAAGTTTCATACTGGTTGCAACTATTCGTTTTATACGATGGAAAGCTGTTGTATTTATATTGTATTTTATGCTTCTGGCGTTGACTTCTAAGGCACTAACTATTCGATCTGGTGGAGCAACGCCCTAGAGTGAAGCCTAGGTTGCCCGGAACGTAGAATTGGCCATCACTTTCAAACTGGTTGCAATTATTCCTGTTATATGATGGATACACTGATGTATTCTTATTGCATTTTATGCTTCGGGCGTTGACTTCTAAGGCCCTAACTATTCAATCTGTTGGAGCAACGCCCTAGGGTGAAGCCTAGCTTGCTCGGAAAGTAGAAATGACCATAAGTTTCATACTGGTTGCAATTATTCGTTTTATACGATGGAAAAGCTGTTGTATTTATATCGTATTTTATGCTTCTGGCGTTGACTTCTTAGGCCGTAACTATTCGGTCTGGTGGAGCAACGCCCTGGAGTGAAACCTAGGTTGCCCGGAACGTAGAATTGGCCATCACTTTCAAACTGGTTGCAATTATTCCTGATATATGATGGAAACACTGTTGTATTTTTTTTGCATTTTATGGTTCGGGCGTTGACTTCTAAGGCCCTAACTATTCAATCTGTTGGACCAACGCCCTAGGGTGAAGCCTAGCTTGCTCGGAAAGTAGAAATGACCATAAGTTTCATACTGGTTGCAATTATTTGTTTTACACGATGGAAAAGCTGTTGTATTTATATCGTATTTTATGCTTCTGGCGTTGACTTCTTAGGCCGTAACTATTCGGTCTGGTGGAGCAACGCCCTGGAGTGAAACCTATGTTGCCCGGAACGTAGAATTGGCCATCACTTTCAAACTGGTTGCAATTATTCCTGATATATGATGGAAACACGGTTGTATTTTTTTTGCATTTTATGGTTCGGGCGTTGACTTCTAAGGCCCTAACTATTCAATCTGTTGGAGCAACGCCCTAGGGTGAAGCCTAGGTTGCTCGGAAAGTAGAAATGTCCATAAGTTTCATACTGGTTGCAATTATTCGTTTTATACGATGGAAAAACTGTTGTATTTATATTGTATTTTATGCTTCTGGCGTTGACTTCTAAGGCACTAACTATGCGACCTGGTGGAGCCACGCCCTAGAGTGAAGCCTAGGTTGCCCGGAACGTAGAATTGGCCATCACTTTCAAACTGGTTGCAATTATTCCTGTTATATGATGGAAACACTGTGGTATTTTTTTTGCATTTTATGGTTCGGGCGTTGACTTCTAAGGCCCTAACTATTCAATCTGTTGGAGCAACGCCCTAGGGTGAAGCCTAGGTTGCTCGGAAAGTAGAAATGACCATAAGTTTCATACTGGTTGCAATTATTCGTTTTATACGATGGAAAAACTGTTGTATTTTAATTGTATTTTATGCTTCTGGCGTTGATTTCTAAGGCACTAACTATTCGATCTGGTGGAGCAACGCCCTAGAGTGAAGCCTAGGTTGCCCGGAACGTAGAATTGGCCATCACTTTCAAACTGGTTGCAATTATTCCTGTTATATGATGGATACACTGTTGTATTTTTTTTGCATTTTATGGTTCGGGCGTTGACTTCTAAGGCCCTAACTATTCAATCTGTTGGAGCAACGCCCTATGGTGAAGCCTAGGTTGCTCGGAAAGTAGAAATGACCATAAGTTTCATACTGGTTGCAATTATTCGTTTTATACGAAGGAAAAACTGTTGTATTTATATCGTATTTTATGCTTCTGGCGTTGACTTCTAAGGCACTATCTATTCGATCTGGTGGAGCAACGCCCTAGAGCGAAGCCTAGGTTGCCCGGAACGTAGAATTGGCCATCACTTTCGAACTGGTTGTAATTATTCCTGATATATGCTGGAAACACTGTTGTATTTTTTTTGCATTTTATGGTTCGAGCGTTGACTTCTAAGGCCCTAACTATTCAATCTGTTGGAGCAACGCCCTAGGGTGAAGCCTAGGTTGCTCGGAAAGTAGAAATGACCATAAGTTTCATACTGGTTGCAATTATTCGTTTTATACGATGGAAAAACTGTTGTATTTATAATGTATTTTATGCTTCTGGCGTTGACTTCTAAGGCACTATCTATTCGATCTGGCGGAGCAACGCCCTAGAGCGAAGCCTAGGTTGCCCGGAACGTAGAAATGGCCATCACGTTCAAACTGGTTGCAATTATTCCTGATATATGATGGAAACACTGTTGTATTTTTTTTGCATTTTATGGTTCGGGCGTTGACTTCTAAGGCCCTAACTATTCAATCTGTTGGAGCAACGCCCTAGGGTGAAGCCTAGGTTGCTCGGAAAGTAGAAATGTCCATAAGTTTCATACTGGTTGCAATTATTCGTTTTATACGATGGAAAAACTGTTGTATTTATATTGTATTTTATGCTTCTGGCGTTGACTTCTAAGGCACTAACTATGCGATCTGGTGGAGCAACGCCCTACAGTGAAGCCTAGGTTGCCCGGAACGTAGAATTGGCCATCACTTTCAAACTGGTTGCAATTATTCCTGTTATATGATGGAAACACTGTGGTATTTTTTTTGCATTTTATGGTTCGGGCGTTGTCTTCTAAGGCCCTAACTATTCAATCTGTTGGACCAACGCCCTAGGGTGAAGCCTAGGTTGCTCGGAAAGTAGAAATGACCATAGGTTTCATACTGGTTGCAATTATACGTTTTATACGATGGAAAAGCTGTTGTATTTATATCGTATTTTATGCTTCTGGCGTTGACTTCTTAGGCCGTAACTATTCGGTCTGGTGGAGCAACGCCCTAGAGTGAAACCTAGGTGGCCCGGAACGTAGAATTGGCCATCACTTTCATACTGGTTGCAATTATTCCTGATATATGATGGAAACACTGTTGTATTTTTTTTGCATTTGATGGTTAGGGCGTTGACTTCTAATTCCATAACTATTCAATCTGTTGGAGCAACGCCCTAGGGTGAAGCCTAGGTTGCTCGGAAAGTAGAAATGTCCATAAGTTTCATACTGGTTGCAATTATTCGTTTTATACGATGGAAAAACTGTTGTATTTATTTTGTATTTTATGCTTCTGGCGTTGACTTCTAAGGCACTAACTATTCGATCTGGTGGAGCAACGCAATAGAGTGATGCCTAGGTTGCCCGGAACGTAGAATTGGCCATCACTTTCAAACTGGTTGCAATTATTCCTGTTATATGATGGAAACACTGTTTTATTTTTTTTGCGTTTTATGGTTCGGGCGTTGACTTCTGAGGCCCTAACTATTCAATCTGTTGGAGCAACGCCCTAGGGTGGAGCCTAGGTTATCAGAAAGTAGAAATGTCCATAAGTTTCATACTGGTTGCAACTATTCGTTTTATAGGATGGAAAGCTGTTGTATTTATATTGTATTTTATGCTTCTGGCGTTGACTTCTAAGGCACTAAATATTCGATCTGGTGGAGCAACGCCCTAGAGTGAAGCCTATGTTGCCCGGAACGTAGAATTGGCCATCACTTTCAAACTGGTTGCAATTATTCCTGTTATATGATGGATACACTGATGTATTCTTATTGCATTTTATGCTTCGGGCGTTGACTTCTAAGGCCCTAACTATTCAATCTGTTGGAGCAACGCCCTAGGGTGAAGCCTAGCTTGCTCGGAAAGTAGAAATGACCATAAGTTTCATACTGGTTGCAATTATTCGTTTTATACGATGGAAAAGCTGTTGTATTTATATCGTATTTTATGCTTCTGGCGTTGACTTCTTAGGCCGTAACTATTCGGTCTGGTGGAGCAACGCCCTGGAGTGAAACCTAGGTTGCCCGGAACGTAGAATTGGCCATCACTTTCAAACTGGTTGCAATTATTCCTGATATATGATGGAAACACTGTTGTATTTTTTTTGCATTTTATGGTTCGGGCGTTGACTTCTAAGGCCCTAACTATTCAATCTGTTGGACCAACGCCCTAGGGTGAAGCCTAGCTTGCTCGGAAAGTAGAAATGACCATAAGTTTCATACTGGTTGCAATTATTTGTTTTACACGATGGAAAAGCTGTTGTATTTATATCGTATTTTATGCTTCTGGCGTTGACTTCTTAGGCCGTAACTATTCGGTCTGGTGGAGCAACGCCCTGGAGTGAAACCTATGTTGCCCGGAACGTAGAATTGGCCATCACTTTCAAACTGGTTGCAATTATTCCTGATATATGATGGAAACACTGTTGTATTTTTTTTGCATTTTATGGTTCGGGCGTTGACTTCTAAGGCCCTAACTATTCAATCTGTTGGAGCAACGCCCTAGGGTGAAGCCTAGGTTGCTCGGAAAGTAGAAATGTCCATAAGTTTCATACTGGTTGCAATTATTCGTTTTATACGGTGGAAAAACTGTTGTATTTATATTGTATTTTATGCTTCTGGCGTTGACTTCTAAGGCACTAACTATGCGACCTGGTGGAGCCACGCCCTAGAGTGAAGCCTAGGTTGCCCGGAACGTAGAATTGGCCATCACTTTCAAACTGGTTGCAATTATTCCTGTTATATGATGGAAACACTGTGGTATTTTTTTTGCATTTTATGGTTCGGGCGTTGACTTCTAAGGCCCTAACTATTCAATCTGTTGGAGCAACGCCCTAGGGTGAAGCCTAGGTTGCTCGGAAAGTAGAAATGACCATAAGTTTCATACTGGTTGCAATTATTCGTTTTATACGATGGAAAAACTGTTGTATTTTAATTGTATTTTATGCTTCTGGCGTTGATTTCTAAGGCACTAACTATTCGATCTGGTGGAGCAACGCCCTAGAGTGAAGCCTAGGTTGCCCGGAACGTAGAATTGGCCATCACTTTCAAACTGGTTGCAATTATTCCTGTTATATGATGGATACACTGTTGTATTTTTTTTGCATTTTATGGTTCGGGCGTTGACTTCTAAGGCCCTAACTATTCAATCTGTTGGAGCAACGCCCTATGGTGAAGCCTAGGTTGCTCGGAAAGTAGAAATGACCATAAGTTTCATACTGGTTGCAATTATTCGTTTTATACGATGGAAAAACTGTTGTATTTATAATGTATTTTATGCTTCTGGCGTTGACTTCTAAGGCACTATCTATTCGATCTGGCGGAGCAACGCCCTAGAGCGAAGCCTAGGTTGCCCGGAACGTAGAAATGGCCATCACGTTCAAACTGGTTGCAATTATTCCTGATATATGATGGAAACACTGTTGTATTTTTTTTGCATTTTATGGTTCGGGCGTTGACTTCTAAGGCCCTAACTATTCAATCTGTTGGAGCAACGCCCTAGGGTGAAGCCTAGGTTGCTCGGAAAGTAGAAATGTCCATAAGTTTCATACTGGTTGCAATTATTCGTTTTATACGATGGAAAAACTGTTGTATTTATATTGTATTTTATGCTTCTGGCGTTGACTTCTAAGGCACTAACTATGCGATCTGGTGGAGCAACGCCCTACAGTGAAGCCTAGGTTGCCCGGAACGTAGAATTGGCCATCACTTTCAAACTGGTTGCAATTATTCCTGTTATATGATGGAAACACTGTGGTATTTTTTTTGCATTTTATGGTTCGGGCGTTGTCTTCTAAGGCCCTAACTATTCAATCTGTTGGACCAACGCCCTAGGGTGAAGCCTAGCTTGCTCGGAAAGTAGAAATGACCATAAGTTTCATACTGGTTGCAATTATTTGTTTTACACGATGGAAAAGCTGTTGTATTTATATCGTATTTTATGCTTCTGGCGTTGACTTCATAGGCCGTAACTATTCGGTCTGGTGGAGCAACGCCCTGGAGTGAAACCTGTGTTGCCCGGAACGTTGAATTGGCCATCACTTTCAAACTGGTTGCAATTATTCCTGATATATGATGGAAACACTGTTGTATTTTTTTTGCATTTTATGGTTCGAGCGTTGACTTCTAAGGCCCTAACTATTCAATCTGTTGGAGCAACGCCCTAGGGTGAAGCCTAGGTTGCTCGGAAAGTAGAAATGACCATAAGCTTCATACTGGTTGCAATTATTCGTTTTATACGATGGAAAAACTGTTGTATTTATATTGTATTTTATGCTTCTGGCGTTGACTTCTAAGGCACTATCTATTCGATCTGGTGGAGCAACGCCCAAGAGCGAAGCCTAGGTTGCCCGGAACGTAGAAATGGCCATCACGTTCAAACTGGTTGCAATTATTCCTGATATATGATGGAAACACTGTTGTATTTTTTTTGCATTTTATGGTTCGGGCGTTGACTTCTAAGGCCCTAACTATTCAATCTGTTGGAGCAACGCCCTAGGGTGAAGCCTAGGTTGCTCGGAAAGTAGAAATGTCCATAAGTTTCATACTGGTTGCAATTATTCGTTTTATACGATGGAAAAACTGTTGTATTTATATTGTATTTTATGCTTCTGGCGTTGACTTCTAAGGCACTATCTATTCGATCTGGTGGAGCAACGCCCTAGAGCGAAGCCTAGGTTGCCCGGAACGTAGAAATGGCCATCACGTTCAAACTGGTTGCAATTATTCCTGATATATGATGGAAACACTGTTGTATTTTTTTTGCATTTTATGGTTCAGGCGTTGACTTCTAAGGCCCTAACTATTCAATCTGTTGGAGCAACGCCCTAGGGTGAAGCCTAGGTTGCTCGGAAAGTAGAAATGTCCTTAAGTTTCATACTGGTTGCAATTATTCGTTTTATACGATGGAAAAACTGTTGTATTTATATTGTATTTTATGCTTCTGGCGTTGACTTCTAAGGCACTAACTATGCGACCTGCTGGAGCCACGCCCTAGAGTGAAGCCTAGGTTGCCCGGAACGTAGAATTGGCCATCACTTTCAAACTGGTTGCAATTATTCCTGTTATATGATGGAAACACTGTGGTATTTTTTTTGCATTTTATGGTTCGGGCGTTGACTTCTAAGGCCCTAACTATTCAATCTGTTGGAGCAACGCCCTAGGGTGAAGCCTAGGTTGCTCGGAAAGTAGAAATGACCATAAGTTTCATACTGGTTGCAATTATTCGTTTTATACGATGGAAAAACTGTTGTATTTATATTGTATTTTATGCTTCTGGCGTTGATTTCTAAGGCACTAACTATTCGATCTGGTGGAGCAACGCCCTAGAGTGAAGCCTAGGTTGCCCGGAACGTAGAATTGGCCATCACTTTCAAACTGGTTGCAATTATTCCTGTTATATGATGGATACACTGTTGTATTTTTTTTGCATTTTATGGTTCGGGCGTTGACTTCTAAGGCCCTAACTATTCAATCTGTTGGAGCAACGCCCTATGGTGAAGCCTAGGTTGCTCGGAAAGTAGAAATGACCATAAGTTTCATACTGGTTGCAATTATTCGTTTTATACGAAGGAAAAACTGTTGTATTTATATCGTATTTTATGCTTCTGGCGTTGACTTCTAAGGCACTATCTATTCGATCTGGTGGAGCAACGCCCTAGAGCGAAGCCTAGGTTGCCCGGAACGTAGAATTGGCCATCACTTTCAAACTGGATGCAATTATTCCTCTTATATGACGGAAACACTGTTGTATTTTTTTTGCACTTTATGGTTCGGGCGTTGGCTTCTAAGGCCCTAACAATTCAATCTGTTGGAGCAACGCCCTAGGGTGAAGCCTAGCTTGCTCGGAAAGTAGAAATGACCATAAGTATCATACTGGTTGCAATTATTCGTTTTATACGATGGAAAAGCTGTTGTATTTATATCGTATTTTATGCTTCTGTCGTTGACTTCTTAGGCCGTAACTATTCGGTCTGGTGGAGCAACGCCCTGGAGTGAAACCTAAGTTGCCCGGAACGTAGAATTGGCCATCCCTTTCAAACTGGTTACAATTATTCCTGATATATGATGGAAACACTGTTGTATTTTTCTTGCATTTTATGGTTCGGGCGTTGACTTCTAAGGCCCTAACTATTCAATCTGTTGGAGCAACGCCCTGGGGTGAAGCCTAGGTTGCTCGGAAAGTCGAAATGTCCATAAGTTTCATACTGGTTGCAATTATTCGCTTTTTACGATGGAAAAACTGTTGTATTTATATTGTATTTTATGCTTCTGGCGTTGACTCCTAAGGCACTAACTATTCTATCTGGTGGAGCAACGCAATAGAGTGAAGCCTAGGTTGCCCGGAACGTAGAATTGGCCATCACTTTCATACTGGTTGCAATTATTCCTGATATATGATGGAAACACTGTTGTATTTTTTTTGCATTTGATGGTTCGGGCGTTGACTTCTAATTCCATAACTATTCAATCTGTTGGAGCAACGCCCTAGGGTGAAGCCTAGGTTGCTCGGAAAGTAGAAATGTCCATAAGTTTCATACTGGTTGCAATTATTCGTTTTATACGATGGAAAAACTGTTGTATTTATATTGTATTTTATGCTTCTGGCGTTGACTTCTAAGGCACTAACTATGCGATCTGGTGGAGCAACGCCCTACAGTGAAGCCTAGGTTGCCCGGAACGTAGAATTGGCCATCACTTTCAAACTGGTTGCAATTATTCCTGTTATATGATGGAAACACTGTGGTATTTTTTTTGCATTTTATGGTTCGGGCGTTGACTTCTAAGGCCCTAACTATTCAATCTGTTGGACCAACGCCCTAGGGTGAAGCCTAGCTTGCTCGGAAAGTAGAAATGACCATAAGTTTCATACTGGTTGCAATTATTTGTTTTACACGATGGAAAAGCTGTTGTATTTATATCGTATTTTATGCTTCTGGCGTTGACTTCATAGGCCGTAACTATTCGGTCTGGTGGAGCAACGCCCTGGAGTGAAACCTGTGTTGCCCGGAACGTTGAATTGGCCATCACTTTCAAACTGGTTGCAATTATTCCTGATATATGATGGAAACACTGTTGTATTTTTTTTGCATTTTATGGTTCGAGCGTTGACTTCTAAGGCCCTAACTATTCAATCTGTTGGAGCAACGCCCTAGGGTGAAGCCTAGGTTGCTCGGAAAGTAGAAATGACCATAAGCTTCATACTGGTTGCAATTATTCGTTTTATACGATGGAAAAACTGTTGTATTTATATTGTATTTTATGCTTCTGGCGTTGACTTCTAAGGCACTATCTATTCGATCTGGTGGAGCAACGCCCTAGAGCGAAGCCTAGGTTGCCCGGAACGTAGAAATGGCCATCACGTTCAAACTGGTTGCAATTATTCCTGATATATGATGGAAACACTGTTGTATTTTTTTTGCATTTTATGGTTCGGGCGTTGACTTCTAAGGCCCTAACTATTCAATCTGTTGGAGCAACGCCCTAGGGTGAAGCCTAGGTTGCTCGGAAAGTAGAAATGTCCATAAGTTTCATACTGGTTGCAATTATTCGTTTTATACGATGGAAAAACTGTTGTATTTATATTGTATTTTATGCTTCTGGCGTTGACTTCTAAGGCACTATCTATTCGATCTGGTGGAGCAACGCCCTAGAGCGAAGCCTAGGTTGCCCGGAACGTAGAAATGGCCATCACGTTCAAACTGGTTGCAATTATTCCTGATATATGATGGAAACACTGTTGTATTTTTTTTGCATTTTATGGTTCAGGCGTTGACTTCTAAGGCCCTAACTATTCAATCTGTTGGAGCAACGCCCTAGGGTGAAGCCTAGGTTGCTCGGAAAGTAGAAATGTCCTTAAGTTTCATACTGGTTGCAATTATTCGTTTTATACGATGGAAAAACTGTTGTATTTATATTGTATTTTATGCTTCTGGCGTTGACTTCTAAGGCACTAACTATGCGACCTGGTGGAGCCACGCCCTAGAGTGAAGCCTAGGTTGCCCGGAACGTAGAATTGGCCATCACTTTCAAACTGGTTGCAATTATTCCTGTTATATGATGGAAACACTGTGGTATTTTTTTTGCATTTTATGGTTCGGGCGTTGACTTCTAAGGCCCTAACTATTCAATCTGTTGGAGCAACGCCCTAGGGTGAAGCCTAGGTTGCTCGGAAAGTAGAAATGACCATAAGTTTCATACTGGTTGCAATTATTCGTTTTATACGATGGAAAAACTGTTGTATTTATATTGTATTTTATGCTTCTGGCGTTGATTTCTAAGGCACTAACTATTCGATCTGGTGGAGCAACGCCCTAGAGTGAAGCCTAGGTTGCCCGGAACGTAGAATTGGCCATCACTTTCAAACTGGTTGCAATTATTCCTGTTATATGATGGATACACTGTTGTATTTTTTTTGCATTTTATGGTTCGGGCGTTGACTTCTAAGGCCCTAACTATTCAATCTGTTGGAGCAACGCCCTATGGTGAAGCCTAGGTTGCTCGGAAAGTAGAAATGACCATAAGTTTCATACTGGTTGCAATTATTCGTTTTATACGAAGGAAAAACTGTTGTATTTATATCGTATTTTATGCTTCTGGCGTTGACTTCTAAGGCACTATCTATTCGATCTGGTGGAGCAACGCCCTAGAGCGAAGCCTAGGTTGCCCGGAACGTAGAATTGGCCATCACTTTCAAACTGGATGCAATTATTCCTCTTATATGACGGAAACACTGTTGTATTTTTTTTGCACTTTATGGTTCGGGCGTTGGCTTCTAAGGCCCTAACAATTCAATCTGTTGGAGCAACGCCCTAGGGTGAAGCCTAGCTTGCTCGGAAAGTAGAAATGACCATAAGTATCATACTGGTTGCAATTATTCGTTTTATACGATGGAAAAGCTGTTGTATTTATATCGTATTTTATGCTTCTGTCGTTGACTTCTTAGGCCGTAACTATTCGGTCTGGTGGAGCAACGCCCTGGAGTGAAACCTAAGTTGCCCGGAACGTAGAATTGGCCATCCCTTTCAAACTGGTTACAATTATTCCTGATATATGATGGAAACACTGTTGTATTTTTCTTGCATTTTATGGTTCGGGCGTTGACTTCTAAGGCCCTAACTATTCAATCTGTTGGAGCAACGCCCTGGGGTGAAGCCTAGGTTGCTCGGAAAGTCGAAATGTCCATAAGTTTCATACTGGTTGCAATTATTCGCTTTTTACGATGGAAAAACTGTTGTATTTATATTGTATTTTATGCTTCTGGCGTTGACTCCTAAGGCACTAACTATTCTATCTGGTGGAGCAACGCAATAGAGTGAAGCCTAGGTTGCCCGGAACGTAGAATTGGCCATCACTTTCATACTGGTTGCAATTATTCCTGATATATGATGGAAACACTGTTGTATTTTTTTTGCATTTGATGGTTCGGGCGTTGACTTCTAATTCCATAACTATTCAATCTGTTGGAGCAACGCCCTAGGGTGAAGCCTAGGTTGCTCGGAAAGTAGAAATGTCCATAAGTTTCATACTGGTTGCAATTATTCGTTTTATACGATGGAAAAACTGTTGTATTTATATTGTATTTTATGCTTCTGGCGTTGACTTCTAAGGCACTAACTATGCGATCTGGTGGAGCAACGCCCTACAGTGAAGCCTAGGTTGCCCGGAACGTAGAATTGGCCATCACTTTCAAACTGGTTGCAATTATTCCTGTTATATGATGGAAACACTGTGGTATTTTTTTTGCATTTTATGGTTCGGGCGTTGACTTCTAAGGCCCTAACTATTCAATCTGTTGGACCAACGCCCTAGGGTGAAGCCTAGCTTGCTCGGAAAGTAGAAATGACCATAAGTTTCATACTGGTTGCAATTATTTGTTTTACACGATGGAAAAGCTGTTGTATTTATATCGTATTTTATGCTTCTGGCGTTGACTTCATAGGCCGTAACTATTCGGTCTGGTGGAGCAACGCCCTGGAGTGAAACCTGTGTTGCCCGGAACGTTGAATTGGCCATCACTTTCAAACTGGTTGCAATTATTCCTGATATATGATGGAAACACTGTTGTATTTTTTTTGCATTTTATGGTTCGAGCGTTGACTTCTAAGGCCCTAACTATTCAATCTGTTGGAGCAACGCCCTAGGGTGAAGCCTAGGTTGCTCGGAAAGTAGAAATGACCATAAGCTTCATACTGGTTGCAATTATTCGTTTTATACGATGGAAAAACTGTTGTATTTATATTGTATTTTATGCTTCTGGCGTTGACTTCTAAGGCACTATCTATTCGATCTGGTGGAGCAACGCCCTAGAGCGAAGCCTAGGTTGCCCGGAACGTAGAAATGGCCATCACGTTCAAACTGGTTGCAATTATTCCTGATATATGATGGAAACACTGTTGTATTTTTTTTGCATTTTATGGTTCGGGCGTTGACTTCTAAGGCCCTAACTATTCAATCTGTTGGAGCAACGCCCTAGGGTGAAGCCTAGGTTGCTCGGAAAGTAGAAATGTCCATAAGTTTCATACTGGTTGCAATTATTCGTTTTATACGATGGAAAAACTGTTGTATTTATATTGTATTTTATGCTTCTGGCGTTGACTTCTAAGGCACTATCTATTCGATCTGGTGGAGCAACGCCCTAGAGCGAAGCCTAGGTTGCCCGGAACGTAGAATTGGCCATCACTTTCAAACTGGTTGCAATTATTCCTGTTATATGATGGATACACTGTTGTATTTTTTTTGCATTTTATGGTTCGGGCGTTGACTTCTAAGGCCCTAACTATTCAATCTGTTGGAGCAACGCCCTATGGTGAAGCCTAGGTTGCTCGGAAAGTAGAAATGACCATAAGTTTCATACTGGTTGCAATTATTCGTTTTATACGAAGGAAAAACTGTTGTATTTATATCGTATTTTATGCTTCTGGCGTTGACTTCTAAGGCACTATCTATTCGATCTGGTGGAGCAACGCCCTAGAGCGAAGCCTAGGTTGCCCGGAACGTAGAATTGGCCATCACTTTCAAACTGGATGCAATTATTCCTCTTATATGACGGAAACACTGTTGTATTTTTTTTGCACTTTATGGTTCGGGCGTTGGCTTCTAAGGCCCTAACAATTCAATCTGTTGGAGCAACGCCCTAGGGTGAAGCCTAGCTTGCTCGGAAAGTAGAAATGACCATAAGTATCATACTGGTTGCAATTATTCGTTTTATACGATGGAAAAGCTGTTGTATTTATATCGTATTTTATGCTTCTGTCGTTGACTTCTTAGGCCGTAACTATTCGGTCTGGTGGAGCAACGCCCTGGAGTGAAACCTAAGTTGCCCGGAACGTAGAATTGGCCATCCCTTTCAAACTGGTTACAATTATTCCTGATATATGATGGAAACACTGTTGTATTTTTCTTGCATTTTATGGTTCGGGCGTTGACTTCTAAGGCCCTAACTATTCAATCTGTTGGAGCAACGCCCTGGGGTGAAGCCTAGGTTGCTCGGAAAGTCGAAATGTCCATAAGTTTCATACTGGTTGCAATTATTCGCTTTTTACGATGGAAAAACTGTTGTATTTATATTGTATTTTATGCTTCTGGCGTTGACTCCTAAGGCACTAACTATTCTATCTGGTGGAGCAACGCAATAGAGTGAAGCCTAGGTTGCCCGGAACGTAGAATTGGCCATCACTTTCATACTGGTTGCAATTATTCCTGATATATGATGGAAACACTGTTGTATTTTTTTTGCATTTGATGGTTCGGGCGTTGACTTCTAATTCCATAACTATTCAATCTGTTGGAGCAACGCCCTAGGGTGAAGCCTAGGTTGCTCGGAAAGTAGAAATGACCATAAGTTTCATACTGGTTGCAATTATTCGTTTTATACGATGGAAAAACTGTTGTATTTATATTGTATTTTATGCTTCTGGCGTTGACTTCTAAGGCACTAACTATTCGATCTGGTGGAGCAACGCCCTAGAGTGAAGCCTAGGTTGCCCGGAACGTAGAATTGGCCATCACTTTCAAACTGGTTGCAATTATTCCTGTTATATGATGGATACACTGTTGTATTTTTTTTGCATTTTATGGTTCGGGCGTTGACTTCTAAGGCCCTAACTATTCAATCTGTTGGAGCAACGCCCTAGGGTGAAGCCTAGGTTGCTCGGAAAGTAGAAATGTCCATAAGTTTCATACTGGTTGCAATTATTCGTTTTATACGATGGAAAAACTGTTGTATTTATTTTGTATTTTATGCTTCTGGCGTTGACTTCTAAGGCACTAACTATTCGATCTGGTGGAGCAACGCAATAGAGTGATGCCTAGGTTGCCCGGAACGTAGAATTGGCCATCACTTTCAAACTGGTTGCAATTATTCCTGTTATATGATGGAAGCACTGTTGTATTTTTTTTGCGTTTTATGGTTCGGGCGTTGACTTCTAAGGCCCTAACTATTCAATCTGTTGGAGCAACGCCCTATGGTGAAGCCTAGGTTGCTCGGAAAGTAGAAATGACCATAAGTTTCATACTAGTTGCAATTATTCATTTTATACGATCGAAAAACAGTTGTATTGATATTGTATTTTATGCTTCTGGCGTTGACTTCTTAGGCCGTAACTATTCGGTCTGGTGGAGCAACGCCCTAGAGTGAAGCCTAGGTAGCCCGGAACGTCGAATTGGCCATCACTTTCAAACTGGTTGCAATTATTCCTGTTATATGATGGATACACTGTTGTATTTTTATTGCATTTTATGCTTCGGGCGTTGACTTCTTAGGCCCTAACTATTCAATCTGTTGGACCAACGCCCTAGGGTGAAGCCTAGCTTGCTCGGAAAGTAGAAACGACCATAAGTTTCATACTGGTTGCAATTATTTGTTTTACACGATGGAAAAGCTGTTGTATTTATATCGTATTTTATGCTTCTGGCGTTGACTTCTTAGGCCGTAACTATTCGGTCTGGTGGAGCAACGCCCTGGAGTGAAACCTAGGTTGCCCGGAACGTAGAATTGGCCATCACTTTCGAACTGGTTGCAATTATTCCTGATATATGATGGAAACACTGTTGTATTTTTTTTGCATTTTATGCTTCGGGCGTTGACTTCTAAGGCCCTAACTATTCAATCTGTTGGAGCAACGCCCTAGGGTGAAGCCTAGCTTGCTCGGAATGTAGAAATGACCATAAGTTTCATACTGGTTGCAATTATTCATTTTATACGATGGAAAAACTGTTGTATTTATATTGTATTTTATGCTTCTGGCGTTGACTTCTAAGGCACTATCTATTCGATCTGGTGGAGCAACGCCCTAGATCGAAGCCTAGGTTGCCCGGAACGAAGAAATGGCCATCACGTTCACACTGGTTGCAATTATTCCTGATATATGATGGAAACACTGTTGTATTTTTTTTGCATTTTATGGTTCGGGCGTTGACTTCTAAGGCCCTAACTATTCAATCTGTTGGACCAACGCCCTAGGGTGAAGCCTAGCTTGCTCGGAAAGTAGAAATGACCATAGGTTTCATACTGGTTGCAATTATTTGTTTTACACGATGGAAAAGCTGTTGTATTTATATCGTATTTTATGCTTCTGGCGTTGACTTCTAAGGCACTATCTATTCGATCTGGTGGAGCAACGCCCTAGAGCGAAGCCTAGGTTGCCCGGAACGTAGAATTGGCCATCACTTTCAAACTGGATGCAATAATTCCTCTTATATGACGGAAACACTGTTGTATTTTTTTTGCACTTTATGGTTCGGGCGTTGGCTTCTAAGGCCCTAACAATTCAATCTGTTGGAGCAACGCCCTAGGGTGAAGCCTAGCTTGCTCGGAAAGTAGAAATGACCATAAGTTTCATACTGGTTGCAATTATTCGTTTTATACGATGGAAAAGCTGTTGTATTTATATCGTATTTTATGCTTCTGTCGTTGACTTCTTAGGCCGTAACTATTCGGTCTGGTGGAGCAACGCCCTGGAGTGAAACCTAAGTTGCCCGGAACGTAGAATTGGCCATCCCTTTCAAACTGGTTACAATTATTCCTTATATATGATGGAAACACTGTTGTATTTTTCTTGCATTTTATGGTTCGGGCGTTGACTTCTAAGGCCCTAACTATTCAATCTGTTGGAGCAACGCCCCGGGGTGAAGCCTAGGTTGCTCGGAAAGTCGAAATGTCCATAAGTTTCATACTGGTTGCAATTATTCGTTTTATACGATGGAAAAACTGTTGTATTTATATTGTATTTTATGCTTCTGGCGTTGACTCCTAAGGCACTAACTATTCTATCTGGTGGAGCGACGCAATAGAGTGAAGCCTAGGTTGCCCGGAACGTAGAATTGGCCATCACTTTCAAACTGGTTGCAATTATTCCTGATATATGACGGAAACACTGTTGTATTTTTATTGCATTTTATGCTTCGGGCGTAGACTTCTAAGGCCCTAACTATTCAATCTGTTGGACCAACGCCCTAGGGTGAAGCCTAGCTTGCTCGGAAAGTAGAAATGACCATAAGTTTCATACTGGTTGCAATTATACGTTTTATACGATGGAAAAGCTGTTGTATTTATATCGTATTTTATGCTTCTGGCGTTGACTTCTTAGGCCGTAACTATTCGGTCTGGTGGAGCAACGCCCTAGAGTGAAACCTAGGTGGCCCGGAACGTAGAATTGGCCATCACTTTCATACTGGTTGCAATTATTCCTGATATATGATGGAAACACTGTTGTATTTTTTTTGCATTTGATGGTTCGGGCGTTGACTTCTAATTCCATAACTATTCAATCTGTTGGAGCAACGCCCTGGGGTGAAGCCTAGGTTGCTCGGAAAGTCGAAATGTCCATAAGTTTCATACTGGTTGCAATTATTCGTTTTATACGAAGGAAAAACTGTTGTATTTATATTGTATTTTATGCTTCTGGCGTTGACTCCTAAGGCACTAACTATTCTATCTGGTGGAGCAACGCAATAGAGTGAAGCCTAGGTTGCCCGGAACGTAGAATTGGCAATCACTTTCAAACTGGTTGCAATTATTCCTGATATATGACGGAAACACTGTTGTATTTTTATTGCATTTTATGCTTCGGGCGTAGACTTCTAAGGCCCTAACTATTCAATCTGTTGGAACAACGCCCTAGGGTGAAGCCTAGCTTGCTCGGAAAGTAGAAATGACCATAAGTTTCATACTGGTTGCAATTATACGTTTTATACGATGGAAAAGCTGTTGTATTTATATCGTATTTTATGCTTCTGGCGTTGACTTCTTAGGCCGTAACTATTCGGTCTGGTGGAGCAACGCCCTAGAGTGAAACCTAGGTGGCCCGGAACGTAGAATTGGCCATCACTTTCATACTGGTTGCAATTATTCCTGATATATGATGGAAACACTGTTGTATTTTTTTTGCATTTGATGGTTCGGGCGTTGACTTCTAATTCCATAACTATTCAATCTGTTGGAGCAACGCCCTAGGGTGAAGCCTAGGTTGCTCGGAAAGTAGAAATGTCCATAAGTTTCATACTGGTTGCAATTATTCGTTTTATACGATGGAAAAACTGTTGTATTTATTTTGTATTTTATGCTTCTGGCGTTGACTTCTAAGGCACTAACTATTCGATCTGGTGGAGCAACGCAATAGAGTGATGCCTAGGTTGCCCGGAACGTAGAATTGGCCATCACTTTCAAACTGGTTGCAATTATTCCTGTTATATGATGGAAACACTGTTGTATTTTTTTTGCGTTTTATGGTTCGGGCGTTGACTTCTAAGGCCCTAACTATTCAATCTGTTGGAGCAACGCCCTAGGGTGAAGCCTAGGTTGCTCGGAAAGTAGAAATGACCATAAGATTCGTACTGGTTGCAATTATTCATTTTATACGATCGAAGAACTGTTGTATTTATATTGTATTTTATGCTTCTGGCGTTGACTTCTAAGGCACTAACTATTCGATCTGGTGGAGCAACGCCCTAGAGTGAAGCCTAGGTAGCCCGGAATGTAGAATTGGCCATCACTTTCAAACTGGTTGCAATTATTCCTGTTATATGATGGATACACTGTTGTATTTTTATTGCATTTTATGCTTCGGGCGTTGACTTCTAAGGCCCTAACTATTCAATCTGTTGGAGCAACGCCCTAGGGTGAAGCCTAGCTTGCTCGGAAAGTAGAAATGACCATAAGTTTCATACTGGTTGCAATTATTCGTTTTATACGATGGAAAAGCTGTTGTATTTATATCGTATTTTATGCTTCTGGCGTTGACTTCTTAGGCCGTAACTATTCGGTCTGGTGGAGCAACGCCCTGGAGTGAAACCTAGGTTGCCCGGAACGTAGAATTGGCCATCACTTTCAAACTGGTTGCAATTATTCCTGATATATGATGGAAACACTGTTGTATTTTTTTTGCATTTTATGCTTCGGGCGTTGACTTCTAAGGCCCTAACTATTCAATCTGTTGGAGCAACGCCCTAGGGTGAAGCCTAGGTTGCTCGGAAAGTAGAAATGACCATAAGTTTCATACTGGTTGCAATTATTCGTTTTATACGATGGAAAAACTGTTGTATTTATATCGTATTTTATGCTTCTGGCGTTGACTTCTAAGGCACTATCTATTCGATCTGGTGGAGCACCGCCCTAGAGCGAAGCCTAGGCTGCCCGGAACGTAGAATTGGCCATCACTTTCAAACTGGTTGCAATTATTCCTGTTATATGATGGAAACACTGTTGTATTTTTTTTGCATTTTATGGTTAGGGCGTTGACTTCTAAGGTCCTAATTATTCAATCTGTTGGAGCAACGCCCTAGGGTGAAGCCTAGGTTGCTCGGAAAGTAGAAATGACCATAAGATTCGTACTGGTTGCAATTATTCATTTTATACGATCGAAGAACTGTTGTATTTATATTGTATTTTATGCTTCTGGCGTTGACTTCTAAGGCACTAACTATTGGATCTGGTGGAGCAACGCCCTAGAGTGAAGCCTAGGTAGCCCGGAATGTAGAATTGGCCATCACTTTCAAACTGGTTGCAATTATTCCTGTTATATGATGGATACACTGTTGTATTTTTATTGCATTTTATGCTTCGGGCGTTGACTTCTAAGGCCCTAACTATTCAATCTGTTGGAGCAACGCCCTAGGGTGAAGCCTAGCTTGCTCGGAAAGTAGAAATGACCATAAGTTTCATACTGGTTGCAATTATTCGTTTTATACGATGGAAAAGCTGTTGTATTTATATCGTATTTTATGCTTCTGGCGTTGACTTCTTAGGCCGTAACTATTCGGTCTGGTGGAGCAACGCCCTGAAGTGAAACCTAGGTTGCCCGGAACGTAGAATTGGCCATCACTTTCGAACTGGTTGCAATTATTCCTGATATATGATGGAAACACTGTTGTATTTTTTTTGCATTTTATGGTTCGAGCGTTGACTTCTAAGGCCCTAACTATTCAATCTGTTGGAGCAACGCCCTAGGGTGAAGCCTAGGTTGCTCGGAAAGTAGAAATGACCATAAGCTTCATACTGGTTGCAATTATTCGTTTTATACGATGGAAAAACTGTTGTATTTATATTGTATTTTATGCTTCTGGCGTTGACTTCTAAGGCACTATCTATTCGATCTGGTGGAGCAACGCCCTAGAGCGAAGCCTAGGTTGCCCGGAACGTAGAAATGGCCATCACGTTCAAACTGGTTGCAATTATTCCTGATATATGATGGAAACACTGTTGTATTTTTTTTGCATTTTATGGTTCGGGCGTTGACTTCTAAGGCCCTAACTATTCAATCTGTTGGAGCAACGCCCTAGGGTGAAGCCTAGGTTGCTCGGAAAGTAGAAATGTCCATAAGTTTCATACTGGTTGCAATTATTCGTTTTATACGATGGAAAAACTGTTGTATTTATATTGTATTTTATGCTTCTGGCGTTGACTTCTAAGGCACTATCTATTCGATCTGGTGGAGCAACGCCCTAGAGCGAAGCCTAGGTTGCCCGGAACGTAGAAATGGCCATCACGTTCAAACTGGTTGCAATTATTCCTGATATATGATGGAAACACTGTTGTATTTTTTTTGCATTTTATGGTTCAGGCGTTGACTTCTAAGGCCCTAACTATTCAATCTGTTGGAGCAACGCCCTAGGGTGAAGCCTAGGTTGCTCGGAAAGTAGAGATGTCCTTAAGTTTCATACTGGTTGCAATTATTCGTTTTATACGATGGAAAAACTGTTGTATTTATATTGTATTTTATGCTTCTGGCGTTGACTTCTAAGGCACTAACTATGCGACCTGGTGGAGCCACGCCCTAGAGTGAAGCCTAGGTTGCCCGGAACGTAGAATTGGCCATCACTTTCAAACTGGTTGCAATTATTCCTGTTATATGATGGAAACACTGTGGTATTTTTTTTGCATTTTATGGTTCGGGCGTTGACTTCTAAGGCCCTAACTATTCAATCTGTTGGAGCAACGCCCTAGGGTGAAGCCTAGGTTGCTCGGAAAGTAGAAATGACCATAAGTTTCATACTGGTTGCAATTATTCGTTTTATACGATGGAAAAACTGTTGTATTTATATTGTATTTTATGCTTCTGGCGTTGATTTCTAAGGCACTAACTATTCGATCTGGTGGAGCAACGCCCTAGAGTGAAGCCTAGGTTGCCCGGAACGTAGAATTGGCCATCACTTTCAAACTGGTTGCAATTATTCCTGTTATATGATGGATACACTGTTGTATTTTTTTTGCATTTTATGGTTCGGGCGTTGACTTCTAAGGCCCTAACTATTCAATCTGTTGGAGCAACGCCCTATGGTGAAGCCTAGGTTGCTCGGAAAGTAGAAATGACCATAAGTTTCATACTGGTTGCAATTATTCGTTTTATACGAAGGAAAAACTGTTGTATTTATATCGTATTTTATGCTTCTGGCGTTGACTTCTAAGGCACTATCTATTCGATCTGGTGGAGCAACGCCCTAGAGCGAAGCCTAGGTTGCCCGGAACGTAGAATTGGCCATCACTTTCAAACTGGATGCAATTATTCCTCTTATATGACGGAAACACTGTTGTATTTTTTTTGCACTTTATGGTTCGGGCGTTGGCTTCTAAGGCCCTAACAATTCAATCTGTTGGAGCAACGCCCTAGGGTGAAGCCTAGCTTGCTCGGAAAGTAGAAATGACCATAAGTATCATACTGGTTGCAATTATTCGTTTTATACGATGGAAAAGCTGTTGTATTTATATCGTATTTTATGCTTCTGTCGTTGACTTCTTAGGCCGTAACTATTCGGTCTGGTGGAGCAACGCCCTGGAGTGAAACCTAAGTTGCCCGGAACGTAGAATTGGCCATCCCTTTCAAACTGGTTACAATTATTCCTGATATATGATGGAAACACTGTTGTATTTTTCTTGCATTTTATGGTTCGGGCGTTGACTTCTAAGGCCCTAACTATTCAATCTGTTGGAGCAACGCCCTGGGGTGAAGCCTAGGTTGCTCGGAAAGTCGAAATGTCCATAAGTTTCATACTGGTTGCAATTATTCGCTTTTTACGATGGAAAAACTGTTGTATTTATATTGTATTTTATGCTTCTGGCGTTGACTCCTAAGGCACTAACTATTCTATCTGGTGGAGCAACGCAATAGAGTGAAGCCTAGGTTGCCCGGAACGTAGAATTGGCCATCACTTTCATACTGGTTGCAATTATTCCTGATATATGATGGAAACACTGTTGTATTTTTTTTGCATTTGATGGTTCGGGCGTTGACTTCTAATTCCATAACTATTCAATCTGTTGGAGCAACGCCCTAGGGTGAAGCCTAGGTTGCTCGGAAAGTAGAAATGTCCATAAGTTTCATACTGGTTGCAATTATTCGTTTTATACGATGGAAAAACTGTTGTATTTATATTGTATTTTATGCTTCTGGCGTTGACTTCTAAGGCACTAACTATGCGATCTGGTGGAGCAACGCCCTACAGTGAAGCCTAGGTTGCCCGGAACGTAGAATTGGCCATCACTTTCAAACTGGTTGCAATTATTCCTGTTATATGATGGAAACACTGTGGTATTTTTTTTGCATTTTATGGTTCGGGCGTTGACTTCTAAGGCCCTAACTATTCAATCTGTTGGACCAACGCCCTAGGGTGAAGCCTAGCTTGCTCGGAAAGTAGAAATGACCATAAGTTTCATACTGGTTGCAATTATTTGTTTTACACGATGGAAAAGCTGTTGTATTTATATCGTATTTTATGCTTCTGGCGTTGACTTCATAGGCCGTAACTATTCGGTCTGGTGGAGCAACGCCCTGGAGTGAAACCTGTGTTGCCCGGAACGTTGAATTGGCCATCACTTTCAAACTGGTTGCAATTATTCCTGATATATGATGGAAACACTGTTGTATTTTTTTTGCATTTTATGGTTCGAGCGTTGACTTCTAAGGCCCTAACTATTCAATCTGTTGGAGCAACGCCCTAGGGTGAAGCCTAGGTTGCTCGGAAAGTAGAAATGACCATAAGCTTCATACTGGTTGCAATTATTCGTTTTATACGATGGAAAAACTGTTGTATTTATATTGTATTTTATGCTTCTGGCGTTGACTTCTAAGGCACTATCTATTCGATCTGGTGGAGCAACGCCCTAGAGCGAAGCCTAGGTTGCCCGGAACGTAGAAATGGCCATCACGTTCAAACTGGTTGCAATTATTCCTGATATATGATGGAAACACTGTTGTATTTTTTTTGCATTTTATGGTTCGGGCGTTGACTTCTAAGGCCCTAACTATTCAATCTGTTGGAGCAACGCCCTAGGGTGAAGCCTAGGTTGCTCGGAAAGTAGAAATGTCCATAAGTTTCATACTGGTTGCAATTATTCGTTTTATACGATGGAAAAACTGTTGTATTTATATTGTATTTTATGCTTCTGGCGTTGACTTCTAAGGCACTATCTATTCGATCTGGTGGAGCAACGCCCTAGAGCGAAGCCTAGGTTGCCCGGAACGTAGAATTGGCCATCACTTTCAAACTGGTTGCAATTATTCCTGTTATATGATGGATACACTGTTGTATTTTTTTTGCATTTTATGGTTCGGGCGTTGACTTCTAAGGCCCTAACTATTCAATCTGTTGGAGCAACGCCCTATGGTGAAGCCTAGGTTGCTCGGAAAGTAGAAATGACCATAAGTTTCATACTGGTTGCAATTATTCGTTTTATACGAAGGAAAAACTGTTGTATTTATATCGTATTTTATGCTTCTGGCGTTGACTTCTAAGGCACTATCTATTCGATCTGGTGGAGCAACGCCCTAGAGCGAAGCCTAGGTTGCCCGGAACGTAGAATTGGCCATCACTTTCAAACTGGATGCAATTATTCCTCTTATATGACGGAAACACTGTTGTATTTTTTTTGCACTTTATGGTTCGGGCGTTGGCTTCTAAGGCCCTAACAATTCAATCTGTTGGAGCAACGCCCTAGGGTGAAGCCTAGCTTGCTCGGAAAGTAGAAATGACCATAAGTATCATACTGGTTGCAATTATTCGTTTTATACGATGGAAAAGCTGTTGTATTTATATCGTATTTTATGCTTCTGTCGTTGACTTCTTAGGCCGTAACTATTCGGTCTGGTGGAGCAACGCCCTGGAGTGAAACCTAAGTTGCACGGAACGTAGAATTGGCCATCCCTTTCAAACTGGTTACAATTATTCCTGATATATGATGGAAACACTGTTGTATTTTTCTTGCATTTTATGGTTCGGGCGTTGACTTCTAAGGCCCTAACTATTCAATCTGTTGGAGCAACGCCCTGGGGTGAAGCCTAGGTTGCTCGGAAAGTCGAAATGTCCATAAGTTTCATACTGGTTGCAATTATTCGCTTTTTACGATGGAAAAACTGTTGTATTTATATTGTATTTTATGCTTCTGGCGTTGACTCCTAAGGCACTAACTATTCTATCTGGTGGAGCAACGCAATAGAGTGAAGCCTAGGTTGCCCGGAACGTAGAATTGGCCATCACTTTCATACTGGTTGCAATTATTCCTGATATATGATGGAAACACTGTTGTATTTTTTTTGCATTTGATGGTTCGGGCGTTGACTTCTAATTCCATAACTATTCAATCTGTTGGAGCAACGCCCTAGGGTGAAGCCTAGGTTGCTCGGAAAGTAGAAATGACCATAAGTTTCATACTGGTTGCAATTATTCGTTTTATACGATGGAAAAACTGTTGTATTTATATTGTATTTTATGCTTCTGGCGTTGACTTCTAAGGCACTAACTATTCGATCTGGTGGAGCAACGCCCTAGAGTGAAGCCTAGGTTGCCCGGAACGTAGAATTGGCCATCACTTTCAAACTGGTTGCAATTATTCCTGTTATATGATGGATACACTGTTGTATTTTTTTTGCATTTTATGGTTCGGGCGTTGACTTCTAAGGCCCTAACTATTCAATCTGTTGGAGCAACGCCCTAGGGTGAAGCCTAGGTTGCTCGGAAAGTAGAAATGTCCATAAGTTTCATACTGGTTGCAATTATTCGTTTTATACGATGGAAAAACTGTTGTATTTATTTTGTATTTTATGCTTCTGGCGTTGACTTCTAAGGCACTAACTATTCGATCTGGTGGAGCAACGCAATAGAGTGATGCCTAGGTTGCCCGGAACGTAGAATTGGCCATCACTTTCAAACTGGTTGCAATTATTCCTGTTATATGATGGAAGCACTGTTGTATTTTTTTTGCGTTTTATGGTTCGGGCGTTGACTTCTAAGGCCCTAACTATTCAATCTGTTGGAGCAACGCCCTATGGTGAAGCCTAGGTTGCTCGGAAAGTAGAAATGACCATAAGTTTCATACTAGTTGCAATTATTCATTTTATACGATCGAAAAACAGTTGTATTGATATTGTATTTTATGCTTCTGGCGTTGACTTCTTAGGCCGTAACTATTCGGTCTGGTGGAGCAACGCCCTAGAGTGAAGCCTAGGTAGCCCGGAACGTCGAATTGGCCATCACTTTCAAACTGGTTGCAATTATTCCTGTTATATGATGGATACACTGTTGTATTTTTATTGCATTTTATGCTTCGGGCGTTGACTTCTTAGGCCCTAACTATTCAATCTGTTGGACCAACGCCCTAGGGTGAAGCCTAGCTTGCTCGGAAAGTAGAAACGACCATAAGTTTCATACTGGTTGCAATTATTTGTTTTACACGATGGAAAAGCTGTTGTATTTATATCGTATTTTATGCTTCTGGCGTTGACTTCTTAGGCCGTAACTATTCGGTCTGGTGGAGCAACGCCCTGGAGTGAAACCTAGGTTGCCCGGAACGTAGAATTGGCCATCACTTTCGAACTGGTTGCAATTATTCCTGATATATGATGGAAACACTGTTGTATTTTTTTTGCATTTTATGCTTCGGGCGTTGACTTCTAAGGCCCTAACTATTCAATCTGTTGGAGCAACGCCCTAGGGTGAAGCCTAGCTTGCTCGGAAAGTAGAAATGACCATAAGTTTCATACTGGTTGCAATTATTCATTTTATACGATGGAAAAACTGTTGTATTTATATTGTATTTTATGCTTCTGGCGTTGACTTCTAAGGCACTATCTATTCGATCTGGTGGAGCAACGCCCTAGATCGAAGCCTAGGTTGCCCGGAACGAAGAAATGGCCATCACGTTCACACTGGTTGCAATTATTCCTGATATATGATGGAAACACTGTTGTATTTTTTTTGCATTTTATGGTTCGGGCGTTGACTTCTAAGGCCCTAACTATTCAATCTGTTGGCACAACGCCCTAGGGTGAAGCCTAGCTTGCTCGGAAAGTAGAAATGACCATAAGTTTCATACTGGTTGCAATTATTTGTTTTACACGATGGAAAAGCTGTTGTATTTATATCGTATTTTATGCTTCTGGCGTTGACTTCTTAGGCCGTAACTATTCGGTCTGGTGGAGTAACGCCCTGGAGTGAAACCTAGGTTGCCCGGAACGTAGAATTGGCCATCACTTTCGAACTGGTTGCAATTATTCCTGATATATGCTGGAAACACTGTTGTATTTTTTTTGCATTTTATGGTTCGAGCGCTGACTTCTAAGGCCCTAACTATTCAATCTGTTGGAGCAACGCCCTAGGGTGAAGCCTAGGTTGCTCGGAAAGTAGAAATGACCATAAGTTTCATACTGGTTGCAATTATTCGTTTTATACGATGGAAAAACTGTTGTATTTATAATGTATTTTATGCTTCTGGCGTTGACTTCTAAGGCACTATCTATTCGATCTGGTGGAGCAACGCCCTAGAGCGAAGCCTAGGTTGCCCGGAACGTAGAAATGGCCATCACGTTCAAACTGGTTGCAATTATTCCTGATATATGATGGAAACACTGTTGTATTTTTTTTGCATTTTGTGGTTCGGGCGTTGACTTCTAAGGCCCTAACTATTCAATCTGTTGGAGCAACGCCCTAGGGTGAAGCCTAGGTTGCTCGGAAAGTAGAAATGTCCATAAGTTTCATACTGGTTGCAATTATTCGTTTTATACGATGGAAAAACTGGTGTATTTATATTGTATTTTATGCTTCTGGCGTTGACTTCTAAGGCACT
This sequence comes from Calliopsis andreniformis, assembly GCF_051401765.1. NCBI lineage: Eukaryota > Metazoa > Arthropoda > Insecta > Hymenoptera > Andrenidae > Calliopsis > Calliopsis andreniformis. The sequence goes on from NC_135072.1 coordinate 6,981,282, forward strand.
AACTATGCGATCTGGTGGAGCAACGCCCTACAGTGAAGCCTAGGTTGCCCGGAACGTAGAATTGGCCATCACTTTCAAACTGGTTGCAATTATTCCTGTTATATGATGGAAACACTGTGGTATTTTTTTTGCATTTTATGGTTCGGGCGTTGACTTCTAAGGCCCTAACTATTCAATCTGTTGGACCAACGCCCTAGGGTGAAGCCTAGCTTGCTCGGAAAGTAGAAATGACCATAAGTTTCATACTGGTTGCAATTATTTGTTTTACACGATGGAAAAGCTGTTGTATTTATATCGTATTTTATGCTTCTGGCGTTGACTTCTAAGGCACTATCTATTCGATCTGGTGGAGCAACGCCCTAGAGCGAAGCCTAGGTTGCCCGGAACGTAGAATTGGCCATCACTTTCAAACTGGATGCAATAATTCCTCTTATATGACGGAAACACTGTTGTATTTTTTTTGCACTTTATGGTTCGGGCGTTGGCTTCTAAGGCCCTAACAATTCAATCTGTTGGAGCAACGCCCTAGGGTGAAGCCTAGCTTGCTCGGAAAGTAGAAATGACCATAAGTTTCATACTGGTTGCAATTATTCGTTTTATACGATGGAAAAGCTGTTGTATTTATATCGTATTTTATGCTTCTGTCGTTGACTTCTTAGGCCGTAACTATTCGGTCTGGTGGAGCAACGCCCTGGAGTGAAACCTAAGTTGCCCGGAACGTAGAATTGGCCATCCCTTTCAAACTGGTTACAATTATTCCTTATATATGATGGAAACACTGTTGTATTTTTCTTGCATTTTATGGTTCGGGCGTTGACTTCTAAGGCCCTAACTATTCAATCTGTTGGAGCAACGCCCCGGGGTGAAGCCTAGGTTGCTCGGAAAGTCGAAATGTCCATAAGTTTCATACTGGTTGCAATTATTCGTTTTATACGATGGAAAAACTGTTGTATTTATATTGTATTTTATGCTTCTGGCGTTGACTCCTAAGGCACTAACTATTCTATCTGGTGGAGCGACGCAATAGAGTGAAGCCTAGGTTGCCCGGAACGTAGAATTGGCCATCACTTTCAAACTGGTTGCAATTATTCCTGATATATGACGGAAACACTGTTGTATTTTTATTGCATTTTATGCTTCGGGCGTAGACTTCTAAGGCCCTAACTATTCAATCTGTTGGACCAACGCCCTAGGGTGAAGCCTAGCTTGCTCGGAAAGTAGAAATGACCATAAGTTTCATACTGGTTGCAATTATACGTTTTATACGATGGAAAAGCTGTTGTATTTATATCGTATTTTATGCTTCTGGCGTTGACTTCTTAGGCCGTAACTATTCGGTCTGGTGGAGCAACGCCCTAGAGTGAAACCTAGGTGGCCCGGAACGTAGAATTGGCCATCACTTTCATACTGGTTGCAATTATTCCTGATATATGATGGAAACACTGTTGTATTTTTTTTGCATTTGATGGTTCGGGCGTTGACTTCTAATTCCATAACTATTCAATCTGTTGGAGCAACGCCCTGGGGTGAAGCCTAGGTTGCTCGGAAAGTCGAAATGTCCATAAGTTTCATACTGGTTGCAATTATTCGTTTTATACGAAGGAAAAACTGTTGTATTTATATTGTATTTTATGCTTCTGGCGTTGACTCCTAAGGCACTAACTATTCTATCTGGTGGAGCAACGCAATAGAGTGAAGCCTAGGTTGCCCGGAACGTAGAATTGGCAATCACTTTCAAACTGGTTGCAATTATTCCTGATATATGACGGAAACACTGTTGTATTTTTATTGCATTTTATGCTTCGGGCGTAGACTTCTAAGGCCCTAACTATTCAATCTGTTGGAACAACGCCCTAGGGTGAAGCCTAGCTTGCTCGGAAAGTAGAAATGACCATAAGTTTCATACTGGTTGCAATTATACGTTTTATACGATGGAAAAGCTGTTGTATTTATATCGTATTTTATGCTTCTGGCGTTGACTTCTTAGGCCGTAACTATTCGGTCTGGTGGAGCAACGCCCTAGAGTGAAACCTAGGTGGCTCGGAACGTAGAATTGGCCATCACTTTCATACTGGTTGCAATTATTCCTGATATATGATGGAAACACTGTTGTATTTTTTTTGCATTTGATGGTTCGGGCGTTGACTTCTAATTCCATAACTATTCAATCTGTTGGAGCAACGCCCTAGGGTGAAGCCTAGGTTGCTCGGAAAGTAGAAATGTCCATAAGTTTCATACTGGTTGCAATTATTCGTTTTATACGATGGAAAAACTGTTGTATTTATTTTGTATTTTATGCTTCTGGCGTTGACTTCTAAGGCACTAACTATTCGATCTGGTGGAGCAACGCAATAGAGTGATGCCTAGGTTGCCCGGAACGTAGAATTGGCCATCACTTTCAAACTGGTTGCAATTATTCCTGTTATATGATGGAAACACTGTTGTATTTTTTTTGCGTTTTATGGTTCTGGCGTTGACTTCTAAGGCCCTAACTATTCAATCTGTTGGAGCAACGCCCTAGGGTGAAGCCTAGGTTGCTCGGAAAGTAGAAATGACCATAAGATTCGTACTGGTTGCAATTATTCATTTTATACGATCGAAGAACTGTTGTATTTATATTGTATTTTATGCTTCTGGCGTTGACTTCTAAGGCACTAACTATTCGATCTGGTGGAGCAACGCCCTAGAGTGAAGCCTAGGTAGCCCGGAATGTAGAATTGGCCATCACTTTCAAACTGGTTGCAATTATTCCTGTTATATGATGGATACACTGTTGTATTTTTATTGCATTTTATGCTTCGGGCGTTGACTTCTAAGGCCCTAACTATTCAATCTGTTGGAGCAACGCCCTAGGGTGAAGCCTAGCTTGCTCGGAAAGTAGAAATGACCATAAGTTTCATACTGGTTGCAATTATTCGTTTTATACGATGGAAAAGCTGTTGTATTTATATCGTATTTTATGCTTCTGGCGTTGACTTCTTAGGCCGTAACTATTCGGTCTGGTGGAGCAACGCCCTGGAGTGAAACCTAGGTTGCCCGGAACGTAGAATTGGCCATCACTTTCAAACTGGTTGCAATTATTCCTGATATATGATGGAAACACTGTTGTATTTTTTTTGCATTTTATGCTTCGGGCGTTGACTTCTAAGGCCCTAACTATTCAATCTGTTGGAGCAACGCCCTAGGGTGAAGCCTAGGTTGCTCGGAAAGTAGAAATGACCATAAGTTTCATACTGGTTGCAATTATTCGTTTTATACGATGGAAAAACTATTGTATTTATATCGTATTTTATGCTTCTGGCGTTGACTTCTAAGGCACTATCTATTCGATCTGGTGGAGCAACGCCCTAGAGCGAAGCCTAGGCTGCCCGGAACGTAGAATTGGCCATCACTTTCAAACTGGTTGCAATTATTCCTGTTATATGATGGAAGCACTGTTGTATTTTTTTTGCATTTTATGGTTAGGGCGTTGACTTCTAAGGTCCTAATTATTCAATCTGTTGGAGCAACGCCCTAGGGTGAAGCCTAGGTTGCTCGGAAAGTAGAAATGACCATAAGATTCGTACTGGTTGCAATTATTCATTTTATACGATCGAAGAACTGTTGTATTTATATTGTATTTTATGCTTCTGGCGTTGACTTCTAAGGCACTAACTATTGGATCTGGTGGAGCAACGCCCTAGAGTGAAGCCTAGGTAGCCCGGAATGTAGAATTGGCCATCACTTTCAAACTGGTTGCAATTATTCCTGTTATATGATGGATACACTGTTGTATTTTTATTGCATTTTATGCTTCGGGCGTTGACTTCTAAGGCCCTAACTATTCAATCTGTTGGAGCAACGCCCTAGGGTGAAGCCTAGCTTGCTCGGAAAGTAGAAATGACCATAAGTTTCATACTGGTTGCAATTATTCGTTTTATACGATGGAAAAGCTGTTGTATTTATATCGTATTTTATGCTTCTGGCGTTGACTTCTTAGGCCGTAACTATTCGGTCTGGTGGAGCAACGCCCTGAAGTGAAACCTAGGTTGCCCGGAACGTAGAATTGGCCATCACTTTCGAACTGGTTGCAATTATTCCTGATATATGATGGAAACACTGTTGTATTTTTTTTGCATTTTATGCTTCGGGCGTTGACTTCTAAGGCCCTAACTATTCAATCTGTTGGAGCAACGCCCTAGGGTGAAGCCTAGGTTCCTCGGAAAGTAGAAATGTCCATAAGTTTCATACTGGTTGCAATTATTCGTTTTATACGATGGAAAAGCTGTTGTGTTTATATCGTATTTTATGCTTCTGGCGTTGACTTCTAAGGCACTATCTATTCGATCTGGTGGAGCAACGCCCTAGAGCGAAGCCTAGGTTGCCCGGAACGTAGAATTGGCCATCACTTTCAAACTGGATGCAATAATTCCTCTTATATGACGGAAACACTGTTGTATTTTTTTTGCACTTTATGGTTCGGGCGTTGGCTTCTAAGGCCCTAACAATTCAATCTGTTGGAGCAACGCCCTAGGGTGAAGCCTAGCTTGCTCGGAAAGTAGAAATGACCATAAGTTTCATACTGGTTGCAATTATTCGTTTTATACGATGGAAAAGCTGTTGTATTTATATCGTATTTTATGCTTCTGTCGTTGACTTCTTAGGCCGTAACTATTCGGTCTGGTGGAGCAACGCCCTGGAGTGAAACCTAAGTTGCCCGGAACGTAGAATTGGCCATCCCTTTCAAACTGGTTACAATTATTCCTTATATATGATGGAAACACTGTTGTATTTTTCTTGCATTTTATGGTTCGGGCGTTGACTTCTAAGGCCCTAACTATTCAATCTGTTGGAGCAACGCCCCGGGGTGAAGCCTAGGTTGCTCGGAAAGTCGAAATGTCCATAAGTTTCATACTGGTTGCAATTATTCGTTTTATACGATGGAAAAACTGTTGTATTTATATTGTATTTTATGCTTCTGGCGTTGACTCCTAAGGCACTAACTATTCTATCTGGTGGAGCGACGCAATAGAGTGAAGCCTAGGTTGCCCGGAACGTAGAATTGGCCATCACTTTCAAACTGGTTGCAATTATTCCTGATATATGACGGAAACACTGTTGTATTTTTATTGCATTTTATGCTTCGGGCGTAGACTTCTAAGGCCCTAACTATTCAATCTGTTGGACCAACGCCCTAGGGTGAAGCCTAGCTTGCTCGGAAAGTAGAAATGACCATAAGTTTCATACTGGTTGCAATTATACGTTTTATACGATGGAAAAGCTGTTGTATTTATATCGTATTTTATGCTTCTGGCGTTGACTTCTTAGGCCGTAACTATTCGGTCTGGTGGAGCAACGCCCTAGAGTGAAACCTAGGTGGCCCGGAACGTAGAATTGGCCATCACTTTCATACTGGTTGCAATTATTCCTGATATATGATGGAAACACTGTTGTATTTTTTTTGCATTTGATGGTTCGGGCGTTGACTTCTAATTCCATAACTATTCAATCTGTTGGAGCAACGCCCTGGGGTGAAGCCTAGGTTGCTCGGAAAGTCGAAATGTCCATAAGTTTCATACTGGTTGCAATTATTCGTTTTATACGAAGGAAAAACTGTTGTATTTATATTGTATTTTATGCTTCTGGCGTTGACTCCTAAGGCACTAACTATTCTATCTGGTGGAGCAACGCAATAGAGTGAAGCCTAGGTTGCCCGGAACGTAGAATTGGCCATCACTTTCAAACTGGTTGCAATTATTCCTGTTATATGATGGAAACACTGTTGTATTTTTTTTGCATTTTATGGTTAGGGCGTTGACTTCTAAGGTCCTAATTATTCAATCTGTTGGAGCAACGCCCTAGGGTGAAGCCTAGGTTGCTCGGAAAGTAGAAATGACCATAAGATTCGTACTGGTTGCAATTATTCATTTTATACGATCGAAGAACTGTTGTATTTATATTGTATTTTATGCTTCTGGCGTTGACTTCTAAGGCACTAACTATTCGATCTGGTGGAGCAACGCCCTAGAGTGAAGCCTAGGTAGCCCGGAATGTAGAATTGGCCATCACTTTCAAACTGGTTGCAATTATTCCTGTTATATGATGGATACACTGTTGTATTTTTATTGCATTTTATGCTTCGGGCGTTGACTTCTAAGGCCCTAACTATTCAATCTGTTGGAGCAACGCCCTAGGGTGAAGCCTAGCTTGCTCGGAAAGTAGAAATGACCATAAGTTTCATACTGGTTGCAATTATTCGTTTTATACGATGGAAAAGCTGTTGTATTTATATCGTATTTTATGCTTCTGGCGTTGACTTCTTAGGCCGTAACTATTCGGTCTGGTGGAGCAACGCCCTGAAGTGAAACCTAGGTTGCCCGGAACGTAGAATTGGCCATCACTTTCGAACTGGTTGCAATTATTCCTGATATATGATGGAAACACTGTTGTATTTTTTTTGCATTTTATGCTTCGGGCGTTGACTTCTAAGGCCCTAACTATTCAATCTGTTGGAGCAACGCCCTAGGGTGAAGCCTAGGTTCCTCGGAAAGTAGAAATGTCCATAAGTTTCATACTGGTTGCAATTATTCGTTTTATACGATGGAAAAACTGTTGTATTTATATTGTATTTTATGCTTCTGGCGTTGACTTCTAAGGCACTAACTATGCGATCTGGTGGAGCAACGCCCTAGAGCGAAGCCTAGGTTGCCCGGAACGTAGAATTGGCCATCACTTTCAAACTGGTTGCAATTATTCCTGTTATATGATGGAAACACTGTGGTATTTTTTTTGCATTTTATGGTTCGGGCGTTGACTTCCAAGGCCCTAACTATTCAATCTGTTGGACCAACGCCCTAGGGTGAAGCCTAGCTTGCTCGGAAAGTAGAAATGACCATAAGTTTCATACTGGTTGCAATTATTTGTTTTACACGATGGAAAAGCTGTTGTATTTATATCGTATTTTATGCTTCTGGCGTTGACTTCATAGGCCGTAACTATTCGGTCTGGTGGAGCAACGCCCTGGAGTGAAACCTATGTTGCCCGGAACGTTGAATTGGCCATCACTTTCAAACTGGTTGCAATTATTCCTGATATATGATGGAAACACTGTTGTATTTTTTTTGCATTTTATGTTTCGAACGTTGACTTCTAAGGCCCTAACTATTCAATCTGTTGGAGCAACGCCCTAGGGTGAAGCCTAGGTTGCTCGGAAAGTAGAAATGACCATAAGCTTCATACTGGTTGCAATTATTCGTTTTATACGATGGAAAAACTGTTGTATTTATATTGTATTTTATGCTTCTGGCGTTGACTTCTAAGGCACTATCTATTCGATCTGGTGGAGCAACGCCCTAGAGCGAAGCCTAGGTTGCCCGGAACGTAGAAATGGCCATCACGTTCAAACTGGTTGCAATTATTCCTGATATATGATGGAAACACTGTTGTATTTTTTTTGCATTTTATGGTTCGGGCGTTGACTCCTAAGGCCCTAACTATTCAATCTGTTGGAGCAACGCCCTAGGGTGAAGCCTAGGTTGCTCGGAAAGTAGAAATGTCCATAAGTTTCATACTGGTTGCAATTATTCGTTTTATACGATGGAAAAACTGTTGTATTTATATTGTATTTTATGCTTCTGGCGTTGACTTCTAAGGCACTAACTATTCGATCTGGTGGAGCAACGCCCTAGAGTGAAGCCTAGGTTGCCCGGAACGTAGAATTGGCCACCACTTTCAAACTGGTTGCAATTATTCCTGTTATATGATGGATACACTGTTGTATTTTTTTTGCATTTTATGGTTCGGGCGTTGACTTCTAAGGCCCTAACTATTCAATCTGTTGGAGCAACGCCCTATGGTGAAGCCTAGGTTGCTCGGAAAGTAGAAATGACCATAAGTTTCATACTGGTTGCAATTATTCGTTTTATACGATGGAAAAACTGTTGTATTTATATCGTATTTTATGCTTCTGGCGTTGACTTCTAAGGCACTATCTATTCGATCTGGTGGAGCAACGCCCTAGAGCGAAGCCTAGGTTGCCCGTAACGTAGAATTGGCCATCACTTTCAAACTGGATGCAATTATTCCTCTCATATGACGGAAACACTGTTGTATTTTTTTTGCACTTTATGGTTCGGGCGTTGGCTTCTAAGGCCCTAACAATTCAATCTGTTGGAGCAACGCCCTAGGGTGAAGCCTAGCTTGCTTGGAAAGTAGAAATGACCATAAGTTTCATACTGGTTGCAATTATTCGTTTTATACGATGGAAAAGCTGTTGTATTTATATCGTATTTTATGCTTCTGTCGTTGACTTCTTAGGCCGTAACTATTCGGTCTGGTGGAGCAACGCCCTGGAGTGAAACCTAAGTTGCCCGGAACGTAGAATTGGCCATCCCTTTCAAACTGGTTACAATTATTCCTGATATATGATGGAAACACTGTTGTATTTTTCTGGCATTTTATGGTTCGGGCGTTGACTTCTAAGGCCCTAACTATTCAATCTGTTGGAGCAACGCCCTGGGGTGAAGCATAGGTTGCTCGGAAAGTCGAAATGTCCATAAGTTTCATACTGGTTGCAATTATTCGTTTTATACGATGGAAAAACTGTTGTATTTATTTTGTATTTTATGCTTCTGGCGTTGACTTCTAAGGCACTAACTATTCGATCTGGTGGAGCAACGCAATAGAGTGATGCCTAGGTTGCCCGGAACGTAGAATTGGCCATCACTTTCAAACTGGTTGCAATTATTCCTGTTATATGATGGAAACACTGTTGTATTTTTTTTGCGTTTTATGGTTCGGACGTTGACTTCTAAGGCCCTAACTATTCAATCTGTTGGAGCAACGCCCTAGGGTGAAGCCTAGGTTGCTCGGAAAGTAGAAATGACCATAAGTTTCATACTGGTTGCAATTATTCGTTTTATACGATGGAAAAACTGTTGTATTTATATCGTATTTTATGCTTCTGGCGTTGACTTCTAAGGCACTATCTATTCGATCTGGTGGAGCAATGCCCTAGAGCGAAGCCTAGGCTGCCCGGAACGTAGAATTGGCCATCACTTTCAAACTGGTTGCAATTATTCCTGTTATATGATGGAAACACTGTTGTATTTTTTTTGCATTTTATGGTCAGGGCGTTGACTTCTAAGGTCCTAATTATTCAATCTGTTGGAGCAACGCCCTAGGGTGAAGCCTAGGTTGCTCGGAAAGTAGAAATGACCATAAGTTTCGTACTGGTTGCAATTATTCGTTTTATACGATGGAAAAACTGTTGTATTTATATTGTATTTTATGCTTCTGGCGTTGACTTCTAAGGCACTAACTATTCGATCAGGTGGAGCAACGCCCTGGAGTGAAGCCTAGGTTGCCCGGAACGTAGAATTGGCCATCGCTTTCAAACTGGTTGCAATTATTCCTGATATATGATGGAAACACTGTTGTATTTTTTTTGCATTTTATGGTTCGGGCGTTGACTTCTAAGGCCCTAACTATTCAATCTGTTGGAGCAACGCCCTAGGGTGAAGCCTAGGTTGCTCGGAAAGTAGAAATGTCCATCAGTTTCATACTGGTTGCAATTATTCGTTTTATACGATGGAAAAACTGTTGTATTTATATTGTATTTTATGCTTCTGGCGTTGACTTCTAAGGCACTAACTATGCTATCTGGTGGAGCAACGCCCTACAGTGCAGCCTAGGTTGCCCGGAACGTAGAATTGGCCATCACTTTCAAACTGGTTGCAATTATTCCTGTTATATGATGGAAACACAGTGGTATTTTTTTTGCATTTTATGGTTCGGGCGTTGACTTCTAAGGCCCTAACTATTCAATCTGTTGGACCAACGCCCTAGGGTGAAGCCTAGCTTGCTCGGAAAGTAGAAATGACCATAAGTTTCATACTGGTTGCAATTATTTGTTTTACACGATGGAAAAGCTGTTGTATTTATATCGTATTTTATGCTTCTGGCGTTGACTTCATAGGCCGTAACTATTCGGTCTGGTGGAGCAACGCCCTAGAGCGAAGCCTAGGTTGCCCGGAACGTAGAAATGGCCATCACGTTCAAACTGGTTGCAATTATTCCTGATATATGATGGAAGCACTGTTGTATTTTTTTTGCATTTTATGGTTCGGGCGTTGACTTCTAAGGCCCTAACTATTCAATCTGTTGGAGCAACGCCCTAGGGTAACGCCTAGGTTGCTCGGAAAGTAGAAATGTCCATAAGTTTCATACTGGTTGCAATTATTCGTTTTATACGATGGAAAAACTGTTGTATTTATATTGTATTTTATGCTTCTGGCGTTGACTTCTAAGGCACTAACTATGCGACCTGGTCGAGCCACGCCCTAGAGTGAAGCCTAGGTTGCCCGGAACGTAGAATTGGCCATCACTTTCATACTGGTTGCAATTATTCCTGTTATATGATGGAAACACTGTGGTATTTTTTTTGCATTTTATGGTTCGGGCGTTGGCTTCTAAGGCCCTAACTATTCAATCTGTTGGAGCAACGCCCTATGGTGAAGCCTAGGTTGCTCGGAAAGTAGAAATGACCATAAGTTTCATACTGGTTGCAATTATTCGTTTTATACGATGGAAAAACTGTTGTATTTATATCGTATTTTATGCTTCTGGCGTTGACTTCTAAGGCACTATCTATTCGATCTGGTGGAGCAACGCCCTAGAGCGAAGCCTAGGTTGCCCGGAACGTAGAATTGGCCATCACTTTCAAACTGGTTGCAATTATTCCTGTTATATGATGGAAACACTGTTGTATTTTTTTTGCGTTTTATGGTTCGGGCGTTGACTTCTAAGGCCCTAACTATTCAATCTGTTGGAGCAACGCCCTAGGGTGGAGCCTAGGTTATCAGAAAGTAGAAATGTCCATAAGTTTCATACTGGTTGCAACTATTCGTTTTATACGATGGAAAGCTGTTGTATTTATATTGTATTTTATGCTTCTGGCGTTGACTTCTAAGGCACTAACTATTCGATCTGGTGGAGCAACGCCCTGGAGTGAAACCTAGGTTGCCCGGAACGTAGAATTGGCCATCACTTTCAAACTGGTTGCAATTATTCCTGATATATGATGGAAACACTGTTGTATTTTTTTTGAATTTTATGGTTCGGGCGTTGACTTCTAAGGCCCTAACTATTCAATCTGTTGGAGCAACGCCCTAGGGTGAAGCCTAGGTTGCTCGGAAAGTAGAAATGACCATAAGTTTCATACTGGTTGCAATTATTCGTTTTATACGATGGAAAAACTGTTGTATTTATATCGTATTTTATGCTTCTGGCGTTGACTTCTAAGGCACTATCTATTCGATCTGGTGGAGCAACGCCCTAGAGCGAAGCCTAGGCTGCCCGGAACGTAGAATTGGCCATCACTTTCAAACTGGTTGCAATTATAACCTGTTATATGATGGAAACACTGTTGTATTTTTTTTGCATTTTATGGTTAGGGCGTTGACTTCTAAGGTCCTAATTATTCAATCTGTTGGAGCAACGCCCTAGGGTGAAGCCTAGGTTGCTCGGAAAGTAGAAATGACCATAAGTTTCGTACTGGTTGCAATTATTCGTTTTATACGATGGAAAAACTGTTGTATTTATATTGTATTTTATGCTTCTGGCGTTGACTTCTAAGGCACTAACTATTCGATCAGGTGGAGCAACGCCCTGGAGTGAAGCCTAGGTTGCCCGGAACGTAGAATTGGCCATCGCTTTCAAACTGGTTGCAATTATTCCTGATATATGATGGAAACACTGTTGTATTTTTTTTGCATTTTATGGTTCGGGCGTTGACTTCTAAGGCCCTAACTATTCAATCTGTTGGAGCAACGCCCTAGGGTGAAGCCTAGGTTGCTCGGAAAGTAGAAATGTCCATAAGTTTCATACTGGTTGCAATTATTCGTTTTATACGATGGAAAAACTGTTGTATTTATATTGTATTTTATGCTTCTGGCGTTGACTTCTAAGGCACTAACTATGCTATCTGGTGGAGCAACGCCCTACAGTGCAGCCTAGGTTGCCCGGAACGTAGAATTGGCCATCACTTTCAAACTGGTTGCAATTATTCCTGTTATATGATGGAAACACTGTGGTATTTTTTTTGCATTTTATGGTTCGGGCGTTGACTTCTAAGGCCCTAACTATTCAATCTGTTGGACCAACGCCCTAGGGCGAAGCCTAGCTTGCTCGGAAAGTAGAAATGACCATAAGTTTCATACTGGTTGCAATTATTTGTTTTACACGATGGAAAAGCTGTTGTATTTATATCGTATTTTATGCTTCTGGCGTTGACTTCATAGGCCGTAACTATTCGGTCTGGTGGAGCAACGCCCTAGAGCGAAGCCTAGGTTGCCCGGAACGTAGAAATGGCCATCACGTTCAAACTGGTTGCAATTATTCCTGATATATGATGGAAGCACTGTTGTATTTTTTTTGCATTTTATGGTTCGGGCGTTGACTTCTAAGGCCCTAACTATTCAATCTGTTGGAGCAACGCCCTAGGGTGACGCCTAGGTTGCTCGGAAAGTAGAAATGTCCATAAGTTTCATACTGGTTGCAATTATTCGTTTTATACGATGGAAAAACTGTTGTATTTATATTGTATTTTATGCTTCTGGCGTTGACTTCTAAGGCACTAACTATGCGACCTGGTCGAGCCACGCCCTAGAGTGAAGCCTAGGTTGCCCGGAACGTAGAATTGGCCATCACTTTCATACTGGTTGCAATTATTCCTGTTATATGATGGAAACACTGTGGTATTTTTTTTGCATTTTATGGTTCGGGCGTTGACTTCTAAGGCCCTAACTATTCAATCTGTTGGAGCAACGCCCTAGGGTGAAGCCTAGGTTGCTCGGAAAGTAGAAATGACCATAAGTTTCATACTGGTTGCAATTATTCGTTTTATACGATGGAAAAACTGTTGTATTTATTTTGTATTTTATGCTTCTGGCGTTGACTTCTAAGGCACTAACTATTCGATCTGGTGGAGCAACGCCCTAGAGTGAAGCCTAGGTTGCCCGGAACGTAGAATTGGCCATCACTTTCAAACTGGTTGCAATAATTCCTGTTATATGATGGATACACTGTTGTATTTTTTTTGCATTTTATGGTTCGGGCGTTGACTTCTAAGGCCCTAACTATTCAATCTGTTGGAGCAACGCCCTATGGTGAAGCCTAGGTTGCTCGGAAAGTAGAAATGACCATAAGTTTCATACTGGTTGCAATTATTCGTTTTATACGATGGAAAAACTGTTGTATTTATATCGTATTTTATGCTTCTGGCGTTGACTTCTAAGGCACTATCTATTCGATCTGGTGGAGCAACGCCCTAGAGCGAAGCCTAGGTTGCCCGGAACGTAGAATTGGCCATCACTTTCAAACTGGATGCAATTATTCCTGTTATATGACGGAAACACTGTTGTATTTTTTTTGCACTTTATGGTTCGGGCGTTGGCTTCTAAGACCCTAACAATTCAATCTGTTGGAGCAACGCCCTAGGGTGAAGCCTAGCTTGCTCGGAAAGTAGAAATGACCATAAGTTTCATACTGGTTGCAATTATTCGTTTTATACGATGGAAAAGCTGTTGTATTTATATCGTATTTTATGCTTCTGTCGTTGACTTCTTAGGCCGTAACTATTCGGTCTGGAAGAGCAACGCCCTGGAGTGAAACCTAAGTTGCCCGGAACGTAGAATTGGCCATCCCTTTCAAACTGGTTACAATTATTCCTGATATATGATGGAAACACTGTTGTATTTTTCTTGCATTTTATGGTTCGGGCGTTGACTTCTAAGGCCCTAACTATTCAATCTGTTGGAGCAACGCCCTGGGGTGAAGCCTAGGTTGCTCGGAAAGTCGAAATGTCCATAAGTTTCATACTGGTTGCAATTATTCGTTTTATACGATGGAAAAACTGTTGTATTTATATTGTATTTTATGCTTCTGGCGTTGACTCCTAAGGCACTAACTATTCTATCTGGTGGAGCAACGCAATAGAGTGAAGCCTAGGTTGCCCGGAACGTAGAATTGGCCATCACTTTCAAACTGGTTGCAATTATTCCTGATATATGACGGAAACACTGTTGTATTTTTATTGCATTTTATGCTTCGGGCGTAGACTTCTAAGGCCCTAACTATTCAATCTGTAGGACCAACGCCCTAGGGTGAAGCCTAGCTTGCTCGGAAAGTAGAAATGACCATAAGTTTCATACTGGTTGCAATTATACGTTTTATACGATGGAAAAGCTGTTGTATTTATATCGTATTTTATGCTTCTGGCGTTGACTTCTTAGGCCGTAACTATTCGGTCTGGTGGAGCAACGCCCTAGAGTGAAACCTAGGTGGCCCGGAACGTAGAATTGGCCATCACTTTCATACTGGTTGCAATTATTCCTGATATATGATGGAAACACTGTTGTATTTTTTTTGCATTTTATGGTTCGGGCGTTGACTTCTAATTCCATAACTATTCAATCTGTTGGAGCAACGCCCTAGGGTGAAGCCTAGGTTGCTCGGAAAGTAGAAATGTCCATAAGTTTCATACTGGTTGCAATTATTCGTTTTATACGATGGAAAAACTGTTGTATTTATATCGCATTTTATGCTTCTGGCGTTGACTTCTAAGGCACTATCTATTCGATCTGGTGGAGCAGCGCCCTAGAGCGAAGCCTAGGTTGCCCGGAACGTAGAATTGGCCATCACTTTCAAACTGGATGCAATTATTCCTCTCATATGACGGAAACACTGTTGTATTTTTTTTGCACTTTATGGTTCGGGCGTTGGTTTCTAAGGCCCTAACAATTCAATCTGTTGGAGCAACGCCCTAGGGTGAAGCCAAGCTTGCTCGGAAAGTAGAAATGACCATAAGTTTCATACTGGTTGCAATTATTCGTTTTATACGATGGAAAAGCTGTTGTATTTATATCGTATTTTATGCTTCTGTCGTTGACTTCTTAGGCCGTAACTATTCGGTCTGGTGGAGCAACGCCCTGGAGTGAAACCTAAGTTGCCCGGAACGTAGAATTGGCCATCCCTTTCAAACTGGTTACAATTATTCCTGATATATGATGGAAAGACTGTTGTATTTTTCTTGCATTTTATGGTTCGGGCGTTGACTTCTAAGGCCCTAACTATTCAATCTGTTGGAGCAACGCCCTGGGGTGAAGCCTAGGTTGCTCGGAAAGTCGAAATGTCCATAAGTTTCATACTGGTTGCAATTATTCGTTTTATACGATGGAAAAACTGTTGTATTTATATTGTATTTTATGCTTCTGGCGTTGACTCCTAAGGCACTAACTATTCTATCTGGTGGAGCAACGCAATAGAGTGAAGCCTAGGTTGCCCGGAACGTAGAATTGGCCATCACTTTCAAACTGGTTGCAATTATTCCTGATATATGACGGAAACACTGTTGTATTTTTATTGCATTTTATGCTTCGGGCGTAGACTTCTAAGGCCCTAACTATTCAATCTGTTGGACCAACGCCCTAGGGTGAAGCCTAGCTTGCTCGGAAAGTAGAAATGACCATAAGTTTCATACTGGTTGCAATTATACGTTTTATACGATGGAAAAGCTGTTGTATTTATATCGTATTTTATGCTTCTGGCGTTGACTTCTTAGGCCGTAACTATTCGGTCTGGTGGAGCAACGCCCTAGAGTGAAACCTAGGTGGCCCGGAACGTAGAATTGGCCATCACTTTCATACTGGTTGCAATTATTCCTGATATATGATGGAAACACTGTTGTATTTTTTTTGCATTTTATGGTTCGGGCGTTGACTTCTAATTCCATAACTATTCAATCTGTTGGAGCAACGCCCTAGGGTGAAGCCTAGGTTGCTCGGAAAGTAGAAATGTCCATAAGTTTCATACTGGTTGCAATTATTCGTTTTATACGATGGAAAAACTGTTGTATTTATTTTGTATTTTATGCTTCTGGCGTTGACTTCTAAGGCACTAACTATTCGATCTGGTGGAGCAACGCATTATAGTGATGCCTAGGTTGCCCGGAACGTAGAATTGGCCATCACTTTCAAACTGGTTGCAATTATTCCTGTTATATGATGGAAACACTGTTGTATTTTTTTTGCGTTTTATGGTTCGGGCGTTGACTTCTAACGCCCTAACTATTCAATCTGTTGGCGCAACGCCCTAGGGTGGAGCCTAGGTTATCAGAAAGTAGAAATGTCCATAAGTTTCATACTGGTTGCAACTATTCGTTTTATACGATGGAAAGCTGTTGTATTTATATTGTATTTTATGCTTCTGGCGTTGACTTCTAAGGCACTAACTATTCGATCTGGTGGAGCAACGCCCTAGAGTGAAGCCTAGGTTGCCCGGAACGTAGAATTGGCCATCACTTTCAAACTGGTTGCAATTATTCCTGTTATATGATGGATACACTGATGTATTCTTATTGCATTTTATGCTTCGGGCGTTGACTTCTAAGGCCCTAACTATTCAATCTGTTGGAGCAACGCCCTAGGGTGAAGCCTAGCTTGCTCGGAAAGTAGAAATGACCATAAGTTTCATACTGGTTGCAATTATTCGTTTTATACGATGGAAAAACTGTTGTATTTATATCGTATTTTATGCTTCTGGCGTTGACTTCTTAGGCCGTAACTATTCGGTCTGGTGGAGCAACGCCCTGGAGTGAAACCTAGGTTGCCCGGAACGTAGAATTGGCCATCACTTTCAAACTGGTTGCAATTATTCCTGATATATGATGGAAACACTGTTGTATTTTTTTTGAATTTTATGGTTCGGGCGTTGACTTCTAAGGCCCTAACTATTCAATCTGTTGGAGCAACGCCCTAGGGTAAAGCGTAGGTTGCTCGGAAAGTAGAAATGACCATAAGTTTCATACTGGTTGCAATTATTCGTTTTATACGATGGAAAAACTGTTGTATTTATATCGTATTTTATGCTTCTGGCGTTGACTTCTAAGGCACTATCTATTCGATCTGGTGGAGCAACGCCCTAGAGCGAAGCCTAGGCTGCCCGGAACGTAGAATTGGCCATCACTTTCAAACTGGTTGCAATTATTCCTGTTATATGATGGAAACACTGTTGTATTTTTTTTGCATTTTATGGTTAGGGCGTTGACTTCTAAGGTCCTTATTATTCAATCTGTTGGAGCAACGCCCTAGCGTGAAGCCTAGGTTGCTCGGAAAGTAGAAATGACCATAAGTTTCGTACTAGTTGCAATTATTCGTTTTATACGATGGAAAAACTGTTGTATTTATATTGTATTTTTGGCTTCTGGCGTTGACTTCTAAGGCACTAACTATTCGATCAGGTGGAGCAACGCCCTGGAGTGAAGCCTAGGTTGCCCGGAACGTAGAATTGGCCATCGCTTTCAAACTGGTTGCAATTATTCCTGATATATGATGGAAACACTGTTGTATTTTTTTTGCATTTTATGGTTCGGGCGTTGACTTCTAAGGCCCTAACTATTCAATCTGTTGGAGCAACGCCCTAGGGTGGAGCCTAGGTTATCAGAAAGTAGAAATGTCCATAAGTTTCATACTGGGTGCAACTATTCGTTTTATACGATGGAAAGCTGTTGTATTTATATTGTATTTTATGCTTCTGGCGTTGACTTCTAAGGCACTAACTATTCGATCTGGTGGAGCAACGCCCTAGAGTGAAGCCTAGGTTGCCCGGAACGTAGAATTGGCCATCACTTTCAAACTGGTTGCAATTATTCCTGTTATATGATGGATACACTGATGTATTCTTATTGCATTTTATGCTTCGGGCGTTGACTTCTAAGGCCCTAACTATTCAATCTGTTGGAGCAACGCCCTAGGGTGAAGCCTAGCTTGCTCGGAAAGTAGAAATGACCATAAGTTTCATACTGGTTGCAATTATTCGTTTTATACGATGGAAAAACTGTTGTATTTATATCGTATTTTATGCTTCTGGCGTCGACTTCTTAGGCGGTAACTATTCGGTCTGGTGGAGCAACGCCCTGGAGTGAAACCTAGGTTGCCCGGAACGTAGAATTGGCCATCACTTTCAAACTGGTTGCAATTATTCCTGATATATGATGGAAACACTGTTGTATTTTTTTTGAATTTTATGGTTCGGGCGTTGACTTCTAAGGCCCTAACTATTCAATCTGTTGGAGCAACGCCCTAGGGTGAAGCCTAGGTTGCTCGGAAAGTAGAAATGACCATAAGTTTCATACTGGTTGCAATTATTCGTTTTATACGATGGAAAAACTGTTGTATTTATATCGTATTTTATGCTTCTGGCGTTGACTTCTAAGGCACTATCTATTCGATCTGGTGGAGCAACGCCCTAGAGCGAAGCCTAGGCTGCCCGGAACGTAGAATTGGCCATCACTTTCAAACTGGTTGCAATTCTTCCTGTTATATGATGGAAACACTGTGGTATTTTTTTTGCATTTTATGGTTCGGGCGTTGACTTCTAAGGCCCTAACTATTCAATCTGTTGGACCAACGCCCTAGGGTGAAGCCTAGCTTGCTCGGAAAGTAGAAATGACCATAAGTTTCATACTGGTTGCAATTATTTGTATTACACGATGGAAAAGCTGTTGTATTTATATCGTATTTTATGCTTCTGGCGTTGACTTCATAGGCCGTAACTATTCGGTCTGGTGGAGCAACGCCCTAGAGCGAAGCCTAGGTTGCCCGGAACGTAGAAATGGCCATCACGTTCAAACTGGTTGCAATTATTCCTGATATATGATGGAAGCACTGTTGTATTTTTTTTGCATTTTATGGTTCGGGCGTTGACTTCTAAGGCCCTAACTATTCAATCTGTTGGAGCAACGCCCTAGGGTGACGCCTAGGTTGCTCGGAAAGTAGAAATGTCCATAAGTTTCATACTGGTTGCAATTATTCGTTTTATACGATGGAAAAACTGTTGTATTTATATCGTATTTTATGCTTCTGGCGTTGACTTCTAAGGCACTAACTATTCGATCTGGTGGAGCAACGCCCTAGAGCGAAGCCTAGGTTGCCCGGAACGTAGAATTGGCCATCACTTTCAAACTGGATGCAATTATTCCTGTTATATGACGGAAACACTGTTGTATTTTTTTTGCACTTTATGGTTCGGGCGTTGGCTTCTAAGACCCTAACAATTCAATCTGTTGGAGCAACGCCCTAGGGTGAAGCCTAGCTTGCTCGGAAAGTAGAAATGACCATAAGTTTCATACTGGTTGCAATTATTCGTTTTATACGATGGAAAAGCTGTTGTATTTATATCGTATTTTATGCTTCTGTCGTTGACTTCTTAGGCCGTAACTATTCGGCCTGGAAGAGCAACGCCCTGGAGTGAAACCTAAGTTGCCCGGAACGTAGAATTGGCCATCCCTTTCAAACTGGTTACAATTATTCCTGATATATGATGGAAACACTGTTGTATTTTTCTTGCATTTTATGGTTCGGGCGTTGACTTCTAATGCCCTAACTATTCAATCTGTTGGAGCAACGCCCTGGGGTGAAGCCTAGGTTGCTCGGAAAGTCGAAATGTCCATAAGTTTCATACTGGTTGCAATTATTCGTTTTATACGATGGAAAAACTGTTGTATTTATATTGTATTTTATGCTTCTGGCGTTGACTCCTAAGGCACTAACTATTCTATCTGGTGGAGCAACGCAATAGAGTGAAGCCTAGGTTGCCCGGAACGTAGAATTGGCCATCACTTTCAAACTGGTTGCAATTATTCCTGATATATGACGGAAACACTGTTGTATTTTTATTGCATTTTATGCTTCGGGCGTAGACTTCTAAGGCCCTAACTATTCAATCTGTAGGACCAACGCCCTAGGGTGAAGCCTAGCTTGCTCGGAAAGTAGAAATGACCATAAGTATCATACTGGTTGCAATTATTCGTTTTATACGATGGAAAAACTGTTGTATTTATAATGTATTTTATGCTTCTGGCGTTGACTTCTAAGGCACTATCTATTCGATCTGGTGGAGCAACGCCCTAGAGCGAAGCCTAGGTTGCCCGGAACGTAGAAATGGCCATCACGTTCAAACTGGTTGCAATTATTCCTGATATATGACGGAAACACTGTTGTATTTTTATTGCATTTTATGCTTCGGGCGTAGACTTCTAAGGCCCTAACTATTCAATCTGTTGGACCAACGCCCTAGGGTGAAGCCTAGCTTGCTCGGAAAGTAGAAATGACCATAAGTTTCATACTGGTTGCAATTATACGTTTTATACGATGGAAAAGCTGTTGTATTTATATCGTATTTTATGCTTCTGGCGTTGACTTCTTAGGCCGTAACTATTCGGTCTGGTGGAGCAACGCCCTAGAGTGAAACCTAGGTGGCCCGGAACGTAGAATTGGCCATCACTTTCATACTGGTTGCAATTATTCCTGATATATGATGGAAACACTGTTGTATTTTTTTTGCATTTTATGGTTCGGGCGTTGACTTCTAATTCCATAACTATTCAATCTGTTGGAGCAACGCCCTAGGGTGAAGCCTAGGTTGCTCGGAAAGTAGAAATGTCCATAAGTTTCATACTGGTTGCAATTATTCGTTTTATACGATGGAAAAACTGTTGTATTTATTTTGTATTTTATGCTTCTGGCGTTGACTTCTAAGGCACTAACTATTCGATCTGGTGGAGCAACGCATTATAGTGATGCCTAGGTTGCCCGGAACGTAGAATTGGCCATCACTTTCAAACTGGTTGCAATTATTCCTGTTATATGATGGAAACACTGTTGTATTTTTTTTGCGTTTTATGGTTCGGGCGTTGACTTCTAAGGCCCTAACTATTCAATCTGTTGGAGCAACGCCCTAGGGTGGAGCCTAGGTTATCAGAAAGTAGAAATGTCCATAAGTTTCATACTGGTTGCAACTATTCGTTTTATACGATGGAAAGCTGTTGTATTTATATTGTATTTTATGCTTCTGGCGTTGACTTCTAAGGCACTAACTATTCGATCTGGTGGAGCAACGCCCTAGAGTGAAGCCTAGGTTGCCCGGAACGTAGAATTGGCCATCACTTTCAAACTGGTTGCAATTATTCCTGTTATATGATGGATACACTGATGTATTCTTATTGCATTTTATGCTTCGGGCGTTGACTTCTAAGGCCCTAACTATTCAATCTGTTGGAGCAACGCCCTAGGGTGAAGCCTAGCTTGCTCGGAAAGTAGAAATGACCATAAGTTTCCTACTGGTTGCAATTATTCGTTTTATACGATGGAAAAACTGTTGTATTTATATCGTATTTTATGCTTCTGGCGTTGACTTCTTAGGCCGTAACTATTCGGTCTGGTGGAGCAACGCCCTGAAGTGAAACCTAGGTTGCCCGGAACGTAGATTTGGCCATCACTTTCAAACTGGTTGCAATTATTCCTGATATATGATGGAAACACTGTTGTATTTTTTTTGAATTTTATGGTTCGGGCGTTGACTTCTAAGGCCCTAACTATTCAATCTGTTGGAGCAACGCCCTAGGGTAAACCGTAGGTTGCTCGGAAAGTAGAAATGACCATAAGTTTCATACTGGTTGCAATTATTCGTTTTATACGATGGAAAAACTCTTGTATTTATATCGTATTTTATGCTTCTGGCGTTGACTTCTAAGGCACTATCTATTCGATCTGGTGGAGCAACGCCCTAGAGCGAAGCCTAGGCTGCCCGGAACGTAGAATTGGCCATCACTTTCAAACTGGTTGCAATTATTCCTGTTATATGATGGAAACACTGTTGTATTTTTTTTGCATTTTATGGTTAGGGCGTTGACTTCTAAGGTCCTAATTATTCAATCTGTTGGAGCAACGCCCTAGCGTGAAGCCTAGGTTGCTCGGAAAGTAGAAATGACCATAAGTTTCGTACTGGTTGCAATTATTCGTTTTATACGATGGAAAAACTGTTGTATTTATATTGTACTTTATGCTTCTGGCGTTGACTTCTAAGGCACTAACTATTCGATCAGGTGGAGCAACGCCCTGGAGTGAAGCCTAGGTTGCCCGGAACGTAGAATTGGCCATCGCTTTCAAACTGGTTGCAATTATTCCTGATATATGATGGAAACACTGTTGTACTTTTTTTGCATTTTATGGTTCGGGCGTTGACTTCTAAGGCCCTAACTATTCAATCTGTTGGAGCAACGCCCTAGGGTGAAGCCTAGGTTGCTCGGAAAGTAGAAATGTCCATAAGTTTCATACTGGTTGCAATTATTCGTTTTATACGATGGAAAAACTGTTGTATTTATATTGTATTTTATGCTTCTGGCGTTGACTTCTAAGGCACTAACTATGCGATCTGGTGGAGCAACGCCCTACAGTGAAGCCTAGGTTGCCCGGAACGTAGAATTGGCCATCACTTTCAAACTGGTTGCAATTATTCCTGTTATATGATGGAAACACTGTGGTATTTTTTTTGCATTTTATGGTTCGGGCGTTGACTTCTAAGGCCCTAACTATTCAATCTGTTGGACCAACGCCCTAGGGTGAAGCCTAGCTTGCTCGGAAAGTAGAAATGACCATAAGTTTCATACTGGTTGCAATTATTTGTTTTACACGATGGAAAATCTGTTGTATTTATATCGTATTTTATGCTTCTGGCGTTGACTTCATAGGCCGTAACTATTCGGTCTGGTGGAGCAACGCCCTGGAGTGAAACCTATGTTGCCCGGAACGTTGAATTGGCCATCACTTTCAAACTGGTTGCAATTATTCCTGATATATGATGGAAACACTGTTGTATTTTTTTTGCATTTTATGGTTCGAGCGTTGACTTCTAAGGCCCTAACTATTCAATCTGTTGGAGCAACGCCCTAGGGTGACGCCTAGGTTGCTCGGAAAGTAGAAATGACCATAAGTTTCATACTGGTTGCAATTATTTGTTTTACACGATGGAAAAGCTGTTGTATTTATATCGTATTTTATGCTTCTGGCGTTGACTTCTAAGGCACTATCTATTCGATCTGGTGGAGCAACGCCCTAGAGCGAAGCCTAGGTTGCCCGGAACGTAGAATTGGCCATCACTTTCAAACTGGATGCAATTATTCCTGTTATATGACGGAAACACTGTTGTATTTTTTTTGCACTTTATGGTTCGGGCGTTGGCTTCTAAGGCCCTAACAATTCAATCTGTTGGAGCAACGCCCTAGGGTGAAGCCTAGCTTGCTCGGAAAGTAGAAATGACCATAAGTTTCATACTGGTTGCAATTATTCGTTTTATACGATGGAAAAGCTGTTGTATTTATATCGTATTTTATGCTTCTGTCGTTGACTTCTTAGGCCGTAACTATTCGGTCTGGAAGAGCAACGCCCTGGAGTGAAACCTAAGTTGCCCGGAACGTAGAATTGGCCATCCCTTTCAAACTGGTTACAATTATTCCTGATATATGATGGAAACACTGTTGTATTTTTCTCACATTTTATGGTTCGGGCGTTGACTTCTAAGGCCCTAACTATTCAATCTGTTGGAGCAACGCCCTGGGGTGAAGCCTAGGTTGCTCGGAAAGTCGAAATGTCCATAAGTTTCATACTGGTTGCAATTATTCGTTTTATACGATGGAAAAACTGTTGTATTTATATTGTATTTTATGCTTCTGGCGTTGACTCCTAAGGCACTAACTATTCTATCTGGTGGAGCAACGCAATAGAGTGAAGCCTAGGTTGCCCGGAACGTAGAATTGGCCATCACTTTCAAACTGGTTGCAATTATTCCTGATATATGACGGAAACACTGTTGTATTTTTATTGCATTTTATGCTTCGGGCGTAGACTTCTAAGGCCCTAACTATTCAATCTGTTGGACCAACGCCCTAGGGTGAAGCCTAGCTTGCTCGGAAAGTAGAAATGACCATAAGTTTCATACTGGTTGCAATTATACGTTTTATACGATGGAAAAGCTGTTGTATTTATATCGTATTTTATGCTTCTGGCGTTGACTTCTTAGGCCGTAACTATTCGGTCTGGTGGAGCAACGCCCTAGAGTGAAACCTAGGTGGCCCGGAACGTAGAACTGGCCATCACTTTCATACTGGTTGCAATTATTCCAGATATATGATGGAAACAATGTTGTATTTTTTTTGCATTTTATGGTTCGGGCGTTGACTTCTAATTCCATAACTATTCAATCTGTTGGAGCAACGCCCTAGGGTGAAGCCTAGGTTGCTCGGAAAGTAGAAATGACCATAAGTTTCATACTGGTTGCAATTATTCGCTTTACACGATGGAAAAGCTGTTGTATTTATATCGTATTTTATGCTTCTGGCGCTGACTTCTTAGGCCGTAACTATTCGGTCTGGTGGAGCAACGCCCTGGTGTGAAACCTAGGTTGCCCGGAACGTAGAATTGGCCATCACTTTCAAACTGGTTGCAATTATTCCTGATATATGATGGAAACACTGTTGTATTTTTTTTGCATTTTATGGTTCGAGCGTTGACTTCTAAGGCCCTAACTATTCAATCTGTTGGAGCAACGCCGTAGGGTGAAGCCTAGGTTGCTCGGAAAGTAGAAATGACCATAAGTATCATACTGGTTGCAATTATTCGTTTTATACGATGGAAAAACTGTTGTATTTGTATTGTACTTTATGCTTCTGGCGTTGACTTCTAAGGCACTAACTATTCGATCTGGTGGAGCAACGCCCTAGAGTGAAGCCTAGGTAGCCCGGAACGTAGAATTGGCCATCACTTTCAAACTGGTTGCAATTATTCCTGTTATATGATGGATACACTGTTGTATTTTTATTGCATTTTATGCTTCGGGCGTTGACTTCTAAGGCCCTAACTATTCAATCTGTTGGACCAACGCCCTAGGGTGAAGCCTGGCTTGCTCGGAAAGTAGAAATGACCATAAGTTTCGTACTGGTTGCAATTATTCGTTTTATACGATGGAAAAACTGTTGTATTTATATTGTATTTTATGCTTCTGGCGTTGACTTCTAAGGCACTAACTATTCGATCAGGTGGAGCAACGCCCTGGAGTGAAGCCTAGGTTGCCCGGAACGTAGAATTGGCCATCGCTTTCAAACTGGTTGCAATTATTCCTGTTATATGATGGATACACTGTTGTATTTTTATTGCATTTTATGCTTCGGGCGTTGACATCTAAGGCACTAACTATTCGATCTGGTAGAGCAACGCCCTACAGTGAAGCCTAGGTTGTCTGGAACGTAGAATTTGCCATCGCTTCCAAACTGGTTGCAATTATTCCTGTTATATGATGGATACACTGTTGTATTTTTATTGCATTTTATGCTTCGGGCGTTAACTTCTAAGGCCCTAACTATTCGATCTGGTGGAGCAACGCCCTAGAGTGAAGCCTAGGTTGCCCGGAACGTAGATTTGGCCATCACATTCAAACTGGTTGCAATTATTCCTGACATATGATGGAAACACTGTTGTATTTTTTTTGCATTTTATGGTTCGGGCGTTGACTTCTAAGGCCATAACTATTCAATCTGTTGGAGCAACGCCCTAGGGTGAAGCCTAGGTTGCTCGGAAAGTAGAAATGTCCATAAGTTTCATACTGGTTGCAATTATTCGTTTTATACGATGGAAAAACTGTTGTATTTATTTTGTATTTCATGCTTCTGGCGTTGACTTCTTAGGCCGTAACTATTCGGTCTGGTGGAGCAACGCCCTGGAGAGAAGCCTAGGTTGCCCGGAACGTAGAATTGGCCATCACTTTCAAACTGGTTGCAATTATTCCTGATATATGATGGAAACACTGTTGTATTTTTTTTGCATTTTATGGTTCGGGCGTTGGCTTCTAAGGCACTAACTATTCAATCTGTTGGAGCAACGCCCTAGGGTGAAGCCTAGGTTGCTCGGAAAGTAGAAATGACCATAAGTTTCATACTGGTTGCAATTATTCGTTTTATACGATGAAAAAACTGTTGTACTTATATCGTATTTTATGCTTCTGGCGTTGACTTCTAAGGCACTATCTATTCGATCTGGTGGAGCAACGCCCTAGAGCGAAGCCTAGGTTGCCCGGAACGTAGAATTGGCCATCACTTTCAAACTGGTTGCAATTCTTCCTGTTATATGATGGAAACACTGTTGTATTTTTATTGCATTTTATGCTTCGGGCGTTGACTTCTAAGGCCCTAACTATTCAATCTG
Source organism: Calliopsis andreniformis (assembly GCF_051401765.1). Lineage (NCBI taxonomy): Eukaryota > Metazoa > Arthropoda > Insecta > Hymenoptera > Andrenidae > Calliopsis > Calliopsis andreniformis. The sequence goes on from NC_135072.1 coordinate 7,007,351, forward strand.
TTGGACCAACGCCCTAGGGTGAAGCCTATCTTGCTCGGAACGTAGAAATGACCATATGTTTCATACTGGTTGCAATTATTCGTTTCATACGATGGAAAAGCTGTTGTATTTATATCGTATTTTATGCTTCTGGCGTTGACTTCTTAGGCCGTAAATATTGGGTCTGGTGGAGCAACGCCCTGGTGTGAAACCTAGGTTGTCCGGAACGTAGAATTGGCCATCACTTTCAAACTGGTTGCAATTATTCCTGATATATGATGGAAACATTGTTGTATTTTTATTGCATTTTATGCTTCGGGCGTAGACATCTAAGGCCCTAACTATTCAATCTGTTGGAGCAACGCCCTATGGTGAAGCCTAGGTTGCTCGGAAAGTAGAAATGACCATAAGTTTCATACTGGTTGCAATTATTCGTTTTATACGATGGAAAAACTGTTGTATTTATATCGTATTTTATGCTTCTGGCGTTGACTTCTAAGGCACTATCTATTCGATCTGGTGGAGCAACGCCCTAGAGCGAAGCCTAGGTTGCCCGGAACGTAGAATTGGCCATCACTTTCAAACTGGATGCAATTATTCCTGTTATATGACGGAAACACTGTTGTATTTTTTTTGCACTTTATGGTTCGGGCGTTGGCTTCTAAGGCCCTAACAATTCAATCTGTTGGAGCAACGCCCTAGGGTGAAGCCTAGCTTGCTCGGAAAGTAGAAATGACCATAAGTTTCATACTGGTTGCAATTATTCGTTTTATACGATGGAAAAGCTGTTGTATTTATATCGTATTTTATGCTTCTGTCGTTGACTTCTTAGGCCGTAACTATTCGGTCTGGAAGAGCAACGCCCTGGAGTGAAACCTAAGTTGCCCGGAACGTAGAATTGGCCATCCCTTTCAAACTGGTTACAATTATTCCTGATATATGATGGAAACACTGTTGTATTTTTCTCGCATTTTATGGTTCGGGCGTTGACTTCTAAGGCCCTAACTATTCAATCTGTTGGAGCAACGCCCTGGGGTGAAGCCTAGGTTGCTCGGAAAGTCGAAATGTCCATAAGTTTCATACTGGTTGCAATTATTCGTTTTATACGATGGAAAAACTGTTGTATTTATATTGTACTTTATGCTTCTGGCGTTGACTCCTAAGGCACTAACTATTCTATCTGGTGGAGCAACGCAATAGAGTGAAGCCTAGGTTGCCCGGAACGTAGAATTGGCCATCACTTTCAAACTGGTTGCAATTATTCCTGATATATGACGGAAACACTGTTGTATTTTTATTGCATTTTATGCTTCGGGCGTAGACTTCTAAGGCCCTAACTATTCAATCTGTTGGACCAACGCCCTAGGGTGAAGCCTAGCTTGCTCGGAAAGTAGAAATGACCATAAGTTTCATACTGGTTGCAATTATACGTTTTATACGATGGAAAAGCTGTTGTATTTATATCGTATTTTATGCTTCTGGCGTTGACTTCTTAGGCCGTAACTATTCGGTCTGGTGGAGCAACGCCCTAGAGTGAAACCTAGGTGGCCCGGAACGTAGAACTGGCCATCACTTTCATACTGGTTGCAATTATTCCAGATATATGATGGAAACAATGTTGTATTTTTTTTGCATTTTATGGTTCGGGCGTTGACTTCTAATTCCATAACTATTCAATCTGTTGGAGCAACGCCCTAGGGTGAAGCCTAGGTTGCTCGGAAAGTAGAAATGACCATAAGTTTCATACTAGTTGCAATTATTCATTTTATACGATCGAAAAACTGTTGTACTTATATTGTATTTTATGCTTCTGGCGTTGACTTCTAAGGCACTATCTATTCGATCTGGTGGAGCAACGCCCTAGAGCGAAGCCTAGGTTGCCCGGAACGTAGAATTGGCCATCACTTTCAAACTGGTTGCAATTATTCCTGTTATATGATGGAAACACTGTTGTATTTTTATTGCATTTTATGCTTCGGGCGTTGACTTCTAAGGCCCTAACTATTCAATCTGTTGGACCAACGCCCTAGGGTGAAGCCTATCTTGCTCGGAACGTAGAAATGACCATATGTTTCATACTGGTTGCAATTATTCGTTTCATACGATGGAAAAGCTGTTGTATTTATATCGTATTTTATGCTTCTGGCGTTGACTTCTTAGGCCGTAAATATTGGGTCTGGTGGAGCAACGCCCTGGTGTGAAACCTAGGTTGTCCGGAACGTAGAATTGGCCATCACTTTCAAACTGGTTGCAATTATTCCTGATATATGATGGAAACATTGTTGTATTTTTATTGCATTTTATGCTTCGGGCGTAGACATCTAAGGCCCTAACTATTCAATCTGTTGGAGCAACGCCCTATGGTGAAGCCTAGGTTGCTCGGAAAGTAGAAATGACCATAAGTTTCATACTGGTTGCAATTATTCGTTTTATACGATGGAAAAACTGTTGTATTTATATCGTATTTTATGCTTCTGGCGTTGACTTCTAAGGCACTATCTATTCGATCTGGTGGAGCAACGCCCTAGAGCGAAGCCTAGGTTGCCCGGAACGTAGAATTGGCCATCACTTTCAAACTGGATGCAATTATTCCTGTTATATGACGGAAACACTGTTGTATTTTTTTTGCACTTTATGGTTCGGGCGTTGGCTTCTAAGGCCCTAACAATTCAATCTGTTGGAGCAACGCCCTAGGGTGAAGCCTAGCTTGCTCGGAAAGTAGAAATGACCATAAGTTTCATACTGGTTGCAATTATTCGTTTTATACGATGGAAAAGCTGTTGTATTTATATCGTATTTTATGCTTCTGTCGTTGACTTCTTAGGCCGTAACTATTCGGTCTGGAAGAGCAACGCCCTGGAGTGAAACCTAAGTTGCCCGGAACGTAGAATTGGCCATCCCTTTCAAACTGGTTACAATTATTCCTGATATATGATGGAAACACTGTTGTATTTTTCTCGTATTTTATGGTTCGGGCGTTGACTTCTAAGGCCCTAACTATTCAATCTGTTGGAGCAACGCCCTGGGGTGAAGCCTAGGTTGCTCGGAAAGTCGAAATGTCCATAAGTTTCATACTGGTTGCAATTATTCGTTTTATACGATGGAAAAACTGTTGTATTTATATTGTATTTTATGCTTCTGGCGTTGACTCCTAAGGCACTAACTATTCTATCTGGTGGAGCAACGCAATAGAGTGAAGCCTAGGTTGCCCGGAACGTAGAATTGGCCATCACTTTCAAACTGGTTGCAATTATTCCTGATATATGACGGAAACACTGTTGTATTTTTATTGCATTTTATGCTTCGGGCGTAGACTTCTAAGGCCCTAACTATTCAATCTGTTGGACCAACGCCCTAGGGTGAAGCCTAGCTTGCTCGGAAAGTAGAAATGACCATAAGTTTCATACTGGTTGCAATTATACGTTTTATACGATGGAAAAGCTGTTGTATTTATATCGTATTTTATGCTTCTGGCGTTGACTTCTTAGGCCGTAACTATTCGGTCTGGTGGAGCAACGCCCTAGAGTGAAACCTAGGTGGCCCGGAACGTAGAACTGGCCATCACTTTCATACTGGTTGCAATTATTCCAGATATATGATGGAAACAATGTTGTATTTTTTTTGCATTTTATGGTTCGGGCGTTGACTTCTAATTCCATAACTATTCAATCTGTGGGAGCAACGCCCTAGGGTGAAGCCTAGGTTGCTCGGAAAGTAGAAATGACCATAAGTTTCATACTAGTTGCAATTATTCATTTTATACGATCGAAAAACTGTTGTATTTATATTGTATTTTATGCTTCTGGCGTTGATTTCTAAGGCACTAACTATTCGATCTGGTGGAGCAACGCCCTAGAGTGAAGCCTAGGTAGCCCGGAACGTAGAATTGGCCATCACTTTCAAACTGGTTGCAATTATTCCTGTTATATGATGGATACACTGTTGTATTTTTATTGCATTTTATGCTTCGGGCGTTGACTTCTAAGGCCCTAACTATTCAATCTGTTGGACCAACGCCCTAGGGTGAAGCCTAGCTTGCTCGGAAAGTAGAAATGACCATAAGTTTCATACTGGTTGCAATTATTCGCTTTACACGATGGAGAAGCTGTTGTATTTATATCGTATTTTATGCTTCTGGCGTTGACTTCTTAGGCCGTAACTATTCGGTCTGGTGGAGCAGCGCCCTGGTGTGAAACCTAGGTTGCCCGGAACGTAGAATTGGCCATCACTTTCAAACTGGTTGCAATTATTCCTGATATATGATGGAAACACTGTTGTATTTTTTTTGCATTTTATGGTTCGAGCGTTGACTTCTAAGGCCCTAACTATTCAATCTGTTGGAGCAACGCCGTAGTGTGAAGCCTAGGTTGCTCGGAAAGTAGAAATGACCATAAGTTTCATACTGGTTGCAATTATTCGTTTTATACGATGGAAAAACTGTTGTATTTGTATTGTACTTTATGCTTCTGGCGTTGACTTCTAAGGCACTAACTATTCGATCTGGTGGAGCAACGCCCTAGAGTGAAGCCTAGGTAGCCCGGAACGTAGAATTGGCCATCACTTTCAAACTGGTTGCAATTATTCCTGTTATATGATGGATACACTGTTGTATTTTTATTGCATTTTATGCTTCGGGCGTTGACTTCTAAGGCCCTAACTATTCAATCTGTTGGACCAACGCCCTAGGGTGAAGCCTGGCTTGCTCGGAAAGTAGAAATGACCATAAGTTTCGTACTGGTTGCAATTATTCGTTTTATACGATGGAAAAACTGTTGTATTTATATTGTATTTTATGCTTCTGGCGTTGACTTCTAAGGCACTAACTATTCGATCAGGTGGAGCAACGCCCTGGAGTGAAGCCTAGGTTGCCCGGAACGTAGAATTGGCCATCGCTTTCAAACTGGTTGCAATTATTCCTGTTATATGATGGATACACTGTTGTATTTTTATTGCATTTTATGCTTCGGGCGTTGACATCTAAGGCACTAACTATTCGATCTGTTAGAGGAACGCCCTACAGTGAAGCCTAGGTTGTCTGGAACGTAGAATTTGCCATCGCTTCCAAACTGGTTGCAATTATTCCTGTTATATGATGGATACACTGTTGTATTTTTATTGCATTTTATGCTTCGGGCGTTGACTTCTAAGGCCCTAACTATTCGATCTGGTGGAGCAACGCCCTAGAGTGAAGCCTAGGTTGCCCGGAACGTAGAATTGGCCATCACATTCAAACTGGTTGCAATTATTCCTGACATATGATGGAAACACTGTTGTATTTTTTTTGCATTTTATGGTTCGGGCGTTGACTTCTAAGGCCATAACTATTCAATCTGTTGGAGCAACGCCCTAGGGTGAAGCCTAGGTTGCTCGGAAAGTAGAAATGTCCATAAGTTTCATACTGGTTGCAATTATTCGTTTTATACGATGGAAAAACTGTTGTATTTATTTTGTATTTTATGCTTCTGGCGTTGACTTCTTAGGCCGTAACTATTCGGTCTGGTGGAGCAACGCCCTGGAGTGAAGCCTAGGTTGCCCGGAACGTAGAATTGGCCATCACTTTCAAACTGGTTGCAATTATTCCTGATATATGATGGAAACACTGTTGTATTTTTTTTGCATTTTATGGTTCGGGCGTTGGCTTCTAAGGCACTAACTATTCAATCTGTTGGAGCAACGCCCTAGGGTGAAGCCTAGGTTGCTCGGAAATTAGAAATGACCATAAGTTTCATACTGGTTGCAATTATTCGTTTTATACGATGAAAAAACTGTTGTATTTATATCGTATTTTATGCTTCTGGCGTTGACTTCTAAGGCACTATCTATTCGATCTGGTGGAGCTACGCCCTAGAGCGAAGCCTAGGTTGCCCGGAACGTAGAATTGGCCATCACTTTCAAACTGGTTGCAATTATTCCTGTTATATGATGGAAACACTGTTGTATTTTTATTGCATTTTATGCTTCGGGCGTTGACTTCTAAGGCCCTAACTATTCAATCTGTTGGACCAACGCCCTAGGGTGAAGCCTATCTTGCTCGGAACGTAGAAATGACCATATGTTTCATACTGGTTGCAATTATTCGTTTCATACGATGGAAAAGCTGTTGTATTTATATCGTATTTTATGCTTCTGGCGTTGACTTCTAAGGCACTAACTATTCGATCAGGTGGAGCAACGCCCTGGAGTGAAGCCTAGGTTGCCCGGAACGTAGAATTGGCCATCGCTTTCAAACTGGTAGCAATTATTCCTGTTATATGATGGATACACTGTTGTATTTTTATTGCATTTTATGCTTCGGGCGTTGACATCTAAGGCACTAACTACTCGATCTGGTAGAGCAACGCCCTACAGTGAAGCCTAGGTTGCCCGGAACGTAGAATTTGCCATCGCTTTCAAACTGGTTGCAATTATTCCTGTTATATGATGGATACACTGTTGTATTTTTATTGCATTTTATGCTTCGGGCGTTGACTTCTAAGGCCCTAACTATTCAATCTGTTGGACCAACGCCCTAGGGTGAAGCCTATCTTGCTCGGAACGTAGAAATGACCATATGTTTCGTACTGGTTGCAATTATTCGTTTTATACGATGGAAAAGCTGTTGTATTTATATCGTATTTTATGCTTCTGGCGTTGACTTCTTAGGCCGTAAATATTGGGTCTGGTGGAGCAACGCCCTGGTGTGAAACCTAGGTTGTCCGGAACGTAGAATTGGCCATCACTTTCAAACTGGTTGCAATTATTCCTGATATATGATGGAAACATTGTTGTATTTTTATTGCATTTTATGCTTCGGGCGTAGACATCTAAGGCCCTAACTATTCAATCTGTTGGACCAACGCCCTAGGGTGAAGCCTAGCTTGCTCGGAAAGTGGAAATGACCGTAAGTTTCATACTGGTTGCAATTATTCGTTTTATACGATGGAAAAGCTGTTGTATTTATATCGTATTTTATGCTTCTGGCGTTGACTTCTAAGGCACTAACTATTCGATCTCGTGGAGCAACGCAATAGAGTGATGCCTAGGTTGCCCGGAACGTAGAATTGGCCATCAATTTCAAACTGGTTGCAATTATACCTGTTATATGATGGAAACACTGCTGTATTTTTTTTGCATTTTATGGCTCGGGCGTTGACTTCTAAGGCCCTAACTATTCAATCCGTTGGAGCAACGCCCTAGGGTGAAGCCTAGGTTGCTCGGAAAGTTGAAATGACCATAAGTTTCATACTGGTTGCAATTATTCGTTTTATACGATGGAAAAACTGTTGTATTTATATTGTATTTTATGCTTCTGGCGCTGACTTCTAAGGCACTAACTATTCGATCTGGTGGAGCCACGCCATAGAGTGAAGCCCAGGTTGCCCGGAACGTAGAATTGGCCATCACTTTCAAACTGGTTGCAATTATACCTGTTATATGATGGAAACACTGTTGTATTTTTTTTGCGTTTTAAGGTTCGGGCGTTGACTTCTAAGGCCCTAACTATTCAATCTGTTGGAGCAACGCCCTAGGGTGGAGCCTAGGTTCCTCAGAAAGTAGAAATGTCCATAAGTTTCATACTGGTTGCAATTATTCGTTTTATACGATGGAAAGCTGTTGTATTTATATTGTATTTTATGCTTCTGGCGTTGACTTCTAAGGCACTAACTATTCGATCTGGTGGAGCAACGCAATAGAGTGAAGCCTAGGTTGCCCGGAACGTAGAATTGGCCATCACTTTCTAACTGGTTGCAATTATTCCTGTTATATGATGGATACACTGATGTATTCTTATTGCATTTTATGCTTCGGGCGTTGACTTCCAAGGCCCTAACTATGCAATCTGTTGGAGCAACGCCCTAGGGTGAAGCCTAGCTTGCTCGGAAAGTAGAAATGACCATAAGTTTCATACTGGTTGCAATTATTCGTTTTATACGATGGAAAAGCTGTTGTATTTATATCGTATTTTATGCTTCTGGCGTTGACTTCTTAGGCCGTAACTATTCGGTCTGGTGGAGCAACGCCCTGGAGTGAAACCTAGGTTGCCCGGAACGTAGAATTGGCCATCACTTTCAAACTGGTTGCAATTATTCCTGATATATGATGGAAACACTGTTGTATTTTTTTTGCATTTTATGGTTCGGGCGTTGACTTCTAAGGCCCTAACTATTCAATCTGTTGGAGCAACGCCCTAGGGTGAAGCCTAGGTTGCTCGGAAAATAGAAATGACCATAAGTTTCATACGGGTTGCAATTATTCGTTTTATACGATGGAAAAACTGTTGTATTTATATCGTATTTTATGCTTCTGGCGTTGACTTCTAAGGCACTATCTATTCGATCTGGTGGAGCAACGCCCTAGAGCGAAGCCTAGGTTGCCCGGAACGTAGAATTGGCCATCACTTTCAAACTGGTTGCAATTATTCCTGTTATATGATGGAAACACTGTTGTATTTTTTTTGCATTTTATGGTTAGGGCGTTGACTTCTAAAGTCCTAATTATTCAATCTGTTGGAGCAACGCCCTAGGGTGAAGCCTAGGTTGCTCGGAAAGTAGAAATGACCATAAGTTTCATACTGGTTGCAATTATTCGTTTTATACGATGGAAAAACTGTTGTATTTATATTGTATTTTATATTTCTGGCGTTGACTTCTAAGGCACTAACTATTCGATCAGGTGGAACAACGCCCTGGAGTGAAGCCTAGGTTGCCCGGAACGTAGAATTGGCCATCGCTTTCAAACTGGTTGCAATTATTCCTGTTATATGATGGATACACTGTTGTATTTTTATTGCATTTTATGCTTCGGGCGTTGACATCTAAGGCACTAACTATTCGATCTGGTAGAGCAACGCCCTACAGTGAAGCCTAGGTTGCCCGGAACGTAGAATTTGCCATCGCTATCAAACTGGTTGCAATTATTCCGGTTATATGATGGATACACTGTTGTATTTTTATTGCATTTTATGCTTCGGGCGTTGACTTCTAAGGCCCTAACTATTCAATCTGTTGGACCAACGCCCTAGGGTGAAGCCTATTTTGCTCGGAACGTAGAAATGACCATATGTTTCATACTGGTTGCAATTATTCGTTTTATACGATGGAAAAGCTGTTGTATTTATATCGTATTTTATGCTTCTGGCGTTGACTTCTTAGGCCGTAAATATTGGGTCTGGTGGAGCAACGCCCTGGAGTGAAACCTAGGTTGTCCGGAACGTAGAATTGGCCATCACTTTCAAACTGGTTGCAATTATTCCTGATATATGATGGAAACATTGTTGTATTTTTATTGCATTTTATGCTTCGGGCGTAGACATCTAAGGCCCTAACTATTCAATCTGTTGGACCAACGCCCTAGGGTGAAGCCTTGCTTGCTCGGAATGTGGAAATGACCATAAGTTTCATACTGGTTGCAATTATTCGTTTTATACGATGGAAAAACTGTTGTATTTATATTGTATTTTATGCTTCTGGCGCTGACTTCTAAGGCACTAACTATTCGATCTGGTGGAGCCACGCCATAGAGTGAAGCCCAGGTTGCCCGGAACGTAGAATTGGCCATCACTTCCAAACTGGTTGCAATTATAGCTGTTATATGATGGAAACACTGTTGTATTTTTTTTGCGTTTTATGGTTCGGGCGTTGACTTCTAAGGCCCTAACTATGCAATCTGTTGGAGCAACGCCCTAGGGTGAAGCCTAGCTTGCTCGGAAAGTAGAAATGACCATAATTTTCATACTGGTTGCAATTATTCGTTTTATACGATGGAAAAGCTGTTGTATTTATATCGTATTTTATGCTTCTGGCGTTGACTTCTTAGGCCGTAACTATTCGGTCTGGTGGAGCAACGCCCTGGAGTGAAACCTAGGTTGCCCGGAACGTAGAATTGGCCATCACTTTCAAACTGGTTGCAATTATTCCTGATATATGATGGAAACACTGTTGTATTTTTTTTGCATTTTATGGTTCGGGCGTTGACTTCTAAGGCCCTAACTATTCAATCTGTTGGAGCAACGCCCTAGGGTGAAGCCTAGGTTGCTCGGAAAATAGTAATGACCATAAGTTTCATACGGGTTGCAATTATTCGTTTTATACGATGGAAAAACTGTTGTATTTATATCGTATTTTATGCTTCTGGCGTTGACTTCTAAGGCACTATCTATTCGATCTGGTGGAGCAACGCCCTAGAGCGAAGCCTAGGTTGCCCGGAACGTAAAATTGGCCATCACTTTCAAACTTGTTGCAATTATTCCTGTTATATGATGGAAACACTGTTGTATTTTTTTTGCATTTTATGGTTAGGGCGTTGACTTCTAAGGTCCTAATTATTCAATCTGTTGGAGCAACGCCCTAGGGTGAAGCCTAGGTTGCTCGGAAAGTAGAAATGACCATAAGTTTCATACTGGTTGCAATTATTCGTTTTATACGATGGAAAAACTGTTGTATTTATATTGTATTTTATATTTCTGGCGTTGACTTCTAAGGCACTAACTATTCGATCAGGTGGAACAACGCCCTGGAGTGAAGCCTAGGTTGCTCGGAACGTAGAATTGGCCATCGCTTTCAAACTAGTTGCAATTATTCCTGTTATATGATGGATACACTGTTGTATTTTTATTGCATTTTATGCTTCGGGCGTTGACATCTAAGGCACTAACTATTCGATCTGGTAGAGCAACGCCCTACAGTGAAGCCTAGGTTGCCCGGAACGTAGAATTTGCCATCGCTATCAAACTGGTTGCAATTATTCCGGTTATATGATGGATACACTGTTGTATTTTTATTGCATTTTATGCTTCGGGCGTTGACTTCTAAGGCCCTAACTATTCAATCTGTTGGACCAACGCCCTAGGGTGAAGCCTATTTTGCTCGGAACGTAGAAATGACCATATGTTTCATACTGGTTGCAATTATTCGTTTTATACGATGGAAAAGCTGTTGTATTTATATCGTATTTTATGCTTCTGGCGTTGACTTCTTAGGCCGTAAATATTGGGTCTGGTGGAGCAACGCCCTGGAGTGAAACCTAGGTTGTCCGGAACGTAGAATTGGCCATCACTTTCAAACTGGTTGCAATTATTCCTGATATATGATGGAAACATTGTTGTATTTTTATTGCATTTTATGCTTCGGGCGTAGACATCTAAGGCCCTAACTATTCAATCTGTTGGACCAACGCCCTGGGTTAAGCCTATTTTGCTCGGAACGTAGAAATGACCATATGTTTCATACTGGTTGCAATTATTCGTTTTATACGATGGAAAAGCTGTTGTATTTATATCGTATTTTATGCTTCTGGCGTTGACTTCTTAGGCCGGAAATAGTGGGTCTGGTGGAGCAACGCCCTGGAGTGAAACCTAGGTTGTCCGGAACGTAGAATTGGCCATCACTTTCAAACTGGTTGCAATTATTCCTGATATATGATGGAAACATTGTTGTATTTTTATTGCATTTTATGCTTCGGGCGTAGACATCTAAGGCCCTAACTATTCAATCTGTTGGACCAACGCCCTAGGGTGAAGCCTTGCTTGCTCGGAATGTGGAAATGACCATAAGTTTCATACTGGTTGCAATTATTCGTTTTATACGATGGAAAAGCTGTTGTATTTATATCGTATTTTATGCTTCTGGCGTTGACTTCTAAGGCACTAACTATTCGACCTGGTGGAGCAACGCAATAGAGTGATGCCTAGGTTGCCCGGAACGTAGAATTGGCCATCAATTTCAAACTGGTTGCAATTATACCGGTTATATGATGGAAACACTGCTGTATTTTTTTTGCATTTTATGATTCGGGCGTTGACTTCTAAGGCCCTAACTATTCAATCCGTTGGAGCAACGCCCTAGGGTGAAGCCTAGGTTGCTCGGAAAGTTGAAATGACCATAAGTTTCATACTGGTTGCAATTATTCGTTTTATACGATGGAAAAACTGTTGTATTTACATTGTATTTTATGCTTCTGGCGCTGACTTCTAAGGCACTAACAATTCGATCTGGTGGAGCCACGCCATAAAGTGAAGCCCAGGTTGCCCGGAACGTAGAATTGGCCATCACTTTCAAACTGGTTGCAATTATTCCTGTTATATGATGGAAACACTGTGGTATTTTTTTTGCATTTTATGGTTCGGGCGTTGACTTCTAAGGCACTAACTATTCGATCTGGTGGAGCAACACAATAGAGTGATGCCTAGGTTGCCCGGAACGTAGAATTGGCCATCAATTTCAAACTGGTTGCAATTATACCTGTTATATGATGGAAACACTGCTGTATTTTTTTTGCTTTCTATGGTTCGGGCGTTGACTTCTAAGGCCCTAACTATTCAATCTGTTGGAGCAACGCCCTAGGGTAAAGCCTAGCATGCTCAGAAAGTAGAAATGACCATCAGTTTCATACTGGTTGCAATTATTCGTTTTATACGATGGAAAAACCGTTGTATTTTATTTGCATTCTATGGTTCGGGCGTTGACTTCTAAGGCCCTAACTATTCAATCTGTTGGAGCAACGCCCTAGGGTGAAGCCTAGGTTGCCCGGAACGTAGAATTGGCCATCGCTTTCAAACTGGTTGCAATTATTCCTGTTATATGATGGATGCACTGTTGCATTTTTATTGCATTTTATGCTTCGGGCGTTGACTTCTAATGCCCTAACTATTCAATCTGTTGGACCAACGCCCTAGGGTGAAGCCTATCTTGCTCGGAAAGTAGAAATGACCATATGTTTCATACTGGTTGCAATTATTCGTTTTATACGATGGAAAGCTGTTGTATTTATATCGCATTTTATGCTTCTGGCGTTGACTTGTTAGGCTGTAAATATTCGGTCTGGTGGAGCAACGCCCTGGAGTGAAACCTAGGTTGTCCGGAACGTAGAATTGGCCATCACTTTCAAACTGGTTGCAATTATTCCTGATATATGATGGAAACACTGTTGTATTTTTATTGAATTTCATGCTTCGGGCGTAGACTTCTAAGGCCCTAACTATTCAATCTGTTGGACCAACGCCTTAGGGTGAAGCCTAGCTTGCTCGGAAAGTGGAAATGACCATAAGTTTCATACTGGTTGCAATTATTCGTTTTATACGATGGAAAAGCTGTTGTATTTATATCGTATTTTATGCTTCTGGCGTTGACTTCTAAGGCACTAACTATTCGATCTGGTGGAGCAACGCAATAGAGTGATGCCTAGGTTGCCCGGAACGTAGAATTGGCCATCAATTTCAAACTGGTTGCAATTATACCTGTTATATGATGGAAACACTGCTGTATTTTTTTTGCATTTTATGGTTCGGGCGTTGACTTCTAAGGCCCTAACTATTCAATCTGTTGGAGCAACGCCCTAGGGTGAAGCCTAGGTTGCTGGGAAAGTAGAAATGTCCATAAGTTTCATACTGGTTGCAATTATTCGTTTTATACGATGGAAAAACTGTTGTATTTATATTGTATTTTATGCTTCTGGCGTTGACTTCCAAAGCACTAACTATTCGATCTGGTGGAGCAACGCAATAGAGTGATGCCTAGGTTGCCCGGAACGTAGAATTGGCCATCAATTTGAAACTGGTTGCAATTATACCTGTTATATGATGGATACACTGTTGTATTTTTATTGCATTTTATGCTTCGGGCGTTGACTTCTAAGGCCCTAACTATTCAATCTGTTGGAGCAACGCCCGAGGGTGAAGCCTAGGTTGCTCTGAAAGTAGAAATGACCATAAGTTTCGTACTGGCTGCAATTACTCGTTTTATACGATGGAAAAGCTGTTGTATTTATATCGTATTTTATGCATCTGGCGTTGACTTCTTAGGCCGTAACAATTCGGTCTGGTGGAGCAACGCCCTGGAGTGAAACCTAGGTTGCCCGGAACGTAGAATTGGCCATCACTTTCAAACTGCATGCAATTATTCCTGTTATATGATGGATACACTGTTGTATTTTTATTGCATTTTATGCTTCGGGCGTTGACTTCTAAGGCCCTAACTATTCAATCCGTTGGAGCAACGCCCCAGGGTGAAGCCTAGGTTGCTCGGAAAGTAGAAATGACCATAAGTTTCATACTGGTTGCAATTATTCGTTTTATACGATGGAAAAACTGTTGTATTTATATTGTATTTTATGCTTCTGGCGTTGACTTCCAAGGCACTAACTATTCGATCTGGTGGTGCAACGCAATAGAGTGATGCCTAGGTTGCCCTGAACGTAGAATTGGCCATCAACTTGAAACTGGTTGCAATTATACCTGTTATATGGTGGAAACACTGCTGTATTTTTTTTGCATTTTATGGTTCGGGCGTTAACTTCTAAGGCCCTAACTATTCAATCTGTTGGAGCAACGCCCTAGGGTGAAGCCTAGGTTGCTGGGAAAGTAGAAATGTCCATAAGTTTCATACTGGTTGCAATTATTCGTTTTATACGATGGAAAAACTGTTGTATTTATATTGTATTTTATGCTTCTGGCGTTGACTTCCAAAGCACTAACTATTCGATCTGGTGGAGCAACGCAATAGAGTGATGCCTAGGTTGCCCGGAACGTAGAATTGGCCATCAATTTGAAACTGGTTGCAATTATACCTGTTATATGATGGATACACTGTTGTATTTTTATTGCATTTTATGCTTCGGGCGTTGACTTCTAAGGCCCTAACTATTCAATCTGTTGGAGCAACGCCCGAGGGTGAAGCCTAGGTTGCTCTGAAAGTAGAAATGACCATAAGTTTCGTACTGGCTGCAATTATTCGTTTTATACGATGGAAAAGCTGTTGTATTTATATCGTATTTTATGCATCTGGCGTTGACTTCTTAGGCCGTAACTATTCGGTCTGGTGGAGCAACGCCCTGGAGTGAAACCTAGGTTGCCCGGAACGTAGAATTGGCCATCACTTTCAAACTGCATGCAATTATTCCTGTTATATGATGGATACACTGTTGTATTTTTATTGCATTTTATGCTTCGGGCGTTGACTTCTAAGGCCCTAACTATTCAATCCGTTGGAGCAACGCCCCAGGGTGAAGCCTAGGTTGCTCGGAAAGTAAAAATGACCATAAGTTTCATACTGGTTGCAATTATTCGTTTTATACGATGGAAAAACTGTTGTATTTATATTGTATTTTATGCTTCTGGCGTTGACTTCCAAGGCACTAACTATTCGATCTGGTGGTGCAACGCAATAGAGTGATGCCTAGGTTGCCCTGAACGTAGAATTGGCCATCAACTTGAAACTGGTTGCAATTATACCTGTTATATGATGGAAACACTGCTGTATTTTTTTTGCATTTTATGGTTCGGGCGTTGACTTCTAAGGCCCTAACTATTCAATCTGTTGGAGCAACGCCCGAGGTTGAAGCCTAGGTTGCTCTGAAAGTAGAAATGACCATAGGTTTCGTACTGGCTGCAATTATTCGTTTTATACGATGGAAAAGCTGTTGTATTTATATCGTATTTTATGCATCTGGCGTTGACTTCTTAGGCCGTAACTATTCGGTCTGGTGGAGCAACGCCCTGGAGTGAAACCTAGGTTGCCCGGAACGTAGAATTGGCCATCACTTTCAAACTGCATGCAATTATTCCTGTTATATGATGGATACACTGTTGTATTTTTATTGCATTTTATGCTTCGGGCGTTGACTTCTAAGGCCCTAACTATTCAATCCGTTGGAGCAACGCCCCAGGGTGAAGCCTAGGTTGCTCGGAAAGTAGAAATGACCATAAGTTTCATACTGGTTGCAATTATTGGTTTTATACGATGGAAAAACTGTTGTATTTATATTGTATTTTATGCTTCTGGCGTTGACTTCCAAGGCACTAACTATTCGATCTGGTGGTGCAACGCAATAGAGTGATGCCTAGGTTGCCCTGAACGTAGAATTGGCCATCAACTTGAAACTGGTTGCAATTATACCTGTTATATGATGGAAACACTGCTGTATTTTTTTTGCATTTTATGGTTCGGGCGTTGACTTCTAAAGCCCTAGCTATTCGATCTGTTGGACCAACGCCCTAGGGTGAAGCCTAGGTTGCTCGGAAGGTAGAAATGAACATAAGTTTCATACTGGTTGCAATTATTCGTTTTATACGATGGAAAAACTGTTGTATTTATATTGTATTTTATGCTTCTGGCGTTGACTTCTAAGGCACTAACTATTCGATCTGGTGGAACAACGCCCTAGTGTGAAGCCTAGGTTGCCCGGAACGTAGAATTGGCCATCACTTTCAAACTGGTTGCAATTATTCCCGATATATGATGGAAACACTGTTGTATTTTTTTTGCATTTTATGCTTCTGGTATTGACTTCTAAGGCCCTAGCTATTCGATCTGTTGGACCAACGCCCTAGGGTGAAGCCTAGGTTGCTCGGAAGGTAGAAATGAACATAAGTTTCATACTGGTTGCAATTATTCGTTTTATACGATGGAAAAACTGTTGTATTTATATTGTATTTTATGCTTCTGGCGTTGACTTCTAAGGCACTAACTATTCGATCTGGTGGAGCAACGCCCTAGAGTGAAGCCTAGGTTGCCCGGAACGTAGAATTGGCCATCACTTTCAAACTGGTTGCAATTATTCCCGATATATGATGGAAACACTGTTGTATTTTTTTTGCATTTTATTGCTCGGGCGTTGACTTCTAAGGCCCTAACTATTCAATCTGTTGGAGCAACGCCCTAGGGTGAAGCCTAGGTTGCTGGGAAAGTAGAAATGTCCATAAGTTTCATACTGGTTGCAATTATTCGTTTTATACGATGGAAAAACTGTTGTATTTATATTGTATTTTATGCTTCTGGCGTTGACTTCTAAGGCACTAACTATTCGATCTGGTGGAACAACGCCCTGGAGTGAAACCTAGGTTGCCCGGAACGTAGAATTGGCCATCGCTTTCAAACTGGTTGCAATTATTCCTGATATATGATGGAAACACTGTTGTAGTTTTCATGCATTTTATGGTTCGGGCGTTAACTTCTCAGGCCCTAACTATTCAATCTGTTGGAACAACGCCCTAGGGTGAAGCCTAGGTTGCTCGGAAAGTAGAAATGTCCATAAGTTTCATACTGGTTGCAATTATTCGTTTTATACGATGGAAAAACTGTTGTATTTATATTGTATTTTATGCTTCTGGCGTTGACTTCTAAGGCACTAACTATTCGATCTGGTGGAGCAACGCAATAGAGTGAAGCCTAGGTTGCCCGGAACGTAGAATTGGCCATCACTTTCAAACTGGTTGCAATTATTCCTGTTATATGATGGACACACTGTGGTTTTTTTTGTGCATTTTATGGTTCGGGCGTTGACTTCTAAGGCCCTAACTATTCAATCTGTTGGAGCAACGCCCTAGGGTGAAGCCTAGGTTGCTTGGAAAGTAGAAATGACCATAACTTTCATACTGGTTGCAATTATTCGTTTTATACGATGGAAAAGCTGTTGTATTTATATCGTATTTTATGCTTCTGGCGATGACTTCTTAGGCCGTAACTATTCGGTCTGGTGGAGCAACGCCCTGGAGTGAAACCTAGGTTGTGCGGAACGTAGAATTGGCCATCACATTCAAACTGGTTGCAATTATTCCTGATATATGATGGAAACACTGTTGTATTTTTATTGCATTTTATGCTTCGGGCGTAGACTTCTAAGGCCCTAACTATTCAATCTGTTGGACCAACGCCCTAGGGTGAAGCCTAGCTTGCTCGGAAAGTAGAAATGACCATAGGTTTCATACTGGTTGCAATTATTCGTTTTATACGATGGAAAAGCTGTTGTATTTATATCGTATTTTATGCTTCTGGCGTTGACTTCTTAGGCCGTAACTATTCGGTCTGGTGGAGCAACGCCCTGGAGTGAAACCTAGGTTGCCCGGAACGTAGAATTGGCCATCACTTTCATACTGGTTGCAATTATTCCTGATATATGATGGAAACACTGCTGTATTTTTTCTGCATTTTATGGTTCGGGCGTTGACTTCTAAGGCCCTAACTATTCAATCTGTTGGAGCAACGCCCTAGGGTGAAGCCTAGGTTGCTCGGAAGGTAGAAATGTCCATAAGTTTCATACTGGTTGCAATTATTCGTTTTATACGATGGAAAAACTGTTGTATTTATATTCTATTTTATGCTTCTGGCGTTGACTTCTAAGGCACTAACTATTCGATCTGGTGGAGCAACGCAATAGAGTGAAGCCTAGGTTGCCCGGAACGTAGAATTGGCCATCACTTTCAAACTGGTTGCAATTATTCCTGTTATATGATGGAAACACTGTGGTATTTTTTTTGCATTTTATGGTTCGGGCGTTGACTTCTTAGGCCCTAACTATTCAATCTGTTGGAGCAACGCCCTAGGGTGAAGCCTAGGTTGCTCGGAAAGTAGAAATGACCATAAGTTTCATACTGGTTGCAATTATTCGTTTTATACGATGGAAAAACTGTTGTAATTATATTGTATTTTATGCTTCTGTCGTTGACTTCTAAGGCTCTAACTATTCGATCTGGTGGAGCAACGCAATAGAGTGAAGCCTAGGATGCCCGGAACGTAGAATTGGCCATCACCTTCAAACTGGTTGCAATTATTCCTGTTATATGATGGAAACACTGTGGTATCTTTTTTGCATTTTATGGTTCGGGCGTTGACTTCTAAGGCCCTAACTATTCAATCTGTTGGAGCAACGCTCTAGGGTGAAGCCTAGGTTGCTCGGAAAGTAGAAAAGTCCATAAGTTTCATACTGGTTGCAATTATTCGTTTTATACGATGGAAAAACTGTTGTATTTATATTGTATTTTATGCTTCTGGCGTTGACTTCTAAGGCACTAACTATTCGATCTGGTGGAGCAACGCCATAGAGTGAAGCCTAGGTTGCCCGGAACGTAGAATTGGCCATCGCTTTCAAACTTGTTGCAATTATTCCTGTTATATGATGGTTACACTGTTGTATTTTTATTGCATTTTATGCTTCGGGCGTTGACTTCTAAGGCCCTAACTATTCAATCTGTTGGACCAACGCCCTAGGGTGAAGCCTAGCTTGCTCGGAAAGTAGAAATGACCATAGGTTTCAAACTGGTTGCAATTATTCGTTTTATACGATGGAAAAGCTGTTGTATTTATATCGTATTTTATGCTTCTGGCGTTGACTTCTTAGGCCGTAACTATTCGGTCTGGTGGAGCAACGCCCTGGAGTGAAACCTAGGTTGCCCGGAACGTAGAATTGGCCATCACTTTCATACTGGTTGCAATTATTCCTGATATATGATGGAAACACTGTTGTATTTTTTCTGCATTTTATGGTTCGGGCGTTGACTTCTAAGGCCCTAACTATTCAATCTGTTGGAGCAACGCCCTAGGGTGAAGCCTAGGTTGCTCGGAAGGTAGAAATGTCCATAAGTTTCATACTGGTTGCAATTATTCGTTTTATACGATGGAAAAACTGTTGTATTTATATTGTATTTTATGCTTCTGGCGTTGACTTCTAAGGCACTAACTATTCGATCTGGTGGAGCAACGCAATAGAGTGAAGCCTAGGTTGCCCGGAACGTAGAATTGGCCATCGCTTTCAAACTGGATGCAATTATTCCTGATATATGATGGAAACACTGTTGTAGTTTTCATGCATTTTATGGTTCGGGCGTTGACTTCTCAGACCCTAACTATTCAATCTGTTGGAGCAACGCCCTAGGGTGAAGCCTAGGTTGCTCGGAAAGTAGAAATGTCCATAAGTTTCATACTGGTTGCAATTATTCGTTTTATACGATGGAAAGACTGTTGTATTTATATTGTATTTTATGCTTCTGGCGTTGACTTCTAAGGCACTAACTATTCGATCTGGTGGAGCAACGCAATAGAGTGAAGCCTAGGTTGCCCGGAACGTAGAATTGGCCATCACTTTCAAACTGGTTGCAATTATTCCTGTTATATGATGGACACACTGTGGTTTTTTTTGTGCATTTTATGGTTCGGGCGTTGACTTCTAAGGCCCTAACTATTCAATCTGTTGGAGCAACGCCCTAGGGTGAAGCCTAGGTTGCTCGGAAAGTAGAAATGACCATAACTTTCATACTGGTTGCAATTATTCGTTTTATACGATGGAAGAGCTGTTGTATTTATATCGTATTTTATGCTTCTGGCGTTGACTTCTTAGGCCGTAACTATTCGGTCTGGTGGAGCAACGCCCTGGAGTGAAACCTAGGTTGTCCGGAACGTAGAATTGGCCATCACATTCAAACTGGTTGCAATTATTCCTGATATATGATGGAAACACTGTTGTATTTTAATTGCATTTTATGCTTCGGGCGTAGACTTCTAAGGCCCTAACTATTCAATCTGTTGGAGCAACGCCCTAGGGTGAAGCCTAGGTTGCTCGAAAAGTAGAAATATCCATAAGTTTCATACTGGTTGCAATTATTCGTTTTATACGATGGAAAAACTGTTGTATTTATATTGTATTTTATGCTTCTGGCGTTGACTTCTAAGGCACTAACTATTCGATCTGGTGGAGCAACGCCCCAGAGTCAAGCCTAGGTTGCCCGGAACGTAGAATTGGCCATCACTTTCAAACTGGTTGCAATTATTCCTGTTATATGATGGAAACACTGTGGTATTTTTTTTGCATTTTATGGTTCGGGCGTTGACTTCTTAGGCCCTAACTATTCAATCTGTTGGAGCAACGCCCTAGGGTGAAGCATAGGTTGCTCGGAAAGTAGAAATGATCATAAGTTTCATACTGGTTGCAATTATTCGTTTTATACGATGGAAAAACTGTTCTATTTATATCGTATTTTATGCTTCTGGTGTTGACTTCTAAGGCACTATCTATTCGATCTGGTGGAGCAACGCCCTAGAGCGAAGCCTAGGTTGCCCGGAACGTAGAATTGGCCATCACTTTCAAACTGGTTGCAATTATTCCTGTTATATGATGGAAACACTGTTGTATTTTTTTTGCGTTTTATGGTTAGGGCGTTGACTTCTAAGGTCCTAACTATTCAATATGTTGGAGCAACGCCCTAGGGTGAAGCCTAGGTTGCTCGGAAAGTAGAAATGACCATAAGTTTCATACTGGTTGCATTTATTCGTTTTATACGATGGAAAAACTGTTGTATTTATATTGTATTTTATGCTTCTGGCGTTGACTTCTAAGGCACTAACTATTCGATCAGGTGGAGCAACGCCCTGGAGTGAAGCCTAGGTTGCCCGGAACGTAGAATTGGCCATCGCCTTCAAACTGGTTGCAATCATTCCTGTTATATGATGGATACACTGTTGTATTTTTCTTGCATTTTATGGTTCGGGCGTTGACTTCTAAGGCCCTAACTATTCAATCTGTTGGAGCAACGCCCTGGGGTGAAGCCTAGGTTGCTCGGAAAGTCGAAATGTCCATAAGTTTCATACTGGTTGCAATTATTCGTTTTATACGATGGAAAAACTGTTGTATTTATATTGTATTTTATGCTTCTGGCGTTGACTCCTAAGGCACTAACTATTCTATCTGGTGGAGCAACGCAATAGAGTGAAGCCTAGGTTGCCCGGAACGTAGAATTGGCCATCACTTTCAAACTGGTTGCAATTATTCCTGATATATGATGGAAACACTGTTGTATTTTTTTTGCATTTTATGGTTAGGGCGTTGACTTCTAAGGTCCTAACTATTCAATATGTTGGAGCAACGCCCTAGGGTGAAGCCTAGGTTGCTCGGAAAGTAGAAATGACCATAAGTTTCATACTGGTTGCATTTATTCGTTTTATACGATGGAAAAACTGTTGTATTTATATTGTATTTTATGCTTCTGGCGTTGACTTCTAAGGCACTAACTATTCGATCAGGTGGAGCAACGCCCTGGAGTGAAGCCTAGGTTGCCCGGAACGTAGAATTGGCCATCGCCTTCAAACTGGTTGCAATCATTCCTGTTATATGATGGATACACTGTTGTATTTTTATTGAATTTTATGCTTCGGGCGTTGACTTCTAAGGCCCTAACTATTCAATCTGTTGGACCAACGCCCTAGGGTGAAGCCTAGCTTGCTAAGAAAGTAGTAATGACCATAAGTTTCATACTGGTTGCAATTATTCGTTTTATACGATGGAAAAGCTGTTGTATTTGTATCGTATTTTATGCTTCTGGCGTTGACTTCTAAGGCACTAACTATTCGATCTGGTGGAGCAACGCAATAGAGTGAAGCCTAGGTTGCCCGGAACGTAGAATTGGCCATCGCTTTCAAACTGGATGCAATTATTCCTGATATATGATGGAAACACTGTTGTAGTTTTCATGCATTTTATGGTTCGGGCGTTGACTTCTCAGACCCTAACTATTCAATCTGTTGGAGCAACGCCCTAGGGTGAAGCCTAGGTTGCTCGGAAAGTAGAAATGTCCATAAGTTTCATACTGGTTGCAATTATTCGTTTTATACGATGGAAAGACTGTTGTATTTATATTGTATTTTATGCTTCTGGCGTTGACTTCTAAGGCACTAACTATTCGATCTGGTGGAGCAACGCAATAGAGTGAAGCCTAGGTTGCCCGGAACGTAGAATTGGCCATCACTTTCAAACTGGTTGCAATTATTCCTGTTATATGATGGACACACTGTGGTTTTTTTTGTGCATTTTATGGTTCGGGCGTTGACTTCTCAGGCCCTAACTATTCAATCTGTTGGAGCAACGCCCTAGGGTGAAGCCTAGGTTGCTCGGAAAGTAGAAATGACCATAACTTTCATACTGGTTGCAATTATTCGTTTTATACGATGGAAGAGCTGTTGTATTTATATCGTATTTTATGCTTCTGGCGTTGACTTCTTAGGCCGTAACTATTCGGTCTGGTGGAGCAACGCCCTGGAGTGAAACCTAGGTTGTCCGGAACGTAGAATTGGCCATCACATTCAAACTGGTTGCAATTATTCCTGATATATGATGGAAACACTGTTGTATTTTTATTGCATTTTATGCTTCGGGCGTAGACTTCTAAGGCCCTAACTATTCAATCTGTTGGAGCAACGCCCTAGGGTGAAGCCTAGGTTGCTCGAAAAGTAGAAATATCCATAAGTTTCATACTGGTTGCAATTATTCGTTTTATACGATGGAAAAACTGTTGTATTTATATTGTATTTTATGCTTCTGGCGTTGACTTCTAAGGCACTAACTATTCGATCTGGTGGAGCAACGCCCCAGAGTCAAGCCTAGGTTGCCCGGAACGTAGAATTGGCCATCACTTTCAAACTGGTTGCAATTATTCCTGTTATATGATGGAAACACTGTGGTATTTTTTTTGCATTTTATGGTTCGGGCGTTGACTTCTTAGGCCCTAACTATTCAATCTGTTGGAGCAACGCCCTAGGGTGAAGCATAGGTTGCTCGGAAAGTAGAAATGATCATAAGTTTCATACTGGTTGCAATTATTCGTTTTATACGATGGAAAAACTGTTCTATTTATATCGTATTTTATGCTTCTGGTGTTGACTTCTAAGGCACTATCTATTCGATCTGGTGGAGCAACGCCCTAGAGCGAAGCCTAGGTTGCCCGGAACGTAGAATTGGCCATCACTTTCAAACTGGTTGCAATTATTCCTGTTATATGATGGAAACACTGTTGTATTTTTTTTGCATTTTATGGTTAGGGCGTTGACTTCTAAGGTCCTAACTATTCAATATGTTGGAGCAACGCCCTAGGGTGAAGCCTAGGTTGCTCGGAAAGTAGAAATGACCATAAGTTTCATACTGGTTGCATTTATTCGTTTTATACGATGGAAAAACTGTTGTATTTATATTGTATTTTATGCTTCTGGCGTTGACTTCTAAGGCACTAACTATTCGATCAGGTGGAGCAACGCCCTGGAGTGAAGCCTAGGTTGCCCGGAACGTAGAATTGGCCATCGCCTTCAAACTGGTTGCAATCATTCCTGTTATATGATGGATACACTGTTGTATTTTTATTGAATTTTATGCTTCGGGCGTTGACTTCTAAGGCCCTAACTATTCAATCTGTTGGACCAACGCCCTAGGGTGAAGCCTAGCTTGCTAGGAAAGTAGTAATGACCATAAGTTTCATACTGGTTGCAATTATTCGTTTTATACGATGGAAAAGCTGTTGTATTTATATCGTATTTTATGCTTCTGGCGTTGACTTCTTAGGCCGTAACTATTCGGTCTGGTGGAGCAACGCCCTGGAGTGAAACCTAGGTTGCCCGGAACGTAGAATTGGCCATCGCTTTCAAACTGGATGCAATTATTCCTGATATATGATGGAAACACTGTTGTAGTTTTCATGCATTTTATGGTTCGGGCGTTGACTTCTCAGACCCTAACTATTCAATCTGTTGGAGCAACGCCCTAGGGTGAAGCCTAGGTTGCTCGGAAAGTAGAAATGTCCATAAGTTTCATACTGGTTGCAATTATTCGTTTTATACGATGGAAAGACTGTTGTATTTATATTGTATTTTATGCTTCTGGCGTTGACTTCTAAGGCACTAACTATTCGATCTGGTGGAGCAACGCAATAGAGTGAAGCCTAGGTTGCCCGGAACGTAGAATTGGCCATCACTTTCAAACTGGTTGCAATTATTCCTGTTATATGATGGACACACGGGGATTTTTTTTTGTGCATTTTATGGTTCGGGCGTTGACTTCTAAGGCCCTAACTATTCAATCTGTTGGAGCAACGCCCTAGGGTGAAGCCTAGGTTGCTCGGAAAGTAGAAATGACCATAACTTTCATACTGGTTGCAATTATTCGTTTTATACGATGGAAGAGCTGTTGTATTTATATCGTATTTTATGCTTCTGGCGTTGACTTCTTAGGCCGTAACTATTCGGTCTGGTGGAGCAACGCCCTGGAGTGAAACCTAGGTTGTCCGGAACGTAGAATTGGCCATCACATTCAAACTGGTTGCAATTATTCCTGATATATGATGGAAACACTGTTGTATTTTTATTGCATTTTATGCTTCGGGCGTAGACTTCTAAGGCCCTAACTATTCAATCTGTTGGAGCAACGCCCTAGGGTGAAGCCTAGGTTGCTCGAAAAGTAGAAATATCCATAAGTTTCATACTGGTTGCAATTATTCGTTTTATACGATGGAAAAACTGTTGTATTTATATTGTATTTTATGCTTCTGGCGTTGACTTCTAAGGCACTAACTATTCGATCTGGTGGAGCAACGCCCTAGAGCGAAGCCTAGGTTGCCCGGAACGTAGGATTGGCCATCACTTTCAAACTGGTTGCAATTATTCCTGTTATATGATGGAAACACTGTTGTACTTTTTTGCATTTTATGGTTCGGGCGTTGACTTCTAAGGTCCTAACTATTCAATCTGTTGGAGCAACGCCCTAGGGTGAAGCCTAGGATGCACGGAAAGTAGAAATGACCATAAGTTTCATACTGGTTGCAATTATTCGTTTTATACGATGGAAAAGCTGTTGTATTTATATTGTATTTTATGCTTCTGGCGTTGACCTCTAAGGCACTAACTATTCGAGCTGGTGGAACAACGCCCTAGAGTGAAGCCTAGGTTGCCCGGAACGTAGAATTGGCCATCACTTTCAAACTGGTTGTAATTATTACTGTTATATGATGGATACACTGTTGTATTTTTATTGCAATTTTTTGCTTCGGGCGCTGACTTCTAAGGCCCTAACTATTCAATCTGTTGGAGCAACGCCCTGGAGTGAAACCTAGGTTGACCGGAACGTAGAATTCGCCATCACTTTCAAACTGGTTGCAATTATTCCTGATATATGATGGAAACACTGTTGTATTTTTTTTGCATTTTATGGTTCCTGCGTTGACTTCTAAGGTCCTAACTATTCAATCTGTTGGAGCAACGCCCTAGGGTGAAGCCTAGGTTGCTCGGAAAGCAGAAATGACCATAAGTTTCATACTGGGTGCAATTATTCGTTTTATACGATGGAAAAACTGTTGTATTTATATTGCATTTTATGCTTCTGGCGTTGACTTCTAAGGCACTAACTATTCGATCTGGTGGAACAACGCCGTAGAGTGAAGCCTAGGTTGCCCGGAACGTAGAATTGGCCATCACTTTCAAACTGCTAGCAATTATTCCTGTTATATGATGGATACACTGTTGTATTTTTATTGCATTTTATGCTTCGGGCGTTGACTTCTAAGGCCCTAACTATTCAATACGTTGGAGCAACGCCCTAGGGTGAAGCCTAGGTTTCTCGGAAAGTAGAAATGACCATAAGTTTCAGACTGGTTGCAATTATTCGTTTTATACGATGGAAAAACTGTTGTATATATATTGTATTTTATGCTTCTGGCGTTGACTTCTAAGGCACTAACTATTCGATCTGTGGATCAACGCCCCAGAGTGAAGCCTAGGTTGCCCGGAACGTAGAATTGGCCATCACTTTCAAACTGGTTGCAATTATTCCTTATATATGATGGAAACTCTGTTGTATTTTTTTTGCATTTTATTGTTCGGGCGTTGACTTCTAAGGCCCTAACTATTCAATCTGTTGGAGCAACGCCCTAGGGTGTAGCCTAGGTTGCTGGGAATGTAGAAATGTCCATAAGTTTCATACTGGTTGCAATTATTCGTTTTATACGATGGAAAAACTGTTGTATTTATATTGTATTTTATGCTTCTGGCGTTGACCTCCAAGGCACTAACTATTCGATCTGGTGGAGCAACGCAATAGAGTGATGCCTAGGTTGGCCGGAACGTAGAATTGACCATCAATTTCAAACTGGTTGCAATTGTACCTGTTACATGATGGAAACACTGCTTTATTTTTTTTGCATTTTATGGTTCGGGCGTTGACTTCTAAGGCCCTAACTATTCAATCCGTTGGAGCAACGCCCTAGGGTGATGCCTAGGTTGCCCGGAACGTAGAATTGGCCATCACTTTCAAACTGGTTGCAATTATTCCTGCCATATGATGGATACACTGTTGTATTTTTATTGCATTTTATGCTTCGGGCGTTGACTTCTAAGGCCCTAACTATTCAATCTGTTGGAGCAACGACCTAGGGTGAAGCCTAGCTTGCTCGGAAAGTAGAAATGACCATAAGTTTCATACTGGTTGCAATTATTCGTTTTATACGATGGACAAGCTGTTGTATTTATATCGTATTTTATGCTTCTTGCGTTGACTTTTTAGGCCGTAACTATTCGGTCTGGTGGAGCAACGCCCTGGAGTGAAACCTAGGTTGCCCGGAACGTAGAATTGGCCATCACTTTCAAACTGGTTGCAATTATGCCAGATATATGATGGAAACACTGTTGTATTTTTTTTGCATTTTAAGGTTCGGGCGTTGACTTCTAAGGCCCTAACTATTGAATCTGTTGGAGCAACGCCCTAGGGTGAAGCCTAGGTTGCTCGGAAAGTAGAAATGACCATAAGTTTCATACTGGGTGCAATTATTCGTTTTATACGATGGAAAAACTGTTGTATTTATATTGTATTTTATGCTTCTGGCGTTGACTTCTAAGGCACTAACTATTCGATCTGGTGGAACAACGCCCTAGGGTGAAGCCTAGGTTGCCCGGAACGTAGAATTGGCCATCAGTTTCAAACTGCTAGCAATTATTCCTGTTATATGATGGATACACTGTTGTATTTTTATTGCATTTTATGCTTCGGGCGTTGACTTCTAAGGCCCTAACTATTCACTCCGTTGTAGCAACGCCCTAGGGTGAAGCCCAGGTTTCTCGGAAAGTAGAAATGACCATAAGTTTCATACTGGTTGCAATTATTCGTTTTATACGATGGAAAAACTGTTGTATATATATTGTATTTTATGCTTCTGGCGTTGACTTCTAAGGCACTAACTATTCGATCTGGTGGAACAACGCCCTAGGGTGAAGCCTAGGTTGCCCGGAACGTAGAATTGGCCATCAGTTTCAAACTGCTAGCAATTATTCCTGTTATATGATGGATACACTGTTGTATTTTTATTGCATTTTATGCTTCGGGCGTTGACTTCTAAGGCCCTAACTATTCACTCCGTTGTAGCAACGCCCTAGGGTGAAGCCCAGGTTTCTCGGAAAGTAGAAATGACCATAAGTTTCCTACTGGTTGCAATTATTCGTTTTATACGATGGAAAAACTGTTGTATATATATTGTATTTTATGCTTCTGGCGTTGACTTCTAAGGCACTAACTATTCGATGTGTGGATCAACGCCCTAGAGTGAAGCCTAGGTTGCCCGGAACGTAGAATTGGCCATCACTTTCAAACTGGTTGCAATTATTCCTTATATATGATGGAAACACTGTTGTATTTTTTTTGCATTTTATTGTTCGGGCGTTGACTTCTAAGGCCCTAGCTATTCAATCTGTTGGAGCAACGCCCTAGGGTGAAGCCTAGGTTGCTGGGAAAGTAGAAATGTCCATAAGTTTCATACTGGTTGCAATTATTCGTTTTATACGATGGAAAAACTGTTGTATTTATATTGTATTTTATGCTTCTGGCGTTGACTTCCAAGGCACTATCTATTCGATCTGGTGGAGCAACGCAATAGAGCGAAGCCTAGGTTGCGCCGAACGTAGGATTGGCCATCACTTTCAAACTGGTTGCAATTATTCCTGTTATATGATGGAAACACTGTTGTATTTTTTTTTGCATTTTATGGTTCCTGCGTTGACTTCTAAGGTCCTAACTATTCAATCTGTTGGAGCAACGCCCTAGGGTGAAGCCTAGGCTGCTCGGAAAGTAGAAATGACCATAAGTTTCATACTGGGTGCAATTATTCGTTTTATACGATGGAAAAACTGTTGTATTTATATTGTATTTTATGCTTCTGGCGTTGACTTCTAAGGCACTAACTATTCGATCTGGTGGAACAACGCCCTAGAGTGAAGCCTAGGTTGCCTGGAACGTAGAATTGGCCATCACTTTCAAACTGCTAGCAATTATTCCTGTTATATGATGGATACACTGTTGTATTTTTATTGCATTTTATGCTTCGGGCGTTGACTTCTAAGGCCCTAACTATTCAATCCGTTGGAGCAACGCCCTAGGGTGAAGCCCAGTTTTCTCGGAAAGTAGAAATGACCATAAGTTTCATACTGGTTGCAATTATTCGTTTTATACGATGGAAAAACTGTTGTATATATATTGTATTTTATGCTTCTGGCGTTGACTTCTAAGACACTAACTATTCGATCTGTGGATCAACGCCCTAGAGTGAAGCCTAGGTTGCCCGGAACGTAGAATTGGCCATCACTTTCAAACTGGTTGCAATTATTCCTTATATATGATGGAAACACTGTTGTATTTTTTTTGCATTTTATTGTTCGGGCGTTGACTTCTAAGGCCCTAGCTGTTCAATCTGTTGGAGCAACGCCCTAGGGTGAAGCCTAGGTTGCTGGGAAAGTAGAAATGTCCATAAGTTTCATACTGGTTGCAATTATTCGTTTTATACGATGGAAAAACTGTTGTATTTATATTGTATTTTATGCTTCTGGCGTTGACTTCCAAGGCACTAACTATTCGATCTGGTGGAGGAACGCAATAGAGTGATGCCTAGGTTGCCCGGAACGTAGAATTGGCCATCAATTTGAAACTGGTTGCAATTATACCTGTTATATGATGGATAGACTGTTGTATTTTTATTGCATTTTATGCTTCGGGCGTTGACTTCTAAGGCCCTAACTATTCAATCTGTTGGAGCAACGCCCTAGGGTGAAGCCTAGGTTGCTCTGAAAGTAGAAATGACCATAAATTTCATACTGGTTGCAATTATTCGTTTTATACGATGGAAAAGCTGTTGTATTTATATTGTATTTTATGCTTCTGTCGTTGACTTCTAAGGCACTATCTATTCGATCTGGTGGAGCAACGCCCTAGAGCGAAGCCTAGGTTGCCCGGAACGTAGGATTGGCCATCACTTTCAAACTGGTTGCAATTATTCCTGTTATATGATGGAAACACTGTTGTATTTTTTTTGCATTTTATGGTTCCTGCGTTGACTTCTAAGGTCCTAACTATTCAGTCTGTTGGAGCAACGCCCTAGGGTGAAGCCTAGGTTGCTCGAAAAGTAGAAATGACCATAAGTTTCACACTGGGTGGAATTATTCGTTTTATACGATGGAAAAACTGTTGTATTTATATTGTATTTTATGCTTCTGGCGTTGACTTCTAAGGCACTAACTATTCGATCTGGTGGAACAACGCCCTAGAGTGAAGCCCAGGTTGCCCGGAACGTAGAATTGGCCATCACTTTCAAACTGCTAGCAATTATTCCTGTTATATGATGGATACACTGTTGTATTTTTATTGCATTTTATGCTTCGGGCGTTGACTTCTAAGGCCCTAACTATTCAATCCGTTGGAGCAACGCCCTCGGGTGAAGCCTAGGTTTCTCGGAAAGTAGAAATGACCATAAGTTTCATACTGGTTGCAATTATTCGTTTTATACGATGGAAAAACTGTTGTATATATATTGTATTTTATGCTTCTGGCGTTGACTTCTAAGGCGCTAACTATTCGATCTGTGGATCAACGCCCTAGAGTGAAGCCTAGGTTGCCCGGAACGTAGAATTGGCCATCACTTTCAAACTGGTTGCAATTATTCCTTATATATGATGGAAACACTGTTGCATTTTTTTTGCATTTTATTGTTCGGGCGTTGACTTCTAAGGCCCTAACTATTCAATCTGTTGGAGCAACGCCCTAGGGTGAAGCCTAGGTTGCTGGGAAAGTAGAAATGTCCATAAGTTTCATACTGGTTGCAATTATTCGTTTCATACGATGGAAAAACTGTTGTATTTATATTGTATTTTATGCTTCTGGCGTTGACTTCCAAGGCACTAACTATTCGATCTGGTGGAGCAACGCAATAGAGTGATGCCTAAGTTGCCCGGAACGTAGAATTGGCCATCAATTTGAAACTGGTTCAATTATACCTGTTATATGATGGACAGACTGTTGTATTTTTATTGCATTTTATGCTTCGGGCGTTGACTTCTAAGGCCCTAACTATTCAATCCGTTGGAGCAACGCCCTAGGGTGAAGCCTAGGTTGCTCGGAAAGTAGAAATGACCATAAGTTTCATACTGGTTGCAATTATTCGTTTTATACGATGGAAAAACTGTTGTATTTATATTGTATTTTATGCTTCTGCCGTTGACTTCTAAGGCACTATCTATTCGATCTGGTGGAGCAACGCCCTAGAGCGAAGCCTAGGTTGCCCGGAACGTAGGATTGGCCATCACTTTGAAACTGGTTGCAATTATTCCTGTTATATGATGGAAACACTGTTGTATTTTTTTTGCATTTTATGGTTCGGGCGTTGACTTCTAAGGTCCTAACTATTCAATCTGTTGGAGCAACGCCCTAGGGTGAAGCCTAGGATGCTCGGAAAGTAGAAATGACCATAAGTTTCATACTGGGTGCAATTATTCGTTTTATACGATGGAAAAACTGTTGTATTTATATTGCATTTTATGCTTCTGGCGTTGACTTCTAAGGCACTAACTATTCGATCTGGTGGAACAACGCCCTAGAGTGAAGCCTAGGTTGCCCGGAACGTAGAATTGGCCATCACTTTCAGACTGCTAGCAATTATTCCTGTTATATGATGGATACACTGTTGTATTTTTATTGCATTTTATGCTTCGGGCGTTGACTTCTAAGGCCCTAACTATTCAATCCGTTGGAGCAACGCCCTAGGGTGAAGCCTAGGTTTCTCGGAAAGTAGAAATGACCATAAGTTTCATACTGGTTGCAATTATTCGTTTTATACGATGGAAAAACTGTTGTATATATATTGTATTTTATGCTTCTGGCGTTGACTTCTAAGGCACTAACTATTCGATCTGTGGATCAACGCCCTACAGTGAAGCCTAGGTTGCCCGGAACGTAGAATTGGCCATCACTTTCAAACTGGTTGCAATTATTCCTTATATATGATGGAAACACTGTTGTATTTTTTTTGCATTTTATTGTTCGGGCGTTGACTTCTAAGGCCCTAACTATTCAATCTGTTGGAGCAACGCCCTAGGGTGAAGCCTAGGTTGCTCGGAAAGTAGAAATGTCCATAAGTTTCATACTGGTTGCAATTATTCGTTTTATACGATGGAAAAACTGTTGTATTTATATTGTATTTTATGCTTCTGGCGTTGACTTCCAAAGCACTAACTATTCGATCTGGTGGAGCAACGCAATAGAGTGATGCCTAGGTTGCCCGGAACGTAGAATTGGCCATCAATTTGAAACTGGTTGCAATTATACCTGTTATATGATGGATACACTGTTGTATTTTTATTGCATTTTATGCTTCTGGCGTAGACTTCTAAGGCCCTAGCTATTCAATCTGTTGGACCAACGCCCTAGGGTGAAGCCTAGGTTGCTCGGAAAGTAGAAATGTCCATAAGTTTCATACTGGTTGCAATTATTCGTTTTATACGATGGAAAAACTGTTGTATTTATATTGTATTTTATGCTTCTGGCGTTGACTTCCAAAGCACTAACTATTCGATCTGGTGGAGCAACGCAATAGAGTGATGCCTAGGTTGCCCGGAACGTAGAATTGGCCATCAATTTGAAACTGGTTGCAATTATACCTGTTATATGATGGATACACTGTTGTATTTTTATTGCATTTTATGCTTCTGGCGTAGACTTCTAAGGCCCTAGCTATTCAATCTGTTGGACCAACGCCCTAGGGTGAAGCATAGGTTGTTCGGAAAGTAGAAATGAACATAAGTTTCATACTGGTTGCAATTATTCGTTTTATACGATGGAAAAACTGTTGTATTTATATTGTATTTTATGCTTCTGGCGTTGACTTCTAAGGCACTAACTATTCGATCTGGTGGAGCAACGCCCTAGAGTGAAGCCTAGGATGCCCGGAACGTAGAATTGGCCATCACTTTCTAACTGGTTGCAATTATTCCCGATATATGATGGAAACACTGCTGTATTTTTTTTGCATTTTATTGTTCGGGCGTAGACTTCTAAGGCCCTAGCTATTCAATCTGTTGGACCAACGCCCTAGGGTGAAGCATAGGTTGTTCGGAAAGTAGAAATGAACATAAGTTTCATACTGGTTGCAATTATTCGTTTTATACGATGAAAAAACTGTTGTATTTATATTGTATTTTATGCTTCTGGCGTTGACTTCTAAGGCCCTAGCTGTTCGATCTAGTGGAGCAACGCCCCAGAATGAAGCCCAGGTTGCCCGGAAAGGAGAAATGACCATCACTTTCTAACTGGTTGCAATTAATCCTTCTATACGATGGAAAAGCTGTTGTATTTATATTGTATTTTATGCTTCTGGCGTTGACTTCTAAGGCACTAACTATTCGATCTGGTGGAGCAAGGCCCTAGAGTGAAGCCTAGGTTGCCCGGAACGTAGAATTGGCCATCACTTTCAAACTGGTTGCAATTATTCCCGATATATGATGGAAACACTGCTGTATTTTTTTTGCATTTTATGCTTCGGGCGTTGACTTCTAAGGCCCTAGCTATTCAATCTGTTGGACCAACGCCCTAGGGTGAAGCCTAGGTTGTTCGGAAAGTAGAAATGACCATAAGTTTCATACTGGTTGCAATTATTCGTTTTATACGATGGAAAAACTGTTGTATTTATATTGTATTTTATGCTTCTGGCGTTGACTTCTAAGGCACTAACTATTCGATCTGGTGGAGCAACGCCCTAGAGCGAAGCCTAGGTTGCCCGGAACGTAGGATTGGCCATCACTTTGAAACTGGTTGCAATTATTCCTGTTATATGATGGAAACACTGTTGTATTTTTTTTGCATTTTATGGTTCGGGCGTTGACTTCTAAGGTCCTAACTATTCAATCTGTTGGAGCAACGCCCTAGGGTGAAGCCTAGGATGCTCGGAAAGTAGAAATGACCATAAGTTTCATACTGGGTGCAATTATTCGTTTTATACGATGGAAAAACTGTTGTATTTATATTGCATTTTATGCTTCTGGCGTTGACTTCTAAGGCACTAACTATTCGATCTGGTGGAACAACGCCCTAGAGTGAAGCCTAGGTTGCCCGGAACGTAGAATTGGCCATCACTTTCAAACTGCTAGCAATTATTCCTGTTATATGATGGATACACTGTTGTATTTTTATTGCATTTTATGCTTCGGGCGTTGACTTCTAAGGCCCTAACTATTCAATCCGTTGGAGCAACGCCCTAGGGTGAAGCCTAGGTTTCTCGGAAAGTAGAAATGACCATAAGTTTCATACTGGTTGCAATTATTCGTTTTATACGATGGAAAAACTGTTGTATATATATTGTATTTTATGCTTCTGGCGTTGACTTCTAAGGCACTAACTATTCGATCTGTGGATCAACGCCCTAGAGTGAAGCCTAGGTTGCCCGGAACGTAGAATTGGCCATCACTTTCAAACTGGTTGCAATTATTCCTTATATATGATGGAAACACTGTTGTATTTTTTTTGCATTATATTGTTCGGGCGTTGACTTCTAAGGCCCTAACTATTCAATCTGTTGGAGCAACGCCCTAGGGTGAAGCCTAGGTTGCTCGGAAAGTAGAAATGTCCATAAGTTTCATACTGGTTGCAATTATTCGTTTTATACGATGGAAAAACTGTTGTATTTATATTGTATTTTATGCTTCTGGCGTAGACTTCTAAGGCCCTAGCTATTCAATCTGTTGGAGCAACGCCCTAGGGTGAAGCATAGGTTGTTCGGAAAGTAGAAATGAACATAAGTTTCATACTGGTTGCAATTATTCGTTTTATACGATGGAAAAACTGTTGTATTTATATTGTATTTTATGCTTCTGGCGTTGACTTCTAAGGCACTAACTATTCGATCTGGTGGAGCAACGCCCTAGAGTGAAGCCTAGGATGCCCGGAACGTAGAATTGGCCATCACTTTCTAACTGGTTGCAATTATTCCCGATATATGATGGAAACACTGTTGTATTTTTTTTGCATTTTATTGTTCGGGCGTTGACTTCTAAGGCCCTAACTATTCGATCTGGTGGAGCAAGGCCCTAGAGTGAAGCCTAGGTTGCCCGGAACGTAGAATTGGCCATCACTTTCAAACTGGTTGCAATTATTCCCGATATATGATGGAAACACTGCTGTATTTTTTTTGCATTTTATGGTTCGGGCGTTGACTTCTAAGGCCCTAACTATTCAATCTGTTGGAGCAACGCCCTAGGGTGAAGCCTAGGTTGCTCGGAAATTAGAAATGACCATTAGTTTCATACTGGTTGCAATTATTCGTTTTGTACGATGGAAAAGCTGTTGTATTTATATTGTATTTTATGCTTCTGGCGTTGACTTCTAAGGCACTAACTATTCGATCTGGTGGAGCAAGGCCCTAGAGTGAAGCCTAGGTTGCCCGGAACGTAGAATTGGCCATCACTTTCAAACTGGTTGCAATTATTCCCGATATATGATGGAAACACTGCTGTATTTTTTTTGCATTTTATGGTTCGGGCGTTGACTTCTAAGGCCCTAACTATTCAATCTGTTGGAGCAACGCCCTAGGGTGAAGCCTGGGTTGCTCGGAAATTAGAAATGACCATTAGTTTCATACTGGTTGCAATTATTCGTTTTGTACGATGGAAAAGCTGTTGTATTTATATTGTATTTTATGCTTTGGCGTTGACTTCTAAGGCACTAACTATTCGATCTGGTGGAGCAACGCCCCAGAGTGAAGCCTATGTTGCCCGGAACGTAGAACTGGCCATCACTTTCAAACTGGTTGCAATTATTCCTGTTATATGATGGATACACTGCTGTATTTTTTTTGCATTTTATTGTTCGGGCGTTGACTTCTAAGGCCCTAACTATTCAATCTGTCGGAGCAACGCCCTAGGGTGAAGCCTAGGTTGCTGGGAATGTAGAAATGTCCATAAGTTTCATACTGGTTGCAATTATTCGTTTTATACGATGGAAAAGCTGTTGTATTTATATTGTATTTTCTGCTTCTGGCGTTGACTTCTAAGGCACTAACTATTCGATCTGGTGGAGCAACGCCCTAGAGTGAAGCCTAGGTTGCCCGGAACGTAGGATTGGCCATCACTTTCAAACTGGTTGCAATTATTCCTGTTATATGATGGAAACACTGTTGTATTTTTTTTGCATTTTATGGTTCGGGCGTTGACTTATAAGGTCCTAACTATTCAATCTGTTGGAGCAACGCCCTAGGGTGAAGCCTAGGATGCTCGGAAAGTAGAAATGACCATAAGTTTCATACTGGGTGCAATTATTCGTTTTATACGATGGAAAAACTGTTGCATTTATATTGTATTTTATGCTTCTGGCGTTGACTTCTAAGGCACTAACTATTCGATCTGGTGGAACAACGCCCTAGAGTGAAGCCTAGGTTGCCCGGAACGTAGAATTGGCCATCACTTTAAAACTGGTTGCAATTATTCCCCATATATGGTGGAAACACTGTTGCATTTTTTTTGCATTTTATGGTCCGGGCGTTGACTTCTAAGGCCCTAACTATTCAATCTGTTGGAGCAACGCCCTAGGGTGAAGCCTAGGTTGCTCGGAAAGTAGAAATGACCATAAGTTTCATACTGGTTGCAATTATTCGTTTTATACGATGGAAAAACTGTTGTATTTATATTGTATTTTATGCTTCTGGCGTTGACTTCTAAGGCACTAACTATTCGATCTGGTGGAGCAACGCCCTAGAGCGAAGCCTAGGTTGCCCGGAACGTAGGATTGGCCATCACTTTGAAACTGGTTGCAATTATTCCTGTTATATGATGGAAACACTGTTGTATTTTTTTTGCATTTTATGGTTCGGGCGTTGACTTCTAAGGTCCTAACTATTCAATCTGTTGGAGCAACGCCCTAGGGTGAAGCCTAGGATGCTCGGAAAGTAGAAATGACCATAAGTTTCATACTGGGTGCAATTATTCGTTTTATACGATGGAAAAACTGTTGTATTTATATTGCATTTTATGCTTCTGGCGTTGACTTCTAAGGCACTAACTATTCGATCTGGTGGAACAACGCCCTAGAGTGAAGCCTAGGTTGCCCGGAACGTAGAATTGGCCATCACTTTCAAACTGCTAGCAATTATTCCTGTTATATGATGGATACACTGTTGTATTTTTATTGCATTTTATGCTTCGGGCGTTGACTTCTAAGGCCCTAACTATTCAATCCGTTGGAGCAACGCCCTAGGGTGAAGCCTAGGTTTCTCGGAAAGTAGAAATGACCATAAGTTTCATACTGGTTGCAATTATTCGTTTTATACGATGGAAAAACTGTTGTATATATATTGTATTTTATGCTTCTGGCGTTGACTTCTAAGGCACTAACTATTCGATCTGTGGATCAACGCCCTAGAGTGAAGCCTAGGTTGCCCGGAACGTAGAATTGGCCATCACTTTCAAACTGGTTGCAATTATTCCTTATATATGATGGAAACACTGTTGTATTTTTTTTGCATTATATTGTTCGGGCGTTGACTTCTAAGGCCCTAACTATTCAATCTGTTGGAGCAACGCCCTAGGGTGAAGCCTAGGTTGCTCGGAAAGTAGAAATGTCCATAAGTTTCATACTGGTTGCAATTATTCGTTTTATACGATGGAAAAACTGTTGTATTTATATTGTATTTTATGCTTCTGGCGTTGACTTCCAAAGCACTAACTATTCGATCTGGTGGAGCAACGCAATAGAGTGATGCCTAGGTTGCCCGGAACGTAGAATTGGCCATCAATTTGAAACTGGTTGCAATTATACCTGTTATATGATGGATACACTGTTGTATTTTTATTGCATTTTATGCTTCTGGCGTAGACTTCTAAGGCCCTAGCTATTCAATCTGTTGGAGCAACGCCCTAGGGTGAAGCATAGGTTGTTCGGAAAGTAGAAATGAACATAAGTTTCATACTGGTTGCAATTATTCGTTTTATACGATGGAAAAACTGTTGTATTTATATTGTATTTTATGCTTCTGGCGTTGACTTCTAAGGCACTAACTATTCGATCTGGTGGAGCAACGCCCTAGAGTGAAGCCTAGGATGCCCGGAACGTAGAATTGGCCATCACTTTCTAACTGGTTGCAATTATTCCCGATATATGATGGAAACACTGTTGTATTTTTTTTGCATTTTATTGTTCGGGCGTTGACTTCTAAGGCCCTAACTATTCAATCTGTTGGAGCAACGCCCTAGGGTGAAGCCTAGGTTGCTCGGAAAGTAGAAATATCCGTAAGTTTCATACTGGTTGCAATTATTCGTTTTATACGATGGAAGAACTGTTGTATTTATACTGTATTTTATGCTTCTGGCGTTGACTTCTAAGGCACTAACTGTTCGATCTGGTGGAGCAACGCGCTAGAGTGAAGCCTAGGTTGCCCGCAACGTAGAATTGGCCATCACTTTCAAACTGGTTGCAATTATTCCTGTTATATGATGGAAACACTGTTGTATTTTTATTGCATTTTAAGCTTCGGGCGTTGACTTCTAAGGCCCTAACTATTCAATCTGTTGGGGCAACTCCCTAGGGTGAAGCCTAGGTTGCTCGGAAAGTAGAAATGACCATAAGTTTCATACTGGTTGCAATTATTCGTTTTATACGACGAAAAAACTGTTGTATTTATATTGTATTTTATGCTTCTGGCGTTGACTTCTAAGGCCCTAGCTGTTCGATCTAGTGGAGCAACGCCCCAGAATGAAGCCCAGGTTGCCCGGAAAGGAGAAATGACCATCACTTTCTAACTGGTTGCAATTAATCCTTCTATACGATGGAAAAGCTGTTGTATTTATATTGTATTTTATGCTTCTGGCGTTGACTTCTAAGGCACTAACTATTCGATCTGGTGGAGCAAGGCCCTAGAGTGAAGCCTAGGTTGCCCGGAACGTAGAATTGGCCATCACTTTCAAACTGGTTGCAATTATTCCCGATATATGATGGAAACACTGCTGTATTTTTTTTGCATTTTATGGTTCGGGCGTTGACTTCTAAGGCCCTAACTATTCAATCTGTTGGAGCAACGCCCTAGGGTGAAGCCTGGGTTGCTCGGAAATTAGAAATGACCATTAGTTTCATACTGGTTGCAATTATTCGTTTTGTACGATGGAAAAGCTGTTGTATTTATATTGTATTTTATGCTTTGGCGTTGACTTCTAAGGCACTAACTATTCGATCTGGTGGAGCAACGCCCCAGAGTGAAGCCTATGTTGCCCGGAACGTAGAACTGGCCATCACTTTCAAACTGGTTGCAATTATTCCTGTTATATGATGGATACACTGCTGTATTTTTTTTGCATTTTATTGTTCGGGCGTTGACTTCTAAGGCCCTAACTATTCAATCTGTCGGAGCAACGCCCTAGGGTGAAGCCTAGGTTGCTGGGAATGTAGAAATGTCCATAAGTTTCATACTGGTTGCAATTATTCGTTTTATACGATGGAAAAGCTGTTGTATTTATATTGTATTTTCTGCTTCTGGCGTTGACTTCTAAGGCACTAACTATTCGATCTGGTGGAGCAACGCCCTAGAGTGAAGCCTAGGTTGCCCGGAACGTAGGATTGGCCATCACTTTCAAACTGGTTGCAATTATTCCTGTTATATGATGGAAACACTGTTGTATTTTTTTTGCATTTTATGGTTCGGGCGTTGACTTATAAGGTCCTAACTATTCAATCTGTTGGAGCAACGCCCTAGGGTGAAGCCTAGGATGCTCGGAAAGTAGAAATGACCATAAGTTTCATACTGGGTGCAATTATTCGTTTTATACGATGGAAAAACTGTTGCAATTATATTGTATTTTATGCTTCTGGCGTTGACTTCTAAGGCACTAACTATTCGATCTGGTGGAACAACGCCCTAGAGTGAAGCCTAGGTTGCCCGGAACGTAGAATTGGCCATCACTTTAAAACTGGTTGCAATTATTCCCCATATATGGTGGAAACACTGTTGCATTTTTTTTGCATTTTATGGTCCGGGCGTTGACTTCTAAGGCCCTAACTATTCAATCTGTTGGAGCAACGCCCCAGGGTGAAGCCTAGGTTGCTGGTAAAGTAGAAATGACCATAAGTTTCATACTGGGTGCAATTATTCGTTTTATACACTGGAAAAACTGTTGCATTTATATTGTATTTTATGCTTCTGGCGTTGACTTCTAAGGCACTATCTATTCGATCTGGTGGAGCAACGCCCTAGAGCGAAGCCTAGGTTGCCCGGAACGTAGGATTGGCCATCACTTTCAAACTGGTTGCAATTATTCCTGTTATATGATGGAAACACTGTTGTATTTTTTTTGCATTTTATGGTTCGGGCGTTGACTTCTAAGGTCCTAACTATTCAATCTGTTGGAGCAACGCCCTAGGGTGAAGCCTAGGATGCTCGGAAAGTAGAAATGACCATAAGTTTCATACTGGGTGCAATTATTCGTTTTATACAATGGAAAAACTGTTGCATTTATATTGTATTTTATGCTTCTGGCGTTGACTTCTAAGGCACTAACTATTCGATCTGGTGGAACAACGCCCTAGAGTGAAGCCTAGGTTGCCAGGAACGTAGAATTGGCCATCACTTTCAAACTGCTTGCAATTATTCCTGTTATATGATGGATACACTGTTGTATTTTTATTGCATTTTATGCTTCGGGCGTTGACTTCTATGGCCCTAACTATTCAATCCGTTGGAGCAACGCGCTAGGGTGAAGCCTAGGTTGCTCGGAAAGTAGAAATGACCATAAGTTTCATACTGGTTGCAATTATTCGTTTTATACGATGGAAAAACTGTTGTATTTATATTGTATTTTATGCTTCTGGTGTTGACTTCTAAGGCACTAACTATTCGATCTGGTGGAGCAACGCCCTAGAGTGAAGCCTAGGTTGCCCGGAACCTAGAATTGGCCATCACTTTCAAACTGGTTGCAATTATTCCCGATATATGATGGAAACACTGTTGTATTTTTTTTGCATTTTATTGTTCGGGCGTTGACTTCTAAGGCCCTAACTATTCAATCTGTTGGAGCAACGCCCTAGGGTGAAGCCTAGGTTGCTCGGAAAGTAGAAATATCCATAAGTTTCATACTGGGTGCAATTATTCGTTTTATACACTGGAAAAACTGTTGCATTTATATTGTATTTTATGCTTCTGGCGTTGACTTCTAAGGCACTATCTATTCGATCTGGTGGAGCAACGCCCTAGAGCGAAGCCTAGGTTGCCCGGAACGTAGGATTGGCCATCACTTTCAAACTGGTTGCAATTATTCCTGTTATATGATGGAAACACTGTTGTATTTTTTTTGCATTTTATGCTTCGGGCGTTGACTTCTATGGCCCTAACTATTCAATCCGTTGGAGCAACGCGCTAGGGTGAAGCCTAGGTTGCTCGGAAAGTAGAAATGACCATAAGTTTCATACTGGTTGCAATTATTCGTTTTATACGATGGAAAAACTGTTGTATTTATATTGTATTTTATGCTTCTGGTGTTGACTTCTAAGGCACTAACTATTCGATCTGGTGGAGCAACGCCCTAGAGTGAAGCCTAGGTTGCCCGGAACCTAGAATTGGCCATCACTTTCAAACTGGTTGCAATTATTCCCGATATATGATGGAAACACTGTTGTATTTTTTTTGCATTTTATTGTTCGGGCGTTGACTTCTAAGGCCCTAACTGTTCAATCTGTTGGAGCAACGCCCTAGGGTGAAGCCTAGGTTGCTCGGAAAGTAGAAATATCCATAAGTTTCATACTGGTTGCAATTATTCGTTTTATACGATGAAAAAACTGTTGTATTTATATTGTATTTTATGCTTCTGGCGTTGACTTCTAAGGCCCTAGCTGTTCGATCTGGTGGAGCAAGGCCCTCGAGTGAAGCCTAGGTTGCCCGGAACGTAGAATTGGCCATCACTTTCAAACTGGTTGCAATTATTCCCGATATATGATGGAAACACTGTTGTATTTTTTTTGCATTTTATGGTTCGGGCGTTGACTTATAAGGTCCTAACTATTCAATCTGTTGGAGCAACGCCCTAGGGTGAAGCCTAGGATGCTCGGAAAGTAGAAATGACCATAAGTTTCATACTGGGTGCAATTATTCGTTTTATACGATGGAAAAACTGTTGCATTTATATTGTATTTTATGCTTCTGGCGTTGACTTCTAAGGCACTAACTATTCGATCTGGTGGAACAACGCCCTAGAGTGAAGCCTAGGTTGCCCGGAACGTAGAATTGGCCATCACTTTCAAACTGGTGGCAATTATTCCCGATATATGGTGGAAACACTGTTGCATTTTTTTTGCATTTTATGGTCCGGGCGTTGACTTCTAAGGCCCTAACTATTCAATCTGTTGGAGCAACGCCCTAGGGTGAAGCCTAGGTTGCTGGGAAAGTAGAAATGACCATAAGTTTCATACTGGGTGCAATTATTCGTTTTATACACTGGAAAAACTGTTGCATTTATATTGTATTTTATGCTTCTGGCGTTGACTTCTAAGGCACTATCTATTCGATCTGGTGGAGCAACGCCCTAGAGCGAAGCCTAGGTTGCCCGGAACGTAGGATTGGCCATCACTTTCAAACTGGTTGCAATTATTCCTGTTATATGATGGAAACACTGTTGTATTTTTTTTGCATTTTATGGTTCGGGCGTTGACTTCTAAGGTCCTAACTATTCAATCTGTTGGAGCAACGCCCTAGGGTGAAGCCTAGGATGCTCGGAAAGTAGAAATGACCATAAGTTTCATACTGGGTGCAATTATTCGTTTTATACAATGGAAAAACTGTTGCATTTATATTGTATTTTATGCTTCTGGCGTTGACTTCTAAGGCACTAACTATTCGATCTGGTGGAACAACGCCCTAGAGTGAAGCCTAGGTTGCCAGGAACGTAGAATTGGCCATCACTTTCAAACTGCTTGCAATTATTCCTGTTATATGATGGATACACTGTTGTATTTTTATTGCATTTTATGCTTCGGGCGTTGACTTCTATGGCCCTAACTATTCAATCCGTTGGAGCAACGCGCTAGGGTGAAGCCTAGGTTGCTCGGAAAGTAGAAATGACCATAAGTTTCATACTGGTTGCAATTATTCGTTTTATACGATGGAAAAACTGTTGTATTTATATTGTATTTTATGCTTCTGGTGTTGACTTCTAAGGCACTAACTATTCGATCTGGTGGAGCAACGCCCTAGAGTGAAGCCTAGGTTGCCCGGAACGTAGAATTGGCCATCACTTTCAAACTGGTTGCAATTATTCCCGATATATGATGGAAACACT
Source organism: Calliopsis andreniformis (assembly GCF_051401765.1). Lineage (NCBI taxonomy): Eukaryota > Metazoa > Arthropoda > Insecta > Hymenoptera > Andrenidae > Calliopsis > Calliopsis andreniformis. The sequence goes on from NC_135072.1 coordinate 7,050,436, forward strand.
GTTGTATTTTTTTTGCATTTTATTGTTCGGGCGTTGACTTCTAAGGCCCTAACTATTCAATCTGTTGGAGCAACGCCCTAGGGTGAAGCCTAGGTTGCTCGGAAAGTAGAAATATCCATAAGTTTCATACTGGTTGCAATTATTCGTTTTATACGATGAAAAAACTGTTGTATTTATATTGTTTTTTATGCTTCTGGCGTTGACTTCTAAGGCCCTAGCTGTTCGATCTGGTGGAGCAAGGCCCTAGAGTGAAGCCTAGGTTGCCCGGAACGTAGAATTGGCCATCACTTTCAAACTGGTTGCAATTATTCCCGATATATGATGGAAACACTGTTGTATTTTTTTTGCATTTTATGGTCCGGGCGTTGACTTCTAAGGCCCTAACTATTCAATCTGTTGGAGCAACGACCTAGGGTGAAGCCTAGGTTGCTCGGAAAGTAGAAATGACCATAAGTTTCATACTGGTTGCAATTATTCGTTTTATACGATGGAAAAGCTGTTGTATTTATATTGTATTTTCTGCTTCTGGCGTTGACTTCTAAGGCACTAACTATTCGATCTGGTGGAGCAACGCCCTAGAGTGAAGCCTAGGTTGCCCGGAACGTAGAATTGGCCATCACTTTCAAACTGGTTGCAATTATTCCCGATATATGATGGAAACACTGTTGTATTTTTTTTGCATTTTATGCTTCTGGCGTTGACTTCTAAGGCCCTAGCTATTCAATCTGTTGGACCAACGCCCTAGGGTGAAGCCTATGTTGCTCGGAAAGTAGAAATGTCCATAAGTTTCATACTGGTTGCAATTATTCGTTTTATACGATGGAAAAACTGTTGTATATATATTGTATTTTATGCTTCTGGCGTTGACTTCTAAGGCACTAACTATTCGATCTGTGGATCAACGCCCTAGAGTGAAGCCTAGGTTGCCCGGAACGTAGAATTGGCCATCACTTTCAAACTGGTTGCAATTATTCCTTATATATGATGGAAACACTGTTGTATTTTTTTTGCATTTTATTGTTCGGGCGTTGACTTCTAAGGCCCTAGCTATTCAATCTGTTGGACCAACGCCCTAGGGTGAAGCCTAGGTTGCTCGGAAAGTAGAAATGCACATAAGTTTCATACTGGTTGCAATTATTCGTTTTATACGATGGAAAAACTGTTGTATTTGTATTGTATTTTATGCTTTTGGCGTTGACTTCTAAGGCACTAACTATTCGATCTGGTGGAGCAACGCCCTAGAGTGAAGCCTAGGTTGCCCGGAACGTAGAATTGGCCATCACTTTCAAACTGGTTGCAATTATTCCTGTTATATGATGGATACACTGTTGTATTTTTATTGCATTTTATGCTTCGGGCGTTGACTTCTAAGGCCCTAACTATTCAATCTGTTGGACCAACGCCCTAGGGTGAAGCCTATGTTGCTCGGAAAGTAGAAATGTCCATAAGTTTCATACTGGTTGCAATTATTCGTTTTATACGATGGAAAAACTGTTGTATATATATTGTATTTTATGCTTCTGGCGTTGACTTCTAAGGCACTAACTATTCGATCTGTGGATCAACGCCCTAGAGTGAAGCCTAGGTTGCCCGGAAAGTAGAATTGGCCATCACTTTCAAACTGGTTGCAATTATTCCTTATATATGATGGAAACACTGTTGTATTTTTTTTGCATTTTATTGTTCGGGCGTCGACTTCTAAGGCCCTAACTATTCAATCTGTTGGAGCAACGCCCTTGGGTGAAGCCTAGGTTGCTGGGAAAGTAGAAATGTCCATAAGTTTCATACTGGTTGCAATTATTCGTTTTATACGATGGAAAAACTGTTGTATTTATATTGTATTTTATGCTGCTGCCGTTGACTTCTAAGGCACTATCTATTCGATCTGGTGGAGCAACGCCCTAGAGCGAAGCCTAGGTTGCCCGGAACGTAGGATTGGCCATCACTTTCAAACTGGTTGCAATTATTCCTGTTATATGATGGAAACACTGTTGTATTTTTTTTGCATTTTATGGTTCGGGCGTTGACTTCTAAGGTCCTAACTATTCAATCTGTTGGAGCAACGCCCTAGGGTGAAGCCTAGGATGCTCGGAAAGTAGAAATGACCATAAGTTTCATACTGGTTGCAATTATTCGTTTTATACGATGGAAAAACTGTTGTATTTATATTGTATTTTATGCTTCTGGCGTTGACTTCTAAGGCCCTAGCTGTTCGATCTAGTGGAGCAACGCCCTAGAATGAAGCCCAGGTTGCCCGGAAAGGAGAAATGACCATCACTTTCTAACTGGTTGCAATTAATCCTTCTATACGATGGAAAAGCTGTTGTATTTATATTGTATTTTATGCTTCTGGCGTTGACTTCTAAGGCACTAACTACTCGATCTGGTGGAGCAACGCCCTAGAGTGAAGCCAAGGTTGCCCGGAACGTAGAATTGGCCATCACTTTCAAACTGCTTGCAATTATTCCTGTTATATGATGGATACACTGCTGTATTTTTATTGCATTTTATGCTTCGGGCGTTGACTTCTAAGGCCCTAACTATTCAATCTGTTGGACCAACGCCCTAGGGTGAAGCCTATGTTGCTCGGAAAGTAGAAATGTCCATAAGTTTCATACTGGTTGCAATTATTCGTTTTATACGATGGAAAAACTGTTGTATATATATTGTATTTTATGCTTCTGGCGTTGACTTCTAAGGCACTAACTATTCGATCTGTGGATCAACGCCCTAGAGTGAAGCCTAGGTTGCCCGGAACGTAGAATTGGCCATCACTTTCAAACTGGTTGCAATTATTCCTTATATATGATGGAAACACTGTTGTATTTTTTTTGCATTTTATTGTTCGGGCGTTGACTTCTAAGGCCCTAACTATTCAATCTGTTGGAGCAACGCCCTAGGGTGAAGCCTAGGTTGCTGGGAAAGTAGAAATGTCCATAAGTTTCATACTGGTTGCAATTATTCGTTTTATACGATGGAAAAACTGTTGTATTTATATTGTATTTTATGCTTCTGCCGTTGACTTCTAAGGCACTATCTATTCGATCTGGTGGAGCAACGCCCTAAAGCGAAGCCTAGGTTGCCCGGAACGTAGGATTGGCCATCACTTTCAAACTGGTTGCAATTATTCCTGTTATATGATGGAAACACTGTTGTATTTTTTTTGCATTTTATGGTTCGGGCGTTGACTTCTAAGGTCCTAACTATTCAATCTGTTGGAGCAACGCCCTAGGGTGAAGCCTAGGATGCTCGGAAAGTAGAAATGACCATAAGTTTCATACTGGTTGCAATTATTCGTTTTATACGATGGAAAAACTGTTGTATATATATTGTATTTTATGCTTCTGGCGTTGACTTCTAAGGCACTAACTATTCGATCTGTGGATCAACGCCCTAGAGTGAAGCCTAGGTTGCCCGGAACGTAGAATTGGCCATCACTTTCAAACTGGTTGCAATTATTCCCGATATATGATGGAAACACTGTTGTATTTTTTTTGCATTTTATGCTTCTGGCGTTGACTTCTAAGGCCCTAGCTATTCAATCTGTTGGACCAACGCCCTAGGGTGAAGCCTATGTTGCTCGGAAAGTAGAAATGTCCATAAGTTTCATACTGGTTGCAATTATTCGTTTTATACGATGGAAAAACTGTTGTATATATATTGTATTTTATGCTTCTGGCGTTGACTTCTAAGGCACTAACTATTCGATCTGTGGATCAACGCCCTAGAGTGAAGCCTAGGTTGCCCGGAACGTAGAATTGGCCATCACTTTCAAACTGGTTGCAATTATTCCTTATATATGATGGAAACACTGTTGTATTTTTTTTGCATTTTATTGTTCGGGCGTTGACTTCTAAGGCCCTAGCTATTCAATCTGTTGGACCAACGCCCTAGGGTGAAGCCTAGGTTGCTCGGAAAGTAGAAATGCACATAAGTTTCATACTGGTTGCAATTATTCGTTTTATACGATGGAAAAACTGTTGTATTTGTATTGTATTTTATGCTTTTGGCGTTGACTTCTAAGGCACTAACTATTCGATCTGGTGGAGCAACGCCCTAGAGTGAAGCCTAGGTTGCCCGGAACGTAGAATTGGCCATCACTTTCAAACTGGTTGCAATTATTCCTGTTATATGATGGATACACTGTTGTATTTTTATTGCATTTTATGCTTCGGGCGTTGACTTCTAAGGCCCTAACTATTCAATCTGTTGGACCAACGCCCTAGGGTGAAGCCTATGTTGCTCGGAAAGTAGAAATGTCCATAAGTTTCATACTGGTTGCAATTATTCGTTTTATACGATGGAAAAACTGTTGTATATATATTGTATTTTATGCTTCTGGCGTTGACTTCTAAGGCACTAACTATTCGATCTGTGGATCAACGCCCTAGAGTGAAGCCTAGGTTGCCCGGAAAGTAGAATTGGCCATCACTTTCAAACTGGTTGCAATTATTCCTTATATATGATGGAAACACTGTTGTATTTTTTTTGCATTTTATTGTTCGGGCGTCGACTTCTAAGGCCCTAACTATTCAATCTGTTGGAGCAACGCCCTCGGGTGAAGCCTAGGTTGCTGGGAAAGTAGAAATGTCCATAAGTTTCATACTGGTTGCAATTATTCGTTTTATACGATGGAAAAACTGTTGTATTTATATTGTATTTTATGCTGCTGCCGTTGACTTCTAAGGCACTATCTATTCGATCTGGTGGAGCAACGCCCTAGAGCGAAGCCTAGGTTGCCCGGAACGTAGGATTGGCCATCACTTTCAAACTGGTTGCAATTATTCCTGTTATATGATGGAAACACTGTTGTATTTTTTTTGCATTTTATGGTTCGGGCGTTGACTTCTAAGGTCCTAACTATTCAATCTGTTGGAGCAACGCCCTAGGGTGAAGCCTAGGATGCTCGGAAAGTAGAAATGACCATAAGTTTCATACTGGTTGCAATTATTCGTTTTATACGATGGAAAAACTGTTGTATTTATATTGTATTTTATGCTTCTGGCGTTGACTTCTAAGGCCCTAGCTGTTCGATCTAGTGGAGCAACGCCCTAGAATGAAGCCCAGGTTGCCCGGAAAGGAGAAATGACCATCACTTTCTAACTGGTTGCAATTAATCCTTCTATACGATGGAAAAGCTGTTGTATTTATATTGTATTTTATGCTTCTGGCGTTGACTTCTAAGGCACTAACTACTCGATCTGGTGGAGCAACGCCCTAGAGTGAAGCCAAGGTTGCCCGGAACGTAGAATTGGCCATCACTTTCAAACTGCTTGCAATTATTCCTGTTATATGATGGATACACTGCTGTATTTTTATTGCATTTTATGCTTCGGGCGTTGACTTCTAAGGCCCTAACTATTCAATCTGTTGGACCAACGCCCTAGGGTGAAGCCTATGTTGCTCGGAAAGTAGAAATGTCCATAAGTTTCATACTGGTTGCAATTATTCGTTTTATACGATGGAAAAACTGTTGTATATATATTGTATTTTATGCTTCTGGCGTTGACTTCTAAGGCACTAACTATTCGATCTGTGGATCAACGCCCTAGAGTGAAGCCTAGGTTGCCCGGAACGTAGAATTGGCCATCACTTTCAAACTGGTTGCAATTATTCCTTATATATGATGGAAACACTGTTGTATTTTTTTTGCATTTTATTGTTCGGGCGTTGACTTCTAAGGCCCTAACTATTCAATCTGTTGGAGCAACGCCCTAGGGTGAAGCCTAGGTTGCTGGGAAAGTAGAAATGTCCATAAGTTTCATACTGGTTGCAATTATTCGTTTTATACGATGGAAAAACTGTTGTATTTATATTGTATTTTATGCTTCTGCCGTTGACTTCTAAGGCACTATCTATTCGATCTGGTGGAGCAACGCCCTAAAGCGAAGCCTAGGTTGCCCGGAACGTAGGATTGGCCATCACTTTCAAACTGGTTGCAATTATTCCTGTTATATGATGGAAACACTGTTGTATTTTTTTTGCATTTTATGGTTCGGGCGTTGACTTCTAAGGTCCTAACTATTCAATCTGTTGGAGCAACGCCCTAGGGTGAAGCCTAGGATGCTCGGAAAGTAGAAATGACCATAAGTTTCATACTGGTTGCAATTATTCGTTTTATACGATGGAAAAACTGTTGTATTTATATTGTATTTTATGCTTTTGGCGTTGACTTCTAAGGCACTAACTATTCGATCTGGTGGAACAACGCCCTAGAGTGAAGCCTAGGTTGCCCGGAACGTAGAATTGGCCATCACTTTCAAACTGCTTGCAATTATTCCTGTTATATGATGGATACACTGCTGTATTTTTATTGCATTTTATGCTTCGGGCGTTGACTTCTAAGGCCCTAACTATTCAATCTGTTGGACCAACGCCCTAGGGTGAAGCCTAGGTTGCTCGGAAAGTAGAAATGACCATAAGTTTCATACTGGTTGCAATTATTCGTTTTATACGATGGAAAAACTGTTGTATTTATATTGTATTTTATGCTTCTGGCGTTGAGTTCTAAGGCACTAACTATTCGATCTGGTGGAGCAACGCCCTAGAGTGAAGCCTATGTTGCCCGGAACGTAGAATTGGCCATCACTTTCAAACTGGTTGCAATTATACCTGATATATGATGTAAACACTGTTGTATTTTTTTTGCATTTTATGGTTCGGGCGTTGACTTCTAAGGCCCTAGCTATACAATCTGTTGGAGCAACGCCCTAGGGTGAAGCCTAGGTTGCTCGGAAAGTAGAAATGACCATAAGCTTCATACTGGTTGCAATTATTCGTTTTATACGATGGAAAAGCTGTTGTATTTATATTGTATTTTATGCTTCTGGCGTTGACTTCTAAGGCACTAACTATTCGATCTGGTGGAGCAACGCCCTAGAGTGAAGCCTAGGTTGCCCGGAACGTAGAATTGGCCATCACTTTCAAACTGGTTGCAATTATTCCCGATATATGATGGAAACACTGTTGTATTTTTTTTGCATTTTATGCTTCTGGCGTTGACTTCTAAGGCCCTAGCTATTCAATCTGTTGGACCAACGCCCTAGGGTGAAGCCTATGTTTTTCGGAAAGCAGAAATGTCCATAAGTTTCATACTGGTTGCAATTATTCGTTTTATACGATGGAAAAACTGTTGTATATATATTGTATTTTATGCTTCTGGCGTTGACTTCTAAGGCACTAACTATTCGATCTGTGGATCAACGCCCTAGAGTGAAGCCTAGGTTGCCCGGAACGTAGAATTGGCCATCACTTTCAAACTGGTTGCAATTATTCCTTATATATGATGGAAACACTGTTGTATTTTTTTTGCATTTTATTGTTCGGGCGTTGACTTCTAAGGCCCTAGCTATTCAATCTGTTGGACCAACGCCCTAGGGTGAAGCCTAGGTTGCTCGGAAAGTAGAAATGCACATAAGTTTCATACTGGTTGCAATTATTCGTTTTATACGATGGAAAAACTGTTGTATTTGTATTGTATTTTATGCTTTTGGCGTTGACTTCTAAGGCACTAACTATTCGATCTGGTGGAGCAACGCCCTAGAGTGAAGCCTAGGTTGCCCGGAACGTAGAATTGGCCATAACTTTCAAACTGGTTGCAATTATTCCTGTTATATGATGGATACACTGTTGTATTTTTATTGCATTTTATGCTTCGGGCGTTGACTTCTAAGGCCCTAACTATTCAATCTGTTGGACCAACGCCCTAGGGTGAAGCCTATGTTGCTCGGAAAGTAGAAATGTCCATAAGTTTCATACTGGTTGCAATTATTCGTTTTATACGATGGAAAAACTGTTGTATATATATTGTATTTTATGCTTCTGGCGTTGACTTCTAAGGCACTAACTATTCGATCTGTGGATCAACGCCCTAGAGTGAAGCCTAGGTTGCCCGGAAAGTAGAATTGGCCATCACTTTCAAACTGGTTGCAATTATTCCTTATATATGATGGAAACACTGTTGTATTTTTTTTGCATTTTATTGTTCGGGCGTCGACTTCTAAGGCCCTAACTATTCAATCTGTTGGAGCAACGCCCTTGGGTGAAGCCTAGGTTGCTGGGAAAGTAGAAATGTCCATAAGTTTCATACTGGTTGCAATTATTCGTTTTATACGATGGAAAAACTGTTGTATTTATATTGTATTTTATGCTGCTGCCGTTGACTTCTAAGGCACTATCTATTCGATCTGGTGGAGCAACGCCCTAGAGCGAAGCCTAGGTTGCCCGGAACGTAGGATTGGCCATCACTTTCAAACTGGTTGCAATTATTCCTGTTATATGATGGAAACACTGTTGTATTTTTTTTGCATTTTATGGTTCGGGCGTTGACTTCTAAGGTCCTAACTATTCAATCTGTTGGAGCAACGCCCTAGGGTGAAGCCTAGGATGCTCGGAAAGTAGAAATGACCATAAGTTTCATACTGGTTGCAATTATTCGTTTTATACGATGGAAAAACTGTTGTATTTATATTGTATTTTATGCTTCTGGCGTTGACTTCTAAGGCCCTAGCTGTTCGATCTAGTGGAGCAACGCCCTAGAATGAAGCCCAGGTTGCCCGGAAAGGAGAAATGACCATCACTTTCTAACTGGTTGCAATTAATCCTTCTATACGATGGAAAAGCTGTTGTATTTATATTGTATTTTATGCTTCTGGCGTTGACTTCTAAGGCACTAACTACTCGATCTGGTGGAGCAACGCCCTAGAGTGAAGCCAAGGTTGCCCGGAACGTAGAATTGGCCATCACTTTCAAACTGCTTGCAATTATTCCTGTTATATGATGGATACACTGCTGTATTTTTATTGCATTTTATGCTTCGGGCGTTGACTTCTAAGGCCCTAACTATTCAATCTGTTGGACCAACGCCCTAGGGTGAAGCCTATGTTGCTCGGAAAGTAGAAATGTCCATAAGTTTCATACTGGTTGCAATTATTCGTTTTATACGATGGAAAAACTGTTGTATATATATTGTATTTTATGCTTCTGGCGTTGACTTCTAAGGCACTAACTATTCGATCTGTGGATCAACGCCCTAGAGTGAAGCCTAGGTTGCCCGGAACGTAGAATTGGCCATCACTTTCAAACTGGTTGCAATTATTCCTTATATATGATGGAAACACTGTTGTATTTTTTTTGCATTTTATTGTTCGGGCGTTGACTTCTAAGGCCCTAACTATTCAATCTGTTGGAGCAACGCCCTAGGGTGAAGCCTAGGTTGCTGGGAAAGTAGAAATGTCCATAAGTTTCATACTGGTTGCAATTAGTCGTTTTATACGATGGAAAAACTGTTGTATTTATATTGTATTTTATGCTTCTGCCGTTGACTTCTAAGGCACTATCTATTCGATCTGGTGGAGCAACGCCCTAAAGCGAAGCCTAGGTTGCCCGGAACGTAGGATTGGCCATCACTTTCAAACTGGTTGCAATTATTCCTGTTATATGATGGAAACACTGTTGTATTTTTTTTGCATTTTATGGTTCGGGCGTTGACTTCTAAGGTCCTAACTATTCAATCTGTTGGAGCAACGCCCTAGGGTGAAGCCTAGGATGCTCGGAAAGTAGAAATGACCATAAGTTTCATACTGGTTGCAATTATTCGTTTTATACGATGGAAAAACTGTTGTATTTATATTGTATTTTATGCTTTTGGCGTTGACTTCTAAGGCACTAACTATTCGATCTGGTGGAACAACGCCCTAGAGTGAAGCCTAGGTTGCCCGGAACGTAGAATTGGCCATCACTTTCAAACTGCTTGCAATTATTCCTGTTATATGATGGATACACTGCTGTATTTTTATTGCATTTTATGCTTCGGGCGTTGACTTCTAAGGCCCTAACTATTCAATCTGTTGGACCAACGCCCTAGGGTGAAGCCTAGGTTGCTCGGAAAGTAGAAATGACCATAAGTTTCATACTGGTTGCAATTATTCGTTTTATACGACGAAAAAACTGTTGTATTTATATTGTACTTTATGCTTCTGGCGTTGACTTCTAAGGCCCTAGCTGTTCGATCTAGTGGAGCAACGCCCCAGAATGAAGCCCAGGTTGCCCGGAAAGGAGAAATGACCATCACTTTCTAACTGGTTGCAATTAATCCTTCTATACGATGGAAAAGCTGTTGTATTTATATTGTATTTTATGCTTCTGGCGTTGACTTCTAAGGCACTAACTATTCGATCTGGTGGAGCAAGGCCCTAGAGTGAAGCCTAGGTTGCCCGGAACGTAGAATTGGCCATCACTTTCAAACTGGTTGCAATTATTCCCGATATATGATGGAAACACTGCTGTATTTTTTTTGCATTTTATGGTTCGGGCGTTGACTTCTAAGGCCCTAACTATTCAATCTGTTGGAGCAACGCCCTAGGGTGAAGCCTGGGTTGCTCGGAAAGTAGAAATGACCATAAGTTTCATACTGGTTGCAATTATTCGTTTTATACGATGGAAAAACTGTTGTATTTATATTGTATTTTATGCTTCTGGTGTTGACTTCTAAGGCACTAACTATTCGATCTGGTGGAGCAACGCCCTAGAGTGAAGCCTAGGTTGCCCGGAACCTAGAATTGGCCATCACTTTCAAACTGGTTGCAATTATTCCCGATATATGATGGAAACACTGTTGTATTTTTTTTGCATTTTATTGTTCGGGCGTTGACTTCTAAGGCCCTAACTGTTCAATCTGTTGGAGCAACGCCCTAGGGTGAAGCCTAGGTTGCTCGGAAAGTAGAAATATCCATAAGTTTCATACTGGTTGCAATTATTCGTTTTATACGATGAAAAAACTGTTGTATTTATATTGTATTTTATGCTTCTGGCGTTGACTTCTAAGGCCCTAGCTGTTCGATCTGGTGGAGCAAGGCCCTCGAGTGAAGCCTAGGTTGCCCGGAACGTAGAATTGGCCATCACTTTCAAACTGGTTGCAATTATTCCCGATATATGATGGAAACACTGTTGTATTTTTTTTGCATTTTATGGTTCGGGCGTTGACTTATAAGGTCCTAACTATTCAATCTGTTGGAGCAACGCCCTAGGGTGAAGCCTAGGATGCTCGGAAAGTAGAAATGACCATAAGTTTCATACTGGGTGCAATTATTCGTTTTATACGATGGAAAAACTGTTGCATTTATATTGTATTTTATGCTTCTGGCGTTGACTTCTAAGGCACTAACTATTCGATCTGGTGGAACAACGCCCTAGAGTGAAGCCTAGGTTGCCCGGAACGTAGAATTGGCCATCACTTTCAAACTGGTGGCAATTATTCCCGATATATGGTGGAAACACTGTTGCATTTTTTTTGCATTTTATGGTCCGGGCGTTGACTTCTAAGGCCCTAACTATTCAATCTGTTGGAGCAACGCCCTAGGGTGAAGCCTAGGTTGCTGGGAAAGTAGAAATGACCATAAGTTTCATACTGGGTGCAATTATTCGTTTTATACACTGGAAAAACTGTTGCATTTATATTGTATTTTATGCTTCTGGCGTTGACTTCTAAGGCACTATCTATTCGATCTGGTGGAGCAACGCCCTAGAGCGAAGCCTAGGTTGCCCGGAACGTAGGATTGGCCATCACTTTCAAACTGGTTGCAATTATTCCTGTTATATGATGGAAACACTGTTGTATTTTTTTTGCATTTTATGGTTCGGGCGTTGACTTCTAAGGTCCTAACTATTCAATCTGTTGGAGCAACGCCCTAGGGTGAAGCCTAGGATGCTCGGAAAGTAGAAATGACCATAAGTTTCATACTGGGTGCAATTATTCGTTTTATACAATGGAAAAACTGTTGCATTTATATTGTATTTTGTGCTTCTGGCGTTGACTTCTAAGGCACTAACTATTCGATCTGGTGGAACAACGCCCTAGAGTGAAGCCTAGGTTGCCAGGAACGTAGAATTGGCCATCACTTTCAAACTGCTTGCAATTATTCCTGTTATATGATGGATACACTGTTGTATTTTTATTGCATTTTATGCTTCGGGCGTTGACTTCTATGGCCCTAACTATTCAATCCGTTGGAGCAACGCGCTAGGGTGAAGCCTAGGTTGCTCGGAAAGTAGAAATGACCATAAGTTTCATACTGGTTGCAATTATTCGTTTTATACGATGGAAAAACTGTTGTATTTATATTGTATTTTATGCTTCTGGTGTTGACTTCTAAGGCACTAACTATTCGATCTGGTGGAGCAACGCCCTAGAGTGAAGCCTAGGTTGCCCGGAACGTAGAATTGGCCATCACTTTCAAACTGGTTGCAATTATTCCCGATATATGATGGAAACACTGTTGTATTTTTTTTGCATTTTATTGTTCGGGCGTTGACTTCTAAGGCCCTAACTATTCAATCTGTTGGAGCAACGCCCTAGGGTGAAGCCTAGGTTGCTCGGAAAGTAGAAATATCCATAAGTTTCATACTGGTTGCAATTATTCGTTTTATACGATGAAAAAACTGTTGTATTTATATTGTTTTTTATGCTTCTGGCGTTGACTTCTAAGGCCCTAGCTGTTCGATCTGGTGGAGCAAGGCCCTAGAGTGAAGCCTAGGTTGCCCGGAACGTAGAATTGGCCATCACTTTCAAACTGGTTGCAATTATTCCCGATATATGATGGAAACACTGTTGTATTTTTTTTGCATTTTATGGTCCGGGCGTTGACTTCTAAGGCCCTAACTATTCAATCTGTTGGAGCAACGACCTAGGGTGAAGCCTAGGTTGCTCGGAAAGTAGAAATGACCATAAGTTTCATACTGGTTGCAATTATTCGTTTTATACGATGGAAAAGCTGTTGTATTTATATTGTATTTTCTGCTTCTGGCGTTGACTTCTAAGGCACTAACTATTCGATCTGTGGATCAACGCCCTAGAGTGAAGCCTAGGTTGCCCGGAACGTAGAATTGGCCATCACTTTCAAACTGGTTGCAATTATTCCTTATATATGATGGAAACACTGTTGTATTTTTTTTGCATTTTATTGTTCGGGCGTTGACTTCTAAGGCCCTAACTATTCAATCTGTTGGAGCAACGCCCTAGGGTGAAGCCTAGGTTGCTGGGAAAGTAGAAATGTCCATAAGTTTCATACTGGTTGCAATTATTCGTTTTATACGATGGAAAAACTGTTGTATTTATATTGTATTTTATGCTTCTGCCGTTGACTTCTAAGGCACTATCTATTCGATCTGGTGGAGCAACGCCCTAAAGCGAAGCCTAGGTTGCCCGGAACGTAGGATTGGCCATCACTTTCAAACTGGTTGCAATTATTCCTGTTATATGATGGAAACACTGTTGTATTTTTTTTGCATTTTATGGTTCGGGCGTTGACTTCTAAGGTCCTAACTATTCAATCTGTTGGAGCAACGCCCTAGGGTGAAGCCTAGGATGCTCGGAAAGTAGAAATGACCATAAGTTTCATACTGGTTGCAATTATTCGTTTTATACGATGGAAAAACTGTTGTATTTATATTGTATTTTATGCTTTTGGCGTTGACTTCTAAGGCACTAACTATTCGATCTGGTGGAACAACGCCCTAGAGTGAAGCCTAGGTTGCCCGGAACGTAGAATTGGCCACCACTTTCAAACTGCTTGCAATTATTCCTGTTATATGATGGATACACTGCTGTATTTTTATTGCATTTTATGCTTCGGGCGTTGACTTCTAAGGCCCTAACTATTCAATCTGTTGGACCAACGCCCTAGGGTGAAGCCTAGGTTGCTCGGAAAGTAGAAATGACCATAAGTTTCATACTGGTTGCAATTATTCGTTTTATACGACGAAAAAACTGTTGTATTTATATTGTATTTTATGCTTCTGGCGTTGACTTCTAAGGCCCTAGCTGTTCGATCTAGTGGAGCAACGCCCCAGAATGAAGCCCAGGTTGCCCGGAAAGGAGAAATGACCATCACTTTCTAACTGGTTGCAATTAATCCTTCTATACGATGGAAAAGCTGTTGTATTTATATTGTATTTTATGCTTCTGGCGTTGACTTCTAAGGCACTAACTATTCGATCTGGTGGAGCAAGGCCCTAGAGTGAAGCCTAGGTTGCCCGGAACGTAGAATTGGCCATCACTTTCAAACTGGTTGCAATTATTCCCGATATATGATGGAAACACTGCTGTATTTTTTTTGCATTTTATGGTTCGGGCGTTGACTTCTAAGGCCCTAACTATTCAATCTGTTGGAGCAACGCCCTAGGGTGAAGCCTGGGTTGCTCGGAAAGTAGAAATGACCATAAGTTTCATACTGGTTGCAATTATTCGTTTTATACGATGGAAAAACTGTTGTATTTATATTGTATTTTATGCTTCTGGTGTTGACTTCTAAGGCACTAACTATTCGATCTGGTGGAGCAACGCCCTAGAGTGAAGCCTAGGTTGCCCGGAACCTAGAATTGGCCATCACTTTCAAACTGGTTGCAATTATTCCCGATATATGATGGAAACACTGTTGTATTTTTTTTGCATTTTATTGTTCGGGCGTTGACTTCTAAGGCCCTAACTGTTCAATCTGTTGGAGCAACGCCCTAGGGTGAAGCCTAGGTTGCTCGGAAAGTAGAAATATCCATAAGTTTCATACTGGTTGCAATTATTCGTTTTATACGATGAAAAAACTGTTGTATTTATATTGTATTTTATGCTTCTGGCGTTGACTTCTAAGGCCCTAGCTGTTCGATCTGGTGGAGCAAGGCCCTCGAGTGAAGCCTAGGTTGCCCGGAACGTAGAATTGGCCATCACTTTCAAACTGGTTGCAATTATTCCCGATATATGATGGAAACACTGTTGTATTTTTTTTGCATTTTATGGTTCGGGCGTTGACTTATAAGGTCCTAACTATTCAATCTGTTGGAGCAACGCCCTAGGGTGAAGCCTAGGATGCTCGGAAAGTAGAAATGACCATAAGTTTCATACTGGGTGCAATTATTCGTTTTATACGATGGAAAAACTGTTGCATTTATATTGTATTTTATGCTTCTGGCGTTGACTTCTAAGGCACTAACTATTCGATCTGGTGGAACAACGCCCTAGAGTGAAGCCTAGGTTGCCCGGAACGTAGAATTGGCCATCACTTTCAAACTGGTGGCAATTATTCCCGATATATGGTGGAAACACTGTTGCATTTTTTTTGCATTTTATGGTCCGGGCGTTGACTTCTAAGGCCCTAACTATTCAATCTGTTGGAGCAACGCCCTAGGGTGAAGCCTAGGTTGCTGGGAAAGTAGAAATGACCATAAGTTTCATACTGGGTGCAATTATTCGTTTTATACACTGGAAAAACTGTTGCATTTATATTGTATTTTATGCTTCTGGCGTTGACTTCTAAGGCACTATCTATTCGATCTGGTGGAGCAACGCCCTAGAGCGAAGCCTAGGTTGCCCGGAACGTAGGATTGGCCATCACTTTCAAACTGGTTGCAATTATTCCTGTTATATGATGGAAACACTGTTGTATTTTTTTTGCATTTTATGGTTCGGGCGTTGACTTCTAAGGTCCTAACTATTCAATCTGTTGGAGCAACGCCCTAGGGTGAAGCCTAGGATGCTCGGAAAGTAGAAATGACCATAAGTTTCATACTGGGTGCAATTATTCGTTTTATACAATGGAAAAACTGTTGCATTTATATTGTATTTTGTGCTTCTGGCGTTGACTTCTAAGGCACTAACTATTCGATCTGGTGGAACAACGCCCTAGAGTGAAGCCTAGGTTGCCAGGAACGTAGAATTGGCCATCACTTTCAAACTGCTTGCAATTATTCCTGTTATATGATGGATACACTGTTGTATTTTTATTGCATTTTATGCTTCGGGCGTTGACTTCTATGGCCCTAACTATTCAATCCGTTGGAGCAACGCGCTAGGGTGAAGCCTAGGTTGCTCGGAAAGTAGAAATGACCATAAGTTTCATACTGGTTGCAATTATTCGTTTTATACGATGGAAAAACTGTTGTATTTATATTGTATTTTATGCTTCTGGTGTTGACTTCTAAGGCACTAACTATTCGATCTGGTGGAGCAACGCCCTAGAGTGAAGCCTAGGTTGCCCGGAACGTAGAATTGGCCATCACTTTCAAACTGGTTGCAATTATTCCCGATATATGATGGAAACACTGTTGTATTTTTTTTGCATTTTATTGTTCGGGCGTTGACTTCTAAGGCCCTAACTATTCAATCTGTTGGAGCAACGCCCTAGGGTGAAGCCTAGGTTGCTCGGAAAGTAGAAATATCCATAAGTTTCATACTGGTTGCAATTATTCGTTTTATACGATGAAAAAACTGTTGTATTTATATTGTTTTTTATGCTTCTGGCGTTGACTTCTAAGGCCCTAGCTGTTCGATCTGGTGGAGCAAGGCCCTAGAGTGAAGCCTAGGTTGCCCGGAACGTAGAATTGGCCATCACTTTCAAACTGGTTGCAATTATTCCCGATATATGATGGAAACACTGTTGTATTTTTTTTGCATTTTATGGTCCGGGCGTTGACTTCTAAGGCCCTAACTATTCAATCTGTTGGAGCAACGACCTAGGGTGAAGCCTAGGTTGCTCGGAAAGTAGAAATGACCATAAGTTTCATACTGGTTGCAATTATTCGTTTTATACGATGGAAAAGCTGTTGTATTTATATTGTATTTTCTGCTTCTGGCGTTGACTTCTAAGGCACTAACTATTCGATCTGGTGGAGCAACGCCCTAGAGTGAAGCCTAGGTTGCCCGGAACGTAGAATTGGCCATCACTTTCAAACTGGTTGCAATTATTCCCGATATATGATGGAAACACTGTTGTATTTTTTTTGCATTTTATGCTTCTGGCGTTGACTTCTAAGGCCCTAGCTATTCAATCTGTTGGACCAACGCCCTAGGGTGAAGCCTATGTTGCTCGGAAAGTAGAAATGTCCATAAGTTTCATACTGGTTGCAATTATTCGTTTTATACGATGGAAAAACTGTTGTATATATATTGTATTTTATGCTTCTGGCGTTGACTTCTAAGGCACTAACTATTCGATCTGTGGATCAACGCCCTAGAGTGAAGCCTAGGTTGCCCGGAACGTAGAATTGGCCATCACTTTCAAACTGGTTGCAATTATTCCTTATATATGATGGAAACACTGTTGTATTTTTTTTGCATTTTATTGTTCGGGCGTTGACTTCTAAGGCCCTAGCTATTCAATCTGTTGGACCAACGCACTAGGGTGAAGCCTAGGTTGCTCGGAAAGTAGAAATGCACATAAGTTTCATACTGGTTGCAATTATTCGTTTTATACGATGGAAAAACTGTTGTATTTGTATTGTATTTTATGCTTTTGGCGTTGACTTCTAAGGCACTAACTATTCGATCTGGTGGAGCAACGCCCTAGAGTGAAGCCTAGGTTGCCCGGAACGTAGAATTGGCCATCACTTTCAAACTGGTTGCAATTATTCCTGTTATATGATGGATACACTGTTTTATTTTTATTGCATTTTATGCTTCGGGCGTTGACTTCTAAGGCCCTAACTATTCAATCTGTTGGACCAACGCCCTAGGGTGAAGCCTATGTTGCTCGGAAAGTAGAAATGTCCATAAGTTTCATACTGGTTGCAATTATTCGTTTTATACGATGGAAAAACTGTTGTATATATATTGTATTTTATGCTTCTGGCGTTGACTTCTAAGGCACTAACTATTCGATCTGTGGATCAACGCCCTAGAGTGAAGCCTAGGTTGCCCGGAAAGTAGAATTGGCCATCACTTTCAAACTGGTTGCAATTATTCCTTATATATGATGGAAACACTGTTGTATTTTTTTTGCATTTTATTGTTCGGGCGTCGACTTCTAAGGCCCTAACTATTCAATCTGTTGGAGCAACGCCCTTGGGTGAAGCCTAGGTTGCTGGGAAAGTAGAAATGTCCATAAGTTTCATACTGGTTGCAATTATTCGTTTTATACGATGGAAAAACTGTTGTATTTATATTGTATTTTATGCTGCTGCCGTTGACTTCTGAGGCACTATCTATTCGATCTGGTGGAGCAACGCCCTAGAGCGAAGCCTAGGTTGCCCGGAACGTAGGATTGGCCATCACTTTCAAACTGGTTGCAATTATTCCTGTTATATGATGGAAACACTGTTGTATTTTTTTTGCATTTTATGGTTCGGGCGTTGACTTCTAAGGTCCTAACTATTCAATCTGTTGGAGCAACGCCCTAGGGTGAAGCCTAGGATGCTCGGAAAGTAGAAATGACCATAAGTTTCATACTGGTTGCAATTATTCGTTTTATACGATGGAAAAACTGTTGTATTTATATTGTATTTTATGCTTCTGGCGTTGACTTCTAAGGCCCTAGCTGTTCGATCTAGTGGAGCAACGCCCTAGAATGAAGCCCAGGTTGCCCGGAAAGGAGAAATGACCATCACTTTCTAACTGGTTGCAATTAATCCTTCTATACGATGGAAAAGCTGTTGTATTTATATTGTATTTTATGCTTCTGGCGTTGACTTCTAAGGCACTAACTACTCGATCTGGTGGAGCAACGCCCTAGAGTGAAGCCAAGGTTGCCCGGAACGTAGAATTGGCCATCACTTTCAAACTGCTTGCAATTATTCCTGTTATATGATGGATACACTGCTGTATTTTTATTGCATTTTATGCTTCGGGCGTTGACTTCTAAGGCCCTAACTATTCAATCTGTTGGACCAACGCCCTAGGGTGAAGCCTATGTTGCTCGGAAAGTAGAAATGTCCATAAGTTTCATACTGGTTGCAATTATTCGTTTTATACGATGGAAAAACTGTTGTATATATATTGTATTTTATGCTTCTGGCGTTGACTTCTAAGGCACTAACTATTCGATCTGTGGATCAACGCCCTAGAGTGAAGCCTAGGTTGCCCGGAACGTAGAATTGGCCATCACTTTCAAACTGGTTGCAATTATTCCTTATATATGATGGAAACACTGTTGTATTTTTTTTGCATTTTATTGTTCGGGCGTTGACTTCTAAGGCCCTAACTATTCAATCTGTTGGAGCAACGCCCTAGGGTGAAGCCTAGGTTGCTGGGAAAGTAGAAATGTCCATAAGTTTCATACTGGTTGCAATTATTCGTTTTATACGATGGAAAAACTGTTGTATTTATATTGTATTTTATGCTTCTGCCGTTGACTTCTAAGGCACTATCTATTCGATCTGGTGGAGCAACGCCCTAAAGCGAAGCCTAGGTTGCCCGGAACGTAGGATTGGCCATCACTTTCAAACTGGTTGCAATTATTCCTGTTATATGATGGAAACACTGTTGTATTTTTTTTGCATTTTATGGTTCGGGCGTTGACTTCTAAGGTCCTAACTATTCAATCTGTTGGAGCAACGCCCTAGGGTGAAGCCTAGGATGCTCGGAAAGTAGAAATGACCATAAGTTTCATACTGGTTGCAATTATTCGTTTTATACGATGGAAAAACTGTTGTATTTATATTGTATTTTATGCTTCTGGCGTTGACTTCTAAGGCCCTAGCTGTTCGATCTAGTGGAGCAACGCCCTAGAATGAAGCCCAGGTTGCCCGGAAAGGAGAAATGACCATCACTTTCTAACTGGTTGCAATTAATCCTTCTATACGATGGAAAAGCTGTTGTATTTATATTGTATTTTATGCTTCTGGCGTTGACTTCTAAGGCACTAACTACTCGATCTGGTGGAGCAACGCCCTAGAGTGAAGCCAAGGTTGCCCGGAACGTAGAATTGGCCATCACTTTCAAACTGCTTGCAATTATTCCTGTTATATGATGGATACACTGCTGTATTTTTATTGCATTTTATGCTTCGGGCGTTGACTTCTAAGGCCCTAACTATTCAATCTGTTGGACCAACGCCCTAGGGTGAAGCCTATGTTGCTCGGAAAGTAGAAATGTCCATAAGTTTCATACTGGTTGCAATTATTCGTTTTATACGATGGAAAAACTGTTGTATATATATTGTATTTTATGCTTCTGGCGTTGACTTCTAAGGCACTAACTATTCGATCTGTGGATCAACGCCCTAGAGTGAAGCCTAGGTTGCCCGGAACGTAGAATTGGCCATCACTTTCAAACTGGTTGCAATTATTCCTTATATATGATGGAAACACTGTTGTATTTTTTTTGCATTTTATTGTTCGGGCGTTGACTTCTAAGGCCCTAACTATTCAATCTGTTGGAGCAACGCCCTAGGGTGAAGCCTAGGTTGCTGGGAAAGTAGAAATGTCCATAAGTTTCATACTGGTTGCAATTATTCGTTTTATACGATGGAAAAACTGTTGTATTTATATTGTATTTTATGCTTCTGCCGTTGACTTCTAAGGCACTATCTATTCGATCTGGTGGAGCAACGCCCTAAAGCGAAGCCTAGGTTGCCCGGAACGTAGGATTGGCCATCACTTTCAAACTGGTTGCAATTATTCCTGTTATATGATGGAAACACTGTTGTATTTTTTTTGCATTTTATGGTTCGGGCGTTGACTTCTAAGGTCCTAACTATTCAATCTGTTGGAGCAACGCCCTAGGGTGAAGCCTAGGATGCTCGGAAAGTAGAAATGACCATAAGTTTCATACTGGTTGCAATTATTCGTTTTATACGATGGAAAAACTGTTGTATTTATATTGTATTTTATGCTTTTGGCGTTGACTTCTAAGGCACTAACTATTCGATCTGGTGGAACAACGCCCTAGAGTGAAGCCTAGGTTGCCCGGAACGTAGAATTGGCCATCACTTTCAAACTGCTTGCAATTATTCCTGTTATATGATGGATACACTGCTGTATTTTTATTGCATTTTATGCTTCGGGCGTTGACTTCTAAGGCCCTAACTATTCAATCTGTTGGACCAACGCCCTAGGGTGAAGCCTAGGTTGCTCGGAAAGTAGAAATGACCATAAGTTTCATACTGGTTGCAATTATTCGTTTTATACGATGGAAAAACTGTTGTATTTATATTGTATTTTATGCTTCTGGCGTTTACTTCTAAGGCACTAACTATTCGATCTGGTGGAGCAACGCCCTAGAGTGAAGCCTATGTTGCCCGGAACGTAGAATTGGCCATCACTTTCAAACTGGTTGCAATTATACCTGATATATGATGTAAACACTGTTGTATTTTTTTTGCATTTTATGGTTCGGGCGTTGACTTCTAAGGCCCTAGCTATACAATCTGTTGGAGCAACGCCCTAGGGTGAAGCCTAGGTTGCTCGGAAAGTAGAAATGACCATAAGCTTCATACTGGTTGCAATTATTCGTTTTATACGATGGAAAAGCTGTTGTATTTATATTGTATTTTATGCTTCTGGCGTTGACTTCTAAGGCACTAACTATTCGATCTGGTGGAGCAACGCCCTAGAGTGAAGCCTAGGTTGCCCGGAACGTAGAATTGGCCATCACTTTCAAACTGGTTGCAATTATTCCTGTTATATGATGGAAACACTGTTGTATTCTTATTGCATTTTATGCTTCGGGCGTTGACTTCTAAGGCCCTAACTATTCAATCTGTTGGACCAACGGCCTAGGGTGAAGCCTATGTTGCTCGGAAAGTAGAAATGTCCATAAGTTTCATACTGGTTGCAATTATTCGTTTTATACGATGGAAAAACTGTTGTATATATATTGTATTTTATGCTTCTGGCGTTGACTTCTAAGGCACTAACTATTCGATCTGTGGATCAACGCCCTAGAGTGAAGCCTAGGTTGCCCGGAACGTAGAATTGGCCATCACTTTCAAACTGGTTGCAATTATTCCTTATATATGATGGAAACACTGTTGTATTTTTTTTGCATTTTATTGTTCGGGCGTTGACTTCTAAGGCCCTAACTATTCAATCTGTTGGAGCAACGCCCTAGGGTGAACCCTAGGTTGCTCGGAAAGTATAAATGACCATAAGTTTCATACTGGTTGCAATTATTCGTTTTATACGATGGAAAAACTGTTGTATTTATATTGTATTTTATGCTTCTGGCGTTGACTTCTAAGGCACGAACTATTCGATCTGGTGGAGCAACGCCCTAGAGTGAAGCCTAGGTTGCCCGGAACGTAGAATTGCCCATCACTTTCAAACTGGTTGCAATTATTCCTGTTATATGATGGATACACTGTTGTATTTTTATTGCATTTTATGCTTCGGGCGTTGACTTCGAAGGCCCTAACTATTCAATCTGTAGGGGCAACGCCCTAGGGTGAAGCCTAGGTTTCTCGGAAAGTAGAAATGACCATAAGCTTCATACTGGTTGCAATTATTCGTTTTATACGATGGAAAAGCTGTTGTATTTATATTGTATTTTATGCTTCTGGCGTTGACTTCTAAGGCACTAACTATTCGATCTGGTGGAGCAACGCCCTAGAGTGAAGCCTAGGTTGCCCGGAACGTAGAATTGGCCATCACTTTCAAACTGGTTGCAATTATTCCTGTTATATGATGGAAACACTGTTGTATTCTTATTGCATTTTATGCTTCGGGCGTTGACTTCTAAGGCCCTAACTATTCAATCTGTTGGACCAACGGCCTAGGGTGAAGCCTATGTTGCTCGGAAAGTAGAAATGTCCATAAGTTTCATACTGGTTGCAATTATTCGTTTTATACGATGGAAAAACTGTTGTATATATATTGTATTTTATGCTTCTGGCGTTGACTTCTAAGGCACTAACTATTCGATCTGTGGATCAACGCCCTAGAGTGAAGCCTAGGTTGCCCGGAACGTAGAATTGGCCATCACTTTCAAACTGGTTGCAATTATTCCTTATATATGATGGAAACACTGTTGTATTTTTTTTGCATTTTATTGTTCGGGCGTTGACTTCTAAGGCCCTAACTATTCAATCTGTTGGAGCAACGCCCTAGGGTGAAGCCTAGGTTGCTCGGAAAGTATAAATGACCATAAGTTTCATACTGGTTGCAATTATTCGTTTTATACGATGGAAAAACTGTTGTATTTATATTGTATTTTATGCTTCTGGCGTTGACTTCTAAGGCACGAACTATTCGATCTGGTGGAGCAACGCCCTAGAGTGAAGCCTAGGTTGCCCGGAACGTAGAATTGCCCATCACTTTCAAACTGGTTGCAATTATTCCTGTTATATGATGGATACACTGTTGTATTTTTATTGCATTTTATGCTTCGGGCGTTGACTTCGAAGGCCCTAACTATTCAATCTGTAGGGGCAACGCCCTAGGGTGAAGCCTAGGTTTCTCGGAAAGTAGAAATGACCATAAGTTTCATACTGGTTGCAATTATTCGTTTTATACGATGGAAAAGCTGTTGTATTTATATTGTATTTTATGCTTCTGGCGTTGACTTCTAAGGCCCTAGCTGTTCGATCTAGTGGAGCAACGCCCTAGAATGAAGCCCAGATTGCCCGGAAAGGAGAAATGACCATCACTTTCTAACTGGTTGCAATTAATCCTTCTATACGATGGAAAAGCTGTTTTATTTATATTGTATTTTATGCTTCTGGCGTTGACTTCTAAGGCCCTAACTATTCGATCTGGTGGAGCAACGCCCTAGAGTGAAGCCTAGGTTGCCCGGAACGTAGAATTGGCCATCACTTTCAAACTGGTTGCAATTATTCCCGATATATGATGGAAACACTGCTGTATTTTTTTTGCATTTTTTTGCTTCGGGCGTTGACTTCTAAGGCCCTAGCTATTCAATCTGTTGGACCAACGCCCTAGGGTGAAGCCTAGGTTGCTCGGAAAGTAGAAATGACCATAAGTTTCATACTGGTTGCAATTATTCGTTTTATACGATGGAAAAACTGTTGTATTTATATTGTACTTTATGCTTCTGGCGTTGACTTCTAAGGCACTAACTATTCGATCTGGTGGAGCAACGCCCTAGAATGAAGCCCAGGTTGCCCGGAAAGGAGAAATGACCATCACTTTCTAACTGGTTGCAATTAATCCTTCTATACGATGGAAAAGCTGTTTTATTTATATTGTATTTTATGCTTCTGGCGTTGACTTCTAAGGCCCTAACTATTCGATCTGGTGGAGCAACGCCCTAGTGTGAAGCCTATGTTGCCCGGAACGTAGAATTGGCCATCACTTTCAAACTGGTTGCAATTATTCCTGTTATATGATGGATACACTGTTGTATTTTTATTGCATTTTATGCTTCGGTTGTTGACTTCTAAGGCCCTAACTATTCAATCTGTAGGACCAACGCCCTAGG
Organism: Calliopsis andreniformis; assembly: GCF_051401765.1. Taxonomy (NCBI): domain Eukaryota; kingdom Metazoa; phylum Arthropoda; class Insecta; order Hymenoptera; family Andrenidae; genus Calliopsis; species Calliopsis andreniformis. Next base: position 7,074,572 of record NC_135072.1, read on the forward strand.
GTGAAGCCTAGCTTGCTCGGAAAGTAGAAATGACCATAAGTTTCGTACGGGTTGCAATTATTCGTTTTATACGATGGAAAAGCTGTTGTATTTATATCGTATTTTATGCTTCTGGCGTTGACTTCTTAGGGCGTAACTATTCGGTCTGGTGGAGCAACGCCATGGAGTGAAACCTAGGTTGCCCGGAACGTAGAATTGGCCATCACTTTCAAACTGGTTGCAATTATACCTGATATATGATGTAAACACAGTTGTATTTTTTTTGCATTTTATGGTTCGGGCGTTGACTTCTAGGGCCCTAACTATACAATCTGTTGGAGCAACGCCCTAGGGTGAAGCCTAGGTTGCTCGGAAAGTAGAAATGACCATAAGCTTCATACTGGTTGCAATTATTCGTTTTATACGATGGAAAAGCTGTTGTATTTATATTGCATTTTATGCTTCTGGCGTTGACTTCTAAGGCCCTAGCTGTTCGATCTAGTGGAGCAACGCCCTAGAATGAAGCCCAGGTTGCCCGGAAAGGAGAAATGACCATCACTTTCTAACTGGTTGCAATTAATCCTTCTATACGATGGAAAAGCTGTTTTATTTATATTGTATTTTATGCTTCTGGCGTTGACTTCTAAGGCCCTAACTATTCGATCTGGTGGAGCAACGCCCTAGTGTGAAGCCTATGTTGCCCGGAACGTAGAATTGGCCATCACTTTCAAACTGGTTGCAATTATTCCTGTTATATGATGGATACACTGTTGTATTTTTATTGCATTTTATGCTTCGGTTGTTGACTTCTAAGGCCCTAACTATTCAATCTGTTGGAGCAACGCCCTAGGGTGAAGCCTAGGTTGCTCGGAAAGTAGAAATGACCATAAGTTTCGTACGGGTTGCAATTATTCGTTTTATACGATGGAAAAGCTGTTGTATTTATATCGTATTTTATGCTTCTGGCGTTGACTTCTTAGGGCGTAACTATTCGGTCTGGTGGAGCAACGCCATGGAGTGAAACCTAGGTTGCCCGGAACGTAGAATTGGCCATCACTTTCAAACTGGTTGCAATTATACCTGATATATGATGTAAACACAGTTTTTTTTTTTTTGCATTTTATGGTTCGGGCGTTGACTTCTAGGGCCCTAACTATACAATCTGATGGAGCAACGCCCTAGGGTGAAGCCTAGGTTGCTCGGAAAGTAGAAATGACCATAAGCTTCATACTGGTTGCAATTATTCGTTTTATACGATGGAAAAGCTGTTGTATTTATATTGCATTTTATGCTTCTGGCGTTGACTTCTAAGGCCCTAGCTGTTCGATCTAGTGGAGCAACGCCCTAGAATGAAGCCCAGGTTGCCCGGAAAGGAGAAATGACCATCACTTTCTAACTGCTTGCAATTAATCCTTCTATACGATGGAAAAGCTGTTGTATTTATATTGTATTTTATGCTTCTGGCGTTGACTTCTAAGGCACTAACTATTCGATCTGGTGGAGCAACGCCCTAGAGTGAAGCCTAGGTTGCCCGGAACGTTGAATTGGCCATCACTTTCAAACTGGTTGCAATTATTCCCGATATATGATGGAAACACTGCTGTATTTTATTTGCATTTTATGCTTCGGGCGTTGACTTCTAAGGCCCTAGCTATTGAATCTGTTGGACCAACGCCCTAGGGTGAAGCCTAGGTTGCTCGGAAAGTAGAAATGACCATAAGTTTCATACTGGTTGCAATTATTCGTTTTATACGATGGAAAAACTGTTGTATTTATATTGTATTTTATGCTTCTGGCGTTGACTTCTAAGGCACTAACTATTCGATCTGGTGGAGCAACGCAATAGAGTGAAGCCTAGGTTGCCCGGAACGTAGAATTGGCCATCACTTTCAAACTGGTTGCAATTATTCCTGTTATATGATGGACACACTGTTGTATTCTTATTGCATTTTATGCTTCGGGCGTTGACTTCTAAGGCCCTAACTATTCAATCTGTTGGACCAACGGCCTAGGGTGAAGCCTATGTTGCTCGGAAAGTAGAAATGTCCATAAGTTTCATACTGGTTGCAATTATTCGTTTTATACGATGGAAAAACTGTTGTATATATATTGTATTTTATGCTTCTGGCGTTGACTTCTAAGGCACTAACTATTCGATCTGTCGATCAACGCCCTAGAGTGAAGCCTAGGTTGCCCGGAACGTAGAATTGGCCATCACTTTCAAACTGGTTGCAATTATTCCTTATATATGATGGAAACACTGTTGTATTTTTTTTGCATTTTATTGTTCGGGCGTTGACTTCTAAGGCCCTAACTATTCAATCTGTTGGAGCAACGCCCTAGGGTGAAGCCTAGGTTGCTCGGAAAGTATAAATGACCATAAGTTTCATACTGGTTGCAATTATTCGTTTTATACGATGGAAAAACTGTTGTATTTATATTGTATTTTATGCTTCTGGCGTTGACTTCTAAGGCACGAACTATTCGATCTGGTGGAGCAACGCCCTAGAGTGAAGCCTAGGTTGCCCGGAACGTAGAATTGCCCATCACTTTCAAACTGGTTGCAATTATTCCTGTTATATGATGGATACACTGTTGTATTTTTATTGCATTTTATGCTTCGGGCGTTGACTTCGAAGGCCCTAACTATTCAATCTGTAGGGGCAACGCCCTAGGGTGAAGCCTAGGTTTCTCGGAAAGTAGAAATGACCATAAGCTTCATACTGGTTGCAATTATTCGTTTTATACGATGGAAAAGCTGTTGTATTTATATTGTATTTTATGCTTCTGGCGTTGACTTCTAAGGCACTAACTATTCGATCTGGTGGAGCAACGCCCTAGAGTGAAGCCTAGGTTGCCCGGAACGTAGAATTGGCCATCACTTTCAAACTGGTTGCAATTATTCCTGTTATATGATGGAAACACTGTTGTATTCTTATTGCATTTTATGCTTCGGGCGTTGACTTCTAAGGCCCTAACTATTCAATCTGTTGGACCAACGGCCTAGGGTGAAGCCTATGTTGCTCGGAAAGTAGAAATGTCCATAAGTTTCATACTGGTTGCAATTATTCGTTTTATACGATGGAAAAACTGTTGTATATATATTGTATTTTATGCTTCTGGCGTTGACTTCTAAGGCACTAACTATTCGATCTGTGGATCAACGCCCTAGAGTGAAGCCTAGGTTGCCCGGAACGTAGAATTGGCCATCACTTTCAAACTGGTTGCAATTATTCCTTATATATGATGGAAACACTGTTGTATTTTTTTTGCATTTTATTGTTCGGGCGTTGACTTCTAAGGCCCTAACTATTCAATCTGTTGGAGCAACGCCCTAGGGTGAAGCCTAGGTTGCTCGGAAAGTATAAATGACCATAAGTTTCATACTGGTTGCAATTATTCGTTTTATACGATGGAAAAACTGTTGTATTTATATTGTATTTTATGCTTCTGGCGTTGACTTCTAAGGCACGAACTATTCGATCTGGTGGAGCAACGCCCTAGAGTGAAGCCTAGGTTGCCCGGAACGTAGAATTGCCCATCACTTTCAAACTGGTTGCAATTATTCCTGTTATATGATGGATACACTGTTGTATTTTTATTGCATTTTATGCTTCGGGCGTTGACTTCGAAGGCCCTAACTATTCAATCTGTAGGGGCAACGCCCTAGGGTGAAGCCTAGGTTTCTCGGAAAGTAGAAATGACCATAAGTTTCATACTGGTTGCAATTATTCGTTTTATACGATGGAAAAGCTGTTGTATTTATATTGTATTTTATGCTTCTGGCGTTGACTTCTAAGGCCCTAGCTGTTCGATCTAGTGGAGCAACGCCCTAGAATGAAGCCCAGATTGCCCGGAAAGGAGAAATGACCATCACTTTCTAACTGGTTGCAATTAATCCTTCTATACGATGGAAAAGCTGTTTTATTTATATTGTATTTTATGCTTCTGGCGTTGACTTCTAAGGCCCTAACTATTCGATCTGGTGGAGCAACGCCCTAGAGTGAAGCCTAGGTTGCCCGGAACGTAGAATTGGCCATCACTTTCAAACTGGTTGCAATTATTCCCGATATATGATGGAAACACTGCTGTATTTTTTTTGCATTTTTTTGCTTCGGGCGTTGACTTCTAAGGCCCTAGCTATTCAATCTGTTGGACCAACGCCCTAGGGTGAAGCCTAGGTTGCTCGGAAAGTAGAAATGACCATAAGTTTCATACTGGTTGCAATTATTCGTTTTATACGATGGAAAAACTGTTGTATTTATATTGTACTTTATGCTTCTGGCGTTGACTTCTAAGGCACTAACTATTCGATCTGGTGGAGCAACGCCCTAGAATGAAGCCCAGGTTGCCCGGAAAGGAGAAATGACCATCACTTTCTAACTGGTTGCAATTAATCCTTCTATACGATGGAAAAGCTGTTTTATTTATATTGTATTTTATGCTTCTGGCGTTGACTTCTAAGGCCCTAACTATTCGATCTGGTGGAGCAACGCCCTAGTGTGAAGCCTATGTTGCCCGGAACGTAGAATTGGCCATCACTTTCAAACTGGTTGCAATTATTCCTGTTATATGATGGATACACTGTTGTATTTTTATTGCATTTTATGCTTCGGTTGTTGACTTCTAAGGCCCTAACTATTCAATCTGTAGGACCAACGCCCTAGGGTGAAGCCTAGCTTGCTCGGAAAGTAGAAATGACCATAAGTTTCGTACGGGTTGCAATTATTCGTTTTATACGATGGAAAAGCTGTTGTATTTATATCGTATTTTATGCTTCTGGCGTTGACTTCTTAGGGCGTAACTATTCGGTCTGGTGGAGCAACGCCATGGAGTGAAACCTAGGTTGCCCGGAACGTAGAATTGGCCATCACTTTCAAACTGGTTGCAATTATACCTGATATATGATGTAAACACAGTTGTATTTTTTTTGCATTTTATGGTTCGGGCGTTGACTTCTAGGGCCCTAACTATACAATCTGTTGGAGCAACGCCCTAGGGTGAAGCCTAGGTTGCTCGGAAAGTAGAAATGACCATAAGCTTCATACTGGTTGCAATTATTCGTTTTATACGATGGAAAAGCTGTTGTATTTATATTGCATTTTATGCTTCTGGCGTTGACTTCTAAGGCCCTAGCTGTTCGATCTAGTGGAGCAACGCCCTAGAATGAAGCCCAGGTTGCCCGGAAAGGAGAAATGACCATCACTTTCTAACTGGTTGCAATTAATCCTTCTATACGATGGAAAAGCTGTTTTATTTATATTGTATTTTATGCTTCTGGCGTTGACTTCTAAGGCCCTAACTATTCGATCTGGTGGAGCAACGCCCTAGTGTGAAGCCTATGTTGCCCGGAACGTAGAATTGGCCATCACTTTCAAACTGGTTGCAATTATTCCTGTTATATGATGGATACACTGTTGTATTTTTATTGCATTTTATGCTTCGGTTGTTGACTTCTAAGGCCCTAACTATTCAATCTGTTGGAGCAACGCCCTAGGGTGAAGCCTAGGTTGCTCGGAAAGTAGAAATGACCATAAGTTTCGTACGGGTTGCAATTATTCGTTTTATACGATGGAAAAGCTGTTGTATTTATATCGTATTTTATGCTTCTGGCGTTGACTTCTTAGGGCGTAACTATTCGGTCTGGTGGAGCAACGCCATGGAGTGAAACCTAGGTTGCCCGGAACGTAGAATTGGCCATCACTTTCAAACTGGTTGCAATTATACCTGATATATGATGTAAACACAGTTTTTTTTTTTTTGCATTTTATGGTTCGGGCGTTGACTTCTAGGGCCCTAACTATACAATCTGATGGAGCAACGCCCTAGGGTGAAGCCTAGGTTGCTCGGAAAGTAGAAATGACCATAAGCTTCATACTGGTTGCAATTATTCGTTTTATACGATGGAAAAGCTGTTGTATTTATATTGCATTTTATGCTTCTGGCGTTGACTTCTAAGGCCCTAGCTGTTCGATCTAGTGGAGCAACGCCCTAGAATGAAGCCCAGGTTGCCCGGAAAGGAGAAATGACCATCACTTTCTAACTGGTTGCAATTAATCCTTCTATACGATGGAAAAGCTGTTGTATTTATATTGTATTTTATGCTTCTGGCGTTGACTTCTAAGGCACTAACTATTCGATCTGGTGGAGCAACGCCCTAGAGTGAAGCCTAGGTTGCCCGGAACGTTGAATTGGCCATCACTTTCAAACTGGTTGCAATTATTCCCGATATATGATGGAAACACTGCTGTATTTTATTTGCATTTTATGCTTCGGGCGTTGACTTCTAAGGCCCTAGCTATTGAATCTGTTGGACCAACGCCCTAGGGTGAAGCCTAGGTTGCTCGGAAAGTAGAAATGACCATAAGTTTCATACTGGTTGCAATTATTCGTTTTATACGATGGAAAAACTGTTGTATTTATATTGTATTTTATGCTTCTGGCGTTGACTTCTAAGGCACTAACTATTCGATCTGGTGGAGCAACGCAATAGAGTGAAGCCTAGGTTGCCCGGAACGTAGAATTGGCCATCACTTTCAAACTGGTTGCAATTATTCCTGTTATATGATGGACACACTGTTGTATTCTTATTGCATTTTATGCTTCGGGCGTTGACTTCTAAGGCCCTAACTATTCAATCTGTTGGACCAACGGCCTAGGGTGAAGCCTATGTTGCTCGGAAAGTAGAAATGTCCATAAGTTTCATACTGGTTGCAATTATTCGTTTTATACGATGGAAAAACTGTTGTATATATATTGTATTTTATGCTTCTGGCGTTGACTTCTAAGGCACTAACTATTCGATCTGTCGATCAACGCCCTAGAGTGAAGCCTAGGTTGCCCGGAACGTAGAATTGGCCATCACTTTCAAACTGGTTGCAATTATTCCTTATATATGATGGAAACACTGTTGTATTTTTTTTGCATTTTATTGTTCGGGCGTTGACTTCTAAGGCCCTAACTATTCAATCTGTTGGAGCAACGCCCTAGGGTGAAGCCTAGGTTGCTCGGAAAGTATAAATGACCATAAGTTTCATACTGGTTGCAATTATTCGTTTTATACGATGGAAAAACTGTTGTATTTATATTGTATTTTATGCTTCTGGCGTTGACTTCTAAGGCACGAACTATTCGATCTGGTGGAGCAACGCCCTAGAGTGAAGCCTAGGTTGCCCGGAACGTAGAATTGGCCATCACTTTCAAACTGGTTGCAATTATTCCTTATATATGATGGAAACACTGTTGTATTTTTTTTGCATTTTATTGTTCGGGCGTTGACTTCTAAGGCCCTAACTATTCAATCTGTTGGAGCAACGCCCTAGGGTGAAGCCTAGGTTGCTCGGAAAGTATAAATGACCATAAGTTTCATACTGGTTGCAATTATTCGTTTTATACGATGGAAAAACTGTTGTATTTATATTGTATTTTATGCTTCTGGCGTTGACTTCTAAGGCACGAACTATTCGATCTGGTGGAGCAACGCCCTAGAGTGAAGCCTAGGTTGCCCGGAACGTAGAATTGCCCATCACTTTCAAACTGGTTGCAATTATTCCTGTTATATGATGGATACACTGTTGTATTTTTATTGCATTTTATGCTTCGGGCGTTGACTTTTAAGGCCCTAACTATTCAATCTGTAGGGGCAACGCCCTAGGGTGAAGCCTAGGTTTCTCGGAAAGTAGAAATGACCATAAGTTTCATACTGGTTGCAATTATTCGTTTTATACGATGGAAAAGCTGTTGTATTTATATTGTATTTTATGCTTCTGGCGTTGACTTCTAAGGCCCTAACTATTCGATCTGGTGGAGCAACGCCCTAGAGTGAAGCCTAGGTTGCCCGGAACGTAGAATTGGCCATCACTTTCAAACTGGTTGCAATTATTCCCGATATATGATGGAAACACTGCTGTATTTTTTTTGCATTTTTTTGCTTCGGGCGTTGACTTCTAAGGCCCTAGCTATTCAATCTGTTGGACCAACGCCCTAGGGTGAAGCCTAGGTTGCTCGGAAAGTAGAAATGACCATAAGTTTCATACTGGTTGCAATTATTCGTTTTATACGATGGAAAAACTGTTGTATTTATATTGTACTTTATGCTTCTGGCGTTGACTTCTAAGGCACTAACTATTCGATCTGGTGGAGCAACGCCCTAGAATGAAGCCCAGGTTGCCCGGAAAGGAGAAATGACCATCACTTTCTAACTGGTTCCAATTAATCCTTCTATACTATGGAAAAGCTGTTTTATTTATATTGTATTTTATGCTTCTGGCGTTGACTTCTAAGGCCCTAACTATTCGATCTGGTGGAGCAACGCCTAGTGTGAAGCCTATGTTGCCCGGAACGTAGAATTGGCCATCACTTTCAAACTGGTTGCAATTATTCCTGTTATATGATGGATACACTGTTGTATTTTTATTGCATTTTATGCTTCGGTTGTTGACTTCTAAGGCCCTAACTATTCAATCTGTAGGACCAACGCCCTAGGGTGAAGCCTAGCTTGCTCGGAAAGTAGAAATGACCATAAGTTTCGTACGGGTTGCAATTATTCGTTTTATACGATGGAAAAGCTGTTGTATTTATATCGTATTTTATGCTTCTGGCGTTGACTTCTTAGGGCGTAACTATTCGGTCTGGTGGAGCAACGCCATGGAGTGAAACCTAGGTTGCCCGGAACGTAGAATTGGCCATCACTTTCAAACTGGTTGCAATTATACCTGATATATGATGTAAACACAGTTGTATTTTTTTTGCATTTTATGGTTCGGGCGTTGACTTCTAGGGCCCTAACTATACAATCTGTTGGAGCAACGCCCTAGGGTGAAGCCTAGGTTGCTCGGAAAGTAGAAATGACCATAAGCTTCATACTGGTTGCAATTATTCGTTTTATACGATGGAAAAGCTGTTGTATTTATATTGCATTTTATGCTTCTGGCGTTGACTTCTAAGGCCCTAGCTGTTCGATCTAGTGGAGCAACGCCCTAGAATGAAGCCCAGGTTGCCCGGAAAGGAGAAATGACCATCACTTTCTAACTGGTTGCAATTAATCCTTCTATACGATGGAAAAGCTGTTGTATTTATATTGTATTTTATGCTTCTGGCGTTGACTTCTAAGGCCCTAACTATTCGATCTGGTGGAGCAACGCCCTAGAGTGAAGCCTAGGTTGCCCGGAACGTAGAATTGGCCATCACTTTCAAACTGGTTGCAATTATTCCCGATATATGATGGAAACACTGCTGTATTTTTTTTGCATTTTTTTGCTTCGGGCGTTGACTTCTAAGGCCCTAGCTATTCAATCTGTTGGACCAACGCCCTAGGGTGAAGCCTAGGTTGCTCGGAAAGTAGAAATGACCATAAGTTTCATACTGGTTGCAATTATTCGTTTTATACGATGGAAAAACTGTTGTATTTATATTGTATTTTATGCTTCTGGCGTTGACTTCTAAGGCACTAACTATTCGATCTGGTGGAGCAACGCCCTAGAGTGAAGCCTAGGTTGCCCGGAACGTAGAATTGGCCATCACTTTCAAACTGGTTGCAATTATTCCCGATATATGATGGAAACACTGTTGTATTTTTTTTGCATTTTATGGTTCGGGCGTTGACTTCTAAGGCCCTAACTATTCAATCTGTTGGAGCAACGCCCTAGGGTGAAGCCTAGGTTGCTCGGAAAGTAGAAATGACCATAAGTTTCATACTGGTTGCAATTATTCGTTTTATACGATGGAAAAGCTGTTGTATTTATATTGTATTTTATGCTTCTGGCGTTGACTTCTAAGGCACTAACTATTCGATCTGGTGGAGCAACGCCCTAGTGTGAAGCCTATGTTGCCCGGAACGTAGAATTGGCCATCACTTTCAAACTGGTTGCAATTATTCCTGTTATATGATGGATACACTGTTGTATTTTTATTGCATTTTATGCTTCGGTCGTTGACTTCTGAGGCCCTAACTATTCAATCTGTAGGACCAACGCCCTAGGGTGAAGCCTAGCTTGCTCGGAAAGTAGAAATGACCATAAGTTTCATACTGGTTGCAATTATTTGTTTTATACGATGGAAAAACTGTTGTATTTATATTGTATTTTATGCTTCTGGCGTTGACTTCTAAGGCACTAACTATTCGATCTGGTGGAGAAACGCCCTAGAGTGAAGCCTAGGTTGCCCGGAACGTAGAATTGGCCATCACTTTCAAACTGGTTGCAATTATTCCCGATATATGATGGAAACACTGTTGTATTTTTTTTGCATTTTATGCTTCTGGCGTTGACTTCTAAGGCCCTAGCTATTCAATCTGTTGGACCAACGCCCTAGGGTGAAGCCTAGGTAGCTCGGAAAGTAGAAATGACCATAAGTTTCATACTGGTTGCAATTATTCGTTTTATACGATGGAAAAGCTGTTGTATTTATATTGTATTTTATGCTTCTGGCGTTGACTTCTAAGGCACTAACTATTCGACCTGGTGGAGCAACGCCCTAGAGTGAAGCCTAGGTTGCCCGGAACGTTGAATTGGCCATCACTTTCAAACTGGTTGCAATTATTCCCGATATATGATGGAAACACTGCTGTATTTTTTTTGCATTTTATGCTTCAGGCGTTGACTTCTAAGGCCCTAGCTATTCAATCTGTTGGACCAACGCCCTAAGGTGAAGCCTAGGTTGCTCGGAAAGTAGAAATGACCATAAGTTTCATACTGGTTGCAATTATTCGTTTTATACGATGGAAAAACTGTTGTATTTATATTGTATTTTATGCTTCTGGCGTTGACTTCTAAGGCACTAACAATTCGATCTGGTGGAGCAACGCCCTAGAGTGAAGCCTAGGTTGCCCGGAACGTAGAATTGGCCATCACTTTCAAACTGGTTGCAATTATTCCCGATATATGATGGAAACACTGTTGTATTTTTTTTGCATTTTATGGTTCGGGCGTTGACTTCTAAGGCCCTAACTATTCAATCTGTTGGAGCAACGCCCTAGGGTGAAGCCTAGGTTGCTCGGAAAGTAGAAATGACCATAAGTTTCATACTGGTTGCAATTATCCGTTTTATACGATGGAAAAGCTGTTGTATTTATATTGTATTTTATGCTTCTGGCGTTGACTTCTAAGGCACTAACTATTCGATCTGGTGGAGCAACGCCCTAGTGTGAAGCCTATGTTGCCCGGAACGTAGAATTGGCCATCACTTTCAAACTGGTTGCAATTATTCCTGTTATATGGTGGGTACACTGTTGTATTTTTATTGCATTTTGTGCTTCGGTCGTTGACTTCTAAGGCCCTAACTACTCAATCTGTAGGACCAACGCCCTAGGGTGAAGCCTAGCTTGCTCGGAAAGTAGAAATGACCATAAGTTTCGTACTGGTTGCAATTATTCGTTTTATACGATGGAAAAGCTGTTGTATTTATATCGTATTTTATGCTTCTGGCGTTGACTTCCTAGGCCGTAACTATTCGGTCTGGTGGAGCAACGCCATGGAGTGAAACCTAGGTTGCCCGGAACGTAGAATTGGCCATCACTTTCAAACTGGTTGTAATTATACCTGATATATGATGTAAACACAGTTGTATTTTTTTTGCATTTTATGGTTCGGGCGTTGACTTCTAGGGCCCTAACTATACAATCTGTTAGACCAACGCCCTAGGGTGAAGCCTAGGTTTCTCGGAAAGTAGAAATGACCATAAGCTTCATACTGGTTGCAATTATTCGTTATATACGATGGAAAAGCTGTTGTATTTATATCGTATTTTATGCATCTGGCGTTGACTTCTTAGGCCGTAACTATTCGGTCTGGTGGAGCAACGCCATGGAGTGAAACCTAGGTTGCCCGGAACGTTGAATTGGCCATCACTTTCAAACTGGTTGCAATTATTCCCGATATATGATGGAAACACTGCTGTATTTTTTTTGCATTTTATGCTTCGGGCGTTGACTTCTAAGGCCCTAGCTATTCAATCTGTTGGACCAACGCCCTAGGGTGAAGCCTAGGTTGCTCGGAAAGTAGAAATGACCATAAGTTTCATACTGGTTGCAATTATTCGTTTTATACGATGGAAAAACTGTTGTATTTATATTGTATTTTATGCTTCTGGCGTTGACTTCTAAGGCACTAACTATTCGATCTGGTGGAGCAACGCCCTAGAGTGAAGCCTAGGTTGCCCGGAACGTAGAATTGGCCATCACTTTCAAACTGGTTGCAATTATTCCCGATATATGATGGAAACACTGTTGTATTTTTTTTGCATTTTATGGTTCGGGCGTTGACTTCTAAGGCCCTAACTATTCAATCTGTTGGAGCAACGCCCTAGGGTGAAGCCTACGTTGCTCGGAAAGTAGAAATGACCATAAGTTTCATACTGGTTGCAATTATTCGTTTTATACGATGGAAAAGCTGTTGTATTTATATTGTATTTTATGCATCTGGCGTTGACTTCTTAGGCCGTAACTATTCGGTCTGGTGGAGCAACGCCATGGAGTGAAACCTAGGTTGCCCGGAACGTTGAATTGGCCATCACTTTCTAACTGGTTGCAATTATTCCCGATATATGATGGAAACACTGCTGTATTTTTTTTGCATTTTATGCTTCGGGCGTTGACTTCTAAGGCCCTAGCTATTCAATCTGTTGGACCAACGCCCTAGGGTGAAGCCTAGGTTGCTCGGAAAGTAGAAATGTCCATAAGTTTCATACTGGTTGCAATTATTCGTTTTATACGATGGAAAAACTGTTGTATTTATATTGTATTTTATGCTTCTGGCGTTGACTTCTAAGGCACTAACTATTCGATCTGGTGGAGCAACGCCCTAGAGTGAAGCCTAGCTTGCCCGGAACGTAGAACTGCCCATCACTTTCAAACAGGTTGCAATTATTCCTGTTATATGATGGAAACACTGTTGTATTTTTATTGCATTTTATGCTTCGGGCGTTGACTTCTAAGGCCCTAACTATTCAATCTGTTGGAGCAACGCCCTAGGGTGAAGCCTAGGTTGCTCGGAAGGTAGAAATGTCCATAAGTTTCATACTGGTTGCAATTATTCGTTTTATACGATGGAAAAACTGTTGTATTTATATTGTATTTTATGCTTCTGGCGTTGACTTCTAAGGCACTAACTATTCGATCTGGTGGAGCAACGCCCTAGAGTGAAGCCTAGGTTGCCCGGAAAGAAGAAATGACCATCACTTTCAAACTGGTTGCAATTATTCCCGATATATGATGGAAACACTGCTGTATTTTTTTTGCATTTTATGCTTCGGGCGTTGACTTCTAAGGCCCTAGCTATTCAATCTGTTGGACCAACGCCCTAGGGTGAAGCCTAGGTTGCTCGGAAAGTAGAAATGTCCATAAGTTTCATACTGGTTGCAATTATTCGTTTTATACGATGGAAAAACTGTTGTATTTATATTGTATTTTATGCTTCTGGCGTTGACTTCTAAGGCACTAACTATTCGATCTGGTGGAGCAACGCCCTAGAGTGAAGCCTAGCTTGCCCGGAACGTAGAACTGCCCATCACTTTCAAACTGGTTGCAATTATTCCTGTTATATGATGGAAACACTGTTGTATTTTTATTGCATTTTATGCTTCGGGCGTTGACTTCTAAGGCCCTAACTATTCAATCTGTTGGAGCAACGCCCTAGGGTGAAGCCTAGGTTGCTCGGAAGGTAGAAATGTCCATAAGTTTCATACTGGTTGCAATTATTCGTTTTATACGATGGAAAAACTGTTGTATTTATATTGTATTTTATGCTTCTGGCGTTGACTTCTAAGGCACTAACTATTCGATCTGGTGGAGCAACGCAATAGAGTGATGCCTAGGTTGCCAGGAACGTAGAATTGGCCATCAATTTCAAACCGGTTGCAATTATACCTGTTATATGATGGAAACACTGCTGTATTTTTTTTGCATTCTATGGTTCGGGCGTTGACTTCTAAGGCCCTAACTATTCAATCTGTTGGAGCAACGCCCTAGGGTGAAGTCTAGCTTGCTCAGAAAGTAGAAATGACCATAAGTTTCATACTGGTTGCAATTATTCGTTTTATACGATGGAAAAACTGTTGTATTTATATTGTATTTTATGCTTCTGGCGTTGACTTCTAAGGCACTAACTATTCGATCTGGTGGAGCAACGCCCTAGAGTGAAGCCTAGGTTGCCCGGAACGTAGAATTGGCCATCACTTTCAAACTGGTTGCAATTATTCCCGATATATGATGGAAACACTGTTGTATTTTTTTTGCATTTTATGGTTCGGGCGTTGACTTCTAAGGCCCTAAGTATTCAATCTGTTGGAGCAACGCCCTAGGGTGAAGCCTACGTTGCTCGGAAAGTAGAAATGACCATAAGTTTCATACTGGTTGCAATTATTCGTTTTATACGATGGAAAAGCTGTTGTATTTATATTGTATTTTATGCATCTGGCGTTGACTTCTTAGGCCGTAACTATTCGGTCTGGTGGAGCAACGCCATGGAGTGAAACCTAGGTTGCCCGGAACGTTGAATTGGCCATCACTTTCAAACTGGTTGCAATTATTCCCGATATATGATGGAAACACTGCTGTATTTTTTTTGCATTTTATGCTTCGGGCGTTGACTTCTAAGGCCCTAGCTATTCAATCTGTTGGACCAACGCCCTAGGGTGAAGCCTAGGTTGCTCGGAAAGTAGAAATGTCCATAAGTTTCATACTGGTTGCAATTATTCGTTTTATACGATGGAAAAACTGTTGTATTTATATTGTATTTTATGCTTCTGGCGTTGACTTCTAAGGCACTAACTATTCGATCTGGTGGAGCAACGCCCTAGAGTGAAGCCTAGCTTGCCCGGAACGTAGAACTGCCCATCACTTTCAAACTGGTTGCAATTATTCCTGTTATATGATGGAAACACTGTTGTATTTTTATTGCATTTTATGCTTCGGGCGTTGACTTCTAAGGCCCTAACTATTCAATCTGTTGGAGCAACGCCCTAGGGTGAAGCCTAGGTTGCTCGGAAGGTAGAAATGTCCATAAGTTTCATACTGGTTGCAATTATTCGTTTTATACGATGGAAAAACTGTTGTATTTATATTGTATTTTATGCTTCTGGCGTTGACTTCTAAGGCACTAACTATTCGATCTGGTGGAGCAACGCAATAGAGTGATGCCTAGGTTGCCCGGAACGTAGAATTGGCCATCAATTTCAAACCGGTTGCAATTATACCTGTTATATGATGGAAACACTGCTGTATTTTTTTTGCATTCTATGGTTCGGGCGTTGACTTCTAAGGCCCTAACTATTCAATCTGTTGGAGCAACGCCCTAGGGTGAAGTCTAGCTTGCTCAGAAAGTAGAAATGACCATAAGTTTCATACTGGTTGCAATTATTCGTTTTATACGATGGAAAAGCTGTTGTATTTATATCGTATTTTATGCTTCTGGCGTTGACTTCTAAGGCACTAACTATTCGATCAGGTGGAGCAACGCCCTAGGGTGAAGCCTAGGTTGCTCGGAAAGTAGAAATGACCATAAGTTTCATACTGGTTGCAATTATTCGTTTTATACGATGAAAAAACTGTTGTATTTATATTGTATTTTATGCTTCTGGCGTTGACTTCTAAGGACCTAGCTGTTCGATCTAGTGGAGCAACGCCCTAGAATGAAGCCCAGGTTGCCCGGAAAGGAGAAATGACCATCACTTTCTAACTGGTTGCAATTAATCCTTCTATACGATGGAAAAGCTGTTGTATTTATATTGTATTTTATGCTTCAGGCGTTGACTTCTAAGGCACTAACTATTGGATCTGGTGGAGCAACGCCCTAGAGTGAAGCCTAGGTTGCCCGGAAAGAAGAAATGACCATCACTTTCAAACTGGTTGCAATTATTCCTGATATATGATGGAAACACTGTTTTATTTTTATTGCATTTTATGCTTCGTGCGTAGACTTCTAAGGCCCTAACTATTCAATCTGTTGGACCAACGCCCTAGGGTGAAGCCTAGCTTGCTCGGAAAGTAGAAATGACCATAAGTTTCGTACTGGTTGCAATTATTCGTTTTATACGATGGAAAAGCTGTTGTATTTATATCGTATTTTATGCTTCTGGCGTTGACTTCTTAGGCCGTAACTATTCGGTCTGGTGGAGCAACGCCATGGAGTGAAACCTAGGTTGCCCGGAACGTAGAATTGGCCATCACTTTCAAACTGGTTGTAATTATACCTGATATATGATGTAAACACAGTTGTATTTTTTTTGCATTTTATGGTTCGGGCGTTGACTTCTAGGGCCCTAACTATACAATCTGTTAGACCAACGCCCTAGGGTGAAGCCTAGGTTTCTCGGAAAGTAGAAATGACCGTAAGCTTCATACTGGTTGCAATTATTCGTTATATACGATGGAAAAGCTGTTGTATTTATATCGTACTTTATGCATCTGGCGTTGACTTCTTAGGCCGTAACTATTCGGTCTGGTGGAGCAACGCCATGGAGTGAAACCTAGGTTGCCCGGAACGTTGAATTGGCCATCACTTTCAAACTGGTTGCAATTATTCCCGATATATGATGGAAACACTGCTGTATTTTTTTTGCATTTTATGCTTCGGGCGTTGACTTCTAAGGCCCTAGCTATTCAATCTGTTGGACCAACGCCCTAGGGTGAAGCCTAGGTTGCTCGGAAAGTAGAAATGACCATAAGTTTCATACTGGTTGCAATTATTCGTTTTATACGATGGAAAAACTGTTGTATTTATATTGTATTTTATGCTTCTGGCGTTGACTTCTAAGGCACTAACTATTCGATCTGGTGGAGCAACGCCCTAGAGTGAAGCCTAGGTTGCCCGGAACGTAGAATTGGCCATCACTTTCAAACTGGTTGCAATTATTCCCGATATATGATGGAAACACTGTTGTATTTTTTTTGCATTTTATGGTTCGGGCGTTGACTTCTAAGGCCCTAACTATTCAATCTGTTGGAGCAACGCCCTAGGGTGAAGCCTAGGTTGCTCGGAAAGTAGAAATGACCATAAGTTTCATACTGGTTGCAATTATTCGTTTTATACGATGGAAAAGCTGTTGTATTTATATTGTATTTTATGCATCTGGCGTTGACTTCATAGGCCGTAACTATTCGGTCTGGTGGAGCAACGCCATGGAGTGAAACCTAGGTTGCCCGGAACGTAGAATTGGCCATCACTTTCAAACTGGTTGCAATTATTCCTGATATATGATGGAAACACTGTTGTATTTTTTTTCCATTTTATTGTTCGAGCGTTGTCTTCTAAGGCCCTAACTATTCAATCTGTTGGAGCAACGCCCTAGGGTGAAGCCTAGGTTGCTCGGAAAGTAGAAATGTCCATAAGTTTCATACTGGTTGCAATTATTCGTTTTATACGATGGAAAAACTGTTGTATTTATATTGTATTTTATGCTTCTGGCGTTGACTTCTAAGGCACTAACTATTCGATCTGGTGGAGCAACGCCCTAGAGTGAAGCCTAGCTTGCCCGGAACGTAGAACTGCCCATCACTTTCAAACTGGTTGCAATTATTCCTGTTATATGATGGAAACACTGTTGTATTTTTATTGCATTTTATGCTTCGGGCGTTGACTTCTAAGGCCCTAACTATTCAATCTGTTGGAGCAACGCCCTAGGGTGAAGCCTAGGTTGCTCGGAAGGTAGAAATGTCCATAAGTTTCATACTGGTTGCAATTATTCGTTTTATACGATGGAAAAACTGTTGTATTTATATTGTATTTTATGCTTCTGGCGTTGACTTCTAAGGCACTAACTATTCGATCTGGTGGAGCAACGCAATAGAGTGATGCCTAGGTTGCCCGGAACGTAGAATTGGCCATCAATTTCAAACTGGTTGCAATTATACCTGTTATATGATGGAAACACTGCTGTATTTTTTTTGCATTTTATGCTTCTGGCGTTGACTTCTAAGGCCCTAGCTAATCAATGTGTTGGACCAACGCCCTAGGGCGAAGCCTAGGTAGCTCGGAAAGTAGAAATGACCATAAGTTTCATACTGGTTGCAATTATTCGTTTTATACGATGGAAAAGCTGTTGTATTTATATTGTATTTTATGCTTCTGGCGTTGACTTCTAAGGCACTAACTATTCGATCTGGTGGAGCAACGCCCTAGAGAGAAGCCTAGGTTGCCCGGAACGTTGAATTGGCCATCACTTTCAAACTGGTTGCAATTATTCCCGATATATGATGGACACTCTGCTGTATTTTTTTTGCATTTTATGCTTCGGGCGTTGACTTCTAAGGCCCTAGCTATTCAATCTGTTGGACCAACGCCCTAGGGTGAAGCCTAGGTTGCTCGGAAAGTAGAAATCACCATAAGTTTCATACTGGTTGCAATTATTTGTTTTATACGATGGAAAAACTGTTGTATTTATATTGTATTTTATGCTTCTGGCGTTGACTTCTAAGGCACTAACTATTCGATCTGGTGGAGCAACGCCCTAGAGTGAAGCCTAGGTTGCCCGGAACGTAGAATTGGCCATCACTTTCAAACTAGTTGCAATTATTCCCGATATATGATGGAAACACTGTTGTATTTTTTTTGCATTTTATGCTTCTGGCGTTGACTTCTAAGGCCCTAGCTATTCAATCTGTTGGACCAACGCCCTAGGGTGAAGCCTAGGTAGCTCGGAAAGTAGAAATGACCATAAGTTTCATACTGGTTGCAATTATTCGTTTTATACGATGGAAAAGCTGTTGTATTTATATTGTATTTTATGCTTCTGGCGTTGACTTCTAAGGCACTAACTATTCGATCTGGTGGAGCAACGCCCTAGAGTGAAGCCTAGGTTGCCCGGAACGTTGAATTGGCCATCACTTTCAAACTGGTTGCAATTATTCCCGATATATGATGGAAACACTGCTGTATTTTTTTTGCATTTTATGCTTCGGGCGTTGACTTCTAAGGCCCTAGCTATTCAATCTGTTGGACCAACGCCCTAAGGTGAAGCCTGGGTTGCTCGGAAAGTAGAAATGACCATAAGTTTCATACTGGTTGCAATTATTCGTTTTATACGATGGAAAAGCTGTTGTATTTATATTGTATTTTATGCTTCTGGCGTTGACTTCTAAGGCACTAACTATTCGATCTGGTGGAGCAACGCCCTAGTGTGAAGCCTATGTTGCCCGGAACGTAGAATTGGCCATCACTTTCAAACTGGTTGCAATTATTCCTGTTATATGATGGATACACTGTTGTATTTTTATTGCATTTTATGCTTCGGTCGTTGACTTCTAAGGCCCTAACTATTCAATCTGTAGGACCAACGCCCTAGGGTGAAGCCTAGCTTGCTCGGAAAGTAGAAATGACCATAAGTTTCGTACTGGTTGCAATTATTCGTTTTATACGATGGAAAAGCTGTTGTATTTATATCGTATTTTATGCTTCTGGCGTTGACTTCTTAGGCCGTAACTATTCGGTCTGGTGGAGCAACGCCATGGAGCGAAACCTAGGTTGCCCGGAACGTAGAATTGGCCATCACTTTCAAACTGGTTGCAATTATTCCCGATATATGATGGAAACACTATTGTATTTTTTTTGCATTTTATGGTTCGGGCGTTGACTTCTAAGGCCCTAACTATTCCATCTGTTGGAGCAACGCCCTAGGGTGAAGGCTAGGTTGCTCGGAAAATAGAAATATCCATAAGTTTCATACTGGTTGCAATTATTCGTTTTATACGATGGAAAAACTGTTGTATTTATATTGTATTTTATGCTTCTGGCGTTGACTTCTAAGGCACTAACTATTCGATCTGGTGGAGCAACGCCCTAGAGTGAAGCCTAGCTTGCCCGGAACGTAGAACTGCCCATCACTTTCAAACTGGTTGCAATTATTCCTGTTATATGATGGAAACACTGTTGTATTTTTATTGCATTTTATGCTTCGGGCGTTGACTTCTAAGGCCCTAACTATTCAATCTGTTGGAGCAACGCCCTAGGGTGAAGCCTAGGTTGCTCGGAAAGTAGAAATGTCCATAAGTTTCATACTGGTTGCAATTATTCGTTTTATACGATGGAAAAACTGTTGTATTTATATTGTATTTTATGCTTCTGGCGTTGACTTCTAAGGCACTAACTATTCGATCTGGTGGAGCAACGCAATAGAGTGATGCCTAGGTTGCCCGGAACGTAAAATTGGCCATCAATTTCAAACTGGTTGCAATTATACCTGTTATATGATGGAAACACTGCTGTATTTTTTTTGCACTCTATGGTTCGGGCGTTGACTTCTAAGGCCCTAACTATTCAATCTGTTGGAGCAACGCCCTAGGGTGAAGTCTAGCTTGCTCAGAAAGTAGAAATGACCATAAGTTTCATACTGGTTGCAATTATTCGTTTTATACGATGGAAAAGCTGTTGTATTTATATCGTATTTTATGCTTCTGGCGTTGACTTCTAAGGCACTAACTATTCGATCAGGTGGAGCAACGCCCTAGGGTGAAGCCTAGGTTGCCCGGAAAGTAGAAATGACCATAAGTTTCATACTGGTTGCAATTATTCGTTTTATACGATGAAAAAACTGTTGTATTTATATTGTATTTTATGCTTCTGGCGTTGACTTCTAAGGCCCTAGCTGTTCGATCTAGTGGAGCAACGCCCTAGAATGAAGCCCAGGTTGCCCGGAAAGGAGAAATGACCATCACTTTCTAACTGGTTGCAATTAATCCTTCTATACGATGGAAAAGCTGTTGTGTTTATATTGTATTTTATGCTTCAGGCGTTGACTTCTAAGGACCTAACTATTCGATCTGGTGGAGCAACGCCCTACAGTGATGCCTAGGTTGCCCGGAACGTAGATATGACCATAACCTTCACACTGGTTGCAAATTATTCCTGCTATACGATGGAAAAGCTGTTGTATTTTTGTTGCATTTTATGCTTCGGGCATTGACTTCTAAGGCCCTAACTATGCAATCTGTTGGAGCAACGCCCTAGGGGGAAGCCTAGGTTGCCCGGAACGTAGAAATGACCATAACTTTCACACTGGTTGCAATTATTCGTTTTATACGATGGAAAAGCTGCTGTATTTATATCGTATTTTATGCTTCTGGCGTTGACTTCTTAGGCCCTAACTATTCTATCTGGTGGAACAACGCCCTAGGGTAAAGCCAAGATTGCGCGGAACGTAAAAATGACCATAACTTTCACACTGGTTGCTATCATTCGTTTTATATGATGGAAAGACTGATGTATTTATATTGTATTTTATGATTCTGTCGTTCACTTCTTACGCCCTAACTATTCGATCTGGTGGAGCAACGGTCTAGGGTGAACCCTGGGTTGCCCGGAACGTAGAAATATCCATATCCTTCACACTGCTTTCAATTATTCATTTTATACGATGGCAAAGCTGTTGTATTTATATTGTATTTTATGCTTCTGGCGTTGACTTCTTAGGCCCTAACTATTCGATCAGGTGGTGCGATGCCTCAGAGTTAAGTCTAGGATGCCCGAAACGCCGAAATGATCATTACTTTCACGCTTGTTGCAATTATTCCTGTTATAGGATGGGAAGACTGTTGTATTTTTATTGTATTTTATACTTCAGGCGTTGACTTCTAAGGACCTAACTATTCGGTCTGGTGGAGAAACGACCTAGAGTGAAGCCTAGGTTGCTCGGAATGTAGAAATGAACATAACTTTCACACTGGTTGCAATTATTCGTTTTATACGATGGAAAAACTGTTGCATCTTTATCGTATTTTGTGCTTCTGGCGTTGACTTCTTAGGCCGTAACTATTCTATCTGGTGGTGCAACGCCCTGGAGTGAAACCTAGGTTTCCCGGAACGTAGAAATGACCACTACTATCACACTGGTTGCAAATTATTCCTGCTATACGATGGAAAAACTGTTGTATTTATTTTGTATTTAATGCTTCGGGCGTTGACTTCTTAGGCCCAAACTACTCCATCTGGTGGAACAACGCCCTAGGGTGAAGTCTAGGTTGCCCGGAAAGTAGAAATGACCATAACTTTCACTCTGGTGGCAATTATTCGTTTTACACGATGGAAAAACTGTTTTATTTATTTTGTATTTTATGCTTCGGGCGTTGACTTCTAAGGCCCTAACTATTCGATCTGGTGGAGCCACGCCCTAGAGTGCAGCCTAGATTGCCCGGAACGTAGAAATGACCATAACTTTCACACTGGTTGCTATCATTCGTTTTATATGATGGAAAAATTGTTGTATTTATATTGTATTTTATGCTTCTGGCGTTCACTTATTAGGCCCTAACTATTCGTTCTGGTGGAACAACGGCCTAGGGTGAAGCCTAGGTTGCCCGGAACGTAGAAATGACCATAACTTTTACACTGGTAGCAATCATTCGTTTTATACAATGGAAAAACTGTTCTATTTATTTTGTATTTAATGCTTCGGGCGTTGACTTCTAGGGCCCTAACTGTTTGATCTGGTGTAGCAACGCCCTAGAGTGAAGACCAGGTTGCCTGGAACGTAGAAATGACCATCACTTTCACACGGGTTGCAATTATTCCTGTTATAGGATGGAAAGACTGTTGTATTTTTATTGCATTTTATGCTTCGGGCATTGACTTCTATGGCCCTAACTATTCAATCTGTTGGAGCAACGCCCTAGGGTGAAGCCAAGATTGCGCGGAACGTAGAAATGACCATAACTTTCACACTGGTTGCTATCATTCGTTTTATATGATGAAAAAAATGATGGATTTATATTGTATTTTATGCTTCTGTCGTTCACTTCTTAGGCCCAAACTACTCCATCTGGTGGAACAACGCCCTAGGGTGAAGTCTAGGTTGCCCGCAAAGTAGAAATGACCATAACTTTCACACTGGTAGCAATTATTCGTTTTACACGATGGAAAAACTGTTCTATTCATTTTATATTTTATGCTTCCGGCGTTGACTTCTAAGGCCCTAACTATTCGATCTGGTGGAGCAACGCCCTAGAGTGAAGCCTAGTGTGCCCGGTACGTAGAAATGGCCATCACTATAAATCTGGTTACAATTATTTGCTTTATACGATGGAAAAGCTGTTGTATTTATATCGTATTTTATGCTTCTGGCGTTGACTTCTTAGGCCCTAACTATTCGATCTGGTAGAGCAACGCCCTAGAGTGAAGCCTAGGTTGCCCGGTACGTAGAAATGACCATAAGTTTCATACTGGTTGCAATTATTCGTTTTATACGATGGAAAAACTGTTGTATTTATATTGTATTTTATGCTTCTGGCGTTCAGTGCTTAGGCCCTAACCATTCGATCTTGTGGTACAACGCCCTAGGATGAAGCCTAGGTTGCCCGGAACGTAGAAATGACCATAACTTTTACACTGGCAGCAATTATTCGTTTTATACAATCGAAAAACCGTTCTATTTATTTTGTATTTTATGCTTCGGGCGTTGACTTCTAAGGCCCTAACTGCTTGATCTGGTGGAGCACCGCCGTAGAGTGAAGCCTAGGTTGCCCGGAACGTAGAAATGACCATAACTTTCACACTGGTTGCTATTATTCCTTTTATACGATGGAAAAACTGTTATATTTATATTGTATTTAAGCTTCTGGCGTTGACTTCTGAGGCCGATGCTATTCGATGTGGTGGAAGAACGCCATAGAGTGAAGCCTAGATAGCCCGCATCGTAGAAATGTCCATATCTTTCACACTGTTTGCAATTTTTCGTCTTATACGATGGAAAAACTGTTTTATTTATTTTGTATTTTATGCTTCGGGCGTGGACTTCTAGGGCCCTAACTGTTTGATCTGGTGTAGCAACGCCCTAGAGTGAAGACCAGGTTGCCTGGAACGTAGAAATGACCATCACTTTCACACGGGTTGCAATTATTCCTGTTATAGGATGGAAAGACTGTTGTATTTTTATTGCATTTTATGCTTCGGGCATTGACTTCTATGGCCCTAACTATTCGATCTGGTGGAACAACGGCCTAGGGTGAAGCCTAGGTTGCCCGGAACGTAGAAATGACCATAACTTTTACACTGGTTGCTATCTTTCGTTTTATACAATGGAAAAACTGTTCTATTTATTTTGTCTTTAATGCTTCGGGCGTTGACTTCTAAGGCCCTAACTATTCGATCTGGTGGAGCAACGCCCTAGAGTGCAGCCTAGATTGCCCGGAACGTAGAAATGACCATAACTTTCACACTGGTTGCTATCATTCGTTTTATATGATGGAAAAACTGTTGTATTTATATTGTATTTTATGCTTCTGGCGTTCACTTATTAGGCCCTAACTATTCGTTCTGGTGGAACAACGGCCTAGGGTGAAGCCTAGGTTGCCCGGAACGTAGAAATGACCATAACTTTTACACTGGTAGCAATCATTCGTTTTATACAATGGAAAAACTGTTCTATTTATTTTGTATTTAATGCTTCGGGCGTTGACTTCTAAGGCCCTAACTGTTTGATCTGGTGGAGCAACGATCTAGAGTGAAGCCCAGGGTGCCTGGAACGTAGAAATGACCATCACTTTCACACGGGTTGCAATTATTCCTGTTATAGGATGGAAAGACTGTTGTATTTTTATTGCATTTTATGCTTCGGGCATTGACTTCTATGGTCCTAACTATTCAATCTGTTGGAGCAACGCCCTACGGTGAAGCCTAGGTTGCCCGGAACGTAGAAATGACCATAACTTTCACACTGGTTGCAATTATTCGTTTTATACGATGGAAAAACTGTTGCATCTTTATCGTATTTTGTGCTTCTGGCGTTGACTTCTTAAGGCCGTAACTATTCGATCTGGTGGTGCAACGCCCTGGAGTGAAACCTAGGTTTCCCGGAACGTAGAAATGACCACTACTATCACACTGGTTGCAAATTATTCCTGCTATACGATGGAAAAACTGTTGGATTTATTTTGTATTTAATGCTTCGGGCGTTGACTTCTTAGGCCCAAATTACTCCATCTGGTGGAAAACCGCCCTAGGGTGAAGTCTAGGTTGCCCGGAAAGTAGAAATGACCATAACTTTCACACTGGTAGCAATTATTCGTTTTACACGATGGAAAAACTGTTGTATTTATATTGTATTTAAGCTTCTGGCGTTGACTTCTGAGGCCGTTGCTATTCGATGTGGTGGAAGAACGCCATAGAGTGAAGCCTAGGTAGCCCGGATCGTAGAAATGTCCATATCTTTCACACTGTTTGCAAATTTTTCGTTTTATACGATTGAAAAACTGTTTTATTTATTTTGTATTTTATGCTTCGGGCGTTGACTTCTAAGGCCCTAACTATTCGATCTGGTGGAGCAACGCCCTAGAGTGAAGCCTAGGGTGCCCGGTACGTAGAAATGGCCATCACTATAAATCTGGTTACAATTATTTGCTTTATACGATGGAAAAGCTGTTGTATTTATATCGTATTTTATGCTTCTGGCGTTGACTTCTTAGGCCCTAACTATTCGATCTGGTAGAGCAACGCCCTAGAGTGAAGCCTAGGTTGCCCGGTACGTAGAAATGTCCATATCTTTCACACTGTTTGCAAATTTTTCGTTTTATACGATGGAAAAACTGTTGTATTTATATTGTATTTTATGCTTCGGGCGTTGACTTCTAAGGCCCTAACTGCTTGATCTGGTGGAGCACCGCCGTAGAGTGAAGCCTAGGTTGCCCGGAACGTAGAAATGACCATAACTTTCACACTGGTTGCTATTATTCCTTTTATACGATGGAAAAACTGTTATATTTATATTGTATTTAAGCTTCTGGCGTTGACTTCTGAGGCCGATGCTATTCGATGTGGTGGAAGAACGCCATAGAGTGAAGCCTAGGTAGCCCGCATCGTAGAAATGTCCATATCTTTCACACTGTTTGCAATTTTTCGTTTTATACGATGGAAAAACTGTTTTATTTATTTTGTATTTTATGCTTCGGGCGTGGACTTCTAAGGCCCTAACTATTCGATCTGGTGGAGCAACGCCCTAGAGTGCCGCCTAGATTGCCCGGAACGTAGAAATGAACATAACTTTCACACTGGTTGCTATCATTCGTTTTATATGATGGAAAAACTGTTGTATTTATATTGTATTTTATGCTTCTGGCGTTCACTTCTTAGGCCCTAAATATTCGATCTGGTGGAGCAACGGCCTAGGGTGAAGCCTAGGTTGCCCGGAACGTAGAAATGACCATAACTTTTACACTGGTTGCTATCTTTCGTTTTATACAATGGAAAAACTGTTCTATTTATTTTGTATTAAATGCTTCGGGCGTTGACTTCTAAGGCCCTAACTATTCCATCTGGTGGAGCAACGCCCTACAGTGCAGCCTAGATTGCCCGGAACGTAGAAATGACCTTAACCTTCACACTGGTTGCTATCATTCGTTTTATATGATGGAAAAACTGTTGTATTTATATTGTATTTTATGCTTCTGGCGTTCACTTATTAAGCCCTAACTATTCGTTCTGGTGGAACAACGCCCTAGGGTGAAGCCAAGATTGCGCGGAACGTAGAAATGACCATAACTTTCACACTGGTTGCTATCATTCGTTTTATATGATGAAAAAACTGATGGATTTATATTGTATTTTATGCTTCTGTCGTTCACTTCTTAGGCCCTAACTATTCGATCAGGTGGAGCGATGCCTCCGTGGTAAGTCTAGGATGCCCGAAACGCCGAAATGATCATTACTTTCACGCTTGTTGCAATTATTCCTGTTATAGGATGGAAAGACTGTTGCATTTTTATTGTATTTTATACTTCAGGCGTTGACTTCTAAGGACCTAACTATTCGGTCTGGTGGAGAAACGCCCTAGAGTGAAGCCTAGGTTGCTCGGAATGTAGAAATGAACATAACTTTCACACTGGTTGTAATTATTCGTTTTATACGATGGAAACGCTGTTGTATTTATATCGTATTTTATACTTCAGGCGTTGACTTCTAAGGCCCTAACTATTCAATCTGTTGGAGCAACGCCCTAGAGCGAAGCCTAGGTTGCCCGGAACGTAGAATTGGCCATCACTTTCAAACTGGTTACAATTATTCCTGTTATATGATGGAAACACTGTTGTATTTTTTTTGCATTTTATGGTTAGGGCGTTGACTTCTAAAGTCCTAATTATTCAATCTGTTGGAGCAACGTCCTAGGGTGAAGCCTAGGTTGCTCGGAAAGTAGAAATGACCATAAGTTTCATACTGGTTGCAATTATTCGTTTTATACGATGGAAAAACTGTTGTATTTATATTGTATTTTATATTTCTGGCGTTGACTTCTAAGGCACTAACTATTCGATCAGGTGGAACAACGCCCTGGAGTGAAGCCTAGGTTGCCCGGAACGTAGAATTGGCCATCGCTTTCAAACTGGTTGCAATTATTCCTGTTATATGATGGATACACTGTTGTATTTTTATTGCATTTTATGCTTCGGGCGTTGACATCTAAGGCACTAACTATTCGATCTGGTAGAGCAACGCCCTACAGTGAAGCCTAGGTTGCCCGGAACGTAGAATTTGCCATCGCTATCAAACTGGTTGCAATTATTCCGGTTATATGATGGATACACTGCTGTATTTTTATTGCATTTTATGCTTCGGGCGTTGTCTTCTAAGGCCCTAACTATTCAATCTGTTGGACCAACGCCCTAGGGTGAAGCCTATTTTGCTCGGAACGTAGAAATGACCATATGTTTCATACTGGTTGCAATTATTCGTTTTATACGATGGAAAAGCTGTTGTATTTATATCGTATTTTATGCTTCTGGCGTTGACTTCTTAGGCCGTAAATATTGGGTCTGGTGGAGCAACGCCCTGGAGTGAAACCTAGGTTGTCCGGAACGTAGAATTGGCCATCACTTTCAAACTGGTAGCAATTATTCCTGATATATGATGGAAACATTGTTGTATTTTTATTGCATTTTATGCTTCGGGCGTAGACATCTAAGGCCCTAACTATTCAATCTGTTGGACCAACGCCCTAGGGTGAAGCCTTGCTTGCTCGGAATGTGGAAATGACCATAGGTTTCATACTGGTTGCAATTATTCGTTTTATACGATGGAAAAACTGTTGTATTTATATTGTATTTTATGCTTCTGGCGCTGACTTCTAAGGCACTAACTATTCGATCTGGTGGAGCCACGCCATAGAGTGAAGCCCAGGTTGCCCGGAACGTAGAATTGGCCATCACTTTCAAACTGGTTGCAATTATACCTGTTATATGATGGAAACACTGTTGTATTTTTTTTGCGTTTTATGGTTCGGGCGTTGACTTCTAAGGCCCTAACTATTCAATCTGTTGGAGCAACGCCCTAGGGTGGAGCCTAGGTTGCTCAGAAAGTAGAAATGTCCATAAGTTTCATACTGGTTGCAATTATTCGTTTTATACGATGGAAAGCTGTTGTATTTATATTGTATTTTATGCTTCTGGCGTTGACTTCTAAGGCACTAACTATTCGATCTGGTGGAGCAACGCAATAGAGTGAAGCCTAGGTTGCCCGGAACGTAGAATTGGCCATCACTTTCTAACTGGTTGCAATTATTCCTGTTATATGATGGATACACTGATGTATTCTTATTGCATTTTATGCTTCGGGCGTTGACTTCCAAGGCCCTAACTATGCAATCTGTTGGAGCAACGCCCTAGGGTGAAGCCTAGCTTGCTCGGAAAGTAGAAATGACCATAAGTTTCATACTGGTTGCAATTATTCGTTTTATACGATGGAAAAGCTGTTGTATTTATATCGTATTTTATGCTTCTGGCGTTGACTTCTTAGGCCGTAACTATTCGGTCTGGTGGAGCAACGCCCTGGAGTGAAACCTAGGTTGCCCGGAACGTAGAATTGGCCATCACTTTCAAACTGGTTGCAATTATTCCTGATATATGATGGAAACACTGTTGTATTTTTTTTGCATTTTATGGTTCGGGCGTCGACTTCTAAGGCCCTAACTATTCAATCTGTTGGAGCAACGCCCTAGGGTGAAGCCTAGGTTGCTCGGAAAATAGAAATGACCATAAGTTTCATACGGGTTGCAATTATTCGTTTTATACGATGGAAAAACTGTTGTATTTATATCGTATTTTATGCTTCTGGCGTTGACTTCTAAGGCACTATCTATTCGATCTGGTGGAGCAACGCCCTAGAGCGAAGCCTAGGTTGCCCGGAACGTAGAATTGGCCATCACTTTCAAACTGGTTGCAATTATTCCTGTTATATGATGGAAACACTGTTGTATTTTTTTTGCATTTTATGGTTAGGGCGTTGACTTCTAAGGTCCTAATTATTCAATCTGTTGGAGCAACGCCCTAGGGTGAAGCCTAGGTTGCTCGGAAAGTAGAAATGACCATAAGTTTCACACTGGTTGCAATTATTCGTTTTATACGATGGAAAAACTGTTGTATTTATATTGTATTTTATATTTCTGGCGTTGACTTCTAAGGCACTAACTATTCGATCAGGTGGAACAACGCCCTGGAGTGAAGCCTAGGTTGCCCGGAACGTAGAATTGGCCATCGCTTTCAAACTGGTTGCAATTATTCCTGTTATATGATGGATACACTGTTGTATTTTTATTGCATTTTATGCTTCGGGCGTTGACATCTAAGGCACTAACTATTCGATCTGGTAGAGCAACGCCCTACAGTGAAGCCTAGGTTGCCCGGAACGTAGAATTTGCCATCGCTATTAAACTGGTTGCAATTATTCCGGTTATATGATGGATACACTGTTGTATTTTTATTGCATTTTATGCTTCGGGCGTTGACATCTAAGGCACTAACTATTCGATCTGGTAGAGCAACGCCCTACAGTGAAGCCTATTTTGCTCGGAACGTAGAAATGACCATATGTTTCATACTGGTTGCAATTATTCGTTTTATACGATGAAAAAGCTGTTGTATTTATATCGCATTTTATGCTTCTGGCGTTGACTTGTTAGGCTGTAAATATTCGGTCTGGTGGAGCAACGCCCTGGAGTGAAACCTAGGTTGTCCGGAACGTAGAATTGGCCATCACTTTCAAACTGGTTGCAATTATTCCTGATATATGATGGAAACACTGTTGTATTTTTATTGCATTTCATGCTTCGGGCGTAGACTTCTAAGGCCCTAACTATTCAATCTGTTGGACCAACGCCTTAGGGTGAAGCCTAGCTTGCTCGGAAAGTGGAAATGACCATAAGTTTCATACTGGTTGCAATTATTCGTTTTATACGATGGAAAAGCTGTTGTATTTATATCGTATTATATGCTTCTGGCGTTGACTTCTAAGGCACTAACTATTCGATCTGGTGGAGCAACGCAATAGAGTGATGCCTAGGTTGCCCGGAACGTAGAATTGGCCATCAATTTCAAACTGGTTGCAATTATACCTGTTATATGATGGAAACACTGCTGTATTTTTTTTGCATTTTATGGTTCGGGCGTTGACTTCTAAGGCCCTAACTATTCAATCTGTTGGAGCAAGGCCCTAGGGTGAAGCCTAGGTTGCTGGGAAAGTAGAAATCTCCATAAGTTTCATACTGGTTGCAATTATTCGTTTTATACGATGGAAAAACTGTTGTATTTATATTGTATTTTATGCTTCTGGCGTTGACTTCCAAAGCACTAACTATTCGATCTGGTGGAGCAACGCAATAGAGTGATGCCTAGGTTGCCCGGAACGTAGAATTGGCCATCAATTTGAAACTGGTTGCAATTATACCTGTTATATGATGGATACACTGTTGTATTTTTATTGCATTTTATGCTTCGGGCGTTGACTTCTAAGGCCCTAACTATTCAATCTGTTGGAGCAACGCCCGAGGGTGAAGCCTAGGTTGCTCTGAAAGTAGAAATGACCATAAGTTTCGTACTGGCTGCAATTATTCGTTTTATACGATGGAAACGCTGTTGTATTTATATCGTATTTTATACTTCAGGCGTTGACTTCTAAGGCCCTAACTATTCAATCTGTTGGTGCAACGCCCTAGAGCGAAGCCTAGGTTGCCCGGAACGTAGAATTGGCCATCACTTTCAAACTGGTTGCAATTATTCCTGTTATATGATGGAAACACTGTTGTATTTTTTTTGCATTTTATGGTTAGGGCGTTGACTTCTAAAGTCCTAATTATTCAATCTGTTGGAGCAACGCCCTAGGGTGAAGCCTAGGTTGCTCGGAAAGTAGAAATGACCATAAGTTTCATACTGGTTGCAATTATTCGTTTTATACGATGGAAAAACTGTTGTATTTATATTGTATTTTATATTTCTGGCGTTGACTTCTAAGGCACTAACTATTCGATCAGGTGGAACAACGCCCTGGAGTGAAGCCTAGGTTGCCCGGAACGTAGAATTGGCCATCGCTTTCAAACTGGTTGCAATTATTCCTGTTATATGATGGATACACTGTTGTATTTTTATTGCATTTTATGCTTCGGGCGTTGACATCTAAGGCACTAACTATTCGATCTGGTAGAGCAACGCCCTACAGTGAAGCCTAGGTTGCCCGGAACGTAGAATTTGCCATCGCTATCAAACTGGTTGCAATTATTCCGGTTATATGATGGATACACTGTTGTATTTTTATTGCATTTTATGCTTCGGGCGTTGTCTTCTAAGGCCCTAACTATTCAATCTGTTGGACCAACGCCCTAGGGTGAAGCCTATTTTGCTCGGAACGTAGAAATGACCATATGTTTCATACTGGTTGCAATTATTCGTTTTATACGATGGAAAAGCTGTTGTATTTATATCGTATTTTATGCTTCTGGCGTTGACTTCTTAGGCCGTAAATATTGGGTCTGGTGGAGCAACGCCCTGGAGTGAAACCTAGGTTGTCCGGAACGTAGAATTGGCCATCACTTTCAAACTGGTAGCAATTATTTCTGATATATGATGGAAACATTGTTGTATTTTTATTGCATTTTATGCTTCGGGCGTAGACATCTAAGGCCCTAACTATTCAATCTGTTGGACCAACGCCCTAGGGTGAAGCCTTGCTTGCTCGGAATGTGGAAATGACCATAGGTTTCATACTGGTTGCAATTATTCGTTTTATACGATGGAAAAACTGTTGTATTTATATTGTATTTTATGCTTCTGGCGCTGACTTCTAAGGCACTAACTATTCGATCTGGTGGAGCCACGCCATAGAGTGAAGCCCAGGTTGCCCGGAACGTAGAATTGGCCATCACTTTCAAACTGGTTGCAATTATACCTGTTATATGATGGAAACACTGATGTATTCTTATTGCATTTTATGCTTCGGGCGTTGACTTCCAAGGCCCTAACTATGCAATCTGTTGGAGCAACGCCCTAGGGTGAAGCCTAGCTTGCTCGGAAAGTAGAAATGACCATAAGTTTCATACTGGTTGCAATTATTCGTTTTATACGATGGAAAAGCTGTTGTATTTATATCGTATTTTATGCTTCTGGCGTTGACTTCTTAGGCCGTAACTATTCGGTCTGGTGGAGCAACGCCCTGGAGTGAAACCTAGGTTGCCCGGAACGTAGAATTGGCCATCACTTTCAAACTGGTTGCAATTATTCCTGATATATGATGGAAACACTGTTGTATTTTTTTTGCATTTTATGGTTCGGGCGTCGACTTCTAAGGCCCTAACTATTCAATCTGTTGGAGCAACGCCCTAGGGTGAAGCCTAGGTTGCTCGGAAAATAGAAATGACCATAAGTTTCATACGGGTTGCAATTATTCGTTTTATACGATGGAAAAACTGTTGTATTTATATCGTATTTTATGCTTCTGGCGTTGACTTCTAAGGCACTATCTATTCGATCTGGTGGAGCAACGCCCTAGAGCGAAGCCTAGGTTGCCCGGAACGTAGAATTGGCCATCACTTTCAAACTGGTTGCAATTATTCCTGTTATATGATGGAAACACTGCTGTATTTTTTTTGCATTTTATGCTTCGGGCGTTGACTTCTAAGGCCCTAGCTATTCAATCTGTTGGACCAACGCCCTAGGGTGAAGCCTAGGTTGCTCGGAAAGTAGAAATCACCATAAGTTTCATACTGGTTGCAATTATTTGTTTTATACGATGGAAAAACTGTTGTATTTATATTGTATTTTATGCTTCTGGCGTTGACTTCTAAGGCACTAACTATTCGATCTGGTGGAGCAACGCCCTAGAGTGAAGCCTAGGTTGCCCGGAACGTAGAATTGGCCATCACTTTCAAACTAGTTGCAATTATTCCCGATATATGATGGAAACACTGCTGTATTTTTTTTGCATTTTATGCTTCTGGCGTTGACTTCTAAGGCCCTAGCTATTCAATCTGTTGGACCAACGCCCTAGGGTGAAGCCTAGGTAGCTCGGAAAGTAGAAATGACCATAAGTTTCATACTGGTTGCAATTATTCGTTTTATACGATGGAAAAGCTGTTGTATTTATATTGTATTTTATGCTTCTGGCGTTGACTTCTAAGGCACTAACTATTCGATCTGGTGGAGCAACGCCCTAGAGTGAAGCCTAGGTTGCCCGGAACGTTGAATTGGCCATCACTTTCAAACTGGTTGCAATTATTCCCGATATATGATGGAAACACTGCTGTATTTTTTTTGCATTTTATGCTTCGGGCGTTGACTTCTAAGGCCCTAGCTATTCAATCTGTTGGACCAACGCCCTAAGGTGAAGCCTGGGTTGCTCGGAAAGTAGAAATGACCATAAGTTTCATACTGGTTGCAATTATTCGTTTTATACGATGGAAAAACTGTTGTATTTATATTGTATTTTATGCTTCAGGCGTTGACTTCTAAGGACCTAACTATTCGATCTGGTGGAGCAACGCCCTACAGTGATGCCTAGGTTGCCCGGAACGTAGATATGACCATAACCTTCACACTGGTTGCAAATTATTCCTGCTATACGATGGAAAAGCTGTTGTATTTTTGTTGCATTTTATGCTTCGGGCATTGACTTCTAAGGCCCTAACTATGCAATCTGTTGGAGCAACGCCCTAGGGGGAAGCCTAGGTTGCCCGGAACGTAGAAATGACCATAACTTTCACACTGGTTGCAATTATTCGTTTTATACGATGGAAAAGCTGCTGTATTTATATCGTATTTTATGCTTCTGGCGTTGACTTCTTAGGCCCTAACTATTCTATCTGGTGGAACAACGCCCTAGGGTAAAGCCAAGATTGCGCGGAACGTAAAAATGACCATAACTTTCACACTGGTTGCTATCATTCGTTTTATATGATGGAAAAACTGATGTATTTATATTGTATTTTATGATTCTGTCGTTCACTTCTTACGCCCTAACTATTCGATCTGGTGGAGCAACGGTCTAGGGTGAACCCTGGGTTGCCCGGAACGTAGAAATATCCATATCCTTCACACTGCTTTCAATTATTCATTTTATACGATGGCAAAGCTGTTGTATTTATATTGTATTTTATGCTTCTGGCGTTGACTTCTTAGGCCCTAACTATTCGATCAGGTGGTGCGATGCCTCAGAGTTAAGTCTAGGATGCCCGAAACGCCGAAATGATCATTACTTTCACGCTTGTTGCAATTATTCCTGTTATAGGATGGGAAGACTGTTGTATTTTTATTGTATTTTATACTTCAGGCGTTGACTTCTAAGGACCTAACTATTCGGTCTGGTGGAGAAACGACCTAGAGTGAAGCCTAGGTTGCTCGGAATGTAGAAATGAACATAACTTTCACACTGGTTGCAATTATTCGTTTTATACGATGGAAAAACTGTTGCATCTTTATCGTATTTTGTGCTTCTGGCGTTGACTTCTTAGGCCGTAACTATTCTATCTGGTGGTGCAACGCCCTGGAGTGAAACCTAGGTTTCCCGGAACGTAGAAATGACCACTACTATCACACTGGTTGCAAATTATTCCTGCTATACGATGGAAAAACTGTTGTATTTATTTTGTATTTAATGCTTCGGGCGTTGACTTCTTAGGCCCAAACTACTCCATCTGGTGGAACAACGCCCTAGGGTGAAGTCTAGGTTGCCCGGAAAGTAGAAATGACCATAACTTTCACTCTGGTGGCAATTATTCGTTTTACACGATGGAAAAACTGTTTTATTTATTTTGTATTTTATGCTTCGGGCGTTGACTTCTAAGGCCCTAACTATTCGATCTGGTGGAGCCACACCCTAGAGTGCAGCCTAGATTGCCCGGAACGTAGAAATGACCATAACTTTCACACTGGTTGCTATCATTCGTTTTATATGATGGAAAAATTGTTGTATTTATATTGTATTTTATGCTTCTGGCGTTCACTTATTAGGCCCTAACTATTCGTTCTGGTGGAACAACGGCCTAGGGTGAAGCCTAGGTTGCCCGGAACGTAGAAATGACCATAACTTTTACACTGGTAGCAATCATTCGTTTTATACAATGGAAAAACTGTTCTATTTATTTTGTATTTAATGCTTCGGGCGTTGACTTCTAGGGCCCTAACTGTTTGATCTGGTGTAGCAACGCCCTAGAGTGAAGACCAGGTTGCCTGGAACGTAGAAATGACCATCACTTTCACACGGGTTGCAATTATTCCTGTTATAGGATGGAAAGACTGTTGTATTTTTATTGCATTTTATGCTTCGGGCATTGACTTCTATGGCCCTAACTATTCAATCTGTTGGAGCAACGCCCTAGGGTGAAGCCAAGATTGCGCGGAACGTAGAAATGACCATAACTTTCACACTGGTTGCTATCATTCGTTTTATATGATGAAAAAACTGATGGATTTATATTGTATTTTATGCTTCTGTCGTTCACTTCTTAGGCCCAAACTACTCCATCTGGTGGAACAACGCCCTAGGGTGAAGTCTAGGTTGCCCGCAAAGTAGAAATGACCATAACTTTCACACTGGTAGCAATTATTCGTTTTACACGATGGAAAAACTGTTCTATTCATTTTATATTTTATGCTTCCGGCGTTGACTTCTAAGGCCCTAACTATTCGATCTGGTGGAGCAACGCCCTAGAGTGAAGCCTAGTGTGCCCGGTACGTAGAAATGGCCATCACTATAAATCTGGTTACAATTATTTGCTTTATACGATGGAAAAGCTGTTGTATTTATATCGTATTTTATGCTTCTGGCGTTGACTTCTTAGGCCCTAACTATTCGATCTGGTAGAGCAACGCCCTAGAGTGAAGCCTAGGTTGCCCGGTACGTAGAAATGACCATAAGTTTCATACTGGTTGCAATTATTCGTTTTATACGATGGAAAAACTGTTGTATTTATATTGTATTTTATGCTTCTGGCGTTCAGTTCTTAGGCCCTAACCATTCGATCTTGTGGTACAACGCCCTAGGATGAAGCCTAGGTTGCCCGGAACGTAGAAATGACCATAACTTTTACACTGGCAGCAATTATTCGTTTTATACAATCGAAAAACCGTTCTATTTATTTTGTATTTTATGCTTCGGGCGTTGACTTCTAAGGCCCTAACTGCTTGATCTGGTGGAGCACCGCCGTAGAGTGAAGCCTAGGTTGCCCGGAACGTAGAAATGACCATAACTTTCACACTGGTTGCTATTATTCCTTTTATACGATGGAAAAACTGTTATATTTATATTGTATTTAAGCTTCTGGCGTTGACTTCTGAGGCCGATGCTATTCGATGTGGTGGAAGAACGCCATAGAGTGAAGCCTAGATAGCCCGCATCGTAGAAATGTCCATATCTTTCACACTGTTTGCAATTTTTCGTCTTATACGATGGAAAAACTGTTTTATTTATTTTGTATTTTATGCTTCGGGCGTGGACTTCTAGGGCCCTAACTGTTTGATCTGGTGTAGCAACGCCCTAGAGTGAAGACCAGGTTGCCTGGAACGTAGAAATGACCATCACTTTCACACGGGTTGCAATTATTCCTGTTATAGGATGGAAAGACTGTTGTATTTTTATTGCATTTTATGCTTCGGGCATTGACTTCTATGGCCCTAACTATTCGATCTGGTGGAACAACGGCCTAGGGTGAAGCCTAGGTTGCCCGGAACGTAGAAATGACCATAACTTTTACACTGGTTGCTATCTTTCGTTTTATACAATGGAAAAACTGTTCTATTTATTTTGTCTTTAATGCTTCGGGCGTTGACTTCTAAGGCCCTAACTATTCGATCTGGTGGAGCAACGCCCTAGAGTGCAGCCTAGATTGCCCGGAACGTAGAAATGACCATAACTTTCACACTGGTTGCTATCATTCGTTTTATATGATGGAAAAACTGTTGTATTTATATTGTATTTTATGCTTCTGGCGTTCACTTATTAGGCCCTAACTATTCGTTCTGGTGGAACAACGGCCTAGGGTGAAGCCTAGGTTGCCCGGAACGTAGAAATGACCATAACTTTTACACTGGTAGCAATCATTCGTTTTATACAATGGAAAAACTGTTCTATTTATTTTGTATTTAATGCTTCGGGCGTTGACTTCTAAGGCCCTAACTGTTTGATCTGGTGGAGCAACGATCTAGAGTGAAGCCCAGGGTGCCTGGAACGTAGAAATGACCATCACTTTCACACGGGTTGCAATTATTCCTGTTATAGGATGGAAAGACTGTTGTATTTTTATTGCATTTTATGCTTCGGGCATTGACTTCTATGGTCCTAACTATTCAATCTGTTGGAGCAACGCCCTACGGTGAAGCCTAGGTTGCCCGGAACGTAGAAATGACCATAACTTTCACACTGGTTGCAATTATTCGTTTTATACGATGGAAAAACTGTTGCATCTTTATCGTATTTTGTGCTTCTGGCGTTGACTTCTTAAGGCCGTAACTATTCGATCTGGTGGTGCAACGCCCTGGAGTGAAACCTAGGTTTCCCGGAACGTAGAAATGACCACTACTATCACACTGGTTGCAAATTATTCCTGCTATACGATGGAAAAACTGTTGGATTTATTTTGTATTTAATGCTTCGGGCGTTGACTTCTTAGGCCCAAATTACTCCATCTGGTGGAAAACCGCCCTAGGGTGAAGTCTAGGTTGCCCGGAAAGTAGAAATGACCATAACTTTCACACTGGTAGCAATTATTCGTTTTACACGATGGAAAAACTGTTCTATTCATTTTATATTTTATGCTTCCGGCGTTGACTTCTAAGGCCCTAACTATTCGATCTGGTGGAGCAACGCCCTAGAGTGAAGCCTAGTGTGCCCGGTACGTAGAAATGGCCATCACTATAAATCTGGTTACAATTATTTGCTTTATACGATGGAAAAGCTGTTGTATTTATATCGTATTTTATGCTTCTGGCGTTGACTTCTTAGGCCCTAACTATTCGATCTGGTAGAGCAACGCCCTAGAGTGAAGCCTAGGTTGCCCGGTACGTAGAAATGACCATAAGTTTCATACTGGTTGCAATTATTCGTTTTATACGATGGAAAAACTGTTGTATTTATATTGTATTTTATGCTTCTGGCGTTCAGTTCTTAGGCCCTAACCATTCGATCTTGTGGTACAACGCCCTAGGATGAAGCCTAGGTTGCCCGGAACGTAGAAATGACCATAACTTTTACACTGGCAGCAATTATTCGTTTTATACAATCGAAAAACCGTTCTATTTATTTTGTATTTTATGCTTCGGGCGTTGACTTCTAAGG
The DNA here is from genome assembly GCF_051401765.1 of Calliopsis andreniformis. Taxonomy (NCBI): domain Eukaryota; kingdom Metazoa; phylum Arthropoda; class Insecta; order Hymenoptera; family Andrenidae; genus Calliopsis; species Calliopsis andreniformis. The sequence goes on from NC_135072.1 coordinate 7,113,052, forward strand.
CCCTAACTGCTTGATCTGGTGGAGCACCGCCGTAGAGTGAAGCCTAGGTTGCCCGGAACGTAGAAATGACCATAACTTTCACACTGGTTGCTATTATTCCTTTTATACGATGGAAAAACTGTTATATTTATATTGTATTTAAGCTTCTGGCGTTGACTTCTGAGGCCGATGCTATTCGATGTGGTGGAAGAACGCCATAGAGTGAAGCCTAGATAGCCCGCATCGTAGAAATGTCCATATCTTTCACACTGTTTGCAATTTTTCGTCTTATACGATGGAAAAACTGTTTTATTTATTTTGTATTTTATGCTTCGGGCGTGGACTTCTAGGGCCCTAACTGTTTGATCTGGTGTAGCAACGCCCTAGAGTGAAGACCAGGTTGCCTGGAACGTAGAAATGACCATCACTTTCACACGGGTTGCAATTATTCCTGTTATAGGATGGAAAGACTGTTGTATTTTTATTGCATTTTATGCTTCGGGCATTGACTTCTATGGCCCTAACTATTCGATCTGGTGGAACAACGGCCTAGGGTGAAGCCTAGGTTGCCCGGAACGTAGAAATGACCATAACTTTTACACTGGTTGCTATCTTTCGTTTTATACAATGGAAAAACTGTTCTATTTATTTTGTCTTTAATGCTTCGGGCGTTGACTTCTAAGGCCCTAACTATTCGATCTGGTGGAGCAACGCCCTAGAGTGCAGCCTAGATTGCCCGGAACGTAGAAATGACCATAACTTTCACACTGGTTGCTATCATTCGTTTTATATGATGGAAAAACTGTTGTATTTATATTGTATTTTATGCTTCTGGCGTTCACTTATTAGGCCCTAACTATTCGTTCTGGTGGAACAACGGCCTAGGGTGAAGCCTAGGTTGCCCGGAACGTAGAAATGACCATAACTTTTACACTGGTAGCAATCATTCGTTTTATACAATGGAAAAACTGTTCTATTTATTTTGTATTTAATGCTTCGGGCGTTGACTTCTAAGGCCCTAACTGTTTGATCTGGTGGAGCAACGATCTAGAGTGAAGCCCAGGGTGCCTGGAACGTAGAAATGACCATCACTTTCACACGGGTTGCAATTATTCCTGTTATAGGATGGAAAGACTGTTGTATTTTTATTGCATTTTATGCTTCGGGCATTGACTTCTATGGTCCTAACTATTCAATCTGTTGGAGCAACGCCCTACGGTGAAGCCTAGGTTGCCCGGAACGTAGAAATGACCATAACTTTCACACTGGTTGCAATTATTCGTTTTATACGATGGAAAAACTGTTGCATCTTTATCGTATTTTGTGCTTCTGGCGTTGACTTCTTAAGGCCGTAACTATTCGATCTGGTGGTGCAACGCCCTGGAGTGAAACCTAGGTTTCCCGGAACGTAGAAATGACCACTACTATCACACTGGTTGCAAATTATTCCTGCTATACGATGGAAAAACTGTTGGATTTATTTTGTATTTAATGCTTCGTGCGTTGACTTCTTAGGCCCAAATTACTCCATCTGGTGGAAAACCGCCCTAGGGTGAAGTCTAGGTTGCCCGGAAAGTAGAAATGACCATAACTTTCACACTGGTAGCAATTATTCGTTTTACACGATGGAAAAACTGTTGTATTTATATTGTATTTAAGCTTCTGGCGTTGACTTCTGAGGCCGTTGCTATTCGATGTGGTGGAAGAACGCCATAGAGTGAAGCCTAGGTAGCCCGGATCGTAGAAATGTCCATATCTTTCACACTGTTTGCAAATTTTTCGTTTTATACGATTGAAAAACTGTTTTATTTATTTTGTATTTTATGCTTCGGGCGTTGACTTCTAAGGCCCTAACTATTCGATCTGGTGGAGCAACGCCCTAGAGTGAAGCCTAGGGTGCCCGGTACGTAGAAATGGCCATCACTATAAATCTGGTTACAATTATTTGCTTTATACGATGGAAAAGCTGTTGTATTTATATCGTATTTTATGCTTCTGGCGTTGACTTCTTAGGCCCTAACTATTCGATCTGGTAGAGCAACGCCCTAGAGTGAAGCCTAGGTTGCCCGGTACGTAGAAATGACCATAAGTTTCATACTGGTTGCAATTATTCGTTTTATACGATGGAAAAACTGTTGTATTTATATTGTATTTTATGCTTCTGGCGTTCAGTTCTTAGGCCCTAACCATTCGATCTTGTGGTACAACGCCCTAGGATGAAGCCTAGGTTGCCCGGAACGTAGAAATGACCATAACTTTTACACTGGCAGCAATTATTCGTTTTATACAATCGAAAAACCGTTCTATTTATTTTGTATTTTATGCTTCGGGCGTTGACTTCTAAGGCCCTAACTGCTTGATCTGGTGGAGCACCGCCGTAAAGTGAAGCCTAGGTTGCCCGGAACGTAGAAATGACCATAACTTTCACACTGGTTGCAATTATTCGTTTTATACGATGGAAAAACTGTTGCATCTTTATCGTATTTTGTGCTTCTGGCGTTGACTTCTTAAGGCCGTAACTATTCGATCTGGTGGTGCAACGCCCTGGAGTGAAACCTAGGTTTCCCGGAACGTAGAAATGACCACTACTATCACACTGGTTGCAAATTATTCCTGCTATACGATGGAAAAACTGTTGGATTTATTTTGTATTTAATGCTTCGGGCGTTGACTTCTTAGGCCCAAATTACTCCATCTGGTGGAAAAACGCCCTAGGGTGAAGTCTAGGTTGCCCGGAAAGTAGAAATGACCATAACTTTCACACTGGTAGCAATTATTCGTTTTACACGATGGAAAAACTGTTGTATTTATATTGTATTTAAGCTTCTGGCGTTGACTTCTGTGGCCGTTGCTATTCGATGTGGTGGAAGAACGCCATAGAGTGAAGCCTAGGTAGCCCGGATCGTAGAAATGTCCATATCTTTCACACTGTTTGCAAATTTTTCGTTTTATACGATGGAAAAACTGTTCTATTTATTTTGGATTTTATGCTTCGGGCGTTGACTTCTAAGGCCCTAACTGCTTGATCTGGTGGAGCACCGCCGTAGAGTGAAGCCTAGGTTGCCCGGAACGTAGAAATGACCATAACTTTCACACTGGTTGCTATTATTCCTTTTATACGATGGAAAAACTGTTATATTTATATTGTATTTAAGCTTCTGGCGTTGACTTCTGAGGCCGATGCTATTCGATGTGGTGGAAGAACGCCATAGAGTGAAGCCTAGGTAGCCCGCATCGTAGAAATGTCCATATCTTTCACACTGTTTGCAATTTTTCGTTTTATACGATGGAAAAACTGTTTTATTTATTTTGTATTTTATGCTTCGGGCGTGGACTTCTAAGGCCCTAACTATTCGATCTGGTGGAGCAACGCCCTAGAGTGCCGCCTAGATTGCCCGGAACGTAGAAATGAACATAACTTTCACACTGGTTGCTGTCATTCGTTTTATATGATGGAAAAACTGTTGTATTTATATTGTATTTTATGCTTCTGGCGTTCACTTCTTAGGCCCTAAATATTCGATCTGGTGGAGCAACGGCCTAGGGTGAAGCCTAGGTTGCCCGGAACGTAGAAATGACCATAACTTTTACACTGGTTGCTATCTTTCGTTTTATACAATGGAAAAACTGTTCTATTTATTTTGTATTAAATGCTTCGGGCGTTGACTTCTAAGGCCCTAACTATTCCATCTGGTGGAGCAACGCCCTACAGTGCAGCCTAGATTGCCCGGAACGTAGAAATGACCTTAACCTTCACACTGGTTGCTATCATTCGTTTTATATGATGGAAAAACTGTTGTATTTATATTGTATTTTATGCTTCTGTTGTTCACTTATTAAGCCCTAACTATTCGTTCTGGTGGAACAACGCCCTAGGGTGAAGCCAAGATTGCGCGGAACGTAGAAATGACCATAACTTTCACACTGGTTGCTATCATTCGTTTTATATGATGAAAAAACTGATGGATTTATATTGTATTTTATGCTTCTGTCGTTCACTTCTTAGGCCCTAACTATTCGATCAGGTGGAGCGATGCCTCCGTGGTAAGTCTAGGATGCCCGAAACGCCGAAATGATCATTACTTTCACGCTTGTTGCAATTATTCCTGTTATAGGATGGAAAGACTGTTGCATTTTTATTGTATTTTATACTTCAGGCGTTGACTTCTAAGGACCTAACTATTCGGTCTGGTGGAGAAACGCCCTAGAGTGAAGCCTAGGTTGCTCGGAATGTAGAAATGAACATAACTTTCACACTGGTTGTAATTATTCGTTTTATACGATGGAAACGCTGTTGTATTTATATCGTATTTTATACTTCAGGCGTTGACTTCTAAGGCCCTAACTATTCAATCTGTTGGAGCAACGCCCTAGAGCGAAGCCTAGGTTGCCCGGAACGTAGAATTGGCCATCACTTTCAAACTGGTTACAATTATTCCTGTTATATGTTGGAAACACTGTTGTATTTTTTTTGCATTTTATGGTTAGGGCGTTGACTTCTAAAGTCCTAATTATTCAATCTGTTGGAGCAACGTCCTAGGGTGAAGCCTAGGTTGCTCGGAAAGTAGAAATGACCATAAGTTTCATACTGGTTGCAATTATTCGTTTTATACGATGGAAAAACTGTTGTATTTATATTGTATTTTATATTTCTGGCGTTGACTTCTAAGGCACTAACTATTCGATCAGGTGGAACAACGCCCTGGAGTGAAGCCTAGGTTGCCCGGAACGTAGAATTGGCCATCGCTTTCAAACTGGTTGCAATTATTCCTGTTATATGATGGATACACTGTTGTATTTTTATTGCATTTTATGCTTCGGGCGTTGACATCTAAGGCACTAACTATTCGATCTGGTAGAGCAACGCCCTACAGTGAAGCCTAGGTTGCCCGGAACGTAGAATTTGCCATCGCTATCAAACTGGTTGCAATTATTCCGGTTATATGATGGATACACTGCTGTATTTTTATTGCATTTTATGCTTCGGGCGTTGTCTTCTAAGGCCCTAACTATTCAATCTGTTGGACCAACGCCCTAGGGTGAAGCCTATTTTGCTCGGAACGTAGAAATGACCATATGTTTCATACTGGTTGCAATTATTCGTTTTATACGATGGAAAGGCTGTTGTATTTATATCGTATTTTATGCTTCTGGCGTTGACTTCTTAGGCCGTAAATATTGGGTCTGGTGGAGCAACGCCCTGGAGTGAAACCTAGGTTGTCCGGAACGTAGAATTGGCCATCACTTTCAAACTGGTAGCAATTATTCCTGATATATGATGGAAACATTGTTGTATTTTTATTGCATTTTATGCTTCGGGCGTAGACATCTAAGGCCCTAACTATTCAATCTGTTGGACCAACGCCCTAGGGTGAAGCCTTGCTTGCTCGGAATGTGGAAATGACCATAGGTTTCATACTGGTTGCAATTATTCGTTTTATACGATGGAAAAACTGTTGTATTTATATTGTATTTTATGCTTCTGGCGCTGACTTCTAAGGCACTAACTATTCGATCTGGTGGAGCCACGCCATAGAGTGAAGCCCAGGTTGCCCGGAACGTAGAATTGGCCATCACTTTCAAACTGGTTGCAATTATACCTGTTATATGATGGAAACACTGTTGTATTTTTTTTGCGTTTTATGGTTCGGGCGTTGACTTCTAAGGCCCTAACTATTCAATCTGTTGGAGCAACGCCCTAGGGTGGAGCCTAGGTTGCTCAGAAAGTAGAAATGTCCATAAGTTTCATACTGGTTGCAATTATTCGTTTTATACGATGGAAAGCTGTTGTATTTATATTGTATTTTATGCTTCTGGCGTTGACTTCTAAGGCACTAACTATTCGATCTGGTGGAGCAACGCAATAGAGTGAAGCCTAGGTTGCCCGGAACGTAGAATTGGCCATCACTTTCTAACTGGTTGCAATTATTCCTGTTATATGATGGATACACTGATGTATTCTTATTGCATTTTATGCTTCGGGCGTTGACTTCCAAGGCCCTAACTATGCAATCTGTTGGAGCAACGCCCTAGGGTGAAGCCTAGCTTGCTCGGAAAGTAGAAATGACCATAAGTTTCATACTGGTTGCAATTATTCGTTTTATACGATGGAAAAGCTGTTGTATTTATATCGTATTTTATGCTTCTGGCGTTGACTTCTTAGGCCGTAACTATTCGGTCTGGTGGAGCAACGCCCTGGAGTGAAACCTAGGTTGCCCGGAACGTAGAATTGGCCATCACTTTCAAACTGGTTGCAATTATTCCTGATATATGATGGAAACACTGTTGTATTTTTTTTGCATTTTATGGTTCGGGCGTCGACTTCTAAGGCCCTAACTATTCAATCTGTTGGAGCAACGCCCTAGGGTGAAGCCTAGGTTGCTCGGAAAATAGAAATGACCATAAGTTTCATACGGGTTGCAATTATTCGTTTTATACGATGGAAAAACTGTTGTATTTATATCGTATTTTATGCTTCTGGCGTTGACTTCTAAGGCACTATCTATTCGATCTGGTGGAGCAACGCCCTAGAGCGAAGCCTAGGTTGCCCGGAACGTAGAATTGGCCATCACTTTCAAACTGGTTGCAATTATTCCTGTTATATGATGGAAACACTGTTGTATTTTTTTTGCATTTTATGGTTAGGGCGTTGACTTCTAAGGTCCTAATTATTCAATCTGTTGGAGCAACGCCCTAGGGTGAAGCCTAGGTTGCTCGGAAAGTAGAAATGACCATAAGTTTCACACTGGTTGCAATTATTCGTTTTATACGATGGAAAAACTGTTGTATTTATATTGTATTTTATATTTCTGGCGTTGACTTCTAAGGCACTAACTATTCGATCAGGTGGAACAACGCCCTGGAGTGAAGCCTAGGTTGCCCGGAACGTAGAATTGGCCATCGCTTTCAAACTGGTTGCAATTATTCCTGTTATATGATGGATACACTGTTGTATTTTTATTGCATTTTATGCTTCGGGCGTTGACATCTAAGGCACTAACTATTCGATCTGGTAGAGCAACGCCCTACAGTGAAGCCTAGGTTGCCCGGAACGTAGAATTTGCCATCGCTATTAAACTGGTTGCAATTATTCCGGTTATATGATGGATACACTGTTGTATTTTTATTGCATTTTATGCTTCGGGCGTTGACATCTAAGGCACTAACTATTCGATCTGGTAGAGCAACGCCCTACAGTGAAGCCTATTTTGCTCGGAACGTAGAAATGACCATATGTTTCATACTGGTTGCAATTATTCGTTTTATACGATGGAAAAGCTGTTGTATTTATATCGCATTTTATGCTTCTGGCGTTGACTTGTTAGGCTGTAAATATTCGGTCTGGTGGAGCAACGCCCTGGAGTGAAACCTAGGTTGTCCGGAACGTAGAATTGGCCATCACTTTCAAACTGGTTGCAATTATTCCTGATATATGATGGAAACACTGTTGTATTTTTATTGCATTTCATGCTTCGGGCGTAGACTTCTAAGGCCCTAACTATTCAATCTGTTGGACCAACGCCTTAGGGTGAAGCCTAGCTTGCTCGGAAAGTGGAAATGACCATAAGTTTCATACTGGTTGCAATTATTCGTTTTATACGATGGAAAAGCTGTTGTATTTATATCGTATTATATGCTTCTGGCGTTGACTTCTAAGGCACTAACTATTCGATCTGGTGGAGCAACGCAATAGAGTGATGCCTAGGTTGCCCGGAACGTAGAATTGGCCATCAATTTCAAACTGGTTGCAATTATACCTGTTATATGATGGAAACACTGCTGTATTTTTTTTGCATTTTATGGTTCGGGCGTTGACTTCTAAGGCCCTAACTATTCAATCTGTTGGAGCAAGGCCCTAGGGTGAAGCCTAGGTTGCTGGGAAAGTAGAAATCTCCATAAGTTTCATACTGGTTGCAATTATTCGTTTTATACGATGGAAAAACTGTTGTATTTATATTGTATTTTATGCTTCTGGCGTTGACTTCCAAAGCACTAACTATTCGATCTGGTGGAGCAACGCAATAGAGTGATGCCTAGGTTGCCCGGAACGTAGAATTGGCCATCAATTTGAAACTGGTTGCAATTATACCTGTTATATGATGGATACACTGTTGTATTTTTATTGCATTTTATGCTTCGGGCGTTGACTTCTAAGGCCCTAACTATTCAATCTGTTGGAGCAACGCCCGAGGGTGAAGCCTAGGTTGCTCTGAAAGTAGAAATGACCATAAGTTTCGTACTGGCTGCAATTATTCGTTTTATACGATGGAAACGCTGTTGTATTTATATCGTATTTTATACTTCAGGCGTTGACTTCTAAGGCCCTAACTATTCAATCTGTTGGTGCAACGCCCTAGAGCGAAGCCTAGGTTGCCCGGAACGTAGAATTGGCCATCACTTTCAAACTGGTTGCAATTATTCCTGTTATATGATGGAAACACTGTTGTATTTTTTTTGCATTTTATGGTTAGGGCGTTGACTTCTAAAGTCCTAATTATTCAATCTGTTGGAGCAACGCCCTAGGGTGAAGCCTAGGTTGCTCGGAAAGTAGAAATGACCATAAGTTTCATACTGGTTGCAATTATTCGTTTTATACGATGGAAAAACTGTTGTATTTATATTGTATTTTATATTTCTGGCGTTGACTTCTAAGGCACTAACTATTCGATCAGGTGGAACAACGCCCTGGAGTGAAGCCTAGGTTGCCCGGAACGTAGAATTGGCCATCGCTTTCAAACTGGTTGCAATTATTCCTGTTATATGATGGATACACTGTTGTATTTTTATTGCATTTTATGCTTCGGGCGTTGACATCTAAGGCACTAACTATTCGATCTGGTAGAGCAACGCCCTACAGTGAAGCCTAGGTTGCCCGGAACGTAGAATTTGCCATCGCTATCAAACTGGTTGCAATTATTCCGGTTATATGATGGATACACTGTTGTATTTTTATTGCATTTTATGCTTCGGGCGTTGTCTTCTAAGGCCCTAACTATTCAATCTGTTGGACCAACGCCCTAGGGTGAAGCCTATTTTGCTCGGAACGTAGAAATGACCATATGTTTCATACTGGTTGCAATTATTCGTTTTATACGATGGAAAAGCTGTTGTATTTATATCGTATTTTATGCTTCTGGCGTTGACTTCTTAGGCCGTAAATATTGGGTCTGGTGGAGCAACGCCCTGGAGTGAAACCTAGGTTGTCCGGAACGTAGAATTGGCCATCACTTTCAAACTGGTAGCAATTATTTCTGATATATGATCGAAACATTGTTGTATTTTTATTGCATTTTATGCTTCGGGCGTAGACATCTAAGGCCCTAACTATTCAATCTGTTGGACCAACGCCCTAGGGTGAAGCCTTGCTTGCTCGGAATGTGGAAATGACCATAGGTTTCATACTGGTTGCAATTATTCGTTTTATACGATGGAAAAGCTGTTGTATTTATATTGTATTTTATGCTTCTGGCGCTGACTTCTAAGGCACTAACTATTCGATCTGGTGGAGCCACGCCATAGAGTGAAGCCCAGGTTGCCCGGAACGTAGAATTGGCCATCACTTTCAAACTGGTTGCAATTATACCTGTTATATGATGGAAACACTGTTGTATTTTTTTTGCGTTTTATGGTTCGGGCGTTGACTTCTAAGGCCCTAACTATTCAATCTGTTGGAGCAACGCCCTAGGGTGGAGCCTAGGTTGCTCAGAAAGTAGAAATGTCCATAAGTTTCATACTGGTTGCAATTATTCGTTTTATACGATGGAAAGCTGTTGTATTTATATTGTATTTTATGCTTCTGGCGTTGACTTCTAAGGCACTAACTATTCGATCTGGTGGAGCAACGCAATAGAGTGAAGCCTAGGTTGCCCGGAACGTAGAATTGGCCATCACTTTCTAACTGGTTGCAATTATTCCTGTTATATGATGGATACACTGATGTATTCTTATTGCATTTTATGCTTCGGGCGTTGACTTCCAAGGCCCTAACTATGCAATCTGTTGGAGCAACGCCCTAGGGTGAAGCCTAGCTTGCTCGGAAAGTAGAAATGACCATAAGTTTCATACTGGTTGCAATTATTCGTTTTATACGATGGAAAAGCTGTTGTATTTATATCGTATTTTATGCTTCTGGCGTTGACTTCTTAGGCCGTAACTATTCGGTCTGGTGGAGCAACGCCCTGGAGTGAAACCTAGGTTGCCCGGAACGTAGAATTGGCCATCACTTTCAAACTGGTTGCAATTATTCCTGATATATGATGGAAACACTGTTGTATTTTTTTTGCATTTTATGGTTCGGGCGTCGACTTCTAAGGCCCTAACTATTCAATCTGTTGGAGCAACGCCCTAGGGTGAAGCCTAGGTTGCTCGGAAAATAGAAATGACCATAAGTTTCATACGGGTTGCAATTATTCGTTTTATACGATGGAAAAACTGTTGTATTTATATCGTATTTTATGCTTCTGGCGTTGACTTCTAAGGCACTATCTATTCGATCTGGTGGAGCAACGCCCTAGAGCGAAGCCTAGGTTGCCCGGAACGTAGAATTGGCCATCACTTTCAAACTGGTTGCAATTATTCCTGTTATATGATGGAAACACTGTTGTATTTTTTTTGCATTTTATGGTTAGGGCGTTGACTTCTAAGGTCCTAATTATTCAATCTGTTGGAGCAACGCCCTAGGGTGAAGCCTAGGTTGCTCGGAAAGTAGAAATGACCATAAGTTTCACACTGGTTGCAATTATTCGTTTTATACGATGGAAAAACTGTTGTATTTATATTGTATTTTATATTTCTGGCGTTGACTTCTAAGGCACTAACTATTCGATCAGGTGGAACAACGCCCTGGAGTGAAGCCTAGGTTGCCCGGAACGTAGAATTGGCCATCGCTTTCAAACTGGTTGCAATTATTCCTGTTATATGATGGATACACTGTTGTATTTTTATTGCATTTTATGCTTCGGGCGTTGACATCTAAGGCACTAACTATTCGATCTGGTAGAGCAACGCCCTACAGTGAAGCCTAGGTTGCCCGGAACGTAGAATTTGCCATCGCTATTAAACTGGTTGCAATTATTCCGGTTATATGATGGATACACTGTTGTATTTTTATTGCATTTTATGCTTCGGGCGTTGACATCTAAGGCACTAACTATTCGATCTGGTAGAGCAACGCCCTACAGTGAAGCCTATTTTGCTCGGAACGTAGAAATGACCATATGTTTCATACTGGTTGCAATTATTCGTTTTATACGATGGAAAAGCTGTTGTATTTATATCGCATTTTATGCTTCTGGCGTTGACTTGTTAGGCTGTAAATATTCGGTCTGGTGGAGCAACGCCCTGGAGTGAAACCTAGGTTGTCCGGAACGTAGAATTGGCCATCACTTTCAAACTGGTTGCAATTATTCCTGATATATGATGGAAACACTGTTGTATTTTTATTGCATTTCATGCTTCGGGCGTAGACTTCTAAGGCCCTAACTATTCAATCTGTTGGACCAACGCCTTAGGGTGAAGCCTAGCTTGCTCGGAAAGTGGAAATGACCATAAGTTTCATACTGGTTGCAATTATTCGTTTTATACGATGGAAAAGCTGTTGTATCTATATCGTATTTTATGCTTCTGGCGTTGACTTCTAAGGCACTAACTATTCGATCTGGTGGAGCAACGCAATAGAGTGATGCCTAGGTTGCCCGGAACGTAGAATTGGCCATCAATTTCAAACTGGTTGCAATTATACCTGTTATATGATGGAAACACTGCTGTATTTTTTTTGCATTTTATGGTTCGGGCGTTGACTTCTAAGGCCCTAACTATTCAATCTGTTGGAGCAAGGCCCTAGGGTGAAGCCTAGGTTGCTGGGAAAGTAGAAATGTCCATAAGTTTCGTACTGGCTGCAATTATTCGTTTTATACGATGGAAAAGCTGTTGTATTTATATCGTATTTTATGCATCTGGCGTTGACTTCTTAGGCCGTAACTATTCGGTCTGGTGGAGCAACGCCCTGGAGTGAAACCTAGGTTGCCCGGAACGTAGAATTGGCCATCACTTTCAAACTGCATGCAATTATTCCTGTTATATGATGGATACACTGTTGTATTTTTATTGCATTTTATGCTTCGGGCGTTGACTTCTAAGGCCCTAACTATTCAATCCGTTGGAGCAACGCCCTAGGGTGAAGCCTAGGTTGCTCGGAAAGTAGAAAAGTCCATAAGTTTCATACTGGTTGCAATTATTCGTTTTATACGATGGAAAAACTGTTGTATTTATATTGTATTTTATGCTTCTGGCGTTGACTTCTAAGGCACTAACTATTCGATCTGGTGGAGCAACGCCATAGAGTGAAGCCTAGGTTGCCCGGAACGTAGAATTGGCCATCGCTTTCAAACTTGTTGCAATTATTCCTGTTATATGATGGTTACACTGTTGTATTTTTATTGCATTTTATGCTTCGGGCGTTGACTTCTAAGGCCCTAACTATTCAATCTGTTGGACCAACGCCCTAGGGTGAAGCCTAGCTTGCTCGGAAAGTAGAAATGACCATAGGTTTCATACTGGTTGCAATTATTCGTTTTATACGATGGAAAAGCTGTTGTATTTATATCGTATTTTATGCTTCTGGCGTTGACTTCTTAGGCCGTAACTATTCGGTCTGGTGGAGCAACGCCCTGGAGTGAAACCTAGGTTGCCCGGAACGTAGAATTGGCCATCACTTTCATACTGGTTGCAATTATTCCTGATATATGATGGAAACACTGTTGTATTTTTTCTGCATTTTATGGTTCGGGCGTTGACTTCTAAGGCCCTAACTATTCAATCTGTTGGAGCAACGCCCTAGGGTGAAGCCTAGGTTGCTCGGAAGGTAGAAATGTCCATAAGTTTCATACTGGTTGCAATTATTCGTTTTATACGATGGAAAAACTGTTGTATTTATATTGTATTTTATGCTTCTGGCGTTGACTTCTAAGGCACTAACTATTCGATCTGGTGGAGCAACGCAATAGAGTGAAGCCTAGGTTGCCCGGAACGTAGAATTGGCCATCACTTTCAAACTGGTTGCAATTATTCCTGTTATATGATGGAAACACTGTGGTATTTTTTTTGCATTTTATGGTTCGGGCGTTGACTTCTTAGGCCCTAACTATTCAATCTGTTGGAGCAACGCCCTAGGGTGAAGCATAGGTTGCTCGGAAAGTAGAAATGATCATAAGTTTCATACTGGTTGCAATTATTCGTTTTATACGATGGAAAAACTGTTCTATTTATATCGTATTTTATGCTTCTGGTGTTGACTTCTAAGGCACTATCTATTCGATCTGGTGGAGCAACGCCCTAGAGCGAAGCCTAGGTTGCCCGGAACGTAGAATTGGCCATCACTTTCAAACTGGTTGCAATTATTCCTGTTATATGATGGAAACACTGTTGTATTTTTTTTGCATTTTATGGTTAGGGCGTTGACCTCTAAGGTCCTAACTATTCAATATGTTGGAGCAACGCCCTAGGGTGAAGCCTAGGTTGCTCGGAAAGTAGAAATGACCATAAGTTTCATACTGGTTGCATTTATTCGTTTTATACGATGGAAAAACTGTTGTATTTATATTGTATTTTATGCTTCTGGCGTTGACTTCTAAGGCACTAACTATTCGATCAGGTGGAGCAACGCCCTGGAGTGAAGCCTAGGTTGCCCGGAACGTAGAATTGGCCATCGCCTTCAAACTGGTTGCAATCATTCCTGTTATATGATGGATACACTGTTGTATTTTTATTGAATTTTATGCTTCGGGCGTTGACTTCTAAGGCCCTAACTATTCAATCTGTTGGACCAACGCCCTAGGGTGAAGCCTAGGTTGCTCGGAAAGTAGAAATGACCATAACTTTCATACTGGTTGCAATTATTCGTTTTATACGATGGAAGAGCTGTTGTATTTATATCGTATTTTATGCTTCTGGCGTTGACTTCTTAGGCCGTAACTATTCGGTCTGGTGGAGCAACGCCCTGGAGTGAAACCTAGGTTGTCCGGAACGTAGAATTGGCCATCACATTCAAACTGGTTGCAATTATTCCTGATATATGATGGAAACACTGTTGTATTTTTATTGCATTTTATGCTTCGGGCGTAGACTTCTAAGGCCCTAACTATTCAATCTGTTGGAGCAACGCCCTAGGGTGAAGCCTAGGTTGCTCGAAAAGTAGAAATATCCATAAGTTTCATACTGGTTGCAATTATTCGTTTTATACGATGGAAAAGCTGTTGTATTTATATTGTATTTTATGCTTCTGGCGTTGACTTCTAAGGCACTAACTATTCGATCTGGTGGAGCAACGCCCCAGAGTCAAGCCTAGGTTGCCCGGAACGTAGAATTGGCCATCACTTTCAAACTGGTTGCAATTATTCCTGTTATATGATGGAAACACTGTGGTATTTTTTTTGCATTTTATGGTTCGGGCGTTGAGTTCTTAGGCCCTAACTATTCAATCTGTTGGAGCAACGCCCTAGGGTGAAGCATAGGTTGCTCGGAAAGTAGAAATGATCATAAGTTTCATACTGGTTGCAATTATTCGTTTTATACGATGGAAAAACTGTTCTATTTATATCGTATTTTATGCTTCTGGTGTTGACTTCTAAGGCACTATCTATTCGATCTGGTGGAGCAACGCCCTAGAGCGAAGCCTAGGTTGCCCGGAACGTAGAATTGGCCATCACTTTCAAAATGGTTGCAATTATTCCTGTTATATGATGGAAACACTGTTGTATTTTTTTTGCATTTTATGGTTAGGGCGTTGACTTCTAAGGTCCTAACTATTCAATATGTTGGAGCAACGCCCTAGGGTGAAGCCTAGGTTGCTCGGAAAGTAGAAATGACCATAAGTTTCGTACTGGTTGCATTTATTCGTTTTATACGATGGAAAAACTGTTGTATTTATATTGTATTTTATGCTTCTGGCGTTGACTTCTAAGGCACTAACTATTCGATCAGGTGGAGCAACGCCCTGGAGTGAAGCCTAGGTTGCCCGGAACGTAGAATTGGCCATCGCCTTCAAACTGGTTGCAATCATTCCTGTTATATGATGGATACACTGTTGTATTTTTATTGAATTTTATGCTTCGGGCGTTGACTTCTAAGGCCCTAACTATTCAATCTGTTGGACCAACGCCCTAGGGTGAAGCCTAGCTTGCTAGGAAAGTAGTAATGACCATAAGTTTCATACTGGTTGCAATTATTCGTTTTATACGATGGAAAAGCTGTTGTATTTATATCGTATTTTATGCTTCTGGCGTTGACTTCTTAGGCCGTAACTATTCGGTCTGGTGGAGCAACGCCCTGGAGTGAAACCTAGGTTGCCCGGAACGTAGAATTGGCCATCGCTTTCAAACTGGATGCAATTATTCCTGATATATGATGGAAACACTGTTGTAGTTTTCATGCATTTTATGGTTCGGGCGTTGACTTCTCAGACCCTAACTATTCAATCTGTTGGAGCAACGCCCTAGGGTGAAGCCTAGGTTGCTCGGAAAGTAGAAATGTCCATAAGTTTCATACTGGTTGCAATTATTCGTTTTATACGATGGAAAGACTGTTGTATTTATATTGTATTATATGCTTCTGGCGTTGACTTCTAAGGCACTAACTATTCGATCTGGTGGAGCAACGCAATAGAGTGAAGCCTAGGTTGCCCGGAACGTAGAATTGGCCATCACTTTCAAACTGGTTGCAATTATTCCTGTTATATGATGGACACACTGTGGTTTTTTTTGTGCATTTTATGGTTCGGTCGTTGACTTCTAAGGCCCTAACTATTCAATCTGTTGGAGCAACGCCCTAGGGTGAAGCCTAGGTTGCTCGGAAAGTAGAAATGACCATAACTTTCATACTGGTTGCAATTATTCGTTTTATACGATGGAAGAGCTGTTGTATTTATATCGTATTTTATGCTTCTGGCGTTGACTTCTTAGGCCGTAACTATTCGGTCTGGTGGAGCAACGCCCTGGAGTGAAACCTAGGTTGTCCGGAACGTAGAATTGGCCATCACATTCAAACTGGTTGCAATTATTCCTGATATATGATGGAAACACTGTTGTATTTTTATTGCATTTTATGCTTCGGGCGTAGACTTCTAAGGCCCTAACTATTCAATCTGTTGGAGCAACGCCCTAGGGTGAAGCCTAGGTTGCTCGGAAAGTAGAAATATCCATAAGTTTCATACTGGTTGCAATTATTCGTTTTATACGATGGAAAAACTGTTGTATTTATATTGTATTTTATGCTTCTGGCGTTGACTTCTAAGGCACTAACTATTCGATCTGGTGGAGCAACGCCCCAGAGTCAAGCCTAGGTTGCCCGGAACGTAGAATTGGCCTTCACTTTCAAACTGGTTGCAATTATTCCTGTTATATGATGGAAACACTGTTGTATTTTTATTGCATTTTATGCTTCGGGCGTGGACTTCTAAGGCCCTAACTATTCAATCTGTTGGGGCAACGCCCTAGGGTGAAGCCTAGGTTGCTCGGAAAGTAGAAATGACCATAAGTTTCATACTGGTTGCAATTATTCGTTTTATACGATGGAAAAACTGTTGTATTTGTATTGTATTTTATGCTTCTGCCGTTGACTTCTAAGGCACTATCTATGCGATCTGGTGGAGCAACGCCCTAGAGCGAAGCCTAGGTTGCCCGGAACGTAGGATTGGCCATCACTTTCAAACTGGTTGCAATTATTCCTGTTATATGATGGAAACACTGTTGTATTTTTTTTGCATTTTATGGTTCGGGCGTTGACTTCTAAGGTCCTAACTATTCAATCTGTTGGAGCAGCGCCCTAGGGTGAAGCCTAGGATGCACGGAAAGTAGAAATGACCATAAGTTTCATACTGGGTGCAATTATTCGTTTTATACGATGGAAAAGCTGTTGTATTTATATTGTATTTTATGCTTCTGGCGTTGACCTCTAAGGCACTAACTATTCGAGCTGGTGGAACAACGCCCTAGAGTGAAGCCTAGGTTGCCCGGAACGTAGAATTGGCCATCACTTTCAAACTGGTTGTAATTATTACTGTTATATGATGGATACACTGTTGTATTTTTATTGCAATTTTTTGCTTCGGGCGCTGACTTCTAAGGCCCTAACTATTCAATCTGTTGGAGCAACGCCCTGGAGTGAAACCTAGGTTGACCGGAACGTAGAATTGGCCATCACTTTCAAACTGGTTGCAATTATTCCTGATATATGATGGAAACACTGTTGTATTTTTTTTGCATTTTATGGTTCCTGCGTTGACTTCTAAGGTCCTAACTATTCAATCTGTTGGAGCAACGCCCTAGGGTGAAGCCTAGGTTGCTCGGAAAGCAGAAATGACCATAAGTTTCATACTGGGTGCAATTATTCGTTTTATACGATGGAAAAACTGTTGTATTTATATTGCATTTTATGCTTCTGGCGTTGACTTCTAAGGCACTAACTATTCGATCTGGTGGAACAACGCCCTAGAGTGAAGCCTAGGTTGCCCGGAACGTAGAATTGGCCATCACTTTCAAACTGCTAGCAATTATTCCTGTTATATGATGGATACACTGTTGTATTTTTATTGCATTTTATGCTTCGGGCGTTGACTTCTAAGGCCCTAACTATTCAATACGTTGGAGCAACGCCCTAGGGTGAAGCCTAGGTTTCTCGGAAAGTAGAAATGACCATAAGTTTCAGACTGGTTGCAATTATTCGTTTTATACGATGGAAAAACTGTTGTATATATATTGTATTTTATGCTTCTGGCGTTGACTTCTAAGGCACTAACTATTCGATCTGTGGATCAACGCCCCAGAGTGAAGCCTAGGTTGCCCGGAACGTAGAATTGGCCATCACTTTCAAACTGGTTGCAATTATTCCTTATATATGATGGAAACTCTGTTGTATTTTTTTTGCATTTTATTGTTCGGGCGTTGACTTCTAAGGCCCTAACTATTCAATCTGTTGGAGCAACGCCCTAGGGTGTAGCCTAGGTTGCTGGGAAAGTAGAAATGTCCATAAGTTTCATACTGGTTGCAATTATTCGTTTTATACGATGGAAAAACTGTTGTATTTATATTGTATTTTATGCTTCTGGCGTTGACCTCCAAGGCACTAACTATTCGATCTGGTGGAGCAACGCAATAGAGTGATGCCTAGGTTGGCCGGAACGTAGAATTGACCATCAGTTTCAAACTGGTTGCAATTGTACCTGTTACATGATGGAAACACTGCTTTATTTTTTTTGCATTTTATGGTTCGGGCGTTGACTTCTAAGGCCCTAACTATTCAATCCGTTGTAGCAACGCCCTAGGGTGATGCCTAGGTTGCCCGGAACGTAGAATTGGCCATCACTTTCAAACTGGTTGCAATTATTCCTGCCATATGATGGATACACTGTTGTATTTTTATCGCATTTTATGCTTCGGGCGTTGACTTCTAAGGCCCTAACTATTCAATCTGTTGGAGCAACGACCTAGGGTGAAGCCTAGCTTGCTCGGAAAGTAGAAATGACCATAAGTTTCATACTGGTTGCAATTATTCGTTTTATACGATGGACAAGCTGTTGTATTTAAATCGTATTTTATGCTTCTTGCGTTGACTTTTTAGGCCGTAACTATTCGGTCTGGTGGAGCAACGCCCTGGTGTGAAACCTAGGTTGCCCGGAACGTAGAATTGGCCATCACTTTCAAACTGGTTGCAATTATGCCAGATATATGATGGAAACACTGTTGTATTTTTTTTGCATTTTAAGGTTCGGGCGTTGACTTCTAAGGCCCTAACTATTGAATCTGTTGGAGCAACGCCCTAGGGTGAAGCCTAGGTTGCTCGGAAAGTAGAAATGACCATAAGTTTCATACTGGGTGCAATTATTCGTTTTATACGATGGAAAAACTGTTGTATTTATATTGTATTTTATGCTTCTGGCGTTGACTTCTAAGGCACTAACTATTCGATCTGGTGGAACAACGCCCTAGGGTGAAGCCTAGGTTGCCCGGAACGTAGAATTGGCCATCAGTTTCAAACTGCTAGCAATTATTCCTGTTATATGATGGATACACTGTTGTATTTTTATTGCATTTTATGCTTCGGGCGTTGACTTCTAAGGCCCTAACTATTCACTCCGTTGTAGCAACGCCCTAGGGTGAAGCCCAGGTTTCTCGGAAAGTAGAAATGACCATAAGTTTCATACTGGTTGCAATTATTCGTTTTATACGATGGAAAAACTGTAGTATATATATTGTATTTTATGCTTCTGGCGTTGACTTCTAAGACACTAACTATTCGATCTGTGGATCAACGCCCTAGAGTGAAGCCTAGGTTGCCCGGAACGTAGAATTGGCCATCACTTTCAAACTGGTTGCAATTATTCCTTATATATGATGGAAACACTGTTGTATTTTTTTTGCATTTTATTGTTCGGGCGTTGACTTCTAAGGCCCTAGCTGTTCAATCTGTTGGAGCAACGCCCTAGGGTGAAGCCTAGGTTGCTGGGAAAGTAGAAATGTCCATAAGTTTCATACTGGTTGCAATTATTCGTTTTATACGATGGAAAAACTGTTGTATTTATATTGTATTTTATGCTTCTGGCGTTGACTTCCAAGGCACTAACTATTCGATCTGGTGGAGCAACGCAATAGAGTGATGCCTAGGTTGCCCGGAACGTAGAATTGGCCATCAATTTGAAACTGGTTGCAATTATACCTGTTATATGATGGATAGACTGTTGTATTTTTATTGCATTTTATGCTTCGGGCGTTGACTTGTAAGGCCCTAACTATTCAATCTGTTGGAGCAACGCCCTAGGGTGAAGCCTAGGTTGCTCTGAAAGTAGAAATGACCATAAATTTCATACTGGTTGCAATTATTCGTTTTATACGATGGAAAAGCTGTTGTATTTATATTGTATTTTATGCTTCTGTCGTTGACTTCTAAGGCACTATCTATTCGATCTGGTGGAGCAACGCCCTAGAGCGAAGCCTAGGTTGCCCGGAACGTAGGATTGGCCATCACTTTCAAACTGGTTGCAATTATTCCTGTTATATGATGGAAACACTGTTGTATTTTTTTTGCATTTTATGGTTCCTGCGTTGACTTCTAAGGTCCTAACTATTCAGTCTGTTGGAGCAACGCCCTAGGGTGAAGCCTAGGTTGCTCGGAAAGTAGAAATGACCATAAGTTTCACACTGGGTGGAATTATTCGTTTTATACGATGGAAAAACTGTTGTATTTATATTGTATTTTATGCTTCTGGCGTTGACTTCTAAGGCACTAACTATTCGATCTGGTGGAACAACGCCCTAGAGTGAAGCCCAGGTTGCCCGGAACGTAGAATTGGCCATCACTTTCAAACTGCTAGCAATTATTCCTGTTATATGATGGATACACTGTTGTATTTTTATTGCATTTTATGCTTCGGGCGTTGACTTCTAAGGCCCTAACTATTCAATCCGTTGGAGCAACGCCCTAGGGTGAAGCCTAGGTTTCTCGGAAAGTAGAAATGACCATAAGTTTCATACTGGTTGCAATTATTCGTTTTATACGATGGAAAAACTGTTGTATATATATTGTATTTTATGCTTCTGGCGTTGACTTCTAAGGCGCTAACTATTCGATCTGTGGATCAACGCCCTAGAGTGAAGCCTAGGTTGCCCGGAACGTAGAATTGGCCATCACTTTCAAACTGGTTGCAATTATTCCTTATATATGATGGAAACACTGTTGCATTTTTTTTGCATTTTATTGTTCAGGCGTTGACTTCTAAGGCCCTAACTATTCAATCTGTTGGAGCAACGCCCTAGGGTGAAGCCTAGGTTGCTGGGAAAGTAGAAATGTCCATAAGTTTCATACTGGTTGCAATTATTCGTTTTATACGATGGAAAAACTGTTGTATGTATATTGTATTTTATGCTTCTGGCGTTGACTTCCAAGGCACTAACTATTCGATCTGGTGGAGCAACGCAATAGAGTGATGCCTAGGTTGCCCGGAACGTAGAATTGGCCATCAATTTGAAACTGGTTCAATTATACCTGTTATATTATGGACAGACTGTTGTATTTTTATTGCATTTTATGCTTCGGGCGTTGACTTCTAAGGCCCTAACTGTTCAATCCGTTGGAGCAACGCCCTAGGGTGAAGCCTAGGTTGCTCGGAAAGTAGAAATGACCATAAGTTTCATACTGGTTGCAATTATTCGTTTTATACGATGGAAAAACTGTTATATTTATATTGTATTTTATGCTTCTGCCGTTGACTTCTAAGGCACTATCTATTCGATCTGGTGGAGCAACGCCCTAGAGCGAAGCCTAGGTTGCCCGGAACGTAGGATTGGCCATCACTTTGAAACTGGTTGCAATTATTCCTGTTATATGATGGAAACACTGTTGTATTTTTTTTGCATTTTATGGTTCGGGCGTTGACTTCTAAGGTCCTAACTATTCAATCTGTTGGAGCAACGCCCTAGGGTGAAGCCTAGGATGCTCGGAAAGTAGAAATGACCATAAGTTTCATACTGGGTGCAATTATTCGTTTTATACGATGGAAGAACTGTTGTATTTATATTGCATTTTATGCTTCTGGCGTTGACTTCTAAGGCACTAACTATTCGATCTGGTGGAGCAACGCCCTAGAGTGAAGCCTAGGTTGCCCGCAACGTAGAATTGGCCATCACTTTCAAACTGGTTGCAATTATTCCTGTTATATGATGGAAACACTGTTGTATTTTTATTGCATTTTAAGCTTCGGGCGTTGACTTCTAAGGCCCTAACTATTCAATCTGTTGGGGCAACTCCCTAGGGTGAAGCCTAGGTTGCTCGGAAAGTAGAAATGACCATAAGTTTCATACTGGTTGCAATTATTCGTTTTATACGATGAAAAAACTGTTGTATTTATATTGTATTTTATGCTTCTGGCGTTGACTTCTGAGACCCTAGCTGTTCGATCTAGTGGAGCAACGCCCCAGAATGAAGCCCAGGTTGCCCGGAAAGGAGAAATGACCATCACTTTCTAACTGGTTGCAATTAATCCTTCTATACGATGGAAAAGCTGTTGTATTTATATTGTATTTTATGCTTCTGGCGTTGACTTCTAAGGCACTAACTATTCGATCTGGTGGAGCAAGGCCCTAGAGTGAAGCCTAGGTTGCCCGGAACGTAGAATTGGCCATCACTTTCAAACTGGTTGCAATTATTCCCGATATATGATGGAAACACTGCTGTATTTTTTTTGCATTTTATGCTTCGGGCGTTGACTTCTAAGGCCCTAGCTATTCAATCTGTTGGACCAACGCCCTAGGGTGAAGCCTAGGTTGTTCGGAAAGTAGAAATGACCATAAGTTCCATACTGGTTGCAATTATTCGTTTTATACGATGGAAAAACTGTTGTATTTATATTGTATTTTATGCTTCTGGCGTTGACTTCTAAGGCACTAACTATTCGATCTGGTGGAGCAACGCCCTAGAGCGAAGCCTAGGTTGCCCGGAACGTAGGATTGGCCATCACTTTGAAACTGGTTGCAATTATTCCTGTTATATGATGGAAACACTGTTGTATTTTTTTTGCATTTTATGGTTCGGGCGTTGACTTCTAAGGTCCTAACTATTCAATCTGTTGGAGCAACGCCCTAGGGTGAAGCCTAGGATGCTCGGAAAGTAGAAATGACCATAAGTTTCATACTGGGTGCAATTATTCGTTTTATACGATGGAAAAACTGTTGTATTTATATTGCATTTTATGCTTCTGGCGTTGACTTCTAAGGCACTAACTATTCGATCTGGTGGAACAACGCCCTAGAGTGAAGCCTAGGTTGCCCGGAACGTAGAATTGGCCATCACTTTCAAACTGCTAGCAATTATTCCTGTTATATGATGGATACACTGTTGTATTTTTATTGCATTTTATGCTTCGGGCGTTGACTTCTAAGGCCCTAACTATTCAATCCGTTGGAGCAACGCCCTAGGGTGAAGCCTAGGTTTCTCGGAAAGTAGAAATGACCATAAGTTTCATACTGGTTGCAATTATTCGTTTTATACGATGGAAAAACTGTTGTATATATATTGTATTTTATGCTTCTGGCGTTGACTTCTAAGGCACTAACTATTCGATCTGTGGATCAACGCCCTAGAGTGAAGCCTAGGTTGCCCGGAACGTAGAATTGGCCATCACTTTCAAACTGGTTGCAATTATTCCTTATATATGATGGAAACACTGTTGTATTTTTTTTGCATTTTATTGTTCGGGCGTTGACTTCTAAGGCCCTAACTATTCAATCTGTTGGAGCAACGCCCTAGGCTGAAGCCTAGGTTGCTCGGAAAGTAGAAATGTCCATAAGTTTCATACTGGTTGCAATTATTCGTTTTATACGATGGAAAAACTGTTGTATTTATATTGTATTTTATGCTTCTGGCGTTGACTTCCAAAGCACTAACTATTCGATCTGGTGGAGCAACGCAATAGAGTGATGCCTAGGTTGCCCGGAACGTAGAATTGGCCATCAATTTGAAACTGGTTGCAATTATACCTGTTATATGATGGATACACTGTTGTATTTTTATTGCATTTTATGCTTCTGGCGTAGACTTCTAAGGCCCTAGCTATTCAATCTGTTGGAGCAACGCCCTAGGGTGAAGCATAGGTTGTTCGGAATGTAGAAATGAACATAAGTTTCATACTGGTTGCAATTATTCGTTTTATACGATGGAAAAACTGTTGTATTTATATTGTATTTTATGCTTCTGGCGTTGACTTCTAAGGCACTAACTATTCGATCTGGTGGAGCAACGCCCTAGAGTGAAGCCTAGGATGCCCGGAACGTAGAATTGGCCATCACTTTCTAACTGGTTGCAATTATTCCCGATATATGATGGAAACACTGTTGTATTTTTTTTGCATTTTATTGTTCGGGCATTGACTTCTAAGGCCCTAACTATTCAATCTGTTGGAGCAACGCCCTAGGGTGAAGCCTAGGTTGCTCGGAAAGTAGAAATATCCGTAAGTTTCATACTGGTTGCAATTATTCGTTTTATACGATGGAAGAACTGTTGTATTTATACTGTATTTTATGCTTCTGGCGTTGACTTCTAAGGCACTAACTATTCGATCTGGTGGAGCAACGCCCTAGAGTGAAGCCTAGGTTGCCCGCAACGTAGAATTGGCCATCACTTTCAAACTGGTTGCAATTATTCCTGTTATATGATGGAAACACTGTTGTATTTTTATTGCATTTTAAGCTTCGGGCGTTGACTTCTAAGGCCCTAACTATTCAATCTGTTGGGGCAACTCCCTAGGGTGAAGCCTAGGTTGCTCGGAAAGTAGAAATGACCATAAGTTTCATACTGGTTGCAATTATTCGTTTTATACGATGAAAAAACTGTTGTATTTATATTGTATTTTATGCTTCTGGCGTTGACTTCTAAGGCCCTAGCTGTTCGATCTAGTGGAGCAACGCCCCAGAATGAAGCCCAGGTTGCCCGGAAAGGAGAAATGACCATCACTTTCTAACTGGTTGCAATTAATCCTTCTATACGATGGAAAAGCTGTTGTATTTATATTGTATTTTATGCTTCTGGCGTTGACTTCTAAGGCACTAACTATTCGATCTGGTGGAGCAAGGCCCTAGAGTGAAGCCTAGGTTGCCCGGAACGTAGAATTGGCCATCACTTTCAAACTGGTTGCAATTATTCCCGATATATGATGGAAACACTGCTGTATTTTTTTTGCATTTTATGCTTCGGGCGTTGACTTCTAAGGCCCTAGCTATTCAATCTGTTGGACCAACGCCCTAGGGTGAAGCCTAGGTTGTTCGGAAAGTAGAAATGACCATAAGTTTCATACTGGTTGCAATTATTCGTTTTATACGATGGAAAAACTGTTGTATTTATATTGTATTTTATGCTTCTGGCGTTGACTTCTAAGGCACTAACTATTCGATCTGGTGGAGCAACGCCCTCACAGTGAAGCCTAGGTTGCCCGGAACGTAGAATTGGCCATCACTTTCAAACTGGTTGCAATTATTCCCGATATATGATGGAAACACTGTTGTATTTTTTTTGCATTTTATGGTTCGGGCGTTGACTTCTAAGGCCCTAACTATTCAATCTGTTGGAGCAACGCCCTAGGGTGAAGCCTAGGTTGCTCGGAAATTAGAAATGACCATAAGTTTCATACTGGTTGCAATTATTCGTTTTATACGATGGAAAAGCTGTTGTATTTATATTGTATTTTATGCTTTGGCGTTGACTTCTAAGGCACTAACTATTCGATCTGGTGGAGCAACGCCCTAGAGTGAAGCCTATGTTGCCCGGAACGTAGAACTGGCCATCACTTTCAAACTGGTTGCAATTATTCCTGTTATATGATGGATACACTGTTGTATTTTTATTGCATTTTATGCTTCGGGCGCTGACTTCTAAGGCCCTAACTATTCAATCTGTTGGACCAACGCCCTAGGGTGAAGCCTATGTTGCTCGGAAAGTAGAAATGTCCATAAGTTTCATACTGGTTGCAATTATTCGTTTTATACGATGGAAAAACTGTTGTATATATATTGTATTTTATGCTTCTGGCGTTGACTTCTAAGGCACTAACTATTCGATCTGTGGATCAACGCCCTAGAGTGAGGCCTAGGTTGCCCGGAACGTAGAATTGGCCATCACTTTCAAACTGGTTGCAATTATTCCTTATATATGATGGAAACACTGTTGTATTTTTTTTGCATTTAATTGTTCGGGCGTTGACTTCTAAGGCCCTAACTATTCAATCTGTCGGAGCAACGCCCTAGGGTGAAGCCTAGGTTGCTGGGAAAGTAGAAATGTCCATAAGTTTCATACTGGTTGCAATTATTCGTTTTATACGATGGAAAAGCTGTTGTATTTATATTGTATTTTCTGCTTCTGGCGTTGACTTCTAAGGCACTAACTATTCGATCTGGTGGAGCAACGCCCTAGAGTGAAGCCTAGGTTGCCCGGAACGTAGGATTGGCCATCACTTTCAAACTGGTTGCAATTATTCCTGTTATATGATGGAAACACTGTTGTATTTTTTTTGCATTTTATGGTTCGGGCGTTGACTTATAAGGTCCTAACTATTCAATCTGTTGGAGCAACGCCCTAGGGTGAAGCCTAGGATGCTCGGAAAGTAGAAATGACCATAAGTTTCATACTGGGTGCAATTATTCGTTTTATACGATGGAAAAACTGTTGCATTTATATTGTATTTTATGCTTCTGGCGTTGACTTCTAAGGCACTAACTATTCGATCTGGTGGAACAACGCCCTAGAGTGAAGCCTAGGTTGCCCGGAACGTAGAATTGGCCATCACTTTCAAACTGGTTGCAATTATTCCCGATATATGGTGGAAACACTGTTGCATTTTTTTTGCATTTTATGGTCCGGGCGTTGACTTCTAAGGCCCTAACTATTCAATCTGTTGGAGCAACGCCCTAGGGTGAAGCCTAGGTTGCTGGGAAAGTAGAAATGACCATAAGTTTCATACTGGGTGCAATTATTCGTTTTATACACTGGAAAAACTGTTGCATTTATATTGTATTTTATGCTTCTGGCGTTGACTTCTAAGGCACTATCTATTCGATCTGGTGGAGCAACGCCCTAGAGCGAAGCCTAGGTTGCCCGGAACGTAGGATTGGCCATCACTTTCAAACTGGTTGCAATTATTCCTGTTATATGATGGAAACACTGTTGTATTTTTTTTGCATTTTATGGTTCGGGCGTTGACTTCTAAGGTCCTAACTATTCAATCTGTTGGAGCAACGCCCTAGGGTGAAGCCTAGGATGCTCGGAAAGTAGAAATGACCATAAGTTTCATACTGGGTGCAATTATTCGTTTTATACAATGGAAAAACTGTTGCATTTATATTGTATTTTATGCTTCTGGCGTTGACTTCTAAGGCACTAACTATTCGATCTGGTGGAACAACGCCCTAGAGTGAAGCCTAGGTTGCCAGGAACGTAGAATTGGCCATCACTTTCAAACTGCTTGCAATTATTCCTGTTATATGATGGATACACTGTTGTATTTTTATTGCATTTTATGCTTCGGGCGTTGACTTCTATGGCCCTAACTATTCAATCCGTTGGAGCAACGCGCTAGAGTGAAGCCTAGGTTGCTCGGAAAGTAGAAATGACCATAAGTTTCATACTGGTTGCAATTATTCGTTTTATACGATGGAAAAACTGCTGTATTTATATTGTATTTTATGCTTCTGGTGTTGACTTCTAAGGCACTAACTATTCGATCTGGTGGAGCAACGCCCTAGAGTGAAGCCTAGGTTGCCCGGAACGTAGAATTGGCCATCACTTTCAAACTGGTTGCAATTATTCCCGATATATGATGGAAACACTGTTGTATTTTTTTTGCATTTTATTGTTCGGGCGTTGACTTCTAAGGCCCTAACTATTCAATCTGTTGGAGCAACGCCCTAGGGTGAAGCCTAGGTTGCTCGGAAAGTAGAAATATCCATAAGTTTCATACTGGTTGCAATTATTCGTTTTATACGATGAAAAAACTGTTGTATTTATATTGTATTTTATGCTTCTGGCGTTGACTTCTAAGGCCCTAGCTGTTCGATCTGGTGGAGCAAGGCCCTAGAGTGAAGCCTAGGTTGCCCGGAACGTAGAATTGGCCATCACTTTCAAACTGGTTGCAATTATTCCCGATATATGATGGAAACACTGCTGTATTTTTTTTGCATTTTATGCTTCGGGCGTTGACTTCTAAGGCCCTAGCTATTCAATCTGTTGGACCAACGCCCTAGGGTGAAGCCTAGGTTGTTCGGAAAGTAGAAATGACCATAAGTTTCATACTGGTTGCAATTATTCGTTTTATACGATGAAAAAACTGTTGTATTTATATTGTATTTTATGCTTCTGGCGTTGACTTCTAAGGCCCTAGCTGTTCGATCTAGTGGAGCAACGCCCCAGAATGAAGCCCAGGTTGCCCGGAAAGGAGAAATGACCATCACTTTCTAACTGGTTGCAATTAATCCTTCTATACGATGGAAAAGCTGTTGTATTTATATTGTATTTTATGCTTCTGGCGTTGACTTCTAAGGCACTAACTATTCGATCTGGTGGAGCAAGGCCCTAGAGTGAAGCCTAGGTTGCCCGGAACGTAGAATTGGCCATCACTTTCAAACTGGTTGCAATTATTCCCGATATATGATGGAAACACTGCTGTATTTTTTTTGCATTTTATGCTTCGGGCGTTGACTTCTAAGGCCCTAGCTATTCAATCTGTTGGACCAACGCCCTAGGGTGAAGCCTAGGTTGTTCGGAAAGTAGAAATGACCATAAGTTTCATACTGGTTGCAATTATTCGTTTTATACGATGGAAAAACTGTTGTATTTATATTGTATTTTATGCTTCTGGCGTTGACTTCTAAGGCACTAACTATTCGATCTGGTGGAGCAACGCCCTACAGTGAAGCCTAGGTTGGCCGGAACGTAGAATTGGCCATCACTTTCAAACTGGTTGCAATTATTCCCGATATATGATGGAAACACTGTTGTATTTTTTTTGCATTTTATGGTTCGGGCGTTGACTTCTAAGGCCCTAACTATTCAATCTGTTGGATCAACGCCCTAGGGTGAAGCCTAGGTTGCTCGGAAATTAGAAATGACCATAAGTTTCATACTGGTTGCAATTATTCGTTTTATACGATGGAAAAGCTGTTGTATTTATATTGTATTTTATGCTTTGGCGTTGACTTCTAAGGCACTAACTATTCGATCTGGTGGAGCAACGCCCTAGAGTGAAGCCTATGTTGCCCGGAACGTAGAACTGGCCATCACTTTCAAACTGGTTGCAATTATTCCTGTTATATGATGGATACACTGTTGTATTTTTATTGCATTTTATGCTTCGGGCGCTGACTTCTAAGGCCCTAACTATTCAATCTGTTGGAGCAACGCCCTAGGGTGAAGCCTAGGTTGCTCGGAAAGTAGAAATATCCGTAAGTTTCATACTGGTTGCAATTATTCGTTTTATACGATGGAAGAACTGTTGTATTTATACTGTATTTTATGCTTCTGGCGTTGACTTCTAAGGCACTAACTATTCGATCTGGTGGAGCAACGCCCTAGAGTGAAGCCTAGGTTGCCCGCAACGTAGAATTGGCCATCACTTTCAAACTGGTTGCAATTATTCCTGTTATATGATGGAAACACTGTTGTATTTTTATTGCATTTTAAGCTTCGGGCGTTGACTTCTAAGGCCCTAACTATTCAATCTGTTGGGGCAACTCCCTAGGGTGAAGCCTAGGTTGCTCGGAAAGTAGAAATGACCATAAGTTTCATACTGGTTGCAATTATTCGTTTTATACGATGAAAAAACTGTTGTATTTATATTGTATTTTATGCTTCTGGCGTTGACTTCTGAGACCCTAGCTGTTCGATCTAGTGGAGCAACGCCCCAGAATGAAGCCCAGGTTGCCCGGAAAGGAGAAATGACCATCACTTTCTAACTGGTTGCAATTAATCCTTCTATACGATGGAAAAGCTGTTGTATTTATATTGTATTTTATGCTTCTGGCGTTGACTTCTAAGGCACTAACTATTCGATCTGGTGGAGCAAGGCCCTAGAGTGAAGCCTAGGTTGCCCGGAACGTAGAATTGGCCATCACTTTCAAACTGGTTGCAATTATTCCCGATATATGATGGAAACACTGCTGTATTTTTTTTGCATTTTATGCTTCGGGCGTTGACTTCTAAGGCCCTAGCTATTCAATCTGTTGGACCAACGCCCTAGGGTGAAGCCTAGGTTGTTCGGAAAGTAGAAATGACCATAAGTTTCATACTGGTTGCAATTATTCGTTTTATACGATGGAAAAACTGTTGTATTTATATTGTATTTTATGCTTCTGGCGTTGACTTCTAAGGCACTAACTATTCGATCTGGTGGAGCACCGCCCTAGAGCGAAGCCTAGGTTGCCCGGAACGTAGGATTGGCCATCACTTTGAAACTGGTTGCAATTATTCCTGTTATATGATGGAAACACTGTTGTATTTTTTTTGCATTTTATGGTTCGGGCGTTGACTTCTAAGGTCCTAACTATTCAATCTGTTGGAGCAACGCCCTAGGGTGAAGCCTAGGATGCTCGGAAAGTAGAAATGACCATAAGTTTCATACTGGGTGCAATTATTCGTTTTATACGATGGAAAAACTGTTGTATTTATATTGCATTTTATGCTTCTGGCGTTGACTTCTAAGGCACTAACTATTCGATCTGGTGGAACAACGCCCTAGAGTGAAGCCTAGGTTGCCCGGAACGTAGAATTGGCCATCACTTTCAAACTGCTAGCAATTATTCCTGTTATATGATGGATACACTGTTGTATTTTTATTGCATTTTATGCTTCGGGCGTTGACTTCTAAGGCCCTAACTATTCAATCCGTTGGAGCAACGCCCTAGGGTGAAGCCTAGGTTTCTCGGAAAGTAGAAATGACCATAAGTTTCATACTGGTTGCAATTATTCGTTTTATACGATGGAAAAACTGTTGTATATATATTGTATTTTATGCTTCTGGCGTTGACTTCTAAGGCACTAACTATTCGATCTGTGGATCAACGCCCTAGAGTGAAGCCTAGGTTGCCCGGAACGTAGAATTGGCCATCACTTTCAAACTGGTTGCAATTATTCCTTATATATGATGGAAACACTGTTGTATTTTTTTTGCATTTTATTGTTCGGGCGTTGACTTCTAAGGCCCTAACTATTCAATCTGTTGGAGCAACGCCCTAGGGTGAAGCCTAGGTTGCTCGGAAAGTAGAAATGTCCATAAGTTTCATACTGGTTGCAATTATTCGTTTTATACGATGGAAAAACTGTTGTATTTATATTGTATTTTATGCTTCTGGCGTTGACTTCCAAAGCACTAACTATTCGATCTGGTGGAGCAACGCAATAGAGTGATGCCTAGGTTGCCCGGAACGTAGAATTGGCCATCAATTTGAAACTGGTTGCAATTATACCTGTTATATGATGGATACACTGTTGTATTTTTATTGCATTTTATGCTTCTGGCGTAGACTTCTAAGGCCCTAGCTATTCAATCTGTTGGAGCAACGCCCTAGGGTGAAGCATAGGTTGTTCGGAATGTAGAAATGAACATAAGTTTCATACTGGTTGCAATTATTCGTTTTATACGATGGAAAAACTGTTGTATTTATATTGTATTTTATGCTTCTGGCGTTGACTTCTAAGGCACTAACTATTCGATCTGGTGGAGCAACGCCCTAGAGTAAAGCCTAGGATGCCCGGAACGTAGAATTGGCCATCACTTTCTAACTGGTTGCAATTATTCCCGATATATGATGGAAACACTGTTGTATTTTTTTTGCATTTTATTGTTCGGGCATTGACTTCTAAGGCCCTAACTATTCAATCTGTTGGAGCAACGCCCTAGGGTGAAGCCTAGGTTGCTCGGAAAGTAGAAATATCCGTAAGTTTCATACTGGTTGCAATTATTCGTTTTATACGATGGAAGAACTGTTGTATTTATACTGTATTTTATGCTTCTGGCGTTGACTTCTAAGGCACTAACTATTCGATCTGGTGGAGCAACGCCCTAGAGTGAAGCCTAGGTTGCCCGCAACGTAGAATTGGCCATCACTTTCAAACTGGTTGCAATTATTCCTGTTATATGATGGAAACACTGTTGTATTTTTATTGCATTTTAAGCTTCGGGCGTTGACTTCTAAGGCCCTAACTATTCAATCTGTTGGGGCAACTCCCTAGGGTGAAGCCTAGGTTGCTCGGAAAGTAGAAATGACCATAAGTTTCATACTGGTTGCAATTATTCGTTTTATACGATGAAAAAACTGTTGTATTTATATTGTATTTTATGCTTCTGGCGTTGACTTCTAAGGCCCTAGCTGTTCGATCTAGTGGAGCAACGCCCCAGAATGAAGCCCAGGTTGCCCGGAAAGGAGAAATGACCATCACTTTCTAACTGGTTGCAATTAATCCTTCTATACGATGGAAAAGCTGTTGTATTTATATTGTATTTTATGCTTCTGGCGTTGACTTCTAAGGCACTAACTATTCGATCTGGTGGAGCAAGGCCCTAGAGTGAAGCCTAGGTTGCCCGGAACGTAGAATTGGCCATCACTTTCAAACTGGTTGCAATTATTCCCGATATATGATGGAAACACTGCTGTATTTTTTTTGCATTTTATGCTTCGGGCGTTGACTTCTAAGGCCCTAGCTATTCAATCTGTTGGACCAACGCCCTAGGGTGAAGCCTAGGTTGTTCGGAAAGTAGAAATGACCATAAGTTTCATACTGGTTGCAATTATTCGTTTTATACGATGGAAAAACTGTTGTATTTATATTGTATTTTATGCTTCTGGCGTTGACTTCTAAGGCACTAACTATTCGATCTGGTGGAGCAACGCCCTACAGTGAAGCCTAGGTTGCCCGGAACGTAGAATTGGCCATCACTTTCAAACTGGTTGCAATTATTCCCGATATATGATGGAAACACTGTTGTATTTTTTTTGCATTTTATGGTTCGGGCGATGACTTCTAAGGCCCTAACTATTCAATCTGTTGGAGCAACGCCCTAGGGTGAAGCCTAGGTTGCTCGGAAATTAGAAATGACCATAAGTTTCATACTGGTTGCAATTATTCGTTTTATACGATGGAAAAGCTGTTGTATTTATATTGTATTTTATGCTTTGGCGTTGACTTCTAAGGCACTAACTATTCGATCTGGTGGAGCAACGCCCTAGAGTGAAGCCTATGTTGCCCGGAACGTAGAACTGGCCATCACTTTCAAACTGGTTGCAATTATTCCTGTTATATGATGGATACACTGTTGTATTTTTATTGCATTTTATGCTTCGGGCGCTGACTTCTAAGGCCCTAACTATTCAATCTGTTGGACCAACGCCCTAGGGTGAAGCCTATGTTGCTCGGAAAGTAGAAATGTCCATAAGTTTCATACTGGTTGCAATTATTCGTTTTATACGATGGAAAAACTGTTGTATATATATTGTATTTTATGCTTCTGGCGTTGACTTCTAAGGCACTAACTATTCGATCTGTGGATCAACGCCCTAGAGTGAGGCCTAGGTTGCCCGGAACGTAGAATTGGCCATCACTTTCAAACTGGTTGCAATTATTCCTTATATATGATGGAAACACTGTTGTATTTTTTTTGCATTTAATTGTTCGGGCGTTGACTTCTAAGGCCCTAACTATTCAATCTGTCGGAGCAACGCCCTAGGGTGAAGCCTAGGTTGCTGGGAAAGTAGAAATGTCCATAAGTTTCATACTGGTTGCAATTATTCGTTTTATACGATGCAAAAGCTGTTGTATTTATATTGTATTTTCTGCTTCTGGCGTTGACTTCTAAGGCACTAACTATTCGATCTGGTGGAGCAACGCCCTAGAGTGAAGCCTAGGTTGCCCGGAACGTAGGATTGGCCATCACTTTCAAACTGGTTGCAATTATTCCTGTTATATGATGGAAACACTGTTGTATTTTTTTTTGCATTTTATGGTTCGGGCGTTGACTTATATGGTCCTAACTATTCAATCTGTTGGAGCAACGCCCTAGGGTGAAGCCTAGGATGCTCGGAAAGTAGAAATGACCATAAGTTTCATACTGGGTGCAATTATTCGTTTTATACGATGGAAAAACTGTTGCATTTATATTGTATTTTATGCTTCTGGCGTTGACTTCTAAGGCACTAACTATTCGATCTGGTGGAACAACGCCCTAGAGTGAAGCCTAGGTTGCCCGGAACGTAGAATTGGCCATCACTTTCAAACTGGTTGCAATTATTCCCGATATATGGTGGAAACACTGTTGCATTTTTTTTGCATTTTATGGTCCGGGCGTTGACTTCTAAGGCCCTAACTATTCAATCTGTTGGAGCAACGCCCTAGGGTGAAGCCTAGGTTGCTGGGAAAGTAGAAATGACCATAAGTTTCATACTGGGTGCAATTATTCGTTTTATACACTGGAAAAACTGTTGCATTTATATTGTATTTTATGCTTCTGGCGTTGACTTCTAAGGCACTATCTATTCGATCTGGTGGAGCAACGCCCTAGAGCGAAGCCTAGGTTGCCCGGAACGTAGGATTGGCCATCACTTTCAAACTGGTTGCAATTATTCCTGTTATATGATGGAAACACTGTTGTATTTTTTTTGCATTTTATGGTTCGGGCGTTGACTTCTAAGGTCCTAACTATTCAATCTGTTGGAGCAACGCCCTAGGGTGAAGCCTAGGATGCTCGGAAAGTAGAAATGACCATAAGTTTCATACTGGGTGCAATTATTCGTTTTATACAATGGAAAAACTGTTGCATTTATATTGTATTTTATGCTTCTGGCGTTGACTTCTAAGGCACTAACTATTCGATCTGGTGGAACAACGCCCTAGAGTGAAGCCTAGGTTGCCAGGAACGTAGAATTGGCCATCACTTTCAAACTGCTTGCAATTATTCCTGTTATATGATGGATACACTGTTGTATTTTTATTGCATTTTATGCTTCGGGCGTTGACTTCTATGGCCCTAACTATTCAATCCGTTGGAGCAACGCGCTAGAGTGAAGCCTAGGTTGCTCGGAAAGTAGAAATGACCATAAGTTTCATACTGGTTGCAATTATTCGTTTTATACGATGGAAAAACTGCTGTATTTATATTGTATTTTATGCTTCTGGTGTTGACTTCTAAGGCACTAACTATTCGATCTGGTGGAGCAACGCCCTAGAGTGAAGCCTAGGTTGCCCGGAACGTAGAATTGGCCATCACTGTTAGATTATATAATCAAGGAACAAAAACAAGTATCGAAAGTATCGAAGGATACAGAAAGTGTTCTGTCTTGTTTCTATGGTTTTTTTATTTACTTTTGAATATATTCATGTGAGATCAGATATCGTACAGACTTCTTCCGTGCGTTGAGTTAAAAAATCAAATTTCTTTTTATTTAAAATTGTTCCATATTCCAACAGGTTATGGGCCCAGAATTCATTCTATAATAATTAAGTGTATCGCGTGTTAATTAGTTTAGTTTTTTTTAATCAATTAAGTGTAAAATACTTTAAACTGCGTGACGATGGAGATGTCCAAAGACAGGAGAAACATTCAGCAATTCAGTGGTACGAAATACAACGCGTGGAAGCATAGAGTTCGTAATTTATTATATGAGCTCGATGTATTAAAAGTTCTTGACGAGCAACCACCAGTTCCTGTCACCGCAGTATGGTCGAAGGCGGAACGCATTGCCAAATGCACTGTTGTGCAATATTTATCTGATACGCATTTGAAGTATGACACTCCGGGAAGTACAGCAAAATCAATAATATTAAGTTTAGATTCAGTGTATGAGAGTCAAAGTACGGCTACGGAATTATCCATTAGGAAAAAGCTCTTAAGATTGAAAATGAAAAGTGACAGTTCGTTGAAAGATCATTTCGAAGTGTTTGACGATTTAGTCACAGATTTATCAGCTGCGGGTGTGACTGTGCGGGAAAACGAAACTATTTCAATTTTGTTATCTAGTTTGCCCGAAGTATATGATACGGTGTCAACTGTCATTGAGACGATGATGACAGAAGCGAGAATTACACTTGACATAGTTAAAAAGAGACTGTTGGATCATGAAACGAAAATTAAAAGTGAAAATTTGGATACCAGCGCGAAAGTACTCCAAGCTGAAGTGGAAAATCAAAGACCACATAATTTTGGAAGTACACGCTTTAAAAGAGGAAGTAATAGAAGAGGTAACATTAGAAGAGGAAATACATTCAAGCCGAATAGACAATCTTTTACCGGAAAATGTCATCAGTGTGGAAGAACAGGACACAAGATTAAAGAGTGTTATTACTATAAGAAGAGGCTCCAATATAGAGCAGAACAAAGAAACAAAAATCAAAATATACATACAATACAGACGACGCAAGCTGTTACAAGCGACAACGTGTCGGGATATGCCTTTATGACCGGAGACTACCAGGTCATGAAAACCGGAAAATTAACATTTATCCTGGATTCTGGAGCATCGGATCATATAGTCAAAGAAGATAATGTATTTTCAAATATGACCATACTTGATCCACCCATCAGGATTTCGATAGCGAAAAATGGAGAATATATAATTGCATCGAAGAAGGGGCAGATACCTGTGACCACCAATATGGGAATTGAAGGCGTTTTGGAGGACGTATTGTACTGCCCGGACGTGCCGTACAACTTACTATCTGTTAGAAAATTGCAGCAAAAAGGAATGAGTATAACTTTCAATGAGAGGGGCGTCGAAATAATCAAAAACGGTAAAATGATGATGATTGGTAAGCCTTCAAATAATTTAATATTTATAGATTTTGATGTCATCGAAAAAGGAGTAAATTCACTTAATTCTTATATTTCTAATAAGATAGTTAATAATTATGAATTATGGCATAGGCGCTTAGGGCATATAGGAAAGGCAAAATTTTTACAGTTGAAGAATAAGCAGATGGTGGAGGATGTGACGTATCTTGAAAAAGTAATTCCAGACGATAATATATGTGAAGCTTGTATTAAAGGAAAACAAACACAATTGCCATTTAAAAAGGCAAAAGATAAAAGTCACATTAGGCAGCCATTGTTTATTGTTCACACAGACGTTTGTGGGCCGATCACTCCTTCTACAATTAATGATAAAAAGTATTTTATAACTTTCATAGATGAATTTACGCATTATTGTGTGACGTATTTACTTGAAAATAAATCAGATGTTTTTACAATCTTTAAGGATTACGTTGCTAAAAGTGAAGCACGTTTTAATTTAAAGATTGTCAATATATACTGTGATAATGGCAAGGAATATTTATCTAATGAGATGAAAAATTATTGTATACAAAAGGGTATAAGCTATCACTTAACGGTTCCGCGAACTCCTCAGTTAAATGGTGTTGCAGAACGCATGAATAGAACTATAACTGAAAAAGCACGTGCAATGATAAACGGTGCAGGTTTAGGAAAAGAGTTCTGGGGAGAAGCAGTTTTAACTGCTACATATTTAATTAATTTAACCCCATCGAAAGCTCTTAATGTTAATAAAACCCCATTTGAATTGTGGCATAATAAAAGGCCCAAATTGAAGTATTTAAAAGTGTTTGGTTCCACAGTGTATGTGCATGATAAAGTTAGGAAATCGAAATTTGACGAAAAGTCTTATAAATGTATATTGGTAGGGTTTACACCAAATGGATACAAAGTGTGGAACGTAGAAAATGGGAAATTTGAGATAGTAAGAGATGTAATAGTTGATGAAATTAATTACTTAGAATCTCGGCCGGTAATAAAGGGAATAGGTTTAAAACGTGGTTTATGTGAAACTGATGCATCTCGTGAAGTGCCGAAATCAGTAGATATACAGTGTGAAGTAAATAAATCTGATAATCAAAAATCAGATGTGTTAAAAAGAAAAAAATCTGATAACAATAAATCAGATATGATAGAGCCGAGAATTAAAGTAATGGTAGATCAAGAGAAAAGTAAATCTGTAACTAAAACAGATGTAACAGGAGTATCGGGACCAGAAAATAATCAAGTGGTAGAATTAAAAGATAGTATAGAACCTAGAAGGAGTGATAGGATTAAGCGACAGTCTCCTATGTCATATAATGAATTTAATAATGACGATGATTATCTTTTATGCGCTCAATCGATAATTTGTAAAATACCCAACTCATTTGATGAAATTAAAACTAGAGATGACAGAGCTAAGTGGGAACAAGCTATTGCCGATGAAATAAACTCGTTAGTCATAAATAAAACTTGGGATTTGGTATCGAAGCCAAAGAATAAGAACATTGTTGATTGTAAATGGGTATTCACGATCAAAAATGATGAATTCGGAAATCCGTTAAAATACAAAGCTCGATTAGTGGCCCGTGGTTTCAGTCAGAAATATTTAGAAGATTATAATGAAACATTTGCACCTGTAGCTAGAATGTCAAGCTTTAGATTTCTTATGGCTTTTTCTAGTCAGCATAATTTGCTAGTGCATCAAATGGATGTTAAGACGGCATTTTTAAATGGTATTTTAAGGGAAGAAATTTATATGCGAATTCCCGAAGGTGTTAAATGTGATAGTAATAATCAAGTGTGTAAATTGAATAAAGCTTTGTATGGTCTCAAGCAATCAGCCAGATGCTGGTTTGAGATGTTCGAAAAAGCTCTTTTAGAGAAAGGTTTCCGAAATTCATCAGCGGATCGTTGTATTTATATATTAGATAGAAAGAATATATTAAAGAATATATATGTAGTACTATATGTGGATGATCTAGTGATTATGACTGCTGAATCTGAGACAATGCAAAATTTCAAAAATTATTTGAAAAATAGATTTTGCATGACAGATTTAAATGAAATTAAGTTATT
Source organism: Calliopsis andreniformis (assembly GCF_051401765.1). Lineage (NCBI taxonomy): Eukaryota > Metazoa > Arthropoda > Insecta > Hymenoptera > Andrenidae > Calliopsis > Calliopsis andreniformis. Next base: position 7,151,432 of record NC_135072.1, read on the forward strand.
TCTTGGAATAAAAGTGGAAAGAACTAATGGACAAGTAACATTGGATCAAAGTGCATATATTAAGACTGTTCTTATGAAATTTAATATGTTAGATTGCAAACCCGTAAGTACACCTCTTCCAAGTGTATTAGATCATATAGCTTTGAATTCAGAAGAAGAATATAATGCACCTTGTCGTAATTTAATTGGATGCTTGATGTATATAATGATTTGTACGAGACCCGATTTAAGCATAGCGGTAAATATTTTAAGTCGATACTCAAGTAAAAATAACAGAGAACTGTGGCAAAATCTTAAAAGGGTTCTGAGGTATCTTAAAGGGTCTGCTGATATTAAATTAACATATGTTAAAACTGATTATAAAAATCTATTTAGTGGATATGTCGATTCTGATTGGGGAGGTAATGAAAATACAGATCGTAAGAGCACAACGGGATATTTATTTAAGTTATATGAACAATGTACAATCTGCTGGAATACGAAAAGGCAAACATCAGTGGCTGTCTCGTCCACAGAAGCAGAGTACATGGCTCTTTTTGAAGCTGTGAGAGAGGCATTATGGTTAAAATCCTTGGCAATCAGTATTAATATAAATGTCTTTGATCCAATAATAATTTACGAAGACAATATGGGTTGCATTAATATTGCGAGTAATCCAAGTAGCCATAAGCGTTCAAAACATATAGACATAAAATACCACTTTTCAAGAGAACAAGTTGAAAAGAATGTAATAAAACTTGAATATATTCCTACAGGTGATCAACTAGCAGATGCTTTAACGAAGCCGTTGCCAGCAAGCAAATATTTGGAATTTAGAGCAAAAATGGGATTAGAATAATAAGATTAATATAAGCATAAAAATTATTATTATTTTGTATATAGTTTGTATGGTCTGGATGGGTTTTTCTGGGTTTCCCCATTCCCTTGCAACGAATGTTGGACCATTTGTATTTTGTTCCCAGAATTAGAGTCAAAATAAAACACAAGGTAGACAGTCTGTACGGTAATACTCGTAGTACACTTATTAGACTTATTAATGTACAATTAATATGAACAGCACCGACTTGTTTTTGAGGGGGCCTGTTAGATTATATAATCAAGGAACAAAAACAAGTATCGAAAGTATCGAAGGATACAGAAAGTGTTCTGTCTTGTTTCTATGGTTTTTTTATTTACTTTTGAATATATTCATGTGAGATCAAATATCGTACAGACTTCTTCCGTGCGTTGAGTTAAAAAATCAAATTTCTTTTTATTTAAAATTGTTCCATATTCCAACAATCACTTTCAAACTGGTTGCAATTATTCCCGATATATGATGGAAACACTGTTGTATTTTTTTTGCATTTTATTGTTCGGGCGTTGACTTCTAAGGCCCTAACTATTCAATCTGTTGGAGCAACGCCCTAGGGTGAAGCCTAGGTTGCTCGGAAAGTAGAAATATCCATAAGTTTCATACTGGTTGCAATTATTCGTTTTATACGATGAAAAAACTGTTGTATTTATATTGTATTTTATGCTTCTGGCGTTGACTTCTAAGGCACTAACTATTCGATCTGGTGGAGCAACGCCCTACAGTGAAGCCTAGGTTGCCCGGAACGTAGAATTGGCCATCACTTTCAAACTGGTTGCAATTATTCCCGATATATGATGGAAACACTGTTGTATTTTTTTTGCATTTTATGGTTCGGGCGTTGACTTCTAAGGCCCTAACTATTCAATCTGTTGGATCAACGCCCTAGGGTGAAGCCTAGGTTGCTCGGAAATTAGAAATGACCATAAGTTTCATACTGGTTGCAATTATTCGTTTTATACGATGGAAAAGCTGTTGTATTTATATTGTATTTTATGCTTTGGCGTTGACTTCTAAGGCACTAACTATTCGATCTGGTGGAGCAACGCCCTAGAGTGAAGCCTATGTTGCCCGGAACGTAGAACTGGCCATCACTTTCAAACTGGTTGCAATTATTCCTGTTATATGATGGATACACTGTTGTATTTTTATTGCATTTTATGCTTCGGGCGCTGACTTCTAAGGCCCTAACTATTCAATCTGTTGGACCAACGCCCTAGGGTGAAGCCTATGTTGCTCGGAAAGTAGAAATGTCCATAAGTTTCATACTGGTTGCAATTATTCGTTTTATACGATGGAAAAACTGTTGTATATATATTGTATTTTATGCTTCTGGCGTTGACTTCTAAGGCACTAACTATTCGATCTGTGGATCAACGCCCTAGAGTGAAGCCTAGGTTGCCCGGAACGTAGAATTGGCCATCACTTTCAAACTGGTTGCAATTATTCCTTATATATGATGGAAACACTGTTGTATTTTTTTTGCATTTTATTGTTCGGGCGTTGACTTCTAAGGCCCTAACTATTCAATCTGTCGGAGCAACGCCCTAGGGTGAAGCCTAGGTTGCTGGTAAAGTAGAAATGTCCATAAGTTTCATACTGGTTGCAATTATTCGTTTTATACGATGGAAAGGCTGTTGTATTTATATTGTATTTTCTGCTTCTGGCGTTGACTTCTAAGGCACTAACTATTCGATCTGGTGGAGCAACGCCCTAGAGTGAAGCCTAGGTTGCCCGGAACGTAGGATTGGCCATCACTTTCAAACTGGTTGCAATTATTCCTGTTATATGATGGAAACACTGTTGTATTTTTTTTGCATTTTATGGTTCGGGCGTTGACTTATAAGGTCCTAACTATTCAATCTGTTGGAGCAACGCCCTAGGGTGAAGCCTAGGATGCTCGGAAAGTAGAAATGACCATAAGTTTCATACTGGGTGCAATTATTCGTTTTATACGATGGAAAAACTGTTGCATTTATATTGTATTTTATGCTTCTGGCGTTGACTTCTAAGGCACTAACTATTCGATCTGGTGGAACAACGCCCTAGAGTGAAGCCTAGGTTGCCCGGAACGTAGAATTGGCCATCACTTTCAAACTGGTTGCAATTATTCCCGATATATGGTGGAAACACTGTTGCATTTTTTTTGCATTTTATGGTCCGGGCGTTGACTTCTAAGGCCCTAACTATTCAATCTGTTGGAGCAACGCCCTAGGGTGAAGCCTAGGTTGCTGGGAAAGTAGAAATGACCATAAGTTTCATACTGGGTGCAATTATTCGTTTTATACACTGGAAAAACTGTTGCATTTATATTGTATTTTATGCTTCTGGCGTTGACTTCTAAGGCACTATCTATTCGATCTGGTGGAGCAACGCCCTAGAGCGAAGCCTAGGTTGCCCGGAACGTAGGATTGGCCATCACTTTCAAACTGGTTGCAATTATTCCTGTTATATGATGGAAACACTGTTGTATTTTTTTTGCATTTTATGGTTCGGGCGTTGACTTCTAAGGTCCTAACTATTCAATCTGTTGGATCAACGCCCTAGGGTGAAGCCTAGGATGCTCGGAAAGTAGAAATGACCATAAGTTTCATACTGGGTGCAATTATTCGTTTTATACAATGGAAAAACTGTTGCATTTATATTGTATTTTATGCTTCTGGCGTTGACTTCTAAGGCACTAACTATTCGATCTGGTGGAGCAACGCCCTACAGTGAAGCCGAGGTTGCCCGGAACGTAGAATTGGCCATCACTTTCAAACTGGTTGCAATTATTCCCGATATATGATGGAAACACTGTTGTATTTTTTTTGCATTTTATGGTTCGGGCGTTGACTTATAAGGTCCTAACTATTCAATCTGTTGGAGCAACGCCCTAGGGTGAAGCCTAGGTTGCTCGGAAATTAGAAATGACCATAAGTTTCATACTGGTTGCAATTATTCGTTTTATACGATGGAAAAGCTGTTGTATTTATATTGTATTTTATGCTTTGGCGTTGACTTCTAAGGCACTAACTATTCGATCTGGTGGAGCAACGCCCTAGAGTGAAGCCTATGTTGCCCGGAACGTAGAACTGGCCATCACTTTCAAACTGGTTGCAATTATTCCTGTTATATGATGGATACACTGTTGTATTTTTATTGCATTTTATGCTTCGGGCGCTGACTTCTAAGGCCCTAACTATTCAATCTGTTGGACCAACGCCCTAGGGTGAAGCCTATGTTGCTCGGAAAGTAGAAATGTCCATAAGTTTCATACTGGTTGCAATTATTCGTTTTATACGATGGAAAAACTGTTGTATATATATTGTATTTTATGCTTCTGGCGTTGACTTCTAAGGCACTAACTATTCGATCTGGGGATCAACGCCCTAGAGTGAAGCCTAGGTTGCCCGGAACGTAGAATTGGCCATCACTTTCAAACTGGTTGCAATTATTCCTTATATATGATGGAAACACTGTTGTATTTTTTTTGCATTTCATTGTTCGGGCGTTGACTTCTAAGGCCCTAGCTATTCAATCTGTTGGACCAACGCCCTAGGGTGAAGCCTAGGTTGCTCGGAAAGTAGAAATGCACATAAGTTTCATACTGGTTGCAATTATTCGTTTTATACGATGGAAAAACTGTTGTATTTGTATTGTATTTTATGCTTTTGGCGTTGACTTCTAAGGCACTAACTATTCGATCTGGTGGAGCAACGCCCTAGAGTGAAGCCTAGGTTGCCCGGAACGTAGAATTGGCCATCACTTTCAAACTGGTTGCAATTATTCCTGTTATATGATGGATACACTGTTGTATTTTTATGGCATTTTATGCTTCGGGCGTTGACTTCAAAGGCCCTAACTATTCAATCTGTTGGACCAACGCCCTAGGGTGAAGCCTATGTTGCTCGGAAAGTAGAAATGTCCATAAGTTTCATACTGGTTGCAATTATTCGTTTTATACGATGGAAAAACTGTTGTATATATATTGTATTTTATGCTTCTGGCGTTGACTTCTAAGGCACTAACTATTCGATCTGTGGATCAACGCCCTAGAGTGAAGCCTAGGTTGCCCGGAAAGTAGAATTGGCCATCACTTTCAAACTGGTTGCAATTATTCCTTATATATGATGGAAACACTGTTGTATTTTTTTTGCATTTTATTGTTCGGGCGTTGACTTCTAAGGCCCTAACTATTCAATCTGTTGGAGCAACGCCCTAGGGTGAAGCCTAGGATGCTCGGAAAGTAGAAATGACCATAAGTTTCATACTGGGTGCAATTATTCGTTTTATACAATGGAAAAACTGTTGCATTTATATTGTATTTTATGCTTCTGGCGTTGACTTCTAAGGCACTAACTATTCGATCTGGTGGAACAACGCCCTAGAGTGAAGCCTAGGTTGCCCGGAACGTAGGATTGGCCATCACTTTCAAACTGGTTGCAATTATTCCTGTTATATGATGGAAACACTGTTGTATTTTTTTTGCATTTTATGGTTCGGGCGTTGACTTATAAGGTCCTAACTATTCAATCTGTTGGAGCAACGCCCTAGGGTGAAGCCTAGGATGCTCGGAAAGTAGAAATGACCATAAGTTTCATACTGGGTGCAATTATTCGTTTTATACGATGGAAAAACTGTTGCATTTATATTGTATTTTATGCTTCTGGCGTTGACTTCTAAGGCACTAACTATTCGATCTGGTGGAACAACGCCCTAGAGTGAAGCCTAGGTTGCCCGGAACGTAGAATTGGCCATCACTTTCAAACTGGTTGCAATTATTCCCGATATATGGTGGAAACACTGTTGCATTTTTTTTGCATTTTATGGTCCGGGCGTTGACTTCTAAGGCCCTAACTATTCAATCTGTTGGAGCAACGCCCTAGGGTGAAGCCTAGGTTGCTGGGAAAGTAGAAATGACCATAAGTTTCATACTGGGTGCAATTATTCGTTTTATACACTGGAAAAACTGTTGCATTTATATTGTATTTTATGCTTCTGGCGTTGACTTCTAAGGCACTATCTATTCGATCTGGTGGAGCAACGCCCTAGAGCGAAGCCTAGGTTGCCCGGAACGTAGGATTGGCCATCACTTTCAAACTGGTTGCAATTATTCCTGTTATATGATGGAAACACTGTTGTATTTTTTTTGCATTTTATTGTTCGGGCGTTGACTTCTAAGGCCCTAACTATTCAATCTGTTGGAGCAACGCCCTAGGGTGAAGCCTAGGTTGCTCGGAAAGTAGAAATATCCATAAGTTTCATACTGGTTGCAATTATTCGTTTTATACGATGGAAAAACTGTTGTATTTATATTGTACTTTATGCTTCTGGCGTTGACTTCTAAGGCACTAACTATTCGATCTGGTGGAGCAACGCCCTAGAGTGAAGCCTATGTTGCCCGGAACGTAGAATTGGCCATCACTTTCAAACTGGTTGCAATTATTCCTGTTATATGATGGAAACACTGTTGTATTCTTATTGCATTTTATGCTTCGGGCGTTGACTTCTAAGGCCCTAACTATTCAATCTGTTGGGGCAACGCCCTAGGGTGAAGCCTAGGTTGCTCGGAAAGTAGAAATGACCATAAGTTTCATACTGGTGCAATTATTCGTTTTATACGATGAAAAAACTGTTGTATTTATATTGTATTTTATGCTTCTGGCGTTGACTTCTAAGGCCGTAGCTGTTCGATCTGGTGGAGCAAGGCCCTAGAGTGAAGCCTAGGTTGCCCGGAACGTAGAATTGGCCATCACTTTCAAACTGGTTGCAATTATTCCCGATATATGATGGAAACACTGCTGTATTTTTTTTGCATTTTATGCTTCGGGCGTTGACTTCTAAGGCCCTAGCTATTCAATCTGTTGGACCAACGCCCTAGGGTGAAGCCTAGGTTGTTCGGAAAGTAGAAATGACCATAAGTTTCATACTGGTTGCAATTATTCGTTTTATACGATGGAAAAACTGTTGTATTTATATTGTATTTTATGCTTCTGGCGTTGACTTCTAAGGCACTAACTATTCGATCTGGTGGAGCAACGCCCTACAGTGAAGCCGAGGTTGCCCGGAACGTAGAATTGGCCATCACTTTCAAACTGGTTGCAATTATTCCCGATATATGATGGAAACACTGTTGTATTTTTTTTGCATTTTATGGTTCGGGCGTTGACTTCTAAGGCCCTAACTATTCAATCTGTTGGAGCAACGCCCTAGGGTGAAGCCTAGGTTGCTCGGAAAGTAGAAATGACCATAAGTTTCACACTGGGTGGAATTATTCGTTTTATACGATGGAAAAACTGTTGTATTTATATTGTATTTTATGCTTCTGGCGTTGACTTCTAAGGCACTAACTATTCGATCTGGTGGAGCAACGCCCTAGAGTGAAGCCTAGGATGCCCGGAACGTAGAATTGGCCATCACTTTCTAACTGGTTGCAATTATTCCCGATATATGATGGAAACACTGTTGTATTTTTTTTGCATTTTATTGTTCGGGCGTTGACTTCTAAGGCCCTAACTATTCAATCTGTTGGAGCAACGCCCTAGGGTGAAGCCTAGGTTGCTCGGAAAGTAGAAATATCCGTAAGTTTCATACTGGTTGCAATTATTCGTTTTATACGATGGAAGAACTGTTGTATTTATACTGTATTTTATGCTTCTGGCGTTGACTTCTAAGGCACTAACTATTCGATCTGGTGGAGCAACGCCCTAGAGTGAAGCCTAGGTTGCCCGCAACGAAGAATTGGCCATCACTTTCAAACTGGTTGCAATTATTCCTGTTATATGATGGAAACACTGTTGTATTTTTATTGCATTTTAAGCTTCGGGCGTTGACTTCTAAGGCCCTAACTATTCAATCTGTTGGGGCAACTCCCTAGGGTGAAGCCTAGGTTGCTCGGAAAGTAGAAATGACCATAAGTTTCATACTGGTTGCAATTATTCGTTTTATACGATGAAAAAACTGTTGTATTTATATTGTATTTTATGCTTCTGGCGTTGACTTCTAAGGCCCTAGCTGTTCGATCTAGTGGAGCAACGCCCCAGAATGAAGCCCAGGTTGCCCGGAAAGGAGAAATGACCATCACTTTCTAACTGGTTGCAATTAATCCTTCTATACGATGGAAAAGCTGTTGTATTTATATTGTATTTTATGCTTCTGGCGTTGACTTCTAAGGCACTAACTATTCGATCTGGTGGAGCAAGGCCCTAGAGTGAAGCCTAGGTTGCCCGGAACGTAGAATTGGCCATCACTTTCAAACTGGTTGCAATTATTCCCGATATATGATGGAAACACTGCTGTATTTTTTTTGCATTTTATGCTTCGGGCGTTGACTTCTAAGGCCCTAGCTATTCAATCTGTTGGACCAACGCCCTAGGGTGAAGCCTAGGTTGTTCGGAAAGTAGAAATGACCATAAGTTTCATACTGGTTGCAATTATTCGTTTTATACGATGGAAAAACTGTTGTATTTATATTGCATTTTATGCTTCTGGCGTTGACTTCTAAGGCACTAACTATTCGATCTGGTGGAACAACGCCCTAGAGTGAAGCCTAGGTTGCCCGGAACGTAGAATTGGCCATCACTTTCAAACTGCTAGCAATTATTCCTGTTATATGATGGATACACTGTTGTATTTTTATTGCATTTTATGCTTCGGGCGTTGACTTCTAAGGCCCTAACTATTCAATCCGTTGGAGCAACGCCCTAGGGTGAAGCCTAGGTTTCTCGGAAAGTAGAAATGACCATAAGTTTCATACTGGTTGCAATTATTCGTTTTATACGATGGAAAAACTGTTGTATATATATTGTATTTTATGCTTCTGGCGTTGACTTCTAAGGCACTAACTATTCGATCTGTGGATCAACGCCCTAGAGTGAAGCCTAGGTTGCCCGGAACGTAGAATTGGCCATCACTTTCAAACTGGTTGCAATTATTCCTTATATATGATGGAAACACTGTTGTATTTTTTTTGCATTTTATTGTTCGGGCGTTGACTTCTAAGGCCCTAACTATTCAATCTGTTGGAGCAACGCCCTAGGGTGAAGCCTAGGTTGCTCGGAAAGTAGAAATGTCCATAAGTTTCATACTGGTTGCAATTATTCGTTTTATACGATGGAAAAGCTGTTGTATTTATATTGTATTTTCTGCTTCTGGCGTTGACTTCTAAGGCACTAACTATTCGATCTGGTGGAGCAACGCCCTAGAGTGAAGCCTAGGTTGCCCGGAACGTAGGATTGGCCATCACTTTCAAACTGGTTGCAATTATTCCTGTTATATGATGGAAACACTGTTGTATTTTTTTTGCATTTTATGGTTCGGGCGTTGACTTATAAGGTCCTAACTATTCAATCTGTTGGAGCAACGCCCTAGGGTGAAGCCTAGGATGCTCGGAAAGTAGAAATGACCATAAGTTTCATACTGGGTGCAATTATTCGTTTTATACGATGGAAAAACTGTTGCATTTATATTGTATTTTATGCTTCTGGCGTTGACTTCTAAGGCACTAACTATTCGATCTGGTGGAACAACGCCCTAGAGTGAAGCCTAGGTTGCCCGGAACGTAGAATTGGCCATCACTTTCAAACAGGTTGCAATTATTCCCGATATATGGTGGAAACACTGTTGCATTTTTTTTGCATTTTATGGTCCGGGCGTTGACTTCTAAGGCCCTAACTATTCAATCTGTTGGAGCAACGCCCTAGGGTGAAGCCTAGGTTGCTGGGAAAGTAGAAATGACCATAAGTTTCATACTGGGTGCAATTATTCGTTTTATACACTGGAAAAACTGTTGCATTTATATTGTATTTTATGCTTCTGGCGTTGACTTCTAAGGCACTATCTATTCGATCTGGTGGAGCAACGCCCTAGAGCGAAGCCTAGGTTGCCAGGAACGTAGAATTGGCCATCACTTTCAAACTGCTTGCAATTATTCCTGTTATATGATGGATACACTGTTGTATTTTTATTGCATTTTATGCTTCGGGCGTTGACTTCTATGGCCCTAACTATTCAATCCGTTGGAGCAACGCGCTAGGGTGAAGCCTAGGTTGCTCGGAAAGTAGAAATGACCATAAGTTTCATACTGGTTGCAATTATTCGTTTTATACGATGGAAAAACTGTTGTATTTATATTGTATTTTATGCTTCTGGTGTTGACTTCTAAGGCACTAACTATTCGATCTGGTGGAGCAACGCCCTAGAGTGAAGCCTAGGTTGCCCGGAACGTAGAATTGGCCATCACTTTCAAACTGGTTGCAATTATTCCCGATATATGATGGAAACACTGTTGTATTTTTTTTGCATTTTATTGTTCGGGCGTTGACTTCTAAGGCCCTAACTATTCAATCTGTTGGAGCAACGCCCTAGGGTGAAGCCTAGGTTGCTCGGAAAGTAGAAATATCCATAAGTTTCATACTGGTTGCAATTATTCGTTTTATACATTGAAAAAACTGTTGTATTTATATTGTATTTTATGCTTCTGGCGTTGACTTCTAAGGCCCTAGCTGTTCGATCTGGTGGAGCAAGGCCCTAGAGTGAAGCCTAGGTTGCCCGGAACGTAGAATTGGCCATCACTTTCAAACTGGTTGCAATTATTCCCGATATATGATGGAAACACTGCTGTATTTTTTTTGCATTTTATGCTTCGGGCGTTGACTTCTAAGGCCCTAGCTATACAATCTGTTGGACCAACGCCCTAGGGTGAAGCCTAGGTTGTTCGGAAAGTAGAAATGACCATAAGTTTCATACTGGTTGCAATTATTCGTTTTATACGATGGAAAAACTGTTGTATTTATATTGTATTTTATGCTTCTGGCGTTGACTTCTAAGGCACTAACTATTCGATCTGGTGGAGCAACGCCCTACAGTGAAGCCGAGGTTGCCCGGAACGTAGAATTGGCCATCACTTTCAAACTGGTTGCAATTATTCCCGATATATGATGGAAACACTGTTGTATTTTTTTTGCATTTTATTGTTCGGGCGTTGACTTCTAAGGCCCTAACTATTCAATCTGTTGGAGCAACGCCCTAGGGTGAAGCCTAGGTTGCTCGGAAAGTAGAAATGTCCATAAGTTTCATACTGGTTGCAATTATTCGTTTTATACGATGGAAAAACTGTTGTATTTATATTGTATTTTATGCTTCTGGCGTTGACTTCCAAAGCACTAACTATTCGATCTGGTGGAGCAACGCAATAGAGTGATGCCTAGGTTGCCCGGAACGTAGAATTGGCCATCAATTTGAAACTGGTTGCAATTATACCTGTTATATGATGGATACACTGTTGTATTTTTATTGCATTTTATGCTTCTGGCGTAGACTTCTAAGGCCCTAGCTATTCAATCTGTTGGACCAACGCCCTAGGGTGAAGCATAGGTTGTTCGGAAAGTAGAAATGAACATAAGTTTCATACTGGTTGCAATTATTCGTTTTATACGATGGAAAAACTGTTGTATTTATATTGTATTTTATGCTTCTGGCGTTGACTTCTAAGGCACTAACTATTCGATCTGGTGGAGCAACGCCCTAGAGTGAAGCCTAGGATGCCCGGAACGTAGAATTGGCCATCACTTTCTAACTGGTTGCAATTATTCCCGATATATGATGGAAACACTGTTGTATTTTTTTTGCATTTTATTGTTCGGGCGTTGACTTCTAAGGCCCTAACTATTCAATCTGTTGGAGCAACGCCCTAGGGTGAAGCCTAGGTTGCTCGGAAAGTAGAAATATCCGTAAGTTTCATACTGGTTGCAATTATTCGTTTTATACGATGGAAGAACTGTTGTATTTATACTGTATTTTATGCTTCTGGCGTTGACTTCTAAGGCACTAACTATTCGATCTGGTGGAGCAACGCCCTAGAGTGAAGCCTAGGTTGCCCGCAACGAAGAATTGGCCATCACTTTCAAACTGGTTGCAATTATTCCTGTTATATGATGGAAACACTGTTGTATTTTTATTGCATTTTAAGCTTCGGGCGTTGACTTCTAAGGCCCTAACTATTCAATCTGTTGGGGCAACTCCCTAGGGTGAAGCCTAGGTTGCTCGGAAAGTAGAAATGACCATAAGTTTCATACTGGTTGCAATTATTCGTTTTATACGATGAAAAAACTGTTGTATTTATATTGTATTTTATGCTTCTGGCGTTGACTTCTAAGGCCCTAGCTGTTCGATCTAGTGGAGCAACGCCCCAGAATGAAGCCCAGGTTGCCCGGAAAGGAGAAATGACCATCACTTTCTAACTGGTTGCAATTAATCCTTCTATACGATGGAAAAGCTGTTGTATTTATATTGTATTTTATGCTTCTGGCGTTGACTTCTAAGGCACTAACTATTCGATCTGGTGGAGCAAGGCCCTAGAGTGAAGCCTAGGTTGCCCGGAACGTAGAATTGGCCATCACTTTCAAACTGGTTGCAATTATTCCCGATATATGATGGAAACACTGCTGTATTTTTTTTGCATTTTATGCTTCGGGCGTTGACTTCTAAGGCCCTAGCTATTCAATCTGTTGGACCAACGCCCTAGGGTGAAGCCTAGGTTGTTCGGAAAGTAGAAATGACCATAAGTTTCATACTGGTTGCAATTATTCGTTTTATACGATGGAAAAACTGTTGTATTTATATTGCATTTTATGCTTCTGGCGTTGACTTCTAAGGCACTAACTATTCGATCTGGTGGAACAACGCCCTAGAGTGAAGCCTAGGTTGCCCGGAACGTAGAATTGGCCATCACTTTCAAACTGCTAGCAATTATTCCTGTTATATGATGGATACACTGTTGTATTTTTATTGCATTTTATGCTTCGGGCGTTGACTTCTAAGGCCCTAACTATTCAATCCGTTGGAGCAACGCCCTAGGGTGAAGCCTAGGTTTCTCGGAAAGTAGAAATGACCATAAGTTTCATACTGGTTGCAATTATTCGTTTTATACGATGGAAAAACTGTTGTATATATATTGTATTTTATGCTTCTGGCGTTGACTTCTAAGGCACTAACTATTCGATCTGTGGATCAACGCCCTAGAGTGAAGCCTAGGTTGCCCGGAACGTAGAATTGGCCATCACTTTCAAACTGGTTGCAATTATTCCTTATATATGATGGAAACACTGTTGTATTTTTTTTGCATTTTATTGTTCGGGCGTTGACTTCTAAGGCCCTAACTATTCAATCTGTTGGAGCAACGCCCTAGGGTGAAGCCTAGGTTGCTCGGAAAGTAGAAATGTCCATAAGTTTCATACTGGTTGCAATTATTCGTTTTATACGATGGAAAAGCTGTTGTATTTATATTGTATTTTCTGCTTCTGGCGTTGACTTCTAAGGCACTAACTATTCGATCTGGTGGAGCAACGCCCTAGAGTGAAGCCTAGGTTGCCCGGAACGTAGGATTGGCCATCACTTTCAAACTGGTTGCAATTATTCCTGTTATATGATGGAAACACTGTTGTATTTTTTTTGCATTTTATGGTTCGGGCGTTGACTTATAAGGTCCTAACTATTCAATCTGTTGGAGCAACGCCCTAGGGTGAAGCCTAGGATGCTCGGAAAGTAGAAATGACCATAAGTTTCATACTGGGTGCAATTATTCGTTTTATACGATGGAAAAACTGTTGCATTTATATTGTATTTTATGCTTCTGGCGTTGACTTCTAAGGCACTAACTATTCGATCTGGTGGAACAACGCCCTAGAGTGAAGCCTAGGTTGCCCGGAACGTAGAATTGGCCATCACTTTCAAACTGGTTGCAATTATTCCCGATATATGGTGGAAACACTGTTGCATTTTTTTTGCATTTTATGGTCCGGGCGTTGACTTCTAAGGCCCTAACTATTCAATCTGTTGGAGCAACGCCCTAGGGTGAAGCCTAGGTTGCTGGGAAAGTAGAAATGACCATAAGTTTCATACTGGGTGCAATTATTCGTTTTATACACTGGAAAAACTGTTGCATTTATATTGTATTTTATGCTTCTGGCGTTGACTTCTAAGGCACTATCTATTCGATCTGGTGGAGCAACGCCCTAGAGCGAAGCCTAGGTTGCCCGGAACGTAGGATTGGCCATCACTTTCAAACTGGTTGCAATTATTCCTGTTATATGATGGAAACACTGTTGTATTTTTTTTGCATTTTATGGTTCGGGCGTTGACTTCTAAGGTCCTAACTATTCAATCTGTTGGAGCAACGCCCTAGGGTGAAGCCTAGGATGCTCGGAAAGTAGAAATGACCATAAGTTTCATACTGGGTGCAATTATTCGTTTTATACAATGGAAAAACTGTTGCATTTATATTGTATTTTATGCTTCTGGCGTTGACTTCTAAGGCACTAACTATTCGATCTGGTGGAACAACGCCCTAGAGTGAAGCCTAGGTTGCCAGGAACGTAGAATTGGCCATCACTTTCAAACTGCTTGCAATTATTCCTGTTATATGATGGATACACTGTTGTATTTTTATTGCATTTTATGCTTCGGGCGTTGACTTCTATGGCCCTAACTATTCAATCCGTTGGAGCAACGCGCTAGGGTGAAGCCTAGGTTGCTCGGAAAGTAGAAATGACCATAAGTTTCATACTGGTTGCAATTATTCGTTTTATACGATGGAAAAACTGTTGTATTTATATTGTATTTTATGCTTCTGGTGTTGACTTCTAAGGCACTAACTATTCGATCTGGTGGAGCAACGCCCTAGAGTGAAGCCTAGGTTGCCCGGAACGTAGAATTGGCCATCACTTTCAAACTGGTTGCAATTATTCCCGATATATGATGGAAACACTGTTGTATTTTTTTTGCATTTTATTGTTCGGGCGTTGACTTCTAAGGCCCTAACTATTCAATCTGTTGGAGCAACGCCCTAGGGTGAAGCCTAGGTTGCTCGGAAAGTAGAAATATCCATAAGTTTCATACTGGTTGCAATTATTCGTTTTATACATTGAAAAAACTGTTGTATTTATATTGTATTTTATGCTTCTGGCGTTGACTTCTAAGGCCCTAGCTGTTCGATCTGGTGGAGCAAGGCCCTAGAGTGAAGCCTAGGTTGCCCGGAACGTAGAATTGGCCATCACTTTCAAACTGGTTGCAATTATTCCCGATATATGATGGAAACACTGCTGTATTTTTTTTGCATTTTATGCTTCGGGCGTTGACTTCTAAGGCCCTAGCTATACAATCTGTTGGACCAACGCCCTAGGGTGAAGCCTAGGTTGTTCGGAAAGTAGAAATGACCATAAGTTTCATACTGGTTGCAATTATTCGTTTTATACGATGGAAAAACTGTTGTATTTATATTGTATTTTATGCTTCTGGCGTTGACTTCTAAGGCACTAACTATTCGATCTGGTGGAGCAACGCCCTACAGTGAAGCCGAGGTTGCCCGGAACGTAGAATTGGCCATCACTTTCAAACTGGTTGCAATTATTCCCGATATATGATGGAAACACTGTTGTATTTTTTTTGCATTTTATGGTTCGGGCGTTGACTTCTAAGGCCCTAACTATTCAATCTGTTGGAGCAACGCCCTAGGGTGAAGCCTAGGTTGCTCGGAAATTAGAAATGACCATAAGTTTCATACTGGTTGCAATTATTCGTTTTATACGATGGAAAAGCTGTTGTATTTATATTGTATTTTATGCTTTGGCGTTGACTTCTAAGGCACTAACTATTCGATCTGGTGGAGCAACGCCCTAGAGTGAAGCCTATGTTGCCCGGAACGTAGAACTGGCCATCACTTTCAAACTGGTTGCAATTATTCCTGTTATATGATGGATACACTGTTGTATTTTTATTGCATTTTATGCTTCGGGCGTTGACTTCTAAGGCCCTAACTATTCAATCTGTTGGACCAACGCCCTAGGGTGAAGCCTATGTTGCTCGGAAAGTAGAAATGTCCATAAGTTTCATACTGGTTGCAATTATTCGTTTTATACGATGGAAAAACTGTTGTATATATATTGTATTTTATGCTTCTGGCGTTGACTTCTAAGGCACTAACTATTCGATCTGTGGATCAACGCCCTAGAGTGAAGCCTAGGTTGCCCGGAACGTAGAATTGGCCATCACTCTCAAACTGGTTGCAATTATTCCTTATATATGATGGAAACACTGTTGCATTTTTTTTGCATTTTATTGTTCGGGCGTTGACTTCTAAGGCCCTACCTATTCAATCTGTCGGAGCAACGCCCTAGGGTGAAGCCTAGGTTGCTGGGAAAGTAGAAATGTCCATAAGTTTCATACTGGTTGCAATTATTCGTTTTATACGATGGAAAAGCTATTGTATTTATATTGTATTTTCTGCTTCTGGCGTTGACTTCTAAGGCACTAACTATTCGATCTGGTGGAGCAACGCCCTAGAGTGAAGCCTAGGTTGCCCGGAACGTAGGATTGGCCATCACTTTCAAACTGGTTGCAATTATTCCTGTTATATGATGGAAACACTGTTGTATTTTTTTTGCATTTTATGGTTCGGGCGTTGACTTATAAGGTCCTAACTATTCAATCTGTTGGAGCAACGCCCTAGGGTGAAGCCTAGGATGCTGGGAAAGTAGAAATGACCATAAGTTTCATACTGGGTGCAATTATTCGTATTATACACTGGAAAAACTGTTGCACTTATATTGTATTTTATGCTTCTGGCGTTGACTTCTAAGGCACTATCTATTCGATCTGGTGGAGCAACGCCCTAGAGCGAAGCCTAGGTTGCCCGGAACGTAGGATTGGCCATCACTTTCAAACTGGTTGCAATTATTCCTGTTATATGATGGAAACACTGTTGTATTTTTTTTGCATTTTATTGTTCGGGCGTTGACTTCTAAGGCCCTAACTATTCAATCTGTTGGAGCAACGCCCTAGGGTGAAGCCTAGGTTGCTCGGAAAGTAGAAATATCAATAAGTTTCATACTGGTTGCAATTATTCGTTTTATACGATGGAAAAACTGTTGTATTTATATTGTACTTTATGCTTCTGGCGTTGACTTCTAAGGCACTAACTATTCGATCTGGTGGAGCAACGCCCTAGAGTGAAGCCTATGTTGCCCGGAACGTAGAATTGGCCATCACTTTCAAACTGGTTGCAATTATTCCTGTTATATGATGGAAACACTGTTGTATTCTTATTGCATTTTATGCTTCGGGCGTTGACTTCTAAGGCCCTAACTATTCAATCTGTTGGGGCAACGCCCTAGGGTGAAGCCTAGGTTGCTCGGAAAGTAGAAATGACCATAAGTTTCATACTGGTGCAATTATTCGTTTTATACGATGAAAAAACTGTTGTATTTATATTGTATTTTATGCTTCTGGCGTTGACTTCTAAGGCCCTAGCTGTTCGATCTGGTGGAGCAAGGCCCTAGAGTGAAGCCGAGGTTGCCCGGAACGTAGAATTGGCCATCACTTTCAAACTGGTTGCAATTATTCCCGATATATGATGGAAACACTGTTGTATTTTTTTTGCATTTTATGGTTCGGGCGTTGACTTCTAAGGCCCTAACTATTCAATCTGTTGGAGCAACGCCCTAGGGTGAAGCCTAGGTTGCTCGGAAATTAGAAATGACCATAAGTTTCATACTGGTTGCAATTATTCGTTTTATACGATGGAAAAGCTGTTGTATTTATATTGTATTTTATGCTTTGGCGTTGACTTCTAAGGCACTAACTATTCGATCTGGTGGAGCAACGCCCTAGAGTGAAGCCTATGTTGCCCGGAACGTAGAACTGGCCATCACTTTCAAACTGGTTGCAATTATTCCTGTTATATGATGGATACACTGTTGTATTTTTATTGCATTTTATGCTTCGGGCGTTGACTTCTAAGGCCCTAACTATTCAATCTGTTGGACCAACGCCCTAGGGTGAAGCCTATGTTGCTCGGAAAGTAGAAATGTCCATAAGTTTCATACTGGTTGCAATTATTCGTTTTATACGATGGAAAAACTGTTGTATATATATTGTATTTTATGCTTCTGGCGTTGACTTCTAAGGCACTAACTATTCGATCTGGTGGAGCAACGCCCTAGAGTGAAGCCTAGGTTGCCCGGAACGTAGAATTGGCCATCACTTTCAAACTGGTTGCAATTATTCCTGTTATATGATGGATACACTGTTGTATTTTTATTGCATTTTATGCTTCGGGCGTTGACTTCAAAGGCCCTAACTATTCAATCTGTTGGACCAACGCCCTAGGGTGAAGCCTATGTTGCTCGGAAAGTAGAAATGTCCATAAGTTTCATACTGGTTGCAATTATTCGTTTTATACGATGGAAAAACTGTTGTATATATATTGTATTTTATGCTTCTGGCGTTGACTTCTAAGGCACTAACTATTCGATCTGTGGATCAACGCCCTAGAGTGAAGCCTAGGTTGCCCGGAACGTAGAATTGGCCATCACTTTCAAACTGGTTGCAATTATTCCTTATATATGATGGAAACACTGTTGCATTTTTTTTGCATTTTATTGTTCGGGCGTTGACTTCTAAGGCCCTAACTATTCAATCTGTCGGAGCAACGCCCTATGGTGAAGCCTAGGTTGCTGGGAAAGTAGAAATGTCCATAAGTTTCATACTGGTTGCAATTATTCGTTTTATACGATGGAAAAGCTGTTGTATTTATATTGTATTTTCTGCTTCTGGCGTTGACTTCTAAGGCACTAACTATTCGATCTGGTGGAGCAACGCCCTAGAGTGAAGCCTAGGTTGCCCGGAACGTAGGATTGGCCATCACTTTCAAACTGGTTGCAATTATTCCTGTTATATGATGGAAACACTGTTGTATTTTTTTTGCATTTTATGGTTCGGGCGTTGACTTATAAGGTCCTAACTATTCAATCTGTTGGAGCAACGCCCTAGGGTGAAGCCTAGGATGCTCGGAAAGTAGAAATGACCATAAGTTTCATACTGGGTGCAATTATTCGTTTTATACGATGGAAAAACTGTTGCATTTATATTGTATTTTATGCTTCTGGCGTTGACTTCTAAGGCACTAACTATTCGATCTGGTGGAACAACGCCCTAGAGTGAAGCCTAGGTTGCCCGGAACGTAGAATTGGCCATCACTTTCAAACTGGTTGCAATTATTCCCGATATATGGTGGAAACACTGTTGCATTTTTTTTGCATTTTATGGTCCGGGCGATGACTTCTAAGGCCCTAACTATTCAATCTGTTGGAGCAACGACCTAGGGTGAAGCCTAGGTTGCTCGGAAAGTAGAAATGACCATAAGTTTCATACTGGTTGCAATTATTCGTTTTATACGATGGAAAAGCTGTTGTATTTATATTGTATTTTCTGCTTCTGGCGTTGACTTCTAAGGCACTAACTATTCGATCTGGTGGAGCAACGCCCTAGAGTGAAGCCTAGGTTGCCCGGAACGTAGAATTGGCCATCACTTTCAAACTGGCTGCAATTATTCCCGATATATGATGGAAACACTGTTGTATTTTTTTTGCATTTTATGCTTCTGGCGTTGACTTCTAAGGCCCTAGCTATTCAATCTGTTGGACCAACGCCCTAGGGTGAAGCCTATGTTGCTCGGAAAGTAGAAATGTCCATAAGTTTCATACTGGTTGCAATTATTCGTTTTATACGATGGAAAAACTGTTGTATATATATTGTATTTTATGCTTCTGGCGTTGACTTCTAAGGCACTAACTATTCGATCTGTGGATCAACGCCCTAGAGTGAAGCCTAGGTTGCCCGGAACGTAGAATTGGCCATCACTTTCAAACTGGTTGCAATTATTCCTTATATATGATGGAAACACTGTTGTATTTTTTTTGCATTTTATTGTTCGGGCGTTGACTTCTAAGGCCCTAGCTATTCAATCTGTTGGACCAACGCCCTAGGGTGAAGCCTAGGTTGCTCGGAAAGTAGAAATGCACATAAGTTTCATACTGGTTGCAATTATTCGTTTTATACGATGGAAAAACTGTTGTATTTGTATTGTATTTTATGCTTTTGGCGTTGACTTCTAAGGCACTAACTATTCGATCTGGTGGAGCAACGCCCTAGAGTGAAGCCTAGGTTGCCCGGAACGTAGAATTGGCCATCACTTTCAAACTGGTTGCAATTATTCCTGTTATATGATGGATACACTGTTGTATTTTTATTGCATTTTATGCTTCGGGCGTTGACTTCTAAGGCCCTAACTATTCAATCTGTTGGACCAACGCCCTAGGGTGAAGCCTATGTTGCTCGGAAAGTAGAAATGTCCATAAGTTTCATACTGCTTGCAATTAGTCGTTTTATACGATGGAAAAACTGTTGTATATATATTGTATTTTATGCTTCTGGCGTTGACTTCTAAGGCACTAACTATTCGATCTGTGGATCAACGCCCTAGAGTGAAGCCTAGGTTGCCCGGAAAGTAGAATTGGCCATCACTTTCAAACTGGTTGCAATTATTCCTTATATATGATGGAAACACTGTTGTATTTTTTTTGCATTTTATTGTTCGGGCGTTGACTTCTAAGGCCCTAACTATTCAATCTGTTGGAGCAACGCCCTTGGGTGAAGCCTAGGTTGCTGGGAAAGTAGAAATGTCCATAAGTTTCATACTGGTTGCAATTATTCGTTTTATACGATGGAAAAACTGTTGTATTTATATTGTATTTTATGCTTCTGCCGTTGACTTCTAAGGCACTATCTATTCGATCTGGTGGAGCAACGCCCTAGAGCGAAGCCTAGGTTGCCCGGAACGTAGGATTGGCCATCACTTTCAAACTGGTTGCAATTATTCCTGTTATATGATGGAAACACTGTTGTATTTTTTTTGCATTTTATGGTTCGGGCGTTGACTTCTAAGGTCCTAACTATTCAATCTGTTGGAGCAACGCCCTAGGGTGAAGCCTAGGATGCTCGGAAAGTAGAAATGACCATAAGTTTCATACTGGTTGCAATTATTCGTTTTATACGATGGAAAAACTGTTGTATTTATATTGTATTTTATGCTTTTGGCGTTGACTTCTAAGGCACTAACTATTCGATCTGGTGGAACAACGCCCTAGAGTGAAGCCTAGGTTGCCCGGAACGTAGAATTGGCCATCACTTTCAAACTGGTTGCAATTATTCCTTATATATGATGGAAACACTGTTGTATTTTTTTTGCATTTTATTGTTCGGGCGTTGACTTCTAAGGCCCTAGCTATTCAATCTGTTGGACCAACGCCCTAGGGTGAAGCCTAGGTTGCTCGGAAAGTAGAAATGCACATAAGTTTCATACTGGTTGCAATTATTCGTTTTATACGATGGAAAAACTGTTGTATTTGTATTGTATTTTATGCTTTTGGCGTTGACTTCTAAGGCACTAACTATTCGATCTGGTGGAGCAACGCCCTAGAGTGAAGCCTAGGTTGCCCGGAACGTAGAATTGGCCATCACTTTCAAACTGGTTGCAATTATTCCTGTTATATGATGGATACACTGTTGTATTTTTATTGCATTTTATGCTTCGGGCGTTGACTTCTAAGGCCCTAACTATTCAATCTGTTGGACCAACGCCCTAGGGTGAAGCCTATGTTGCTCGGAAAGTAGAAATGTCCATAAGTTTCATACTGCTTGCAATTAGTCGTTTTATACGATGGAAAAACTGTTGTATATATATTGTATTTTATGCTTCTGGCGTTGACTTCTAAGGCACTAACTATTCGATCTGTGGATCAACGCCCTAGAGTGAAGCCTAGGTTGCCCGGAAAGTAGAATTGGCCATCACTTTCAAACTGGTTGCAATTATTCCTTATATATGATGGAAACACTGTTGTATTTTTTTTGCATTTTATTGTTCGGGCGTTGACTTCTAAGGCCCTAACTATTCAATCTGTTGGAGCAACGCCCTTGGGTGAAGCCTAGGTTGCTGGGAAAGTAGAAATGTCCATAAGTTTCATACTGGTTGCAATTATTCGTTTTATACGATGGAAAAACTGTTGTATTTATATTGTATTTTATGCTTCTGCCGTTGACTTCTAAGGCACTATCTATTCGATCTGGTGGAGCAACGCCCTAGAGCGAAGCCTAGGTTGCCCGGAACGTAGGATTGGCCATCACTTTCAAACTGGTTGCAATTATTCCTGTTATATGATGGAAACACTGTTGTATTTTTTTTGCATTTTATGGTTCGGGCGTTGACTTCTAAGGTCCTAACTATTCAATCTGTTGGAGCAACGCCCTAGGGTGAAGCCTAGGATGCTCGGAAAGTAGAAATGACCATAAGTTTCATACTGGTTGCAATTATTCGTTTTATACGATGGAAAAACTGTTGTATTTATATTGTATTTTATGCTTTTGGCGTTGACTTCTAAGGCACTAACTATTCGATCTGGTGGAACAACGCCCTAGAGTGAAGCCTAGGTTGCCCGGAACGTAGAATTGGCCATCACTTTCAAACTGCTTGCAATTATTCCTGTTATATGATGGATACACTGTTGTATTTTTATTGCATTTTATGCTTCGGGCGTTGACTTCTAAGGCCCTAACTATTCAATCTGTTGGACCAACGCCCTAGGGTGAAGCCTATGTTGCTCGGAAAGTAGAAATGTCCATACGTTTCATACTGGTTGCAATTATTCGTTTTATACGATGGAAAAACTGTTGTATATATATTGTATTTTATGCTTCTGGCGTTGACTTCTAAGGCACTAACTATTCGATCTGTGGAGCAACGCCCTAGAGTGAAGCCTAGGTTTCCCGGAACGTAGAATTGGCCATCACTTTCAAACTGGTTGCAATTATTCCTTATATATGATGGAAACACTGTTGTATTTTTTTTGCATTTTATTGTTCGGGCGTTGACTTCTAAGGCCCTAACTATTCAATCTGTTGGAGCAACGCCCTAGGGTGAAGCCTAGGTTGCTGGGAAAGTCGAAATGACCATAAGTTTCATACTGGGTGCAATTATTCGTTTTATACACTGGAAAAACTGTTGCATTTATATTGTATTTTATGCTTCTGGCGTTGACTTCTAAGGCACTATCTATTCGATCTGGTGGAGCAACGCCCTAGAGCGAAGCCTAGGTTGCCCGGAACGTAGGATTGGCCATCACTTTCAAACTGGTTGCAATTATTCCTGTTATATGATGGAAACACTGTTGTATTTTTTTTGCATTTTATGGTTCGGGCGTTGACTTCTAAGGTCCTAACTATTCAATCTGTTGGAGCAACGCCCTAGGGTGAAGCCTAGGATGCTCGGAAAGTAGAAATGACCATAAGTTTCATACTGGGTGCAATTATTCGTTTTATACAATGGAAAAACTGTTGCATTTATATTGTATTTTATGCTTCTGGCGTTGACTTCTAAGGCACTAACTATTCGATCTGGTGGAACAACGCCCTAGAGTGAAGCCTAGGTTGCCCGGAACGTAGAATTGGCCATCACTTTCAAACTGCTTGCAATTATTCCTGTTATATGATGGATACACTGTTGTATTTTTATTGCATTTTATGCTTCGGGCGTTGACTTCTCAGGCCCTAACTATTCAATCTGTTGGAGCAACGCCCTAGGGTGAAGCCTAGGTTGCTCGGAAAGTAGAAATGTCCATAAGTTTCATACTGGTTGCAATTATTCGTTTTATACGATGGAAAAACTGTTGTATTTATATTGTATTTTATGCTTCTGGCGTTGACTTCTAAGGCACTAACTATTCGATCTGGTGGAGCAACGCAATAGAGTGAAGCCTAGGTTGCCCGGAACGTAGAATTGGCCATCACTTTCAAACTGGTTGCAATTATTCCTGTTATATGATGGACACACTGTTGTATTTTTTTTGCATTTTATTGTTCGGGCGTTGACTTCTAAGGCCCTAACTATTCAATCTGTTGGAGCAACGCCCTAGGGTGAAGCCTAGGTTGCTCGGAAAGTAGAAATATCCATAAGTTTCATACTGGTTGCAATTATTCGTTTTATACGATGGAAAAACTGTTGTATTTATATTGTATTTTATGCTTCTGGCGTTGACTTCTAAGGCCCTAGCTGTTTGATCTAGTGGAGCAACGCCCTACAATGAAGCCCAGGTTGCCCGGAAAGGAGAAATGACCATCACTTTCTAACTGGTTGCAATTAATCCTTCTATACGATGGAAAAGCTGTTGTATTTATATTGTATTTTATGCTTCTGTCGTTGACTTCTAAGGCACTAACTACTCGATCTGGTGGAGCAACGCCCTAGAGTGAAGCCTAGGTTGCCCGGAACGTAGAATTGGCCATCACTTTCAAACTGGTTGCAATTATTCCCGATATATGGTGGAAACACTGTTGTATTTTTATTGCATTTTATGCTTCGGGCGTTGACTTCTAAGGCCCTAACTATTCAATCTGTTGGGGCAACGCCCTAGGGTGAAGCCTAGGTTGCTCGGAAAGTAGAAATGACCATAAGTTTCATACTGGTTGCAATTATTCGTTTTATACGATGGAAAAACTGTTGTATTTATATTGTATTTTATGCTTCTGGCGTTGACTTCTAAGGCACTAACTATTCGATCTGGTGGAGCAACGCCCTAGAGTGAAGCCTATGTTGCCCGGAACGTAGAATTGGCCATCACTTTCAAACTGGTTGCAATTATACCTGATATATGATGTAAACACTGTTGTATTTTTTTTGCATTTTATGGTTCGGGCGTTGACTTCTAAGGCCCTAACTATACAATCTGTTGGAGCAACGCCCTAGGGTGAAGCCTAGGTTGCTCGGAAAGTAGAAATGACCATAAGCTTCATACTGGTTGCAATTATTCGTTTTATACGATGGAAAAGCTGTTGTATTTATATTGTATTTTATGCTTCTGGCGTTGACTTCTAAGGCACTAACTATGCGATCTGGTGGAGCAACGCCCTAGAGTGAAGCCTAGGTTGCCCGGAACGTAGAATTGGCCATCACTTTCAAACTGGTTGCAATTATTCCTGTCATATGATGGAAACACTGTTGTATTCTTATTGCATTTTATGCTTCGGGCGTTGACTTCTAAGGCCCTAACTATTCAATCTGTTGGACCAACGGCCTAGGGTGAAGCCTATGTTGCTCGGAAAGTAGAAATGTCCATAAGTTTCATACTGGTTGCAATTATTCGTTTTATACGATGGAAAAACTGTTGTATATATATTGTATTTTATGCTTCTGGCGTTGACTTCTAAGGCACTAACTATTCGATCTGTGGATCAACGCCCTAGAGTGAAGCCTAGGTTGCCCGGAACGTAGAATTGGCCATCACTTTCAAACTGGTTGCAATTATTCCTTATATATGATGGAAACACTGTTGTATTTTTTTTGCATTTTATTGTTCGGGCGTTGACTTCTAAGGCCCTAACTATTCAATCTGTTGGAGCAACGCCCTAGGGTGAAGCCTAGGTTGCTCGGAAAGTATAAATGACCATAAGTTTCATACTGGTTGCAATTATTCGTTTTATACGATGGAAAAACTGTTGTATTTATATTGTATTTTATGCTTCTGGCGTTGACTTCTAAGGCACGAACTATTCGATGTGGTGGAGCAACGCCCTAGAGTGAAGCCTAGGTTGCCCGGAACGTAGAATTGCCCATCACTTTCAAACTGGTTGCAATTATTCCTGTTATATGATGGATACACTGTTGTATTTTTATTGCATTTTATGCTTCGGGCGTTGACTTCGAAGGCCCTAACTATTCAATCTGTAGGGGCAACGCCCTAGGGTGAAGCCTAGGTTGCTCGGAAAGTAGAAATGACCATAAGTTTCATACTGGTTGCAATTATTCGTTTTATACGATGGAAAAGCTGTTGTATTTATATTGTATTTTATGCTTCTGGCGTTGACTTCTAAGGCACTAACTATTCGATCTGGTGGAGCAACGCCCTAGTGTGAAGCCTATGTTGCCCGGAACGTAGAATTGGCCATCACTTTCAAACTGGTTGCAATTATTCCTGTTATATGGTGGGTACACTGTTGTATTTTTATTGCATTTTATGCTTCGGTCGTTGACTTCTAAGGCCCTAACTACTCAATCTGTAGGACCAACGCCCTAGGGTGAAGCCTAGCTTGCTCGGAAAGTAGAAATGACCATAAGTTTCGTACTGGTTGCAATTGTTCGTTTTATACGATGGAAAAGCTGTTGTATTTATATCGTATTTTATGCTTCTGGCGTTGACTTCTTAGGCCGTAACTATTCGGTCTGGTGGAGCAACGCCATGGAGTGAAACCTAGGTTGCCCGGAACGTAGAATTGGCCATCACTTTCAAACTGGTTGTAATTATACCTGATATATGATGTAAACACAGTTGTATTTTTTTTGCATTTTATGGTTCGGGCGTTGACTTCTAGGGCCCTAACTATACAATCTGTTAGACCAACGCCCTAGGGTGAAGCCTAGGTTTCTCGGAAAGTAGAAATGACCATAAGCTTCATACTGGTTGCAATTATTCGTTATATACGATGGAAAAGCTGTTGTATTTATATCGTATTTTATGCATCTGGCGTTGACTTCTTAGGCCGTAACTATTCGGTCTGGTGGAGCAACGCCATGGAGTGAAACCTAGGTTGCCCGGAACGTTGAATTGGCCATCACTTTCAAACTGGTTGCAATTATTCCCGATATATGATGGAAACACTGCTGTATTTTTTTTGCATTTTATGCTTCGGGCGTTGACTTCTAAGGCCCTAGCTATTCAATCTGTTGGACCAACGCCCTAGGGTGAAGCCTAGGTTGCTCGGAAAGTAGAAATGACCATAAGTTTCATACTGGTTGCAATTATTCGTTTTATACGATGGAAAAACTGTTGTATTTATATTGTATTTTATGCTTCTGGCGTTGACTTCTAAGGCACTAACTATTCGATCTGGTGGAGCAACGCCCTAGAGTGAAGCCTAGGTTGCCCGGAACGTAGAATTGGCCATCTCTTTCAAACTGGTTGCAATTATTCCCGATATATGATGGAAACACTGTTGTATTTTTTTTGCATTTTATTGTTCGGGCGTTGTCTTCTTAGGCCCTAACTATTCAATCTGTTGGAGCAACGCCCTAGGGTGAAGCCTAGGTTGCTCGGAAAGTAGAAATGTCCATAAGTTTCATACTGGTTGCAATTATTCGTTTTATACGATGGAAAAACTGTTGTATTTATATTGTATTTTATGCTTCTGGCGTTGACTTCTAAGGCACTAACTATTCGATCTGGTGGAGCAACGCCCTAGAGTGAAGCCTAGCTTGCCCGGAACGTAGAACTGCCCATCACTTTCAAACTGGTTGCAATTATTCCTGTTATATGATGGAAACACTGTTGTATTTTTATTGCATTTTATGCTTCGGGCGTTGACTTCTAAGGCCCTAACTATTCAATCTGTTGGAGCAACGCCCTAGGGTGAAGCCTAGGTTGCTCGGAATGTAGAAATGTCCATAAGTTTCATACTGGTTGCAATTATTCGTTTTATACGATGGAAAAACTGTTGTATTTATATTGTATTTTATGCTTCTGGCGTTGACTTCTAAGGCACTAACTATTCGATCTGGTGGAGCAACGCAATAGAGTGATGCCTAGGTTGCCCGGAACGTAGAATTGGCCATCAATTTCAAACCGGTTGCAATTATACCTGTTATATGATGGAAACACTGCTGTATTTTTTTTGCATTCTATGGTTCGGGCGTTGACTTCTAAGGCCCTAACTATTCAATCTGTTGGAGCAACGCCCTAGGGTGAAGTCTAGCTTGCTCAGAAAGTAGAAATGACCATAAGTTTCATACTGGTTGCAATTATTCGTTTTATACGATGGAAAAGCTGTTGTATTTATATCGTATTTTATGCTTCTGGCGTTGACTTCTAAGGCACTAACTATTCGATCAGGTGGAGCAACGCCCTAGGGTGAAGCCTAGGTTGCTCGGAAAGTAGAAATGACCATAAGTTTCACACTGGTTGCAATTATTCGTTTTATACGATGGAAAAACTGTTGTATATATATTGTATTTTATGCTTCTGGCGTTGACTTCTAAGGCACTAACTATTCGATCTGGGGATCAACGCCCTAGAGTGAAGCCTAGGTTGCCCGGAACGTAGAATTGGCCATCACTTTCAAACTGGTTGCAATTATTCCTTATATATGATGGAAACACTGTTGTATTTTTTTTGCATTTCATTGTTCGGGCGTTGACTTCTAAGGCCCTAGCTATTCAATCTGTTGGACCAACGCCCTAGGGTGAAGCCTAGGTTGCTCGGAAAGTAGAAATGCACATAAGTTTCATACTGGTTGCAATTATTCGTTTTATACGATGGAAAAACTGTTGTATTTGTATTGTATTTTATGCTTTTGGCGTTGACTTCTAAGGCACTAACTATTCGATCTGGTGGAGCAACGCCCTAGAGTGAAGCCTAGGTTGCCCGGAACGTAGAATTGGCCATCACTTTCAAACTGGTTGCAATTATTCCTGTTATATGATGGATACACTGTTGTATTTTTATTGCATTTTATGCTTCGGGCGTTGACTTCAAAGGCCCTAACTATTCAATCTGTTGGACCAACGCCCTAGGGTGAAGCCTATGTTGCTCGGAAAGTAGAAATGTCCATAAGTTTCATACTGGTTGCAATTATTCGTTTTATACGATGGAAAAACTGTTGTATATATATTGTATTTTATGCTTCTGGCGTTGACTTCTAAGGCACTAACTATTCGATCTGTGGATCAACGCCCTAGAGTGAAGCCTAGGTTGCCCGGAAAGTAGAATTGGCCATCACTTTCAAACTGGTTGCAATTATTCCTTATATATGATGGAAACACTGTTGTATTTTTTTTGCATTTTATTGTTCGGGCGTTGACTTCTAAGGCCCTAACTATTCAATCTGTTGGAGCAACGCCCTAGGGTGAAGCCTAGGATGCTCGGAAAGTAGAAATGACCATAAGTTTCATACTGGTTGCAATTATTCGTTTTATACAATGGAAAAACTGTTGCATTTATATTGTATTTTATGCTTCTGGCGTTGACTTCTAAGGCACTAACTATTCGATCTGGTGGAACAACGCCCTAGAGTGAAGCCTAGGTTGCCCGGAACGTAGGATTGGCCATCACTTTCAAACTGGTTGCAATTATTCCTGTTATATGATGGAAACACTGTTGTATTTTTTTTGCATTTTATGGTTCGGGCGTTGACTTATAAGGTCCTAACTATTCAATCTGTTGGACCAACGCCCTAGGGTGAAGCCTAGGATGCTCGGAAAGTAGAAATGACCATAAGTTTCATACTGGGTGCAATTATTCGTTTTATACGATGGAAAAACTGTTGCATTTATATTGTATTTTATGCTTCTGGCGTTGACTTCTAAGGCACTAACTATTCGATCTGGTGGAACAACGCCCTAGAGTGAAGCCTAGGTTGCCCGGAACGTAGAATTGGCCATCACTTTCAAACTGGTTGCAATTATTCCCGATATATGGTGGAAACACTGTTGCATTTTTTTTGCATTTTATGGTCCGGGCGTTGACTTCTAAGGCCCTAACTATTCAATCTGTTGGAGCAACGCCCTAGGGTGAAGCCTAGGTTGCTGGGAAAGTAGAAATGACCATAAGTTTCATACTGGGTGCAATTATTCGTTTTATACACTGGAAAAACTGTTGCATTTATATTGTATTTTATGCTTCTGGCGTTGACTTCTAAGGCACTATCTATTCGATCTGGTGGAGCAACGCCCTAGAGCGAAGCCTAGGTTGCCCGGAACGTAGGATTGGCCATCACTTTCAAAATGGTTGCAATTATTCCTGTTATATGATGGAAACACTGTTGTATTTTTTTTGCATTTTATTGTTCGGGCGTTGACTTCTAAGGCCCTAACTATTCAATCTGTTGGAGCAACGCCCTAGGGTGAAGCCTAGGTTGCTCGGAAAGTAGAAATATCAATAAGTTTCATACTGGTTGCAATTATTCGTTTTATACGATGGAAAAACTGTTGTATTTATATTGTACTTTATGCTTCTGGCGTTGACTTCTAAGGCACTAACTATTCGATCTGGTGGAGCAACGCCCTAGAGTGAAGCCTATGTTGCCCGGAACGTAGAATTGGCCATCACTTTCAAACTGGTTGCAATTATTCCTGTTATATGATGGAAACACTGTTGTATTCTTATTGCATTTTATGCTTCGGGCGTTGACTTCTAAGGCCCTAACTATTCAATCTGTTGGGGCAACGCCCTAGGGTGAAGCCTAGGTTGCTCGGAAAGTAGAAATGACCATAAGTTTCATACTGGTGCAATTATTCGTTTTATACGATGAAAAAACTGTTGTATTTATATTGTATTTTATGCTTCTGGCGTTGACTTCTAAGGCCCTAGCTGTTCGATCTGGTGGAGCAAGGCCCTAGAGTGAAGCCTAGGTTGCCCGGAACGTAGAATTGGCCATCACTTTCAAACTGGTTGCAATTATTCCTTATATATGATGGAAACACTGTTGCATTTTTTTTGCATTTTATTGTTCGGGCGTTGACTTCTAAGGCCCTAACTATTCAATCTGTCGGAGCAACGCCCTAGGGTGAAGCCTAGGTTGCTGGGAAAGTAGAAATGTCCATAAGTTTCATACTGGTTGCAATTATTCGTTTTATACGATGGAAAAGCTGTTGTATTTATATTGTATTTTCTGCTTCTGGCGTTGACTTCTAAGGCACTAACTATTCGATCTGGTGGAGCAACGCCCTAGAGTGAAGCCTAGGTTGCCCGGAACGTAGGATTGGCCATCACTTTCAAACTGGTTGCAATTATTCCTGTTATATGATGGAAACACTGTTGTATTTTTTTTGCATTTTATGGTTCGGGCGTTGACTTATAAGGTCCTAACTATTCAATCTGTTGGAGCAACGCCATAGGGTGAAGCCTAGGATGCTCGGAAAGTAGAAATGACCATAAGTTTCATACTGGGTGCAATTATTCGTCTTATACGATGGAAAAACTGTTGCATTTATATTGTATTTTATGCTTCTGGCGTTGACTTCTAAGGCACTAACTATTCGATCTGGTGGAACAACGCCCTAGAGTGAAGCCTAGGTTGCCCGGAACGTAGAATTGGCCATCACTTTCAAACTGGTTGCAATTATTCCCGATATATGGTGGAAACACTGTTGCATTTTTTTTGCATTTTATGGTCCGGGCGTTGACTTCTAAGGCCCTAACTATTCAATCTGTTGGAGCAACGACCTAGGGTGAAGCCTAGGTTGCTCGGAAAGTAGAAATGACCATAAGTTTCATACTGGTTGCAATTATTCGTTTTATACGATGGAAAAGCTGTTGTATTTATATTGTATTTTCTGCTTCTGGCGTTGACTTCTAAGGCACTAACTATTCGATCTGGTGGAGCAACGCCCTAGAGTGAAGCCTAGGTTGCCCGGAACGTAGAATTGGCCATTACTTTCAAACTGGCTGCAATTATTCCCGATATATGATGGAAACACTGTTGTATTTTTTTTGCATTTTATGCTTCTGGCGTTGACTTCTAAGGCCCTAGCTATTCAATCTGTTGGACCAACGCCCTAGGGTGAAGCCTATGTTGCTCGGAAAGTAGAAATGTCCATACGTTTCATACTGGTTGCAATTATTCGTTTTATACGATGGAAAAACTGTTGTATATATATTGTATTTTATGCTTCTGGCGTTGACTTCTAAGGCACTAACTATTCGATCTGTGGAGCAACGCCCTAGAGTGAAGCCTAGGTTTCCCGGAACGTAGAATTGGCCATCACTTTCAAACTGGTTGCAATTATTCCTTATATATGATGGAAACACTGTTGTATTTTTTTTGCATTTTATTGTTCGGGCGTTGACTTCTAAGGCCCTAACTATTCAATCTGTTGGAGCAACGCCCTAGGGTGAAGCCTAGGTTGCTGGGAAAGTCGAAATGACCATAAGTTTCATACTGGGTGCAATTATTCGTTTTATACACTGGAAAAACTGTTGCATTTATATTGTATTTTATGCTTCTGGCGTTGACTTCTAAGGCACTATCTATTCGATCTGGTGGAGCAACGCCCTAGAGCGAAGCCTAGGTTGCCCGGAACGTAGGATTGGCCATCACTTTCAAACTGGTTGCAATTATTCCTGTTATATGATGGAAACACTGTTGTATTTTTTTTGCATTTTATGGTTCGGGCGTTGACTTCTAAGGCCCTAACTATTCAATCTGTTGGAGCAACGCCCTAGGGTGAAGTCTAGCTTGCTCAGAAAGTAGAAATGACCATAAGTTTCATACTGGTTGCAATTATTCGTTTTATACGATGGAAAAGCTGTTGTATTTATATCGTATTTTATGCTTCTGGCGTTGACTTCTAAGGCACTAACTATTCGATCAGGTGGAGCAACGCCCTAGGGTGAAGCCTAGGTTGCTCGGAAAGTAGAAATGACCATAAGTTTCATACTGGTTGCAATTATTCGTTTTATACGATGGAAAAACTGTTGTATATATATTGTATTTTATGCTTCTGGCGTTGACTTCTAAGGCACTAACTATTCGATCTGGGGATCAACGCCCTAGAGTGAAGCCTAGGTTGCCCGGAACGTAGAATTGGCCATCACTTTCAAACTGGTTGCAATTATTCCTTATATATGATGGAAACACTGTTGTATTTTTTTTGCATTTCATTGTTTGGGCGTTGACTTCTAAGGCCCTAGCTATTCAATCTGTTGGACCAACGCCCTAGGGTGAAGCCTAGGTTGCTCGGAAAGTAGAAATGCACATAAGTTTCATACTGGTTGCAATTATTCGTTTTATACGATGGAAAAACTGTTGTATTTGTATTGTATTTTATGCTTTTGGCGTTGACTTCTAAGGCACTAACTATTCGATCTGGTGGAGCAACGCCCTAGAGTGAAGCCTAGGTTGCCCGGAACGTAGAATTGGCCATCACTTTCAAACTGGTTGCAATTATTCCTGTTATATGATGGATACACTGTTGTATTTTTATTGCATTTTATGCTTCGGGCGTTGACTTCAAAGGCCCTAACTATTCAATCTGTTGGACCAACGCCCTAGGGTGAAGCCTATGTTGCTCGGAAAGTAGAAATGTCCATAAGTTTCATACTGGTTGCAATTATTCGTTTTATACGATGGAAAAACTGTTGTATATATATTGTATTTTATGCTTCTGGCGTTGACTTCTAAGGCACTAACTATTCGATCTGTGGATCAACGCCCTAGAGTGAAGCCTAGGTTGCCCGGAAAGTAGAATTGGCCATCACTTTCAAACTGGTTGCAATTATTCCTTATATATGATGGAAACACTGTTGTATTTTTTTTGCATTTTATTGTTCGGGCGTTGACTTCTAAGGCCCTAACTATTCAATCTGTTGGAGCAACGCCCTAGGGTGAAGCCTAGGATGCTCGGAAAGTAGAAATGACCATAAGTTTCATACTGGTTGCAATTATTCGTTTTATACAATGGAAAAACTGTTGCATTTATATTGTATTTTATGCTTCTGGCGTTGACTTCTAAGGCACTAACTATTCGATCTGGTGGAACAACGCCCTAGAGTGAAGCCTAGGTTGCCCGGAACGTAGGATTGGCCATCACTTTCAAACTGGTTGCAATTATTCCTGTTATATGATGGAAACACTGTTGTATTTTTTTTGCATTTTATGGTTCGGGCGTTGACTTATAAGGTCCTAACTATTCAATCTGTTGGACCAACGCCCTAGGGTGAAGCCTAGGATGCTCGGAAAGTAGAAATGACCATAAGTTTCATACTGGGTGCAATTATTCGTTTTATACGATGGAAAAGCTGTTGCATTTATATTGTATTTTATGCTTCTGGCGTTGACTTCTAAGGCACTAACTATTCGATCTGGTGGAACAACGCCCTAGAGTGAAGCCTAGGTTGCCCGGAACGTAGAATTGGCCATCACTTTCAAACTGGTTGCAATTATTCCCGATATATGGTGGAAACACTGTTGCATTTTTTTTGCATTTTATGGTCCGGGCGTTGACTTCTAAGGCCCTAACTATTCAATCTGTTGGAGCAACGCCCTAGGGTGAAGCCTAGGTTGCTGGGAAAGTAGAAATGACCATAAGTTTCATACTGGGTGCAATTATTCGTTTTATACACTGGAAAAACTGTTGCATTTATATTGTATTTTATGCTTCTGGCGTTGACTTCTAAGGCACTATCTATTCGATCTGGTGGAGCAACGCCCTAGAGCGAAGCCTAGGTTGCCCGGAACGTAGGATTGGCCATCACTTTCAAAATGGTTGCAATTATTCCTGTTATATGATGGAAACACTGTTGTATTTTTTTTGCATTTTATTGTTCGGGCGTTGACTTCTAAGGCCCTAACTATTCAATCTGTTGGAGCAACGCCCTAGGGTGAAGCCTAGGTTGCTCGGAAAGTAGAAATATCAATAAGTTTCATACTGGTTGCAATTATTCGTTTTATACGATGGAAAAACTGTTGTATTTATATTGTACTTTATGCTTCTGGCGTTGACTTCTAAGGCACTAACTATTCGATCTGGTGGAGCAACGCCCTAGAGTGAAGCCTATGTTGCCCGGAACGTAGAATTGGCCATCACTTTCAAACTGGTTGCAATTATTCCTGTTATATGATGGAAACACTGTTGTATTCTTATTGCATTTTATGCTTCGGGCGTTGACTTCTAAGGCCCTAACTATTCAATCTGTTGGGGCAACGCCCTAGGGTGAAGCCTAGGTTGCTCGGAAAGTAGAAATGACCATAAGTTTCATACTGGTGCAATTATTCGTTTTATACGATGAAAAAACTGTTGTATTTATATTGTATTTTATGCTTCTGGCGTTGACTTCTAAGGCCCTAGCTGTTCGATCTGGTGGAGCAAGGCCCTAGAGTGAAGCCTAGGTTGCCCGGAACGTAGAATTGGCCATCACTTTCAAACTGGTTGCAATTATTCCTTATATATGATGGAAACACTGTTGCATTTTTTTTGCATTTTATTGTTCGGGCGTTGACTTCTAAGGCCCTAACTATTCAATCTGTCGGAGCAACGCCCTAGGGTGAAGCCTAGGTTGCTGGGAAAGTAGAAATGTCCATAAGTTTCATACTGGTTGCAATTATTCGTTTTATACGATGGAAAAGCTGTTGTATTTATATTGTATTTTCTGCTTCTGGCGTTGACTTCTAAGGCACTAACTATTCGATCTGGTGGAGCAACGCCCTAGAGTGAAGCCTAGGTTGCCCGGAACGTAGGATTGGCCATCACTTTCAAACTGGTTGCAATTATTCCTGTTATATGATGGAAACACTGTTGTATTTTTTTTGCATTTTATGGTTCGGGCGTTGACTTATAAGGTCCTAACTATTCAATCTGTTGGAGCAACGCCATAGGGTGAAGCCTAGGATGCTCGGAAAGTAGAAATGACCATAAGTTTCATACTGGGTGCAATTATTCGTTTTATACGATGGAAAAACTGTTGCATTTATATTGTATTTTATGCTTCTGGCGTTGACTTCTAAGGCACTAACTATTCGATCTGGTGGAACATCGCCCTAGAGTGAAGCCTAGGTTGCCCGGAACGTAGAATTGGCCATCACTTTCAAACTGGTTGCAATTATTCCCGATATATGGTGGAAACACTGTTGCATTTTTTTTGCATTTTATGGTCCGGGCGTTGACTTCTAAGGCCCTAACTATTCAATCTGTTGGAGCAACGACCTAGGGTGAAGCCTAGGTTGCTCGGAAAGTAGAAATGACCATAAGTTTCATACTGGTTGCAATTATTCGTTTTATACGATGGAAAAGCTGTTGTATTTATATTGTATTTTCTGCTTCTGGCGTTGACTTCTAAGGCACTAACTATTCGATCTGGTGGAGCAACGCCCTAGAGTGAAGCCTAGGTTGCCCGGAACGTAGAATTGGCCATTACTTTCAAACTGGCTGCAATTATTCCCGATATATGATGGAAACACTGTTGTATTTTTTTTGCATTTTATGCTTCTGGCGTTGACTTCTAAGGCCCTAGCAATTCAATCTGTTGGACCAACGCCCTAGGGTGAAGCCTATGTTGCTCGGAAAGTAGAAATGTCCATAAGTTTCATACTGGTTGTAATTGTTCGTTTTATACGATGGAAAAACTGTTGTATATATATTGTATTTTATGCTTCTGGCGTTGACTTCTAAGGCACTAACTATTCGATCTGTGGATCAACGCCCTAGAGTGAAGCCTAGGTTGCCCGGAACGTAGAATTGGCCATCACTTTCAAACTGGTTGCAATTATTCCTTATATATGATGGAAACACTGTTGTATTTTTTTTGCATTTTATTGTTCGGGCGTTGACTTCTAAGGCCCTAGCTATTCAATCTGTTGGACCAACGCCCTAGGGTGCAGCCTAGGTTGCTCGGAAAGTAGAAATGCACATAAGTTTCATACTGGTTGCAATTATTCGTTTTATACGATGGAAAAACTGTTGTATTTGTATTGTATTTTATGCTTTTGGCGTTGACTTCTAAGGCACTAACTATTCGATCTGGTGGAGCAACGCCCTAGAGTGAAGCCTAGGTTGCCCGGAACGTAGAATTGGCCATCACTTTCAAACTGGTTGCAATTATTCCCGATATATGGTGGAAACACTGTTGTATTTTTAGTGCATTTTATGCTTCGGGCGTTGACTTCTAAGGCCCTAACTATTCAATCTGTTGGGGCAACGCCCTAGGGTGAAGCCTAGGTTGCTCGGAAAGTAGAAATGACCATAAGTTTCATACTGTTTGCAATTATTCGTTTTATACGATGGAAAAACTGTTGTATTTATATTGTATTTTATGCTTCTGGCGTTGACTTCTAAGGCACTAACTATTCGATCTGGTGGAGCAACGCCCTAGAGTGAAGCCTATGTTGCCCGGAACGTAGAATTGGCCATCACTTTCAAACTGGTTGCAATTATACCTGATATATGATGTAAACACTGTTGTATTTTTTTTGCATTTTATGGTTCGGGCGTTGACTTCTAAGGCCCTAACTATACAATCTGTTGGACCAACGGCCTAGGGTGAAGCCTATGTTGCTCGGAAAGTAGAAATGTCCATAAGTTTCATACTGGTTGCAATTATTCGTTTTATACGATGGAAAAACTGTTGTATTTATATTGTATTTTATGCTTCTGGCGTTGACTTCTAAGGCACTAACTATGCGATCTGGTGGAGCAACGCCCTAGAGTGAAGCCTAGGTTGCCCGGAACGTAGAATTGGCCATCACTTTCAAACTGGTTGCAATTATTCCTGTTATATGATGGAAACACTGTTGTATTCTTATTGCATTTTATGCTTCGGGCGTTGACTTCTAAGGCCCTAACTATTCAATCTGTTGGACCAACGGCCTAGGGTGAAGCCTATGTTGCTCGGAAAGTAGAAATGTCCATAAGTTTCATACTGGTTGCAATTATTCGTTTTATACGATGGAAAAACTGTTGTATATATATTGTATTTTATGCTTCTGGCGTTGACTTCTAAGGCACTAACTATTCGATCTGTGGATCAACGCCCTAGAGTGAAGCCTAGGTTGCCCGGAACGTAGAATTGGCCATCACTTTCAAACTGGTTGCAATTATTCCTTATATATGATGGAAACACTGTTGTATTTTTTTTGCATTTTATTGTTCGGGCGTTGACTTCTAAGGCCCTAACTATTCAATCTGTTGGAGCAACGCCCTAGGGTGAAGCCTAGGTTGCTCGGAAAGTATAAATGACCATAAGTGTCATACTGGTTGCAATTATTCGTTTTATACGATGGAAAAACTGTTGTATTTATATTGTATTTTATGCTTCTGGCGTTGACTTCTAAGGCACGAACTATTCGATCTGGTGGAGCAACGCCCTAGAGTGAAGCCTAGGTTGCCCGGAACGTAGAATTGCCCATCACTTTCAAACTGGTTGCAATTATTCCTGTTATATGATGGATACACTGTTGTATTTTTATTGCATTTTATGCTTCGGGCGTTGACTTCGAAGGCCCTAACTATTCAATCTGTAGGGGCAACGCCCTAGGGTGAAGCCTAGGTTGCTCGGAAAGTAGAAATGACCATAAGTTTCATACTGGTTGCAATTATTCGTTTTATACGATGGAAAAACTGTTGTATTTATATTGTACTTTATGCTTCTGGCGTTGACTTCTAAGGCACTAACTATTCGATCTGGTGGAGCAACGCCCTAGAATGAAGCCCAGGTTGCCCGGAAAGGAGAAATGACCATCACTTTCTAACTGGTTGCAATTAATCCTTCTATACGATGGAAAAGCTGTTTTATTTATATTGGATTTTATGCTTCTGGCGTTGACTTCTAAGGCCCTAACTATTCGATCTGGTGGAGCAACGCCCTAGTGTGAAGCCTATGTTGCCCGGAACGTAGAATTGGCCATCACTTTCAAACTGGTTGCAATTATTCCTGTTATATGATGGATACACTGTTGTATTTTTTTTGCATTTTATGCTTCGGGCGTTGACTTCTAAGGCCCTAGCTATTCAATCTGTTGGACCAACGCCCTAGGGTGAAGCCTAGGTTGCTCGGAAAGTAGAAATGACCATAAGTTTCATACTGGTTGCAATTATTCGTTTTATACGATGGAAAAACTGTTGTATTTATATTGTATTTTATGCTTCTGGCGTTGACTTCTAAGGCACTAACTATTCGATCTGGTGGAGCAACGCCCTAGAGTGAAGCCTAGGTTGCCCGGAACGTAGAATTGGCCATCTCTTTCAAACTGGTTGCAATTATTCCCGATATATGATGGAAACACTGTTGTATTTTTTTTGCATTTTATGGTTCGGGCGTTGACTTCTAAGGCCCTAACTATTCAATCTGTTGGAGCAACGCCCTAGGGTGAAGCCTAGGTTGCTCGGAAAGTAGAAATGACCATAAGTTTCATACTGGTTGCAATTATTCGTTTTATACGATGGAAAAGCTGTTGTATTTATATTGTATTTTATGCATCTGGCGTTGACTTCTTAGGCCGTAACTATTCGGTCTGGTGGAGCAACGCCATGGAGTGAAACCTAGGTTGCCCGGAACGTAGAATTGGCCATCACTTTCAAGCTGGTTGCAATTATTCCTGATATATGATGGAAACACTGTTGTATTTTTTTTGCATTTTATTGTTCGGGCGTTGTCTTCTAAGGCCCTAACTATTCAATCTGTTGGAGCAACGCCCTAGGGTGAAGCCTAGGTTGCTCGGAAAGTAGAAATGTCCATAAGTTTCATACTGGTTGCAATTATTCGTTTTATACGATGGAAAAACTGTTGTATTTATATTGTATTTTATGCTTCTGGCGTTGACTTCTAAGGCACTAACTATTCGATCTGGTGGAGCAACGCCCTAGAGTGAAGCCTAGCTTGCCCGGAACGTAGAACTGCCCATCACTTTCAAACTGGTTGCAATTATTCCTGTTATATGATGGAAACACTGTTGTATTTTTATTGCATTTTATGCTTCGGGCGTTGACTTCTAAGGCCCTAACTATTCAATCTGTTGGAGCAACGCCCTAGGGTGAAGCCTAGGTTGCTCGGAATGTAGAAATGTCCATAAGTTTCATACTGGTTGCAATTATTCGTTTTATACGATGGAAAAACTGTTGTATTTATATTGTATTTCATGCTTCTGGCGTTGACTTCTAAGGCACTAACTATTCGATCTGGTGGAGCAACGCAATAGAGTGATGCCTAGGTTGCCCGGAACGTAGAATTGGCCATCAATTTCAAACCGGTTGCAATTATACCTGTTATATGATGGAAACACTGCTGTATTTTTTTTGCATTCTATGGTTCGGGCGTTGACTTCTAAGGCCCTAACTATTCAATCTGTTGGAGCAACGCCCTAGGGTGAAGTCTAGCTTGCTCAGAAAGTAGAAATGACCATAAGTTTCATACTGGTTGCAATTATTCGTTTTATACGATGGAAAAGCTGTTGTATTTATATCGTATTTTATGCTTCTGGCGTTGACTTCTAAGGCACTAACTATTCGATCAGGTGGAGCAACGCCCTAGGGTGAAGCATAGGTTGCTCGGAAAGTAGAAATGACCATAAGTTTCATACTGGTTGCAATTATTCGTTTTATACGATGAAAAAACTGTTGTATTTATATTGTATTTTATGCTTCTGGCGTTGACTTCTAAGGCCCTAGCTGTTCGATCTAGTGGAGCAACGCCCTAGAATGAAGCCCAGGTTGCCCGGAAAGGAGAAATGACCATCACTTTCTAACTGGTTGCAATTAATCCTTCTATACGATGGAAAAGCTGTTGTATTTATATTGTATTTTATGCTTCAGGCGTTGACTTCTAAGGCACTAACTATTCGATCTGGTGGAGCAACGCCCTAGAGTGAAGCCTAGGTTGCCCGGAAAGAAGAAATGACCACCACTTTCAAACTGGTTGCAATTATTCCTGATATATGATGGAAACACTGTTGTATTTTTATTGCATTTTATGCTTCGTGCGTAGACTTCTAAGGCCCTAACTATTCAATCTGTTGGACCAACGCCCTAGGGTGAAGCCTAGCTTGCTCGGAAAGTAGAAATGACCATAAGTTTCGTACTGGTTGCAATTATTCGTTTTATACGATGGAAAAGCTGTTGTATTTATATCGTATTTTATGCTTCTGGCGTTGACTTCTTAGGCCGTAACTATTCGGTCTGGTGGAGCAACGCCATGGAGTGAAACCTAGGTTGCCCGGAACGTAGAATTGGCCATCACTTTCAAACTGGTTGTAATTATACCTGATATATGATGTAAACACAGTTGTATTTTTTTTGCATTTTATGGTTCGGGCGTTGACTTCTAGGGCCCTAACTATACAATCTGTTAGACCAACGCCCTAGGGTGAAGCCTAGGTTTCTCGGAAAGTAGAAATGACCATAAGCTTCATACTGGTTGCAATTATTCGTTATATACGATGGAAAAGCTGTTGTATTTATATCGTATTTTATGCATCTGGCGTTGACTTCTTAGGCCGTAACTATTCGGTCTGGTGGAGCAACGCCATGGAGTGAAACCTAGGTTGCCCGGAACGTTGAATTGGCCATCACTTTCAAACTGGTTGCAATTATTCCCGATATATGATGGAAACACTGCTGTATTTTTTTTGCATTTTATGCTTCGGGCGTTGACTTCTAAGGCCCTAGCTATTCAATCTGTTGGACCAACGCCCTAGGGTGAAGCCTAGGTTGCTCGGAAAGTAGAAATGACCATAAGTTTCATACTGGTTGCAATTATTCGTTTTATACGATGGAAAAACTGTTGTATTTATATTGTATTTTATGCTTCTGGCGTTGACTTCTAAGGCACTAACTATTCGATCTGGTGGAGCAACGCCCTAGAGTGAAGCCTAGGTTGCCCGGAACGTAGAATTGGCCATCACTTTCAAACTGGTTGCAATTATTCCCGATATATGATGGAAACACTGTTGTATTTTTTTTGCATTTTATGGTTCGGGCGTTGACTTCTAAGGCCCTAGCTATTCAATCTGTTGGACCAACGCCCTAGGGTGAAGCCTAGGTTGCTCGGAAAGTAGAAATGACCATAAGTTTCATACTGGTTGCAATTATTCGTTTTATACGATGGAAAAGCTGTTGTATTTATATCGTATTTTATGCTTCTGGCGTTGACTTCTAAGGCACTAACTATTCGATCAGGTGGAGCAACGCCCTAGGGTGAAGCCTAGGTTGCTCGGAAAGTAGAAATGACCATAAGTTTCATACTGGTTGCAATTATTCGTTTTATACGATGAAAAAACTGTTGTATTTATATTGTATTTTATGCTTCTGGCGTTGACTTCTAAGGCCCTAGCTGTTCGATCTAGTGGAGCAACGCCCTAGAATGAAGCCCAGGTTGCCCGGAAAGGAGAAATGACCATCACTTTCTAACTGGTTGCAATTAATCCTTCTATACGATGGAAAAGCTGTTGTATTTATATTGTATTTTATGCTTCAGGCGTTGACTTCTAAGGCACTAACTATTCGATCTGGTGGAGCAACGCCCTAGAGTGAAGCCTAGGTTGCCCGGAAAGAAGAAATGACCATCACTTTCAAACTGGTTGCAATTATTCCTGATATATGATGGAAACACTGTTGTATTTTTATTGCATTTTATGCTTCGTGCGTAGACTTCTAAGGCCCTAACTATTCAATCTGTTGGACCAACGCCCTAGGGTGAAGCCTAGCTTGCTCGGAAAGTAGAAATGACCATAAGTTTCGTACTGGTTGCAATTATTCGTTTTATACGATGGAAAAGCTGTTGTATTTATATCGTATTTTATGCTTCTGGCGTTGACTTCTTAGGCCGTAACTATTCGGTCTGGTGGAGCAACGCCATGGAGTGAAACCTAGGTTGCCCGGAACGTAGAATTGGCCATCACTTTCAAACTGGTTGTAATTATACCTGATATATGATGTAAACACAGTTGTATTTTTTTTGCATTTTATGGTTCGGGCGTTGACTTCTAGGGCCCTAACTATACAATCTGTTAGACCAACGCCCTAGGGTGAAGCCTAGGTTTCTCGGAAAGTAGAAATGACCATAAGCTTCATACTGGTTGCAATTATTCGTTATATACGATGGAAAAGCTGTTGTATTTATATCGTATTTTATGCATCTGGCGTTGACTTCTTAGGCCGTAACTATTCGGTCTGGTGGAGCAACGCCATGGAGTGAAACCTAGGTTGCCCGGAACGTTGAATTGGCCATCACTTTCAAACTGGTTGCAATTATTCCCGATATATGATGGAAACACTGCTGTATTTTGTTTGCATTTTATGCTTCGGGCGTTGACTTCTAAGGCCCTAGCTATACAATCTGTTGGACCAACGCCCTAGGGTGAAGCCTAGGTTGCTCGGAAAGTAGAAATGACCATAAGTTTCATACTGGTTGCAATTATTCGTTTTATACGATGGAAAAACTGTTGTATTTATATTGTATTTTATGCTTCTGGCGTTGACTTCTAAGGCACTAACTATTCGATCTGGTGGAGCAACGCCCTAGAGTGAAGCCTAGGTTGCCCGGAACGTAGAATTGGCCATCACTTTCAAACTGGTTGCAATTATTCCCGATATATGATGGAAACACTGTTGTATTTTTTTTGCATTTTATGGTTCGGGCGTTGACTTCTAAGGCCCTAGCTATTCAATCTGTTGGACCAACGCCCTAGGGTGAAGCCTAGGTTGCTCGGAAAGTAGAAATGACCATAAGTTTCATACTGGTTGCAATTATTCGTTTTATACGATGGAAAAACTGTTGTATTTATATTGTATTTTATGCTTCTGGCGTTGACTTCTAAGGCACTAACTATTCGATCTGGTGGAGCAACGCCCTAGAGTGAAGCCTAGGTTGCCCGGAACGTAGAATTGCCCATCACTTTCAAACTGGTTGCAATTATTCCCGATATATGATGGAAACACTGTTGTATTTTTTTTGCATTTTATAGTTCGGGCGTTGACTTCTAAGGCCCTAACTATTCAATCTGTTGGAGCAACGCCCTAGGGTGAAGCCTAGGTTGCTCGGAAAGTAGAAATGTCCATAAGTTTCATACTGGTTGCAATTATTCGTTTTATACGATGGAAAAACTGTTGTATTTATATTGTATTTTATGCTTCTGGCGTTGACTTCTTAGGCCGTAACTATTCGGTCTGGTGGAGCAACGCCATGCAGTGAAACCTAGGTTGCCCGGAACGTAGAATTGGCCATCACTTTCAAACTGGTTGCAATTATTCCTGATATATGATGGAAACACTGTTGTATTTTTTTTGCATTTTATTGTTCGGGCGTTGTCTTCTAAGGCCCTAACTATTCAATCTGTTGGAGCAACGCCCTAGGGTGAAGCCTAGGTTGCTCGGAAAGTAGAAATGTCCATAAGTTTCATACTGGTTGCAATTATTCGTTTTATACGATGGAAAAACTGTTGTATTTATATTGTATTTTATGCTTCTGGCGTTGACTTCTAAGGCACTAACTATTCGATCTGGTGGAGCAACGCCCTAGAGTGAAGCCTAGCTTGCCCGGAACGTAGAACTGCCCATCACTTTCAAACTGGTTGCAATTATTCCTGTTATATGATGGAAACACTGTTGTATTTTTATTGCATTTTATGCTTCGGGCGTTGACTTCTAAGGCCCTAACTATTCAATCTGTTGGAGCAACGCCCTAGGGTGAAGCCTAGGTTGCTCGGAATGTAGAAATGTCCATAAGTTTCATACTGGTTGCAATTATTCGTTTTATACGATGGAAAAACTGTTGTATTTATATTGTATTTTATGCTTCTGGCGTTGACTTCTAAGGCACTAACTATTCGATCTGGTGGAGCAACGCAATAGAGTGATGCCTAGGTTGCCCGGAACGTAGAATTGGCCATCAATTTCAAACCGGTTGCAATTATACCTGTTATATGATGGAAACACTGCTGTATTTTTTTTGCATTCTATGGTTCGGGCGTTGACTTCTAAGGCCCTAACTATTCAATCTGTTGGAGCAACGCCCTAGGGTGAAGTCTAGCTTGCTCAGAAAGTAGAAATGACCATAAGTTTCATACTGGTTGCAATTATTCGTTTTATACGATGGAAGAGCTGTTGTATTTATATCGTATTTTATGCTTCTGGCGTTGACTTCTAAGGCACTAACTATTCGATCAGGTGGAGCAACGCCCTAGGGTGAAGCCTAGGTTGCTCGGAAAGTAGAAATGACCATAAGTTTCATACTGGTTGCAATTATTCGTTTTATACGATGAAAAAACTGTTGTATTTATATTGTATTTTATGCTTCTGGCGTTGACTTCTAAGGCCCTAGCTGTTCGATCTAGTGGAGCAACGCCCTAGAATGAAGCCCAGGTTGCCCGGAAAGGAGAAATGACCATCACTTTCTAACTGGTTGCAATTAATCCTTCTATACGATGGAAAAGCTGTTGTATTTATATTGTATTTTATGCTTCAGGCGTTGACTTCTAAGGCACTAACTATTCGATCTGGTGGAGCAACGCCCTAGAGTGAAGCCTAGGTTGCCCGGAAAGAAGAAATGACCATCACTTTCAAACTGGTTGCAATTATTCCTGATATATGATGGAAACACTGTTGTATTTTTATTGCATTTTATGCTTCGTGCGTAGACTTCTAAGGCCCTAACTATTCAA
This sequence comes from Calliopsis andreniformis, assembly GCF_051401765.1. NCBI lineage: Eukaryota > Metazoa > Arthropoda > Insecta > Hymenoptera > Andrenidae > Calliopsis > Calliopsis andreniformis. The sequence goes on from NC_135072.1 coordinate 7,196,286, forward strand.
TCTGTTGGACCAACGCCCTAGGGTGAAGCCTAGCTTGCTCGGAAAGTAGAAATGACCATAAGTTTCGTACTGGTTGCAATTATTCGTTTTATACGATGGAAAAGCTGTTGTATTTATATCGTATTTTATGCTTCTGGCGTTGACTTCTTAGGCCGTAACTATTCGGTCTGGTGGAGCAACGCCATGGAGTGAAACCTAGGTTGCCCGGAACGTAGAATTGGCCATCACTTTCAAACTGGTTGTAATTATACCTGATATATGATGTAAACACAGTTGTATTTTTTTTGCATTTTATGGTTCGGGCGTTGACTTCTAGGGCCCTAACTATACAATCTGTTAGACCAACGCCCTAGGGTGAAGCCTAGGTTTCTCGGAAAGTAGAAATGACCATAAGCTTCATACTGGTTGCAATTATTCGTTATATACGATGGAAAAGCTGTTGTATTTATATCGTATTTTATGCATCTGGCGTTTACTTCTTAGGCCGTAACTATTCGGTCTGGTGGAGCAACGCCATGGAGTGAAACCTAGGTTGCCCGGAACGTTGAATTGGCCATCACTTTCAAACTGGTTGCAATTATTCCCGATATATGATGGAAACACTGCTGTATTTTTTTTGCATTTTATGCTTCGGGCGTTGACTTCTAAGGCCCTAGCTATTCAATCTGTTGGACCAACGCCCTAGGGTGAAGCCTAGGTTGCTCGGAAAGTAGAAATGACCATAAGTTTCATACTGGTTGCAATTATTCGTTTTATACGATGGAAAAACTGTTGTATTTATATTGTATTTTATGCTTCTGGCGTTGACTTCTAAGGCACTAACTATTCGATCTGGTGGAGCAACGCCCTAGAGTGAAGCCTAGGTTGCCCGGAACGTAGAATTGGCCATCACTTTCAAACTGGTTGCAATTATTCCCGATATATGATGGAAACACTGTTGTATTTTTTTTGCATTTTATGGTTCGGGCGTTGACTTCTAAGGCCCTAGCTATTGAATCTGTTGGACCAACGCCCTAGGGTGAAGCCTAGGTTGCTCGGAAAGTAGAAATGACCATAAGTTTCATACTGGTTGCAATTATTCGTTTTATACGATGGAAAAACTGTTGTATTTATATTGTATTTTATGCTTCTGGCGTTGACTTCTAAGGCACTAACTATTCGATCTGGTGGAGCAACGCCCTAGAGTGAAGCCTAGGTTGCCCGGAACGTAGAATTGGCCATCACTTTCAAACTGGTTGCAATTATTCCCGATATATGATGGAAACACTGTTGTATTTTTTTTGCATTTTATGGTTCGGGCGTTGACTTCTAAGGCCCTAACTATTCAATCTGTTGGAGCAACGCCCTAGGGTGAAGCCTAGGTTGCTCGGAAAGTAGAAATGACCATAAGTTTCATACTGGTTGCAATTATTCGTTTTATACGATGGAAAAGCTGTTGTATTTATATTGTATTTTATGCATCTGGCCTTGACTTCTTAGGCCGTAACTATTCGGTCTGGAGGAGCAACGCCATGGAGTGAAACCTAGGTTGCCCGGAACGTAGAATTGGCCATCACTTTCAAACTGGTTGCAATTATTCCTGATATATGATGGAAACACTGTTGTATTTTTTTTGCATTTTATTGTTCGGGCGTTGTCTTCTAAGGCCCTAACTATTCAATCTGTTGGAGCAACGCCCTAGGGTGAAGCCTAGGTTGCTCGGAAAGTAGAAATGTCCATAAGTTTCATACTGGTTGCAATTATTCGTTTTATACGATGGAAAAACTGTTGTATTTATATTGTATTTTATGCTTCTGGCGTTGACTTCTAAGGCACTAACTATTCGATCTGGTGGAGCAACGCCCTAGAGTGAAGCCTAGCTTGCCCGGAACGTAGAACTGCCCATCACTTTCAAACTGGTTGCAATTATTCCTGTTATATGATGGAAACACTGTTGTATTTTTATTGCATTTTATGCTTCGGGCGTTGACTTCTAAGGCCCTAACTATTCAATCTGTTGGAGCAACGCCCTAGGGTGAAGCCTAGGTTGCTCGGAATGTAGAAATGTCCATAAGTTTCATACTGGTTGCAATTATTCGTTTTATACGATGGAAAAACTGTTGTATTTATATTGTATTTTATGCTTCTGGCGTTGACTTCTAAGGCACTAACTATTCGATCTGGTGGAGCAACGCAATAGAGTGATGCCTAGGTTGCCCGGAACGTAGAATTGGCCATCAATTTCAAACCGGTTGCAATTATACCTGTTATATGATGGAAACACTGCTGTATTTTTTTTGCATTCTATGGTTCGGGCGTTGACTTCTAAGGCCCTAACTATTCAATCTGTTGGAGCAACGCCCTAGGGTGAAGTCTAGCTTGCTCAGAAAGTAGAAATGACCATAAGTTTCATACTGGTTGCAATTATTCGTTTTATACGATGGAAAAGCTGTTGTATTTATATCGTATTTTATGCTTCTGGCGTTGACTTCTAAGGCACTAACTATTCGATCAGGTGGAGCAACGCCCTAGGGTGAAGCCTAGGTTGCTCGGAAAGTAGAAATGACCATAAGTTTCATACTGGTTGCAATTATTCGTTTTATACGATGAAAAAACTGTTGTATTTATATTGTATTTTATGCTTCTGGCGTTGACTTCTAAGGCCCTAGCTGTTCGATCTAGTGGAGCAACGCCCTAGAATGAAGCCCAGGTTGCCCGGAAAGGAGAAATGACCATCACTTTCTAACTGGTTGCAATTAATCCTTCTATACGATGGAAAAGCTGTTGTATTTATATTGTATTTTATGCTTCAGGCGTTGACTTCTAAGGCACTAACTATTCGATCTGGTGGAGCAACGCCCTAGAGTGAAGCCTAGGTTGCCCGGAAAGAAGAAATGACCATCACTTTCAAACTGGTTGCAATTATTCCTGATATATGATGGAAACACTGTTGTATTTTTATTGCATTTTATGCTTCGTGCGTAGACTTCTAAGGCCCTAACTATTCAATCTGTTGGACCAACGCCCTAGGGTGAAGCCTAGCTTGCTCGGAAAGTAGAAATGACCATAAGTTTCGTACTGGTTGCAATTATTCGTTTTATACGATGGAAAAGCTGTTGTATTTATAATGTATTTTATGCTTCTGGCGTTGACTTCTTAGGCCGTAACTATTCGGTCTGGTGGAGCAACGCCATGGAGTGAAACCTAGGTTGCCCGGAACGTAGAATTGGCCATCACTTTCAAACTGGTTGTAATTATACCTGATATATGATGTAAACACAGTTGTATTTTTTTTGCATTTTATGGTTCGGGCGTTGACTTCTAGGGCCCTAACTATACAATCTGTTAGACCAACCCCCTAGGGTGAAGCCTAGGTTTCTCGGAAAGTAGAAATGACCATAAGCTTCATACTGGTTGCAATTATTCGTTATATACGATGGAAAAGCTGTTGTATTTATATCGTATTTTATGCATCTGGCGTTGACTTCTTAGGCCGTAACTATTCGGTCTGGTGGAGCAACGCCATGGAGTGAAACCTAGGTTGCCCGGAACGTTGAATTGGCCATCACTTTCAAACTGGTTGCAATTATTCCCGATATATGATGGAAACACTGCTGTATTTTTTTTGCATTTTATGCTTCGGGCGTTGACTTCTAAGGCCCTAGCTATTCAATCTGTTGGACCAACGCCCTAGGGTGAAGCCTAGGTTGCTCGGAAAGTAGAAATGACCATAAGTTTCATACTGGTTGCAATTATTCGTTTTATACGATGGAAAAACTGTTGTATTTATATTGTATTTTATGCTTCTGGCGTTGACTTCTAAGGCACTAACTATTCGATCTGGTGGAGCAACGCCCTAGAGTGAAGCCTAGGTTGCCCGGAACGTAGAATTGGCCATCACTTTCAAACTGGTTGCAATTATTCCCGATATATGATGGAAACACTGTTGTATTTTTTTTGCATTTTATGGTTCGGGCGTTGACTTCTAAGGCCCTAACTATTCAATCTGTTGGAGCAACGCCCTAGGGTGAAGCCTAGGTTGCTCGGAAAGTAGAAATGACCATAAGTTTCATACTGGTTGCAATTATTCGTTTTATACGATGGAAAAGCTGTTGTATTTATATTGTATTTTATGCATCTGGCGTTGACTTCTTAGGCCGTAACTATTCGGTCTGGTGGAGCAACGCCATGGAGTGAAACCTAGGTTGCCCGGAACGTAGAATTGGCCATCACTTTCAAACTGGTTGCAATTATTCCTGATATATGATGGAAACACTGTTGTATTTTTTTTGCATTTTATTGTTCGAGCGTTGTCTTCTAAGGCCCTAACTATTCAATCTGTTGGAGCAACGCCCTAGGGTGAAGCCTAGGTTGCTCGGAAAGTAGAAATGTCCATAAGTTTCATACTGGTTGCAATTATTCGTTTTATACGATGGAAAAACTGTTGTATTTATATTGTATTTTATGCTTCTGGCGTTGACTTCTAAGGCACTAACTATTCGATCTGGTGGAGCAACGCCCTAGAGTGAAGCCTAGCTTGCCCGGAACGTAGAACTGCCCATCACTTTTAAACTGGTTGCAATTATTCCTGTTATATGATGGAAACACTGTTGTATTTTTATTGCATTTTATGCTTCGGGCGTTGACTTCTAAGGCCCTAACTATTCAATCTGTTGGAGCAACGCCCTAGGGTGAAGCCTAGGTTGCTCGGAAGGTAGAAATGTCCATAAGTTTCATACTGGTTGCAATTATTCGTTTTATACGATGGAAAAACTGTTGTATTTATATTGTATTTTATGCTTCTGGCGTTGACTTCTAAGGCACTAACTATTCGATCTGGTGGAGCAACGCAATAGAGTGATGCCTAGGTTGCCCGGAACGTAGAATTGGCCATCAATTTCAAACTGGTTGCAATTATACCTGTTATATGATGGAAACACTGCTGTATTTTTTTTGCATTCTATGGTTCGGGCGTTGACTTCTAAGGCCCTAACTATTCAATCTGTTGGAGCAACGCCCTAGGGTGAAGTCTAGCTTGCTCAGAAAGTAGAAATGACCATAAGTTTCATACTGGTTGCAATTATTCGTTTTATACGATGGAAAAGCTGTTGTATTTATATCGTATTTTATGCTTCTGGCGTTGACTTCTAAGGGACTAACTATTCGATCAGGTGGAGCAACGCCCTAGGGTGAAGCCTAGGTTGCTCGGAAAGTAGAAATGACCATAAGTTTCATACTGGTTGCAATTATTCGTTTTATACGATGAAAAAACTGTTGTATTTATATTGTATTTTATGCTTCTGGCGTTGACTTCTAAGGCACTAACTATTCGATCTGGTGGAGCAACGCCCTAGAGTGAAGCCTAGGTTGCCCGGAACGTAGAATTGGCCATCACTTTCAAACTGGTTGCAATTATTCCCGATATATGATGGAAACACTGTTGTATTTTTTTTGCATTTTATGGTTCGGGCGTTGACTTCTAAGGCCCTAGCTATTCAATCTGTTGGACCAACGCCCTAGGGTGAAGCCTAGGTTGCTCGGAAAGTAGAAATGACCATAAGTTTCATACTGGTTGCAATTATTCGTTTTATACGATGGAAAAACTGTTGTATTTATATTGTATTTTATGCTTCTGGCGTTGACTTCTAAGGCACTAACTATTCGATCTGGTGGAGCAACGCCCTAGAGTGAAGCCTAGGTTGCCCGGAACGTAGAATTGGCCATCACTTTCAAACTGGTTGCAATTATTCCCGATATATGATGGAAACACTGTTGTATTTTTTTTGCATTTTATGGTTCGGGCGTTGACTTCTAAGGCCCTAACTATTCAATCTGTTGGAGCAACGCCCTAGGGTGAAGCCTAGGTTGCTCGGAAAGTAGAAATGACCATAAGTTTCATACTGGTTGCAATTATTCGTTTTATACGATGGAAAAGCTGTTGTATTTATATTGTATGTTATGCATCTGGCCTTGACTTCTTAGGCCGTAACTATTCGGTCTGGTGGAGCAACGCCATGGAGTGAAACCTAGGTTGCCCGGAACGTAGAATTGGCCATCACTTTCAAACTGGTTGCAATTATTCCTGATATATGATGGAAACACTGTTGTATTTTTTTTGCATTTTATTGTTCGGGCGTTGTCTTCTAAGGCCCTAACTATTCAATCTGTTGGAGCAACGCCCTAGGGTGAAGCCTAGGTTGCTCGGAAAGTAGAAATGTCCATAAGTTTCATACTGGTTGCAATTATTCGTTTTATACGATGGAAAAACTGTTGTATTTATATTGTATTTTATGCTTCTGGCGTTGACTTCTAAGGCACTAACTATTCGATCTGGTGGAGCAACGCCCTAGAGTGAAGCCTAGCTTGCCCGGAACGTAGAACTGCCCATCACTTTCAAACTGGTTGCAATTATTCCTGTTATATGATGGAAACACTGTTGTATTTTTATTGCATTTTATGCTTCGGGCGTTGACTTCTAAGGCCCTAACTATTCAATCTGTTGGAGCAACGCCCTAGGGTGAAGCCTAGGTTGCTCGGAATGTAGAAATGTCCATAAGTTTCATACTGGTTGCAATTATTCGTTTTATACGATGGAAAAACTGTTGTATTTATATTGTATTTTATGCTTCTGGCGTTGACTTCTAAGGCACTAACTATTCGATCTGGTGGAGCAACGCAATAGAGTGATGCCTAGGTTGCCCGGAACGTAGAATTGGCCATCAATTTCAAACCGGTTGCAATTATACCTGTTATATGATGGAAACACTGCTGTATTTTTTTTGCATTCTATGGTTCGGGCGTTGACTTCTAAGGCCCTAACTATTCAATCTGTTGGAGCAACGCCCTAGGGTGAAGTCTAGCTTGCTCAGAAAGTAGAAATGACCATACGTTTCATACTGGTTGCAATTATTCGTTTTATACGATGGAAAAGCTGTTGTATTTATATCGTATTTTATGCTTCTGGCGTTGACTTCTAAGGCACTAACTATTCGATCAGGTGGAGCAACGCCCTAGGGTGAAGCCTAGGTTGCTCGGAAAGTAGAAATGACCATAAGTTTCATACTGGTTGCAATTATTCGTTTTATACGATGAAAAAACTGTTGTATTTATATTGTATTTTATGCTTCTGGCGTTGACTTCTAAGGCCCTAGCTGTTCGATCTAGTGGAGCAACGCCCTAGAATGAAGCCCAGGTTGCCCGGAAAGGAGAAATGACCATCACTTTCTAACTGGTTGCAATTAATCCTTCTATACGATGGAAAAGCTGTTGTATTTATATTGTATTTTATGCTTCAGGCGTTGACTTCTGAGGCACTAACTATTCGATCTGGTGGAGCAACGCCCTAGAGTGAAGCCTAGGTTGCCCGGAAAGAAGAAATGACCATCACTTTCAAACTGGTTGCAATTATTCCTGATATATGATGGAAACACTGTTGTATTTTTATTGCATTTTATGCTTCGTGCGTAGACTTCTAAGGCCCTAACTATTCAATCTGTTGGACCAACGCCCTAGGGTGAAGCCTAGCTTGCTCGGAAAGTGGAAATGACCATAAGTTTCATACGGGTTGCAATTATTCGCTTTATACGATGGAAAAGCTGTTGTATTTATATCGTATTTTATGCTTCTGGCGTTGACTTCTTAGGCCGTAACTGTTCGGTCTGGTGGAGCGACGCCCTGGAGTGAAACCTAGGTTGCCCGGAACGTAGAATTGGCCATCACTTTCATACTGGTTGCAATTATTCCTGATATATGATGGAAACACTGTTGTATTTTTTTTTGCATTTTATGGTTCGGGCGTTGACTTCTAAGGCCCTAACTACTCAATCTGTTGGAGCAACGCCCTAGGGTGAAGCCTAGGTTGCTCGGAAAGTAGAAATGTCCATAAGTTTCATACTGGTTGCAATTATTCGTTTTATACGATGGAAAAACTGTTGTATTTATATTGTATTTTATGCTTCTGGCGTTGACTTCTAAGGCACTAACTATTCGATCAGGTGGAGCAACGCCCTAGGGTGAAGCCTAGGTTGCTCGGAAGGTAGAAATGACCATAAGTTTCATACTGGTTGCAATTATTCGCTTTATACCATGAAAAAACTGTTGTATTTATATTGTATTTTATGCTTCTGGCGTTGACTTCTAAGGCCCTAGCTGTTCGATCTAGTGGAGCAACGCCCTAGAATGAAGCCCAGGTTGCCCGGAAAGGAGAAATGACCATCACTTTCTAACTGGTTGCAATTAATCCTTCTATACGATGGAAAAGCTGTTGTATTTGTATTGTATTTTATGCTTCAGGCGTTGACTTCTAAGGCACTAACTATTCGATCTGGTGGAGCAACGCCCTAGAGTGAAGCCTAGGTTGCCCGGAAAGGGGAAATGACCATCACTTTCAAACTGGTTGCAATTATTCCTGATATATGATGGAAACACTGTTGTATTTTTATTGCATTTTATGCTTCGTGCGTAGACTTCTAAGGCCCTAACTATTCAATCTGTAGGACCAATGCCCTAGGGTGAAGCCTAGCTTGCTCGGAAAGTAGAAATGACCATAAGTTTCGTACTCGTTGCAATTATTCGTTTTATACGATGGAAAAGCTGTTGTATTTATATCGTATTTTATGCATCTGGCGTTGACTTCTTAGGCCGTAACTATTCGGTCTGGTGGAGCAACACCATGGAGTGAAACCTAGGTTGCCCGGAACGTAGAATTGGCCATCACTTTCAAACTGGTTGCAATTATACCTGTTATATGATGGAAACACTGTTGTATTTTTATTGCATTTTATGCTTCGGGCGTTGACTTCTAAGGCCCTAACTATTCAATCTGTTGGACCAACGCCCTAGGGTGAAGCCTAGGTTGCTCGGAAAGTAGAAATGACCATATGTTTCATACTGGTTGCAATTATTCGTTTTATACGATGGAAAAACTGTTGTATTTATATTGTATTTTATGCTTCTGGCGTTGACTTCTAAGGCACTAACTATTCGATCTGGTGGAGCAACGCCCTAGAGTGAAGCCTAGGTTGCCCGGAACGTAGAATTGGCCATCACTTTCAAACTGGTTGCAATTATTCCCGATATATGATGGAAACACTGTTGTATTTTTTTTGCATTTTATGCTTCTGGCGTTGACTTCTAAGGCCCTAGCTAATCAATCTGTTGGACCAACGCCCTAGGGCGAAGCCTAGGTAGCTCGGAAAGTAGAAATGACCATAAGTTTCATACTGGTTGCAATTATTCGTTTTATACGATGGAAAAGCTGTTGTATTTATATTGTATTTTATGCTTCTGGCGTTGACTTCTAAGGCACTAACTATTCGATCTGGTGGAGCAACGCCCTAGAGAGAAGCCTAGGTTGCCCGGAACGTTGAATTGGCCATCACTTTCAAACTGGTTGCAATTATTCCTGTTATAGGATGGAAAGACTGTTGTATTTTTATTGCATTTTATGCTTCGGGCATTGACTTCTATGGCCCTAACTATTCAATCTGTTGGAGCAACGCCCTAGGGTGAAGCCTAGGTTGCCCGGAACGTAGAAATGACCATAACTTTCACACTGGTTGCAATTATTCGTTTTATACGATGGAAAAGCTGTTGTATTTATATCGTATTTTATGCTTCTGGCGTTGACTTCTTAGGCCCAAACTACTCCATCTGGTGGAACAACGCCCTAGGGTGAAGTCTAGGTTGCCCGCAAAGTAGAAATGACCATAACTTTCACACTGGTAGCAATTATTCGTTTTACACGATGGAAAAACTGTTCTATTCATTTTATATTTTATGCTTCCGGCGTTGACTTCTAAGGCCCTAACTATTCGATCTGGTGGAGCAACGCCCTAGAGTCAAGCCTAGGGTGCCCGGTACGTAGAAATGGCCATCACTATAAATCTGGTTACAATTATTTGCTTTATACGATGGAAAAGCTGTTGTATTTATATCGTATTTTATGCTTCTGGCGTTGACTTCTTAGGCCCTAACGATTCGATCTGGTAGAGCAACGCCCTAGAGTGAAGCCTAGGTTGCCCGGAAAGTAGAAATGACCATAACTTTCACTCTGGTGGCAATTATTCGTTTTACACGATGGAAAAACTGTTTTATTTATTTTGTATTTTATGCTTCGGGCGTTGACTTCTAAGGCCCTAACTATTCGATCTGGTGGAGCCACGCCCTAGAGTGCAGCCTAGATTGCCCGGAACGTAGAAATGACCATAACTTTCACACTGGTTGCTATCATTCGTTTTATATGATGGAAAAATTGTTGTATTTATATTGTATTTTATGCTTCTGGCGTTCACTTATTAGGCCCTAACTATTCGTTCTGGTGGAACAACGGCCTAGGGTGAAGCCTAGGTTGCCCTGAACGTAGAAATGACCATAACTTTTACACTGGTAGCAATTATTCGTTTTACACGATGGAAAAACTGTTTTATTTATTTTGTATTTTATGCTTCGGGCGTTGACTTCTAAGGCCCTAACTATTCGATCTGGTGGAGCAACGCCCTAGAGTGCAGCCTAGATTGCCCGGAACGTAGAAATGACCATAACTTTCACACTGGTTGCTATCATTCGTTTTATATGATGGAAAAACTGTTGTATTTATATTGTATTTTATGCTTCTGGCGTTCACTTATTAGGCCCTAACTATTCGTTCTGGTGGAACAACGGCCTAGGGTGAAGCCTAGGTTGCCCGGAACGTAGAAATGACCATAACTTTTACACTGGTAGCAATCATTCGTTTTATACAATGGAAAAACTGTTCTATTTATTTTGTATTTAATGCTTCGGGCGTTGACTTCTAGGGCCCTAACTGTTTGATCTGGTGTAGCAACGCCCTAGAGTGAAGACCAGGTTGCCTGGAACGTAGAAATGACCATCACTTTCACACGGGTTGCAATTATTCCTGTTATAGGATGGAAAGACTGTTGTATTTTTATTGCATTTTATGCTTCGGGTTTTGACTTCTATGGCCCTAACTATTCAATCTGTTGGAGCAACGCCCTAAGGTGAAGCCTAGGTTGCCCGGAACGTAGAAATGACCATAACTTTCACACTGGTTGCAATTATTCGTTTTATACGATGGAAAAGCTGTTGTATTTATATCGTATTTTATGCTTCTGGCGTTGACTTCTTAGGCTCAAACTACTCCATCTGGTGGAACAACGCCCTAGGGTGAAGTCTAGGTTGCCCGCAAAGTAGAAATGACCATAACTTTCACACTGGTAGCAATTATTCGTTTTACACGATGGAAAAACTGTTCTATTCATTTTATATTTTATGCTTCCGGCGTTGACTTCTAAGGCCCTAACTATTCGATCTGGTGGAGCAACGCCCTAGAGTCAAGCCTAGGGTGCCCGGTACGTAGAAATGGCCATCACTATAAATCTGGTTACAATTATTTGCTTTATACGATGGAAAAGCTGTTGTATTTATATCGTATTTTATGCTTCTGGCGTTGACTTCTTAGGCCCTAACTATTCGATCTGGTAGAGCAACGCCCTAGAGTGAAGCCTAGGTTGCCCGGAAAGTAGAAATGACCATAACTTTCACTCTGGTGGCAATTATTCGTTTTACACGATGGAAAAACTGTTTTATTTATTTTGTATTTTATGCTTCGGGCGTTGACTTCTAAGGCCCTAACTATTCGATCTGGTGGAGCCACGCCCTAGAGTGCAGCCTAGATTGCCCGGAACGTAGAAATGACCATAACTTTCACACTGGTTGCTATCATTCGTTTTATATGATGGAAAAATTGTTGTATTTATATTGTATTTTATGCTTCTGGCGTTCACTTATTAGGCCCTAACTATTCGTTCTGGTGGAACAACGGCCTAGGGTGAAGCCTAGGTTGCCCTGAACGTAGAAATGACCATAAGTTTCATACTGGTTGCAATTATTCGTTTTATACGATGGAAAAACTGTTGTATTTATATTGTATTTTATGCTTCTGGCGTTCAGTTCTTAGGCCCTAACCATTCGATCTTGTGGTACAACGCCCTAGGATGAAGCCTAGGTTGCCCGGAACGTAGAAATGACCATAACTTTTACACTGGCAGCAATTATTCGTTTTATACAATCGAAAAACCGTTCTATTTATTTTGTATTTTATGCTTCGGGCGTTGACTTCTAAGGCCCTAACTGCTTGATCTGGTGGAGCACCGCCGTAGAGTGAAGCCTAGGTTGCCCGGAACGTAGAAATGACCATAACTTTCACACTGGTTGCTATTATTCGTTTTATACGATGGAAAAACTGTTATATTTATATTGTATTTAAGCTTCTGGCGTTGACTTCTGAGGCCGATGCTATTCGATGTGGTGGAAGAACGCCATAGAGTGAAGCCTAGATAGCCCGCATCGTAGAAATGTCCATATCTTTCACACTGTTTGCAATTTTTCGTCTTATACGATGGAAAAACTGTTTTATTTATTTTGTATTTTATGCTTCGGACGTTGACTTCTAAGGCCCTAACTATTCGATCTAGTGGAGCAACGCCCTAGAGTGCAGCCTAGGTTGCCCGGAACGTAGAAATGACCATAACTTTCACACTGGGTGCTATCATTCGTTTTATATGATGGAAAAACTGTTGTATTTATATTGTATTTTATGCTTCTGGCGTTCACTTCTTAGGCCCTAACTACTCGTTCTGGTGGAACAACGGCCTAGGATGAAGTCTAGGTTGCCCGGAACGTAGAAATGACCATAACTTTTACACTGGTAGCAATTATTCGTTTTATACAATGGAAAAACTGTTCTATTTATTTTGTATTTAATGCTTCGGGCGTTGACTTCTAAGGCCCTAACTGCTTGATCTGGTGGAGCAACGCCCTAGAGTGATGCCTAGGTTGCCTGGAGCGTAGAAATGACCATCACTTTCACACTGTTTGCAATAATTCCTTTTATACGATGGAAAAGCTGTTGTATTTATATTGTATTTTATGCTTCTGGCGGTGACTTCTAGGGCACTAACTATTCGATCTGGTGGAGCAGCGCCCTAGGGTGAAGCCTAGGTTGCCCGGAACGTAGAAATGACCATCACTTTCAAACTGGTTGCAATTATTCGTTTTATATGGTGGAAAAACTGTTGTATTTATATTGTGTTTTATGCTTCTGGCGTTGACTTCTAAGGCCCTAACTATTCGATCAGGTGGAGTAACGCCCTAGAGTGATGCCTAGGTTGCTCGAAATGTTGAAATGACCATAGCTTTCACACTGGTTGTAATTATTCGTTTTATACGATGGAAACGCTGTTGTATTTATATCGTATTTTATACTTCAGGCGTTGACTTCTAAGGCACTAACTATTCGATCCGGTGGAGCAACGCCCTAGAGTGAACCCTAGGTTGCCCGGAACGTAGAATTGGCCATCACTTTCAAACTGGTTGCAATTATTCCTGTTATATGATGGAAACACTGTTGTATTTTTATTGCATGTTATGCTTCGGGCGTTGACTTCTAAGGCCCTAACTATTCAATCTGTTGGAGCAATTCCCTAGGGTGAAGCCTAGGTTGCTCGGAAAGTAGAAATGACCATAACTTTCACACTGGTTGCTATCATTCGTTTTATATGATGGAAAAACTGATGTATTTATATTGTATTTTATGCTTCTGTCGTCAACTTCTTAGGCCCTAACTATTCGATCTGGTGGAGCAACGGTCTAGGGTGAAGCCTAGGTTGCCCGGAACGTAGAAATGACCATAACTTTCATACTGGTTACCATTATTCGTTTTATACGATGGAAAAGCTGTTGTATTTATATCGTATTTTATGCTTCTGGCGCTGACTTCTTAGTCCCTAACTATTCGATCAGGTGGAGCGATGCCTCCGTGGTAAGTCTAGGATGCCCGAAACGCCGAAATGATCATTACTTTCACGCTTGTTGCAATTATTCCTGTTATAGGATGGAAAGACTGTTGCATTTTTATTGTATTTTATACTTCAGGCGTTGACTTCTAAGGACCTAACTATTCGGTCTGGTGGAGAAACGCCCTAGAGTGAAGCCTAGGTTGCTCGGAATGTAGAAATGAACATAACTTTCACACTGGTTGCAATTATTCGTTTTATACGATGGAAAAACTGTTGCATCTTTATCGTATTTTGTGCTTCTGGCGTTGACTTCTTAAGGCCGTAACTATTCGATCTGGTGGTGCAACGCCCTGGAGTGAAACCTAGGTTTCCCGGAACGTAGAAATGACCACTACTATCACACTGGTGGCAAATTATTCCTGCTATACGATGGAAAAACTGTTGGATTTATTTTGTATTTAATGCTTCGGGCGTTGACTTCTTAGGCCCAAATTACTCCATCTGGTGGAAAAACGCCCTAGGGTGAAGTCTAGGTTGCCCGGAAAGTAGAAATGACCATAACTTTCACACTGGTAGCAATTATTCGTTTTACACGATGGAAAAACTGTTGTATTTACATTGTATTTAAGCTTCTGGCGTTGACTTCTGAGGCCGTTGCTATTCGATGTGGTGGAAGAACGCCATAGAGTGAAGCCTAGGTAGCCCGGATCGTAGAAATGTCCATATCTTTCACACTGTTTGCAAATTTTTCGTTTTATACGATGGAAAAACTGTTCTATTTATTTTGTATTTTATGCTTCGGGCGTTGACTTCTAAGGCCCTAACTATTCGATCTGGTGGAGCAACGCCCTAGAGTGCAGCCTAGATTGCCCGGAACGTAGAAATGACCATAACTTTTACACTGGTAGCAATCATTCGTTTTATACAATGGAAAAACTGTTCTATTTATTTTGTATTTAATGCTTCGGGCGTTGACTTCTAAGGCCCTAACTGTTTGATCTGGTGGAGCAACGATCTAGAGTGAAGCCCAGGTTGCCTGGAACGTAGAAATGACCATAACTTTTACACTGGTAGCAATCATTCGTTTTATACAATGGAAAAACTGTTCTATTTATTTTGTATTTAATGCTTCGGGCGTTGACTTCTAAGGCCCTAACTGTTTGATCTGGTGGAGCAACGATCTAGAGTGAAGCCCAGGTTGCCCGGAACGTAGAAATGACCATAACTTTTACACTGGTTGCTATTATTCGTTTTATACGATGGAAAAGCCGTTATATTTATATTGTATTTTATGCTTCTGGCGTTGACCTCTGAGGCCGTTGCTATTGGATGTGGTGGAAGAACGCCATAGAGTGAAGCCTAGGTAGCCCGGAACGTAGAAATGTCCATATCTTTCACACTGTTTGCAATTATTCATTTTATACGATGGCAAAGCTGTTATATTTATATTGTATTTTATGCTTCTGGCGTTGACTTCTTAGGCCCTAACATTTCGACGTGGTGGAGCAACGCCCTACAGTGAAGCCTTGGTTGCCCAGAACGTAGAAATGACCATTACTTTCACACTGTTTGCAATTATTCCATTTATACGATGGAAAAGCTGTTGTATTTATATCGTATTTTATGCTTCTGGCGTTGACTTCTAAGGACCTAACTATTCGGTCTGGTGGAGCAACGCCCTAGAGTGAAGCCTAGGTTGCTCGGAAAGTAGAAATGACCATAAGTTTCATACTGGTTGCAATTATTCGTTAAATACGATGGAAAAGCTGTTGTATATATATTGTATTTTATGCTTCTGTCGTTCACTTCTTAGGCCCTATCTATTCGATCTGGTGGAGCAACGGTCTAGGGTGAAGCCTAGGTTGCCCGGAACGTAGAAATGACCATAACTTTCATACTGGTTGCAATTATTCGTTTTATATGTTGGAAAAACTGTTGCATTTATATTGTATTTTATGCTTCTGGCGTTGACTTCTAAGGCCCTATCTATTCAATCAGGTGGAGCAACGCCCTAGAGTGAAGCCCAGGCTGCTCGAAATGTTGAAATGACCATAACTTTCACACTGGTTGCGATTATTCGTTTTAGACGATGGAAACGCTGTTGTATTTATATCGTATTTTATACTTCAGGCGTTGACTTCTGAGGCCGTAGCAATTCGATGTGGTGGAAGAACGCAATACAGTGAACCCTAGATTGCCCGGAACGTAGAAATGTCCATATCTTTCACACTGCTTTCAATTATTCATTTTATACGATGGCAAAGCTGTTGTATTTATATTGTATTTTATGCTTCTGGCGTTGACTTCTTAGGCCCTAACTATTCGATCAGGTGGAGCGATGCCTCAGAGTTAAGTCTAGGATGCCCGAAACGCCGAAATGATCATTACTTTCACGCTTGTTGCAATTATTCCTGTTATAGGATGGAAAGACTGTTGCATTTTTATTGTATTTTATACTTCAGGCGTTGACTTCTAAGGACCTAACTATTCGGTCTGGTGGAGAAACGCCCTAGAGTGAAGCCTAGGTTGCTCGGAATGTAGAAATGAACATAACTTTCACACTGGTTGCAATTATTCGTTTTATACGATGAAAAAACTGTTGCATCTTTATCGTATTTTGTGCTTCTGACGTTGAGTTCTTAAGGCCGTAACTATTCGATCTGGTGGTGCAACGCCCTGGAGTGAAACCTAGGTTTGCCGGAACGTAGAAATGACCACTACTATCAGACTGGTTGCAAATTATTCCTGCTATACGATGGAAAAACTGTTGTATTTATTTTGTATTTAATGCTTCGGGCGTTGACTTCTTAGGCCCAAACTACTCCATCTGGTGGAACAACGCCCTAGGGTGAAGTCTAGGTTGCCCGGAAAGTAGAAATGACGATAACTTTCACACTGGTAGCAATTATTCGTTTTACACGATGGAAAAACTGTTGTATTTATATTGTATTTAAGCTTCTGGCGTTGACTTCTGAGGCCGTTGCTATTCGATGTGGTGGAAGAACGCCATAGAGTGAAGCCTAGGTAGCCCGGATCGTAGAAATGTCCATATCTTTCACACTGTTTGCAAATTTTGCGTTTTATACGATGGAAAAACTGTTTTATTTATTTTGTATTTCATGCTTCGGGCGTTGACTTCTAAGGCCCTAACTACTCGATCTGGTGGAGCAACGCCCTAGAGTGCAGCCTAGATTGCCCGGAACGTAGAAATGACCATAACTTTCACACTGGTTGCTATCATTCGTTTTATATGGTGGAAAAACTGTTGTATTTATATTGTATTTTATGCTTCTGGCGTTCACTTATTAGGCCCTAGCTATTCGTTCTGGTGGAACAACGGCCTAGGGTGGAGCCTAGGTTGCCCGGAACGTAGAAATGACCATAACTTTTACACTGGTAGCAATCATTCGTTTTATACAATGGAAAAACTGTTCTATTTATTTTGTATTTAATGCTTCGGGCGTTGACTTCTAAGGCCCTAACTGTTTGATCTGGTGGAGCAACGATCTAGACTGAAGCCCAGGTTGCCTGGAACGTAGAAATGACCATCACTTTCACACGGGTTGCAATTATTCCTGTTATAGGATGGAAAGACTGTTGTATTTTTATTGCATTTTATGCTTCGGGCATTGACTTCTATGGCCCTAACTATTCAATCTGTTGGAGCAACGCCCTAGGGTGAAGCCTAGGTTGCCCGGAACGTAGAAATGACCATCACTTTCAAACTGGTTGCAATTATTCCTGATATATGATGGAAACACTGTTGTATTTTTTTTGCATTTTATTGTTCGGGCGTTGTCTTCTAAGGCCCTAACTATTCAATCTGTTGGAGCAACGCCCTAGGGTGAAGCCTAGGTTGCTCGGAAAGTAGAAATGTCCATAAGTTTCATACTGGTTGCAATTATTCGTTTTATACGATGGAAAAACTGTTGTATTTATATTGTATTTTATGCTTCTGGCGTTGACTTCTAAGGCACTAACTATTCGATCAGGTGGAGCGATGCCTCAGAGTTAAGTCTAGGATGCCCGAAACGCCGAAATGATCATTACTTTCACGCTTGTTGCAATTATTCCTGTTATAGGATGGAAAGACTGTTGCATTTTTATTGTATTTTATACTTCAGGCGTTGACTTCTAAGGACCTAACTATTCGGTCTGGTGGAGAAACGCCCTAGAGTGAAGCCTAGGTTGCTCGGAATGTAGAAATGAACATAACTTTCACACTGGTTGCAATTATTCGTTTTATACGATGGAAAAACTGTTGCATCTTTATCGTATTTTGTGCTTCTGACGTTGAGTTCTTAAGGCCGTAACTATTCGATCTGGTGTTGCAACGCCCTGGAGTGAAACCTAGGTTTGCCGGAACGTAGAAATGACCACTACTATCACACTGGTTGCAAATTATTCCTGCTATACGATGGAAAAACTGTTGTATTTATTTTGTATTTAATGCTTCGGGCGTTGACTTCTTAGGCCCAAACTACTCCATCTGGTGGAACAACGCCCTAGGGTGAAGTCTAGGTTGCCCGGAAAGTAGAAATGACCATAACTTTCACACTGGTAGCATTTATTCGTTTTACACGATGGAAAAACTGTTGTATTTATATTGTATTTAAGCTTCTGGCGTTGACTTCTGAGGCCGTTGCTATTCGGTGTGGTGGAAGAACGCCATAGAGTGAAGCCTAGGTAGCCCGGATCGTAGAAATGTCCATATCTTTCACACTGTTTGCAAATTGTGCGTTTTATACGATGGAAGAACTGTTTTATTTATTTTGTATTTCATGCTTCGGGCGTTGACTTCTAAGGCCCTAACTATTCGATCTGGTGGAGCTACGCCCTAGAGTGCAGCCTAGATTGCCCGGAACGTAGAAATGACCATAACTTTCACACTGGTTGCTATCATTCGTTTTATATGGTGGAAAAACTGTTGTATTTATATTGTATTTTATGCTTCTGGCGTTCACTTATTAGGCCCTAACTATTCGTTCTGGTGGAACAACGGCCTAGGGTGGAGCCTAGGTTGCCCGGAACGTAGAAATGACCATAACTTTTACACTGGTAGCAATCATTCGTTTTATACAATGGAAAAACTGTTCTATTTATTTTGTATTTAATGCTTCGGGCGTTGACTTCTAAGGCCCTAACTGTTTGATCTGGTGGAGCAACGATCTAGACTGAAGCCCAGGTTGCCTGGAACGTAGAAATGACCATCACTTTCACACGGGTTGCAATTATTCCTGTTATAGGATGGAAAGACTGTTGTATTTTTATTGCATTTTATGCTTCGGGCATTGACTTCTATGGCCCTAACTATTCAATCTGTTGGAGCAACGCCCTAGGGTGAAGCCTAGGTTGCCCTGAACGTAGAAATGACCATAACTTTCACACTGGTTGCAATTATTCGTTTTATACGATGGAAAAGCTGTTATATTTATATCGTGTTTTATGCTTCTGGCGTTGACTTCTTAGGCCCTAACTATACGATCAGGTGGAGCGATGCCTCAGAGTTAAGTCTAGGATGCCCGAAACGCCGAAATGATCATTACTTTCACGCTTGTTGCAATTATTCCTGTTATAGGATCGAAAGACTGTTGTATTTTTATTGTATTTTATACTTCAGGCTTTGACTTCTGATGCCGTAGCTATTCGATGTGGTGGAAGAAGGCCATACAGTGAAGCCTAGGTTGCCCGGAACGTAGAAATGACCATTACTTTCACACTGTTTGCAATTATTCCTTTTATACGATGGAAAAGCTGTTGTATTTATATCGTATTTTATGCTTCTGGCGTTGACTTCTAAGGACCTAACTATTCGGTCTGGTGGAGCAACGCCCTAGAGTGAAGCCTAGGTTGCTCGGAAAGTAGAAATGACCATAAGTTTCATACTGGTTGCAATTATTCGTTTTATACGATGGAAAAGCTGTTGTATTTATATTGTATTTTATGCTTCTGGCGTTGACTTCTAAGGCACTAACTATTCGATCCGGTGGAGCAACGCCCTAGAGTGAAGCCTAGGTTGCCCGGAACGTAGAATTGGCCATCACTTTCAAACTGGTTGCAATTATTCCTGTTATATGATGGAAACACTGTAGTATTTTTATTGCATGTTATGCTTCGGGCGTCGACTTCTAAGGACCTAACTATTCGATCTGGTAGAGCAACGCCCTAGAGTGAAGCCTAGGTTGCCCGGTACGTAGAAATGACCATAAGTTTCATACTGGTTGGGGTTATTCGTTTTATACGATGGAAAAACTGTTGTATTTATATTGTATTTTATGCTTCTGGCGTTCACTTCATAGGCCCTAACCATTCGATCTGGTGGTACCACGCCCTAGGGTGAAGCCTATGTTGCCCGGAACGTAGAAATGACCATAACTTTTTACTGGCAGCAATTATTCGTTTTATACAATGGAAAAACCGTTCTATTTATTTTGTATTTTATGCTTCGGGCGTTGACTTCTAAGGCCCTAACTGCTTGATCTGGTGGAGCACCGCCGTAGAGTGAAGCCTATGTTGCCCGGAACGTAGAAATGACCATAACTTTCACACTGGTTGCTATTATTCGTTTTATACGATGGAAAAACTGTTATATTTATATTGTATTTAAGCTTCTGGCGTTGACTTCTGAGGCCGATGCTATTCGATGTGGTGGAAGAACGCCATAGAGTGAAGCCTAGGTAGCCCGCATCGTAGAAATGTCCATATCTTTCACACTGTTTGCAATTTTTCGTTTTATACGATGGAAAAACTGTTTTATTTATTTTGTATTTTATGCTTCGGGCGTGGACTTCTAAGGCCCTAACTATTCGATCTGGTGGAGCAACGCCCTAGAGTGCAGCCTAGATTGCCCGGAACGTAGAAATGAACATAACTTTCACACTGGTTGCTATCATTCGTTTTATATGATGGAAAAACTGTTGTATTTATATTGTATTTTATGCTTCTGGCGTTCACTTCTTAGGCCCTAAATATTCGATCTGGTGGAACAACGGCCTAGGGTGAAGCCTAGGTTGCCCGGAACGTAGAAATGACCATAACTTTTACACTGGTTGCTATCTTTCGTTTTATACAATGGAAAAACTGTTCTATTTATTTTGTATTTAATGCTTCGGGCGTTGACTTCTAAGGCCCTAACTATTCCATCTGGTGGAGCAACGCCCTACAGTGCAGCCTAGATTGCCCGGAACGTAGAAATGACCTTAACTTTCACACTGGTTGCTATCATTCGTTTTATATGATGGAAAAACTGTTGTATTTATATTGTATTTTATGCTTCTGGCGTTCACTTATTAAGCCCTAACTATTCGTTCTGGTGGAACAACGCCCTAGGGTGAAGCCTAGGGTGCCCGGAACGTAGAAATGACCATAGCTTTCACACTGGCAGCAATTATTCGTTTTATACAATGGAAAAACCGTTCTATTTATTTTGTATTTTATGCCTCGGCGTTGACTTCTAAGGCCCTAACTGTTTGATCTGGTGGAGCATCGCCGTAGAGTGAAGCCTAGGTTGCCCGGAACGTAGAAATGACCATAGCTTTCACACTGGTTGCTATTATTCGTTTTATACGATGGAAAAACTGTTATACTTATATTGTATTTAAGCTTCTGGCGTTGACTTCTGAGGCTGTTGCTATTCGATGTGGTGGAAGAACGCCATAGGGTGAAGCCTAGGTAGCCCGGATCGTAGAAATGTCCATATCTTTCACACTGTTTGCAATTTTTCGTTTTATACGATGGAAAAACTGTTTTATTTATTTTGTATTTTATGCTTCGGACGTTGACTTCTAAGGCCCTAACTATTCGATCTAGTGGAGCAACGCCCTAGAGTGCAGCCTAGGTTGCCCGGAACGTAGAAATGACCATAACTTTCACACTGGGTGCTATCATTCGTTTTATATGATGGAAAAACTGTTGTATTTATATTGTATTTTATGCTTCTGGCGTTCACTTCTTAGGCCCTAACTACTCGTTCTGGTGGAACAACGGCCTAGGATGAAGTCTAGGTTGCCCGGAACGTAGAAATGACCATAACTTTTACACTGGTAGCAATTATTCGTTTTATACAATGGAAAAACTGTTCTATTTATTTTGTATTTAATGCTTCGGGCGTTGACTTCTAAGGCCCTAACTGCTTGATCTGGTGGAGCAACGCCCTAGAGTGATGCCTAGGTTGCCTGGAGCGTAGAAATGACCATCACTTTCACACTGTTTGCAATAATTCCTTTTATACGATGGAAAAGCTGTTGTATTTATTTCGTATTTTATGCTTCGGGCGTTGACTTCTAAGGCCCTAACTATTCGATCTGGTAGAACAACGCCCTAGGGTAAAGCCAAGATTGCGCGGAACGTAGAAATGACCATAACTTTCACACTGGTTGCTATCATTCGTTTTATATGATGAAAAAACTGATGGATTTATATTGTATTTTATGCTTCTGTCGTTCACTTCTTAGGCCCTAACTATTCGATCTGGTGGAGCAACGGCCCAGGGTGAAGCCTAGGTTTCCCGGAACGTAGAAATGACCATAACTTTCATACTGGTTGCAATGATTCGTTTTATATGGTGGAAAAACTGTTGTATTTATATTGTGTTTTATGCTTCTGGCGTTGACTTCTAAGGCCCTAACTATTCGATCAGGTGGAGTAACGCCCTAGAGTGATGCCTAGGTTGCTCGAAATGTTGAAATGACCATAACTTTCACACTGGTTGTAATTATTCGTTTTATACGATGGAAACGCTGTTGTATTTATATCGTATTTTATACTTCAGGCGTTGACTTCTAAGGCACTAACTATTCGATCCGGTGGAGCAACGCCCTAGAGTGAACCCTAGGTTGCCCGGAACGTAGAATTGGCCATCACTTTCAAACTGGTTGCAATTAGTCATGCTATACAATGGAAAAATTGTTGTATTTATACTGTATTTTATGCTTCTGGCGTTGACTTCTAAGGCCGTAGCTATTCGATGTGGTGGAGGAACGCCCTACAGTGAAGCCTATGTTGCCCGGAACGTAGAAATGACCATCACTTTCAAACTGGTTGCAATTATTCCTGTTACATGATGGAAAAACTGTTGTATTTTTATTGCATTTTATGCTTCGGGCATTGACTTCTAAGGTCCTAACTATTCAATCTGTTGGAGCAACGCCCTAGGGTGAAGCCTAGGTTGCCCGGAAAGTAGAAATGACAATAACTTTCACACTGGTTGCAATTATTCGTTTTATACGATGGAAAAGGTGTTGCATCTTTATTGTATTTTATGCTTCTGTCGTTGACGTCTAAGGCCGTAGCTATTAGATGTGGTGGAGCAACGCACTAGGGTGACGCCTAGGTTGACCGGAACGTAGAAATGACCATTACTATCGCAATGTTTGCATTTATTCATTTTATACGTTGGAAAAACTGCTGTACTTATATTGTATTTTATGCTTTTGGCGTTGACCTCTTATGCCATAGCTACACCATCTGGTGGAGCAACGCCCTAGGGTGAAGCCTAGGTTGCCCGGAACGTAGAAATGGAAATAACTTTCACACCGGTAGCAATTATTCGTTTCATACGATGGAAAAACAGTTCTATTTATTTTGTATTTTATGCTTCGGCCGTTGACTTCTAAGGCGCTAACTATTCGATCTGTTGGAGCAACGCCCTAGGGTGAAGCCTAGGTTGCCCGGAATGAAGAAATGACCATACCTTTCATTCTGGTTGCAATTATTTGTTTTATACGATGGCAAAGCTGTTGTATTTATACCGTACTTTATGCTTCTGGCGTTGACTTCTTATGCCCTAACTATTCCATCTGATGGAACAACGCCCTAGGGTGAAGCCTAGGTTGTCAGAAACGTAGAAATGACCACTACTTTCACACTGTTTGCAATTATTCATTTTATACGATGGAAAAGCTGTTGTATTTATATTGTATTTTATGCTTCTGGCGCTGACTTCTAGGGCACTAACTATTCGATCTGGTGGAGCAGCGCCCTAGGGTGAAGCCTAGGTTGCCCGGAACGTAGAAATGACCATCACTTTCAAACTGGTTGCAATTAATCCTTTTATACGATGGAAAAACTGTTGTATTTATATTGTATTTTATGCTTCTGGCGTTCACTTCTTAGGCCCTAACTATTCGATCTGGTGGAGCAACGCCCTAGAGTGAAGCCGAGGTTGCCCGGAACGTAGAAATGACCATCTCTTTCAAACTGGTTGCAATTATTCCGGTTATATGATGGAAAAACTGTTGTATTTTTATTGCATTTTATGCTTCGGGCATTGACTTCTAAGGCCCTAACTATTCAATCTGTTCGAGCAACGCCCTAGGGTGTAGCCTAAGTTACCCGGAAAGTAGAAATGACCATCATTTTCACACTGGTTGCTATTATTCGTTTTATATGATGGAAGAACTGTTGTATTTATATTGTATTTTATGCTGCTGGCGTTCACTTCTTAGGCCCTAACTAGTCGATCTGGTGGAACAACGCCCTGGGGTGAAGCCTAGGTTGCCCGGAACGTAGAAATGACCATAACTTTCACACTGGTTGCTATTATTCGTTTTATGCGATGGAAAAACTGTTATATTTATATTGTATTTTATGCTTCTGGCGTTGCCTTCTTAGGCCCTAACTGTTCGATCTGGTGCAACAACGCCCTAGAGTGAAGCCTAGGTTACCCGGAACGTAGAAATGACCACTACTTTCACACTGTTTGCAATTATTCATTTTATACGATGGAAAAGCTGTTGTATTTATATTGTATTTTATGCTTCTGGCGCTGACTTCTAGGGCACTAACTATTCGATCTGGTGGAGCAGCGCCCTAGGGTGAAGCCTAGGTTGCCCGGAACGTAGAAATGACCATCACTTTCAAACTGGTTGCAATTATTCATTTAATATGATGGAAAAGCTGTTGTATTTATATCGTATTTTATGCTTCGCGAGTTGACTACTTAGCCCCTAACATTTCGATCTGGTGGAGCAACGCCGTACAGTGAAGCCTAGGTTGCCCGGAACGTAGATATGACCATAACCTTCACACAGGTTGCAATTATTCGTTTTACACGGTGTAAAGGCTGTTGTGTTCATTTTGTATTTTACTTTTCTGGTGTTGACTTCTTAGGCCCTAACTATCCGATCTGGAGGAACAACGCCGTAGAGTGAAGCCTAGGTTGCCCGGAACGTAGAAATGACCATTACTTTCACACTGTTTGCAATTATTCCTTTTATACGATGGAAAAGCTGTTGTATTTATATCGTATTTTATGCTCCTGGCGTTGACTTGTAAGGACCTAACTATTCGATCTGGTGGAGCAACGCCCTAGAGTGAAGCCTAGGTTGCCGGAAACGTAGAAATGACCATTACCTTCACAATGTTTGCAATCATTCATTTTATACGATGGAAAAACTGTTGTACTTATATTGCATTTTATGCTTCGGGCGCTGACTTCTAAGGCCCTAACTATTCGATCTGGTGGAGCAACGCCCTAGAGTGAAGCCTAGGTTGCCCGGAACGTAGAAATGACCAGAACTTTCACACTGGTTGCTATTATTCGTTTTATTCGATGGAAAAACTGTTATATATATATTGTATTTTATGCTTCTGGCGTTGACTTCTTAGGACCAAACTTTTCGATCTGGTGGAACAACGCCCTAGAGTGAAGCCTAGGTTGCCCGGAACGTAGAAATAACCACAACTTTCATCCTTGCTGCAATTATTCGTTTTATACGACGGAAAAACTGTTATATTTATATTGTATTTTATGCTTCTGGCGTTGACTTCTTAGGCCCTAACTATTCGATCTGGTGGAACGACGCCCTAGAGTGAAGCCTAGGTTGCCCAGAACGTAGAAGTGACCATGACTTTCACACTGGTTGCAATTATTCCTGTTATACGATGGAAAAACACTTGTATATTTATTGTATTTTATGCTTCGGGCGTTGACTTCTACGGCCCTACCTATTCGATTTGGTGGAGCAACACCCTACAGTGAAGCCTAGATTGTTAGAAACGTAGAAATCAACATAACTTTCACACTGGTAGCAATTATTCGTTTTATACAATGGAAAAACTGTACTATTTATTTTGTATTTTATGCTTCGGGCATTGACTTCTAAGGCCCTAACTATTCGATCTGGTGGAACAACGCCCTAGAGTGAAGCCTAGGTTGCCGGGAACGTAGAAATGACCAGAACTTTCACACTGGTTGCTATTATTCGTTTTATACGATGGAAAAGCTGTTATATTTATATTGTATTTTATGCTTCTGGCGTTGGCTTCTAAGGCCGTAGCTATTCGATGTGGTGGAGCAACGCCCTAGAGTGAAGCCTAGGTTGCCCGGTACGTAGAAATGCCCA
This sequence comes from Calliopsis andreniformis, assembly GCF_051401765.1. NCBI lineage: Eukaryota > Metazoa > Arthropoda > Insecta > Hymenoptera > Andrenidae > Calliopsis > Calliopsis andreniformis. The sequence continues at coordinate 7,222,408 of NC_135072.1, forward strand.
TTACTTTCACACTGGTTGCAATTACTAGTTTTATACGATGGAAAAACTGTTCTACTTATTTTGAATTTTATGCTTCGGGCGTTGACTTCTAAGGCCCTAACTATTCAATCTGTTGGAGCAACGCCCTAGGGTGAAGCCTAGGTTGCCCGGAAAGTAGAAATAACCACAACTTTCATAATTGTTGCAAATATTCGTTTTATACGATGGAAAAACTGTTATATTTATATTGTATTTTATGCATCTGGCGTTGACTTCTTAGGCCCTAACTACCCGATCTGGTGGAGCGACGCCCTAGAGTGAAGCCTAGGTTGCCCAGAACGTAGAAATGACCATCACTTTCACACTGGTTGCAATTATTCCTGTTATACGATGGAAATACTCTTGTATATTTATTGTATTTCATGCTTCGGGCCTTGACTTCTATGGCCCTACCTATTCGATTTGGTGGAGCAACACCCTACAGTGAAGACTAAGTTGTCAGAAACTTAGAAGTGAACATAACTTCCACACTGGTTGCTATTATTCGTTTTATACGATGGAAAAACTGTTCTATTTATTTTGTATTTTATGCTTTGGGCGTTGACTTCTAAGGCCCTAACTACTCGATCTGGTGGAGCAACGCACTAGAGTGAAGCCTATGTTGGCCGGAACGTAGAAATCAACATAACTTTCACACTGGTAGCAATTATTCGTTTTATACAATGGAAAAACCGTTCTATTTATTTTGTATTTTATGCTTCGTACATTGACTTCTATGGCCCTACCTATTCGATCTAGTGGAGCAACACCCTACAGTCGAGCCTAGGTTGCCCGGAACGTAGAAATGACCATAACATTCACACCGGTTGCAATTATTCATGCTATACGATGGAAAAACTGTTGCATTTTTATTGTATTTTATGCTTCTAGCGTTGACTTCTAAGGCCGTAGCTATTCGATGTGGTGGAGCAACGACCTAGAGGGAAGCCTAGGTTGTCCGGAACGTAGAAAAGTCCATAACTTTCATACTTGTTGCAATTATTCGTTTTATACGATGGAAAAACTGTTGTATTTATATTGTATTTTATGCTTCTGGCGCTGACTTCTAGGGCACTAACTATTCGATCTGGTGGAGCAGCGCCCTATGGTGACGCCCAGGTTGCCCGGAACGTAGAAATGACCATTACTTTTCCACTGGTTTCAATTATTCGTTTTATACGATGGAAAAACTGTTGCATCTTTATTGTATTTTATGCCTCTGGCGTTGACTTCTAAGGGCCTAACTATTCGATCTGGTGGAGCAACGCCCTAGAGTGAAGTCTAGGTTACCCGGCACGAAGAAATGACCATAACTTTCACACTGGTGGCAATTATTCGTTTTATACAATGGAAAAACTGTTCTATTTATTTTGTAGTTTATGCTTCGGGCGTTGACTTCTAAGGCCCTAACTATTCGATCTGGTGGTGCAACGCCCTAGAGTGAGGCCTAGGTTGCCGGGAACGTAGAAATGACCATAACTTTCACACTGGTTGCTATTATACGTTCTATACGATGGAAAAACTGTTACATTTATATTGTATCTTATGCTTCTGGCGTTGACTTCTTAGGCCCTAACAATTCGGTCTGGTGGAACAACGCCCTAGAGTGAAGCCTAGGTTGCCTGGAACGTACAAATGACCATCACCTTCACACGGGTTGCAATTATTCCTGTTACAGGATGGAAAGACTGTTGTATTTTTATTGTATTTTATGCTTCAGGCGTTGACGTATGAGGCCGTAGCTATTCGATGTGGTGGAAGAACGCCATAGAGTGAAGCCTCGGTTGCCCGGAACGTAGAAATGACCATAACTTTCATACTGGTTGCAATTATTTGTTTTATACGATGGAAAAGCTGTTGTATTTATATTGTATTTTATGCTTCTGGCGCTGACTTCTAGGGCACTAACTATTCGATCTGGTGGAGCAGCGCCCTAGGGTGAAGCCTAGGTTGCCCGGAACGTAGAAATGACCATCACTTTCAAACTGGTTGCAATTATTCATTTAATATGATGGAAAAGCTGTTGTATTTATATCGTATTTTATGCTTCGCGCGTTGACTACTTAGCCCCTAACATTTCGATCTGGTGGAGCAACGCCGTACAGTGAAGCCTAGGTTGCCCGGAACGTAGATATGACCATAACCTTCACACAGGTTGCAATTATTCGTTTTACACGGTGTAAAGGCTGTTGTGTTCATTTTGTATTTTACTTTTCTGGTGTTGACTTCTTAGGCCCTAACTATCCGATCTGGAGGAACAACGCCGTAGAGTGAAGCCTAGGTTGCCCGGAACGTAGAAATGACCATTACTTTCACACTGTTTGCAATTATTCCTTTTATACGATGGAAAAGCTGTTGTATTTATATCGTATTTTATGCTCCTGGCGTTGACTTGTAAGGACCTAACTATTCGATCTGGTGGAGCAACGCCCTAGAGTGAAGCCTAGGTTGCCGGAAACGTAGAAATGACCAATACCTTCACAATGTTTGCAATGATTCATTTTATACGATGGAAAAACTGTTGTACTTATATTGCATTTTATGCTTCGCGCGCTGACTTCTAAGGCCCTAACTATTCGATCTGGTGGAGCAACGCCCTAGAGTGAAGCCTAGGTTGCCCGGAACGTAGAAATGACCAGAACTTTCACACTGGTTGCTATTATTCGTTTTATTCGATGGAAAAACTGTTATATATATATTGTATTTTATGCTTCTGGCGTTGACTTCTTAGGACCAAACTTTTCGATCTGGTGGAACAACGCCCTAGAGTGAAGCCTAGGTTGCCCGGAACGTAGAAATAACCACAACTTTCATCCTTGCTGCAATTATTCGTTTTATACGATGGAAAAACTGTTATATTTATATTGTATTTTATGCTTCTGGCGTTGACTTCTTAGGCCCTAACTATTCGATCTGGTGGAACGACGCCCTAGAGTGAAGCCTCGGTTGCCCAGAACGTAGAAGTGACCATGACTTTCACACTGGTTGCAATTATTCCTGTTATACGATGGAAAAACACTTGTATATTTATTGTATTTTATGCTTCGGGCGTTGACTTCTACGGCCCTACCTATTCGATTTGGTGGAGCAACACCCTACAGTGAAGCCTAGATTGTTAGAAACGTAGAAATCAACATAACTTTCACACTGGTAGCAATTATTCGTTTTATACAATGGAAAAACTGTACTATTTATTTTGTATTTTATGCTTCGGGCATTGACTTCTAAGGCCCTAACTATTCGATCTGGTGGAACAACGCCCTAGAGTGAAGCCTAGGTTGCCGGGAACGTAGAAATGACCAGAACTTTCACACTGGTTGCTATTATTCGTTTTACACGATGGAAAAGCTGTTATATTTATATTGTATTTTATGCTTCTGGCGTTGACTTCTTAGGCCCTAACTTTTCGATCTGGTGGAACAACGCCCTAGAGTTAAGTCTAGGATGCCCGAAACGTCGAAATGATCGTTACTTTCGCACTGGTTGCAATTAGTCATGCTATACAATGGAAAAGCTGTTGTATTTATACTGTATTATATGCTTCTGGCGTTGACTTCTAAGGCCGTAGCTATTCGATGTGGTGGAGCAACGCCCTAGAGTGAAGCCTAGGTTGCCCGGTACGTAGAAATGCCCATTACTTTCACACTGGTTGCAATTACTAGTTTTATACGATGGAAAAACTGTTCTACTTATTTTGAATTTTATGCTTCGGGCGTTGACTTCTAAGGCCCTAACTATTCAATCTGTTGGAGCAACGCCCTAGGGTGAAGCCTAGGTTGCCCGGAAAGTAGAAATAACCACAACTTTCATAATTGTTGCAAATATTCGTTTTATACGATGGAAAAACTGTTATATTTATATTGTATTTTATGCATCTGGCGTTGACTTCTTAGGCCCTAACTACCCGATCTGGTGGAGCGACGCCCTAGAGTGAAGCCTAGGTTGCCCAGAACGTAGAAATGACCATCACTTTCACACTGGTTGCAATTATTCCTGTTATACGATGGAAATACTCTTGTATATTTATTGTATTTCATGCTTCGGGCCTTGACTTCTATGGCCCTACCTATTCGATTTGGTGGAGCAACACCCTACAGTGAAGACTAAGTTGTCAGAAACTTAGAAGTGAACATAACTTCCACACTGGTTGCTATTATTCGTTTTATACGATGGAAAAACTGTTCTATTTATTTTGTATTTTATGCTTTGGGCGTTGACTTCTAAGGCCCTAACTACTCGATCTGGTGGAGCAACGCACTAGAGTGAAGCCTATGTTGGCCGGAACGTAGAAATCAACATAACTTTCACACTGGTAGCAATTATTCGTTTTATACAATGGAAAAACCGTTCTATTTATTTTGTATTTTATGCTTCGTACGTTGACTTCTATGGCCCTACCTATTCGATCTAGTGGAGCAACACCCTACAGTCGAGCCTAGGTTGCCCGGAACGTAGAAATGACCATAACATTCACACCGGTTGCAATTATTCATGCTATACGATGGAAAAACTGTTGCATTTTTATTGTATTTTATGCTTCTAGCGTTGACTTCTAAGGCCGTAGCTATTCGATGTGGTGGAGCAACGACCTAGAGGGAAGCCTAGGTTGTCCGGAACGTAGAAAAGTCCATAACTTTCATACTTGTTGCAATTATTCATTTTATACGATGGAAAAACTGTTGTATTTATATTGTATTTTATGCTTCTGGCGCTGACTTCTAGGGCACTAACTATTCGATCTGGTGGAGCAGCGCCCTATGGTGACGCCCAGGTTGCCCGGAACGTAGAAATGACCATTACTTTTCCACTGGTTTCAATTATTCGTTTTATACGATGGAAAAACTGTTGCATCTTTATTGTATTTTATGCCTCTGGCGTTGACTTCTAAGGGCCTAACTATTCGATCTGGTGGAGCAACGCCCTAGAGTGAAGTCTAGGTTACCCGGCACGTAGAAATGACCATAACTTTCACACTGGTGGCAATTATTCGTTTTATACAATGGAAAAACTGTTCTATTTATTTTGTAGTTTATGCTTCGGGCGTTGACTTCTAAGGCCCTAACTATTCGATCTGGTGGTGCAACGCCCTAGAGTGAGGCCTAGGTTGCCGGGAACGTAGAAATGACCATAACTTTCACACTGGTTGCTATTATACGTTCTATACGATGGAAAAACTGTTACATTTATATTGTATCTTATGCTTCTGGCGTTGACTTCTTAGGCCCTAACAATTCGGTCTGGTGGAACAACGCCCTAGAGTGAAGCCTAGGTTGCCTGGAACGTACAAATGACCATCACCTTCACACGGGTTGCAATTATTCCTGTTACAGGATGGAAAGACTGTTGTATTTTTATTGTATTTTATGCTTCAGGCGTTGACGTATGAGGCCGTAGCTATTCGATGTGGTGGAAGAACGCCATAGAGTGAAGCCTCGGTTGCCCGGAACGTAGAAATGACCATAACTTTCATACTGGTTGCAATTATTTGTTTTATACGACGGAGAAGCTGTTGTATTGATACCGTATTTTATGCTTTGGGCGTTGACTTCTAAGGCCCTAACTATTCAATCTGTTGGAGCAACGCCCTAGGGTGAAGCCTAGGTTGCCCGGAACGTAGAAATGACCATCACTTTCAAACTGGTTGCAATTAATCCTTTTATACGATGGAAAAACTGTTGTATTTTTATTGCATTTTATGCTTCCGGCGTTGACTTCTAAGGCCCCAACTATCCAATCTGTTGGAGCAACGCCCTAGGGTGAAACCTAGGTTGCCCGGAAAGTAGGAATGACCATCACTTTCAAACCGGTTGCAATTAATCCTTTTATACGATGGAAAAAATGTTCTATTTTTATTGCATTTTATGCTTCCGGCGTTGACTTCTAAGGCCGTAACTATTCAATCTGCTGGGTCAACGCTCTAGAGTGAAGCCTAGGTTGCCCGGAACGTAGAAATGACCATAACTATCACACTGGTTGCTATTATTCGTTTTATACGATGGAAAAACTGTTATATTTATATTGTATTTTATGCTTCTGGCGTTGACTTCTTAGGCCCTAACTATTCAATCTGGTGGAACAACGCCCTAGAGTGAAGCCTAGGTTGCCTATAACGTAGAAATGACCATCACTTTCCCAAGGGTTGCAATTATTCCTGTTATAGGATGGAAAGACGGTTGTATTTTTATTGTATTTTATACTTCAGGCGTTGACTTCTGAGGCCGTAGCTATCCGATGTGGTGGAACAACGCCCTGTGGTGAAGCCTAGGTTGCCCCGAACGTAGAAATGACCATAACTTTGACACTGGTTGCTATTATCCGTTTTATACGATGGAAAAACTGTTATATTTATATTGTATTTTATGCTTCTGGCGTTGCGTTCTTAGGACCTAACTGTTCGATCTATTGCAACAACGCCCTAGAGTGAAGCCTAGGTTACCCGGAACGTAGAAATGACCATAACTTTGACACTGGTTGCTATTATTCATTTTATACGATGTAAAAGCTGTTGTATTGATATTGTATTTTATGCTTCTGCCGTTGACTTCTAAGGCCGTAGCTGTTAGCTGTGGTGGAGCTACGCCCTACAGTGACGCTCAGGTTGCCCGGAACGTAGAAATGACCATTAATTTCACAATGTTTGCAATTATTCATTTTATACAATGGAAAAACGGTTGTACTTATATTGTGTTTTGTTCTTCTGGCGTTGAATTCCAAGTCCCTAACTATTCGATCTGGTGGAATAACGCCCTGGGGTGAAGCCTAGGTTGCCGAGAACGTAGAAATGACCATAACTTTCACACTGGTCGCTATTATTCGTTTTATACGATGGAGAAACTGTTATATTTATATTGTGTTTTATGCTTCTGGGGTTGCCCTCTTAGGCCCTAGCTGTTCGATCTGGTGGAACAACGCCATAGAGTGAAGCCTAGGTTGCCCGGAACGTAGAAATGTCCATAACTTTCACACTGGTTGCTATTATTCGTTCTATACGATGGAAAAACTGTTATATTTATATTGTATCTTATGCTTCTGGCGTTGACTTCTTAGGCCCTAACAATTCGGTCTGGTGGAACAACGCCCTAGAGTGAAGCCTAGGTTGCCTGGAACGTACAAATGACCATCACCTTCACACGGGTTGCAATTATTCCTGTTACAGGATGGAAAGACTGTTGTATTTTTATTGTATTTTATGCTTCAGGCGTTGACGTATGAGGCCGTAGCTATTCGATGTGGTGGAAGAACGCCATAGAGTGATGCCTCGGTTGCCCGGAACGTAGAAATGACCATAACTTTCATACTGGTGGCAATTATTCGTTCTATATGATGGAAAAACTGTTGTATTTATATTGTATTTTATGCTGCTGGCGTTCACTTCTTAGGCCCTAACTATTCGATCTGGTAGAACAACGCCCTGGGGTGAAGCCTAGGTTGCCCGCAACGTAGAAATGACCATAACTTTGGCACTGGCTGCTATTATTCGTTTTATACGATGGAAAAACTGTTGTATTTATATTGTGTTTTATGCTTCTGGCGTGGACTTCTACGGCACAAACTATTCGATCTGGTGGAGCAACGCCCTAGAGTGAAGCCTATGTTGCCCGGAACGTAGAAATGACCATCACTTTCAAACTGGTTGCAATTATTCCTGTTATATGATGGAAAAACTGTTGTATTTTTATTGCATTTTATGCTTCGGGCATTGACTTCTAAGGTCCTAACTATTCAATCTGTTGGAGCAACGCCCTAGGGTGAAGCCTAGGTTGCCCGGAAAGTAGAAATGACAATAACTTTCACACTGGTTGCAATTATTCGTTTTATACGATGGAAAAGCTGTTGCATCTTTATTGTATTTTATGCTTCTGTCGTTGACGTCTAAGGCCGTAGCTATTAGATGTGGTGGAGCAACGCACTAGGGTGACGCCTAGGTTGACCGGAACGTAGAAATGACCATTACTATCGCAATGTTTGCATTTATCCATTTTATACGTTGGAAAAACTGCTGTACTTATATTGTATTTTATGCTTTTGGCGTTGACCTCTTATGCCATAGCTACGCCATCTGGTGGAGCAACGCCCTAGGGTGAAGCCTAGGTTGCCCGGAACGTAGAAATGGAAATAACTTTCACACCGGTAGCAATTATTCGTTTTATACGATGGAAAAACAGTTCTATTTATTTTGTATTTTATGCTTCGGCCGTTGACTTCTAAGGCCCTAACTATTCGATCTGTTGGAGCAACGCCCTAGGGTGAGGCCTAGGTTGCCCGGAATGTAGAAATGACCATACCTTTCATTCTGGTTGCAATTATTTGTTTTATACGATGGCAAAGCTGTTGTATTTATACCGTACTTTATGCTTCTGGCGTTGACTTCTTATGCCCTAACTATTCCATCTGATGGAACAACGCCCTAGGGTGAAGCCTAGGTTGTCAGAAACGTAGAAATGAACATAACTTTCACACTGGTAGCAATTATTCGTTTTATACGATGGAAAAACTGTGCTATTTATTTTGTATTTTATGCTTCGGGCGTTGACTTCTAAGGCCCTAACTATTCGATCTGGTGGAGCAACGCCCTAGAGTGAAGCCTAGGTTGGCCGGAACGTAGAAATGACCAGAACATTCACACTGGTTGCTATTATTCCTGTTATACGATGGAAAAACTGTTATATTTATATTGTACTTTATGCTTCTGGCGTTGACTTCTTAGGCCCTAAGTGTTCGATCTGGTGGAGCAACGCCCTAGAGTGAAGCCTAGGTTGCCCGGAACGTAGAAATGATCATCACTTTCAAACTGGTTGCAATTAATCCTTTTATACGATGGAAAAACTGTTGTATTTATATTGCATTTTATGCTTCGGGCGTAGACTTCTATGGCCCTACCTATTCGATCTGGTGGAGCAACACCCTACAGTGAAGCCTAGGTTGCCCGGAACGTAGATATGACCATAACCTTCACACAGGTTGCAATTATTCGTTTTCTACGATGGAAAAGCTGTTGTATTTAAATTGTATTTTATGCTTCCGGTGTTGACTTCTTAGACCCTAACTCTTCGACCTGGTGGAGCAACGCCTCAGAGTTAAGTCCAGGATGCCCGAAACGTCGAAATGATCGTTACTTTCGCACTGGTTGCAATTAGTCATGCTGTACAATGGAAAAATTGTTGTATTTATACTGTCTTTTATGCTTCTGGCGTTGACTTCTAAGGCCGTAGCTATTCGATGTGGTGGAGCAACGCCCTACAGTGAAGCCTAGGTTGTCCGGAACGTAGAAATGATCATCACTTTCAAACTGGTTGCAATTAATCCTTTTATACGATGGAAAAACTGTTGTATTTATATTGCAGTTTATGCTTCGGGCGTAGACTTCTAAGGCACTAACTATTAGATCTGGTGGAGCAACGCCCCAGAGTGAAGCCGAGGTTGCCCGGAACGTAGAAATGACCATCACTTTCAAACTGGTTGCAATTATTCCGGTTATATGATGGAAAGACTGTTGCATTTTTATTGCATTTTATGCTTCGGGCATTGACTTCTAAGGCCCGAACTATTCAATCTGTTGGAGCAACGCCCTAGGGTGTTGCCTAGGTTGCCCGCAAAGTAGAAATGACCACATCTTTCATACTGGTTGCAATTACTCGTTTTATATGATGGAAAAACTGTTGTATTTATATTGTATTTTATGCTTCTGGCGTTCACTTCTTAGGCCCTAACTATTCGATCTGGTGGAACAAGGCCCTAGGGTGAAGCCTAGGTTGCCCGGAACGTAGAAATGATCATAACTATCACACTGGTAGCAATTATTCCTGTTATACGATGGAAAAACTGTTGTACTTATATTGTATTTTATTCTTATGGCGTTGAATTCTAAGTCCCTAGCTATGCGATCTGGTTGAGCAACGCCCTAGAGTGAAACCTAGGTTGCCCGGAACGTAGAAATTACCATAACTATCACACTGGTTGCTATTATTCGTTTTATACGATGGAAAAACTGTTATATTTATATTGTATTTTATGCTTCTGGCGTTGACTTCTTAGGCCCTAGCTATTCAATCTGGTGGAACAACGCCCTAGAGTGAAGCCTAGGTTGCCTATAACGTAGAAATGACCATCACTTTCCCAAGGGTTGCAATTATTCCTGTTATAGGATGGAAAGACGGTTGTATTTTTATTGTATTTTATACTTCAGGCGTTGACTTCTGGGGCCGTAGCTATTCGATGTGGTGGAACAACGCCCTGTGGTGAAGCCTAGGTTGCCCCGAACGTAGAAATGACCATAACTTTGACACTGGTTGCAATTATTCGTTTTATACGATGGAAAAGCTGTTGCATCTTTATTGTATTTTATGCTTCTGTCGTTGACGTCTAAGGCCGTAGCTATTAGATGTGGTGGAGCAACGCACTAGGGTGACGCCTAGGTTGACCGGAACGTAGAAATGACCATTACTATCGCACTGTTTGCATTTATTCATTTAATACGTTGGAAAAACTGCTGTACTTATATTGTATTTTATGCTTTTGGCGTTGACCTCTAATGCCATAGCTACACCATCTGGTGGAGCAGCGCCCTAGGGTGAAGCCTAGGTTGCCCGGAACGTAGAAATGGAAATAACTTTCACACCGGTAGCAATTATTCGTTTTATACGATGGAAAAACAGTTCTATTTATTTTGTATTTTATGCTTCGGCCGTTGACTTCTAAGGCCCTAACTATTCGATCTGTTGGAGCAACGCCCTAGGGTGAAGCCTAGGTTGCCCGGAATGTAGAAATGACCATACCTTTCATTCTGCTTGCAATTATTTGTTTTATACGATGGCAAAGCTGTTGTATTTATACCGTACTTTATGCTTCTGGCGTTGACTTCTTATGCCCTAACTATTCCATCTGATGGAACAACGCCCTACGGTGAAGCCTAGGTTGTCAGAAACGTAGAAATGAACATAACTTTCACACTGGTAGCAATTATTCGTTTTATACGATGGAAAAACTGTGCTATTTATTTTGTATTTTATGCTTCGGGCGTTGACTTCTAAGGCCCTAACTATTCGATCTGGTGGAGCAACGCCCTAGAGTGAAGCCTAGGTTGGCCGGAACGTAGAAATGACCAGAACTTTCACACTGGTTGCTATTATTCCTGTTATACGATGGAAAAACTGTTATATTTATATTGTACTTTATGCTTCTGGCGTTGACTTCTTAGGCCCTAAGTGTTCGATCTGGTGGAGCAACGCCCTAGAGTGAAGCCTAGGTTGCCCGGAACGTAGAAATGATCATCACTTTCAAACTGGTTGCAATTAATCCTTTTATACGATGGAAAAACTGTTGTATTTATATTGCATTTTATGCTTCGGGCGTAGACTTCTATGGCCCTAACTATTCAATCTGTTGGAGCAACGCCCTAGTGTGAAGCCTAGGTTGCCCGGAAAGTAGAAATGACCATCACTTTCACACTGGTTGCAATTATTCCTGTTATACGATGGAAAAACTCTTATATATTTATTGTATTTTATGCTTCGGGCGTTGACTTCCATGGCCCTACCTATTCGATTTGGTGGAGCAACACACTACAGTGAAGCCTAGGTTGTCAGAAACGTAGAAATGAACATAACTTTCACACTGGTTGCTATTAATCCTTTTATACGATGGAAAAACTGTTGTATTTATATTGCATTTTATGCTTCGGGCGTAGACTTCTAAGTCCCTAACTATTCGATCTGGTGGAGCAACGCACTAGAGTGAAGCCTAGGTTGCTTGGAATGTAGAAATGACCATCACTTTCACACTGGTTGCAATTATTCCTGTTATACGATGGAAAAACTCTTATATATTTATTGTATTTTATGCTTCGGGCGTTGACTTCCATGGCCCTAACTCTTCGACCTGGTGGAGCAACGCCTCAGAGTTAAGTCCAGGATGCCCGAAACGTCGAAATGATCTTTACTTTCGCACTGGTTGCAATTAGTCATGCTATACAATGGAAAAATTGTTGTATTTATACTGTATTTTACGCTTCTGGCGTTGACTTCTAAGGCCGTAGCTATTCGATGTGGTGGAGCAACGCCCTACAGTGAAGCCTAGGTTGTCCGGAACGTAGAAATGATCATCACTTTCAAACTGGTTGCAATTAATCCTTTTATACGATGGAAAAACTGTTGTATTTATATTGCATTTTATGCTTCGGGCGTAGACTTCTATGGCCCTACCTATTCGATCTGGTGGAACAATACCCTACAGTGAAGCCTAGGTTGCCCGGAACGTAGAAATGCCCATTACTTTCATACTGGTTGCAATTATTAGTTTTATACCGTGGAAAAACTGTTCTATTTATTTTGTATTTTATGCTTCGGGCGTTGACTTCTAAGGCCCTAACTGTTCAATCTGTTGGATCAACGCCCTAGGGTGAAGCCTATGTTGTCCGGAAAGTAGAAATGACCATACCTTTCATACTGGTTGCAATTATTTGTTTTATACGACGGAGAAGCTGTTGTATTGATACCGTATTTTATGCTTTGGGCGTTGACTTCTAAGGCCCTAACTATTCAATCTGTTGGAGCAACGCCCTAGGGTGAAGCCTAGGTTGCCCGGAAAGTAGAAATAACCACAACTTTCATACTTGTTGCAATTATTCGTTTTATACGATGGAAAAACTGTTATATTTATATTGTATTTTATGCTTCTTGCGTTGACTTCTTAGGCCCTAACTATTCGATCTGTCGGAACAACGCCCTAGAGTGAAGCCTAGGTAGCCCAGAACGTAGAAATGACCATCACTTTCACACTGGTTGCAATTATTCCTGTTATACGATGGAAAAACTCTTATATATTTATTGTATTTTATGCTTCGGGCGTTGACTTCCATGGCCCTACCTATTCGATTTGGTGGAGCAACACACTACAGTGAAGCCTAGGTTGTCAGAAACGTAGAAATGAACATAACTTTCACACTGGTAGCAATTATTCGTTTTATACAATGGAAAAACTGTTCTATTTATTTTGTATTTTATGCTTCGGGCGCTAACTTCTAAGGCCCTAACTATGCGATCTGGTGGAGTAACGCCCCAGAGTGAAGCCTAGGTTGCCCGGAACGTAGAACTGACCATTACTTTCACACTGGTAGCAATTACTCCTGTTATACGATGGAAAAACTGTTGCATCTTTATTGCATTTTATGCTTCTGGCGTTGACTTCTAAGTCCCTAACTATTCGATCTGGTGGAGCAACGAACTAGAGTGAAGCCTAGGTTGCTTGGAATGTAGAAATGTCCATAACTTTCACACTGGTTGCAATTATACGTTTTCTACGATGGAAAAGCTGTTGTATTTATATTGTATTTTATGCTTCTGGCGTTGACTTCTTATGCCCTAACTATTTCATCTGGTGGAACCACACCCTAGGGTGATGCCTAGGTTGCCCGGAACGTAGAAATGACCATAACTTTCACACCGGTAGCAATTATTCGTTTTATACGATGGAAAAACTGTTGTATTTATATTGCATTTTATGCTTCCTGCGTAGACTTCTATGGCCCTACCTATTCGATCTGGTGGAGCAACACCCTACAGTGAAGCCCAGGTTGCCCGGAACGTAGATATGACCATAACCTTCACACAGGTTGCAATTATTCGTTTTCTACGATGGAAAAGCTGTTGTATTTATATTGTATTTTATGCTTCCGGTGTTGACTTCTTATGCCCTAACTATTCCATCTGATGGAACAACGCCCTAGGGTGAAGCCTAGGTTGTCAGAAACGTAGAAATGAACATAACTTTCACACTGGTAGCAATTATTCGTTTTATACGATGGAAAAACTGTTCTATTTATTTTGTATTTTATGCTTCGGGCGTTGACTTCTAAGGCCCTAACTATTCGATCTGGTGGAGCAACGCCCTAGAGTGAAGCCTAGGTTGGCCGGAACGTAGAAATGACCAGAACTTTCGCACTGGTTGCTATTATTCCTGTTATACGATGGAAAAACTGTTATATTTATATTGTACTTTATGCTTCTGGCGTTGACTTCATAGGCCCTAAGTGTTCGACCTGGTGGAGCAACGCCCTAGAGTGAATCCTAGGTTGCCCGGAACGTAGAAATGATCATCACTTTCAAACTGGTTGCAATTAATCCTTCTATACGATGGAAAAACTGTTGTATTTATATTGAATTTTATGCTTCGGGCGTAGACTTCTATGGCCCTACCTATTCGATCTGGTGGAGCAACACCCTACAGGGAAGCCTAGGTTGCCCGGAACGTAGATATGACCGTAACCTTCACACAGGTTGCAATTATTCGTTTTCTACGATGGAAAAGCTGTTGTATTTAAATTGTATTTTATGCTTCCGGTGTTGACTTCTTAGACCCTAACTCTTCGACCTGGTGGAGCAACGCCTCAGAGTTAAGTCTAGGATGCCCGAAACGTCGAAATGATCGTTACTTTCGCACTGGTTGCAATTAGTCATGCTATACAATGGAAAAATTGTTGTATTTATACTGTATTTTATGCTTCTGGCGTTGACTTCTTAGGCCGTAGCTATTCGATGTGGTGGAGGAACGCCCTACAGTGAAGCCTATGTTGCCCGGAACGTAGAAATGACCATCACTTTCAAACTGGTTGCAATTATTCCTGTTATATGATGGAAAAACTGTTGTATTTTTATTGCATTTTATGCTTCGGGCATTGACTTCTAAGGTCCTAACTATTCAATCTGTTGGAGCAACGCCCTAGGGTGAAGCCTAGGTTGCCCGGAAAGTAGAAATGACAATAACTTTCACACTGGTTGCAATTATTCGTTTTATACGATGGAAAAGCTGTTGCATCTTTATTGTATTTTATGCTTCTGTCGTTGACGTCTAAGGCCGTAGCTATTAGATGTGGTGGAGCAACGCACTAGGGTGACGCCTAGGTTGACCGGAACGTAGAAATGACCATTACTATCGCAATGTTTGCATTTATTCATTTTATACGTTGGAAAAACTGCTGTACTTATATTGTATTTTATGCTTTTGGCGTTGACCTCTTATGCCATAGCTACGCCATCTGGTGGAGCAACGCCCTAGGGTGAAGCCTAGGTTGCCCGGAACGTAGAAATGGAAATAACTTTCACACCGGTAGCAATTATTCGTTTTATACGATGGAAAAACAGTTCTATTTATTTTGTATTTTATGCTTCGGCCGTTGACTTCTAAGGCCCTAACTATTCGATCTGTTGGAGCAACGCCCTAGCGTGAAGCCTAGGTTGCCCGGAATGTAGAAATGACCATACCTTTCATTCTGGTTGCAATTATTTGTTTTATACGATGGCAAAGCTGTTGTATTTATACCGTACTTTATGCTTCTGGCGTTGACTTCTTATGCCCTAACTATTCCATCTGATGGAACAACGCCCTAGGGTGAAGCCAAGGTTGTCAGAAACGTAGAAATGAACATAACTTTCACACTGGTAGCAATTATTCGTTTTATACGATGGAAAAACTGTGCTATTTATTTTGTATTTTATGCTTCGGGCGTTGACTTCTAAGGCCCTAACTATTCGATCTGGTGGAGCAACGCCCTAGAGTGAAGCCTAGGTTGGCCGGAACGTAGAAATGACCAGAACTTTCACACTGGTTGCTATTATTCCTGTTATACGTTGGAAAAACTGTTATATTTATATTGTACTTTATGCTTCTGGCGTTGACTTCTTAGGCCCTAAGTGTTCGATCTGGTGGAGCAACGCCCTAGAGTGAAGCCTAGGTTGCCCGGAACGTAGAAATGATCATCACTTTCAAACTGGTTGCAATTAATCCTTTTATACGATGGAAAAACTGTTGTATTTATATTGCATTTTATGCTTCGGGCGTAGACTTCTATGGCCCTACCTATTCGATCTGGTGGAGCAACACCCTACAGTGAAGCCTAGGTTGCCCGGAACGTAGATATGACCATAACCTTCACACAGGTTGCAATTATTCGTTTTCTACGATGGAAAAGCTGTTGTATTTAAATTGTATTTTATGCTTCCGGTGTTGACTTCTTAGACCCTAACTCTTCGACCTGGTGTTGCAACGCCTCAGAGTTAAGTCCAGGATGCCCGAAACGTCGAAATGATCGTTACTTTCGCACTGGTTGCAATTAGTCATGCTATACAATGGAAAAATTGTTGTATTTATACTGTCTTTTATGCTTCTGGCGTTGACTTCTAAGGCCGTAGCTATTCGATGTGGTGGAGCAACGCCCTACAGTGAAGCCTAGGTTGTCCGGAACGTAGAAATGATCATCACTTTCAAACTGGTTGCAATTAATCCTTTTATACGATGGAAAAACTGTTGTATTTATATTGCATTTTATGCTTCGGGCGTAGACTTCTAAGGCACTAACTATTAGATCTGGTGGAGCAACGCCCCAGAGTGAAGCCGAGGTTGCCCGGAACGTAGAAATGACCATCACTTTCAAACTGGTTGCAATTATTCCGGTTATATGATGGAAAGACTGTTGTATTTTTATTGCATTTTATGCTTCGGGCATTGACTTCTAAGGCCCGAACTATTCAATCTGTTGGAGCAACGCCCTAGGGTGTTGCCTAGGTTGCCCGCAAAGTAGAAATGACCACATCTTTCATACTGGTTGCAATTACTCGTTTTATATGATGGAAAAACTGTTGTATTTATATTGTATTTTATGCTTCTGGCGTTCACTTCTTAGGCCCTAACTATTCGATCTGGTGGAACAAGGCCCTAGGGTGAAGCCTAGGTTGCCCGGAACGTAGAAATGATCATAACTATCACACTGGTAGCAATTATTCCTGTTATACGATGGAAAAACTGTTGTACTTATATTGTATTTTATTCTTATGGCGTTGAATTCTAAGTCCCTAGCTATGCGATCTGGTGTAGCAACGCCCAAGAGTGAAACCTAGGTTGCCCGGAACGTAGAAATTACCATAACTTTCACACTGGTAGGAGTTATTCGTTTTATACGATGGAACAACTGTTCTATTTATTTTGTATTTCATGCTTCGGGCGTTGACTTCTAAGGCCCTAACTATTCAATCTGTTGGAACAACGCCCTAGGGTGAAGCCTAGGTTGCCCGGAAAGTAGAAATGACTATAACTTTCATACTGGTTGCAATTATTCGTTTTATACGATGGATGAACTGTTGCATCTTTATTGTATTTTATGCTTGTGGCGTTGACTTCTAAGGCTCTATCTATTCGATCTGGTGGAGCAACGCCCCAGAGTGACGCCTACATTGCCTAGAACGTAGAAATGACCATTACTTTCACAATGTTTCCAATTATTCATTTTATACGATGGAAAATCTGTTGTACTTATATTGTATTTTATTCTTATGGCATTGAATTCTAAGTCGCTAGCTATGCGATCTGTTTGAGCAACGCCCTAGAGTGAAACCTAGGTTGCCCGGAACGTAGAAATTACCATAACTATCACACTGGTTGCTATTATTCGTTTTATACGATGAAAAAACTGTTATATTTATATTGTATTTTATGCTTCTGGCGTTGACTTCTTAGGCCCTAGCTATTCAATCTGGTGGAACAACGCCCTAGAGTGAAGCCTAGGTTGCCTATAACGTAGAAATGACCATCACTTTCCCAAGGGTTGCAATTATTCCTGTTATAGGATGGAAAGACGGTTGTATTTTTATTGTATTTTATACTTCAGGCGTTGACTTCTGGGGCCGTAGCTATTCGATGTGGTGGAACAACGCCCTGTGGTGAAGCCTAGGTTGCCCCGAACGTAGAAATGACCATAACTTTGACACTGGTTGCTATTATCCGTTTTATACGATGGAAAAACTGTTATATTTATATTGTATTTTATGCTTCTGGCGTTGCCTTCTTAGGACCTAACCGTTCGATCTATTGCAACAACGCCCTAGAGTGAAGCCTAGGTTACCCGGAACGTAGAAATGACCATAACTTTGACACTGGTTGCTATTATTCATTTTATACGATGTAAAAGCTGTTGTATTGATATTGTATTTTATGCTTCTGGCGTTGACTTCTAAGGCCGTAGCTGTTAGCTGTGGTGGAGCTACGCCCTAGAGTGAAGCCTAGGTTGCCTATAACGTAGAAATGACAATAACTTTCACACTGGTTGCAATTATTCGTTTTATACGATGGAAAAGCTGTTGCATCTTTATTGTATTTTATGCTTCTGTCGTTGACGTCTAAGGCCGTAGCTATTAGATGTGGTGGAGCAACGCACTAGGGTGACGCCTAGGTTGACCGGAACGTAGAAATGACCATTACTATCGCACTGTTTGCATTTATTCATTTAATACGTTGGAAAAACTGCTGTACTTATATTGTATTTTATGCTTTTGGCGTTGACCTCTAATGCCATAGCTACACCATCTGGTGGAGCAGCGCCCTAGGGTGAAGCCTAGGTTGCCCGGAACGTAGAAATGGAAATAACTTTCACACCGGTAGCAATTATTCGTTTTATACGATGGAAAAACAGTTCTATTTATTTTGTATTTTATGCTTCGGCCGTTGACTTCTAAGGCCCTAACTATTCGATCTGTTGGAGCAACGCCCCTGGGTGAAGCCTAGGTTGCCCGGAATGTAGAAATGACCATACCTTTCATTCTGGTTGCAATTATTTGTTTTATACGATGGCAAAGCTGTTGTATTTATACCGTACTTTATGCTTCTGGCGTTGACTTCTTATGCCCTAACTATTCCATCTGATGGAACAACGCCCTAGGGTGAAGCCTAGGTTGCCCGGAAAGTAGAAATGACCATACCTTTCATACTGGTTGAAATTATTTGTTTTATACGACGGAGAAGCTGTTGTATTGATACCGTATTTTATGCTTTGGGCGTTGACTTCTAAGGCCCTAACTATTCAATCTGTTGGAGCAACGCCCTAGGGTGAAGCCTAGGTTGCCCGGAAAGTAGAAATAACCACAACTTTCATACTTGTTGCAATTATTCGTTTTATACGATGGAAAAACTGTTATATTTATATTGTATTTTATGCTTCTGGCGTTGACTTCTTAGGCCCTAACTATTCGATCTGGCGGAACAACGCCCTAGAGTGAAGCCTAGGTTGCCCAGAACGTAGAAATGACCATCACTTTCACACTGGTTGCAATTATTCCTGTTATACGATGGAAAAACTCTTATATATTTATTGTATTTTATGCTTCGGGCGTTGACTTCCATGGCCCTACCTATTCGATTTGGTGGAGCAACACACTACAGTGAAGCCTAGGTTGTCAGAAACGTAGAAATGAACATAACTTTCACACTGGTAGCAATTATTCGTTTTATACAATGGAAAAACTGTTCTATTTATTTTGTATTTTATGCTTCGGGCGCTGACTTCTAAGGCCCTAACTATGCGATCTGGTGGAGCAACGCCCCAGAGTGAAGCCTAGGTTGCCCGGAACGTAGAAATGACCATAACTTTCACACTGGTTGCAATTACTCCTGTTATACGATGGAAAAACTGTTGCATCTTTATTGCATTTTATGCTTCTGGCGTTGACTTCTAAGTCCCTAACTATTCGATCTGGTGGAGCAACGCACTAGAGTGAAGCCTAGGTTGCTTGGAATGTAGAAATTTCCATAACTTTCACACTGGTTGCAATTATACGTTTTCTACGATGGAAAAGCTGTTGTATTTATATTGTATTTTATGCTTCTGGCGTTGACTTCTTATGCCCTAACTATTTCATCTGGTGGAACAACACCCTAGGGTGATGCCTAGGTTGCCCGGAACGTAGAAATGACCATAACTTTCACACCGGTAGCAATTATTCGTTTTATACGATGGAAAAACTGTTGTATTTATATTGCATTTTATGCTTCGTGCGTAGACTTCTATGGCCCTACCTATTCGATCTGGTGGAGCAACACCCTACAGTGAAGCCTAGGTTGCCCGGAACGTAGAAATGACCATAACTTTCACATCGGTAGCAATTATTCGTTTTATACGATGGATAAACTGTTCTATTTATTTTGTGTTTTATGCTTCGGGCGTTGACTTCTAAGGCCCTAACTATTCAATCGGTTGCAGCAACGCGCTAGGATGGATCCTAGGTTGCCCGGAAAGTAGAAATGACCATAACTTTCATACTGGTTGCAATTATTCGTTTTATACGATGGAAAAACTGTTGTATTGATACTGCATTTTATGCTTCTGGCGTTGCCTTCTAAGGAACTAACTATTCGATCTGGTGGAGCAACGCCCTAGAGTGAAGCCGAGGTTGCCCGGAACGTAGAAATGACCATCACTTTCAAACTGGTCGCAATTATTCCGGTTATATGATGGAAAGACTGTTGTATTTTTATTGCATTTTTAGCTTCGGGCATTGACTTCTAAGGCCCTAACTATTCAATCTGTTGGAGCAACGCCCTAGGGTGTAGCCTAGGTTGCCCGGAAAGTAGAAATGACCACAAATTTCATACTGGTTGCAATTACTCGTTTTATACGATGGAAAAACTGTTATACTTACATTGTATTTTATGCTTCTGGCGTTGACTTCTATGGCCCTACCTATTCGATTTGGTGGAGCAACACCCTACAGTGAAGCCTAGGTTGTCAGAAACGTAGAAATGAACATAACTTTCACACTGGTAGCAATTATTCGATTTACACAATGGAAAAACTGTTCTATTTATTTTGTATTTTATGCTTCGGGCGTTGACTTCTAAGGCCCTAACTATTCGATCTGGTGGAGCATCGCCCTAGAGTGAAGCCTAGGTTGCCCGGAACGTAGTAATGACCAGAACTTTCACACTGGTTGCTATTATTCGTTTTATACGATGGAAAAACTGTTATATTTATATTGTATTTTATGCTTCTGGCGTTGACTTCTTAGGCCCTAACTTTTCGATCTGGTGGAACAACGCCCTAGAGTGAAGCCTAGGTCCCCGGAACGTAGAAATGACCATCACTTTCACACTGGTAGCAATTATTCGTTTAATACAATGGTAAAACTGTTCTATTTATTTTGTGTTTTATGCTTCGGGCGTTGACTTCTAAGGCCCTAACTATTCGATCTGGTGGAGCAACGCCCTAGAGTGAAGCCTAGGTTGCCCGGAAAGTAGAAATGACCATAACTTTCATACTGGTTGCAATTATTCGTTTTGTATGATGGAAAAGCTGTTGTAGTTATATTGTATTTTATGCTTCTGGCGTTCCCTTCTTAGGCCCTAACTATTCGATCTGGTGGAACTACGGCCTAGGGTGAAGCCTAGGTTGCCCGGAACGTAGAAATAACCATAACTTTTACACTGGAAGCAATTATTCGTTTTATACTATGGAAAAACTGTGCTATTTATTTTGTATTTAATGCTTCGGGCGTTGGTTTCTAAGGCCCTAACTGTTTGATCTGGTGGTGCAACGCCCTAGAGTGAAACCTAGGTTGCCCGGAACGTAGAAATGACCATAACTTTCACACTGGTTGCTATTATTCGTTTTATACGATGGAAAAGCTGTTGTATTATTATTGTATTTTATGCTTCAGGTGTAGGCTTCTTAATCCGTAGCTATTCGATATGGTGGAGCACCGCCCTAGAGTGAAGCCTAGGTTGCTCGGAACGTAGAAATGGCTACTACTTTCACACTGTTCGCAATTATTCATTTAATACGATGGAAAAGCTGTTGTATTTGTATCGTATTTTATGCTTCGGGCGTTGACTTCTTAGGCCCTAACATTTCGATCTAGTGGAGCAACGCCCAATAGTGAAGCCTAGGTTGCCCGGAACGTAGAATTGGCCATCACTTTCAGACTGGTTGCAATTATTCCTGTTATATGATGGAAACACTGTTGTATTTTTATTGCATTTTATGGTTCTGGCGTTCACTTCTTGGGCCCTAACTATTCGATCTGGTGGAACGACGGCCTAGGGTGGAGCCTAGGTTGCCGGGAACGTAGAAATGACCATTACTTTCACACTGTTTGCAATTATTCCTTTTATACGATGTAAAAGCTGTTGTATTTATATTGTATTTTATGCTTCTGGCGCTGACTTCTAAGGCTCAAACTATTCGATCTGGTGGAGCAACGCCCTAGAGTGAAGCCTAGGTGGCCCGGAACGTAGAAATGACCATCAGTTTCAAACTGGTTGCAATTATTCCTGTTATATGATGGAAAAACTCTTGTATTTTTATTGCATTTCATGCTTCGGGCATTGACTTCTAAGGTCCTAACTATTCAATCTGTTGGAGCAACGCCCTATGGTGAAGCCTAGGTTGCGCGGAAAGTAGAAATGACAATAACTTTCACACTGGGTGCAATTATTCGTTTTATACGGTGGAAATGCTGTTATATTTATATTGTATTTTATGCTTCTGGCGTTGACTTCTATGGCCCTACCTATTCGATATGGTGGAGCAACACCCTACAGTGAAGCCTAGGTTGTCAGGAACGTAGAAATGAACATAACTTTCACACTGGTAGCAATTATTCGTTTTATAGAATGGAAAAACTGTTCTATTTATTTTGTATTTTATGCTTCGGTCGTTGACGTCTTAGGCCCTAACTGTTCGATCCGGTGGAGCAACGCCCTAGAGTGAAACCTAGTTTGCCCGGAACGTAGAACTGACCATTTCTTTCACACTGGTTGCAATTATTCCTGTTATACGATGGAAAAACTGTTGCATCTTTATTGTATTTTATGCTTCTGGCATTGACTTCTAAGTCCCTAACTATTCGATCTGGTGGAGCAGCGCACTAGAGTGAAGCCTAGGTTGCTCGGAATGTAGAAATGTCCATAACTTTCACACTGGTAGCAATTATACGTTTTCTACGATGGAAAAGCTGTTGTATTTTTATTGCATTTTATGGTTCTGGCGTTCACTTCTTGGGCCCTAACTATTCGATCTGGTGGAACGACGGCCTAGGGTGAAGCCTAGGTTGCCGGGAACGTAGAAATGACCATTACTTTCACACTGTTTGCAATTATTCCTTTTATACGATGTAAAAGCTGTTGTATTTATATCGTATTTTATGCTTCTGGCGTTTACTTCTAAGGACCTAACTATTCGATCTGGTGGAGCAACGCCCTAGAGTGAAGTCTAGGTTGCTCGGAAAGTAGAAGTGACCATAAGTTTCATACTGGTTGCAATTATTCGTTTTATACGATGGAAAAACTATTGTATTTATATTGTATTTTATGCTTCTGGCGTTGACTTCTAAGGCGCTAACTATTCGATCTGGTGGAGCAACGTAATAGAGTGAAGCCTAGGTTGCCCGGAACGTAGAATTGGCCATCACTTTCAAACTGGTTGCAATTATTCCTGTTATATGATGGAAACACTGTTGTATTTTTTTTGCATTTTATGGTTCGGGCGTTGACTTCTAAGGCCCTAACTATTCAATCCGTTGGAGTAACGCCCTAGGGTGATGCTTAGGTTGCTCGGAAAGTAGAAATGACCATAACTTTCACACTGGTTGCTATTATTCGTTTTATACGATGGAAAAGCTGTTGTATTTATATCGTATTTTATGCTTCTGGCGTTGACTTCTTAGGAGGTAACCATTCGGTCTGGTGGAGCAACGCCCTAGAGTGAAGCCTAGGTTGCCCGGAACGTAGAATTGGCCATCACTTTCAAACTGGTTGCAATTATTCTTGTTATATGATGGAAACACTGTTGTATTTTTATTGCATTTTGTGGTTCTGGCGTTCACTTCTTAGGCTCTAACTATTCGATCTGGTGGAACAACGGCCTAGGGTGAAGCCTAGGTTGCCCCGAACGTAGAATTGACCATTACTTTCACACTGTTTGCAATTATTCCTTTGATACGATGGAAAAGCTGTTGTATTTATATCGTATTTTATGCTTCTGGCGTTTACTTCTAAGGACCTAACTATTCGATCTGGTGGAGCAACGCCCTAGGGTGAAGCCTAGGTTGCTCGGAAAGTAGAAATGACCACAAGTTTCATACCGGTTGCAATTATTCGTTTTATACGATGGAAAAACTATTGTATTTATATTGTATTTTATGCTTCTGGCGTTGACTTCTAAGGCACTAACTATTCGATCTGGTGGTGCAACGCCCTAGAGTGAAACCTAGGTTTCCCGGAACGTAGAAATGACCATCACTTTCAAACTGGTGCAGTTATTCCTGTTATACGATGGAAAAACTGTTGCATCTTTATTGCATTTTATGCTTCTGGCGTTGACTTCTAAGTCCCTAACTATTCGATCTGGTGGAGCAACGCACTAGAGTGAAGCCTAGGTTGCTTGGAATGTAGAAATGACCATAACTTTCACATCGGTAGCAATTATTCGTTTTATACGATGGAAAAACTGTTCTATTTATTTTGTATTTTATTCTTCGTGCGTTGACTTCTAACGCCCTAACTATTCAATCGGTTGCAGCAACGCGCTAGGATGGATCCTAGGTTGCCCGGAAAGTAGAAATGACCATAACTTTCATACTGGTTGCAATTATTCGTTTTATACGATGGAAAAACTGTTGTATTGATACTGTATTTTATGCTTCTGACGTTGCCTTCTAAGGCACTAACTATTCGATCTGGTGGAGCAACGCCCTAGAGTGAAGCCGAGGTTGCCCGGAACGTAGAAATGACCATCACTTTCAAACTGGTTGCAATTATTCCGGTTATATGATGGAAAGGCTGTTGTATTTTTATTGCATATTTAGCTTCGGGCATTGACTTCTAAGGCCCTAACTACTCAATCTGTTGGAGCAACGCCCTAGGGTGTAGCCTAGGTTGCCCGCAAAGTAGAAATGACCACAACTTTCATACTGGTTGCAATTACTCGTTTTATATGATGGAAAAACTGTTGTATTTATATTGTATTTTATGCTTCTGGCGTTCACTTCTTAGGCCCTATCTATTCGATCTGGTGGAGCAACGCCCTAGAGTGAAGCCTAGGTTGCCCGGAACGTAGAAATGACCATAACTTTCACACTGGTTGCAATTATTCGTTTTATACGACGGAAAAGCTGTGGTATTTATATCGTATTTTATGCTTCTGGCGTTGACTTCTTAGGCCCTAACTGTTCGATCTGGTGGGGGAACGCCCTAGAGTGAAACCTAGTTTGCCTGGAACGTAGAACTGACCATTACTTTCACACTGGTTGCAATTATTCCTGTTATACGATGGAAAAACTGTTGCATTTTTATTGTATTTTATGCTTCTGGCGTTGACTTCTAAGTCCCTAACTATTCGATCTGGTGGAGCAACGCACTAGAGTGAAGCCTAGGTTGCTCGGAGTGTAGAAATGTCCATAACTTTCACACTGGTTGCAATTATACGTTTTCTACGATGGAAAAGCTGTTGTATTTATATGGTACTTTATGCTTCCGGCGTTAACTTCTTAGGCCCTAACTATTCGATCTGGTGGAACAGCGCCCTAGGGTGAAGCCTAGGTTGCCCAGAACGTAGAAATGACCATAACATTCACATCGGTAGCAATTCTTCGTTTTATACAATGGAATAACTGTTCTATTTATTTTGTATTTTATGCTTCGGGCGATGACTTCTAAGGCCCTAACTGTTGGATCTGGTGGAGCAACGCCCTAGAGTGAAGCCTAGGTTGCCCGGAACGTAGATATGACCATAACTTTCACACTGGTTGCTATTATTCGTTCTATACGATGGAAGAACTGTTATATTTATATTGTAACTTATGCTTCTGGCGTTGACTTCTTAGGCCCTAACAATTCGATCTGGTGGAACAACGCCCTTGAGTGAAGCCTAGGTTGCCTGGAACGTACAAATGACCATCACTTTCACACGGGTTGCAATTATTCCTGTTATAGGATGGAAAGACTGTTGTATTTTTATTGTATTTTATGCTTCGGCCGTTGACTTCTAAGGCCCAAGCTATTCGATCTGGTGGAGCAACGCCCTAGAGTGAAACCTAGGTTGCCCGGAACGTAGAAATTACCATAACTTTCACACTGGTAGGAATTATTCGTTTTATACGATGGAACAACTGTTCTATTTATTTTGTATTTCATGCTTCGGGCGTTGACTTCTAAGGCCCTAACTATTCAATCTGTTGGAACAACGCCCTAGGGTGAAGCCTAGGTTGCCCGGAAAGTAGAAATGACTATAACTTTAATACTGGTTGCAATTATTCGTTTTATACGATGGAAGAACTGTTGTATTTATATTGTATTTTATGCTTCTGGCGCTGACTTCTAGGGCACTAACTATTCGATCTGGTGGAGCAGCGCCCCAGGCTGAAGCCTAGGTTGCCGGGAACGTAGAAATGACCATTACTTTTAAACTGGTTTCAATTATTCGTTTTATACGATGTAAAAACTGTTGCATCTTTATTGTATTTTATGCTTCGGGCGTTGACTTCTAAGGCCCTAACTATTCCATCTGGTGGAGCAACGCGCTAGAGTGAAACCTAGGTTGCCCGGAACAATGATATGCCATTACTTTCACACTGGTTGCAATAATTCCTGATATACGATGGAAAAACTGTTGCATCTTTATTGTATTTTATGCTTCTGGCGTTGACTTCTAAGGCCCTAACTATTCGATCTGGTGGAGCAACGCCCTGGAGTGAAGCCTAGGTGGCCCGGAACGTAGAAATGACCATCACTTTCAAACTGGTTGCAATTATTCCTGTTATATGATGGAAAAACTCTTGTATTTTTATTGCATTTCATGCTTCGGGCATTGACTTCTAAGGTCCTAACTACTCAATCTGTTGGAGCAACGCCCTATGGTGAAGCCTAGGTTGCGCGGAAAGTAGAAATGACAATAACTTTCACACTGGGTGCAATTATTCGTTTTATACGATGGAAATGCTGTTATATTTATATTGTATTTTATGCTTCTGGCGTTGACTTCTATGGCCCTACCTATTCGATATGGTGGAGCAACACCCTACAGTGAAGCCTAGGTTGTCAGGAACGTAGAAATGAACATAACTTTCACACTGGTAGCAATTATTCGTTTTATAGAATGGAAAAACTGTTCTATTTATTTTGTATTTTATGCTTCGGGCGTTGACGTCTTAGGCCCTAACTGTTCGATCCGGTGGAGCAACACCCTAGAGTGAAACCTAGTTTGCCCGGAACGTAGAACTGACCATTTCTTTCACACTGGTTGCAATTATTCCTGTTATACGATGGAAAAACTGTTGCATCTTTATTGTATTTTATGCTTCTGGCATTGACTTCTAAGTCCCTAACTATTCGATCTGGTGGAGCAGCGCACTAGAGTGAAGCCTAGGTTGCTCAGAATGTAGAAATGTCCATAACTTTCACACTGGTTGCAATTATACGTTTTCTACGATGGAAAAGCTGTTGTATTTATATTGTATTTTATGCTTCTGGCGTTAACTTCTTGGGCCCTGACTATTCGATCTGGTGGAAGAACGCCCTAGGGTGAAGCCTAGGTTGCCCGGAACGTAGAAATGACCATAACTTTCACATCGGTAGCAATTATTCGTTTTATACGATGGATAAACTGTTCTATTTATTTTGTGTTTTATGCTTCGGGCGTTGACTTCTAAGGCCCTAACTATTCAATCTGTTGGAGCAACGCCCTAGGGTGTAGCCTAGGTTGCCCGGAAAGTAGAAATGACCACAAATTTCATACTGGTTGCAATTACTCGTTTTATACGATGGAAAAACTGTTATACTTACATTGTATTTTATGCTTCTGGCGTTGACTGCTATGGCCCTACCTATTCGATTTGGTGGAGCAACACCCTACAGTGAAGCCTAGGTTGTCAGAAACGTAGAAATGAACATAACTTTCACACTGGTAGCAATTATTCGATTTATACAATGGAAAAACTGTTCTATTTATTTTGTATTTTATGCTTCGGGCGTTGACTTCTAAGCCCCTAACTATTCGATCTGGTGGAGCAACGCCCTAGAGTGAAGCCTAGGCTGCCCGGAACGTAGAAATGACCTTAACTTTCACACTGGTTGCTATTATTCGTTCTATACGATGGAAGAGCTGTTATATTTATATTGTATCGTATGCTTCTGGCGTTGACTTCTAAGGCCCTCACTATTCGATCTGGTGAAGCAACGCCCTAGAGTGAAGCCTAGGTTGCCCGGAACGTAGAAATGACCATAACATTCACACCCGTTGCAATTATTCTTGCTATACGATGAGAAACCGGTGCATTTTTATTGTATTTTATGCTTCTAGCGTTGACTTCTAAGGCCGTAGCTATTAGATGTGGTGGAGTAACGCCCTAGAGTGACGCCTAGGTTGCCTGGAACGTAGAAATGACCATTACTTTCACAATGTTTCCAATTATTCATTTTATACGATGGAAAAACTGTTGTACTTATACTGTATTTTATTCTTATGGCGTTGAATTCTAAGTCCCTAGCTATGCGATCTGGTGGAATAGCGCCATAGAGTGAAACCAAGGTTGCCCGGAACGTAGAAATTACCATAACTTTCAAACTGGTAGCAATTATTCGTATTATACGATGGAACAACTGTTCTATTTATTTTGTATTTCATGCTTCGGGCGTTGACTTCTAAGGCCCTAACTATTAGATCTGGTGGTGCAACGCCCTTGAGTGAGGCCTAGGTTGCCCGGAACGTAGAAATGACCATAACTTTCACACTGGTTACTATTATTCGTTTTATACAATGGAAAAACTGTTCTATTTATTTTGTATTTTATGCTTCGGGCATTGACTTCTAAGGCCCTAACTATTCGATATGGTTTAGCAACACCCTAGGGTGAAGCCTAGGTTGCCCGGAACGTAGAAATGACCATAACTTTCACACTGGTAGCAATTATTCGTTTTATACGACGGAAAAACTGTTCTATTTATTTTGTATTTTATGCTTCGGGCGTTGACTTCTTAGGCCCTAACTGTTCGATCCGGTGGAGCAACGCCCTAGAGTGAAACCTAGTTTGCCCGGAACGTAGAACTGACCATTTCTTTCACACTGGTTGCAATTATTCCTGTTATACGATGGAAAAACTGTTGCATCTTTATTGTATTTTATGCTTCTGGCATTGACTTCTAAGTCCCTAACTATTCGATCTGGTGGAGCAGCGCACTAGAGTGAAGCCTAGGTTGCTCGGAATGTAGAAATGTCCATAAATTTCACACTGGTTGCAATTATACGTTTTCTACGATGGAAAAGCTGTTGTATTTATATTGTATTTTATGCTTCTGGCGTTAACTTCTTAGGCCCTAACTATTCGATCTGGTGGAAGAACGCCCTAGGGTGAAGCCTAGGTTGCCCGGAACGTAGAAATGACCATAACTTTCACATCGGTAGCAATTATTCGTTTTATACGATGGATAAACTGTTCTATTTATTTTGTGTTTTATGCTTCGGGCGTTGACTTCTAAGGCCCTAACTATTCAATCGGTTGCAGCAACGCGCTAGGATGGATCCTAGGTTGCCCGGAAAGTAGAAATGACCATAACTTTCATACTGGTTGCAATTATTCGTTTTATACGATGGAAAAACTGTTGTATTGATACTGCATTTTATGCTTCTGGCGTTGCCTTCTAAGGAACTAACTATTCGATCTGGTGGAGCAACGCCCTAGAGTGAAGCCGAGGTTGCCCGGAACGTAGAAATGACCATCACTTTCAAACTGGTCGCAATTATTCCGGTTATATGATGGAAAGACTGTTGTATTTTTATTGCATTTTTAGCTTCGGGCATTGACTTCTAAGGCCCTAACTATTCAATCTGTTGGAGCAACGCCCTAGGGTGTAGCCTAGGTTGCCCGGAAAGTAGAAATGACCACAAATTTCATACTGGTTGCAATTACTCGTTTTATACGATGGAAAAACTGTTATACTTACATTGTATTTTATGCTTCTGGCGTTGACTTCTATGGCCCTACCTATTCGATTTGGTGGAGCAACACCCTACAGTGAAGCCTAGGTTGTCAGAAACGTAGAAATGAACATAACTTTCACACTGGTAGCAATTATTCGATTTACACAATGGAAAAACTGTTCTATTTATTTTGTATTTTATGCTTCGGGCGTTGACTTCTAAGGCCCTAACTATTCGATCTGGTGGAGCATCGCCCTAGAGTGAAGCCTAGGTTGCCCGGAACGTAGTAATGACCAGAACTTTCACACTGGTTGCTATTATTCGTTTTATACGATGGAAAAACTGTTATATTTATATTGTATTTTATGCTTCTGGCGTTGACTTCTTAGGCCCTAACTTTTCGATCTGGTGGAACAACGCCCTAGAGTGAAGCCTAGGTCCCCGGAACGTAGAAATGACCATCACTTTCACACTGGTAGCAATTATTCGTTTAATACAATGGTAAAACTGTTCTATTTATTTTGTGTTTTATGCTTCGGGCGTTGACTTCTAAGGCCCTAACTATTCGATCTGGTGGAGCAACGCCCTAGAGTGAAGCCTAGGTTGCCCGGAAAGTAGAAATGACCATAACTTTCATACTGGTTGCAATTATTCGTTTTGTATGATGGAAAAGCTGTTGTAGTTATATTGTATTTTATGCTTCTGGCGTTCCCTTCTTAGGCCCTAACTATTCGATCTGGTGGAACTACGGCCTAGCGTGAAGCCTAGGTTGCCCGGAACGTAGAAATAACCATAACTTTTATACTGGTAGCAATTATTCGTTTTATACTATGGAAAAACTGTGCTATTTATTTTGTATTTAATGCTTCGGGCGTTGGTTTCTAAGGCCCTAACTGTTTGATCTGGTGGTGCAATGCCCTAGAGTGAAACCTAGGTTGCCCGGAACGTAGAAATGACCATAACTTTCACACTGGTTGCTATTATTCGTTTTATACGATGGAAAAGCTGTTGTATTATTATTGTATTTTATGCTTCAGGTGTAGGCTTCTTAATCCGTAGCTATTCGATATGGTGGAGCACCGCCCTAGAGTGAAGCCTAGGTTGCTCGGAACGTAGAAATGGCCACTACTTTCACACTGTTCGCAATTATTCATTTAATACGATGGAAAAGCTGTTGTATTTGTATCGTATTTTATGCTTCGGGCGTTGATTTCTTAGGCCCTAACATTTCGATCTAGTGGAGCAACGCCCAACAGTGAAGCCTAGGTTGCCCGGAACGTAGAATTGGCCATCACTTTCAAACTGGTTGCAATTATTCCTGTTATATGATGGAAACACTGTTGTATTTTTATTGCATTTTATGGTTCTGGCGTTCACTTCTTGGGCCCTAACTATTCGATCTGGTGGAACGACGGCCTAGGGTGGAGCCTAGGTTGCCGGGAACGTAGAAATGACCATTACTTTCACACTGTTTGCAATTATTCCTTTTATACGATGTAAAAGCTGTTGTATTTATATTGTATTTTATGCTTCTGGCGCTGACTTCTAAGGCTCAAACTATTCGATCTGGTGGAGCAACGCCCTAGAGTGAAGCCTAGGTGGCCCGGAACGTAGAAATGACCATCACTTTCAAACTGGTTGCAATTATTCCTGTTATATGATGGAAAAACTCTTGTATTTTTATTGCATTTCATGCTTCGGGCATTGACTTCTAAGGTCCTAACTATTCAATCTGTTGGAGCAACGCCCTATGGTGAAGCCTAGGTTGCGCGGAAAGTAGAAATGACAATAACTTTCACACTGGGTGCAATTATTCGTTTTATACGGTGGAAATGCTGTTATATTTATATTGTATTTTATGCTTCTGGCGTTGACTTCTATGGCCCTACCTATTCGATATGGTGGAGCAACACCCTACAGTGAAGCCTAGGTTGTCAGGAACGTAGAAATGAACATAACTTTCACACTGGTAGCAATTATTCGTTATATAGAATGGAAAAACTGTTCTATTTATTTTGTATTTTATGCTTCGGTCGTTGACGTCTTAGGCCCTAACTGTTCGATCCGGTGGAGCAACGCCCTAGAGTGAAACCTAGTTTGCCCGGAACGTAGAACTGACCATTTCTTTCACACTGGTTGCAATTATTCCTGTTATACGATGGAAAAACTGTTGCATCTTTATTGTATTTTATGCTTCTGGCATTGACTTCTAAGTCCCTAACTATTCGATCTGGTGGAGCAGCGCACTAGAGTGAAGCCTAGGTTGCTCGGAATGTAGAAATGTCCATAACTTTCACACTGGTTGCAATTATACGTTTTCTACGATGGAAAAGCTGTTGTATTTTTATTGCATTTTATGGTTCTGGCGTTCACTTCTTGGGCCCTAACTATTCGATCTGGTGGAACGACGGCCTAGGGTGAAGCCTAGGTTGCCGGGAACGTAGAAATGACCATTACTTTCACACTGTTTGCAATTATTCCTTTTATACGATGTAAAAGCTGTTGTATTTATATCGTATTTTATGCTTCTGGCGTTTACTTCTAAGGACCTAACTATTCGATCTGGTGGAGCAACGCCCTAGAGTGAAGTCTAGGTTGCTCGGAGAGTAGAAGTGACCATAAGTTTCATACTGGTTGCAATTATTCGTTTTATACGATGGAAAAACTATTGTATTTATATTGTATTTTATGCTTCTGGCGTTGACTTCTAAGGCGCTAACTATTCGATCTGGTGGAGCAACGTAATAGAGTGAAGCCTAGGTTGCCCGGAACGTAGAATTGGCCATCACTTTCAAACTGGTTGCAATTATTCCTGTTATATGATGGAAACACTGTTGTATTTTTTTTGCATTTTATGGTTCGGGCGTTCACTTCTAAGGCCCTAACTATTCAATCCGTTGGAGCAACGCCCTAGGGTGAAGCTTAGGTAGCTCGGAAAGTAGAAATGACCATAACTTTCACACTGGTTGCTATTATTCGTTTTATACGATGGAAAAGCTGTTGTATTTATATCGTATTTTATGCTTCTGGCGTTGACTTCTTAGGAGGTAACCATTCGGTCTGGTGGAGCAACGCCCTAGAGTGAAGCCTATGTTGCCCGGAACGTAGAATTGGCCATCACTTTCAAACTGGTTGCAATTATTCTTGTTATATGATGGAAACACTGTTGTATTTTTATTGCATTTTGTGGTTCTGGCGTTCACTTCTTAGGCTCTAACTATTCGATCTGGTGGAACAACGGCCTAGGGTGAAGCCTAGGTTGCCCGGAACGTAGAATTGACCATTACTTTCACACTGTTTGCAATTATTCCTTTGATACGATGGAAAAGCTGTTGTATTTATATCGTATTTTATGCTTCTGGCGTTTACTTCTAAGGACCTAACTATTCGATCTGGTGGAGCAACGCCCTAGGGTGAAGCCTAGGTTGCTCGGAAAGTAGAAATGACCACAAGTTTCATACCGGTTGCAATTATTCGTTTTATACGATGGAAAAACTATTGTATTTATATTGTATTTTATGCTTCTGGCGTTGACTTCTAAGGCACTAACTATTCGATCTGGTGGTGCAACGCCCTAGAGTGAAGCCTAGGTTGCCCGGAACGTAGAATTGGCCATCACTTTTAAACTGGTAGCAATTATTCCTGTTATATGATGGAAACACTGTTGTATTTTTATTGCATTTTATGCTTCGGGCGTTGACTTCTAAGGCCCTAACTATTCAATCTGTTGGAGCAACGCCCTAGGGTGAAGCCTAGGTGGCTCGGAAAGTAGAAATGTCCATAAGTTTCATACTGGTTGCAATTATTCGTTTTATGCGATGGAAAAACTGTTGTATTTATATTGTATTTTATGCTTCAGGTGTAGGCTTCTTAATCCGTAGCTATTCGATATGGTGGCGCACCGCCCTAGAGTGAAGCCTAGGTTGCTCGGAACGTAGAAATGACCACTACTTTCACACTGTTTGCAATTATACATTTAATACAATGGAAAAGCTGTTGTATTTGTATCGTATTTTATGCTTCGGGCGTTGACTTCTTACGCCCTAACATTTCGATCTAGTGGAGCAACGACCTACAGTGAAGCCTAGGTTGCCCGGAACGTAGAATTGGCCATCACTTTCAAACTGGTTGCAATTATTCCTGTTATATGATGGAAACACTGTTGTATTATTATTGCATTTTCTGGTTCTGGCGTTCACTTCTTAGGCTCTAACTATTCGATCTGGTGGAGCAACGCCCTAGAGTGAAGCCTAGGTGGCTCGGAAAGTAGAAATGTCCATAAGTTTCATACTGGTTGCAATTATACGTTTTCTACGATGGAAAAGCTGTTGTATTTTTATTGCATTTTATGGTTCTGGCGTTCACTTCTTGGGCCCTAACTATTCGATCTGGTGGAACGACGGCCTAGGGTGAAGCCTAGGTTGCCGGGAACGTAGAAATGACCATTACTTTCACACTGTTTGCAATTATTCCTTTTATACGATGTAAAAGCTGTTGTATTTATATCGTATTTTATGCTTCTGGCGTTTACTTCTAAGGACCTAACTATTCGATCTGGTGGAGCAACGCCCTAGAGTGAAGTCTAGATTGCTCGGAAAGTAGAAGTGACCATAAGTTTCATACTGGTTGCAATTATTCGTTTTATACGATGGAAAAACTATTGTATTTATATTGTATTTTATGCTTCTGGCGTTGACTTCTAAGGCGCTAACTATTCGATCTGGTGGAGCAACGTAATAGAGTGAAGCCTAGGTTGCCCGGAACGTAGAATTGGCCATCACTTTCAAACTGGTTGCAATTATTCCTGTTATATGATGGAAACACTGTTGTATTTTTTTTGCATTTTATGGTTCGGGCGTTGACTTCTA
This sequence comes from Calliopsis andreniformis, assembly GCF_051401765.1. Lineage (NCBI taxonomy): Eukaryota > Metazoa > Arthropoda > Insecta > Hymenoptera > Andrenidae > Calliopsis > Calliopsis andreniformis. The sequence goes on from NC_135072.1 coordinate 7,257,022, forward strand.
AGGCCCTAACTATTCAATCCGTTGGAGCAACGCCCTAGGGTGAAGCTTAGGTTGCTCGGAAAGTAGAAATGACCATAACTTTCACACTGGTTGCTATTATTCGTTTTATACGATGGAAAAGCTGTTGTATTTATATCGTATTTTATGCTTCTGGCGTTGACTTCTTAGGAGGTAACCATTCGGTCGGGTGGAGCAACGCCCTAGAGTGAAGCCTAGGTTGCCCGGAACGTAGAATTGGCCATCACTTTCAAACTGGTTGCAATTATTCTTGTTATATGATGGAAACACTGTTGTATTTTTATTGCATTTTGTGGTTCTGGCGTTCACTTCTTAGGCTCTAACTATTCGATCTATTGGAACAACGGCCTAGGGTGAAGCCTAGGTTGCCCGGAACGTAGAATTGACCATTACTTTCACACTGTTTGCAATTATTCCTTTGATACGATGGAAAAGCTGTTGTATTTATATCGTATTTTATGCTTCTGGCGTTTACTTCTAAGGACCTAACTATTCGATCTGGTGGAGCAACGCCCTAGGGTGAAGCCTAGGTTGCTCGGAAAGTAGAAATGACCACAAGTTTCATACCGGTTGCAATTATTCGTTTTATACGATGGAAAAACTATTGTATTTATATTGTATTTTATGCTTCTGGCGTTGACTTCTAAGGCACTAACTATTCGATCTGGTGGTGCAACGCCCTAGAGTGAAGCCTAGGTTGCCCGGAACGTAGAATTGGCCATCACTTTTAAACTGGTAGCAATTATTCCTGTTATATGATGGAAACACTGTTGTATTTTTATTGCATTTTATGCTTCGGGCGTTGACTTCTAAGGCCCTAACTATTCAATCTGTTGGAGCAACGCCCTAGGGTGAAGCCTAGGTGGCTCGGAAAGTAGAAATGTCCATAAGTTTCATACTGGTTGCAATTATTCGTTTTATGCGATGGAAAAACTGTTGTATTTATATTGTATTTTATGCTTCAGGTGTAGGCTTCTGAATCCGTAGCTATTCGATATGGTGGAGCACCGCCCTAGAGTGAAGCCTAGGTTGCTCGGAACGTAGAAATGACCACTACTTTCACACTGTTTGCAATTATACATTTAATACAATGGAAAAGCTGTTGTATTTGTATCGTATTTTATGCTTCGGGCGTTGACTTCTTACGCCCTAACATTTCGATCTAGTGGAGCAACGACCTACAGTGAAGCCTAGGTTGCCCGGAACGTAGAATTGGCCATCACTTTCAAACTGGTTGCAATTATTCCTGTTATATGATGGAAACACTGTTGTATTATTATTGCATTTTGTGGTTCTGGCGTTCACTTCTTAGGCTCTAACTATTCGATCTGGTGGAGCAACGCCCTAGAATGAACCCTAGGTGGCTCGGAAAGTAGAAATGTCCATAAGTTTCATACTGGTTGCAATTATTCGTTTTATGCGACGGAAAAACTGTTGTATTTATATTGTATTTTATGCTTCAGGTGTAGGCTTCTTAATCCGTAGCTATTCGATATGGTGGAGCAACGCCCTAGGGGGAAGCCTAGGTTGCCCGGAACGTAGAAATGACCATAACTTTCACACTGGTTGCTATTATTCGTTTTATACGATGGAAAAGCTGTTGAATTTATACCGTATTTTATGCTTCTGGCGTTGACTTCTTAGGCCCTAACTATTCCATCTGGTGGATCAACGCCCTAGGGGGAAGCGTAGGTTGCCCGGAAAGTAGAAATGACCATAGCTTTCACACTCGTAGCAATTATTCGTTTTATACGATGGAAAAACTGTTCTAATTATTTTGTATTTTATGCTTCGGGCGTTGACTTCGAACGCCCTAACTATTCGATCTGGTGGAGCAACGCCCTAGAGTGAAGCCTAGGTCGCCCTGTACGTAGAAATGACCATCACTTTCAAACTGGTTGCAATTATTCCTGTTATATGATGGAAAAACTGTTGTACTTTTATTGCATTTTATGCTTCGGGCATTGACTTCTAAGGCCCTAACTTTTCACTCTGTTGGAGCAACGCCCTAGGGTGAAGCCTAGGTTTCCCGGAAAGTAGAAATGACCGTAACTTTCATACTGGTTGCAATTATTCGTTTTATATGGTGGAAAAACTGTTGTATTTATATTGTATTTTATTATTCTGGCGTTGACTTCTAAGGCCCTGCCTATTCGATATGGTGGAGCAACACCCTACAGTGAAGCCTAGGTTGTCAGGAACGTAGAAATGACCATCACTTCCCCACTGGTAGCAATTATTCGTTTTATACGATGGAAAATCTGTTTTATTTATATTGTATTTTATGCTTCTGGCGCTGACTTCTAAGGCTCTAACTATTCGATCTGGTGGAGCAACGCCCTAGAGTGAAGCCTAGGTGGCCCGGAACGTAGAAATGACCATCACTTTCAAACTGGTTGCAATTATTCCTGTTATATGATGGAAAAACTCTTGTATTTTTATTGCATTTCATGCTTCGGGCATTGACTTCTAAGGTCCTAACTATTCAATCTGTTGGAGCAACGCCCTATGGTGAAGCCTAGGTTGCGCGGAAAGTAGAAATGACAATAACTTTCACACTGGGTGCAATTATTCGTTTTATACGATGGAAATGCTGTTATATTTATATTGTATTTTATGCTTCTGGCGTTGACTTCTATGGCCCTACCTATTCGATATGGTGGAGCAACACCCTACAGTGAAGCCTAGGTTGTCAGGAACGTGGAAATGAACATGACTTTCACACTGGTAGCAATTATTCGTTTTATAGAATGGAAAAACTGTTCTATTTATTTTGTATTTTATGCTTCGGGCGTTGACGTCTTAGGCCCTAACTGTTCGATCCGGTGGAGCAACGCCCTAGAGTGAAACCTAGTTTGCCCGGAACGTAGAACTGACCATTTCTTTCACACTGGTTGCAATTATTCCTGTTATACGATGGAAAAACTGTTGCATCTTTATTGTATTTTATGCTTCTGGCATTGACTTCTAAGTCCCTAACTATTCGATCTGGTGGAGCAGCGCACTAGAGTGAAGCCTAGGTGGCCCGGAACGTAGAAATAACCATAACTTTTACACTGGAAGCAATTATTCGTTTTATACTATGGAAAAACTGTGCTATTTATTTTGTATTTAATGCTTCGGGCGTTGGTTTCTAAGGCCCTAACTGTTTGATCTGGTGGTGCAACGCCCTAGAGTGAAACCTAGGTTGCCCGGAACGTAGAAATGACCATAACTTTCACACTGGTTGCTATTATTCGTTTTATACGATGGAAAAGCTGTTGTATTATTATTGTATTTTATGCTTCAGGTGTAGGCTTCTTAATCCGTAGCTATTCGATATGGTGGAGCACCGCCCTAGAGTGAAGCCTAGGTTGCTCGGAACGTAGAAATGGCTACTACTTTCACACTGTTCGCAATTATTCATTTAATGCGATGGAAAAGCTGTTGTATTTGTATCGTATTTTATGCTTCGGGTGTTGACTTCTTAGGCCCTAACATTTCGATCTAGTGGAGCAACGCCCAACAGTGAAGCCTAGGTTGCCCGGAACGTAGAATTGGCCATCACTTTCAGACTGGTTGCAATTATTCCTGTTATATGATGGAAACACTGTTGTATTTTTATTGCATTTTATGGTTCTGGCGTTCACTTCTTGGGCCCTAACTATTCGATCTGGTGGAACGACGGCCTAGGGTGGAGCCTAGGTTGCCGGGAACGTAGAAATGACCATTACTTTCACACTGTTTGCAATTATTCCTTTTATACGATGTAAAAGCTGTTGTATTTATATTGTATTTTATGCTTCTGGCGCTGACTTCTAAGGCTCAAACTATTCGATCTGGTGGAGCAACGCCCTAGAGTGAAGCCTAGGTGGCCCGGAACGTAGAAATGACCATCAGTTTCAAACTGGTTGCAATTATTCCTGTTATATGATGGAAAAACTCTTGTATTTTTATTGCATTTCATGCTTCGGGCATTGACTTCTAAGGTCCTAACTATTCAATCTGTTGGAGCAACGCCCTATGGTGAAGCCTAGGTTGCGCGGAAAGTAGAAATGACAATAACTTTCACACTGGGTGCAATTATTCGTTTTATACGGTGGAAATGCTGTTATATTTATATTGTATTTTATGCTTCTGGCGTTGACTTCTATGGCCCTACCTATTCGATATGGTGGAGCAACACCCTACAGTGAAGCCTAGGTTGTCAGGAACGTAGAAATGAACATAACTTTCACACTGGTAGCAATTATTCGTTTTATAGAATGGAAAAACTGTTCTATTTATTTTGTATTTTATGCTTCGGTCGTTGACGTCTTAGGCCCTAACTGTTCGATCCGGTGGAGCAACGCCCTAGAGTGAAACCTAGTTTGCCCGGAACGTAGAACTGACCATTTCTTTCACACTGGTTGCAATTATTCCTGTTATACGATGGAAAAACTGTTGCATCTTTATTGTATTTTATGCTTCTGGCATTGACTTCTAAGTCCCTAACTATTAGATCTGGTGGAGCAGCGCACTAGAGTGAAGCCTAGGTTGCTCGGAATGTAGAAATGTCCATAACTTTCACACTGGTTGCAATTATACGTTTTCTACGATGGAAAAGCTGTTGTATTTTTATTGCATTTTATGGTTCTGGCGTTCACTTCTTGGGCCCTAACTATTCGATCTGGTGGAACGACGGCCTAGGGTGAAGCCTAGGTTGCCGGGAACGTAGAAATGACCATTACTTTCACACTGTTTGCAATTATTCCTTTTATACGATGTAAAAGCTGTTGTATTTATATCGTATTTTATGCTTCTGGCGTTTACTTCTAAGGACCTAACTATTCGATCTGGTGGAGCAACGCCCTAGAGTGAAGTCTAGGTTGCTCGGAAAGTAGAAGTGACCATAAGTTTCATACTGGTTGCAATTATTCGTTTTATACGATGGAAAAACTATTGTATTTATATTGTATTTTATGCTTCTGGCGTTGACTTCTAAGGCGCTAACTATTCGATCTGGTGGAGCAACGTAATAGAGTGAAGCCTAGGTTGCCCGGAACGTAGAATAGGCCATCACTTTCAAACTGGTTGCAATTATTCCTGTTATATGATGGAAACACTGTTGTATTTTTTTTGCATTTTATGGTTCGGGCGTTGACTTCTAAGGCCCTAACTATTCAATCCGTTGGAGTAACGCCCTAGGGTGATGCTTAGGTTGCTCGGAAAGTAGAAATGACCATAACTTTCACACTGGTTGCTATTATTCGTTTTATACGATGGAAAAGCTGTTGTATTTATATCGTATTTTATGCTTCTGGCGTTGACTTCTTAGGAGGTAACCATTCGGTCTGGTGGAGCAACGCCCTAGAGTGAAGCCTAGGTTGACCGGAACGTAGAATTGGCCATCACTTTCAAACTGGTTGCAATTATTCTTGTTATATGATGGAAACACTGTTGTATTTTTATTGCATTTTGTGGTTCTGGCGTTCACTTCTTAGGCTCTAACTATTCGATCTGGTGGAACAACGGCCTAGGGTGAAGCCTAGGTTGCCCGGAACGTAGAATTGACCATTACTTTCACACTGTTTGCAATTATTCCTTTGATACGATGGAAAAGCTGTTGTATTTTTATTGCATTTTATGCTTCGGGCGTTGACTTCTAAGGACCTAACTATTCGATCTGTTGGAGCAACGCCCTAGGGTGAAGCCTAGGTGGCTCGGAAAGTAGAAATGTCCATAAGTTTCATACTGGTTGCAATTATTCGTTTTATGCGATGGAAAAACTGTTGTATTTATATTGTATTTTATGCTTCAGGTGTGGGCTTCTTAATCCGTAGCTATTCGATATGGTGGAGCACCGCCCTAGAGTGAAGCCTAGGTTGCTCGGAACGTAGAAATGACCACTACTTTCACACTGTTTGCAATTATTCATTTAATACAATGGAAAAGCTGTTGTATTTGTATCGTATTTTATGCTTCGGGCGTTGACTTCTTACGCCCTAACATTTCGATCTAGTGGAGCAACGACCTACAGTGAAGCCTAGGTTGCCCGGAACGTAGAATTGGCCATCACTTTCAAACTGGTTGCAATTATTCCTGTTATATGATGGAAACACTGTTGTATTATTATTGCATTTTGTGGTTCTGGCGTTCACTTCTTAGGCTCTAACTATTCGATCTGGTGGAGCAACGCCCTAGAGTGAAGCCTAGGTTGCTCGGAACGTAGAAATGACCATCACTTTCACACGGGTTGCAATTACTCGTTTTATAGGATGGAAAAGCTGTTGTATTTGTATCGTATTTTATGCTTCTGGCGTTGACTTCTTAGGCCCTAACTATTCCATCTGGTGGAGCAACGCCCTAGAGTGAAACCTAGGTTTCCCGGAACGTAGAAATGACCATCACTTTCAAACTGGTGCAGTTATTCCTGTTATACGATGGAAAAACTGTTGCATCTTTATTGCATTTTATGCTTCTGGCGTTGACTTCTAAGTCCCTAACTATTCGATCTGGTGGAGCAACGCACTAGAGTGAAGCCTAGGTTGCTTGGAATGTAGAAATGACCATAACTTTCACATCGGTAGCAATTATTCGTTTTATACGATGGAAAAACTGTTCTATTTATTTTGTATTTTATGCTTCGGGCGTTGACTTCTAACGCCCTAACTATTCAATCGGTTGCAGCAACGCGCTAGGATGGATCCTAGGTTGCCCGGAAAGTAGAAATGACCATAACTTTCATACTGGTTGCAATTATTCGTTTTATACGATGGAAAAACTGTTGTATTGATACTGTATTTTATGCTTCTGACGTTGCCTTCTAAGGCACTAACTATTCGATCTGGTGGAGCAACGCCCTAGAGTGAAGCCGAGGTTGCCCGGAACGTAGAAATGACCATCACTTTCAAACTGGTTGCAATTATTCCGGTTATATGATGGAAAGGCTGTTGTATTTTTATCGCATATTTAGCTTCGGGCATTGACTTCTAAGGCCCTAACTACTCAATCTGTTGGAGCAACGCCCTAGGGTGTAGCCTAGGTTGCCCGCAAAGTAGAAATGACCACAACTTCCATACTGGTTGCAATTACTCGTTTTATATGATGGAAAAACTGTTGTATTTATATTGTATTTTATGCTTCTGGCGTTCACTTCTTAGGCCCTATCTATTCGATCTGGTGGAGCAACGCCCTAGAGTGAAGCCTAGGTTGCCCGGAACGTAGAAATGACCATAACTTTCACACTGGTTGCAATTATTCGTTTTATACGACGGAAAAGCTGTGGTATTTATATCGTATTTTATGCTTCTGGCGTTGACTTCTTAGGCCCTAACTGTTCGATCTGGTGGGGGAACGCCCTAGAGTGAAACCTAGTTTGCCCGGAACGTAGAACTGACCATTACTTTCACACTGGTTGCAATTATTCCTGTTATACGATGGAAAAACTGTTGCATTTTTATTGTATTTTATGCTTCTGGCGTTGACTTCTAAGTCCCTAACTATTCGATCTGGTGGAGCAACGCACTAGAGTGAAGCCTAGGTTGCTCGGAATGTAGAAATGTCCATAACTTTCACACTGGTTGCAATTATACGTTTTCTACGATGGAAAAGCTGTTGTATTTATATGGTACTTTATGCTTCCGGCGTTAACTTCTTAGGCCCTAACTATTCGATCTGGTGGAACAGCGCCCTAGGGTGAAGCCTAGGTTGCCCAGAACGTAGAAATGACCATAACATTCACATCGGTAGCAATTCTTCGTTTTATACAATGGAATAACTGTTCTATTTATTTTGTATTTTATGCTTCGGGCGATGACTTCTAAGGCCCTAACTGTTGGATCTGGTGGAGCAACGCCCTAGAGTGAAGCCTAGGTTGCCCGGAACGTAGATATGACCATAACTTTCACACTGGTTGCTATTATTCGTTCTATACGATGGAAGAACTGTTATATTTATATTGTAACTTATGCTTCTGGCGTTGACTTCTTAGGCCCTAACAATTCGATCAGGTGGAACAACGCCCTTGAGTGAAGCCTAGGTTGCCTGGAACGTACAAATGACCATCACTTTCACACGGGTTGCAATTATTCCTGTTATAGGATGGAAAGACTGTTGTATTTTTATTGTATTTTATGCTTCGGCCGTTGACTTCTAAGGCCCAAACTATTCGATCTGGTGGAGCAACGCCCTAGAGTGAAACCTAGGTTGCCCGGAACGTAGAAATTACCATAACTTTCACACTGGTAGGAATTATTCGTTTTATACGATGGAACAACTGTTCTATTTATTTTGTATTTCATGCTTCGGGCGTTGACTTCTAAGGCCCTAACTATTCAATCTGTTGGAACAACGCCCTAGGGTGAAGCCTAGGTTGCCCGGAAAGTAGAAATGACTATAACTTTAATACTGGTTGCAATTATTCGTTTTATACGATGGAAGAACTGTTGTATTTATATTGTATTTTATGCTTCTGGCGCTGACTTCTAGGGCACTAACTATTCGATCTGGTGGAGCAGCGCCCCAGGCTGAAGCCTAGGTTGCCGGGAACGTAGAAATGACCATTACTTTTAAACTGGTTTCAATTATTCGTTTTATACGATGTAAAAACTGTTGCATCTTTATTGTATTTTATGCTTCGGGCGTTGACTTCTAAGGCCCTAACTATTCCATCTGGTGGAGCAACGCGCTAGAGTGAAACCTAGGTTGCCCGGAACAATGATATGCCATTACTTTCACACTGGTTGCAATAATTCCTGATATACGATGGAAAAACTGTTGCATCTTTATTGTATTTTATGCTTCTGGCGTTGACTTCTAAGGCCCTAACTATTCGATCTGGTGGAGCAACGCCCTGGAGTGAAGCCTAGGTGGCCCGGAACGTAGAAATGACCATCACTTTCAAACTGGTTGCAATTATTCCTGTTATATGATGGAAAAACTCTTGTATTTTTATTGCATTTCATGCTTCGGGCATTGACTTCTAAGGTCCTAACTACTCAATCTGTTGGAGCAACGCCCTATGGTGAAGCCTAGGTTGCGCGGAAAGTAGAAATGACAATAACTTTCACACTGGGTGCAATTATTCGTTTTATACGATGGAAATGCTGTTATATTTATATTGTATTTTATGCTTCTGGCGTTGACTTCTATGGCCCTACCTATTCGATATGGTGGAGCAACACCCTACAGTGAAGCCTAGGTTGTCAGGAACGTAGAAATGAACATAACTTTCACACTGGTAGCAATTATTCGTTTTATAGAATGGAAAAACTGTTCTATTTATTTTGTATTTTATGCTTCGGGCGTTGACGTCTTAGGCCCTAACTGTTCGATCCGGTGGAGCAACACCCTAGAGTGAAACCTAGTTTGCCCGGAACGTAGAACTGACCATTTCTTTCACACTGGTTGCAATTATTCCTGTTATACGATGGAAAAACTGTTGCATCTTTATTGTATTTTATGCTTCTAGCATTGACTTCTAAGTCCCTAACTATTCGATCTGGTGGAGCAGCGCACTAGAGTGAAGCCTAGGTGGCCCGGAACGTAGAAATAACCATAACTTTTACACTGGAAGCAATTATTCGTTTTATACTATGGAAAAACTGTGCTATTTATTGTATTTTATGCTTCTAGCATTGACTTCTAAGTCCCTAACTATTCGATCTGGTGGAGCAGCGCACTAGAGTGAAGCCTAGGTTGCTCAGAATGTAGAAATGTCCATAACTTTCACACTGGTTGCAATTATACGTTTTCTACGATGGAAAAGCTGTTGTATTTATATTGTATTTTATGCTTCTGGCGTTAACTTCTTGGGCCCTAACTATTCGATCTGGTGGAAGAACGCCCTAGGGTGAAGCCTAGGTTGCCCGGAACGTAGAAATGACCATAACTTTCACATCGGTAGCAATTATTCGTTTTATACGATGGATAAACTGTTCTATTTATTTTGTGTTTTATGCTTCGGGCGTTGACTTCTAAGGCCCTAACTATTCAATCTGTTGGAGCAACGCCCTAGGGTGTAGCCTAGGTTGCCCGGAAAGTAGAAATGACCACAAATTTCATACTGGTTGCAATTACTCGTTTTATACGATGGAAAAACTGTTATACTTACATTGTATTTTATGCTTCTGGCGTTGACTGCTATGGCCCTACCTATTCGATTTGGTGGAGCAACACCCTACAGTGAAGCCTAGGTTGTCAGAAACGTAGAAATGAACATAACTTTCACACTGGTAGCAATTATTCGGTTTATACAATGGAAAAACTGTTCTATTTATTTTGTATTTTATGCTTCGGGCGTTGACTTCTAAGGCCCTAACTATTCGATCTGGTGGAGCAACGCCCTAGAGTGAAGCCTAGGCTGCCCGGAACGTAGAAATGACCTTAACTTTCACACTGGTTGCTATTATTCGTTCTATACGATGGAAGAGCTGTTATATTTATATTGTATCGTATGCTTCTGGCGTTGACTTCTAAGGCCCTCACTATTCGATCTGGTGAAGCAACGCCCTAGAGTGAAGCCTAGGTTGCCCGGAACGTAGAAATGACCATAACATTCACACCCGTTGCAATTATTCTTGCTATACGATGAGAAACCGGTGCATTTTTATTGTATTTTATGCTTCTAGCGTTGACTTCTAAGGCCGTAGCTATTAGATGTGGTGGAGTAACGCCCTAGAGTGACGCCTAGGTTGCCTGGAACGTAGAAATGACCATTACTTTCACAATGTTTCCAATTATTCATTTTATACGATGGAAAAACTGTTGTACTTATACTGTATTTTATTCTTATGGCGTTGAATTCTAAGTCCCTAGCTATGCGATCTGGTGGAATAGCGCCATAGAGTGAAACCAAGGTTGCCCGGAACGTAGAAATTACCATAACTTTCAAACTGGTAGCAATTATTCGTATTATACGATGGAACAACTGTTCTATTTATTTTGTATTTCATGCTTCGGGCGTTGACTTCTAAGGCCCTAACTATTAGATCTGGTGGTGCAACGCCCTTGAGTGAGGCCTAGGTTGCCCGGAACGTAGAAATGACCATAACTTTCACACTGGTTACTATTATTCGTTTTATACAATGGAAAAACTGTTCTATTTATTTTGTATTTTATGCTTCGGGCATTGACTTCTAAGGCCCTAACTATTCGATATGGTTTAGCAACACCCTAGGGTGAAGCCTAGGTTGCCCGGAACGTAGAAATGACCATAACTTTCACACTGGTAGCAATTATTCGTTTTATACGACGGAAAAACTGTTCTATTTATTTTGTATTTTATGCTTCGGGCGTTGACTTCTTAGGCCCTAACTGTTCGATCCGGTGGAGCAACGCCCTAGAGTGACACCTAGTTTGCCCGGAACGTAGAACTGACCATTTCTTTCACACTGGTTGCAATTATTCCTGTTATACGATGGAAAAACTGTTGCATCTTTATTGTATTTTATGCTTCTGGCATTGACTTCTAAGTCCCTAACTATTCGATCTGGTGGAGCAGCGCACTAGAGTGAAGCCTAGGTTGCTCGGAATGTAGAAATGTCCATAAATTTCACACTGGTTGCAATTATACGTTTTCTACGATGGAAAAGCTGTTGTATTTATATTGTATTTTATGCTTCTGGCGTTAACTTCTTAGGCCCTAACTATTCGATCTGGTGGAAGAACGCCCTAGGGTGAAGCCTAGGTTGCCCGGAACGTAGAAATGACCATAACTTTCACATCGGTAGCAATTATTCGTTTTATACGATGGATAAACTGTTCTATTTATTTTGTGTTTTATGCTTCGGGCGTTGACTTCTAAGGCCCTAACTATTCAATCGGTTGCAGCAACGCGCTAGGATGGATCCTAGGTTGCCCGGAAAGTAGAAATGACCATAACTTTCATACTGGTTGCAATTATTCGTTTTATACGATGGAAAAACTGTTGTATTGATACTGCATTTTATGCTTCTGGCGTTGCCTTCTAAGGAACTAACTATTCGATCTGGTGGAGCAACGCCCTAGAGTGAAGCCGAGGTTGCCCGGAACGTAGAAATGACCATCACTTTCAAACTGGTCGCAATTATTCCGGTTATATGATGGAAAGACTGTTGTATTTTTATTGCATTTTTAGCTTCGGGCATTGACTTCTAAGGCCCTAACTATTCAATCTGTTGGAGCAACGCCCTAGGGTGTAGCCTAGGTTGCCCGGAAAGTAGAAATGACCACAAATTTCATACTGGTTGCAATTACTCGTTTTATACGATGGAAAAACTGTTATACTTACATTGTATTTTATGCTTCTGGCGTTGACTTCTATGGCCCTACCTATTCGATTTGGTGGAGCAACACCCTACAGTGAAGCCTAGGTTGTCAGAAACGTAGAAATGAACATAACTTTCACACTGGTTGCTATTATTCGTTTTATACGATGGAAAAACTGTTATATTTATATTGTATTTTATGCTTCTGGCGTTGACTTCTTAGGCCCTAACTTTTCGATCTGGTGGAACAACGCCCTAGAGTGAAGCCTAGGTCCCCGGAACGTAGAAATGACCATCACTTTCACACTGGTAGCAATTATTCGTTTAATACAATGGTAAAACTGTTCTATTTATTTTGTGTTTTATGCTTCGGGCGTTGACTTCTAAGGCCCTAACTATTCGATCTGGTGGAGCAACGCCCTAGAGTGAAGCCTAGGTTGCCCGGAAAGTAGAAATGACCATAACTTTCATACTGGTTGCAATTATTCGTTTTGTATGATGGAAAAGCTGTTGTAGTTATATTGTATTTTATGCTTCTGGCGTTCCCTTCTTAGGCCCTAACTATTCGATCTGGTGGAACTACGGCCTAGCGTGAAGCCTAGGTTGCCCGGAACGTAGAAATAACCATAACTTTTACACTGGTAGCAATTATTCGTTTTATACTATGGAAAAACTGTGCTATTTATTTTGTATTTAATGCTTCGGGCGTTGGTTTCTAAGGCCCTAACTGTTTGATCTGGTGGTGCAATGCCCTAGAGTGAAACCTAGGTTGCCCGGAACGTAGAAATGACCATAACTTTCACACTGGTTGCTATTATTCGTTTTATACGATGGAAAAGCTGTTGTATTATTATTGTATTTTATGCTTCAGGTGTAGGCTTCTTAATCCGTAGCTATTCGATATGGTGGAGCACCGCCCTAGAGTGAAGCCTAGGTTGCTCGGAACGTAGAAATGGCCACTACTTTCACACTGTTCGCAATTATTCATTTAATACGATGGAAAAGCTGTTGTATTTGTATCGTATTTTATGCTTCGGGCGTTGATTTCTTAGGCCCTAACATTTCGATCTAGTGGAGCAACGCCCAACAGTGAAGCCTAGGTTGCCCGGAACGTAGAATTGGCCATCACTTTCAAACTGGTTGCAATTATTCCTGTTATATGATGGAAACACTGTTGTATTTTTATTGCATTTTATGGTTCTGGCGTTCACTTCTTGGGCCCTAACTATTCGATCTGGTGGAGCGACGGCCTAGGGTGGAGCCTAGGTTGCCGGGAACGTAGAAATGACCATTACTTTCACACTGTTTGCAATTATTCCTTTTATACGATGTAAAAGCTGTTGTATTTATATTGTATTTTATGCTTCTGGCGCTGACTTCTAAGGCTCAAACTATTCGATCTGGTGGAGCAACGCCCTAGAGTGAAGCCTAGGTGGCCCGGAACGTAGAAATGACCATCACTTTCAAACTGGTTGCAATTATTCCTGTTATATGATGGAAAAACTCTTGTATTTTTATTGCATTTCATGCTTCGGGCATTGACTTCTAAGGTCCTAACTATTCAATCTGTTGGAGCAACGCCCTATGGTGAAGCCTAGGTTGCGCGGAAAGTAGAAATGACAATAACTTTCACACTGGGTGCAATTATTCGTTTTATACGGTGGAAATGCTGTTATATTTATATTGTATTTTATGCTTCTGGCGTTGACTTCTATGGCCCTACCTATTCGATATGGTGGAGCAACACCCTACAGTGAAGCCTAGGTTGTCAGGAACGTAGAAATGAACATAACTTTCACACTGGCAGCAATTATTCGTTATATAGAATGGAAAAACTGTTCTATTTATTTTGTATTTTATGCTTCGGTCGTTGACGTCTTAGGCCCTAACTGTTCGATCCGGTGGAGCAACGCCCTAGAGTGAAACCTAGTTTGCCCGGAACGTAGAACTGACCATTTCTTTCACACTGGTTGCAATTATTCCTGTTATACGATGGAAAAACTGTTGCATCTTTATTGTATTTTATGCTTCTGGCATTGACTTCTAAGTCCCTAACTATTCGATCTGGTGGAGCAGCGCACTAGAGTGAAGCCTAGGTTGCTCGGAATGTAGAAATGTCCATAACTTTCACACTGGTTGCAATTATACGTTTTCTACGATGGAAAAGCTGTTGTATTTTTATTGCATTTTATGGTTCTGGCGTTCACTTCTTGGGCCCTAACTATTCGATCTGGTGGAACGACGGCCTAGGGTGAAGCCTAGGTTGCCGGGAACGTAGAAATGACCATTACTTTCACACTGTTTGCAATTATTCCTTTTATACGATGTAAAAGCTGTTGTATTTATATCGTATTTTATGCTTCTGGCGTTTACTTCTAAGGACCTAACTATTCGATCTGGTGGAGCAACGCCCTAGAGTGAAGTCTAGGTTGCTCGGAGAGTAGAAGTGACCATAAGTTTCATACTGGTTGCAATTATTCGTTTTATACGATGGAAAAACTATTGTATTTATATTGTATTTTATGCTTCTGGCGTTGACTTCTAAGGCGCTAACTATTCGATCTGGTGGAGCAACGTAATAGAGTGAAGCCTAGGTTGCCCGGAACGTAGAATTGGCCATCACTTTCAAACTGGTTGCAATTATTCCTGTTATATGATGGAAACACTGTTGTATTTTTTTTGCATTTTATGGTTCGGGCGTTGACTTCTAAGGCCCTAACTATTCAATCCGTTGGAGCAACGCCCTAGGGTGAAGCTTAGGTAGCTCGGAAAGTAGAAATGACCATAACTTTCACACTGGTTGCTATTATTCGTTTTATACGATGGAAAAGCTGTTGTATTTATATCGTATTTTATGCTTCTGGCGTTGACTTCTTAGGAGGTAACCATTCGGTCTGGTGGAGCAACGCCCTAGAGTGAAGCCTATGTTGCCCGGAACGTAGAATTGGCCATCACTTTCAAACTGGTTGCAATTATTCTTGTTATATGATGGAAACACTGTTGTATTTTTATTGCATTTTGTGGTTCTGGCGTTCACTTCTTAGGCTCTAACTATTCCATCTGGTGGAACAACGGCCTAGGGTGAAGCCTAGGTTGCCCGGAACGTAGAATTGACCATTACTTTCACACTGTTTGCAATTATTCCTTTGATACGATGGAAAAGCTGTTGTATTTATATCGTATTTTATGCTTCTGGCGTTTACTTCTAAGGACCTAACTATTCGATCTGGTGGAGCAACGCCCTAGGGTGAAGCCTAGGTTGCTCGGAAAGTAGAAATGACCACAAGTTTCATACCGGTTGCAATTATTCGTTTTATACGATGGAAAAACTATTGTATTTATATTGTATTTTATGCTTCTGGCGTTGACTTCTAAGGCACTAACTATTCGATCTGGTGGTGCAACGCCCTAGAGTGAAGCCTAGGTTGCCCGGAACGTAGAATTGGCCATCACTTTTAAACTGGTAGCAATTATTCCTGTTATATGATGGAAACACTGTTGTATTTTTATTGCATTTTATGCTTCGGGCGTTGACTTCTAAGGCCCTAACTATTCAATCTGTTGGAGCAACGCCCTAGGGTGAAGCCTAGGTGGCTCGGAAAGTAGAAATGTCCATAAGTTTCATACTGGTTGCAATTATTCGTTTTATGCGATGGAAAAACTGTTGTATTTATATTGTATTTTATGCTTCAGGTGTAGGCTTCTTAATCCGTAGCTATTCGATATGGTGGAGCACCGCCCTAGAGTGAAGCCTAGGTTGCTCGGAACGTAGAAATGACCACTACTTTCACACTGTTTGCAATTATACATTTAATACAATGGAAAAGCTGTTGTATTTGTATCGTATTTTATGCTTCGGGCGTTGACTTCTTACGCCCTAACATTTCGATCTAGTGGAGCAACGACCTACAGTGAAGCCTAGGTTGCCCGGAACGTAGAATTGGCCATCACTTTCAAACTGGTTGCAATTATTCCTGTTATATGATGGAAACACTGTTGTATTATTATTGCATTTTGTGGTTCTGGCGTTCACTTCTTAGGCTCTAACTATTCGATCTGGTGGAGCAACGCCCTAGAATGAAGCCTAGGTGGCTCGGAAAGTAGAAATGTCCATAAGTTTCATACTGGTTGCAATTATTCGTTTTATGCGATGGAAAAACTGTTGTATTTATATTGTATTTTATGCTTCAGGTGTAGGCTTCTTAATCCGTAGCTATTCGATATGGTGGAGCAACGCCCTAGGGGGAAGCCTAGGTTGCCCGGAACGTAGAAATGACCATAACTTTCACACTGGTTGCTATTATTCGTTTTATACGATGGAAAAGCTGTTGAATTTATACCGTATTTTATGCTTCTGGCGTTGACTTCTTAGGCCCTAACTATTCCATCTGGTGGATCAACGCCCTAGGGGGAAGCGTAGGTTGCCCGGAAAGTAGAAATGACCATAGCTTTCACACTCGTAGCAATTATTCGTTTTATACGATGGAAAAACTGTTCTAATTATTTTGTATTTTATGCTTCGGGCGTTGACTTCGAACGCCCTAACTATTCGATCTGGTGGAGCAACGCCCTAGAGTGAAGCCTAGGTCGCCCTGTACGTAGAAATGACCATCACTTTCAAACTGGTTGCAATTATTCCTGTTATATGATGGAAAAACTGTTGTACTTTTATTGCATTTTATGCTTCGGGCATTGACTTCTAAGGCCCTAACTTTTCACTCTGTTGGAGCAACGCCCTAGGGTGAAGCCTAGGTTTCCCGGAAAGTAGAAATGACCGTAACTTTCATACTGGTTGCAATTATTCGTTTTATATGGTGGAAAAACTGTTGTATTTATATTGTATTTTATTATTCTGGCGTTGACTTCTAAGGCCCTGCCTATTCGATATGGTGGAGCAACACCCTACAGTGAAGCCTAGGTTGTCAGGAACGTAGAAATGACCATCACTTCCCCACTGGTAGCAATTATTCGTTTTATACGATGGAAAATCTGTTTTATTTATATTGTATTTTATGCTTCTGGCGCTGACTTCTAAGGCTCTAACTATTCGATCTGGTGGAGCAACGCCCTAGAGTGAAGCCTAGGTGGCCCGGAACGTAGAAATGACCATCACTTTCAAACTGGTTGCAATTATTCCTGTTATATGATGGAAAAACTCTTGTATTTTTATTGCATTTCATGCTTCGGGCATTGACTTCTAAGGTCCTAACTATTCAATCTGTTGGAGCAACGCCCTATGGTGAAGCCTAGGTTGCGCGGAAAGTAGAAATGACAATAACTTTCACACTGGGTGCAATTATTCGTTTTATACGATGGAAATGCTGTTATATTTATATTGTATTTTATGCTTCTGGCGTTGACTTCTATGGCCCTACCTATTCGATATGGTGGAGCAACACCCTACAGTGAAGCCTAGGTTGTCAGGAACGTAGAAATGAACATGACTTTCACACTGGTAGCAATTATTCGTTTTATAGAATGGAAAAACTGTTCTATTTATTTTGTATTTTATGCTTCGGGCGTTGACGTCTTAGGCCCTAACTGTTCGATCCGGTGGAGCAACGCCCTAGAGTGAAGCCTAGTTTGCCCGGAACGTAGAACTGACCATTTCTTTCACACTGGTTGCAATTATTCCTGTTATACGATGGAAAAACTGTTGCATCTTTATTGTATTTTATGCTTCTGGCATTGACTTCTAAGTCCCTAACTATTCGATCTGGTGGAGCAGCGCACTAGAGTGAAGCCTAGGTGGCCCGGAACGTAGAAATGACCATCACTTTCAAACTGGTTGCAATTATTCCTGTTATATGATGGAAAAACTCTTGTATTTTTATTGCATTTCATGCTTCGGGCGTTGACTTCTAAGGCCCTAACTATTCGATCTGGTGGAGCAACGCCCTAGAGTGACGCCTAGGTTGCCCGGAAAGTAGAAATGACCATAACTTTCATACTGGTTGCAATTATTCGTTTTGTATGATGGAAAAGCTGTTGTATTTATATTGTATTTTATGCTTCTGGCGTTCCCTTCTTAGGCCCTAACTATTCGATCTGGTGGAACTACGGCCTAGGGTGAAGCCTAGGTTGCCCGGAACGTAGAAATAACCATAACTTTTACACTGGTAGCAATTATTCGTTTTATACTATGGAAAAACTGTGCTATTTATTTTGTATTTAATGCTTCGGGCGTTGGCTTCTAAGGCCCTAACTGTTTGATCTGGTGGTGCAACGCCCTAGAGTGAAACCTAGGTTGCCCGGAACGTAGAAATGACCATAACTTTCACACTGGTTGCTATTATTCGTTTTATACGATGGAAAAGCTGTTATATTTATATTGTATTTTATGCTTCTGGCGTTGACTTCTTAGGCCCTAACTATTCGATCTGGTGGAACAACGCCCTAGAGCGAAGCCTAGGTTGCCTGGAACGTAGAATTGGCCATCACGTTCAGACTGGTTGCAATTATTTCTGATATATGATGGAAACACTGTTGTATTTTTTTTGCATTTTATGGTTCGGGCGTTGAGTTCTAAGGCCCTAACTATTCAATCTGTCGGAGCAACGCCCTAGGGTGAAGCCTAGGTTGCTGGGAAAGTAGAAATGAGCATAAGTTTCATACTGGTTGCAATTATTCGTTTTATACGATGGACAAGCTGTTGTATTTATATTGTATTTTATGCTTCTGGCGTTGACTTCTAAGGCACTAACTATTCGATCTGGTGGAGCAACGCCCTGGAGTGAAACCTAGGTTGCCCGGAATGTAGAAATTACCATAACTATCAACCTGGTAGCAATTATTCGTTTTATACGATGGAACAACTGTTCTATTTATTTTGTATTTCATGCTTCGGGCGTTGACTTCTAAGGCCCTAACTATTCGATCTGGTGGTGCAACGCCCTAGAGTGAGGCCTAGGTTGCCCGGAACGTAGATATGACCATAACTTTCACACTGGTTACTATTATTCGTTTTATACAATGGAAAAACTGTTCTATTTATTTTGTATTTTATGCTTCGGGCATTGACTTGTTAGGCCCTAACTATTCGATATGGTTTAGCAACACCCTAGGGTGAAGCCAAGCTGGCTCGGAACGTAGGACATACCATTACCTTCACACTGGTTGCAATTATTCCTGTTATACGATGGATAAACTGTTGCATCTTCATTGTATTTTATGCTTGTGGCGTTGCCTTCTAAGGCTCTATCTATTCGATCTGGTGGAGCAACGCCCCAGAGTGAAGCCTAGGTTGCCCGGAACGTAGAAATGACCATAAGTTTCATACTGGTTGCAATTATTCGTTTTATACGATGGAAAAACTGTTGTATTTATATTGTACTTTATGCTTCTGGCGTTGACCTCTAAGGCACTAACTATTCGATCTGGTGGAGCAACGCAATAGAGTGATGCCTAGGTTGCCCGGAACGTAGAATTGGCCATCAATTTCAAACTGGTTGCAATTATACCTGTTATATGATGGAAACACTGTTGTATTTTTTTTGCATTTTATGGTTCGGGCGTTGACTTCTAAGGTCCTAACTATTCAAACTGTTGGAGCAACGCCCTAGGGTGAAGCCTAGGTTGCTCGGAAAGTAGAAATGTCCATAAGTTTCATACTGGTTGCATTTATTCGTTTTATACGATGGAAGAACTGTTGTATTTATATTGTATTTTATGCTTCTGGCGTTGACTTCTAAGGCACTAACTATTCGATATGGTGGAGCAACGCCCTAGGGTGTAGCCTGGGTTGCCCGGAACGTAGAATTGGCCATCACTTTCAAACTGTTTGCATATATTCCTGATATATGATGGAAACACTGTTGTATTTTTTTTGCATTTTATGGTTCGGGCGTTGACTTCTAAGGCCCTAACTGTGCAATCTGTTGGAGCAACGCCCTAGGGTGAAGCCTAGCTTGCTCGGATTGTAGAAATGTCCATAAGTTTCATACTGGTTGCAATTATTCGTTTTATACGATGGAAAAACTGTTGTATTTATATTGTATTTTATGCTTCTGGTGTTGACTTCTAAGGCACTAACTATTCGATTTGGTGGAGCAACGCCCTAGAGTGAAGCCTAGGTTGCCCGGAACGTAGAATTGGCCATCACTTTTAAACTGGTTGCAATTATTCCTGATATATGATTGAAACACTGTTGTATTTTTTTTGCATTTTATGGTTCGGGCGTTGACTTCTAAGGCCCTAACTATTCAATCTGTTGGAGCAACGCCCTAGTGTGAAGCCTAGGTTGCTTGGAACGTAGAAATGACAACTACTTTCACACTGTTTTCAATTATTCATTTAATACGATGGAAAAGCTGTTGTATTTATATCGTATTTTATGCTTCGGGCGTTGACTTCTTAGGCCCTAACATTTCGATCTAGTGGAGCAACACCCTACAGTGAAGCCTAGGTTGCCCGGAACGTAGATATGACCATAATCTTCACACACGTTGCAATTATTCGTTTTATACGGTGTAAAGGCTGTTGTATTTATTTTGTATTTTATTCTTCTGGTGTTGTCTTCTTAGGCCCTAACTATTCGATCTGGTGGAACAACGCCGTAGAGTGAAGCCTAGGTTGCCCGGAACGTAGAAATGACCATTACTTTCACACTGTTTGCAATTATTCCTTTTATACGATGGAAAATCTGTTGTATTTATATCGTATTTTATGCTTCGGGCGTTGACTTCTTAGGCCCTGACATTTCGATCTGGCGGAGCAACGCCCTAGAGTGAATCCTAGGCTTCCCGGAACGTAGATATGACCATAATCTTCACACAGGTTGCAATTATTCGTTTTATACGGTGTAAAGGCTGTTGTATTTATTTTGTATTTTATTCTTCTGGTGTTGTCTTCTTAGGCCCTAACTATTCGATCTGGTGGAACAACGCTGTAGAGTGAAGCCTAGTTGCTCGGAATGTAGTTATGACCATAATCTTCACACAGGTTGCAATTACTCGTTTTATACGGTGTAAAGGCTGTTGTATCTATTTTGTATGTTATTCTTCTGGTGTTGTCTTCTTATGCCCTAACTATTCGATCTGGTGGAACAACGCCGTAGAGTGAAGCCTAGGTTCCCCGGAACGTAGAAATGACCATTACTTTCACACTGTTTGCAATTATTCCTTTTATACGATGGAAAAGCTGTTGTATTTATATCGTATTTTATGCTTCTGGCGTTCACTTCTTAGGCTCTAACTATTCGATCTGGTGGAACAACGGCCTAGGGTGAAGCCTAGGTTGCCCGGAACGTAGAATTGACCATTACTTTCACACTGTTTGCAATTATTCCTTTGATACGATGGAAAAGCTGTTGTATTTATATTGTATTTTATGCTTCTGGCGTTGACTTCTAAGGCACTAACTATTCGATCTGGTGGAGCAACGCCCTAGAGTGAAGCCTAGGTTGCTCGGAAAGTAGAAATGACCACAAGTTTCATACCGGTTGCAATTATTCGTTTTATACGATGGAAAAACTATTGTATTTATATTGTATTTTATGCTTCTGGCGTTGACTTCTAAGGCACTAACTATTCGATCTGGTGGAGCAACGCCCTAGAGTGAAGCCTAGGTTGCCCGGAACGTAGAATTGGCCATCACTTTCACACGGGTTGCAATTATTCCTGTTATAGGGTGGAAAGACTGTTGTATTTTTATTGTATTTTATGCTTCGGGCGTTGACTTCTAAGGCCCTAGCTATTCGATCTGGTCGAGCAACGCCTTAGAGTGAAGCCTAGGTTGCCCGGACCGTAGAAATGACCATAACTTCCACACTGGTTGCAATTATTCGTTTTATAGGATGGAAAAGCTGTTGTATTTATATCGTATTTTATGCTTCTGGCGTTGACTTCTTAGGCCCTAACTATTCCATCTGGTGGAGCAACGCCCTAGAGTGAAACCTAGGTTTCCCGGAACGTAGAAATGACCATCACTTTCAAACTGGTTGCAGTTATTCCTGTTATACGATGGAAAAACTGTTGCATCTTTATTGTATTTTATGCTTCTGGCGTTGACTTCTAAGGCCCTAACTATTCGATCTGGTGGAGCAACTCCCTAGAGTGAACACTAGGTCGCTCGGAATGTATAAATGTCCACAACTTTCACACTGGTTGCAATTATTCGTTTTATGGGATGGAAAATCTGTTGTATTTTTATTGCATTTTATGCTTCTGGCGTTCACTTCTTAGGCCCTAGCTATTCGATCTAGTGGAGCAACGCCCTAGAGTGAAGCCTAGGTTGCCCGGAAAGGAGAAATGACCATCACTTTCAAACCGGTTGCAATTAATCCTGTTATACGATGGAAACACTGTTGTATTTTTTTTTGCATTTTATGGTTCGGGCGTTGACTTCTAAGGCCCTAACTATTCAATCTGTTGGAGCAACGCCCTAGGGTGAAGCCAAGGTTGCTCGGAAAGTAGAAATGTCCATAAGTTTCATACTGCTTGCAATTATTCGTTTTATGCGATGGAAAAACTGTTGTATTTATATTGTATTTTATGCTTCTGGCGTTGACTTCTAAGGCACTAACTATTCGATCTGGTGGAGCAACGCAATAGTGTGAAGCCTAGGTTGCCCGGAAGGTAGAATTGGCCATCACTTTCAAACTGGTTACAATTATTCCTGTTATATGATGGAAACACTGTTGTATTTTTTTTGCATTTGATGGTTCGGGCGTTGACTTCTAAGGCCCTAACTATTCAACCTGTTGGAGCAACGCCCTAGGGTGAAGCCTAGGTTGCTCGGAAAGTAGAAATGACCATAAGTTTCATACTGGTTGCAATTATTCGTTTTATACGATGGAAAATCTGTTGTATTTATATTGTATTTTATGCTTCTGGCGTTGTCTTCTAAGGCACTAACTATTCGATATGGTGGGGCAACGCCCTAGAGTGAAGCCTAGGTTGCCCGGAACGTAGAATTGGCCATCACTTTCAAACTGGTTGCAATTATTCCTGTTATATGATGGAAACACTGTTGTATTTTTATTGCATTTTATGCGTCGGGCGTTGACTTCTAAGGCCCTAACTATTCAATCTGTTGGAGCAACGCCCTAGGGTGAAGCCTAGGTTGCTCGGAAAGTAGAAATGTCCATAAGTTTCATACTGGTTGCAATTATTCGTTTTATACGATGGAAAAACTGTTGTATTTATATTGTATTTTATGCTTCTGGCGTTGACTTCTAAGGCCCTAGCTGTTCGATCTAGTGGAGCAACGCCCTAGAGTGACGCCCAGGGTGCTCGGAACGTAGAAATGACCATCACTTTCAGACGGGTTGCAATTATTCCTGTTATAGGGTGGAAAGACTGTTGTATTTTTATTGTATTTTATACTTCAGGCGGTGACTTCTGAGGCCGTATCTATTCGATGTGGTGGATGAACGCCATAGAGTGACGCCTAGGTTTCCCGGAACGTAGAAATGACCATAACTTTCACACTGGTAGCAATTATTCGTTTTATACGATAGAAAAACTGTTCTATTTATTTTGTATTTTGTGCTTCGGGCGTTGACTTCTAAGGCCCTAGCTATTCGATCTGGTCGAGCAACGCCTTAGAGTGAAGCCTAGGTTGCCCGGAACGTAGAAATGACCATAACTTCCACACTGGTTGCAATTATTCGTTTTATACGATTGAAAGGCTGTTATATTTATATTGCATTTTATGCTTCAGGCATTGAATTCTAAGTCCCTAGCTATTCGATCTGGTGGATCAACGCCCTAGAGTGAAGCCTAGGTTACCCGGAACGTAGAAATGACTATAACTTTCACACTGTTTGGAATTATTCATTTTACACGGTGGAAAAGCTGTTGCATTTATATCGTATTTAATGCTTCGGGCGTTGACTTCTTAGGCCCTAACATTTCGATCTGGTGGAGCAACGCCCTACAGTGAAGTCTAGGTTGCCCGGAACGTAGATATGACCATAACATTCACACAGGTTGCAATTATTCGTTTTATACGGTGTAAAGGCTGTTGTACTTATTTTGTATTTTATTCTTCTGGTGTTGATTTCTTAGGCCCTAACTATTCGATCTGGTGGAACAACGCCGTAGAGTGAAGCGTAGGTTGCCCGGAACGTAGAAATGACCATTACTTTCACACTGTTTGCAATTACTCATTTTATACGATGGAAAAGCTGTTGTATTTATATCGTATTTTATGCTTCGGGCATTGACTTCTAAGGCTCTAACTATGCAATCTGTTGGAGCAACGCCCTAGGGGGAAGCCTAGGTTGCCCGGAACGTAGAAATGACCATAACTTTCACACTGGTTGCTATTATTCGTTTTATACGATGGAAAAGCTGTTGAATTTATACCGTATTTTATGCTTCTAGCGTTGACTTCTTAGGCCCTAACTATTCCATCTGGTGGATCAACGCCCTAGGGGGAAGCGTAGGTTGCCCGGAAAGTAGAAATGACCATAACTTTCACACTCGTAGCAATTATTCGTTTTATACGATGGAAAAACTGTTCTAATTATTTTGTATTTTATGCTTCGGGCGTTGACTTCTAAGACCCTAACTATTCAATCTGTTGGAGCAACGCCCTAGGGTGAAGCCTAGCTTGCTCGGATTGTAGAAATGTCCATAAGTTTCATACTGGTTGCAATTATTCGTTTTATACGATGGAAAAACTGTTGTATTTATATTGTATTTTATGCTTCTGGCGTTGACTTCTAAGGCACTAACTACTCGATCTGGTGGAGCAACGCCCTCGAGCGAAGCCTAGGTTGCCCGGAACGTAGGATTGGCCATCACTTTCAAACTGATTGCAATTATTCCTGTTATATGATGGATACACTGTTGTATTTTTTTTGCATTTTATGGTTCGGGCGTTGACTTCTAAGGCCCTAACTATTCAATCTGTTGGAGCAACGCCCTAGTGTGAAGCCGAGGTTGCTCGGAAAGTAGAAATGACCATAAGTTTCATACTGGTTGCAATTATTCGTTTTATACGATGGAAAAACTGTTGTATTTATATTGTATTTTATGCTTCTGGCGTTGACTTCTAAGGCACTAACTATTCGATTTGGTGGAGCAACGCCCTAGAGTGAAGCCTAGGTTGCCCGGAACGTAGAATTGGCCATCACTTTTAAACTGGTTGCAATTATTCCTGATATATGATGGAAACACTGTTGTATTTTTTTTGCATTTTATGGTTCGGGCGTTGACTTCTAAGGCCCTAACTATTCAATCTGTTGGAGCAACGCCCTAGTGTGAAGCCTAGGTTGCTTGGAACGTAGAAATGACAACTACTTTCACACTGTTTTCAATTATTCATTTAATACGATGGAAAAGCTGTTGTATTTATATCGTATTTTATGCTTCGGGCGTTGACTTCTTAGGCCCTAACATTTCGATCTAGTGGAGCAACACCCTACAGTGAAGCCTAGGTTGCCCGGAACGTAGATATGACCATAATCTTCACACAGGTTGCAATTATTCGTTTTATACGGTGTAAAGGCTGTTGTATTTATTTTGTATTTTATTCTTCTGGTGTTGTCTTCTTAGGCCCTAACTATTCGATCTGGTGGAACAACGCCGTAGAGTGAAGCCTAGGTTGCCCGGAACGTGGAAATGACCATTACTTTCACACTGTTTGCAATTATTCCTTTTATACGATGGAAAGCTGTTGTATTTATATCGTATTTTATGCTTCTGGCGTTGACTTCTAAGGACCTAACTATTCGATCTGGTGGAGCAACGCCCTAGAGTGAAGCGTAGGTTGCCCGCAACGTAGAAATGACCATAACTTTCACACTGGTTGCTATTATTCGTTTTATACGATGGAAAAACTGTTACATTTATATTGCATTTTATGCTTCTGGCGTTGACTTCTTAGGCCCTAACTATACGATCTGGTGGAACAACGCCCTAGAGTGAAGCCTAGGTTGCCTGGAACGTAGAAATGACCATCACTTTCAAACTGGTTGCAATTATTCGTTTTATACGATGGAAAAGCTGTTGTGTTTATATCGCATTCTATGCTTCTGGCGTTGACTTCTTAGGCCGTAACTATTCGGTCTGGTGGATCAACGCACTAGGGTGAAGCCTAGGTTGCCCGGAACGTAGAAATGACCATTACTTTCACACTGTTTGCAGTTATTCCTTTTATACGATGGAAAATCTGTTGTATTTATATCGTATTTTATGCTTCGGGCGTTGACTTCTTAGGCCCTGACATTTCGATCTGGCGGAGCAACGCCCTAGAGTGAATCCTAGGCTTCCCGGAACGTAGATATGACCATAATCTTCACACAGGTTGCAATTATTCGTTTTATACGCTGTAAAGGCTGTTGTATTTATTTTGTATTTTATTCTTCTGGTGTTGTCTTCTTAGGCCCTAACTATTCGATCTGGTGGAACAACGCCGTAGAGTGAAGCCTAGTTGCTCGGAATGTAGTTATGACCATAATCTTCACACAGGTTGCAATTACTCGTTTTATACGGTGTAAAGGCTGTTGTATCTATTTTGTATGTTATTCTTCTGGTGTTGTCTTCTTATGCCCTAACTATTCGATCTGGTGGAACAACGCCGTAGAGTGAAGCCTAGGTTCCCCGGAACGTAGAAATGACCATTACTTTCACACTGTTTGCAATTATTCCTTTTATACGATGGAAAAGCTGTTGTATTTATATCGTATTTTATGCTTCTGGCGTTTACTTCTAAGGACCTAACTATTCGATCTGGTGGAGCAACGCCCTAGAGTGAAGTCTAGGTTGCTCTGAAAGTAGAAGTGACCATAAGTTTCATACTGGTTGCAATTATTCGTTTTATACGATGGAAAAGCTGTTGTATTTTTACTGCATGTTATGCTTCGGGCATTGACTTCTAAGGCCCTAACTATGCAATCTGTTGGAGCAACGCCCTAGGGGGAAGCCTAGGTTGCCCGGAAGGTAGAAATGGCCATAACTTTCACACTGGTGGCAATTATTCGTTTTATACGATGGAAAAGCTGTTGTATTTATATCGCATTTTATGCTTCTGGCGTTGACTTCTTAGGCCCTAACTATTCAATCTGGTGGATCAACGGCCTAGGGGGAAGCGTAGGTTGCCCGGAAAGTAGAAATGACCATAACTTTCACACTGGTAGCATTTATTCGTTTTATACGATGGAAAAACTGTTCTATTTATTTTGTATTTTATGCTTCGGGCGTTGACTTCTAAGGCCCTGACTATTCGATCTGGTGGAGCAACGCCCTAGAGTGAAGCCTAGATTGCCCGGTACGTAGAAATGACCATCAGTTTCAAACTGGTTGCAATTATTCCTGCTAAATGATGGAAAAACTGTTGTATTTTTATTGCATTTTATGCTTCGGGCATTGACTTCTAAGGCCCTAACTATTCACTCTGTTGGAGCAACGCCCTAGTTTGAAGCCTAGGTTGCCCGGAAAGTAGAAATGACCGTAACTTTCATTCTGGTTGCAATTATTCGTTTTATATGGTGGAAAAACTGTTGTATTTATATTGTATTTTATTATTCTGGCGTTGACATCTAAGGCCCTAACTACTCGATCAGGTGGAGCAGCGCCCTAGAGTGAAGCCTAGGTTGCTCGAAGTGTAGAAATGACGATAACTTTCACATTGGTTGCAATTATTCGTTTTATACGATGGAAAAGCTGTTGTATTTATATCGTATTTTATTCTTCTGGCGTTGTATTCTAAGGCCCTAACTATCCGATCAGGTGGAGCAACGCCCTAGAGTGAAGCCTAGGTTGCTCGAAATGTATAAATGTCCATAACTTTCACACTGGTTGCAATTATTCGTTTTATACGATGGAAAAACTGTTGTATTTTATTGTATTTTATGCTTCTGTCGTTCACTTCCTAGGCTCTAACTGTTTGATCTGGTGGAGCATCGCCGTAGAGTGAAGCCTAGGTTGCCCGGAACGTAGAAATGACCATAACTTTCACACTGGTTGCTATTTTTCGTTTTATACGATGGAAAAACTGTTTTATTTATTTTGTATTTTATGCTTCGGGCGTTGACTTCTAAGGCCCTAACTATTCGATCTGGTGGAGCAACGCCCTAGAGTGCAGGCTAGGTTGCCCGGAACGTAGAAATGACCATAACTTTCACACTGGTTGCTATCATTCGTTTTATATGATGGAAAAACTGTTGTATTTATATTGTATTTTATGCTTCTGGCGTTCACTTCTTAGGCCCTAACTATTCGATCTGGTGGAACAACGGCCTAGGGTGAAGCCTAGGTTGCCCGGAACGTAGGAATGACCATAGCTTTTACGCTGGTAGCAATTATTCGTTTTATACAATGGAAAAACTGTTGTATTTATATTGTATTTTATGCGTCTGGTGTTGACTACTTAGGCCCTAACTATCCCATCTGGTGGAACAACGCCCTAGACTAAGGCCCAGGTTGCGCGGAACGTAGAAATGACCATAACTTTCACACTGGTTGCTATCATTCGTTTTATATGATGGAAATACTGTTGTATTTATATTGTATTTTATGCTTCTGGCGTTCACTTCTTAGGCCCTAACTATTCGATCTGGTGTAAGAACGCCATACAGTGAAGCCTAGGTTGCCCGGAACGTAGAAATGACCATAACTTTCACACTGGTTGCAATTATTAGTTTTATACGATGGAAAAGCTGTTCTATTTATTTTGTATTTAATGCTTCGGGCGTGGACTTCTAAGCCCCTAACTATTCGATCAGGTGGAGCAACGCGCTAGGGTGAAGCCTAGGTTGCTCGAAATGTAGAAATGACCATAACTTTCACACTGGTTGCAATTATTCATTTTATACGATGGAAAAACTGTTGTACTTATATTGTATTTTATTCTTATGGCGTTGACTTCTAAGGCCCTAACTATTCGATCAGTTGGAGCAACGCCCTAGAGTGAAGCCTAGGTTGCTCGAAATGTAGAAATGTCCATAACTTTCACACTGGTTGCAATTATTCGTTTTATACGATGGAAAAACTGTTGTATTTATATTGTATTTTAAGCTTCTGGCGTTCACTTCTAAGGCCCTAACTGTTTGATCTGGTGGAGCATCGCCGTAAAGTGAAGCCTAGATTGCCCGGAACGTAGAAATGACCATAACTTTCAAACTGGTTGCTATTATTCGTTTTGTACGGTGGAAAAACTGTTATATTTATATTGTATTTAAGCTTCTGGCGTTGACTTCTGAGGCCGTTGCTATTCGATGTGGTGGAAGAACGCCATAGAGTGAAGCCTAGGTAGCCCGGATCGTAGAAATGTCCATATCTTTCACAC
Organism: Calliopsis andreniformis; assembly: GCF_051401765.1. Taxonomy (NCBI): domain Eukaryota; kingdom Metazoa; phylum Arthropoda; class Insecta; order Hymenoptera; family Andrenidae; genus Calliopsis; species Calliopsis andreniformis. The sequence goes on from NC_135072.1 coordinate 7,286,481, forward strand.
TGTTTGCAATTTTTCATTTTATACGATGGGAAAACTGTTTTATTTATTTTGTATTTTAAGCTTCGGGCGTTGACTTCTAAGGCCCTAACTATTCGATCTGGTGGAGCAACGCCCTAGAGAGAAGCCTAGGTTGCCCGGAACGTAGAAATGACCATAACTTTCACACTGGTTGCTATCATTCGTTTTATATGATGGAAAAACTGTTGTATTTATATTGTATTTTATGCTTCGGGTGTTGACTTCTAAGGCCCCAGCTATTCGATCTGGTCGAGCAACGCCTTAGATTGAAGCCTAGGTTGCCCGGAACGTAGAAATGACCATAACTTCCACACTGGTTGCAATTATTCGTTTTATACGATGGAAAAGCTGTTGTATTTATTTCGTATTTTATGCTTCTGGCGTTGACTTCTTAGGCCCTAACTATTCCATCTGGTGGAACAACGCCCTAGGGTGAAGCCTATGTTGCCCGGAACGTAGAAATGACCATAACTTTCACACTGGTAGCAATTATTCGTTTTATACGATGGAAAAACTGTTCTATTTATTTTGTATTTTGTGCTTCGGGCGTTGACTTCTAAGGCCCTAGCTATTCGATCTGGTCGAGCAACGCCTTAGAGTGAAGCCTAGGTTGCCCGGAACGTAGAAATGACCATAACTTCCACACTGGTTGCAATTATTCGTTTTATACGATTGAAAAGCTGTTATATTTATATTGCATTTTATGCTTCAGGCATTGAATTCTAAGTCCCTAGCTATTCGCTCTGGTGGAGCAACGCCCTAGAGTGAAGCCTAGGTTACCCGGAACGTAGAAATGACTATAACTTTCACACTGTTTGCAATTATTCATTTTACACGGTGGAAAAGCTGTTGCATTTATATCGTATTTAATGCTTCGGGCGTTGACTTCTTAGGCCCTAACATTTCGATCTGGTGGAGCAACGCCCTACAGTGAAGTCTAGGTTGCCCGGAACGTAGATATGACCATAACCTTCACACAGGTTGCAATTATTCGTTTTATACGGTGTAAAGGCTGTTGTACTTATTTTGTATTTTATTCTTCTGGTGTTGATTTCTTAGGCCCTAACTATTCGATCTGGTGGAACAACGCCGTAGAGTGAAGCGTAGGTTGCCCGGAACGTAGAAATGACCATTACTTTCACACTGTTTGCAATTACTCATTTTATACGATGGAAAAGCTGTTGTATTTATATCGTATTTTATGCTTCGGGCATTGACTTCTAAGGCCCTAACTATGCAATCTGTTGGAGCAACGCCCTAGGGGGAAGCCTAGGTTGCCCGGAACGTAGAAATGACCATAACTTTCACACTGGTTGCTATTATTCGTTTTATACGATGGAAAAGCTGTTGAATTTATACCGTATTTTATGCTTCTGGCGTTGACTTCTTAGGCCCTAACTATTCCATCTGGTGGATCAACGCACTAGGGGGAAGCGTAGGTTGCCCGGAAAGTAGAAATGACCATAACTTTCACACTCGTAGCAATTATTCGTTTTATACGATGGAAAAACTGTTCTAATTATTTTGTATTTTATGCTTCGGGCGTTGACTTCGAACGCCCTAACTATTCGATCTGGTGGAGCAACGCCCTAGAGTGAAGCCTAGGTCGCCCTGTACGTAGAAATGACCATCACTTTCAAACTGGTTGCAATTATTCCTGTTATATGATGGAAAAACTGTTCTATTTTTATTGCATTTTATGCTTCGGGCATTGACTTCTAAGGCCCTAACTATTCACTCTGTTGGAGCAACGCCCTAGGGTGAAGCCTAGGTTACCCGGAAAGTAGAAATGACCGTAACTTTCATACTGGTTGCAGTTATTCGTTTTATATGGTGGAAAAACTGTTGTATTTATATTGTATTTTATTATTCTGGCGTTGACTTCTAAGGCCCTAACTATTCGATCAGGTGGAGCAACGCCCTAGAGTGAAGCCTAGGTTGCTCGAAGTGTAGAAATGACCATAAATTTCACATTGGTTGCAATTATCCGTTTTATACGATGGAAAAACTGTTGTATTTATATGGCATTTTATGCTTCTGGCGTTCACTTCTTAGGCCCTAACTATTCGATCTGGTGGAACAACGCCCTAGGGTGAGACCTAGGTTACCCGGAACGTAGAAATGACCATAACTTTCACACTGTTTGCAATTATTCATTTTATACGATGGAAAAGCTGTTGTATTTATATCGTATTTTATGCTTCGGGCGTTGACTTCTTAGGCCCTAACATTTCGATCTGGTGGAGCAACGCCCTACAGTGAAGCCTAGGTTGCCCGGAACGTAGATATGACCATAACCTTCAAACAGGTTGCAATTATTCGTTCTATACGGTGTAAAGGCTGTTGTACTTATTTGGTATTTTATTCTTCTGGTGTTGATTTCTTAGGCCCTAACTATTCGATCTGGGTGAACAACGCCGTAGAGAGAAGCCTAGGTTGCCCGGAACGTAGGAATGACCATTACTTTCACACTGTTTGCAATTATTCCTTTTATACGATTGAAAAGCTGTTGTATTTATATCGTATTTTATGCTTCTGGCGTTGACTTCTAAGGACCTAACTATTCGATCTGGTGGAGCATCGCCCTACAGTGATGCCTAGGTTGCCCGGAACGTAGATACGACCATAACCTTCACACTGGTTGCAAATTATTCCTGCTATACGATGGAAAAGCTGTTGTATTTTTACTGCATGTTATGCTTCGGGCATTGACTTCTAAGGCCCTAACTATGCAATCTGTTGGAGCAACGCCCTAGGGGGAAGCCTAGGTTGCCCGGAACGTAGAAATGACCATAACTTTCACACTGGTGGCAATTATTCGTTTTATACGATGGAAAAGCTGTTGTATTTATATCGCATTTTATGCTTCTGGCGTTGACTTCTTAGGCCCTAACTATTCAATCTGGTGGATCAACGGCCTAGGGGGAAGCGTAGGTTGCCCGGAAAGTAGAAATGACCATAACTTTCACACTGGTAGCATTTATTCGTTTTATACGATGGAAAAACTGTTCTATTTATTTTGTATTTTATGCTTCGGGCGTTGACTTCTAAGGCCCTGACTATTCGATCTGGTGGAGCAACGCCCTAGAGTGAAGCCTAGATTGCCCGGTACGTAGAAATGACCATCAGTTTCAAACTGGTTGCAATTATTCCTGCTAAATGATGGAAAAACTGTTGTATTTTTATTGCATTTTATGCTTCGGGCATTGACTTCTAAGGCCCTAACTATTCACTCTGTTGGAGCAACGCCCTAGTTTGAAGCCTAGGTTGCCCGGAAAGTAGAAATGACCGTAACTTTCATTCTGGTTGCAATTATTCGTTTTATATGGTGGAAAAACTGTTGTATTTATATCGCATTTTATTCTTCTGGCGTTGTATTCTAAGGCCCTAACTATCCGATCAGGTGGAGCAACGCCCTAGAGTGAAGCCTAGGTTGCTCGAAATGTATAAATGTCCATAACTTTCACACTGGTTGCAATTATTCGTTTTATACGATGGAAAAACTGTTGTATTTTATTGTATTTTATGCTTCTGTCGTTCACTTCCTAGGCTCTAACTGTTTGATCTGGTGGAGCATCGCCGTAGATTGAAGCCTAGGTTGCCCGGAACGTAGAAATGACCATAACTTTCACACTGGTTGCTATTTTTCGTTTTATACGATGGAAAAACTGTTTTATTTATTTTGTATTTTATGCTTCGGGCGGTGACTTCTAAGGCCCTAACTATTCGATCTGGTGGAGCAACGCCCTAGAGTGCAGGCTAGGTTGCCCGGAACGTAGAAATGACCATAACTTTCACACTGGTTGCTATCATTCGTTTTATATGATGGAAAAACTGTTGTATTTATATTGTATTTTATGCTTCTGGCGTTCACTTCTTAGGCCCTAACTATTCGATCTGGTGGAACAACGGCCTAGGGTCAAGCCTAGGTTGCCCGGAACGTAGGAATGACCATAGCTTTTACGCTGGTAGCAATTATTCGTTTTATACAATGGAAAAACTGTTGTATTTATATTGTATTTTATGCTTCTGGTGTTGACTACTTAGGCCCTAACTATCCCATCTGGTGGAACAACGCCCTAGACTAAGGCCCAGGTTGCGCGGAACGTAGAAATGACCATAACTTTCACACTGGTTGCTATCATTCGTTTTATATGATGGAAAAACTGTTGTATTTATATTGTATTTTATGCTTCTGGCGTTCACTTCTTAGGCCCTAACTATTCGATCTGGTGTAAGAACGCCATACAGTGAAGCCTAGGTTGCCCGGAACGTAGAAATGACCATAACCTTCACACTGGTTGCAATTATTAGTTTTATACGATGGAAAAGCTGTTCTATTTATTTTGTATTTAATGCTTCGGGCGTGGACTTCTAAGCCCCTAACTATTCGATCAGGTGGAGCAACGCGCTAGAGTGAAGCCTAGGTTGCTCGAAATGTAGAAATGACCATAACTTTCACACTGGTTGCAATTATTCATTTTATACGATGGAAAAACTGTTGTACTTATATTGTATTTTATTCTTATGGCGTTGACTTCTAAGGCCCTAACTATTCGATCAGTTGGAGCAACGCCCTAGAGTGAAGCCTAGGTTGCTCGAAATGTAGAAATGTCCATAACTTTCACACTGGTTGCAATTATTCGTTTTATACGATGGAAAAACTGTTGTATTTATATTGTATTTTAAGCTTCTGGCGTTCACTTCTAAGGCCCTAACTGTTTGATCTGGTGGAGCATCGCCGTAGAGTGAAGCCTAGGTTGCCCGGAACGTAGAAATGACCATAACTTTCAAACTGGTTGCTATTATTCGTTTTGTACGGTGGAAAAACTGTTATATTTATATTGTATTTAAGCTTCTGGCGTTGACTTCTGAGGCCGTTGCTATTCGATGTGGTGGAAGAACGCCATAGAGTGAAGCCTAGGTAGCCCGGATCGTAGAAATGTCCATATCTTTCACACTGTTTGCAATTTTTCATTTTATACGATGGGAAAACTGTTTTATTTATTTTGTATTTTAAGCTTCGGGCGTTGACTTCTAAGGCCCTAACTATTCGATCTGGTGGAGCAACGCCCTAGAGAGAAGCCTAGGTTGCCCGGAACGTAGAAATGACCATAACTTTCACACTGGTTGCTATCATTCGTTTTATATGATGGAAAAACTGTTGTATTTATATTGTATTTTATGCTTCTGGCGTTCACTTCTTAGGCCCTAACTATTCGATCTGGTGGAACAACGGCCTATGGTGAAGCCTAGGTTGCCCGGAACGTAGAAATGACCATAACTTTTACACTGGTAGCAATTATTCGTTTTATACGATGGAAAAACTGATATATTTATATTGTATTTAATGCTTCGGGCGTGGACTTCTAAGGCCCTAACTATTCGATCAGGTGGAGCAACGCCCTAGAGTGAAGCCTAGGTTGCCTGGAACGTAGAAATGACCATCACTTTCACACGGGTTGCAATTATTCGTTTTATACGATGGAAAAGCTGTTGTATTTATATCGTATTTTATGCTTCTGGAGTTGACTTCTTAGGCCCTAACTATACCATCTGGTGGAACAACGCCCTAGGGTGAAGCCTATGTTGCCCGGAACGTAGAAATGACCATAACTTTCACACTGGTAGCAATTATTCGTTTTATACGATGGAAAAACTGTTCTATTTATTTTGTATTTTATGCTTCGGGCGTTGACTTCTAAGGCCCCAGCTATTCGATCTGGTCGAGCAACGCCTTAGATTGAAGCCTAGGTTGCCCGGAACGTAGAAATGACCATAACTTCCACACTGGTTGCAATTATTCGTTTTATACGATGGAAAAGCTGTTGTATTTATTTCGTATTTTATGCTTCTGGCGTTGACTTCTTAGGCCCTAACTATTCCATCTGGTGGAACAACGCCCTAGGGTGAAGCCTAGGTTGCTCGGAAAGTAGAAATGACCATAAGCATCATACTGGTTGCAATTATTCGTTTTATACGATGGAAAAACTGTTGTATTTATATTGTACTTTATGCTTCTGGCGTTGACTTCTAAGGCCCTAGCTGTTCGATCTAGTGGAGCAACGCCCTAGAGTGACGCCTAGGGTGCTCGGAACGTAGAAATGACCATCACTTTCACACGGGTTGGAATTATTCCTGTTATAGGGCGGAAAGACTGTTGTATTTTTATTGTATTTTATACTTCAGGCGGTGACTTCTGAGGCCGTATCTATTCGATGTGGTGGATGAACGCCATAGAGTGACGCCTAGGTTGCCCGGAACGTAGAAATAACCATAACTTTCACACTGGTAGCAATTATTCGTTTTATACGATGGAAAAACTGTTCTATTTATTTTGTATTTTATGCTTCGGGCGTTGACTTCTAAGGCCCTAGCTATTCGATCTGGTCGAGCAACGCCTTAGAGTGAAGCCTAGGTTGCCCGGAACGTAGAAATGACTATAACTTCCACACTGAATGCAATTATTCGTTTTATACGATGGAAAAGCTGTTGTATTTATATCGTATTTTATGCTTCTGGCGTTGACCTCATAGGCCCTAACTATTCCATCTGGTGGAACAACGCCCTAGGGTGAAGCCTAGGTTGCCCGGAACGTAGAAATGACCATAACTTTCACACTGGTAGCAATTATTCGTTTTATACGATGGAAAAACTGTTCTATTTATTTTGTATTTTGTTTTTCGGGCGTTGACTTCTAAGGCCCTAGCTATTCGATCTGGCCGAGCAACGCCTTAGAGTGAAGCCTAGGTTGCCCGGAACGTAGAAATGACCATAACTTCCACACTGGTTGCAATTATTCGTTTTATACGATTGAAAAGCTGTTATATTTATATTGCATTTTATGCTTCAGGCATTGAATTCTAAGTCCCTAGCTATTCGATCTGGTGGAGCAACGCCCTAGAGTGAAGCCTAGGTTACCCGGAACGTAGAAATGACCATAACTTTCACACTGTTTGCAATTATTCATTTTATACGGTTGAAAAGCTGTTGTATTTATATAGTATTTAATGCTTCGGGCGTTGACTTCTTAGGCCCTAACATTTCGATCTGGTGGAGCAACGCCCTACAGTGAAGTCTAGGTTGCCCGGAACGTAGATATGAGCATAACCTTCACACAGGTTGCAATTATTCGTTTTATACGGTGTAAAGGCTGTTGTACTTATTTTGTATTTTATTCTTCTGGTGTTGATTTCTTAGGCCCTAACTATTCGATCTGGAGGAACAACGCCGTAGAGTGAAGCCTAGGTTGCCCGGAACGTAGAAATGACCATTACTTTCACACTGTTTGCAATTATTCATTTTATACGATGGAAAAACTGTTATATTTATATTGTATTTAAGCTTCTGGCGTTGACTTCTGAGGCCGTTGCTACTCGATGAGGTGGAAGAACGCCATAGAGTGAAGCCTAGGTAGCCCGGATCGTAGAAATGTCCATATCTTTCACACTGTTTGCAATTTTTCGTTTTATACGTTGGAAAAACTGTTTTATTTATTTTGTATTTTATGCTTCGAGCGTTGACTTCTAAGGCCCTAACTATTCGATCTGGTGGAGCAACGCCCTAGGGTGAAGCCTAGGTTGCCCGGAAAGTAGAAATGACCGTAACTTTCATACTGGTTGCAATTATTCGTTTTACATGGTGGAAAAACTGTTGTATTTATATCGTATTTTATGCTTCTGGCGTTGACTTCTTAGGCCCTAACTATTCCATCTGGTGGAACAACGCCCTAGAGTAAAGCCCAGGTTGCCCTGAACGTAGAAATGACCATAACTTCCACACTGGTTGCAATTATTCGTTTTATGCGATGGAAAAGCTGTTGTATTTATATCGTATTTTATGCTTCTGGCGTTGTTTTCTTAGGACCTAACTATTCCGTCTGGTGGATCAACGCCCTAGGGGGAAGCGTAGGTTGCCCGGAAAGTAGAAATGACCATAACTTTTACACTGGCAGCAATTATTCGTTTTATACAATGGAAAAACCGTTCTATTTATTTTGTATTTTATGCTTCGGGCGTTGACTTCTAAGGCCCTAACTGTTTGATCTGGTGGTACAACGCCCTAGGGTGAAGCCTAGGTTGCCCGGTACGTAGAAATGACCATACGTTTCATATGGTTGCAATTATTCGTTTTATACAATGGAAAAACTGTTGTATTTATATTGTATTTAAGCTTCTGGCGTTGACCACTAAGGCCATAACTACTCGAACTGGTGGAGCAACGCCCTAGAGTGCAGCCTAGGTTGCCCGGAACGTAGAAATGACCATAACTTTCACACTGGTTGCCATCATTCGTTTTATATGATGGAAAAACTGTTGTATTTATATTGTATTTTATGCTTCTGGCGTTCACTTCTTAGGCCCTAACTATTCGATCTGGTCGAACAACGGCCTAGGGTGAAGCCTAGGTTGCTCGAAATGTAGAAATGACCATAACTTTCACACTGGTTGCAATTATTCATTTTATACGATGTAAAAACTGTTGTACTTATATTGTATTTTATTCTTATGGCCTTGAATTCTAGGTCCCTAGCTATTCGATCTGGTGGAGCTACGCCCTAGAGTGAAACCTAGGTTACCCGGAACGTAGAAATGACAAGTACTTTCATACTGTTTGCAGTTATTACTGTTATACGATGGAAAAACTTTTGCATCTTTATTGTATTTTGTGCTTCTGGCGTTGACTTCTAAGGCCCTAGCTATTCGATTTGGTGGAGCACCGCCCTAGAGTGAAGCCTAGGCAGCCCGGAACGTAGAAATGACCATAACTTCCACACTGGTTGCAATTATACGTTTTATGCGATGGAAAAGCTGTTGTATTTATATCGTATTTTATGCTTCTGGCGTTGACTTCTAAGGCCCTAACTATTCCATCTGGTGGAACAACGCCCTAGGGTAAAGCCCAGATTGCGCGGAACGTAGAAAGGACCATAACTTTCACACTGGTAGCAATTTTTCGTTTTATACGATGGAAAAACTGTTTTATTTATTTTGTATTTTAAGCTTCGGGCGTTGACTTCTAAGGCCCTAACTATTCGATCTGGTGGAGCAACGCCCTAGAGTGAAGCCTAGGTTGCCCGGAACGTAGAAATGACCATAACTTTCACACTGGTTGCTATCATTCGTTATATATGATGGAAAAACTGTTGCATTTATATTGTATTTTATGCTTCTGGCGTTCACTTCTTAGGCCCTAACTATTCGATCTGGTGGAGCAACGGCCTAGGGTGAAGCCTAGGTTGCCCGGAACGTAGAAATGACCATAACTTTTACACTGGTAGCAATTATTCGTTTTATACGATGGAAAAACTGATATATTTATATTGTATTTAATGCTTCGGGCGTGGACTTCTAAGGCCCTAACTATTCGATCTGGTGGAACAACGGCCTAGGGTGAAGCCTAGGTTGCCCGGAACGTAGAAATGACCATAACTTTTACACTGGTAGCAATTATTCGTTTTATACGATGGAAAAACTGATATATTTATATTGTATTTAATGCTTCGGGCGTGGACTTCTAAGGCCCTAACTATTCGATCAGGTGGAGCGACGCCCTAGGGGAAGCCTAGGTTGCCCGGAACGTAGAAATGACCATAACTTTCACACTGGTTGCTATTATTCGTTTTATACGATGGAAAAGCTGTTGAATTTATACCGTATTTTATGCTTCTGGCGTTGACTTCTTAGGCCCTAACTATTCCATCTGGCGTATCAACGCCCTAGGGGGAAGCGTAGGTTGCCCGGAAAGTAGAAATGACCATAACTTTCACACTCGTTGCAATTATTCGTTTAATACGATGGAAAAACTGTTCTAATTATTTTGTATTTTATGCTTCGGGCGTTGACTTCGAACGCCCTAACTATTCGATCTGGTGGAGCAACGCCCTAGAATGAAGCCTAGGTTGCCCGGTACGTAGAAATGACCATCACTTTCAAACTGGTTGCAATTATTCCTGCTATATGATGGAAAAACTGTTGTATTTTTATTGCATTTTATGCTTCGGGCATTGTCTTCTAAGGCCCTAACTATTCACTCTGATGGAGCAACGCCCTAGGGTGAAGCCTAGGTTGCCCGGAAAGTAGAAATGACCGTAACTTTCATTCTAGTTGCAATTATTCGTTTTATATGGTGGAAAAACTGTTGTATTTATATTGTATTTTATTATTCTGGCGTTGACTTCTAAGGCCCTAACTACTCGATCAGGTGGAGCAACGCCCTAGAGTGAAGCCTAGGTTGCTCGAAATGTAGAAATGTTCATAACTTTCACACTGGATGCAAATATTCGTTTTATACGATGGAAAAACTGTTGTATTTATATTGTATTTTATGCTTCTGTCGTTCACTTCCTAGGCCCTAACTATTCGACCTGGTGGTACAACGCCCTAGGGTGAAGCCTAGGTTGCCCAGAACGTAGAAATGACCATAACTTTTACACTGGCAGCAATTATTCGTTTTATACAATGGAAAAACCGTTCTATTTATTTTGTATTTTATGCTTCGGGCGTTGACTTCTAAGGCCCTAACTGTTTGATCTGGTGGAGCATCGCCGTAGAGTGAATCCTAGGTTGCCCGGAACGTAGAAATGACCATAACTTTCACACTGGTTGCTATTATTCGTTTTATACGATGGAAAAACTGTTATATTTATATTGTATTTAAGCTTCTGGCGTTGACCTCTAAGGCCCTAACTACTCGAACTGGTGGAGCAACGCCCTAGAGTGCAGCCTAGGTTGCCCGGAACGTAGAAATGACCATAACTTTCACACTGGTTGCCATCATTCGTTTTATATGATGGAAAAACTGTTGTATTTATATTGTATTTTATGCTTCTGGCGTTCACTTCTTAGGCCCTAACTATTTGAACTGGTGGAACAACGGCCTAGGGTGAAGCCTAGGTTGCTCGAAATGTAGAAATGACCATAACTTTCACACTGGTTGCAATTATTCATTTTATACGATGTAAAAACTGTTGTACTTATATTGTATTTTATTCTTATGGCGTTGAATTCTAGGTCCCTAGCTATTCGATCTGGTGGAGCTACGCCCTAGGGTGAAACCTAGGTTACCCGGAACGTAGAAATGACAAGTACTTTCATACTGTGTGCAGTTATTACTGTTATACGATGGAAAAACTTTTGCATCTTTATTGTATTTTGTGCTTCTGGCGTTGACTTCTAAGGCCCTAGCTATTCGATTTGGTGGAGCACCGCCCTAGAGTGAAGCCTAGGCAGCCCGGAACGTAGAAATGACCATAACATCCACACTGGTTGCAATTATTCGTTTTATGCGATGGAAAAGCTGTTGTATTTATATCGCATTTTATGCTTCTGGCGTTGACTTCTTAGGCCCTAACTATTCCATCTGGTGGATCAACGCCCTAGGGGGAAGCGTAGGTTGCCCGGAAAGTAGAAATGACCATAACTTTCAAACTGGTAGCAATTATTCGTTTTATACGATGGAAAAACTGTTCTATTTATTTTGTATTTTATGCTTCGGGCGTTGACTTCTAAGGCCCTAACTATTCCATCTGGTGGAACAACGCCCTAGGGTGAAGCCTAGGTTGCCCGGAACGTAGACATGACCATAACTTTTACACTGGCAGCAATTATTCGTTTTATACAATGGAGAAACCGTTCTATTTATTTTGTATTTTATGCTTCGGGCGTTGACTTCTAAGGCCCTAACTGTTTGATCTGGTGGTACAACGCCCTAGGGTGAAGCCTAGGTTGCCCAGAACGTAGAAATGACCATAACTTTTACACTGGCAGCAATTGTTCGTTTTATACAATGGAAAAACCGTTCTATTTATTTTGTATTTTATGCTTCGGGCGTTGACTTCTAAGGCCCTAACTGTTTGATCTGGTGGAGCATCGCCGTAGAGTGAAGCCTAGGTTGCCCGGAACGTAGAAATGACCATAACTTTCACACTGGTTGCTATTATTCGTTTTATACGATGGAAAAACTGTTATATTTATATTGTATTTAAGCTTCTGGCGTTGACCACTAAGGCCCTAACTACTCGACCTGGTGGAGCAACGCCCTAGAGTGCAGCCTAGGTTGCCCGGAACGTAGAAATGACCATAACTTTCACACTGGTTGCCATCATTCGTTTTATATGATGGAAAAACTGTTGTATTTCTATTGTATTTTATGCTTCTGGCGTTCACTTCTTAGGCCCTAACTATTCGATCTGGTGGAACAACGACCTAGGGTGAAGCCTAGGTTGCTCGAAATGTAGAAATGACCATAACTTTCACACTGGTTGCAATTATTCATTTTATACGATGTAAAAACTGTTGTACTTATATTGTATTTTATTCTTATGGCCTTGAATTCTAGGTCCCTAGCTATTCGATCTGGTGGAGCTACGCCCTAGAGTGAAACCTAGGTTACCCGGAACGTAGAAATGACAAGTACTTTCATACTGTTTGCAGTTATTACTGTTATACGATGGAAAAACTTTTGCATCTTTATTGTATTTTGTGCTTCTGGCGTTGACTTCTAAGGCCCTAGCTATTCGATTTGGTGGAGCACCGCCCTAGAGTGAAGCCTAGGCAGCCCGGAACGTAGAAATGACCATAACTTCCACACTGGTTGCAATTATACGTTTTATGCGATGGAAAAGCTGTTGTATTTATATCGTATTTTATGCTTCTGGCGTTGACTTCTAAGGCCCTAACTATTCCATCTGGTGGAACAACGCCCTAGGGTAAAGCCCAGATTGCGCGGAACGTAGAAAGGACCATAACTTTCACACTGGTAGCAATTTTTCGTTTTATACGATGGAAAAACTGTTTTATTTATTTTGTATTTTAAGCTTCGGGCGTTGACTTCTAAGGCCCTAACTATTCGATCTGGTGGAGCAACGCCCTAGGGTGAAGCCTAGGTTGCCCGGAACGTAGAAATGACCATAACTTTCACACTGGTTGCTATCATTCGTTATATATGATGGAAAAACTGTTGTATTTATATCGTATTTTATGCTTCTGGCGTTCACTTCTTAGGCCCTAACTATTCGATCTGGTGGAGCAACGGCCTAGGGTGAAGCCTAGGTTGCCCGGAACGTAGAAATGACCATAACTTTTACACTGGTAGCAATTATTCGTTTTATACGATGGAAAAACTGATATATTTATATTGTATTTAATGCTTCGAGCGTGGACTTCTAAGGCCCTAACTATTCGATCTGGTGGAACAACGGCCTAGGGTGAAGCCTAGGTTGCCCGGAACGTAGAAATGACCATAACTTTCACACTGGTTGCTATTATTCGTTTTATACGATGGAAAAGCTGTTGAATTTATACCGTATTTTATGCTTCTGGCGTTCACTTCTTAGGCCCTAACCATTTGATCTGGTGGAACAACGGCCTAGGGTGAAGCCTAGGTTGCTCGAAATGTAGAAATGACCATAACTTTCACACTGGTTGCAATTATTCATTTTATACGATGCAAAAACTGTTGTACTTATATTGTATTTTATTCTTATGGCGTTGAATTCTAGGTCCCTAGCTATTCGATCTGGTGGAGCTACGCCCAAGGGTGAAACCTAGGTTACCCGGAACGTAGAAGTGACGAGTACTTTCATACTGTTTGCAGTTATTACTGTTATACGATGGAAAAACTTTTGCATCTTTATTGTATTTTGTGCTTCTGGCGTTGACTTCTAAGGCCCTAGCTATTCGATTTGGTGGAGCACCGCCCTAGAGTGAAGCCTAGGCAGCCCGGAACGTAGAAATGACCATAACTTCCACACTGGTTGCAATTATTCGTTTTATGCGATGGAAAAGCTGTTGTATTTATATCGCATTTTATGCTTCTGGCGTTGACTTCTTAGGCCCTAACTATTCCATCTGGTGGATCAACGCCCTAGGGGGAAGCGTAGGTTGCCCGGAAAGTAGAAATGACCATAACTTTCAAACTGGTAGCAATTATTCGTTTTATACGATGGAAAAACTGTTCTATTTATTTTGTATTTTATGCTTCGGGCGTTGACTTCTAAGGCCCTAACTATTCCATCTGGTGGAACAACGCCCTAGGGTAAAGCCCAGATTGCGCGGAACGTAGAAAGGACCATAACTTTCACACTGGTAGCAATTTTTCGTTTTATACGATGGAAAAACTGTTTTATTTATTTTGTATTTTAAGCTTCGGGCGTTGACTTCTAAGGCCCTAACTATTCCATCTGGTGGAGCAACGCCCTAGAGTGAAGCCTAGATTGCCCGGAAAGTAGAAATGACCGTAACTTTCATTCTGGTTGCAATTATTCGTTTTATATGGTGGAAAAACTGTTGTATTTATATTGTATTTTATGATTCTGGCGTTGACTTCTAAGGCCCTAACTATTCGATCAGGTGGAGCAACGCCCTAGAGTGAAGCCTAGGTTGCTCGAAGTGTAGAAATGACCATAACTTTCACATTGGTTGCAATTATTCGTTTTATACGATGGAAAAGCTGTTGTATTTATATCGTATTTTATGCTTCTGGCGTTGTATTCTAAGGCCCTAACTATCCGATCAGGTGGAGCAACGCCCTAGAGTGAAGCCTAGGTTGCTCGAAATGTAGAAATGACCATAACTTTCACACTGGTTGCTATTTTTCGTTTTATACGATGGAAAAACTGTTATATTTATATTGTATTTAAGCTTCTGGCGTTGACTTCTGAGGCCGTTGCTATTCGATGTGGTGGAAGAACGCCAAAGAGTGAAGCCTAGGTAGCCCGGATCGTAGAAATGTCCATATCTTTCACACTGTTTGCAATTTTTCGTTTTATACGATGGAAAAACTGTTTTATTAATTTTGTATTTTATGCTTCGGGCGTTGACTTCTAAGGCCCTAACTATTCGATCTGGTGGAGCAACGCCCTAGAGTGCAGGCTAGGTTGCCCGGAACGTGGAAATGACCATAACTTTCAAACTGGTTGCTATTATTCGTTTTATACGGTGGAAAAACTGTTATATTTATATTGTATTTAAGCTTCTGGCGTTGACTTCTGAGGCCGTTGCTATTCGATGTGGTGGAACAACGCCATAGAGTGAAGCCTAGGTAGCCCGGATCGTAGAAATGTCCATATCTTTCACACTGTTTGCAATTTTTCATTTTATACGATGGAAAAACTGTTTTATTTATTTTGTATTTTAAGCTTCGGGCGTTGACTTCTAAGGCCCTAATTATTCGATCTGGTGGAGCAACGCCCTAGAGTGAAGCCTAGGTTGCCCGGAACGTAGAAATGACCATAACTTTCACACTGGTTGCTATCATTCGTTTTATATGATGGAAAAACTGTTGTATTTATATTGTATTTTATGCTTCTGGCGTTCACTTCTTAGGCCCTAACTATTCGATCTGGTGGAACAACGGCCTAGGGTGATGCCTAGGTTGCCCGTAACGTAGAAATGACCATAACTTTTACACTGGTAGCAATTATTCGTTTTATACGATGGAAAAACTGATATATTTATATTGTATTTAATGCTTCGGGCGTGGACTTCTAAGGCCCTAACTATTCGATCAGGTGGAGCAACGCCCTAGAGTGAAGCCTAGGTTGCCTGGAACGTAGAAATGACCATCACTTTCACAAGGGTTGCAATTATTCCTGTTATAGGATGGAAAGACTGTTGTATTTTTATTGTATTTTATACTTCAGGCGTTGACTTCTGAGGCCGTAGCTACTCGTTGTGGTGGAAGAACGCCATACAGTGTAGCCTAGGTTGCCCGGAACGTAGAAATGACCATAACTTTCACACTGGTTGCCATCATTCGTTTTATATGATGGAAAAACTGTTGTATTTATATTGTATTTTATGCTTCTGGCGTTCACTTCTTAGGCCCTAACTATTCGATCTGGTGGAACAACGGCCTAGGGTGAAGCCTAGGTTGCTCGAAATGTAGAAATGACCATCACTTTCAAACTGGTTGCAATTATTCCTGTTATATGATGGAAAAACTGTTGTATTTTTATTGCATTTTATGCTTCGGGCATTCACTTCTAAGGCCCTAACTATTCACTCTGTTGGAGCAACGCCCTAGGGTGAAGCCTAGGTTGCCCGGAAAGTAGAAATGACCGTAACTTTCATACTGGTTGCAATTATTCGTTTTACATGGTGGAAAAACTGTTGTATTTATATCGTATTTTATGCTTCTGGCGTTGACTTCTTAGGCCCTAACTATTCCATCTGGTGGAACAACGCCCTAGGGTGAAGCCTAGGTTGCCCGGAAGGTAGAAATGACCATAACTTTCACACTGGTAGCAATTATACGTTTTATACGATGGAAAAACTGTTCTATTTATTTTGTATTTTATGCTTCGGGCGTTGACTTCTAAGGCCCTAACTATTCGATCTGGTAGAGCAACGCCCTAGGGTGAAGCCTAGGTTGCCCGGAACGTAGAAATGACCATAACTTTTACACTGGCAGCAATTATTCGTTTTATACAATGGAAAAACCGTTCTATTTATTTTGTATTTAATGCTGCGGGCGTTGACTTCTAAGGCCCTAACTGTTTGATCTGGTGGAGCAACGCCCTAGAGTGAAGCCTAGGTTGCCTGGAACGTAGAAATGACCATCACTTTCACACGGGTTGCAATTATTCCTGTTATAGGATGGAAAGGCTGTTGTATTTTTATTGTATTTTATACTTCAGTCGTTGACTTCTGAGGCCGTAGCTATTCGATGTGGTGGAAGAACGCCATACAGTGTGGCCTAGGTTGCCCGGAACGTAGAAATGACCATAACTTTCTCACGGGTTGCAATTATTTGTTTTATACGATAGAAAAGCTGTTGTATTTATATCGTATTTAATACTTCTGGCGTTGACTTCTTAGGCCCTAACTATTAAATCTGGTGGAACAACGCCCTAGAGTAAAGCCCAGGTTGCGCGGAACGTAGAAACGACCATAACTTTCACACTGGTAGCAATTATTCGTTTTATACAATGGAAAAACTGTTCTATTTATTTTGTATTTAATGCTTCGGGCGTGTACTTCTAAGGCCCTAACTATCCGATCAGGTGGAGCAACGCCCTAGAGTGAAGCCTAGGTTGCTCGAAATGTAGAAATGACCATAACTTTCACACTGGTTGCAATTATTCATTTTATACGATGGAAAAACTGTTGTACTTATATTGTACTTTATTCTTATGGCGTTGAATTCTAGGTCCCTAGCTATTCGATCTGGTGGAGCTACGCCCTAAAGTGAAACCTAGGTTACCCGGAACGTAGAAATGACAAGTACTTTCATACTGTTTGCAGTTATTACTGTTATACGATGGAAAAACTTTTGCATCTTTATTGTATTTTGTGCTTCTGGCGTTGACTTCTAAGGCCCTAGCTATTCGATTTGGTGGAGCACCGCCCTAGGGTGAAGCCTAGGCTGCCCGGAACGTAGAAATGACCATAACTTCCACACTGGTTGCAATTATTCGTTTTATGCGATGGAAAAACTGTTGTATTTTTATTGCATTTTATGCTTCGGGCATTGACTTCTAAGGCCCTAACTATTCACTCTGTTGGAGCAACGCCCTAGGGTGAAGCCTAGGTTGCCCGGAACGTAGAAATGACCATAACTTTCACACTGGTAGCAATTATACGTTTTATACGATGGAAAAACTGTTCTATTTATTTTGTATTTTATGCTTCGGGCGTTGACTTCTAAGGCCCTAACTATTCGATCTGGTAGAGCAACGCCCTAGGGTGAAGCCTAGGTTGCCCGGAACGTAGAAATGACCATAACTTTTACACTGGCAGCAATTATTCGTTTTATACAATGGAAAAACCGTTCTATTTATTTTGTATTTTATGCTTCGGGCGTTGACTTCTAACGCCCTAACTGTTTGATCTGGTGGTACAACGCCCTAGGGTGAAGCCTAGGTTGCCCGGTACGTAGAAATGACCATATGTTTCATATGGTTGCAATTATTCGTTTTATACAATGGAAAAACTGTTGTATTTATATTGTATTTTATGCTTCTGGCGTTCACTTCTTAGGCCCTAACTATTCGATCTGGTGGTACAACGCCCTAGGGTGAAGCCTAGGTTGCCCAGAACGTAGAAATGACCATAACTTTTACACTGGCAGCAATTATTCGTTTTATACAATGGAAAAACCGTTCTATTTATTTTGTATTTTATGCTTCGGGCGTTGACCTCTAAGGCCCTAACTGTTTGATCTGGTGCAGCATCGCCGTAGAGTGAAGCCTAGGTTGCCCGGAACGTAGAAATGACCATAACTATCACACTGGTTGCTATTATTCGTTTTATACGATGGAAAAACTGTTATATTTATATTGTATTTAAGCTTCTGGCGTTGACCTATAAGGCCCTAACTACTCGATCTGGTGGAGCAACGCCCTAGAGTGCAGCCTAGGTTGCTCGGAACGTAGAAATGACCATAACTTTCACACTGGTTGCCATCATTCGTTTTATATGATGGAAAAACTGTTGTATATATATTGTATTTTATGCTTCTGGCGTTCACTTCTTAGGCCCTAACTGTTCGATCTGGTGGAACAACGGCCTAGGGTGAAGCCTAGGTTGCTCGAAATGTAGAAATGACCATAACTTTCACACTGGTTGCAATTATTCATTTTATACGATGGAAAAACTGTTGTACTTATATTGTATTTTATTCTTATGGCGTTGACTTCTAAGGCCCTAACTATTCGATCAGTTGGAGCAACGCCCTAGAGTGAAGCCTAGGTTGCTCGAAATGTAGAAATGTCCATAACTTTCACACTGGTTGCAATTATTCGTTTTATACGATGGAAAAACTGTTGTATTTATATTGTATTTTATGCTTCTGGCGTTCACTTCTAAGGCCCTAACTGTTTGATCTGGTGGAGCATCGCCGTAGAGTGAAGCCTAGGTTGCCCGGAACGTAGAAATGACCATAACTTTCAAACTGGTTGCTATTATTCGTTTTATACGGTGGAAAAACTGTTATATTTATATTGTATTTAAGCTTCTGGCGTTGACTTCTGAGGCCGTTGCTATTCGATGTGGTGGAAGAACGCCATAGAGTGAAGGCTAGGTAGCGCGGATCGTAGAAATGTCCATATCTTTCACACTGTTTGCAATTTTTCATTTTATACGATGGAAAAACTGTTTTATTTATTTTGTATTTTAAGCTTCGGGCGTTGACTTCTAAGGCCCTAACTATTCGATCTGGTGGAGCAACGCCCTAGAGTGAAGCCTAGGTTGCCCGGAACGTAGAAATGACCATAACTTTCACACTGGTTGCTATCATTCGTTTTATATGATGGAAAAACTGTTGTATTTATATTGTATTTTATGCTTCTGGCGTTCACTTCTTAGGCACTAACTATTCGATCTGGTGGAACAACGGCCTAGGGTGATGCCTAGGTTGCCCGGAACGTAGAAATGACCATATGTTTCATATGGTTGCAATTATTCGTTTTATACAATGGAAAAACTGTTGTATTTATATTGTATTTTATGCTTCTGGCGTTCACTTCTTAGGCCCTAACTATTCGATCTGGTGGTACAACGCCCTAGGGTGAAGCCTAGGTTGCCCGGAACGTAGAAATGACCATAACTTTTACACTGGCAGCAATTATTCGTTTTATACAATGGAGAAACCGTTCTATTTATTTTGTATTTAATGCTGCGGGCGTTGACTTCTAAGGCCCTAACTGTTTGATCTGGTGGAGCAACGCCCTAGAGTGAAGCCTAGGTTGCCTGGAACGTACAAATGACCATCACTTTCACACGGGTTGCAATTATTCCTGTTATAGGATGGAAAGGCTGTTGTATTTTTATTGTATTTTATACTTCAGGCGTTGACTTCTGAGGCCGTAGCTATTCGATGTGGTGGAAGAACGCCATACAGTGTGGCCTAGGTTGCCCGGAACGTAGAAATGACCATAACTTTCTCACGGGTTGCAATTATTTGTTTTATACGATAGAAAAGCTGTTGTATTTATATCGTATTTAATGCTTCTGGCGTTGACTTCTTAGGCCCTAACTATTCGATCTGGTGGTACAACGCCCTAGGGTGAAGCCTAGGTTGCCCTGAACGTAGAAATGACCATAGCATTTACACTGGCAGCAATTATTCGTTTTATACAATGGAAAAACCGTTCTATTTATTTTGTATTTTATGCTTCGGGCGCTGACCTCTAAGGCCCTAACTGTTTGATCTGGTGGAGCATCGCCGTAGAGTGAAGCCTAGGTTGCCCGGAACGTAGAAATGACCATAACTATCACACTGGTTGCTATTATTCGTTTTATACGATGGAAAAACTGTTATATTTATATTGTATTTAAGCTTCTGGCGTTGACCTCTAAGGCCCTAACTACTCGATCTGGTGGAGCAACGCCCTAGAGTGCAGCCTAGGTTGCGCTGAACGTAGAAATGACCATAACTTTCACACTGGTTGCCATCATTCGTTTTATATGATGGAAAAACTGTTGTATTTATATTGTATTTTATGCTTCTGGCGTTCACTTCTTAGGCCCTAACTATTCGATCTGGTGGAACAACGGCCTAGGGTGAAGCCTAGGTTGCTCGAAATGTAGAAATGACCATCACTTTCAAACTGGTTGCAATTATTCCTGTTATATGATGGAAAAACTGTTGTATTTTTATTGCATTTTATGCTTCGGGCATTGACTTCTAAGGCCCTAACTATTCACTCTGTTGGAGCAACGCCCTAGGGTGAAGCCTAGGTTGCCCGGACAGTAGAAATGACCGTAACTTTCATACTGGTTGCAATTATTCGTTTTACATGGTGGAAAAACTGTTGTATTTATATCGTATTTTATGCTTCTGGCGTTGACTTCTTAGGCCCTAACTATTCCATCTGGTGGAACAACGCCCTAGGGTGAAGCCTAGGTTGCCCGGAAGGTAGAAATGACCATAACTTTCACACTGGTAGCAATTATACGTTTTATACGATGGAAAAACTGTTCTATTTATTTTGTATTTTATGCTTCGGGCGTTGACTTCTAAGGCCCTAACTATTCGATTTGGCAGAGCAACGCCCTAGGGTGAAGCCTAGGTTGCCCGGAACGTAGAAATGACCATAACTTTTACACTGGCAGCAATTATTCGTTTTATACAATGGAAAAACCGTTCTATTTATTTTGTATTTAATGCTTCGGGCGTTGACTTCTAAGGCCCTAACTGTTTGATCTGGTGGTACAACGCCCTAGGGTGAAGCCTAGGTTGCCCGGTACGTAGAAATGACCATATGTTTCATATGGTTGCAATTATTCGTTTTATACAATGGAAAAACTGTTGTATTTATATTGTATTTTATGCTTCTGGCGTTCACTTCTTAGGCCCTAACTATTCGATCTGGTGGTACAACGCCCTAGGGTGAAGCGTAGGTTGCCCGGAACGTAGAAATGACCATAACTTTTACACTGGCAGCAATTATTCGTTTTATACAATGGAAAAACCGTTCTATTTATTTTGTATTTAATGCTGCGGGCGTTGACTTCTAAGGCCCTAACTGTTTGATCTGGTGGAGCAACGCCCTAGAGTGAAGCCTAGGTTGCCTGGAACGTAGAAATGACCATCACTTTCACACGGGTTGCAATTATTCCTGTTATAGGATGGAAAAACTGTTGTATATTTATTGTATTTTATGCTTCGGGCGTTGACTTCTATGGCCCTACCTATTCGATCTGGTGGAGTAACACCATACAGTGAAGCCTAGGTTGCCCGGAACGTAGATATGACCATGACCTTCACACAGGTTGCAATTATTCGTTTTATACGATGGGAAGGCTGTTGTATTTATTTTGTAGTTTATGCATCTGTAGTTGACTTCTAAGGCCCTAACTCTTCGATCTGGTGGAGCAACGCCTGAGACTTAAGTCTAGGATGCCCGAATAGTCGAAATGATCATTACTTTCGCACTGGTTGCAATTATTCATGCTATACGATGGAAAAACTGTTGCATTTGTATTGTATTTTCTGCTTCTGGCATCGACTTCTAAGGTCCTAGCTATTCGATCTGGTGGGGCAACGTCCAATAGTGAAGCCTATATTGCCCGGAACAAAGAAATCACCATACCTTTCACACTGGTTGCAATTATTCGTTTTATACGATGGAAAAACTGTTGTATTTTTATTGTATTTTATGCTTCGGGCGTTAACTTCTAAGGCCCTAAATATTCGATATGGTGGAGCCACGTCCTAGGGTGAAGCCTAGGTTGCCCGGTACGTAGAAATGACCATTACTTTCACACTGGTTGCAATTATTCGTTATATACGATGTAAAAACTGTTGTATTTATTTCGTATTTGGTGCTTCTGGCGTTGACTTCTTAGGCCCTAACTATTGGATCTGTTGGACCAACGCACTAGAGTGAAGCCTAGGTTGCCCGGAACGTAGAAATGACAACCACTTTCACACTGGCTGCAATTATTCCTGTTATACGATGGAAAAACTCTTGTTTATTTATTGTATTTTATGCTTCGGGCGTTGACTTCTATGGCCCTACCTATTCGATCTGGCGAAGCAACACCCTACAGTGAAGCCTAGGTTGCCCAGACCGTAGATATGACCATAACCTTCACACAGGTTGCAATTATTCGTTTTATACGATGGGAAGGCTGTTGTATTTATTTTGTAGTTTATGCATCTGTCGTTGACTTCTAAGGCTCTAGCTCTTCGATATGGTGGAGCAACGCCTCAGAGTTAAGTCTAGGATGCCCGAAACGTCGAAATGATCATTACATTCGCACTGGTTGCAATTATTCATGCTATACGATGGAAAAACTGTTGCATTTGTATTGTATTTTCTGCTTCTGGCTTCGACTTCTAAGGTCCTAGATATTGGATCTGGTGGGGCAACGTCCAATAGTGGAGCCTATGTTGCCCGGAACGTAGATATGACCATAACTTTCACACTGGTTGCAATTATTCGTTTTATACAATGGAAAAACTGTTGTATTATTATTGTATTTTATGCTTCTGGCGTTGACCTCTAACTTGCTAGCTATTCGATCTGGTGGAGCAACACCCTAGAGCGAAGCCTAGGTTGCACGGAAAGTAGAAATGACCATTACTTTCACACTGGCTGCAATTATTCCTGTTATACGATGGAAAAACTGTTGTATTATTATTGTATTTTACGCTTCTGGCGTTGAACTCTAAGTCCCTAGCTATTCGTTCTGGTGGAGCAACACCCTAGAGCGAAGCCTAGGTTGCGCGGAACATAGAAATGACCATTACTTTCAAACTGGTTGCAATTATTCCTGTTATACGACGGAAAAACTGTTGTATTTATATTGTATTTTATGCTTCTGGCGTTGACGTCTTAGGCCCAAACTATTGGATCAGGTGGACAAACGCCCTAGAGTGAAGCCTAGGTTGCCCGGAACGTAGAAATGACGATATCTTTCACACTGGCGGCAATTATGCCTGTTATACGATGGAAAAACTGTTGTATTTATATTGTATTTTATGCTTCTGGCGTTGTCTTTTAAGGCTCTAACTATTCGATCAAGTGGAGGAACGCCCTAGGGAGAAGCCCAGATTGCCCGGCCTTAGAAGTCAACGCGCGAAACATAAAACACAAAATAAATAGAACAGTTTTTCCATCGTATAAAACGAATAATTGCAACCAGTATGAAAGTTATGGACATTTCTACTTTCCGGGCAACCTAGGCTTCACCCTAGGGCGTTGCTCCACCAGATCGAATACTTAGTGCCTTAGAAGTCAACGTCAGAAGCATAAAATACAAAATAAATACAACAGTTTTTCCATCGTATAACAGGAATAATTGCAACCAGTTTGAAAGTTATGTTCATTTCTACTTTCCGGGCAATCTAGGCTTCACCCTAGGGCGTTGTTCCACCCGATCGAATAGTTAGGGCCTAAGAAGTGAACGCCAGAAGCATAAAATACAATATAAATACAACAGTTTTTCCATCGTATAAAACGAATAATTGCAACCAGTATGAAAGTGATGGTCATTTCTACGTTCCGTGCACCCTAGGCTTCACTCTAGGGCGTTGCTCCACCATATCGAATACTTAGTGCCTCAGAAGTCAACGCCAGAAGCATAAAATACAATATAAATACAACAGTTTTTCCATCCTATAACAGGAATAATTGCAACCAGTTTGAAAGTTATTGTCATTTCTACTTTCCGGGCAACCTAGGCTTCACCCTAGGGCGTTGTTCCACTCGATCGAATAGTTAGGGCCTAAGAAGTCAGCGCCAGAATCATAAAATACAATATAAATACAACAGTTTTTCCATCGTATAAAACGAATAATTGCAACCAGTGTGAAAGTTATGGTCATTTCTACGTTCCGGGCAATGTAGGCTTCACTCTAGGGCGTTGCCCCAACAGATCGAATAGCTGGTGCCTTACAAGTCAACGTCAGAAGCATAAAATACAATATAAATACAACAGCTTTTCCATCGTATAAAACGAATAATTGCAACCAGTACGAAAGTTATGGACACTTCTACTTTCCGTGTAACCTAGGCTACACCCTAGGGCGTTGCTCCAACAGATTGAATAGTTAGGGCCTTAGAAGTCAACGCACGAAGCATAAAATGCTATAAAAATACAACTGTTTTTCCAGCGTATAACAGGAATAATTGTACCCAGTTTGAAAGTGATGGTCATTTCTACGTTCCGGGCAACCTAGGCTTCACTCTAGGGCGTTGCTCCACCAGATCGAATAGTTAGGGCCTAAAATGTCAACACCAGGAGCATAAAATACAATATAAACACAACAGGTTCTCCATCCTATAATATGAATAATTGCAACCAGTGTGAAAGTGATGGTCATTTCTACGTTTCGGGCAACCTAGACTTCACTCTAGGGCGTTGTTCCACCAGATCGAATAGTTAGGGCCTAAGAAGTCAGCGCCGGAAGCATAAAATACAATATAAGTATAACAGTTTTTCCATCGAATAAAACGAATAATAGCCACCAGTGTGAAGGTTATGGTCATTTCTATGTTCCGGGCAACCTAAGCTTCACTCTAGGGCGTTGCTCCACCAGATCGAACAGTTAGTGCCTTAGAAGTCAACGCCAGAAGCATAAAATACAATATAAATACAACAGTTTTTCCATCGTATAAAACGAATGCTTGCAACCAGTATGAAAGTTATGGTCATTTCTACGTTCCGGGAAACCATGGCTTCACTCTAGGGCGTTGCTCCAACAGATCGGATAGTTATGGCCTCAGAAGTCAACACCAGGAGTATAAAATACAATATAAATACAACAGGTTTTCCATCCTATAATATCAATAATTGCAACCAGTCTGAAAGTGATGGTCATTTCTACGTTTCGGGCAACCTAGACTTCACTCTAGGGCGTTGTTCCACCAGATCGAATAGTTAGTGCCTTAGAAGTCAACGCCAGAAGCATAAAATACAATATAAATACAACAGTTTTTCCATCGTATAAAACGGATAATTGCAACCAGTATGAAAGTCATGGTCATTTCTACGTTCCGGGAAACCATGGCTTCACTCTAGGGCGTTGCTCCAACAGATCGGATAGTTATGGCCTCAGAAGTCAACGCCAGAAGCATAAAATACAATATAAATACAACAGTTTTTCCATCCTATAAAACGAATAATTTCAACCACTATGAAAGTTATGGTCATTTCTACTATCCGGGCAACCAAGGCTTCATCCTAGGGCGTTGCTCCACCATATCGAATACTTAGTGCCTTAGAAGTCAACGTCAGAAGCATAAAATACAAAATAAATACAACAGTTTTTCCATCGTATAACAGGAATAATTGCAACCAGTTTGAAAGTTATGTTCATTTCTACTTTCCGGGCAATCTAGGCTTCACCCTAGGGCGTTGTTCCACCCGATCGAATAGTTAGGGCCTAAGAAGTGAACGCCAGAAGCATAAAATACAATATAAATACAACAGTTTTTCCATCGTATAAAACGAATAATTGCAACCAGTATGAAAGTGATGGTCATTTCTACGTTCCGTGCACCCTAGGCTTCACTCTAGGGCGTTGCTCCACCATATCGAATACTTAGTGCCTCAGAAGTCAACGCCAGAAGCATAAAATACAATATAAATACAACAGTTTTTCCATCCTATAACAGGAATAATTGCAACCAGTTTGAAAGTTATTGTCATTTCTACTTTCCGGGCAACCTAGGCTTCACCCTAGGGCGTTGTTCCACTCGATCGAATAGTTAGGGCCTAAGAAGTCAGCGCCAGAATCATAAAATACAATATAAATACAACAGTTTTTCCATCGTATAAAACGAATAATTGCAACCAGTGTGAAAGTTATGGTCATTTCTACGTTCCGGGCAATGTAGGCTTCACTCTAGGGCGTTGCTCCAACAGATCGAATAGTTGGTGCCTTACAAGTCAACGTCAGAAGCATAAAATACAATATAAATACAACAGCTTTTCCATCGTATAAAACGAATAATTGCAACCAGTACGAAAGTTATGGACACTTCTACTTTCCGTGTAACCTAGGCTACACCCTAGGGCGTTGCTCCAACAGATTGAATAGTTAGGGCCTTAGAAGTCAACGCACGAAGCATAAAATGCAATAAAAATACAACTGTTTTTCCAGCGTATAACAGGAATAATTGTACCCAGTTTGAAAGTGATGGTCATTTCTACGTTCCGGGCAACCTAGGCTTCACTCTAGGGCGTTGCTCCACCAGATCGAATAGTTAGGGCCTAAAATGTCAACACCAGGAGCATAAAATACAATATAAACACAACAGGTTCTCCATCCTATAATATGAATAATTGCAACCAGTGTGAAAGTGATGGTCATTTCTACGTTTCGGGCAACCTAGACTTCACTCTAGGGCGTTGTTCCACCAGATCGAATAGTTAGGGCCTAAGAAGTCAGCGCCGGAAGCATAAAATACAATATAAGTATAACAGTTTTTCCATCGAATAAAACGAATAATAGCCACCAGTGTGAAGGTTATGGTCATTTCTATGTTCCGGGCAACCTAAGCTTCACTCTAGGGCGTTGCTCCACCAGATCGAACAGTTAGTGCCTTAGAAGTCAACGCCAGAAGCATAAAATACAATATAAATACAACAGTTTTTCCATCGTATAAAACGAATGCTTGCAACCAGTATGAAAGTTATGGACATTTCTACTTTCCGTGCAACCTAGGCTTCACCCTAGGGCGTTGCTCCAACAGATTGAATAGTTAGGGCCTTAGAAGTCAACGTCCGAAGCATGAAATGCAATAAAAATACAGCAGTTTTTCCATCGTATAACAGGAATAATTGTAACCAGTTTGAAAGTGATGGTCATTTCTACGTTCCGGGCAACCTAGGCTTCACTCAGGGGCGTTGTTCCACCAGATCGAATAGTTAGGGCCTAAGAAGTCAACACCAGGAGTATAAAATACAATATAAATACAACAGGTTTTCCATCCTATAATATCAATAATTGCAACCAGTCTGAAAGTGATGGTCATTTCTACGTTTCGGGCAACCTAGACTTCACTCTAGGGCGTTGTTCCACCAGATCGAATAGTTAGTGCCTTAGAAGTCAACGCCAGAAGCATAAAATACAATATAAATACAACAGTTTTTCCATCGTATAAAACGGATAATTGCAACCAGTATGAAAGTCATGGTCATTTCTACGTTCCGGGAAACCATGGCTTCACTCTAGGGCGTTGCTCCAACAGATCGGATAGTTATGGCCTCAGAAGTCAACGCCAGAAGCATAAAATACAATATAAATACAACAGTTTTTCCATCCTATAAAACGAATAATTGCAACCACTATGAAAGTTATGGTCATTTCTACTATCCGGGCAACCAAGGCTTCATCCTAGGGCGTTGCTCCACCATATCGAATACTTAGTGCCTTAGAAGTCAACGTCAGACGCATAAAATACAAAATAAATAGAACAGTTTTTCCATTGTATAACACGAATAATTGCAACCAGTATGAAAGTCATGGTCATTTCTACGTTCCAGGAAACCAAGGCTTCACTCTAGGGCGTTGCTCCAACAGATCGGATAGTTAGGGCCTCAGAAGTCAACGCCAGAAGCATAAAATACAATATAAATACAACAGTTTTTCCAATCCATAAAACGAATAATTGCAACCACTATGAAAGTTATGGACATTTCTACTATCCGGGCAACCAAGGCTTCACCCTAGGGCGTTGCTCCACCAGATCGAATAGTTAGGGCCTTAGAAGTCAACGCCAGAAGCATAACGTACAATATAAATACAACAGCTTTTCCGTCGTATAATAGGAACAATACCAACCAGTGTGAAAGATATGGTCATTTCTACGTTCCGGGCAACCTAGGCGTCACTCTAAGGCGTTGCTCCACCAGATCGAATAGTTAGGGCCTAAGAAGTCAACGCCAGAAGCATAAAATACAATATATATGCAACAGTTTTTCCATCGTATAACAGGAATAATTGCTACCAGTTTCAAAGTTATGGTCATTTCTACTTTCCGGCAACCTAGGCTTCACCCTAGGGCGTTGTTCCACCCGATCGAATAGTTAGGGCCTAAGAAGTGAACGCCAGAAGCATAAAATACAATATAAATACAACAGTTTTTCCATTGTATAAATCGAATAATTGCTACCAGTGTGAAAGTTATGGTCATTTCTACTTTCCGGGCAACCTAGGCTTCACCCTAGGGCGTTGTTCCACCCGATCGAATAGTTAGGGCCTAAGAAGTGAACGCCAGAAGCATAAAATACAATATAAATACAACAGTCTTTCCATCGTATAAAACGAATAATTGCAACCAGTGTGAAAGTTATGGGCATTTCTACGTTCCGGGCAACCTAGGCTTCACTCTAGGGCGTTGCTCCAACAGATCGAATAGTTGGTGCCTTAGAAGTCAACGTCAGAAGCGTAAAATACAATATAAATACAACAGTTTTTCCATCGTATAAAACGAATGCTTGCAACCAGTATGAAAGTTATGGACATTTCTACTTTCCGTGCAACCTAGGCTTCACCCTAGGGCGTTGCTCCAACAGATTGAATAGTTAGGGCCTTAGAAGTCAACGTCCGAAGCATAAAATGCAATAAAAATACAACAGTTTTTCCATCGTATAACAGGAATAATTGTAACCAGTTTGAAAGCGATGGTCATTTCTACGTTCCGGGCAACCTAGGCTTCACTCTAGGGCGTTGCACCACCAGATCGAATAGTTAGGGCCTAAGAAGTCAACACCAGGAGCATAAAATACAATATAAATACAACAGGTTTTCCATCCTATAATATCAATAATTGCAACCAGTCTGAAAGTGATGGTCAATTCTACGTTTCGGGCAACCTAGACTTCACTCTAGGGCGTTGTTCCACCAGATCGAATAGTTAGTGCCTTAGAAGTCAACGCCAGAAGCATAAAATACAATATAAATACAACAGTTTTTCCATCGTATAAAACGGATAATTGCAACCAGTATGAAAGTCATGGTCATTTCTACGTTCCGGGAAACCATGGCTTCACTCTAGGGCGTTGCTGAAACAGATCGGATAGTTAGGGCCTCAGAAGTCAACGCCAGAAGCATAAAATACAATATAAATACAACAGTTTTTCCATCCTATAAAACGAATAATTGCAACCACTATGAAAGTTATGGTCATTTCTACTATCCGGGCAACCAAGGCTTCATCCTAGGGCGTTGCTCCACCAGACCGAATAGTTAGGGCCTTAGAAGTCAACGCCAGAAGCATAAGGTACAATATAAATACAACAGCTTTTCCATCGTATAACAGGAACAATAGCAACCAGTGTGAAAGATATGGTCATTTCTACGTTTCGGGCAACCTAGACTTCACTCTAGGGCGTTGTTCCACCAGATCGAATAGTTAGGGCCTAAGAAGTCAGCGCCGGAAGCATAAAATACAATATAAGTATAACAGTTTTTCCATCGAATAAAACGAATATTAGCCACCAGTGTGAAGGTTATGGTCATTTCTATGTTCCGGGCAACCTAAGCTTCACTCTAGGGCGTTGCTCCACCAGATCGAACAGTTAGTGCCTTAGAAGTCAACGCCAGAAGCATAAAATACAATAGAAATACAACAGTTTTTCCATCGTATAAAACGAATAATTGCAACCAGTATGAAAGTCATGGTCATTTCTACGTTCCAGGAAACCAAGGCTTCACTCTAGGGCGTTGCTCCAACAGATCGGATAGTTAGGGCCTCAGAAGTCAACGCCAGAAGCATAAAATACAATATAAATACAACAATTTTTCCATCGTATAAAACGAATAATTGCAACCAGTATGAAAGTTATGGACATTTCTACTTTCCGGCTACCTAGGCTTCACCCTAGGGCGATGCTGCGCCAGATCGAATAGTTAGGGCCTTAGAAGTCAATGCGCGGAACATAAAACACAAAATAAATAGAACAGTTTTTCCATTGTATAAAACGAATAATTGCTACCAGTGTGAAAGTTAAGGTCATTTCTACGTTCCGGGCAACCTAGGCTTCACTCTAGGGCGTTGCTCCACCAGATCGAATAGTTAGGGCCTAAGAAGTCAACACCAGAAGCATAAAATACAATATAAGTGCAACAGCTTTTCCATCGTATAAAACGAATAATTGCAACCAGTGTGAAAGTTATGGTCATTTCTACGTTCCGGGCATCTTAGGCTTCACTCTAGATCGTTGCTCCACCAGATCGAATAGTTAGTGCCTTAGAAGTCAACGCCCGAAACATAAAAAACAAAATTAATAGAACAGTTTTTCCATTGTATAAATCGAATAATTGCTACAACTGTGAAAGTTATGGCCATCTCTACGTTCCGGGAAACCTAGGCTTCACCCTAGGGCGATGTTCCACCAGATCGAATAGTTAGGGCCTAAGAAGTGAGCGCAAGAAGCATAAAATACAATATAAATACAACAGCTTTTCCATCGTATAAAACGTATAATTGCAACGAGTATGAAAGTTATGGTCATTTCTACTTTCCGGGCAACCTAGGCTTCACCCTAGGGCGTTGCTCCAACAGATTGGACAGTTAGGGCCTTGGAACTCAACGCCCGAAGCATAAAATGCAACAAAAATGCAACAGTTTTTCCATCATATAACAGGGATAGTTGCAACCAGTTTGAAAGTGATGGTCATTTCTACGTACCGGGCACCCTAGGCTTCACTCTAGGGCGTTGCTCCACCAGATCGAATAGTTAGTGCCTTAGAATTCAACGCCGCAAGCATAAAATACAATATAAGTACAGCAGTTCTTCCATCGTATAAAACGAATAATTGCAACCAGTATGAAAGTTATGGACATTTCTACTTTCCAGGCAACCTAGGCTTCACCCTAGGGCGTTGCTCCACTAGATCGAATAGCTAGGGCCTTAGAAGACAACGCGCGAAACATAAAACACAAAATAAATAGAACAGTTTTTCCATTGTATAAATCGAATAATTGCTACCAGTGTGAAGGTGATGGTCATTTCTACGTTCCGTGCAACCTAGACTTCACTCTAGGGCGTGTCCCACCAGATCGAATAGTTAGGGCCTAAGAAGTCAGCGCCAGAAGCATAAAATACAATATAAATATAACAGTTTTTCCATCGAATAAAACGAATAATAGCCACCAGTGTGAAGGTTATGGTCATTTCTATGTTCCGGGCAACCTAGGATTCACCCTAGGGCGTTGTTCCACCCGATCCAATAGTTAGGGCCTAAGAAGTGAACGCCAGAAGCATAAAATACAATATAAATACAACAGTTTTTCCATCGTATAACAGGAATAATTGCAACCAGTTTGAAAGTTATGGTCATTTCTGCTTTCCGGGCAACCTATGCTTCACCCTAGTGCGTTGTTCCACCCGATCGATTAGTTCGGGCCTAAGAAGTGAACGCCAGAAGCATAAAATACAATATAAATACAACAGTTTTTCCATCGTATAAAACGAATAATTGCAACCAGTGTGAAAGTTATGGTCATTTCTACTATCCGGGCAACCTAGGCTTCACCCTTGGGAGTTGCTCCAACAGACTGAATAGTTAGGGCCTTAGAAGTCAACGCCCGAAGCATAAAATGCAAAAAAATACAACAGTTTTTCCATCGTATAACAGGAATAATTGCAACCAGTGTGAAATTGATGGTCATTCCTACGTTCCGGGCAACCTAGGCTTCACCCTAGGGCGTTGCTCCACCAGATCGAATAGTTAGGGCCATAGAAGTCAACGCCAGAAGCATAAGGTACAATATAAATACAACAGCTTTTCCATCGTATAACAGGAACAATAGCAACCAGTGTGAAAGATATGATCATTTCTACGTTCCGGGCAACCTAGGCTTCACTCTAAGGCGTTGCTCCACCAGACCGAATAGTTAGGGCCTAAGAAGTCAACGCCAGAAGCATAAAATACAATATGAATACAACAGTTTTTCCATCGTATAAAACGGATAATTGCAACCAGTATGAAAGTTATGGTCATTTCTACTTCCCGGGCAACCTAGGATTCACGCTAGGGCGTTGCTCCAACAGATTGAAAAGTTAGTGCCTAAGAAGTGAACGCCAGAATCATAAAATACAATATAAATACAACAGTTTTTCCATCATATAACAGGAGCAATTGCAACCCGTTTGAGAGTGATGGTCATTTCTACGTTCCGGGCACCCTAGGCTTCACTCTAGGGCGTTGCTCCACCAGATCGAATAGTTAGGGCCTAAGAAGTCAACACCAGGAGCATAAAATACAATATAAATACAACAGGTTTTCCATCCTATAATATGAATAATTGCAACCAGTGTGAAAGTGATGGTCATTTCTACGTTCCGTGCAACCTAGACTTCACTCTAGGGCGTGTTCCACCAGATCGAATAGTTAGGGCCTAAGAAGTCAGCGCCAGAAGCATAAAATACAATATAAATATAACAGTTTTTCCATCGAATAAAACGAATAATAGCCACCAGTGTGAAGGTTATGGTCATTTCTATGTTCCGTGCAACCTAGGATTCACCCTAGGGCGTTGCTCCACCCGATCGAATAGTTAGGGCCTAAGAAGTGAACGCCAGAAGCATAAAATACAATATAAATACAACAGTTTTTCCATCGTATAACAGGAATAATTGTAACCAGTTTGAAAGTTATGGTCATTTCTGCTTTCCGGGCAACCTAGGCTTCACCCTAGTGCGTTGTTCCACCCGATCGAATAGTTAGGCCCTAAGAAGTGAACGCCAGAAGCATAAAATACAATATAAATACAACAGTTTTTCCATCGTATAAAACGAATAATTGCAACCAGTGTGAAAGCTATGGTCATTTCGACGTTCCGGGCAACCTAGGTTTCAATCTAGGGCGTTGCTCCACCAGATCGAATAGTTCGAGCCTTAGAAGTCAACGTCAGAAGCATAAAATACAATATAAATACAACAGTTTTTCCATCGTATAAAACGAATAATTGCGACCAGTATGAAATTCATGGTCATTTCTACGTTCCGGGAAACCAAGGCTTCACTCTAGGGCGTTGCTCCAACAGATTGAATAGTTAGGGCCTCAGAAGTCAACGCCAGAAGCATAAAATGCAATATAAATACAACAGTTTTTCCATCGTATAAAGCGAATAATTGCAACCACTATGAAAGTTATGGTCATTTCTACTATCCCGGCACCCTAGGCTTCACTGTAGGGCGTTGCTCCGCCAGATCGAATAGTTGGTGCCTTAGAAGTCAACGTCAGAAGCTTAAAATACAATATAAATACAACAGTTTTTCCATCGTATAAAACGAATAATTGCAACCAGTATGAATGTTATGGACATTTCTACTTTCCGGGCAACCCAGGCTTCACCCTTGGGAGTTGCTCCAACAGACTGAATAGTTAGGGCCTTAGAAGTCAACGCCCGAAGCATAAAATGCAAAAAAATACAACAGCTTTTCCATCGTATAAAACGGATAATTGCAACCAGTATGAAAGTTATGGTCATATCTACTTCCCGGGCAACCTAGGATTCACGCTAGGGCGTTGCTCCAACAGATTGAAAAGTTAGTGCCTAAGAATTGAACGCCAGAATCATAAAATACAATATAAATACAACAGTTTTTCCATCATATAACAGGAGTAATTGCAACCAGTTTGAGAGTGATGGTCATTTCTACGTTCCGGGCACCCTAGGCTTCACTCTAGGGCGTTGCTCCACTAGATCGAATAGTTAGGGCCTTAGAAGACAACGCGCGAAACAAAAAACACAAAATAAATAGAAGAGTTTTTCCATTGTATAAATCGAATAATTGCTACCAGTGTGAAAGTTATGGCCACTTCTACGTTCCGGGAAACCTAGGCTTCACCCTAGTGCGTTGTTCCACCAGATCGAATAGTTAAGGCCTAAGAAGTGAACGCCAGAAGTATAAAATACAATATAAATGCAACAGTTTTTCCATCGTATAAAACGAATAATTGCGACCAGTATGAAATTCATGGTCATTTCTACGTTCCGGGAAACCAAGGCTTCACTCTAGAGCGTTGCTCCAACAGATTGAATAGTTAGGGCCTCAGAAGTCAACGCCAGAAGCATAAAATGCAATACAAATACAACAGTTTTTCAATCGTATAAAGCGAATAATTGCAACCACTATGAAAGTTATGGTCATTTCTACTATCCCGGCACCCTAGGCTTCACTCTAGGGCGTCGCTCCACCATATCGAATACTTAGTGCCTTAGAAGTCAACGTCAGAAGCATAAAATACAGTATAAATACAGCAGTTCTTCCATCGTATAAAACGAATAATTGCAACCAGTATGAAAGTTATGGACATTTCTGCTTTCCAGGCAACCCAGGCTTCACCCTAGGGCGTTGCTCCACTAGATCGAATAGTTAGGGCCTTAGAAGACAACGCGCGAAACATAAAACACAAAATAAATAGAACAGTTTTTCCATTGTATAAATCGAATAATTGCTACCACTGTGAAAGTTATGGCCATTTCTACGTTCCGGGAAACCTAGGCTTCACCCTAGTGCGTTGTTCCACCAGATCGAATAGTTAAGGCCTAAGAAGTGAACGCCAGAAGCATAAAATACAATATAAATACAACAGTTTTGCCATCGTATAAAACGAATAATTGCAACCAGTGTGAAAGTTATGGTCATTTCTACGTTCCGGGAAACCCAGGCTTCACTCTAGGGCGTTGCTCCACCAGATCGAATAGTTGGTGCCTTAGAAGTCAACGTCAGAAGCTTAAAATACAATATAAATACAACAGTTTTTCCATCGTATAAAACGAATAATTGCAACCAGTATGAATGTTATGGACATTTCTACTTTCCGGGCAACCCAGGCTTCACCCTTGGGAGTTGCTCCAACAGATTGAAAAGTTAGTGCCTAAGAAGTGAACGCCAGAATCATAAAATACAATATAAATACAACAGTTTTTCCATCATATAACAGGAGTAATTGCAACCAGTTTGAGAGTGATGGTCATTTCTACGTTCCGGGCACCCTAGGCTTCACTCTAGGGCGTTTCTCCACCATATCGAATACCTAGTGCCTTAGAAGTCAACGTCAGAAGCATAAAATACAGTACAAATACAGCAGTTCTTCCATCGTATAAAACGAATAATTGCAACCAGTATGAAGGTTATGGACATTTCTACTTTCCAGGCAACCTAGGCTTCACCCTAGGGCGTTGCTCCACTAGATCGAATAGTTAGGGCCTTAGAAGACAACGCGCGAAACATAAAACACAAAATAAATAGAAGAGTTTTTACATTGTATAAATCGAATAATTGCTACCAGTGTGAAAGTTATGGCCATTTCTACGTTCCGGGAAACCTAGGCTTCACCCTAGTGCGTTGTTCCACCAGATCGAATAGTTAAGGCCTAAGAAGTGAACGCCAGAAGTATAAAATACAATATAAATACAACAGTTTTTCCATCGTATAAAACGAATAATTGCAACCAGTGTGAAAGTTATGGTCATTTCTACGTTCCGGGCAACCTAGGCTTCACTCTAGGGCGTTGCTCCACCAGATCGAATAGTTGGTGCCTTAGAAGTCAACGTCAGAAGCTTAAAATACAATATAAATACAACAGTTTTTCCATCGTATAAAACGAATAATTGCAACCAGTATGAATGTTATGGACATTTCTACTTTCCGGGCAACCTACGCTTCATTCTAGGCCGTAGCTCCACCACATCGAGTAGCTACGGCCTTAGACGTCGACGCCAGAAGCATAAAATACAATGTAAATACAACAGCTTTTCCATTGTATAAAATGAATAATTGCAAACAGCGTGAAAGTAATGGTCATTTCTACGTTCCGAGCAACCTAGGCTTCACTGTAGGGCGTTGCTCCACCAGATCGAATAGCTAGGGACTTATAATTAGACGCCAGAATCATAAAATACAATAAAAATACAACAGTTTTTCCATCGTATAAAACGAATAATTGCAACCAGTGTGAAAGTAATGGTATGTTCAACGTTCCGGGCAACGTAGGCTTCACACTAGGGCGGTGCTCCACCTGATCCAATAGTTAGGGCCTAAGAAGTCAACGCCAGAAGCATAAAATGCCATCTGAATATAACAGTTTTTCCATGTACAGAACGAATAATTGCTACCAGTGTGAAAGCTATGGTCATTTCTACGTTACGGGCAACCTACGCTTCACCCTAGGGCGTTGCTCCATCAGTTGGAATAGTTAGGATCTAAGAAGTCAACGCCAGAAGCATAAAATACGATATAAATGCAACAGCTTTTCCATCGTATAAAACGAATAATGGCAACCAGTGTGAAAGTTATGGTCATTTCTACGTTCCGGGCAACCGTAGGCTTCACCCTAGGACGTTGCTCCACCAGATCGAAGAGTTAGGGCCTAAGAAGTCAACGCCAGAAGCATAAAATACAATATAAATAAAACAGTTTTTCCATCGTATAACAGGAATAATTGCAGCAAGTGTGAAGGTAATGGTCATTTCTACGTTCCGGGCAACCTACGCTTCATTCTAGGCCGTAGCTCCACCACATCGAGTAGCTACGGCCTTAGACGTCGACGCCAGAAGCATAAAATACAATGTAAATGCAACAGTTTTTCCATCGTATAAAACGAATAATTGCAACCAGCGTGAAAGTTATGGTCATTTCTACGTTTCGGGCAACCTAGGCTTCACTCTAGGGCGCTGCTCCACCAGATAGAATAGTTAGGGCCTTAGAAGTCAACGCCAGAAGCATAAAATACAAAATGAATGCAACAGTTTTTCCATCGTATAAAACGAATAATTGCAACCAGTGTGAAAGATATGGTCATTTCTACATTCCAGGCAACCTAGGCTTTACTCTTGGGCGTTGCTCCTCCAGATCGAATAGTTAGGACCTATGTAGCCAACGCCTGAAGCATAAAATACAATATAAATTCAACAGCTTTTCCATCGTTTAAAACGAATAATTGCAACCAGTGTGAAAGTAATGCCCATTTCTACGTTCCGGGCATCCTAGGCTTCACTCTACGGCGTTGCTTCACCAGATCGTATAGTTATGTCCATAGAAACCAACGACAGAAGCATAAAATATAATAAAAATACAAGAGTATTTCCATCGTATATAAGGAACAATTGCAACCAGTGTGAAAGTGCTGGTCTTTTCTACGTTCCGGGCAACCTAGGCTTCACTCTAGGACGTTGTTCCACCAGACCGAATAGTTAGGGCCTAAGGAGTCCACGCCAGAAGCATAAAATGAAATATAAATGCAACAGCTTTTCCATCGTATAAAACGGATAATGGCAACCAGTGTGAACGTACTGGTCATTTCTACGTTCCGGGCAACCTAGGCTACACTCTAGGGCGTTGCTCCGCCAGATCGAATAGTTAGGGCCTAAGAAGTCAACGCCAGAAGCATAAAATACAATATAAATACAACAGTTTTTCCATCGTATAAAAAGGATAATTGCAACCAGTGTGAATGTTATGGTCACTTCTACGTTCCGGGCCACCTAGGCTTGACTCTAGGGCGTTGCTCCTCCAGATGGAATAGGTATGGATATAGAAGTCAATGCATGAAGCATAAAATACAATAAAGATACAAGAGTTTCTCCATCGTATAACAGGTATAATTGCAACCAGTGTGAAAGTAATGGTCATTTCTACGTTCCGTGCAACCTAGACGTCACTCTAGGTCGCTGCTCCACCACATCGAATAGCCACGGCCTTAGAAGTCAACGCCAGAAGCATTCAATACAATATAAATACAACAGCTTTTCCATTGTATAAAATGAATAATTGCAAACAGTGTGAAAGTAATGGTCATTTCTACGTTCCGAGCAACCTAGGCTTCACTGTAGGGCGTTGGTCCACCAGATCGAATAGCTAGGGACTTATAATTAGACGCCAGAATCATAAAATACAATAAAAATACAACAGTTTTTCCATCGTATAAAACGAATAATTGCAACCAGTGTGAAAGTAATGGTATGCTCAACGTTCCGGGTAACGTAGGCTTCACTCTAGGACGGTGCTCCACCTGATCCAATAGTTAGGGCCTAAGAAGTCAACGCCAGAAGCATAAAATGCAATCCGAATATAACAGTTTTTCCATGTATAGAACGAATAATTGCTACCAGTGTGAAAGCTATGGTCATTTCTACGTTCCGGGCAACCTACGCTTCACCCTAGGGCGTTGCTCCATCAGTTGGAATAGTTAGGATCTAAGAAGTCAACGCCAGAAGCATAAAATACGAAATAAATGCAACAGCTTTTCCATCGTATAAAACGAATAATGGCAACCAGTGTGAAAGTTATGGTCATTTCTACGTTCCGGGCAACCTAGGCTTCACCCTAGGACGTTGCTCCACCAGATCGAAGAGTTAGGGCCTAAGAAGTCAACGCCAGAAGCATAAAATACAATAAAGATGCAACAGTTTTTCCATCGTATAGCAGGAATAATTGCAACCAGTGTGAAGGTAACGGCTTGTTCTACGTTCCGGGCAACATAGGCTTCACTCAAGGCCGTTGCTCCACCAGATCGAAGAGTTAGGGCCTTAGAAGTCACTGCCAGAAGCATTAACTACAAAATAAATACAACAGTCTTTCCATCGTATAAAACGAATAATTGCAACCTGTGTGAAGTTTATGGTCATCTCTACGTTCCGGGCAACCTAGGCTTCACTATACGGCGTTGTTCCACCAGATCGAAAAGTTAGGGCCTAAGAAGTCAACATTAAAAGCATAAAATACAATACTAATATACCAGTTCTTCCATCGTATAAAACGAATAATAGCAACCAGTGTGAAAGTTATGGTCCTTTCTACGTTCCGAGCAACCTAGTCGTCACTCTAGGGCATTGCTCCACCAGATCGAATAATCACGGCATTAGAAGTCAACGCCAGGAGCATAAAACACAATATAAAT
The DNA here is from genome assembly GCF_051401765.1 of Calliopsis andreniformis. NCBI lineage: Eukaryota > Metazoa > Arthropoda > Insecta > Hymenoptera > Andrenidae > Calliopsis > Calliopsis andreniformis. The sequence goes on from NC_135072.1 coordinate 7,325,814, forward strand.
ACAACAGTTTTTCCATCGTATAAAATGAATAATTGCAAACAGTGTGAAAGTAATGGCCATTTCTACGTTCCGGGCATCCTAGACTTAACTCTGAGTCATTCCTCCACCAGATCGTATAGATAGGGCCTTAGAAGTCAACGACAGAAGCATACAGTACAATAAAAATGCAACAGTTTTTCCATAGTATAACAGGAATAATTGCAAGCAGTGTGAACGTAATGGTCATTTCAGCGATACGCGCAACCTAGGCTTCACTCTAGGGCGTGGCTCCACCTGATCGAACAGCTACGGCCTTAGAAGTCAACGCCAGAAGCATAAAATATAATATGAATAAAACAGTTTTTCCATTGTATAAAGTGAATAATTGCAAGCAGTGTGAATGTAATGGTCATTTCTGCGCTCCTGGCAACCTAGGCTTCACTCTAGGGTGTTGCTCCACCACATCGAATAGTTAGGTCCTTAGAAGTCAACGGCAGAAGAATAAAATACAATATAAATAGAAGAGCTTTTCCATCGCATAAAATGAATATCTGCAACCAGTGTGAAAGTACTGGTCATTTCTACGTTCCGGGCAACCTAGGCTTCACTGTAGGGCGTTGATACACCAGATCGAATAGGCAGGGCCATAGAAGTCATCGCCCCAAGCATAAAATTCAATAAATATACAAGAGTTTTTCCATAGTACAACAGGAGTAATTGCAACCAGTGTGAAAGTGATGGTCATTTCTACGTTCCGGGCAACCTAGGCTTCACTCTAGTGCGTTGCTCCACCACATCTAACTACTACGGCCTTCGAAGTCAACGCCAGGAGCATAAAATACAATATAAATACAACAGATTTTCCATCGTATAAAATGAATAATTGCAAACAGTGTGAAAGTGATGGTCATTTCTACGTACCGAGCAACCTAGGCTTCACTGTAGGGCGTTGCTCCACCAGATCGAATAGCTAGGGTCTTCGAATTAAACCCCAGAATCATAAAATACACTAAAAATACAACAGTTTTTCCATCGTATAAAACAAATAATTGCAACCAGTGTGAAAGTAATGGTACGTTCAACGTTCCGGGCAACCTAGGCTTCGCTCTAGGGCGTTGCTCCACCAGATCGAATAGCTAGGGACTTAGAAGTAAACGCGAGAAGCATAAAATACAATAAAAATCCAACAGTCTTTCCATTTTATAGCAGGAATTATTGCAACCAGTGCGAAAGTAATGGTCTTTTCTACGTACCGGGCAACCTAGGCTTCACTCCAGGGCGTTGCTCCACCAGATCGAATAGCTAGGGACATAGAATTAAACGCCAGAAGCATAAAATACAATAAAAATACAACAATTTTTCCATCGTACAACAGGAATAACCGCAACCAGTGTGAAAGTAATGGTCATTCCTACGTTCCGGCAACCTAGGTTTCGCTCTAGGGCGTTGCTCCGCCAGAGGGAATACCTAGGGACTTAGAATTCAGCGCCAGAGGGATAAAATACAATATAAGTACAACAGTTTTTCCATCGTATAAAATGAATAATTGCAAACGTTGAGAAAGTAGTGGTGATTTCTACGTTCCGGGCAACCTAGGCGTCACTCTAGGGCGTTGCTCCACCACATCTAATAGCGACGGCATTAGAAGCCAACGCCAGAGGCATAAAATACTATATAAATACAACAGAATTTCCATCGTATAAAATGAATAATTGCAAACAGTGTGAAAGTAATGGTCATTTCTACGTTCCGAGCAACCTATGCTTCACTGTAGGGCGTTGCTCCACCAGATCGAATAGCTAGGGACTTATAATTAGACGCCAGATTCATAAAATACAATAAAAATACAACAGTTTTTCCATCGTATAAAACGAATAATTGCAACCAGTGTGAAAGTAATGGTATGTTCAACGTTCCGGGCAACGTAGGCTTCACTCTAGGGCGGTGCTCCACCTGATCCAATAGTTAGGGCCTAAGAAGTCAACACCAGAAACATAAAATGCAATCTGAATATAACAGTTTTTCCATGTATAGAACGAATAATTGCTACCAGTGTGAAAGCTATGGTCATTTCTACGTTCCGGGCAACCTAGGCTTCGCTCTAGGGCGTTGCTCCACCAGATCGAATAGATAGGGACTTAGAAGTCAACGCGGGAAGCATAAAATTCAATAAAAATACAACAGTTTTTCCATTGTATAGCAGGAGTTATTGAAACCAGTGAGAAAGTAATGGTCTTTTCTACGTTCCGGTCAAACTAGGCTTCACTCTAGGGCGTTGCTCTACCAGATCGAATAATCACGGCCTTAGAAGTTTACGCCAAAACCATAAATTACAATATAAATACAACAGTTTTTCCATTGTATAAGACGAGTAATTGCAACCACTGTGAAAGTTACGTTCATTCCTATGTTCCGGGCAGCATAGGCTTCACTTCTGGACGTTGCCCCACCAGATCGAATAGCTGGGACCGTAGAAGTCTAAGCCAGAAGCATAAAATACAATATAAATACAACAGCTTTTCCATCGTATAAAATGAATAATTGCAAACAGAGTGAAAGTAATGGCCATTTCTACGTTCTGGGCAGCCTGGGCATCACCCTAGGGCGTTCTTCCACCAGATGGAATAGTTAGGGCCTAAGAAGTCAACGCCAGAAGCATAAAATACGATATAAATAAAACAGCTTTTCCATCGTATAAAACGACTAATGGCAACCAGTGTGAAAGTTATGGTCATTTCTACGTTCCGGGCAACCTAGGCTTCACCCTAGGGCGTAGGCTCCACCAGATGGAATAGTTAGGGTCTAAGAAGTCAACGCCAGAAGCATAAAACACGATATAAATGCAACAGCTTTTCCATCGTATAAAACGAATAATGGCAACCAGTGTGAAAGTTATGGTCATTTCTACGGTCCGGGCAACATAGGCTTCACTCTAGGACGTTGCTCCACCAGATCGAATAGTTAGTTCCTAAGAAGACAACGCCAAAAGCATAAAATACATTAAAGATGCAACAGTTTTTCCATCGTATAACAGGAATAATTGCAACCAGTGTGAAGGTAATGGTATATTCTACGCTCCGGGCAACCTAGGCTTCACTCTAGGGCGTTGCTCCACCAGATCGAATAGTTAGGGCCTAAGAAGTCAACGCCAGAAGCATAAATTACAATATAAATACAACAGTTTTTCCATTGTATAAAACGAATAATTGCAACCACTGTGAAAGTTAGGTTTATATCTATGTTCCGGGCAGCATAGGCTTCACTCCTGGACGTTGCCCCACCAGATCGAATAGCTAGGACCGCAGAAGTCTAAGCCAGAAGCAGAAAATACAATAAAATGGAACAGTTTTTCCATCGTATATCAGGAATAATTGCAACCAGTGTGAAAGTGATGGTCATTTCTACGTTCCGGGCAATCTATGCTTCAATCTAGGGCGTTGTTCCACCAGATCGAATAGTTACGGCCTTAGAAGTCAACGCCAGAAGCATAAAGTACAATAAAAATACAACAGTTTTCCATCGTATAACAGGAATAATTGCAACCGGTGTGAAAGTTATGGTCATTTCAACATTACGAGCAACCTAGGCTTCCCTCTAGGGCGTTGTTCCACCAGATCGAATAGTTAAGGCCTATGAAGTCAACACCAGAAGCATAAAATACAATATACGTACAACAGTATTTCCATCGTATAAAACGAATCATTGCAAACAGTGTGAAAGTAATGGTTATTTCTACGTTCCGAGCAACCTAGTCGTCACTCTAGGGCATTGCTCCACCAGATCGAATAATCACGGCCTTAGAAGTCAACGCCAGGAGCATAAAAGACGATATAAATACAACAGATTTTCCATCGTATAAAATGAATAATTGCAAGCAGTGTGAAAGTAATGGTCATTTCTACGTTCCGAGCAACCTAGGCTTCACTGTAGGGCGTTGCTCCACCGGATCGAGTAGCTAGGGACTTAGAATTAAACGCCAGAATCATAAAATACAATAAAAATACAACAGTTTTTCCATCGTATAACAGGAATAATTGCAACCAGTGTGAAAGTAATGCCCATTTCTACGTTCCGGGCATCCTAGGCTTCACTCTACGGCGTTGCTTCACCAGATCGTATAGTTAGGTCCATAGAAAACAACGACAGAAGCATAAAGTATAATAAAAATGCAAGAGTATTTCCATCGTATATAAGGAACAATTGCAACCAGTGTGAAAGTGCTGGTCATTTCTACGTTCCGGGCCACCTACGCTGCACTCTAGGGCGTTGCTCCACCAGACCGAGTAGTTAGGGCCTAAGAAGTCATCGCCAGAAGCATAAAATACAATATAAATACAACAGCTTTTCCATTGTATAAAATGAATAATTGCAGACAGTGTGAAAGTAATGGTCATTTCTACGTTCCGAGCAACCTAGGCTTCACTGTAGGGCGTTGCTCCACCAGATCGAATAGCTAGGGACTTATAATTAGACGCCAGAATCATAAAATACAATAAAAATACAACAGTTTTTCCATCGTATAAAACGAATAATTGCAACCAGTGTGAAAGTAATGCTATGTTCAACGTTCCGGGCAACGTAGGCTTCACACTAGGGCGGTGCTCCACCTGATCCAATAGTTAGGGCCTAAGAAGTCAACGCCAGAAGCATAAAATGCAATCTGAATATAACATTTTTTCCATGTATAGAACGAATAATTGCTACCAGTGTGAAAGCTATGGTCATTTCTACGTTACGGGCAACCTACGCTTCACCCTAGGGCGTTGCTCCATCAGTTGGAATAGTTAGGATCTAAGAAGTCAACGCCAGAAGCATAAAATACGATATAAATGCAACAGCTTTTCCATCGTATATAACGAATAATGGCAACCAGTGTGAAAGTTATGGTCATTTCTACGTTCAGGGCAACCTAGGCTTCACCCTGGGACGTTGCTCCACCAGATCGAAGAGTTAGGGCCTAAGAAGTCAACGCCAGAAGCATAAAATACAATATAAATAAAACAGTTTTTCCATCGTATAACAGGAATAATTGCAGCAAGTGTGAAGGTAATGGTCATTTCTACGTTCCGGGCAACCTACGCTTCATTCTAGGCCGTAGCTCCACCACATCGAGTAGCTACGGCCTTAGACGTCGACGCCAGAAGCATAAAATACAATGTAAATGCAACAGTTTTTCCATCGTATAAAACGAATAATTGCAACCAGCGTGAAAGTTATGGTCATTTCTACGTTTCGGGCAACCTAGGCTTCACTCTAGGGCGCTGCTCCACCAGATAGAATAGTTAGGGCCTTAGAAGTCAACGCCAGAAGCATAAAATACAAAATAAATGCAACAGTTTTTCCATCGTATAAAACGAATAATTGCAACCAGTGTGAAAGATATGGTCATTTCTACATTCCAGGCAACCTAGGCTTTACTCTTGGGCGTTGCTCCTCCAGATCGAATAGTTAGGACCTATGTAGCCAACGCCTGAAGCATAAAATACAATATAAATTCAACAGCTTTTCCATCGTTTAAAACGAATAATTGCAACCAGTGTGAAAGTAATGCCCATTTCTACGTTCCGGGCATCCTAGGCTTCACTCTACGGCGTTGCTTCACCAGATCGTATAGTTAGGTCCATAGAAACCAACGACAGAAGCATAAAATATAATAAAAATACAAGAGTATTTCCATCGTATATAAGGAACAATTGCAACCAGTGTGAAAGTGCTGGTCATTTCTACGTTCCTGGCAACCTACGCTGCACTCTAGGGCGTTGCTCCACGAGACCGAATAGTTAGGGCCTAAGAAGTCATCGCCAGAAGCATAAAATACAATATAAATACAACAGCCTTTCCATCGTATAAAACGAATAATTGCAACCAGTATGAAAGGTATGGTCTTTTCTACGTTCCGGGCAACCTAGGCTTCACTCTAGGGCGTTGTTCCACCAGACCGAATAGTTAGGGCCTAAGGAGTCCACGCCAGAAGCATAAAATGAAATATAAATACAACAGCTTTTCCATCGTATAAAACGGATAATGGCAACCAGTGTGAACGTACTGGTCATTTCTACGTTCCGGGCAACCTAGGCGGCACTCTAGGGCGTTGCTCCACCACATCTAATAGCTACGGCCTTAGAAGTCAACGCCAGAGGCATAAAATACGATATAAATACAACAGCTTTTCCATCGTATAAAATGAATAATTGCAAACAGAGTGAGAGTAATGGTCATTTCTACGTTCCGAGCAACCTAGGCTTCACTGTAGTGCGTTGCTCCACCAGATCGAATAGCTAGGGACTTAGAATTAAACGCCAGAATCATGAAATACAATAAAAATACAACAGTTTTTCCATTGTATAACAGGAATAATTGCAACCAGTGTGAAAGTTATGGTCATTTCAACATTACGAGCAACCTAGGCTTCTCTGTAGGGCGTTGTTCCACCAGATCGAACAGTTAGGGCCTATGAAGTCAACACCAGAATCATAAAATACAATTTAAGTACAACAGTTTTTCCATCGTATAAAATGAATAATTGGAAACATTGTGAAAGTTATGGTCATTTCTACGTTCCGGGCAACCTAGGCTTCACTCTAGGGAGTTGCTCCAACACATCTAACAACTACGGCCTTAGAAGTCAACGCCAGGAGCATAAAATGCAATATAAATACAACAGCTTTGCCATCGTATAAAATGAATAATTGCAAACAGTGTGAAAGTAATGGACATTTCTACGTTCCGAGCAACCTAGTCGTCACTCTAGGGCATTGCTCCACCAGATCGAATAATCACGGCCTTAGAAGTTTACGCCAGAAGCGAAAAATACAATAAAAACACAACAGTTTTTCCATCGTATAAAACGAATAATTGCAACCTGTGTGAAGGGTATGGTCATATCTACGTTCCGGGCAATCTAGGCTTCACTCTAGGGCGTTGTTCATCCAGATCGAAAAGTTAGGGCCTAAGAAGTCAACGCCAGAAGCATAAAATACAATTAAAATGCAACAGTTTTTCCATCGTATAGCAGGAATAATTGCAACCGGTGTGAAAGTTATGGTCATTTCAACATTACGCGCAACCTAGGCTTCCCTCTAGGGCGTTGTTCCACCAGATCGAATAGTTAAGGCCTATGAAGTCAACACCAGAAGCATAAAATACAATATACGTACAACAGTATTTCCATCGTATAAAACGAATCATTGCAAACAGTGTGAAAGTAATGGTTATTTCTACGTTCCGAGCAACCTAGTCGTCACTCTAGGGCATTGCTCCACCAGATCGAATAATCACGGCCTTAGAAGTCAACGCCAGGAGCATAAAATACGATATAAATACAACAGATTTTCCATCGTATAAAATGAATAATTGCAAGCAGTGTGAAAGTAATGGTCATTTCTACGTTCCCAGCAACCTAGGCTTCACTGTAGGGCGTTGCTCCACCGGATCGAGTAGCTAGGGACTTAGAATTAAACGCCAGAATCATAAAATACAATAAAAATACAACAGTTTTTCCATCGTATAACAGGAATAATTGCAACCAGTGTGAAAGTAATGCCCATTTCTACGTTCCGGGCATCCTAGGCTTCACTCTACGGCGTTGCTTCACCAGATCGTATAGTTAGGTCCATAGAAAACAACGAAAGAAGCATAAAGTATAATAAAAATGCAAGAGTATTTCCATCGTATATAAGGAACAATTGCAACCAGTGTGAAAGTGCTGGTCATTTCTACGTTCCGGGCCACCTACGCTGCACTCTAGGGCGTTGCTCCACCAGACCGAGTAGTTAGGGCCTAAGAAGTCATCGCCAGAAGCATAAAATACAATATAAATACAACAGCTTTTCCATCGTATAACAGGTATAATTGCAACCAGTGTGAAAGTAATGGTCATTTCTACGTTCCGTGCAACCTAGACGTCACACTAGGTCGCTGCTCCACCACATCTAATAGCCACGGCCTTAGAAGTCAACGCCAGAAGCATAAAATACAATATAAATACAACAGCTTTTCCATTGTATAAAATGAATAATTGCAAACAGTGTGAAAGTAATGGTCACTTCTACGCTCCGGGCAACCAAGGCTACACTCTAGGGCGTTGCTCCACCAGATCGAATAGTTAGGGCCTAAGAAGTCAACGCCAGATGCATAAAGTACAAAATAAATACAACAGTTTTTCCATCGTATAAAACGAATAATTGCAACCAGTGTGAAAGTTATGATCATTTCTACGTTCGGGGCAACCTAGGCTTCACTCTAGGGCGGTGCTCCACCTGATCGAATAGTTAGGGCCTTAGAAGTCAACCCCAAATGAATAAAATACGTTAATGATGCAACAGCTTTTCCATCATATAAAACGAATAATTGCAACCAGTATGAAAGTTATGGTCATGTCTACTTTCCGCGCACCCTAGGCTTCACCCTAGGGCGTTGCTCCAACACATTGTATAGTGAGGGCCTTAGAAGTCAATGCCCGAAGCATAAAATGCAATATAAATATAACAGTTCTTCCATTGTATAAAACGAATAATTGCTACCAGTGTGAAAGTTATGGTCATTTCTACGTTCCGCGCAACCTGGGCTTTACCCTAGGGCGTTGTTCCACCAGATGGAATAGTTAGGGTCTAAGAAGTCAACGCCAGAAGCATAAAATACGATATAAATACAACAGCTTTTCCATCGTATAAAACGAATAATCGCAACCAGCGTGAAAGTTATGGTCATTCCTACATTTCGAGCAACCTAGGCTTCACTCTAGGGCGTTGCTCCACCTGATCGAATAGTTAGGGCCTTAGAAGTCAACGCCAGAAGCATAAAATACAATATAAATACAACAGTTTTTCCACCATATAAAACGAATAATTGCAACCAGTATGAAAGTTATGGTCATTTCTACGTTCCGGGCAACCTATGCCTCACCCTAGGCCGTTGTTCCATCAGATAGAATAGTTAGGGCCTAAGAAATGAACGCCAGAAGCATAAAATGGAATAAAAATACAACTGTTTTTCCATCGTTTAGCAGGAATAATTTGCATCCAGTGTGATAGTAGTGGTCATTTCTACGTTCCGGGCAACCTAGGTTTCACTCCAGGGCGTTGCTCCACCATGTCGAATAGTTACGGCCTAAGAAGTCAACGCCAGAAGCATAAAATACGATAAAGATGCAACAGTTTTTCCATCGTATAAAACGAATAATTGCAACCAGTGTGAAAGTGATGGTCATTTCTACGTTCCGGGCAACCTAGGCTTCACCCTAGGCCGTTGTTCCACCAGATCGAATAGTTAGGGCCTAAGAAGTGAACGCCAGATGCATAAAATACAATATAAATACAGCACTTTTTCCATCATATGAAACGAATAATAGCAACCAGTGTGAAAGTTATGGTCATTTCTACGTTCCGGGCAACCTAGGCTTCACTGTATTGCGTTCTTCCACCACATCGAATAGCTACGGCCACAGAAGTCTACGCCTGAAGTATAAAATACAATAAAAATACAACAGTCTTTCCATCCTATAACAGGAATAATTGCAACAAGCGTGAAAGTAATGATCATTTCGGCGTTTCGGGCATCCTTGACTTAACTCTGAGGCGTCGCTCCAACTGATCGAATAGTTAGGGCCTAAGAAGTCAACGCCAGAAGCATAAAATACAATATAAATACAACAGCTTTGCCATCGTATAAAATGAATAATTGCAAACTGTGTGAAAGATATGGACATTTCTACGTTCCGGGCTACCTAGGCTTCACTCTATGCCGTTCTTCCACCACATCGAATAGCAACGGCCTCAGAAGTCAACGCCAGAAGCATAAAATACAATATAAATATAACGGCTTTTCCATCGTATAGAACGAATAATAGCAACCAGTGTGAAAGTTATGGTCATTTCTACGTTCCGGGCAACCTAGGCTGCACTCTAGGGCGCTGCTCCACCAGATCAAACAGTTAGGGCCTTAGAAGTCAGCGCCAGAAGCATTAAATACAAAATAAATAGAACAGTTTTTCCATTGTATAAAACGAATAATTGCTACCAGTGTAAAAATTATGGTCATTTCTACGTTCCGGGCAACATAGGCTTCACCCTTGGCCGTTGTTCCACCAGATCGAATAGTTAGGGCCTCAGAAGTCAACGCCAGAAGCATAAAATACGATATAAATACAACAGCTTTTCCATCGTATAAAACAAATAATTGCAACCAGTGTGAAAGTTATGGTCATTTCTACGTTCCGGGCAACCTAGGCTTCACTGTATGGCGTTCTTCCACTACATCGGATAGCTACGGCCTCAGAAGTCAACGCCTGAAGTATAAAATACAATAAAAATACAACAGTCTTTCTATCCTATAACAGGAATAATTGCAACCCGTGTGAAAGTGATGGTCATTTCTACGTTCCAGGCAACCTAGGCTTCACTCTAGGGCGTTGCTCCACCAGATCAAACAGTTAGAGCCTTAGAAGTCAACGCCCGAAGCATTAAATACAAAATAAATAGAACAGTTTTTCCATTGTATAAAACGAATAATTGCTACCGGTGTAAAAGTTATGGTCATTTCTACGTTCCGGGCAACCTAGGCTTCACCCTAGGCCGTTATTTCACCAGATCGAATAGTTAGGGCCTAAGAAGTGGACGCCAGAAGCATAAAATACAATATAAATACAACAGTTTAACCATCATATAAAACGAATGATAGCAACCAGTGTGAAGGATGTGGACATTTCTACGATCCGGGCTACCTAGGCTTCACTCTATGGCATTCTTCCACCACATCGAATAGCAACGGCCTCAGAAGTCAACGCCAGAAGCTTTAATACAGTATAAATATAACAGTTTTTCCATCGTATAAAACGAATAATAGCAACCAGTGTGAAAGTTATGGTCATTTCTACTTTCCGGGCAACCTAGGCTTCACCCTCGGGCGTTGTTCCACCAGATGGAATAGTTAGGGCATAAGAAGTCAACGCCAGAAGCATAAAATACGATATAAATACAACAGCTTTTCCATCGTATAAAACAAGTAATTGCAACCAGTTTGATAGTGATGGTCATTTCTACTTTCCGGGCAACCTAGGATTCACCCTAGGGCGTTGCTCCAACAGATTGAATAGCTAGTGCCTTCGAAGTCAACGCCCGAAGCATAAAATGCAATAAAAATACAACAGCTTTTCCATCATATAACAGGAGTAATTTCAACCAGTTTGAAAGTGATGGTCATTTCTACGTTCCGGCAACCTAGACTTCACTCTAGGGCGTTGTTCCACCATATCGAATAGTTAGTGCCTTAGAAGTCAACACCAGAAGCATAAAATACGATATAAATACAACACCTTTTCCATCGTATAAAACGAATAATTGCAACCAGTGTGAAAGTTATGGTCATTTCTACGTTCCGGGCAACCTAGGCTTCACCCTAGGGCGTTGCTCCAACAGATTGAATAGTTAGGGCCTTAGAAGTCAACGCCCGAAGCATAAAATGCAATAAAAATACAACAGCTTTTCCATCGTATAGCAGGCATAATTTGCAACTAGTGTGATAGTAGTGGTCATTTCTACGTTCCGGGCAACCTAGGTTTCACTCCAGGGCGGTGCTCCACCAGATCGAATAGTTACGGCCTAAGAAGACAACGCCAGAAGCACAAAATACGATAAAGATGCAACAGTTTTTCCATCGTATAAAACGAATAATTGCAACCAGTGTGAAAGTTATGGTCATTTCTACATTCCGAGCAACCTAGGCTTCACTCTAGGGCGTTGCTCCACCAGACCGAATAGCTAGGTCCTTAGAAGTCAACGCCAGAAGCATAAAATACGATATAAATACAACAGCTTTTCCATCGTATAAAAGGAATAATTGCAAACAGTGTGAAAGTAATGGTCATTTCTACGTTCCGGGCAACCTAGGCTTCACTGGATGGCGTTCTTCCACCACATCGAATAGCTGCGGCCTCAGAAGTCAACGCCTGAAGTATAAAATACAATAAAAATACAACAGTCTTTCCATCCTATAACAGGAATAATTGCAACAAGCGTGAAAGTAATGATCATTTCGGCGTTTCGGGCATCCTAGACTTAACTCTGAGCCATCGCTCCACCTGATCGAATAGTTAGGGCCTAAGAACTCAACGCCAGAAGCATAAAATACAATATAAATACAACAGTTTTTCCACCATATAAAACGAATAATTGCAACCAGTATGAAAGTTATGGTCATTTCTACGTTCCGGGCAACCTAGGCCTCACCCTAGGCCGTTGCTCCACCAGATCGAATAGTTAGGGCCTAAGAAGTCAACGACAGAAGCATAAGGTACAATATAAATACAACAGTTTTTCCATCATATAAAGCGAATGATAGCAACCAGTGTGAAAATTATGGTCATTTCTACGTTCCGCGCAACCTTGGCTTTACCCTAGGGCGTTGTTCCACCAGATGGAATAGTTAGGGCCTAAGAAGTCAACGCCAGAAGCATAAAATACGATATAAATACAACAGATTTTCCATCGTATAAAACGAATAATTGCAACCAGTGTGAAAGTTATGGTCGTTTCTACATTTCGAGCAACATAGGCTTCACTCTAGGGCGTTGCTCCACCTGATGGAATAGTTAGGGCCTTAGCAGTCAACGCCCGAAGCATAAAATACAATATAAATACAACAGTTTTTCCATCATATAACAGGAATAATTGCAACCAGTTTGAAAGTGATGGTCATTTCTACGTTCCGGGCAACCTAGGCTTCACTCTAGGGCGTTGCTCCACCAGATCGAATAGTTAGGGCCTTAGAAGTCAACGCCAGAAGCATAAAATACAATAATAATGCAACTGTTTTTCCATCGTATAACAGGAGTAACTGCAAACAGTGTGAAAGTACTGGTCATTTCTACGTTCCGGGTAACCTAGGCTTCACTCTAGGGCGTTGTTCCACCAGATCGAACAGTTAGGGCCTAAGAAGTCAACGTCAGAATCATAAAATACAAAATAAATACAACAGTTTTTCCATCGTATAAAAAGGATAATTGAAACCAGTGTGAAAGTTATGGTCACTTCTACGTTCCGGGCAACCTAGGCTTGACTCTAGGGCGTTGCTCCTCCAGATGCAATAGGTATGGCTATAGAAGTCAATGCCTGAAGCACAAAATACAATAAAGATACAAGGGTTTCTCCATCGTATAACAGGTATAATTGCAACCAGTGTGAAAGTAATGGTCATTTCTACGTTCCGTGCAACCTAGACGTCACTCTAGGTCGCTGCTCCACCGCATATAATAGCTACGGCCTTAGAAATCAAAGCCAGAAGCATAAAATACAATATAAATACAACAGCTTTTCCGTTGTATAAAATGAATAATTGCAAACAGTGCGAAAGTAATGGTCATTTCTACGTTCCGGGCAACCTAGGCTTCACTCTAGGGCGTTGCTCCACCACGTAGAATAGCTACGACCTTAGAAGACAACGCCTGAAGCATAAAATACAATAAAAATACAACAGTTTTTCCATCGTATAACAGGAGTAATTGCAACCAGTGTGAAAGGCATTGTCATTCCTTTGTTCCGAGCAACCTAGACGTCACTCTGGGGAGTTGCCCTACGAGATCGAATAGCTACGGCCTTAGAAGACAACGCCAGAAGCATAAAATACAATATGAAGAAAACAGTTTTTCCATTGTATAAAATGAATAATTACAACCAGTGTGAAAGTAATGGCCATTTCTATGTTCCGGGGGAACCTAGGCTACACTCTAGGTCGTTGCTCCACCAGATCGACAAGTTAGGGCCTAAGAAGTCAACGCCAGAAGCATAAAATACAATATAAATAGAAGAGCTTTTCCATGGCATAAAATGAATATATGCAACCAGTGTGAAGTTACTGGTCATTTCTACGTTCCTGGCAACCTAGGCTACACTCTAGGGCGTTGCTCCACCAGATCGAATAGTTAGGGCCTAAGAAGTCAACGCCAGATGCATAAAGTACAAAATAAATACAACAGTTTTTCCATCGTGTAAAACGAATAATTGCAACCAGTGTGAAAGTTATGATCATTTCTACGTTCGGGGCAACCTAGGCCTCGCTCTAGGGAGGTGCGCCACCTGATCGAATAGTTAGGGCCTTAGAAGTCAACCCCAAATGAATAAAATACATTAATGATGCAACAGCTTTTCCATCATATAAAACGAATAATTGCAACCAGTATGAAAGTTATGGTCATGTCTACTTTCCGCGCACCCTAGGCTTCACCCTAGGGCGTTGCTCCAACAGATTGAATAGTTAGGGCCTTAGAAGTCAATGCCCGAAGCATAAAATGCAATATAAATATAACAGTTCTTCCATTGTATAAAACGAATAATTGCTACCAGTGTGAAAGTTATGGTCATTTCTACGTTCCGCGCAACCTGGGCTCTACCCTAGGGCGTTGTTCCACCAGATGGAATAGTTAGGGTCTAAGAAGTCAACGCCAGAAGCATAAAATACGATATAAATACTACAGCATTTCCATCGTATAAAATAAATAATTGCAACCGCTGTGAAAGTTATGGTCATTTCTACATTCCGAGCAACCTAGGCTTCACTCTAGGGCGTTGCTCCACCAGACCGAATAGTTAGGTCCTTAGAAGTCAACGCCAGAAGCATAAAATGCAATAAAAATACAACAGTTTTTCCATCGTATAACGGGAATAATTATAACCAGTATGAAAGTTATGGTCATTTCTACGTTCCGGGCAACCTAGGCTTCACCCTAGGGCGTTGTTCCACCAGATGGAATAGTTAGGGCCTAAGAAGTCAACGCCAGAAGCATAAAATACGACATAAATACAACAGCTTTTCCATCGTATAAAACGAATAATCGCAACCAGTGTGAAAGTTATGGTCATTCCTACATTTCGAGCAACCTAGGCTTCACTCTAGGGCGTTGCTCCACCTGATCGAATAGTTAGGGCCTTAGAAGTCAACGCCAGAAGCATAAAATACAATATAAATACAACAGTTTTTCCACCATATAAAACGAATAATTGCAACCAGTATGAAAGTTATGGTCATTTCTACGTTCCGGGCAACCTATGCCTCACCCTAGGCCGTTGTTCCACCAGATAGAATAGTTAGGGCCTAAGAAATGAACGCCAGAAGCATAAAATACAATATAAATACAACAGCTTTGCTATCGTATAAAATGAATAATTGCAAACTGTGTGAAAGATATGGACATTTCTACGTTCCGGGCTACCTAGGCTTCACTCTATGCCGTTCTTCCACCACATCGAATAGCAAGGGCCTCAGAAGTCAACGCCAGAAGCATAAAATACAATATAAATATAACGGCTTTTCCATCGTATAGAACGAATAATAGCAACCAGTGTGAAAGTTATGGTCATTTCTACGTTCCGGGCAACCTAGGCTGCACTCTAGGGCGTTGCTCCACAAGATCAAACAGTTAGGGCCTTAGAAGTCAGCGCCAGAAGCATTAAATACAAAATAAATAGAACAGTTTTTCCATTGTATAAAACGAATAATTGCTACCAGTGTAAAAATTATGGTCATTTCTACGTTCCGGGCAACATAGGCTTCACCCTAGGCCGTTGTTCCACCAGATCGAATAGTTAGGGCCTAAGAAGTCAACGCCAGAAGCATAAAATACAATATAAATACAACAGTTTTTCCATCATATAAAACGAATGATAGCAACCAGTGTGAAAGTTATGGTCATTTCTACGTTCCGGGCAACCTAGGCCGCACTCTAGGGCGTTGCTCCACTAGGTCGAATAGTTAGGGCCTTAGAAGTCAACGCCCGAAGCAGAAAATACAAAATAAATAAAACAGTTTTTCCATCGTATAAAACGAAAAAATGCAAACAGTGTGAAAGATATGGACATTTCTACGATCCGGGCTACCTAGGCTTCACTCTATGGCGTTCTTCCACCACATCGAACAGAAACGGCCTCAGAAGCCAACGCCAGAAGCATAAAATACGATATAAATACAACAGCTTTTCCATCGTGTAAAACAAATGATTGCAACCAGTGTGAAAGTTATGGTCATTTCCACGTTCCGGGCAACCTAGGTTTCACTGTATGGCGTTCTTCCACCACATCGGATAGCTACGGCCTCAGAAGTCAACGCCTGAAGTATAAAATACAATAAAAATACAACAGTCTTTCTATCCTATAACAGGAATAATTGCAACCCGTGTGAAAGGGATGGTCATTTCTACGTTCCAGGCAACCTAGGCTTCACTCTAGGGCGTTGCTCCACCAGATCAAACAGTTAGAGCCTTAGAAGTCAACGCCCGAAGCATTAAATACAAAATAAATAGAACAGTTTTTCCATTGTATAAAACGAATAATTGCTACCGGTGTAAAAGTTATGGTCATTTCTACGTTCCGGGCAACCTAGGCTTCACCCTGGGCCGTTATTCCACCAGATCGAATAGCTCGGGCCTAAGAAGTGGACGCCAGAAGCATAAAATACAATATAAATACAACAGTTTCTCCATCATATAAAACGAATGATAGCAACCAGTGTGAAAGTTATGGTCATTTCTACGTTCCGGGCAATCTAGGCTGCACTCTAGGGCGTTGCTCCACCAGATCCAATAGTTAGGGCCTTAGAAGTCAACGCCCGAAGCATAAAATACGATATAAATACAACAGCTTTTCCATCGTATAAAACAAATAATTGCAACCAGTGTGATAGTTATGGTCATTTCTACGTTCCGGGCAACATAGGCTTCACCCTAGGCCGTTGTTCCACGAGATCGAATAGTTATGGCCTAAGAAGTGAACGCCAGAAGCATAAAATACAAAATAAATAAAACAGTTTTTCCATCGTATAAAACGAAAAATTGCAAACAGTGTGAAAGATATGGACATTTCTACGATCCGGGCTACCTAGGCTTCACTCTATGGCGTTCTTCCACCACATCGGATAGCAACGGCCTCAGAAGTCAACGCCAGAAGCTTAAATACAGTATAAATATAACAGTTTTTCCACCGTATAAAACGAATAATAGCAACCAGTGTGAAAGTTATGGTCATTTCTACTTTCCGGGCAACCTAGACTTCACCCTAGGGCGTTGTTCCACCAGATGGAATAGTTAGGGCCTAAGCAGTCAACGCCAGAAGCATAAAATACGATATAAATACAACAGCTTTTCCATCGTATAAAACGAATAATTGCAACCAGTGTGAAAGTTATGGTCATTTCTACGTTCCGGGCAACCTAGGCTTCACCCTAGGGCGTTGCTCCAACAGATTGAATAGTTAGGGCCTTAGAAGTCAACGCCCGAAGCATAAAATGCAATAAAAATACAACAGCTTTTCCATCGTATAGCAGGCATAATTTGCAACTAGTGTGATAGTAGTGGTCATTTCTACGTTCCGGGCAACCTAGGTTTCACTCCAGGGCTGTGCTCCACCAGATCGAATAGTTACGGCCTAAGAAGACAACGCCAGAAGCACAAAATACGATAAAGATGCAACAGTTTTTCCATCGTATAAAACGAATAATTGCAACCAGTGTGAAAGTTATGGTCATTTCTACATTCCGAGCAACCTAGGCTTCACTCTAGGGCGTTGCACCACCAGACCGAATAGCTAGGTCCTTAGAAGTCAACGCCAGAAGCATAAAATACGATATAAATACAACAGCTTTTCCATCGTATAAAAGGAATAATTGAAAACAGTGTGAAAGTAATGGTCATTTCTACGTTCCGGGCAACCTAGGCTTCACTGTATGGCGTTCTTCCACCACATCGAATAGCTGCGGCCTCAGAAGTCAACGCCTGAAGTATAAAATACAATAAAAATACAACAGTCTTTCCATCCTATAACAGGAATAATTGCAACAAGCGTTAAAGTAATGATCATTTCGGCGTTTCGGGCATCCTAGACTTAACTCTGAGCCATCGCTCCACCTGATCGAATAGTTAGGGCCTAAGAAGTCAACGCCAGAAGCATAAAATACAATATAAATACAACAGTTTTTCCACCATATCAAACGAATAATTGCAACCAGTATGAAAGTTATGGTCATTTCTACGTTCCGGGCAACCTAGGCTTCACCCTAGGGCGTTGTTCCACCAGATGGAATGGATAGGGACTAAGAAGTCAACGCCAGAAGCATAAAATACAATACAAATACAACATTTTTTCAACCATATAAAACGAATAATTGCAACCAGTATGAAAGTTATGGTCATTTCTACGTTCCGGGCAACCTAGGCCTCACCCTAGGCCGTTGCTCCACCAGATCGAATAGTTAGGGCCTAAGAAGTCAACGACAGAAGCATAAGGTACAATATAAATACAACAGTTTTTCCATCATATAAAGCGAATGATAGCAACCAGTGTGAAAATTATGGTCATTTCTACGTTCCGCGCAACCTTGGCTTTACCCTAGGGCGTTGTTCCACCAGATGGAATAGTTAGGGCCTAAGAAGTCAACGCCAGAAGCATAAAATACGATATAAATACAACAGATTTTCCATCGTATAAAACGAATAATTGCAACCAGTGTGAAAGTTATGGTCGTTTCTACATTTCGAGCAACATAGGCTTCACTCTAGGGCGTTGCTCCACCTGATGGAATAGTTAGGGCCTTAGAAGTCAACGCCAGATGCATAAAATACAATAAAGATGCAACAGCTTTGCCACCGTATTAAACGAATAATTTCAACCAGTGTGAATGCTATGGTCATTTCTACATTCCGAGCAACCTAGGCTTCACTCTAGGACGTTGATCCAACAGATTGAATAGTTAGGGCCTTAGCAGTCAACGCCCGAAGCATAAAATACAATATAAATACAACAGTTTTTCCATCATATAACAGGAATAATTGCAACCAGTTTGAAAGTGATGGTCATTTCTACGTTCGGGGCAACCTAGGCTTCACTCTAGGGCGTTGCTCCACCAGATCGAATAGTTAGGGCCTTAGAAGTCAACGCCAGAAGCATAAAATTCAATAATGATGCAACTGTTTTTCCATCGTATAACAGGAGTAACTGCAAACAGTGTGAAAGTACTGGTCATTTCTACGTTCCGGGCAACCTAGGCTTCACCCTAGGGCGTTGCTCCAACAGATTGAATAGTTAGGGCCTTAGAAGTCAACGCCCGAAGCATAAAATGCAATAAAAATACAACAGCTTTTCCATCGTATAGCAGGCATAATTTGCAACTAGTGTGATAGTAGTGGTCATTTCTACGTTCCGGGCAACCTAGGTTTCACTCCAGGGCTGTGCTCCACCAGATCGAATAGTTACGGCCTAAGAAGACAACGCCAGAAGCACAAAATACGATAAAGATGCAACAGTTTTTCCATCGTATAAAACGAATAATTGCAACCAGTGTGAAAGTTATGGTCATTTCTACATTCCGAGCAACCTAGGCTTCACTCTAGGGCGTTGCACCACCAGACCGAATAGCTAGGTCCTTAGAAGTCAACGCCAGAAGCATAAAATACGATATAAATACAACAGCTTTTCCATCGTATAAAAGGAATAATTGAAAACAGTGTGAAAGTAATGGTCATTTCTACGTTCCGGGCAACCTAGGCTTCACTGTATGGCGTTCTTCCACCACATCGAATAGCTGCGGCCTCAGAAGTCAACGCCTGAAGTATAAAATACAATAAAAATACAACAGTCTTTCCATCCTATAACAGGAATAATTGCAACAAGCGTTAAAGTAATGATCATTTCGGCGTTTCGGGCATCCTAGACTTAACTCTGAGCCATCGCTCCACCTGATCGAATAGTTAGGGCCTAAGAAGTCAACGCCAGAAGCATAAAATACAATATAAATACAACAGTTTTTCCACCATATCAAACGAATAATTGCAACCAGTATGAAAGTTATGGTCATTTCTACGTTCCGGGCAACCTAGGCTTCACCCTAGGGCGTTGTTCCACCAGATGGAATGGATAGGGACTAAGAAGTCAACGCCAGAAGCATAAAATACAATACAAATACAACATTTTTTCAACCATATAAAACGAATAATTGCAACCAGTATGAAAGTTATGGTCATTTCTACGTTCCGGGCAACCTAGGCCTCACCCTAGGCCGTTGCTCCACCAGATCGAATAGTTAGGGCCTAAGAAGTCAACGACAGAAGCATAAGGTACAATATAAATACAACAGTTTTTCCATCATATAAAGCGAATGATAGCAACCAGTGTGAAAATTATGGTCATTTCTACGTTCCGCGCAACCTTGGCTTTACCCTAGGGCGTTGTTCCACCAGATGGAATAGTTAGGGCCTAAGAAGTCAACGCCAGAAGCATAAAATACGATATAAATACAACAGATTTTCCATCGTATAAAACGAATAATTGCAACCAGTGTGAAAGTTATGGTCGTTTCTACATTTCGAGCAACATAGGCTTCACTCTAGGGCGTTGCTCCACCTGATGGAATAGTTAGGGCCTTAGAAGTCAACGCCAGATGCATAAAATACAATAAAGATGCAACAGCTTTGCCACCGTATTAAACGAATAATTTCAACCAGTGTGAATGCTATGGTCATTTCTACATTCCGAGCAACCTAGGCTTCACTCTAGGACGTTGATCCAACAGATTGAATAGTTAGGGCCTTAGCAGTCAACGCCCGAAGCATAAAATACAATATAAATACAACAGTTTTTCCATCATATAACAGGAATAATTGCAACCAGTTTGAAAGTGATGGTCATTTCTACGTTCGGGGCAACCTAGGCTTCACTCTAGGGCGTTGCTCCACCAGATCGAATAGTTAGGGCCTTAGAAGTCAACGCCAGAAGCATAAAATTCAATAATGATGCAACTGTTTTTCCATCGTATAACAGGAGTAACTGCAAACAGTGTGAAAGTACTGGTCATTTCTACGTTCCGGGCAACCTAGGCTTCACTCTAGGGCGTTGCTCCACCACGTAGAATAGCTACGACCTTAGAAGACAACGCCTGAAGCATAAAATACAATAAAAATACAACAGTTTTTCCATCGTATAACAGGAGTAATTGCAACCAGTGTGAAAGGCATTGTCATTCCTTTGTTCCGAGCAACCTAGACGTCACTCTGGGGAGTTGCCCTACGAGATCGAATAGCTACGGCCTTAGAAGACAACGCCAGGAGCATAAAATACAATATGAAGAAAACAGTTTTTCCATTGTATAAAATGAATAATTGCAACCAGTGTGAAAGTAATGGCCATTTCTATGTTCCGGGGGAACCTAGGCTACACTCTAGGTCGTTGCTCCACCAGATCGACAAGTTAGGGCCTAAGAAGTCAACGCCAGAAGCATAAAATACAATATAAATAGAAGAGCTTTTCCATCGCATAAAATGAATATATGCAACCAGTGTGAAGTTACAGGTCATTTCTACGTTCCTGGCAACCTAGGCTCCACTCTAGGGCGTTGCTCCACCAGATCGAATAGTTAGGGCCTTAGAAGTCAACCCCAGAAGCATTAAATACAATAAAGATGCAACAGTTTTTCCATCGTATAACAGGAATAACTGCCACTAGTTTGAAAGTGCTGGTAATTTCTACGTTCCGGGCACCCTAGGCTTCACTCTAGGGCGTTGCTCCACCAGATAGAATGGTTAGGGCCTAAGAAGTCAACGCCAGATGCATAAAGTACAAAATAAATACAACAGATTTTCCATCGTGTAAAACGAATAATTGCAACCAGTGTGAAAGTTATGATCATTTCTACGTTCGGGGCAACCTAGGCTTCGCTCTAGGGAGGTGCTCCACCTGATCGAATAGTTAGGGCCTTAGAAGTCAACCCCAAATGAATAAAATACATTAATGATGCAACAGCTTTTCCATCATATAAAACGAATAATTGCAACCAGTATGAAAGTTATGGTCATGTCTACTTTCCGCGCACCCTAGGCTTCACCCTAGGGCGTTGCTCCAACAGATTGAATAGTTAGGGCCTTAGAAGTCAATGCCCGAAGCATAAAATGCAATATAAATGTAACAGTTCTACCATTGTATAAAACGAATAATTGCTACCAGTGTGAAAGTTATGGTCATTTCTACGTTCCGCGCAACCTGGGCTTTACCCTAGGGCGTTGTTCCACCAGATGGAATAGTTAGGGTCTAAGAAGTCAACGCCAGAAGCATAAAATACGATATAAATACTACAGCTTTTCCATCGTATAAAATAAATAATTGCAACCAGTGTGAAAGTTATGGTCATTTCTGCATTCCGAGCAACCTAGGCTTCACTCTAGGGCGTTGCTCCACCAGACCGAATAGTTAGGTCCTTAGAAGTCAACGCCAGAAGCATAAAATGCAATAAAAATACAACAGTTTTTCCATCGTATAACAGGAATAATTGTAACCAGTATGAAAGTTATGGTCATTTCTACGTTCCGGGCAACCTAGGCTTCACCCTAGGGCGTTGTTCCACCAGATGGAATAGTTAGGGCCTAAGAAGTCAACGCCAGAAGCATAAAATACGACATAAATACAACAGCTTTTCCATCGTATAAAACGAATAATCGCAACCAGTGTGAAAGTTATGGTCATTCCTACATTTCGAGCAACCTAGGCTTCACTCTAGGGCGTTGCTCCACCTGATCGAATAGTTAGGGCCTTAGAAGTCAACCCCAGAAGCATAAAATACAATATAAATACAACGGTTTTTCCACCATATAAAACGAATAATTGCAACCAGTATGAAAGTTATGGTCATTTCTACGTTCCGGGCAACCTATGCCTCACCCTAGGCCGTTGTTCCACCAGATAGAATAGTTAGGGCCTAAGAAATGAACGCCAGAAGCATAAAATACAATATAAATACAACAGCTTTGCCATCGTATAAAATGAATAATTGCAAACTGTGTGAAAGATATGGACATTTCTACGTTCCGGGCTACCTAGGCTTCACTCTATGCCGTTCTTCCACCACATCGAATAGCAACGGCCTCAGAAGTCAACGCCAGAAGCATAAAATACAATATAAATATAACGGCTTTTCCATCGTATAGAACGAATAATAGCAACCAGTGTGAAAGTTATGGTCATTTCTACGTTCCGGGCTACCTAGGCTGCACTCTAGGGCGTTGCTCCACAAGATCAAACAGTTAGGGCCTTAGAAGTCAGCGCCAGAAGCATTAAATACAAAATAAATAGAACAGTTTTTCCATTGTATAAAACGAATAATTGCTACCAGTGTAAAAATTATGGTCATTTCTACGTTCCGGGCAACATAGGCTTCACCCTAGGCCGTTGTTCCACCAGATCGAATAGTTAGGGCCTAAGAAGTGAACGCCAGAAGCATAAAATACAATACAAATACAACAGTTTTTCCATCATATAAAACGAATGATAGCAACCAGTGTGAAAGTTATGGTCATTTCTACGTTCCGGGCAACCTACGCCGCACTCTAGGGCGTTGCTCCACTAGGTCGAATAGTTAGGGCCTTAGAAGTCAACGCCCGAAGCAGAAAATACAAAATAAATAAAACAGTTTTTCCATCGTATAAAACGAAAAAATGCAAACAGTGTGAAAGATATGGACATTTCTACGATCCGGGCTACCTAGGCTTCACTCTATGGCGTTCTTCCACCACATCGAACAGAAACGGCCTCAGAAGTCAACGCCAGAAGCATAAAATACGATATAAATACAACAGCTTTTCCATCGTATAAAACAAATAATTGCAACCAGTGTGAAAGTTATGGTCATTTCCACGTTCCGGGCAACCTAGGCTTCACTGTATGGCGTTCTTCCACCACATCGGATAGCTACGGCCTCAGAAGTCAACGCCTGAAGTATAAAATACAATAAAAATACAACAGTCTTTCTATCCTATAACAGGAATAATTGCAACCCGTGTGAAAGGGATGGTCATTTCTACGTTCCAGGCAACCTAGGCTTCACTCTAGGGCGTTGCTCCACCAGATCAAACAGTTAGAGCCTTAGAAGTCAACGCCCGAAGCATTAAATACAAAATAAATAGAACAGTTTTTCCATTGTATAAAACGAATAATTGCTACCGGTGTAAAAGTTATGGTCATTTCTACGTTCCGGGCAACCTAGGCTTCACCCTAGGCCGTTATTCCACCAGATCGAATAGTTAGGGCCTAAGAAGTGGACGCCAGAAGCATAAAATACAATATAAATACAACAGTTTCTCCATCATATAAAACGAATGATAGCAACCAGTGTGAAAGTTATGGTCATTTCTACGTTCCGGGCAATCTAGGCTGCACTCTAGGGCGTTGCTCCACCAGATCGAATAGTTAGGGCCTTAGAAGTCAACGCCCGAAGCATAAAATACGATATAAATACAACAGCTTTTCCATCGTATAAAACAAATAATTGCAACCAGTGTGAAAGTTATGGTCATTTCTACGTTCCGGGCAACATAGGCTTCACCCTAGGCCGTTGTTCCACGAGATCGAATAGTTATGGCCTAAGAAGTGAGCGCCAGAAGCATAAAATACAATATAAATACAACAGTTTTTCCATCATATAAAACGAATGATAGCAACCAGTGTGAAAGTTATGGTCATTTCTACGTTCCTGGCAACCTAGGCTTCACTCTAGGGCGTTGCTCCACCAGACCGAATAGTTAGGTCCTTAGAAGTCAACGCCAGAAGCATAAAATACGATATAAATACAACAGCTTTTCCATCGTATAAAAGGAATAATTGCAAACAGTGTGAAAGTAATGGTCATTTCTACGTTCCGGGCAACCTAGGCTTCACTGTATGGCGTTCTTCCACCACATCCAATAGCTACGGCCTCAGAAGTCAACGCCTGAAGTATAAAATACGATAAAAATACAACAGTCTTTCCATCCTATAACAGGAATAATTGCAACAAGCGTGAAAGTAATGATCATTTCGGCGTTTCGGGCATCCTAGACTTAACTCTGAGGCATCGCTCCACCTGATCGAATAGTTAGTGCCTAAGAAGTCAACGCCAGAAGCATAAAATACAATATAAATACAACAGCTTTGCCATCGTATAAAATGAATAATTGCAAACAGTGTGAAAGATATGGACATTTCTACGTTCCAGGCTACCTAGGCTTCACTCTATGGCGTTCTTCCACCACATCGAATAGCAACGGCCTCAGAAGTCAACGCCAGAAGCATAAAATACAATATAAATACAACAGTTTTTCCACCATATAAAACGAATGATTGCAACCAGTTTGAAAGTGATGGTCATTTCTACGTTCCGGGCAACCTAGGCTTCACTCTAGGGCGTTGCTCCACCAGATCAAACAGTTAGGGCCTTAGAAGTCAACGCCCGAAGCATAAAATACGATATAAATACAACAGCTTTTCCATCGTGTAAAACAAATAATTGCAACCAGTGTGAAAGTTATGGTCATTTCTACGTTCCGGGCAACCTAGGCTTCATTGTATGGCGTTCTTCCACCACATCGGATAGCTACGGCCTCGGAAGTCAACGCCTGAAGTATAAAATACAATAAAAACACAACAGTCTTTCCATCCTATAACAGGAATAATTGCAACCCGTGTGAAAGTGATGGTCATTTCTACGTTCCGGGCAACCTAGGCTTCTCTCTAGGGCGTTGCTCCACCAGATCAAACAGTTAGGGCCTTAGATGTCAGCGCCCGAAGCATTAAATACAAAATAAATAGAACAGTTTTTCCATTGTATAAAACGAATAATTGCTACCAGTGTAAAAGTTATGGTCATTTCTACGTTCCGGGCAACATAGGCTTCACCCTAGGCCGTTGTTCCACCAGATCGAATAGTTAGGGCCTAAGAAGTGGACGCCAGAAGCATAAAATACAATATAAATACAACAGTTTTTCCATCATATAAAACGAATGATAGCAACCAGTGTGAAAGTTATGGTCATTTCTACGTTCCGGGCAACCTAGGCTGCACTCTAGGGCGTTGCTCCACTAGGTCGAATAGTTAGGGCCTTAGAAGTCAACGCCCGAAACATAAAATATAAAATAAATAGAACAGTTTTACCATCGTTAAAAACGGATAATTGCTACCAGTGTGAAAGTTATGGTCATTTCTACTTTCCGGGCAACCTAGACTTCACCCTAGGGCGTTGTTCCACCAGATGGAATAGTTAGGGCCTAAGAAGTCAACGCCAGAAGCATAAAATACGATATAAATACAACAGCTTTTCCATCGTATAAAATGAATAATTGCAAACAGTGTGAAAGATATGGACATTTCTACGTTCCGGGCTACCTAGGCTTCACTCTATGGCGTTCTTCCACCACATCGAATAGCAACGGCCTCAGAAGTCAACGCCAGAAGCATAAAATACAATATAAATACAACAGTTTTTCCACCATATAAAACGAATAATTGCAACCAGTATGAAAGTTATGGTCATTTCTACGTTCCGGGCAACCTAGGCTTCACCCTAGGGCGTTGTTCCACCAGATGGAATAGTTAGGGCCTAAGAAGTCAACGCCAGAAGCATAAAATACGAATATAAATACAGCAGCTTTTCCACCGTATAAAACGAATAATTGCAACCAGTATGAAAGTTATGGTCATTTCTACGTTCCGGGCAACCTAGGCCTCACCCTAGGTCGTTGCTCGACCAGATCGAATAGTTAGGGCCTAAGAAGTGAACGACAGAAGCATAAAGTACAATATACATACAACAGTTTTTCCATCATATAAAACGAATGATAGCAACCAGTGTGAAAGTTATGGTCATTTCTACGTTCCGGGCAACCTAGGCTTTACTCTAGGGCGTTGCTCCACCAGATCAAACAGTTAGGGCCTTAGAAGTCAACGCCCGAAGAATAAAATACAAAATAAATAGAACAGTTTTTCCATTGTATAAAACGAATAATTTCTACCAGTGTAAAAGTTATGGTCATTTCTGCGTTCCGGGCAACCTAGGCTTCACCCTAGGGCGTTGTTCCACCAGATCGAATAGTTAGGGCATAAGAAGTGAACGCCAGAAGCGTAAAATACAATATAAATACAACAGTTTTTCCATCATGTAAAACGAGTAATTGCAACCAGTATGAAAGTTGTGGTCATTTCTACTTTCCGGGCAACCTAGGCTACACACTAGGGCGTTGCTCCAACAGATTGAATAGTTAGGGCATTAGAAGTCAACGCCAGAAGCATAAAATACAATATAAATACAACCGTTTTTCCATTGTATAAAACGAATAATTGCTACCAGTGTAAAAGTTATGGTCAGTTCTACGTTCCGGGAAACCTAGGCCTCACTCTAGGTCGTTTTTCCACCATATCGAATTGTTAGGGCCTAAGAAGTCAACGCCAGAAGCATAAGATACAATATAAATATAACAGTTTTTCCATCGTATAGAACGAATAATAGCAACCAGAGTGAAAGTTAACGTCATTTCTACTTTCCGGGCAACCTAGGCTTCACCCTTGGGCGTTGCTCCAACAGATTGAATAGTTAGGGCCTTAGAAGTCAACGCACGATGCATAAAATACAAAATAAATGGAACAGTTTTTCCATCGTGTAAAACGAATAATTGCTACCGGTGGGAAAGATATGGTCATTTCTACGTTCCGGTCAACCTAGGCTTCACCATAGGGCGTTGTTCCACCAGATCGAATAGTTAGGGCCTAAGAAGTGAACGCCAGAAGCATAAAATACAATATAAATATAACAGTTTTTCCATCATATAAAACGAATAATTGCAACCAGAATGAAAGTTATGGCCATTCCTACTTTACGGGCAACCTAGGCTACACCCTAGGGCGTTGCTCCACCAGATCGAGTAGTGAGTTCCTTAGAAGTCACCGCCAGAAGCATAAAATACAATAAAAATACAACAGTTTTTTCATCGTATAAAACGAATAATTGCAACCAGTATGAAACTTATGGTCATTTCTACTTTCCGAGAAACCTAGGCTTCAACCCTAGGGCGTTGCTCCAACAGATTGAATAGTTAGGGCCTTAGAAGTCAACGCCCGAAGCATAAAATGCAATAAAAATACAACAGTGTTTCCATAATATAACAGGAATAATTGCAACCAGTATGAAGGTTATGGTCATTTCTACGTTCCGGGCAACCTAGGCTTCACTCTATGGCGTTCTTCCACTACATCGAATAGCAACGGCCTCAGAAGACAACGCCAGAAGCATAAAATACAATAAAAATACAACAGTCTTTCCGTCCTATAACAGGAATAATTGCAACCCGTGTGAAAGTGATGGTCATTTGTACGTTCCAGGCAACCTAGGCTTCACTCCAGGGCGTTGTTCCACCAGATCGAATTGTTAGGGCCTAAGAAGTCAACGCCAGAAGCATAAAATACAATATAAGTACTACAGTTTTTCCATCGTATAAAATGAATATTTGCAAACTTTGCGAAAGTAATGGTCATTCCACGTTCCGGGCAACCTAGGCGTCACTCTAGTGCGTTGCTCCACCACATCTAATAGCTACGGCCTTAGACGTCAAAGACAGAAGCATAAAATACAATAAAGATGCAACAGCTTTTCCATCGTATAAAACGAATAATTGCACCCAGTGTGAAAGTTATTGTCATTTCTACTTTCCGCGCAACCTAGGCTTCACCCTAGGGCGTTGCTCCAACAGACTGAATAGTTAGGACCTTAAAAGTCAATGCCCGAAGTATAAAATGCAATAAAAATACAACAGTTTTTCCATCATATGACAGGAATAATTGCAACCAGTTTGAAAGTGATGGTCATTTCTACGTTCCGCGCAACCTAGGCTTCACTCAAGGGCGTTGCTCCACCAGATCGAATAGTTAGAGCCTTAGAAGTCAGCGCCAGAAGCATAAAATACAATATAAATAAAACAGTTTTTCCATCGTATAAAACGAATAATTGCTACCAGTATGAAAGTTATGGTCATTTCTACTTTCCGGGCAACCTAGGCTACACCCTAGGGCGTTGCTCCAAGAGATTGAATAGTTAGGGCCTTAGAAGTCAATGCCCGAAGCATAAAATGCATTAAAAATACAACAGTTTTTCCATCATATAACAGGAATAATTGCAACCAGTTTGAAAGTGATGGTCATTTCTACGTTCCGGGAAACCTCGGCTTCACTCTAGGGCGTTGTTCCACCAGATCGAATTGTTAGGGCCTAAGAAGTCAACGCCAGAAGCATAAGATACAATATAAATATAACAGTTTTTCCATCGTATAGAACGAATAGTAGCAACCAGTGTGAAAGTTATGGTCATTTCTACGTTCCGGGCAGCCTAGGCTTCACTCTAGGGCGTTGCTCCACCAGATCAAACAGTTAGGGCCTTAGAAGTCAACGCCCGAAGCATAAAATGCAAAATAAATAGAACAGTTTTTCCATTGTATGAAACGAATAATTGCTACCAGTGTAAAAGTAATGGTCATTTCTACGTTCCGGGCAACCTAGGCTTCACCCTAGGGCGCTGTTCCACCAGATCGAATAGTTAGGGCCTAAGAAGTGAACGCCAGAAGTATACAATACAATATAAATACAACAGTTTTTCCATCATATAAAACGAGTAATTGCAACCAGTATGAAGGTTGTGGTCATTTCTACGTTCCGGTCAAACTAGGCTACACCCTAGGGCGTTGCTCCAACAGATTGAATAGTTAGGGCCTTAGAAGTCAATGCCCGAAGCATAAAATGCAATAAAAATACAACAGTTTTTCCATCATATAACCGGAATAATTGCAACCAGTTTGAAAGTGATGGTCATTTCTACGTTCCGGACAACCTAGGCTACACCCTAGGGCGTTGCTCCAACAGATTGAATAGTTAGGGACTTAGAAGTCAATGCCCGAAGCATAAAATGCAATAAAAATACAACAGTTTTTCCGTCATATAACAGGAATAATTGCAACCAGTGTGAAAGTGATGGTCATTTCTACGTTCCGGGCAACCTACGCTTCACTCTAGGGCGTTGTTCCACAAGATGGAATAGATAGGGCATAAGAAGTCAACGCCAGAAGCATAAAATACGATATAAGTACTACAGTTTTTCCATCGTATAAAACGAATAATTGCAAACATTGCGAAAGTAATGGTCATTTCTACGTTCCGGGCAACCTAGGCGTCACTCTAGTGCGTTGCTCCACCACATCTAATAGCTACGGCCTTAGACGTCAACGACAGAAGCTTAAAATACAATACAGATGCAACTGCTTTTCCATCGTATAAAACGAATAATTGCAACCAGTGTGAAAGTTATTGTCATTTCTACTTTCCTTGAAACCTAGGCTTCACTCTAGGGCGTTGCTCCACCAGATCGAATAGTTAGTGCCTTAGAAGTCAACGCCAGAAGCATAAAATACAATATAAATACAACAGTTTTTCCATCGTATAAAACGAATAATTGCAACCAGTATGAGACTTATGGTCATTTCTACATTCCGAGCAACCTAGGCTTCACTCTAGGGCGTTGCTCCACCAGATCGAATAGTTAGTGCCTCAGAAGTCAACGCCAGAAGCATAAAATACAATATAAATATAACGGCTTTTCCATCGTATAGAACGAATAATAGCAACCAGTGTGAAAGTTATGGTCATTTCTACGTTCCGGGCTACCTAGGCTGCACTCTAGGGCGTTGCTCCACAAGATCAAACAGTTAGGGCCTTAGAAGTCAGCGCCAGAAGCATTAAATACAAAATAAATAGAACAGTTTTTCCATTGTATAAAACGAATAATTGCTACCAGTGTAAAAATTATGGTCATTTCTACGTTCCGGGCAACATAGGCTTCACCCTAGGCCGTTGTTCCACCAGATCGAATAGTTAGGGCCTAAGAAGTGAACGCCAGAAGCATAAAATACAATACAAATACAACAGTTTTTCCATCATATAAAACGAATGATAGCAACCAGTGTGAAAGTTATGGTCATTTCTACGTTCCGGGCAACCTACGCCGCACTCTAGGGCGTTGCTCCACTAGGTCGAATAGTTAGGGCCTTAGAAGTCAACGCCCGAAGCAGAAAATACAAAATAAATAAAACAGTTTTTCCATCGTATAAAACGAAAAAATGCAAACAGTGTGAAAGATATGGACATTTCTACGATCCGGGCTACCTAGGCTTCACTCTATGGCGTTCTTCCACCACATCGAACAGAAACGGCCTCAGAAGTCAACGCCAGAAGCATAAAATACGATATAAATACAACAGCTTTTCCATCGTATAAAACAAATAATTGCAACCAGTGTGAAAGTTATGGTCATTTCCACGTTCCGGGCAACCTAGGCTTCACTGTATGGCGTTCTTCCACCACATCGGATAGCTACGGCCTCAGAAGTCAACGCCTGAAGTATAAAATACAATAAAAATACAACAGTCTTTCTATCCTATAACAGGAATAATTGCAACCCGTGTGAAAGGGATGGTCATTTCTACGTTCCAGGCAACCTAGGCTTCACTCTAGGGCGTTGCTCCACCAGATCAAACAGTTAGAGCCTTAGAAGTCAACGCCCGAAGCATTAAATACAAAATAAATAGAACAGTTTTTCCATTGTATAAAACGAATAATTGCTACCGGTGTAAAAGTTATGGTCATTTCTACGTTCCGGGCAACCTAGGCTTCACCCTAGGCCGTTATTCCACCAGATCGAATAGTTAGGGCCTAAGAAGTGGACGCCAGAAGCATAAAATACAATATAAATACAACAGTTTCTCCATCATATAAAACGAATGATAGCAACCAGTGTGAAAGTTATGGTCATTTCTACGTTCCGGGCAATCTAGGCTGCACTCTAGGGCGTTGCTCCACCAGATCGAATAGTTAGGGCCTTAGAAGTCAACGCCCGAAGCATAAAATACGATATAAATACAACAGCTTTTCCATCGTATAAAACAAATAATTGCAA
The DNA here is from genome assembly GCF_051401765.1 of Calliopsis andreniformis. Classification (NCBI taxonomy): domain Eukaryota; kingdom Metazoa; phylum Arthropoda; class Insecta; order Hymenoptera; family Andrenidae; genus Calliopsis; species Calliopsis andreniformis. The sequence continues at coordinate 7,357,558 of NC_135072.1, forward strand.
CCAGTGTGAAAGTTATGGTCATTTCTACGTTCCGGGCAACATAGGCTTCACCCTAGGCCGTTGTTCCACGAGATCGAATAGTTATGGCCTAAGAAGTGAGCGCCAGAAGCATAAAATACAATATAAATACAACAGTTTTTCCATCATATAAAACGAATGATAGCAACCAGTGTGAAAGTTATGGTCATTTCTACGTTCCTGGCAACCTAGGCTTCACTCTAGGGCGTTGCTCCACCAGACCGAATAGTTAGGTCCTTAGAAGTCAACGCCAGAAGCATAAAATACGATATAAATACAACAGCTTTTCCATCGTATAAAAGGAATAATTGCAAACAGTGTGAAAGTAATGGTCATTTCTACGTTCCGGGCAACCTAGGCTTCACTGTATGGCGTTCTTCCACCACATCCAATAGCTACGGCCTCAGAAGTCAACGCCTGAAGTATAAAATACGATAAAAATACAACAGTCTTTCCATCCTATAACAGGAATAATTGCAACAAGCGTGAAAGTAATGATCATTTCGGCGTTTCGGGCATCCTAGACTTAACTCTGAGGCATCGCTCCACCTGATCGAATAGTTAGTGCCTAAGAAGTCAACGCCAGAAGCATAAAATACAATATAAATACAACAGCTTTGCCATCGTATAAAATGAATAATTGCAAACAGTGTGAAAGATATGGACATTTCTACGTTCCAGGCTACCTAGGCTTCACTCTATGGCGTTCTTCCACCACATCGAATAGCAACGGCCTCAGAAGTCAACGCCAGAAGCATAAAATACAATATAAATACAACAGTTTTTCCACCATATAAAACGAATGATTGCAACCAGTTTGAAAGTGATGGTCATTTCTACGTTCCGGGCAACCTAGGCTTCACTCTAGGGCGTTGCTCCACCAGATCAAACAGTTAGGGCCTTAGAAGTCAACGCCCGAAGCATAAAATACGATATAAATACAACAGCTTTTCCATCGTGTAAAACAAATAATTGCAACCAGTGTGAAAGTTATGGTCATTTCTACGTTCCGGGCAACCTAGGCTTCATTGTATGGCGTTCTTCCACCACATCGGATAGCTACGGCCTCGGAAGTCAACGCCTGAAGTATAAAATACAATAAAAACACAACAGTCTTTCCATCCTATAACAGGAATAATTGCAACCCGTGTGAAAGTGATGGTCATTTCTACGTTCCGGGCAACCTAGGCTTCTCTCTAGGGCGTTGCTCCACCAGATCAAACAGTTAGGGCCTTAGATGTCAGCGCCCGAAGCATTAAATACAAAATAAATAGAACAGTTTTTCCATTGTATAAAACGAATAATTGCTACCAGTGTAAAAGTTATGGTCATTTCTACGTTCCGGGCAACATAGGCTTCACCCTAGGCCGTTGTTCCACCAGATCGAATAGTTAGGGCCTAAGAAGTGGACGCCAGAAGCATAAAATACAATATAAATACAACAGTTTTTCCATCATATAAAACGAATGATAGCAACCAGTGTGAAAGTTATGGTCATTTCTACGTTCCGGGCAACCTAGGCTGCACTCTAGGGCGTTGCTCCACTAGGTCGAATAGTTAGGGCCTTAGAAGTCAACGCCCGAAACATAAAATATAAAATAAATAGAACAGTTTTACCATCGTTAAAAACGGATAATTGCTACCAGTGTGAAAGTTATGGTCATTTCTACTTTCCGGGCAACCTAGACTTCACCCTAGGGCGTTGTTCCACCAGATGGAATAGTTAGGGCCTAAGAAGTCAACGCCAGAAGCATAAAATACGATATAAATACAACAGCTTTTCCATCGTATAAAATGAATAATTGCAAACAGTGTGAAAGATATGGACATTTCTACGTTCCGGGCTACCTAGGCTTCACTCTATGGCGTTCTTCCACCACATCGAATAGCAACGGCCTCAGAAGTCAACGCCAGAAGCATAAAATACAATATAAATACAACAGTTTTTCCACCATATAAAACGAATAATTGCAACCAGTATGAAAGTTATGGTCATTTCTACGTTCCGGGCAACCTAGGCTTCACCCTAGGGCGTTGTTCCACCAGATGGAATAGTTAGGGCCTAAGAAGTCAACGCCAGAAGCATAAAATACGAATATAAATACAGCAGCTTTTCCACCGTATAAAACGAATAATTGCAACCAGTATGAAAGTTATGGTCATTTCTACGTTCCGGGCAACCTAGGCCTCACCCTAGGTCGTTGCTCGACCAGATCGAATAGTTAGGGCCTAAGAAGTGAACGACAGAAGCATAAAGTACAATATACATACAACAGTTTTTCCATCATATAAAACGAATGATAGCAACCAGTGTGAAAGTTATGGTCATTTCTACGTTCCGGGCAACCTAGGCTTTACTCTAGGGCGTTGCTCCACCAGATCAAACAGTTAGGGCCTTAGAAGTCAACGCCCGAAGAATAAAATACAAAATAAATAGAACAGTTTTTCCATTGTATAAAACGAATAATTTCTACCAGTGTAAAAGTTATGGTCATTTCTGCGTTCCGGGCAACCTAGGCTTCACCCTAGGGCGTTGTTCCACCAGATCGAATAGTTAGGGCATAAGAAGTGAACGCCAGAAGCGTAAAATACAATATAAATACAACAGTTTTTCCATCATGTAAAACGAGTAATTGCAACCAGTATGAAAGTTGTGGTCATTTCTACTTTCCGGGCAACCTAGGCTACACACTAGGGCGTTGCTCCAACAGATTGAATAGTTAGGGCATTAGAAGTCAACGCCAGAAGCATAAAATACAATATAAATACAACCGTTTTTCCATTGTATAAAACGAATAATTGCTACCAGTGTAAAAGTTATGGTCAGTTCTACGTTCCGGGAAACCTAGGCCTCACTCTAGGTCGTTTTTCCACCATATCGAATTGTTAGGGCCTAAGAAGTCAACGCCAGAAGCATAAGATACAATATAAATATAACAGTTTTTCCATCGTATAGAACGAATAATAGCAACCAGAGTGAAAGTTAACGTCATTTCTACTTTCCGGGCAACCTAGGCTTCACCCTTGGGCGTTGCTCCAACAGATTGAATAGTTAGGGCCTTAGAAGTCAACGCACGATGCATAAAATACAAAATAAATGGAACAGTTTTTCCATCGTGTAAAACGAATAATTGCTACCGGTGGGAAAGATATGGTCATTTCTACGTTCCGGTCAACCTAGGCTTCACCATAGGGCGTTGTTCCACCAGATCGAATAGTTAGGGCCTAAGAAGTGAACGCCAGAAGCATAAAATACAATATAAATATAACAGTTTTTCCATCATATAAAACGAATAATTGCAACCAGAATGAAAGTTATGGCCATTCCTACTTTACGGGCAACCTAGGCTACACCCTAGGGCGTTGCTCCACCAGATCGAGTAGTGAGTTCCTTAGAAGTCACCGCCAGAAGCATAAAATACAATAAAAATACAACAGTTTTTTCATCGTATAAAACGAATAATTGCAACCAGTATGAAACTTATGGTCATTTCTACTTTCCGAGAAACCTAGGCTTCAACCCTAGGGCGTTGCTCCAACAGATTGAATAGTTAGGGCCTTAGAAGTCAACGCCCGAAGCATAAAATGCAATAAAAATACAACAGTGTTTCCATAATATAACAGGAATAATTGCAACCAGTATGAAGGTTATGGTCATTTCTACGTTCCGGGCAACCTAGGCTTCACTCTATGGCGTTCTTCCACTACATCGAATAGCAACGGCCTCAGAAGACAACGCCAGAAGCATAAAATACAATAAAAATACAACAGTCTTTCCGTCCTATAACAGGAATAATTGCAACCCGTGTGAAAGTGATGGTCATTTGTACGTTCCAGGCAACCTAGGCTTCACTCCAGGGCGTTGTTCCACCAGATCGAATTGTTAGGGCCTAAGAAGTCAACGCCAGAAGCATAAAATACAATATAAGTACTACAGTTTTTCCATCGTATAAAATGAATATTTGCAAACTTTGCGAAAGTAATGGTCATTCCACGTTCCGGGCAACCTAGGCGTCACTCTAGTGCGTTGCTCCACCACATCTAATAGCTACGGCCTTAGACGTCAAAGACAGAAGCATAAAATACAATAAAGATGCAACAGCTTTTCCATCGTATAAAACGAATAATTGCACCCAGTGTGAAAGTTATTGTCATTTCTACTTTCCGCGCAACCTAGGCTTCACCCTAGGGCGTTGCTCCAACAGACTGAATAGTTAGGACCTTAAAAGTCAATGCCCGAAGTATAAAATGCAATAAAAATACAACAGTTTTTCCATCATATGACAGGAATAATTGCAACCAGTTTGAAAGTGATGGTCATTTCTACGTTCCGCGCAACCTAGGCTTCACTCAAGGGCGTTGCTCCACCAGATCGAATAGTTAGAGCCTTAGAAGTCAGCGCCAGAAGCATAAAATACAATATAAATAAAACAGTTTTTCCATCGTATAAAACGAATAATTGCTACCAGTATGAAAGTTATGGTCATTTCTACTTTCCGGGCAACCTAGGCTACACCCTAGGGCGTTGCTCCAAGAGATTGAATAGTTAGGGCCTTAGAAGTCAATGCCCGAAGCATAAAATGCATTAAAAATACAACAGTTTTTCCATCATATAACAGGAATAATTGCAACCAGTTTGAAAGTGATGGTCATTTCTACGTTCCGGGAAACCTCGGCTTCACTCTAGGGCGTTGTTCCACCAGATCGAATTGTTAGGGCCTAAGAAGTCAACGCCAGAAGCATAAGATACAATATAAATATAACAGTTTTTCCATCGTATAGAACGAATAGTAGCAACCAGTGTGAAAGTTATGGTCATTTCTACGTTCCGGGCAGCCTAGGCTTCACTCTAGGGCGTTGCTCCACCAGATCAAACAGTTAGGGCCTTAGAAGTCAACGCCCGAAGCATAAAATGCAAAATAAATAGAACAGTTTTTCCATTGTATGAAACGAATAATTGCTACCAGTGTAAAAGTAATGGTCATTTCTACGTTCCGGGCAACCTAGGCTTCACCCTAGGGCGCTGTTCCACCAGATCGAATAGTTAGGGCCTAAGAAGTGAACGCCAGAAGTATACAATACAATATAAATACAACAGTTTTTCCATCATATAAAACGAGTAATTGCAACCAGTATGAAGGTTGTGGTCATTTCTACGTTCCGGTCAAACTAGGCTACACCCTAGGGCGTTGCTCCAACAGATTGAATAGTTAGGGCCTTAGAAGTCAATGCCCGAAGCATAAAATGCAATAAAAATACAACAGTTTTTCCATCATATAACCGGAATAATTGCAACCAGTTTGAAAGTGATGGTCATTTCTACGTTCCGGACAACCTAGGCTACACCCTAGGGCGTTGCTCCAACAGATTGAATAGTTAGGGACTTAGAAGTCAATGCCCGAAGCATAAAATGCAATAAAAATACAACAGTTTTTCCGTCATATAACAGGAATAATTGCAACCAGTGTGAAAGTGATGGTCATTTCTACGTTCCGGGCAACCTACGCTTCACTCTAGGGCGTTGTTCCACAAGATGGAATAGATAGGGCATAAGAAGTCAACGCCAGAAGCATAAAATACGATATAAGTACTACAGTTTTTCCATCGTATAAAACGAATAATTGCAAACATTGCGAAAGTAATGGTCATTTCTACGTTCCGGGCAACCTAGGCGTCACTCTAGTGCGTTGCTCCACCACATCTAATAGCTACGGCCTTAGACGTCAACGACAGAAGCTTAAAATACAATACAGATGCAACTGCTTTTCCATCGTATAAAACGAATAATTGCAACCAGTGTGAAAGTTATTGTCATTTCTACTTTCCTTGAAACCTAGGCTTCACTCTAGGGCGTTGCTCCACCAGATCGAATAGTTAGTGCCTTAGAAGTCAACGCCAGAAGCATAAAATACAATATAAATACAACAGTTTTTCCATCGTATAAAACGAATAATTGCAACCAGTATGAGACTTATGGTCATTTCTACATTCCGAGCAACCTAGGCTTCACTCTAGGGCGTTGCTCCACCAGATCGAATAGTTAGTGCCTTAGAAGTCAACGCCAGAAGCATAAAATACAATATAAATACAACAGTTTTTCCATCGTATAAAACGAATAATTGCAACCAGTATGAGACTTATGGTCATTTCTACATTCCGAGCAACCTAGGCTTCACGATAGGGCGTTGATCCAACAGATTGAATATTGAGGGCCTTAGAAGTCACGCCCGATGCATAAAATACAATATAAATACAACAGTTTTTCCATCGTATAAAACGAATAATTGCAACCAGTATGAAAGTTATGGTCATTTCTACTTTCCGGCAACCTAGGAATCACCCTAGGGCGTTGCTCCAACAGATCGAATACTTAGGGCCTTAGAAGTGAACAGCCGAAGCATAAAATACAAAATAAATAGAACTGCTTTTCCATCGTATAAAACGAATAATTGCTACCGGTGTGAAAGTTATTTCCATTTCTACGTTCCGGGCAACCTAGGCTTCACCCTTGGGCGTTGTTCCACCAGATGGAATAGTTATGGCATAAGAAGTCAACGCCAGAAGCATAAAATACAATATAAGTACAACACTTTTTCCATCGTATAAAATGAATAATTGCAAACATTGCGAAAGTAATGGTCATTTCTACGTTCCGGGCAACCTAGGCGTCACTCTAGTGCGTTGCTCCAACACATCTAATAGCTACGGCCTTAGACGTCAACGACAGAATCATAAAATACAATAAAGATGCAACAGCTTTTCCAGCGTATGAAACGAATAATTGCAACCAGTGTGAAAGTTATTGTCATTCTACTTTCCGCGCAACCTAGGCTTCACCCTAGCGCGTTGCTTCGACAGATTGACTAGTTAGGACCTTAGAAGTCAATGCCCGAAGCATAAAATGCAATAAAAATACAACAGTTTTTCCATCATATAACAGGAACAATTGCAACCAGTTTGAAAGTGATGGTCATTTCTATGTTCCGGGCTACCTAGGCCTCACTCTAGGTCGTTGTTCCACCAGATCGAATTGTTAGGGCCTAAGAAGTCAACGCCAGAAGCATAAGATACACTATAAATATAACAGCTTTTCCATCGTATAGAACGAATAATAGCAACCAGTGTGAAAGTTATGGTCATTTCTACGTTCCGGGCAACCTAGGCTTCACTGTTGGGCGTTGCTCCACCAGATCAAACAGCTAGGGCTTTAGAAGTCAACGCCCGAAGCATAAAATACAAAATAAATAGAACAGTTTTTCCATTGTATAAAACGATTAATTGCTACCAGTGTAAAAGGTATGGTCAGTTCTACGTTCCGGGCAACCTAGGCCTCACTCTAGGTCGTTTTTCCACCAGATCGAATTGTTAGGGCCTAAGAAGTAAACGCCAGAAGCATAAGATACAATATAAATATAACAGTTTTTCCATCGTATAGAACAAATAATAGCAACCAGTGTGAAAGTTATGGTCATTTCTACGTTCCCGCCAACCTAGGCTTCACCCCAAGGCGTTGTTCCACCAGATCGAATAGTTGGGGCCTAAGAAGTGAACGCCAGGAGCATAAAATACAATATAAATACAACAGTTTTTCCATCATATAAAACGAATAATTGCAACCAGTATGAAAGCTATGGTCATTTATACTTTACGGGCAGCCTAGGCTACACCCTAGGGCGTTGCTCCTACAGATTGAATAGTTAGGGCCTTAGAAGTCAACGCCCGAAGCATAAAATGCAATATAAATACAACAGTTTTTCCATCATATAACAGGAATAATAGCAACCAGTTTGAAAGTGATGGTCATTTCTACGTTCCGGGCAACCTAGGCTTCACTCTAGGGCGTTGTTCCACCAGATCGAATTGTTAGGGCCTAAGAAGTCTACGCCAGAAGCATAAGATACAATATAAATATAACAGTTTTTCCATCGTATAGAACGAATAATAGCGACCAGTGTGAAAGTTATGGTCATTTCTACGTTCCCGGCAACCTAGGCTTCACCCCAAGGCGTTGTTCCACCAGATCGAATAGTTAGGGCCTAAGAAGTGAACGCCAGAAGCATAAAATACAATATAAATACAACAGTTTTTCCATCGTATAAAACGAATAATTGCAACCAGTATGAGACTTATGGTCATTTCTACATTCCGAGCAACCTAGGCTTCACGATAGGGCGTTGATCCAACAGATTGAATATTGAGGGCCTTAGAAGTCACGCCCGATGCATAAAATACAATATAAATACAACAGTTTTTCCATCGTATAAAACGAATAATTGCAACCAGTATGAAAGTTATGGTCATTTCTACTTTCCGGCAACCTAGGAATCACCCTAGGGCGTTGCTCCAACAGATCGAATACTTAGGGCCTTAGAAATGAACAGCCGAAGCATAAAATACAAAATAAATAGAACTGCTTTTCCATCGTATAAAACGAATAATTGCTACCGGTGTGAAAGTTATTTCCATTTCTACGTTCCGGGCAACCTAGGCTTCACCCTTGGGCGTTGTTCCACCAGATGGAATAGTTATGGCATAAGAAGTCAACGCCAGAAGCATAAAATACTATATAAGTACAACACTTTTTCCATCGTATAAAATGAATAATTGCAAACATTGCGAAAGTAATGGTCATTTCTACGTTCCGGGCAACCTAGGCGTCACTCTAGTGCGTTGCTCCAACACATCTAATAGCTACGGCCTTAGACGTCAACGACAGAATCATAAAATACAATAAAGATGCAACAGCTTTTCCAGCGTATGAAACGAATAATTGCAACCAGTGTGAAAGTTATTGTCATTCTACTTTCCGCGCAACCTAGGCTTCACCCTAGCGCGTTGCTTCGACAGATTGAATAGTTAGGACCTTAGAAGTCAATGCCCGAAGAATAAAATGCAATAAAAATACAACAGTTTTTCAATCGTATAAAAGGATTAATTGCAACCAGTTTGAAAGTGATGGTCATTTCTACGTTCCGGGCAACCTAGGCTTCACTCTAGGGTGTTGCTCCGCCAGATCGAATAGTTAGGGCCTTAGAAGTCAACGCCAGAAGCATAAAATACAATAAAGATGCAACAGCTTTTCCATCGTATAAAACGAATAATTTCAACCAGTGTGAATGTTATGGTCATTTCTACATTCCGAGCAACCTAGGCTTCACTCTAGGGCGCTGACCCAACAGATTGAATAGTTAGGGCCTTAGAAGTCAACGCCCGAAGCATAAAATGCAATAAAAATACAACAGTTTTTCCATCATATAACAGGAATAATTCCAACCAGTTTGAAAGTGTTGGTCATTTCTACGTTCCGGGCAACCTAGGCTTCACTCTAGGGCGTTGTTCCACCAGATCGAATTGTTAGGGCCTAGGAAGTCAACGCCAGAAGCATAAGATACAATATAAATATAACAGTTTTTCCATCGTATAGAACGAATAATAGCAACCAGTGTGAAAGTTATGGTCATTTCTACGTTCCGGGCAACCTAGGCTTCACTCTAGGGAGTTGTTTCACCAGATCGAACAGCTAGGGCCTAAGAAGGCAAAGCCAGAAGCATAAAATACAATATAAATATAACAGTTTCTCCATCGTATCAAACGAATAATAGCGACCAGTGTGAAAGTTATGGTCATTTCTACGTTCCCGCCAACCTAGGCTTCACCCCAAGGCGTTGTTCCACCAGATCGAATAGTTAGGGCCTAAGAAGTGAACGCCAGGAGCATAAAATACAATATAAATACAACAGTTTTTCCATCATATAAAACGAATAATTGCAACCAGTATGAAAGCTATGGTCATTTATACTTTACGGGCAGCCTAGGCTACACCCTAGGGCGTTGCTCCTACAGATTGAATAGTTAGGGCCTTTGAAGTCATTGCCCGAAGCATAAAATGCAATATAAATACAACAGTTTTTCCATCATATAACAGGAATAATAGCAACCAGTTTGAAAGTGATGGTCATTTCTACGTTCCGGGCAACCTAGGCTTCACTCTAGGGCGTTGTTCCACCAGATCGAATTGTTAGGGCCTAAGAAGTCTACGCCAGAAGCATAAGATACAATATAAATATAACAGTTTTTCCATCGTATAGAACGAATAATAGCGACCAGTGTGAAAGTTATGGTCATTTCTACGTTCCCGGCAACCTAGGCTTCACCCCAAGGCGTTGTTCCACCAGATCGAATAGTTAGGGCCTAAGAAGTGAACGCCAGAAGCATAAAATACAATATAAATACAACAGTCTTTCCATCCTATAACAGGAATAATTGCAACCCGTGTGAAAGTGATGGTCATTTGTACGTTCCAGGCAACCTCGGCTTCACTCTAGGGCGTTGTTCCACCAGATCGAATTGTTAGGGCCTAAGAAGTCAACGCCAGAAGCATAAGATACAATATAAATATAACAGTTTTTCCATCGTAAAGAACGAATAATAGCAACCGGTGTGAAAGTTATGGTCATTTCTACGTTCCAGGCAACCTAGGCGTCACTCTAGGGCGTTGCTCCACCACACCGAATAGCTACGGCCTTAGACATCAACGACAGAAGCATAAAATACAATAAAGGTGCAACAGCTTTTCCATCGTATAAAACGAATAATTGCAACCAGTGTGAAAGTTATTGTCTTTTCCACTTTCCGGGCAACCTAGACTTCACCCAAGGGCGTTGCTCCAACAGATTGTATAGTTAGGACCTTAGAAGTCAATGCCCGAATCATAAAATGCAATAAAAATACAACAGTTTTTCCATCATATAACAGGTATAATTGCAACCAGTTTGAAAGTGATGGTCATTTCTACGTTCCGGGCAACCTAGGCTTCACTCTAGGGCATTGCTCCACCAGATGGAATAGTTTGTGCCTTAGAAGTCAACGCCAGAAGCATAAAATACAATAAAGATGCAACAGCTTTTCCATCGTACAAAACGAATAATTTCAACCAGTGTGAATGTTATGGTCATTTCTACGTTCCGGGCAACCTAGGCTTCACCCTAGGGCGTTGTTCCACCAGATCGAATGGTTAGGGCCTAAGAAGTCAACGCCCGAAGCATTAAATACAAAATAAATAGAACAGTTTTTCCAATGTATAAAACGAATAATTGCTACCAGTGTAAATGTTATGGTCATTTCTACGCTCCGAGCAACCTAGGCTTCACTCTAGGACGTTGCTCCACCAGATCGAATAGTTAGGTCCTTAGAAGTCAACGCCAGAAGCATAAGATACACTATAAATATAACAGCTTTTCCATCGTATAGAACGAATAATAGCAACCAGTTTGAAAGTTATGGTCATTTCTACGTTCCGGGCAACCTAGGCTTCACTCTTGGGCGTTGCTCCACCAGATCAAACAGCTAGGGCTTTAGAAGTCAACGCCCGAAGCATAAAATACAAAATAAATAGAACAGTTTTTCCATTGTATAAAACGATTAATTGCTACCAGTGTAAAAGGTATGGTCAGTTCTACGTTCCGGGCAACCTAGGCCTCACTCTAGGTCGTTTTTCCAACAGATTGAATAGTTAGGACCTTAGAAGTCAATGCCCGAAGCATAAAATGCAATAAAAATACAACAGTTTTTCCATCATATAACAGGAATAATTGCAACCAGTTTGAAAGTGATGGTCATTTCTACGTTCCGGGCAACCTAGACTTCACTCTAGGGCATTGCTCCACCAGATGGAATAATTTGTGCCTTAGAAGTCAACGCCAGAAGCATAAAATACAATATAAATACAACAAGTTTTCCATCGTATAAAACGAATAATAGCAACCAGTGTGAAAGTTATGGTCATTTCTACGTTCCGGGCAACCTAGGCTTCACCTCAGGGCGTTGTGCCACCAGATCGAATAGTTAGGGCCTAAGAACTGAACGCCAGCAGCATAAAATACAATATAATTACAACAGTTTTTGCATCACATAAATCGAATAATTGCCACCAGTATGAAAGTTATGGTCATTTCTACGTTCCGGGCAACCTAGGCTTCACTCTATGGCGTTCTTCCACCACATCGAATAGCTACGGCTTCAGAAGTCAACGCCTGAAGCATAAAATACAATAACAATACAACAGTCTTTCCATCCTATAACAGGAATAATTGCAACCCGTGTGAAAGTGATGGTCATTTGTACGTTCCAGGCAACCTAGGCTTCACTCTAGGGCGTTGTTCCACCAGATCGAATTGTTAGGGCTTAAGAAGTCAACGCCCGATGCATAAAATACAATATAAATACAACAGTTTTTCCATCGTCTAAAACGAATAATTGCAACCAGTATGAAAGTTATGGTCATTTCTACTTTCCGGCAACCTAGGCTTCACCCTAGGGCGTTGCTCCAACAGATCGAATACTTAGGCCTTAGAAGTCAACAGCCGAAGCATAAAATACAAAATAAATAGAACTGTTTTTCCATCGTATAAAACGAATAATTGCTACCGGTGTGAAAGTTATTTCCATTTCTACGTTCCGGGCAACCTAGGCTTCACCCTTGGGCGTTGTTCCACCAGATGGAATAGTTATGGCATAAGAAGTCAACGCCAGAAGCATAAAATACAATATAAGTACAACACTTTTTCCATCGTATAAAATGAATAATTGCAAACATTGCGAAAGTAATGGTCATTTCTACGTTCCGGGCAACCTAAGCGTCACTCTAGTGCGTTGCTCCAACACATCTAATAGCTACGGCCTTAGACGTCAACGACAGAAGCATAAAATACAATTAAGATGCAACAGCTTTTCTATCGTATAAAACGAATAATTGCAACCAGTGTGAAAGTTATTGTCTTTTCCACTTTCCGGGTAACCTAGGCTTCACCCTAGGGCGTTGCTCCAACAGATTGAATAGTTAGGGCCTTAGAAGTCAACGCCGGAAGCATAAAATTCAATAAAAATACAACAGTTTTTCAATCGTATAAAAGGATTAATTGCAACCAGTTTGAAAGTGATGGTCATTTCTACGTTCCGGGCAACCTAGGCTTCACTCTAGGGTGTTGCTCCGCCAGATCGAATAGTTAGGGCCTTAGAAGTCAACGCCAGAAGCATAAAATACAATAAAGATGCAACAGCTTTTCCATCGTATAAAACGAATAATTTCAACCAGTGTGAATGTTATGGTCATTTCTACATTCCGAGCAACCTAGGCTTCACTCTAGGGCGCTGACCCAACAGATTGAATAGTTAGGGCCTTAGAAGTCAACGCCCGAAGCGTAAAATGCAATAAAAATACAACAGTTTTTCCATCATATAACAGGAATAATTCCAACCAGTTTGAAAGTGTTGGTCATTTCTACGTTCCGGGCAACCTAGGCTTCACTCTAGGGCGTTGTTCCACCAGATCGAATTGTTAGGGCCTAGGAAGTCAACGCCAGAAGCATAAGATACAATATAAATATAACAGTTTTTCCATCGTATAGAACGAATAATAGCAACCAGTGTGAAAGTTATGGTCATTTCTACGTTCCGGGCAACCTAGGCTTCACTCTAGGGAGTTGTTTCACCAGATCGAACAGCTAGGGCCTAAGAAGGCAAAGCCAGAAGCATAAAATACAATATAAATATAACAGTTTCTCCATCGTATCAAACGAATAATAGCGACCAGTGTGAAAGTTATGGTCATTTCTACGTTCCCGCCAACCTAGGCTTCACCCCAAGGCGTTGTTCCACCAGATCGAATAGTTAGGGCCTAAGAAGTGAACGCCAGGAGCATAAAATACAATATAAATACAACAGTTTTTCCATCATATAAAACGAATAATTGCAACCAGTATGAAAGCTATGGTCATTTATACTTTACGGGCAGCCTAGGCTACACCCTAGGGCGTTGCTCCTACAGATTGAATAGTTAGGGCCTTTGAAGTCATTGCCCGAAGCATAAAATGCAATATAAATACAACAGTTTTTCCATCATATAACAGGAATAATAGCAACCAGTTTGAAAGTGATGGTCATTTCTACGTTCCGGGCAACCTAGGCTTCACTCTAGGGCGTTGTTCCACCAGATCGAATTGTTAGGGCCTAAGAAGTCTACGCCAGAAGCATAAGATACAATATAAATATAACAGTTTTTCCATCGTATAGAACGAATAATAGCGACCAGTGTGAAAGTTATGGTCATTTCTACGTTCCCGGCAACCTAGGCTTCACCCCAAGGCGTTGTTCCACCAGATCGAATAGTTAGGGCCTAAGAAGTGAACGCCAGAAGCATAAAATACAATATAAATACAACAGTCTTTCCATCCTATAACAGGAATAATTGCAACCCGTGTGAAAGTGATGGTCATTTGTACGTTCCAGGCAACCTCGGCTTCACTCTAGGGCGTTGTTCCACCAGATCGAATTGTTAGGGCCTAAGAAGTCAACGCCAGAAGCATAAGATACAATATAAATATAACAGTTTTTCCATCGTAAAGAACGAATAATAGCAACCGGTGTGAAAGTTATGGTCATTTCTACGTTCCAGGCAACCTAGGCGTCACTCTAGGGCGTTGCTCCACCACATCGAATAGCTACGGCCTTAGACATCAACGACAGAAGCATAAAATACAATAAAGGTGCAACAGCTTTTCCATCGTATAAAACGAATAATTGCAACCAGTGTGAAAGTTATTGTCTTTTCCACTTTCCGGGCAACCTAGACTTCACCCAAGGGCGTTGCTCCAACAGATTGTATAGTTAGGACCTTAGAAGTCAATGCCCGAATCATAAAATGCAATAAAAATACAACAGTTTTTCCATCATATAACAGGTATAATTGCAACCAGTTTGAAAGTGATGGTCATTTCTACGTTCCGGGCAACCTAGGCTTCACTCTAGGGCATTGCTCCACCAGATGGAATAGTTTGTGCCTTAGAAGTCAACGCCAGAAGCATAAAATACAATAAAGATGCAACAGCTTTTCCATCGTACAAAACGAATAATTTCAACCAGTGTGAATGTTATGGTCATTTCTACGTTCCGGGCAACCTAGGCTTCACCCTAGGGCGTTGTTCCACCAGATCGAATGGTTAGGGCCTAAGAAGTCAACGCCCGAAGCATTAAATACAAAATAAATAGAACAGTTTTTCCAATGTATAAAACGAATAATTGCTACCAGTGTAAATGTTATGGTCATTTCTACGCTCCGAGCAACCTAGGCTTCACTCTAGGACGTTGCTCCACCAGATCGAATAGTTAGGTCCTTAGAAGTCAACGCCAGAAGCATAAAATACGATATAAATACAACAGCTTTTCTATCGTATAAAAGGAATAATTGCAAACAGTGTGAAAGTAATGGTCATTTCTACGTACCGGGCAACCTAGGCTTCACTCTAGGGCGTTGCTCCACCAGATCGAATAGTTAGGGTCTTAGAAGTCAACGCCAGAAGCATAAAATATAAAATAGATAGAACAGTTTTTCCATCGTATAAAACGAATAATTGCTACCAGTGTGAAAGTTATGGTCATTTCTACTTTCCGGGCAACCTAGGCTTCACCCTAGGGCGTTGTTCCACCAGATGGAATAGTTAGGGCCTAAGAAGTCAACGCCAGAAGCATAAAATACGATATAAATACAACAGCTTTTCCATGGTATAAGACGAATAATTGCAACCAGTTTGAAAGTGATGGTCATTTCTACGTTCCGGGCAACCTAGACTTCACCCAAGGGCGTTGCTCCAACAGATTGTATAGTTAGGACCTTAGAAGTCAATGCCCGAATCATAAAATGCAATAAAAATACAACAGTTTTTCCATCATATAACAGGTATAATTGCAACCAGTTTGAAAGTGATGGTCATTTCTACGTTCCGGGCAACCTAGGCTTCACTCTAGGGCATTGCTGCACCAGATGGAATAGTTTGTGCCTTAGAAGTCAACGCCAGAAGCATAAAATACAATAAAGATGCAACAGCTTTTCCATCGTATAAAACGAATAATTTCAACCAGTGTGAATGTTATGGTCATTTCTACGTTCCGGGCAACCTAGGCTTCACTCTAGGGCGTTGTTTCACCAGATCGAACAGCTAGGGCCTAAGAAGGCAAAGCCAGAAGCATAAAATACAATATAAATATAACAGTTTCTCCATCGTATAAAACGAATAATAGCGACCAGTGTGAAAGTTATGGTCATTTCTACGCTCCCGGTAACCTAGGCTTCACCCCAAGGCGTTGTTCCACCAGACCGAATAGTCAGGGCCTAGGAAGTGAACGCCAGAAGCATAAAATACAATATAAATACAACAGTTTTTCCATCGTATCAAACGAATAATTGCAACCAGTATGAAAGTTAACGTCATTTCTACTTTCCGGGCAACCTAGGCTTGGCCCTAGGGCGTTGCTCCAACAGATTGAATAGCTAGGACCTTAGAAGTCAATGCCCGAAGCATAAAATGCAATATAAATACAACAGTTTTTCCATCATATAACAGGAATAATTGCAACCAGTTTGAAAGTGATGGTCATTTCTACGTTCCGGGCAACCTAGGCTTCACTCTAGGGCGTTGTTCCACCAGATGGAATAGTTTGTGCCTTAGAAGTCAACGCCAGAAGCATAAAATACAATAAAGATGCAACAGCTTTTCCATCGTATAAAACGAATAATTTCAACCAGTGTGAATGTTATGGTCATTTCTACGTTCCGGGCAACCTAGGCTTCACTCTAGGGCGTTGTTTCACCAGATCGAACAGCTAGGGCCTAAGAAGGCAAAGCCAGAAGCATAAAATACAATATAAATATAACAGTTTCTCCATCGTATAAAACGAATAATAGCGACCAGTGTGAAAGTTATGGTCATTTCTACGTTCCCGGCAACCTAGGCTTCACCCCAAGGCGTTGTTCCACCAGACCGTATAGTCAGGGCCAAGGAAGTGAACGCCAGAAGCATAAAATACAATATAAATACAACAGTTTTTCCATCGTAACAAACGAATAATTGCAACCAGTATGAAAGTTAACGTCATTTCTACTTTCCGGGCAACCTAGGCTTGGCCCTAGGGCGTTGCTCCAACAGATTGAATAGCTAGGACCTTAGAAGTCAATGCCCGAAGCATAAAATGCAATATAAATACAACAGTTTTTCCATCATATAACAGGAATAATTGCAACCAGTTTGAAAGTGATGGTCATTTCTACGTTCCGGGCAACCTAGGCTTCACTCTAGGGCGTTGTTCCACCAGATCGAATTGTTAGGGCCTAGGAAGTCAACGCCAGAAGCATAAGATACAATATAAATATAACAGTT
The DNA here is from genome assembly GCF_051401765.1 of Calliopsis andreniformis. NCBI lineage: Eukaryota > Metazoa > Arthropoda > Insecta > Hymenoptera > Andrenidae > Calliopsis > Calliopsis andreniformis. Next base: position 7,374,786 of record NC_135072.1, read on the forward strand.
TTTCCATCGTATAGAACGAATAATAGCAACCAGTGTGAAAGTCATGGTCATTTCTACGTTCCGGACAACCTAGGCTTCACCCTAGGGCGTTGTTCCACCAGATCGAATGGTTAGGGCCTAAGAAGTCAACGCCCGAAGCATTAAATACAAAATAAATAGAACAGTTTTTCCAATGTATAAAACGAATAATTGCAACCAGTGTGAAAGTTATTGTCTTTTCCACTTTCCGGGCAACCTAGGCTTCACCCTAGGGCGTTGCTCCTACAGATTGAATAGCTAGGGCCTTAGAAGTCAACGCCGGAAGCATAAAATTCAATAAAAATACAACAGTTTTTCCATCATATAACAGGAATAATTGCAACCAGTTTGAAAGTGATGGTCATTTCTACGTTCCGGGCAACCTAGGCTTCACTCTAGGGCATTGCTCCACCAGATGGAAGAGTTTGTGCCTTAGAAGTCAACGCCAGAAGCATAAAATACAATATAAATACAACAGGTTTTCCATCGTATAAAACGAATAATAGCAACCAGTGTGAAAGTTATGGTCATTTCTACGTTCCGGGCAACCTAGGCTTCACCCCAGGGCGTTGTGCCACCAGATCGAATAGTTAGGGCCTAAGAACTGATCGCCAGCAGCATAAAATACAATATAATTACAACAGTTTTTGCATCACATAAATCGAATAATTGCCACCAGTATGAAAGTTATGGTCATTTCTTCGTTCCGGGCAACCTAGGCTTCACTCTATGGCGTTCTTCCACCACATCGAATAGCTACGGCTTCAGAAGTCAACGCCTGAAGCATAAAATACAATAACAATACAACAGTCTTTCCATCCTATAACAGGAATAATTGCAACCCGTGTGAAAGTGATGGTCATTTGTACGTTCCAGGCAACCTAGGCTTCACTCTAGGGCGTTGTTCCACCAGATCGAATTGTTAGGGCCTAAGAAGTCAACGCCCGATGCATAAAATACAATATAAATACAACAGTTTTTCCATCGTCTAAAACGAATAATTGCAACCAGTATGAAAGTTATGGTCATTTCTACTTTCCGGCAACCTAGGCTTCACCCTAGGGCGTTGCTCCAACAGATCGAATACTTAGGGCCTTAGAAGTCAACAGCCGAAGCATAAAATACAAAATAAATAGAACTGCTTTTCCATCTTATAAAACGAATAATTGCTACCGGTGTCAAAGTTATTTCCATTTCTACGTTCCGGGCAACCTAGGCTTCACCCTTGGGCGTTGTTCCACCAGATGGAATAGTTATGGCATAAGAAGTCAACGCCAGAAGCATAAAATACAATATAAGTACAACACTTTTTCCATCGTATAAAATGAATAATTGCAAACATTGCGAAAGTAATGGTCATTTCTACGTTCCGGGCAACCTAGGCGTCACTCTAGTGCGTTGCTCCAACACATCTAATAGCTACGGCCTTAGACGTCAACGACAGAAGCATAAAATACAATTAAGATGCAACAGCTTTTCTATCGTATAAAACGAATAATTGCAACCAGTGTGAAAGTTAATGTCTTTTCCACTTTCCGGGTAACCTAGGCTTCACCCTAGGGCGTTGCTCCAACAGATTGAATAGTTAGGGCCTTAGAAGTCAACGCCGGAAGCATAAAATTCAATAAAAATACAACAGTTTTTCAATCGTATAAAAGGATTAATTGCAACCAGTTTGAAAGTGATGGTCATTTCTACGTTCCGGGCAACCTAGGCTTCACTCTAGGGTGTTGCTCCGCCAGATCGAATAGTTAGGGCCTTAGAAGTCAACGCCAGAAGCATAAAATACAATAAAGATGCAACAGCTTTTCCATCGTATAAAACGAATAATTTCAACCAGTGTGAATGTTATGGTCATTTCTACGTTCCGGGCAACCTAGGCTTCACTCTAGGGCGTTGTTTCACCAGATCGAACAGCTAGGGCCTAAGAAGGCAAAGCCAGAAGCATAAAATACAATATAAATATAACAGTTTCTCCATCGTATAAAACGAATAATAGCGACCAGTGTGAAAGTTATGGTCATTTCTACGCTCCCGGCAACCTAGGCTTCACCCCAAGGCGTTGTTCCACCAGACCGAATAGTCAGGGCCTAGGAAGTGAACGCCAGAAGCATAAAATACAATATAAATACAACAGTTTTTCCATCGTATCAAACGAATAATTGCAACCAGTATGAAAGTTAACGTCATTTCTACTTTCCGGGCAACCTAGGCTTGGCCCTAGGGCGTTGCTCCAACAGATTGAATAGCTAGGACCTTAGAAGTCAATGCCCGAAGCATAAAATGCAATATAAATACAACAGTTTTTCCATCATATAACAGGAATAATTGCAACCAGTTTGAAAGTGATGGTCATTTCTACGTTCCGGGCAACCTAGGCTTCACTCTAGGGCGTTGTTCCACCAGATGGAATAGTTTGTGCCTTAGAAGTCAACGCCAGAAGCATAAAATACAATAAAGATGCAACAGCTTTTCCATCGTATAAAACGAATAATTTCAACCAGTGTGAATGTTATGGTCATTTCTACGTTCCGGGCAACCTAGGCTTCACTCTAGGGCGTTGTTTCACCAGATCGAACAGCTAGGGCCTAAGAAGGCAAAGCCAGAAGCATAAAATACAATATAAATATAACAGTTTCTCCATCGTATAAAACGAATAATAGCGACCAGTGTGAAAGTTATGGTCATTTCTACGTTCCCGGCAACCTAGGCTTCACCCCAAGGCGTTGTTCCACCAGACCGTATAGTCAGGGCCTAGGAAGTGAACGCCAGAAGCATAAAATACAATATAAATACAACAGTTTTTCCATCGTAACAAACGAATAATTGCAACCAGTATGAAAGTTAACGTCATTTCTACTTTCCGGGCAACCTAGGCTTGGCCCTAGGGCGTTGCTCCAACAGATTGAATAGCTAGGACCTTAGAAGTCAATGCCCGAAGCATAAAATGCAATATAAATACAACAGTTTTTCCATCATATAACAGGAATAATTGCAACCAGTTTGAAAGTGATGGTCATTTCTACGTTCCGGGCAACCTAGGCTTCACTCTAGGGCGTTGTTCCACCAGATCGAATTGTTAGGGCCTAGGAAGTCAACGCCAGAAGCATAAGATACAATATAAATATAACAGTTTTTCCATCGTATAGAACGAATAATAGCAACCAGTGTGAAAGTCATGGTCATTTCTACGTTCCGGACAACCTAGGCTTCACCCTAGGGCGTTGTTCCACCAGATCGAATGGTTAGGGCCTAAGAAGTCAACGCCCGAAGCATTAAATACAAAATAAATAGAACAGTTTTTCCAATGTATAAAACGAATAATTGCAACCAGTGTGAAAGTTATTGTCTTTTCCACTTTCCGGGCAACCTAGGCTTCACCCTAGGGCGTTGCTCCAACAGATTGAATAGCTAGGGCCTTAGAAGTCAACGCCGGAAGCATAAAATTCAATAAAAATACAACAGTTTTTCCATCATATAACAGGAATAATTGCAACCAGTTTGAAAGTGATGGTCATTTCTACGTTCCGGGCAACCTAGGCTTCACTCTAGGGCATTGCTCCACCAGATGGAAGAGTTTGTGCCTTAGAAGTCAACGCCAGAAGCATAAAATACAATATAAATACAACAGGTTTTCCATCGTATAAAACGAATAATAGCAACCAGTGTGAAAGTTATGGTCATTTCTACGTTCCGGGCAACCTAGGCTTCACCCCAGGGCGTTGTGCCACCAGATCGAATAGTTAGGGCCTAAGAACTGAACGCCAGCAGCATAAAATACAATATAATTACAACAGTTTTTGCATCACATAAATCGAATAATTGCCACCAGTATGAAAGTTATGGTCATTTCTACGTTCCGGGCAACCTAGGCTTCACTCTATGGCGTTCTTCCACCACATCGAATAGCTACGGCTTCAGAAGTCAACGCCTGAAGCATAAAATACAATAACAATACAACAGTCTTTCCATCCTATAACAGGAATAATTGCAACCCGTGTGAAAGTGATGGTCATTTGTACGTTCCAGGCAACCTAGGCTTCACTCTAGGGCGTTGTTCCACCAGATCGAATTGTTAGGGCCTAAGAAGTCAACGCCCGATGCATAAAATACAATATAAATACAACAGTTTTTCCATCGTCTAAAACGAATAATTGCAACCAGTATGAAAGTTATGGTCATTTCTACTTTCCGGCAACCTAGGCTTCACCCTAGGGCGTTGCTCCAACAGATCGAATACTTAGGGCCTTAGAAGTCAACAGCCGAAGCATAAAATACAAAATAAATAGAACTGTTTTTCCATCGTATAAAACGAATAATTGCTACCGGTGTCAAAGTTATTTCCATTTCTACGTTCCGGGCAACCTAGGCTTCACCCTTGGGCGTTGTTCCACCAGATGGAATAGTTATGGCATAAGAAGTCAACGCCAGAAGCATAAAATACAATATAAGTACAACACTTTTTCCATCGTATAAAATGAATAATTGCAAACATTGCGAAAGTAATGGTCATTTCTACGTTCCGGGCAACCTAGGCGTCACTCTAGTGCGTTGCTCCAACACATCTAATAGCTACGGCCTTAGACGTCAACGACAGAAGCATAAAATACAATTAAGATGCAACAGCTTTTCTATCGTATAAAACGAATAATTGCAACCAGTGTGAAAGTTATTGTCTTTTCCACTTTCCGGGTAACCTAGGCTTCACCCTAGCGCGTTGCTCCAACAGATTGAATAGTTAGGGCCTTAGAAGTCAACGCCGGAAGCATAAAATTCAATAAAAATACAACAGTTTTTCAATCGTATAAAAGGATTAATTGCAACCAGTTTGAAAGTGATGGTCATTTCTACGTTCCGGGCAACCTAGGCTTCACTCTAGGGTGTTGCTCCGCCAGATCGAATAGTTAGGGCCTTAGAAGTCAACGCCAGAAGCATAAAATACAATAAAGATGCAACAGCTTTTCCATCGTATAAAACGAATAATTTCAACCAGTGTGAATGTTATGGTCATTTCTACATTCCGAGCAACCTAGGCTTCACTCTAGGGCGCTGACCCAACAGATTGAATAGTTAGGGCCTTAGAAGTCAACGCCCGAAGCATAAAATGCAATAAAAATACAACAGTTTTTCCATCATATAACAGGGATAATTCCAACCAGTTTGAAAGTGTTGGTCATTTCTACGTTCCGGGCAACCTAGGCTTCACTCTAGGGCGTTGTTCCACCAGATCGAATTGTTAGGGCCTAAGAAGTCAACGCCAGAAGCATAAGATACAATATAAATATAACAGTTTTTCCATCGTATAGAACGAATAATAGCAACCAGTGTGAAAGTTACGGTCATTTCTACGTTCCGGGCAACCTAGGCTTCACTCTAGGGCGTTGTTTCACCAGATCGAACAGCTAGGGCCTAAGAAGGCAAAGCCAGAAGCATAAAATACAATATAAATATAACAGTTTCTCCATCGTATAAAACGAATAATAGCGACCAGTGTGAAAGTTATGGTCATTTCTACGTTCCCGCCAACCTAGGCTTCACCCCAAGGCGTTGTTCCACCAGATCGAATAGTTAGGGCCTAAGAAGTGAACGCCAGGAGCATAAAATACAATATAAATACAACAGTTTTTCCATCATATAAAACGAATAATTGCAACCAGTATGAAAGCTATGGTCATTTATACTTTACGGGCAGCCTAGGCTACACCCTAGGGCGTTGCTCCAACAGATTGAATAGTTAGGACCTTAGAAGTCAATGCCCGAAGCATAAAATGCAATATAAATACAACAGTTTTTCCATCATATAACAGGAATAATTGCAACCAGTTTGAAAGTGATGGTCATTTCTACGTTCCGGGCAACCTAGGCTTCACTCTAGGGCGTTGTTCCACCAGATCGAATTGTTAGGGCCTAAGAAGTCTACGCCAGAAGCATAAGATACAATATAAATATAACAGTTTTTCCATCGTATAGAACGAATAATAGCGACCAGTGTGAAAGTTATGGTCATTTCTACGTTCCCGGCAACCTAGGCTTCACCCCAAGGCGTTGTTCCACCGGATCGAATAGTTAGGGCCTAAGAAGTGAACGCCAGAAGCATAAAATACAATATAAATACAACAGTCTTTCCATCCTATAACAGGAATAATTGCAACCCGTGTGAAAGTGATGGTCATTTGTACGTTCCAGGCAACCTAGGCTTCACTCTAGGGCGTTGTTCCACTAGATCGAATTGTTAGGGCCTAAGAAGTCAACGCCAGAAGCATAAGATACAATATAAATTTAACAGTTTTTCCATCGTAAAGAACGAATAATAGCAACCGGTGTGAAAGTTATGGTCATTTCTACGTTCCAGGCAACCTAGGCGTCACTCTAGGGCGTTGCTCCACCACATCGAATAGCTACGGCCTTAGACATCAACGACAGAAGCATAAAATACAATAAAGGTGCAACAGCTTTTCCATCGTATAAAACGAATAATTGCAACCAGTGTGAAAGTTATTGTCTTTTCCCCTTTCCGGGCAACCTAGGCTACACCCTAGGGCGTTGCTCCAACAGATTGTATAGTTAGAACCTTAGAAGTCAATGCCCGAATCATAACATGCAATAAAAATACAACAGTTTTTCCATCATATAACAGGAATAATTGCAACCAGTTTGAAAGTGATGGTCATTTCTACGTTCCGGGCAACCTAGGCTTCACTCTAGGGCATTGCTCCACCAGATGGAATAGTTTGTGCCTTAGAAGTCAACGCCAGAAGCATAAAATACAATAAAGATGCAACAGCTTTTCCATCGTACAAAACGAATAATTTCAACCAGTGTGAATGTTATGGTCATTTCTACGTTCCGGGCAACCTAGGCTTCACCCTAGGGCGTTGTTCCACCAGATCGAATGGTTAGGGCCTAAGAAGTCAACGCCCGAAGCATTAAATACAAAATAAATAGAACAGTTTTTCCAATGTATAAAACGAATAATTGCTACCACTGTAAAAGTTATGGTCATTTCTACGCTCCGAGCAACCTAGGCTTCACTCTAGGACGTTGCTCCACCAGATCGAATAGTTAGGTCCTTAGAAGTCAACGCCAGAAGCATAAAATACGATATAAATACAACAGCTTTTCTATCGTATAAAAGGAATAATTGCAAACAGTGTGAAAGTAATGGTCATTTCTACGTACCGGGCAACCTAGGCTTCACTCTAGGGCGTTGCTCCACCAGATCGAATAGTTAGGGTCTTAGAAGTCAACGCCAGAAGCATAAAATATAAAATAGATAGAACAGTTTTTCCATCGTATAAAACGAATAATTGCTACCAGTGTGAAAGTTATGGTCATTTCTACTTTCCGGGCAACCTAGGCTTCACCCCAAGGCGTTGTTCCACCAGACCGAATAGTCAGGGCCTAGGAAGTGAACGCCAGAAGCATAAAATACAATATAAATACAACAGTTTTTCCATCGTATCAAACGAATAATTGCAACCAGTATGAAAGTTAACGTCATTTCTACTTTCCGGGCAACCTAGGCTTGGCCCTAGGGCGTTGCTCCAACAGATTGAATAGCTTGGACCTTAGAAGTCAATGCCCGAAGCATAAAATGCAATATAAATACAACAGTTTTTCCATCATATAACAGGAATAATTGCAACCAGTTTGAAAGTGATGGTCATTTCTACGTTCCGGGCAACCTAGGCTTCACTCTAGGGCGTTGTTCCACCAGATCGAATTGTTAGGGCCTAAGAAGTCAACGCCAGAAGCATAAGATACAATATAAATATAACAGTTTTTCCATCGTATAGAACGAATAATAGCAACCAGTGTGAAAGTCATGGTCATTTCTACGTTCCGGACAACCTAGGCTTCACCCTAGGGCGTTGTTCCACCAGATGGAATGGTTAGGGCCTAAGAAGTCAACGCCCGAAGCATTAAATACAAAATAAATAGAACAGTTTTTCCAATGTATAAAACGAATAATTGCTACCAGTGTAAAAGTTATGGTAATTTCTACGCTCCGAGCAACCTAGGCTTCACTCTAGGACGTTGCTCCACCAGATCGAATAGTTAGGTCCTTAGAAGTCAACGCCAGAAGAACAAAATACGATATAAATACAACAGCTTTTCCATCGTATAAAAGGAATAATTGCAAACAGTGTGAAAGTAATGGTCATTTCTACGTTCCGGGCAACCTAGGCTTCACTCTACGGCGTTGTTCCACCAGATCGAATAGTTAGGGCCTTAGAAGTCAACGCCAGAAGCATAAAGTACGATATAAATACAACAGCTTTTCCATCGTATAAAACGAATAATAGCAACCAGTGTGAAAGTTATGGTCATTTCTACGTTCCGGGCAACCTAGGCTTCACTCCAGGGCATTGCTCCACCAGATCGAATTGTTAGGGCCTAAGAAGTCAACGCCAGAAGCATAAGATACAATATAAATATAACAGTTTTTCCATCGTATAGAACGAATAATAGCAACCGGTGTGAAAGTTATGGTCATTTCTACGTTCCAGGCAACCTAGGCGTCACTCTAGGGCGTTGCTCCACCACATCGAATAGCTACGGCCTTAGACATCAACGACAGAAGCATAAAATACAATAAAGGTGCAACAGCTTTTCCATCGTATAAAACGAATAATTGCAACCAGTGTGAAAGTTATTGTCTTTTCCACTTTCCGGGCAACCTAGGCTACACCCTAGGGCGTTGCTCCAACAGATTGTATAGTTAGGACCTTAGAAGTCAATGCCCGAATCATAAAATGCAATAAAAATACAACAGTTTTTCCATCATATAACAGGAATAATTGCAACCAGTTTGAAAGTGATGGTCATTTCTACGTTCCGCGCAACCTAGGCTTCACTCTAGGGCATTGCTCCACCAGATGGAATAGTTTGTGCCTTAGAAGTCAACGCCAGATGCATAAAATACAATAAAGATGCAACAGTTTTTCCATCGTATCAAACGAATAATTGCAACCAGTATGAAAGTTAACGTCATTTCTACTTTCCGGGCAACCTAGGCTTGGCCCTAGGGCGCTGCTCCAACAGATTGAATAGCTAGGGCCTTAGAAGTCAACGCCCGAAGCATTAAATACAAAATAAATAGAACAGTTTTTCCATTGTATAAAACGAATAATTGCTATCAGTGTAAAAGTTATGGTCATTTGTACGTTCCGGGCAACCTAGGCTTCAACATAGGGGGTTGCTCCACCAGATGGAATAGTTGGGGCCTAAGAAGTCAACGCCAGAAGCATAAAATACGATATAAATACAACAGCTTTTCCATCGTATAATACGAATAATGCAACCAGTGTGAAAGTAATGGTCATTTCTACGTTCCGGGCAACCTAGGCTTCACTCTAGTGCATTGCTACACGAGATCGAACAGTTAGGGCCTTAGAAGTCATCGCCCGAAGCATAAAATACAATAAAAATACAACAATTTTTCCATCGTATAACTGGAATAATTGCAACCAGTGTGAAAGTGATGGTCATTTCTACGATCCGGGTAACCCAGGTTGCACTCTAGGGCATTACTCCACCACATCGAATAGCTACGGCCGTAGAAGTCAACGCCTGAAGCATAAAATGCAATAAAAATACAACAGTTTTTTCATCGTATAACAGTAATAATTGCAGCAAGCGTGAAGGTACTGGTCATTTCTACGTTCGGGGCAACCTAGGCATCACTCTTGGGCGTTGCTCCACCAGATCGAACAGTTAGTGCCTTAGAAGTCAACGCCAGAAGCATAAAATACAATATAAATACAACAGTTTTTCCTTCGTATAAAACGAATAATTGCAACCAGTATGAAAGTCATGGTCATTTCTACGTTCCAGGAAACCAAGGCTTCACTCTAGGGCGTTGCTCCAACAGATCGGATAGTTAGGGCCTGAGAAGTCAACGCCAGAAGCATAAAATACGATATAAATACAACAGCTTTTCCATCGTATAAAACGAATAATGGTAACCAGTGTGAAAGTTATGGTCATTTCTACGTTCCGGGCAACCAAGGCTTCACTCTAGGACGATGCTCCACCAGATCGAATAGTTAGGGCCTAAGAAGTCAACGCCAGAAGCATAAAATACAATAAAGATGCAACAGTTGTTCCATCGTTTAACAGGAATAATTGCAAACAGTGTGAAAGTACAGGTCATTTCTACGTTCCGGGTAATCCAGGTTTCACTCTAGGGCGTTGCTCCAACAGATCGAATAGCTAGGGACTTAGAATTCAACGCGAGAAGCATAAAATACAAAATAAATACAACAGTTTTTCCATGTATAAAACGAATAATTGCTACCAGTGTGAAAGTTATGGTCATTTCTACGTTCCGGGTAACCTAGGCTTCACTCCAGGGCGTTGTTCCACCAGATGGAATAGTTAGGGCCTAAGATGTCAACGCCAGAAACATAAAATACGATATAAATACAACAGCTTTTCCATCGTATAAAACGAATAATGGTAACCAGTGTGAAAGTTATGGTCATTTCTACGTTCCGGGCAACCTAGGCTTCACTCTGGGGCGTTGCTCCACCAGATCGAATAGATAGGGCCTTAGAAGTCAACGCCCGAAGCATAAACTACAAAATAAATAGAACAGTTTTTCCATTATATAAAACGAATAATTGCTAACAGTGTGAAAGTTATGGTCATTTCTACGTGCCCGGCAACCTAGGCTTCACTCTAGGGCGTTGCTACACCAGATCGAATAGTTAGGGCCTTAGAAGTCAACGCCAGAGGCATAAAATACAATAAAGATGCAATAGTTTTTCCATCGTATAACAGGAATAATTGCAACCAGTTTGAAGGTAATGGTATGTTCTACGTTCCGGGCAACCTAGGCTTCACTCTAGGCCGGTGCTCCACCAGGTTAAATAGTTAGGGCCTAAGAAGTCAACGCCAGAAGCATAAAATACAATATAAATACAACAGCATTTCCATCGTATATAATGTATATTTGCATACAGTGTGAAAGTAATGGTCATTTCTACGGTCCTGGCAGCCCAGGCTTCACTCCAGGGCGTTGTTCCACCAGATGGAATAGATAGGGCCTAAGAAGTCAACGCCAGAAGCATGAAATACGATATAAATGCAACAGCTTTTCCATCGTGTAAAACGAATAATGGTAACCAGTGTGAAAGTGATGGTCATTTCTTCGTTCCGGGCAACCTAGGATTCACTCTGGGGCGTTGTTCCACCAGATCGAATAGTTAGGGCCTAAGAAGTCAACGCCAGAAGCATAAAATACAATATAAATATAACCTTTTTTCCATCGTATAAAACGAATAATAGCAACCAGTGTGAAAGCTATGGTCATTTCTACGTTCCGGGTAACCTAGGCTTCACTCCAGGGCGTTGTTCCACCAGATGGAATAGTTAGGGCCTAAGATGTCAACGCCAGAAACATAAAATACGATATAAATACAACAGCTTTTCCATCGTATAAAACGAATAATGGTAACCAGTGTGAAAGTTATGGTCATTTCTACGTTCCGGGCAACCAAGGCTTCACTCTAGGACGATGCTCCACCAGATCGAATAGTTAGGGCCTAAGAAGTCAACGCCAGAAGCTTAAAATACAATAAAGATGCAACAGTTGTTCCATCGTTTAACAGGAATAATTGCAAACAGTGTGAAAGTACAGGTCATTTCTACGTTCCGGGTAATCCAGGTTTCACTCTAGGGCGTTGCTCCAACAGATCGAATAGCTAGGGACTTAGAATTCAATGCCAGAAACATAAAATGCAATATATATATATAACAGCTTTTCCATGTATAAAACGAATAATTGTTACCAGTGTGAAAGAGTTGGTCATTTCTACGTTCCGGGCAACCTAGGCTTCACCCTAGGGCGTTGTTCCACCTGATGGAATAGTTAGGGCCTAAGAAGTCAACGCCAGGAGCATAAAATACAATAAAGATGCAACAGTTTTTCCATCGTATAACAGGAATAATTGCAACCAGTTTGAAGGTAATGGTATGTTCTACGTTCCGGGCAACCTAGGCTTCACTCTAGGGCGGTGCTCCACCAGGTTAAATAGTTAGGGCCTAAGAAGTCAACGCCAGAAGCATAAAATACAATATAAATACAACAGCATTTCCATCGTATATAATGTATATTTGCATACAGTGTGAAAGTAATGGTCATTTCTACGGTCCTGGCAGCCTAGGCTTCACTCTAGGGCGTTGTTCCACCAGATCGAATAGTTAGGGCCTAAGAAGTCAACGCCAGAAGAATCAAATGCAATATAAGTACAACAGTTTACCATCGTATAAAACGAATAATTGCAAACATTGTGAAAGTAATGGTCATTTCTACGTGCCGGGCAAGCTAGGCGTCACTCTAGGGCGTTGCTCCACCACAGCTAAAAGCTACGGCCTTAGAAGTCAACGCCAGAATCATAAAATACAAAATAAATACAACAGTTTTTCCATGTATAAAACGAATAATTGCTACCAGTGTGAAAGTTATGGTCATTTCTACGTTCCGGGCAACCTAAGCTTCACTCCAGGGCGTTGTTCCACCAAATGGAATAGATAGGGCCTAAGAAGTCAACGCCAGAAGCATAAAATACAATATAAATTTAACAGTTTTTCCATCGTATAAAACGAATAATAGCAACCAGTGTGAAAGCTATGGTTATTTCTACGTTCCGGGCAACCTAGGCGTCACTATAGGGCGTTGCTCCACCACATCGAGTAGCTACGGCCTTAGAAGTTAACGCCCGAAGCATAAAATACATTAAATATACAAGAGCTTTTCCATCGTATAACAGGAGTAATTGCAACCAGTGTGAAAGTGATGGTCATTTCTACGTTCCGGGCAACCTAGGCTTCACTCTAGGGCGTTGTTCCACCATATCGAAAAGTTAGGGCCTAAGAAATCAACGCCAGAAGCATAAAATACAATATAAATATAACAGTTTTTCCATCGTATAAAACGAATAATAGCAAACAGTGTGAAAGTTCTGGTCATTTCTACGTTCCGGGCAACATAGGCTTCACTCTAGGGCGTTGCTCCACCAGATCGAATAGTTAGGGACTTAGAATTCAACGCCATAAGAATAAAATACAATATGAGTACAACAGTTTTTCCATCGTATAAAATGAATAATTGGAAACATTGTGAAAGTAATGGTCATTTCTACGTTCCAGGCAACCTAGGCGTCACTCTAGGGCGTTACTCCACCACATCTAATAGCTACGGCCTTAGAAGTCAACGCCAGAAGCATTTAATAAAGTATAAATACAACAGTTTTTCCATCGTATAAAACGAATAATAGCAACCAGTGTGAAAGTTATGTTCATTTCTACGTTCCGGGCAACCTAGGCTTCACCCCAGGGCGTTGTGCCACCAGATCGAATAGTTAGGGCCTAAGAACTGAACGCCAGCAGCATAAAATACAATATAATTACAACAGTTTTTCCATCACATAAAACGAATAATTGCCACCAGCATGAAAGTTATGGTCATTTCTACGTTCCGGGCAACCTAGGCTTCACTCTATGGCGTTCTTCCACCACATCGAGTAGCTACGGCTTCGGGAAGTCAGCACCTGAAGCATAAAATACAATAAAAATACAACAGTCTTTCCATCCTATAACAGGAATAATTGCAACCCGTGTGAAAGTGATGGTCATTTGTACGTTCCAGGCAACCTAGGCTTCACTCTAGGGCGTTGTTCCACCAGATCGAATTGTTAGGGCCTAAGAAGTCAACGCCAGAAGCATAAGATACAATATAAATATAACAGTTTTTCCATCTTATAGAACGAATAATAGCAACCAGTTTGAAAGTTATGGTCATTTCTACGTTCCGGGCAACCTAGGCTTCACTCTAGGGCGTTGTTCCACCAGATCGAACAGCTAGGGCCTAAGAAGGCAAAGCCAGAAGCATAAAATACAATATAAATATAACAGTTTCTCCATCGTATAAAACGAATAATAGCGACCAGTGTGAAAGTTATGGTCATTTCTACGTTCACGGGAACCTAGGCTTCACCCCAAGGCGTTGTTCCACCAGATCGAATAGTTAGGGTCTAAGAAGTAAACGCCAGAAGCATAAAATGCAATATAAATACAATAGTTTTTCCATCATATAAAACGAATAATTTCAACCAGAATGAAAGCTATGGTCATTTCTACTTTACGGGCAACCTAGGCTACACCCTAGGGCGTTGCTCCTACAGATTGAATAGTTAGGGCCTTAGAAGTCATTGCCCGAAGCATAAAATGCAATAAAAATAAAACAGTTTTTCCATCATATAAAAGGAATATTTGCAACCAGTGTGAAAGTTATGGTTATTTCTCCGTTCCAGGCAACCTAGGCTTCACTCTAGGACGATGCTCCACGAGATCGAGTAGTTAGGGCCTAAGAAGTCAACGCCAGAAGCATAAAATACAATAAAGATGCAACAGTTGTTCCATCGTATAACAGGAATAACTGCAAACAGTCTGAAAGTACAGGTCATTTCTACGTTCCGGGTAATCCAGGTTTCACTCTAGGGCGTTGCTCCACCAGATCGAATAGCTAGGTCCTAAGAAGTCAACGCCAGAAGCATAAAATACAATAAAGATGCAACAGTTTTTCCATCGTATAACAGGAATAATTGCAACCAGTGTGAAGGTAATGGTATGTTCTACGTTCCGGGCAACCTAGGCTTCACTCTAGGGCGGTGCTCCACCAGGTTAAATAGTTAGGGCCTAAGAACTCAATGCCAGAAGCATAAAATACAATATAAATACAACAGCCTTTCCATCGTATATAATGTATATTTGCAAACAGTGTGAAAGGAATGGTTATTTCTACGTTCCGGGCAACCTAGGCTTCACCCCAGGGCGTTGTGCCACCAGATCGAATAGTTAGGGCCTAAGAACTGAACGCCAGCAGCATAAAATACAATATAATTACAACAGTTTTTCCATCACATAAAACGAATAGTTGCCACCAGCATGAAAGTTATGGTCATTTCTACGTTCCGGGCAACCTAGGCTTCACTCTATGGCGTTCTTCCACCACATCGAGTAGCTACGGCTTCGGGAAGTCAGCACCTGAAGCATAAAATACAATAAAAATACAACAGTCTTTCCATCCTATAACAGGAATAATTGCAACCCGTGTGAAAGTGATGGTCATTTGTACGTTCCAGGCAACCTAGGCTTCACTCTAGGGCGTTGTTCCACCAGATCGAATTGTTAGGGCCTAAGAAGTCAACGCCAGAAGCATAAGATACAATATAAATATAACAGTTTTTCCATCTTATAGAACGAATAACAGCAACCAGTTTGAAAGTTATGGTCATTTCTACGTTCCGGGCAACCTAGGCTTCACTCTAGGGCGTTGTTCCACCAGATCGAACAGCTAGGGCCTAAGAAGGCAAAGCCAGAAGCATAAAATACAATATAAATATAACAGTTTCTCCATCGTATAAAACGAATAATAGCGACCAGTGTGAAAGTTATGGTCATTTCTACGTTCACGGGAACCTAGGCTTCACCCCAAGGCGTTGTTCCACCAGATCGAATAGTTAGGGCCTAAGAAGTAAACGCCAGAAGCATAAAATACAATATAAATACAATAGTTTTTCCATCATATAAAACGAATAATTGCAACCAGAATGAAAGCTATGGTCATTTCTACTTTACGGGCAACCTAGGCTACACCCTAGGGCGTTGCTCCTACAGATTGAATAGTTAGGGCCTTAGAAGTCATTGCCCGAAGCATAAAATGCAATAAAAATAAAACAGTTTTTCCATCATATAACAGGAATATTTGCAACCAGTTTGAAAGTGATGGTAATTTCTACGTTCCGGGCATCTTAGGCTTCACTCTAGGGCGTTGCTCCACCAGATCGAATAGTTAGTGCCTTAGAAGTCAACGCCAGAAGCATAAGATGCAAAATAAATGGAACAGTTTTTCCATCGTGTAAAACGAATAATTGCTACCGGTGTGAAAGTTATGGTCATTTCTACGTTCCGGTCAACCTAGGCTCCACCATAGGGCGCTGTTCCACCAGATCGAATAGTCACGGCCTAAGAAGTGAACGCCAGAAGCATAAAATACAATATAAATACAACAGTTTTTCCATCGTATAAAACGAATAATTGCAACCAGTATGAAAGTTAACGTCATTTCTACTTTCCGTGCAACCTAGGCTTGGCCCTAGGGCGTTGCTCCAACAGATTGAATAGTTAGGGCCTTAGAAGTCAACGCCCGAAGCATAAAATACAAAATAAATAGAACAGTTTTTCCATTGTATAAAACGAATAATTGCTACCAGTGTAAAAGGTATGGTCAGTTCTAAGTTCCGGGAAACCTAGGTTTCACTCTAGGGCGTTGCTCCACCAGATCGCATAGCTGGGGACTTAGAATTCAACGCCATAAGAATAAAATACAATACAAGTACAACAGTTTTTCCATCGTATAAAATGAATAATTAGAAACATTGTGAAAGTAATTGTCATTTCTACGTTCCAGGCAACCTAGGCGTCACTCTAGGGCGTTGCTCCACCACATCGAATAGCTACGGCCTTAGAAGTCAACGCCCGAAGCATAAAATACAAAATAAATAGAACAGTTTTTCCATGGTATAGAACGAATAATTGCTACCAGTGTGAAAGTTATGGACATTTCTACATTCCGAGCAACCTAGGCTTCACTCTAGTGCGTTGCTCCACCAGATCGAATAGTTAGGGACTTAGAATTCAACGCCAGAAGCATAAAATACAATATAAATACAACAGTTTTTCCATCCTATAAAACTAATAATTGCAACCACTATGAAAGTTATGGTCATTTCTACGTTCCGGGCAACCTAGGCTTCACTCTGGGGCGTTGCTCCACCAGATCGAATAGATAGGGCCTTAGAAGTCAACGCCCGAAGCATAAACTACAAAATAAATAGAACAGTTTTTCCATTGTATAAAACGAATAATTGCTAACAGTGTGAAAGTTATTGTCATTTCTACGTGCCCGGCAACCTAGGCTTCACTCTAGGGCGTTGCTACACCAGATCGAATAGTTAGGGCCTTAGAAGTCAACGCCAGAGGCATAAAATACAATAAAGATGCAACAGTTTTTCCATCGTATAAAACGAGTAATTGAAACCAGTTTAAAAGTAATGGTCATTTCTCCGTTCCGGGCAACCTAGGCTTCACCCTAGGGCGCTGCTCCACCAGATCGAATAGTTAGTGCCCTTGAAGTCAGCGCCAGAAGCATAAAATACAATATAAATACAACAGTTTTTCCATCGTATAAAACGAATAATTGCAACAAGTATGATAGTTATGGTCATTTCTACTTTCCGGGCAACCTAGGCTTCACCCTAGGGCGTTGTTCCAACAGATTGAATAGTTAGGGCCTTAGAAGACAGCGCCCGAAGCATAAAATACAAAATAAATAGAACAGCTGTTCCATGTATAAAACGAATAATTGTTTCCAGTGTGAAAGTTATGATCATTTCTACGTTCCGGGCAACCTAGGCTTCACCGTAGGGCGTTGTTGCACCAGATGGAATAGTTGGGGCCTAAGAAGTCAACGCCAGAAGCATAAAATACGATATAAATACAACAGCTTTTCCATCGTATAAAACGAATAATGGCAACCAGTGTGAAAGTGATGGTCATTTCTACGTACCGGGCAACATAGGCTTCCCTCTTGGACGTTGCCTCACCTGATCGAATAGCTAGGACCATAGAAGTCAAGGCCAGAAGCAGAAAAAACAATAAAAATGCAACGGTTTTTCCATCGTATGGCATTAATAGTTGCAACCAGTGAGAAATTAATGATCATTTCGACGTATCGAGCATCCTAGACTTAACTCTGAGGCATTGCTCCACCAGGTCGAAGTGTTAGGGCCTTGGAATTCAACGCCAGATGCATAAACTACAAAATAAATACAACAGTCTTTCAATCGTATATAACGAATAATTGCAACCTGTGTGAAGGTTATGGTCATATCTACGTTCCGGACAACCTAGGCTTCACTGTAGGGTGTTGCTCCACCAGATCGAATAGGTAGGGCCATAGAAGTCAACGCCCGAAGCAAAAAATACGATAAATATAAAAGAGTTTTTCCATTGTACAACAGGAATAATTGCGACCAGTGCGAAAGTAATGACCATTTCGACGTTTCGGACATCCTAGGCTTAACTCTGAGGCGTTGCCCCACCAGATCGAATAGCTAGGACCTCAGAATTCAAATACAGAAGCAGAAAATACTATAAAAATGCAACACTTCTTCAATCGTATAGCATGAATAATTGCAACCAGTGTGAAAGTAACGATCATTTCGACGTTTCGGGCATCCTAGACTTGACTCTGAGGCATTGCTCCACAAGATCGAATAGTTAGGGCCTAAGAAGTCAACGCCAGAAGCATAAAATACAATATAAATACAATAGCTTTTCCATCGTGTAAAACGAATAATAGCACCCAGTGTGAAAGTTATGGTCATTTCTACGTTCCGGACAACCTAGGCTGAACTGTAGGGTGTTGCTCCACCAGATCGAATAGGTAGGGCCATAGAAGTCAACGCCCGAAGCAAAAAATACGATAAATATAAAAGAGTTTTTCCATCGTACAACAGGAATAATTGCAACCAGTGTGAAAGTGACGGTCATTTCTACGTTCCGGGCAACCTAGGCTTCACTCTAGGGCGTTGTACCACCAGATCGAATAGTTAGGGCCTTAGAAGTCAACGCCAGAAGCATAAAATACAAAATAAACAGAACAGTTCTTACATGTATAAAACGAATAATTGCTACCAGTGTGAAAGTTATGGTCATTTCTACGTTCCGGGCAACCTAGGCTTCACCCTAGGGCGTTGTTCCGCCAGATGGAATAGTTAGGGCCTAAGAAGTCAACGCCAGAAGCATAAAATACGATATAAATACAACAGCTTTTCCATCGTATAAAACGAATAATGGTAACCAGTGTGAAAGTTATGGTCATTTCTACGTTCCGGGCAAACTAGGCTTCACTCTAGGACGTTGCTCCACCAGATCGAATAGGTAGGGCCTTAGAAGTCATCGCCTGAAGCATACAATACAATAAAAATACAACAGTTTTACCATCGTATAACAGGAATAATTGCAACCAGTGCGAAAGTAATGACCATTTCGACGTTTCGGGCATTCTAGGCTTAACTCTCAGGCGTTGCCCCACCAGATCGAATAGCTAGGACCTCAGAATTCAAAGACAGAAGCAGAAAATACAATAAAAATGCAACAGTTCTTGAATCGTATAGCATGAATAATTGCAACCAGTGTGAAAGTAACGATCATTTCGACGTTTCGGGCATCCTAGACTTAACTCTGAGGCATTGCTCCACCAGGTCGAAGTGTTAGGGCCTTGGAATTCAACGCCAGATGCATGAACTACAAAATAAATACAACAGTCGTTCAATCGTATAAAACGAGTAATTGCAACCTGTGTGAAGGTTATGGTCATATCTACGTTCCGGACAAACTAGGCTTCACTGTAGGGTGTTGCTCCACCAGATCGAATAGCTAGTGCCTTAGAAGTCAACGCCAGAAGTATACAATACAATAAAAATACAACAGTTTTACCATCGTATAACAGGAATAATTGCAACCAGTGCGAAAGTAATGACCATTTCGACGTTTCGGGCATCCTAGGCTTAACTCTGAGGCGTTGCCCCACCAGATCGAATAGCTAGGACCTCAGAATTCAAAGACAGAAGCAGAAAATACAATAAAAATGCAACAGTTCTTGAATCGTATAGCATGAATAATTGCAACCAGTGTGAAAGTAACGATCATTTCGACGTTTCGGGCATCCTAGACTTAACTCTGAGGCATTGCTCCACCAGGTCGAAGTGTTAGGGCCTTGGAATTCAACGCCAGAAGCATGAACTACGAAATAAATACAACAGTCGTTCAATCGTATAAAACGAGTAATTGCAACCTGCGTGAAGGTTATGGTCATATCTACGTTCCGGACAAACTAGGCTTCACTGTAGGGTGTTGCTCCACCAGATCGAATAGGTAGGGCCATAGAAGTCAACGCCCGAAGCATAAAATACGATAAACATACAACAGTTTTTCCATCGTATAAAACGAATAATTTCAACCAGTATGAAGGCTATGGTCATTTCTACTTTACGGGCAACCTAGGCTACACCCTAGGGCGTTGCTCCTACAGATTGAATAGTTAGGGCCTTAGAAGTGATTGCCCGAAGCATAAAATGCAATAAAAATACAACAGTTTTTCCATCATATAACAGGAATATTTGCAACCAGTATGAAAGTGATGGTAATTTCTACGTTCCGGGCAACATAGGCTTCACTCTAGGGCGTTGCTCCACCAGATCGAATAGTTAGTGCCTTAGAAGTCAACGCCAGAAGCATAAGATACAAAATAAATGGAACAATTTTTCCATCGTGTAAAACGAATAATTGCTACCGGTGTGAAAGTTATGGTCATTTCTACGTTCCGGTCAACCTAGGCTTCAACATAGGGCGTTGTTCCACCAGATCGAATAGTCAGGGCCTAAGAAGTGAACGCCAGAAGCATTAAATACAATATAAATACAACAGTTTTTCCATCGTATAAAACGAATAATTGCAACCAGTATGAAAGTTAACGTCATTTCTACTTTCCGGGCAACCTAGGCTTGGCCCTAGGGCGTTGCTCCAACAGATTGAATAGTTAGGGCCTTAGAAGTCAACGCCAGAAGCATAAAATACAATATAAATACAACAGTTTTTCCATCGTATAAAACGAATAAATGCAACCAGTATGAAAGTTATGGTCATTTCTACTTTCCGGGCAACCTAGGCTTCACCCTAGGGCGTTGCTTCAACAGATTGAATAGTTAGGGCCTTAGAAGTCAACGCCCGAAGCATAAAATACAAAATAAATAGAACAGTTTTTCCATCGTATAAAACGAATAATTGCTACCGGTGTGAATGTTATGGTCATTTCTACGTTCCGGGCAACCTAGGCTTCACCATAGGGCGTTCTTCCACCAGATGGAATAGTTAGGGCATAAGAAGTCAACGCCAGAAGCATAAAATACAATATAAATACAACAGCTTTTCAATCGTATAAAACGAGTAATTGCAACCAGTATGAAAATTAACATCATTTCTACGTTCCGGGCAACCTAGGCTTCACCCTAGGGCGTTGCTCCAACAGATTGAATAGTTAGGGCCTTAGAAGTCAACGCCGGAAGCATAAAATGCAATAAAAATACAACAGTTTTTCCATCGTATAAAAGGATTAATTGCTAACAGTATTGAAGTGATGGTCATTTCTACGTTCCGGGCTACCTAGGCCTCACTCTAGGTCGTTGTTCCACCAGATCGAATTGTTAGGGCCTAAGAAGTCAACGCCATAAGCATAAGATACAATATAAATATAACTGTTTTTCCATCGTATAGAACGAATAATAGCAACCAGAGTGAAAGTTATGGTCAATTCTACGTTCCGGGCAACCTAGGCTTCACTCTAGGGCGTTGCTCCACCAGATCAAACAGCTAGGGCTTTAGAAGTCAACGCCCGAAGCATAAAATACAAAATAAATAGAACAGTTTTTCCATTGTATAAAACGAACAATTGCTACCAGTGTAAAAGGTATGGTCAGTTCTACGTTCCGGGCAACCTAGGCCTCACTCTAGGTCGTTGTTCCGCCAGATCGAATTGTTAGGGCCTAAGAAGTAAACGCCAGAAGCATAAGATACAATATAAATATAACAGTTTTTCCATCGTATAGAACGAATAATAGCAACCAGTGTGAAAGTTAACGTCATTTCTACTTTCCGGGCAAGCTAAGCTTCACCCTAGGGCGTTGCTCCACCAGATCGAATATCTAGGACCATAGAAGTCGAAGCCAGAAGCATAAAATGCAATATTAATACAACAGTTTTTCTATCGCATAAAACGAATAATTGCTACCGGTGTGAAAGTTATGGTCATTTCTACGTTCCGGGCAACCTAGGCTTCACCCTAGGGCGTTGTTCCAACAGATTGAATAGTTAGGGCCTTAGAAGTCAACCCCCGAAGCACGAAATACAAAATAAATAGAACAGTTGTTCCATCGTATAAAACGAATAATTATTATCAGTGTGGAAGTTATGGTAATTTCTACGTTCCGGGCAACCTAGGCTTCACTCTGGGGCGTTGCTCCACCAGATCGAATAGATAGGGCCTTAGAAGTCAACGCCCGAAGCATAAACTACAAAATAAATAGAACAGTTTTTCCATTGTATAAAACGAATAATTGCTACCAGTGTGAAAGTTATGGTCATTTCTACGTGCCCGGCAACCTAGGCTTCACTCTAGGGCGTTGCTCCACCAGATCGAATAGTTAGTGCCCTAGAAGTCAGCGCCAGAAGCATAAAATACAATATAAATACAACAGTTTTTCCATCGTATAAAACGAATAATTGCAACAAGTATGATAGTTATGGTCATTTCTACTTTCCGGGCAACCTAGGCTTCACCCTAGGGCGTTGTTCCAACAGATTGAATAGTTAGGGCCTTAGAAGTCAACGCCCGAAGCATGAAATACAAAATAAATAGAACAGTTGTTCCATCGTATAAAACGAATAATTGCTATCAGTGTGAAACTTATGGTAATTTCTACGTTCCGGGCAACCTCGGTTTCACTCTAGGGCGTTGCTCCACCAGATCGCATAGCTAGGGACTTAGAATTCAACGCCATAAGAATAAAATACAATATGAGTACAACAGTTTTTCCATCGTATAAAATGAATAATTGGAAACATTGTGAAAGTAATGGTCATTTCTACGTTCCAGGCAACCTAGGCGTCACTCTAGGGCGTTACTCCACCACATCTAATAGCTACGGCCTTAGAAGTCAACGCCAGAAGCATTTAATAAAATATAAATACAACAGTTTTTCCATCGTATAAAAGGAATAATAGCAACCAGTGTGAAAGTTATGTTCATTTCTACGTTCCGGGCAACCTAGGCTTCACCCCAGGGCGTTGTGCCACCAGATCGAATAGTTAGGGCCTAAGAACTGAACGCCAGCAGCATAAAATACAATATAATTACAACAGTTTTTCCATCACATAAAACGAATAATTGCCACCCGCATGAAAGTTATGGTCATTTCTACGTTCCGGGCAACCTAGGCTTCACTCTATGGCGTTGTTCCACCACATCGAGTAGCTACGGCTTCGGGAAGTCAGCACCTGAAGCATAAAATACAATAAAAATACAACAGTCTTTCCATCCTGTAACAGGAATAATTGCAACCCGTGTGAAAGTGATGGTCATTTGTACGTTCCAGGCAACCTAGGCTTCACTCTAGGGCGTTGTTCCACCAGATCGAATTGTTAGGGCCGAAGAAGTCAACGCCAGAAGCATAAGATACTATATAAATATAACAGTTTTTCCACCTTATAGAACGAATAAAGGCAACCAGTTTGAAAGTTATGGTCATTTCTACGTTCCGGGCAACCTAGGCGTCACTCTAGGGCGTTGCTCCACCACATCGAATAGCTACGGCCTTAGAAGTCAACGCCCGAAGCATAAAATACATTAAATATACAAGAGCTTTTCCATCGTATAACAGGAATAATTGCAACCAGTGTGAAAGTGATGGTCATTTCTACGTTCCGGGCAACCGAGGCTTCACTCTAGGGTGTTGCTCCAACAGATCGAATAGCTAGGGCCTTAGAAGTCAACGCCCGAAGCATAACATACAAAATAAATAGAACAGCTTTTCCATGTATAAAACGAATAATTGCTTCCAGTGTGAAATTTATGGTCATTTCTACGTCCCGGGAAACCTAGGCTTCACCATAGGGCGCTGTTCCACCAGATGGAATAGTTGGGGCCTAAGAAGTCGACGCCAGAAGCATAAAATACGATATAAATACAACAGCTTTTCCACCGTATAAAACGAATAACGGCAACCAGTGTCAAAGTTATGGTCATTTCTACGTTCCGGGCAACCTAGGCTTCACTCTAGGCCGTTGCTCCACCAGATCGAATAGCAAGGGCCGTACAAGTCAACGCCCGAAGCATAAATTACAATATAAGTGCAACAGCTTTTCCATCGTATATAATGTATATTTGCAAACAGTGTGAAAGTAATGGTCATTTCTGCGTTCCGGGCAACCTAGACGTCACTGTAGGGCGTTGCTCCACCACAGCTAATAGCTACGGCCTTAGAAGTCAACGCCAGAAGCATAAAATACAATAAAAATGCAACAGTTTTTCCATCGTATAGCATGACTAATTGCAACCAGTGCGTAAGTAATGATCATATCGACGTTTCGGGCATCCTAGGCTTAACTCTGAGGCGTTCCTCCACCGGATGGAAGAGTTAGGGCCTTAGAAGTCAACGCCATAAGCATAAACTACAAAATAAATACAACAGTCTTTCCATCGTATAAAACGTATAATTGCTACCAGTGTGAAAGTTATGGTCATATCTACGTTCCGGGCAACCTATGCGACACTCTAGGGCGTTGCTCCACCACATCTAATAGCTACGGCCTTAAAAGTCGACTCCAGAAGCATAAAATACGATATAAATACAACAGCTTTTCCATCGTATAAAACGAATAATGGTAACCAGTGTGATAGTTATGGTCATTTCTACGTTCCAGTCAACCTAGGCTTCACTCTAGGTCATTGCTCCACCAGATCGAATAGTTAGGGCCTATGAAGTCAACGCCAGAAGCATAAAACACAATAAAGCTGCAACAGTTTTTCCATCGTATAACAGGAATAATTGCAACCAGTGTGAAGGTAATGGTACGTTCTGCGTTCCGGGCAGCCTAGGCTTCACTCTAGGGCGGTGCTCCACCAGATCAAATAGTTAGGGCCTAAGAAGTCAACGCCAGTAGCATAAATTACAATATAAGTACAACAGCTTTTCCATCGTATATAATGTATATTTGCAAACAGTGTGGAAGTAATGGACACTTCTACGTTCCGGGTAACCTAGTCGTCACTCTAGGGTGTTACTCCACCAGATCGAATAGTTAGGGCCTTAGAAGTCAACGCCACAAGCATAAAATACAATAAAATAGAACAGTTTTTCCATGTGAAAAACGAATAATTGCTACCAGTGTGAAAGTTATGGTCATTTCTACTTCCCGGGCAATCTAGGCTTCACTCTAGGGCGTTGCTCCACCAGGTCGAATAGTTAGGGCCTTAGAAGTCAACGCCCGAAGCATAAAATGCAAAATAAATAGAACAGTTGTTCCATTGTATAAAACGAGTAACTGCAACCAGTGTGAAAGTACTGGTCATTCCGACGTTCCGAGCAGCCTAGGCTTCACCCTAGTGCGTTGTTACACCAGATGGAATAGTTAGGGCCTAAGAAGTCAACGCCAGAAACATAAAATACAATAAAGGTGCAACAGTTTTTCCTTCGTGTAACAGGAATAATTGCAACCAGTGTGATTGTTATGGTCATTTCAACTCCCCGGGCAACCTAGGCTTCACTCTAGGGCGTTGCTCCACCAGATCGAATAGTTAGGGCCTTAGAAGTCAGCGCCCGAAGCATAAAATGCAAAATAAATAGAACAGTAGTTCCATTGTATAAAATGAATAACTGCAACCAGTGTGAAAGTACTGGTCATTTCTACGTTCCGGCAGCCTAGGCTTCACCCTAGGGTGTTGTTCCACCAGATGGAATAGTTAGGGCCTAAGAAGTCAACGCCAGAAGCATAAAATACGATATAAATACAACAGCTTTTCCATCGTATAAAACGAATAATTGCAAACAGCGTGAAAGTAATGGTCATTTCTACGTTCCGGGTAACCTAGTCGTCACTCTAGGGTGTTACTCCACCAGATCGAATAGTTAGGGCCTTAGAAGTCAACGCCACAAGCATAAAATACAATAAAATAGAACAGTTTTTCCATGTGAAAAACGAATAATTGCTACCAGTGTGAAAGTTATGGTCATTTCTACTTCCCGGGCAATCTAGGCTTCACTCTAGGGCGTTGCTCCACCAGGTCGAATAGTTAGGGCCTTAGAAGTCAAAGCCCGAAGCATAAAATGCAAAATAAATAGAACAGTTGTGCCATTGTATAAAACGAGTAACTGCAACCAGTGTGAAAGTACTGGTCATTCCGACGTTCCGAGCAGCCTAGGCTTCACCCTAGGGCGTTGTTACACCAGATGGAATAGTTAGGGCCTAAGAAGTCAACGCCAGAAACATAAAATACAATAAAGGTGCAACAGTTTTTCCTTCGTGTAACAGGAATAATTGCAACCAGTGTGATTGTTATGGTCATTTCAACTCCCCGGGCAACCTAGGCTTCACTCTAGGGCGTTGCTCCACCAGATCGAATAGTTAGGGCCTTAGAAGTCAGCGCCCGAAGCATAAAATGCAAAATAAATAGAACAGTAGTTCCATTGTATAAAACGAATAACTGCAACCAGTGTGAAAGTACTGGTCATTTCTACGTTCCGGCAGCCTAGGCTTCACCCTAGGGTGTTGTTCCACCAGATGGAATAGTTAGGGCCTAAGAAGTCAACGCCAGAAACATAAAATACAATAAAGGTGCAACAGTTTTTCCTTCGTGTAACAGGAATAATTGCAACCAGTGTGATTGTTATGGTCATTTCAACTCCCCGGGCAACCTAGGCTTCACTCTAGGGCGTTGCCCCACCAGATCGAATAGTTAGGGCCTTAGAAGTCAGCGCCCGAAGCATAAAATGCAAAATAAATAGAACAGTAGTTCCATTGTATAAAATGAATAACTGCAACCAGTGTGAAAGTACTGGTCATTTCTACGTTCCGGCAGCCTAGGCTTCACCCTAGGGTGTTGTTCCACCAGATGGAATAGTTAGGGCCTAAGAAGTCAACGCCAGAAGCATAAAATACGATATAAATACAACAGCTTTTCCATCGTATAAAACGAATAATTGCAAACAGCGTGAAAGTAATGGTCATTTCTACGTTCCGCGTAACCTAGTCGTCACTCTAGGGTGTTACTCCACCAGATCGAATAGTTAGGGCCTTAGAAGTCAACACCACAAGCATAAAATACAATAAAATAGAACAGTTTTTCCATGTGAACAACGAATAATTGCTACCAGTGTGAAAGTTATGGTCATTTCTACTTCCCGGGCAATCTAGGCTTCACTCTAGGGCGTTGCTCCACCAGGTCGAATAGTTAGGGCCTTAGAAGTCAAAGCCCGAAGCATAAAATGCAAAATAAATAGAACAGTTGTGCCATTGTATAAAACGAGTAACTGCAACCAGTGTGAAAGTACTGGTCATTCCGACGTTCCGAGCAGCCTAGGCTTCACCCTAGGGCGTTGTTACACCAGATGGAATAGTTAGGGCCTAAGAAGTCAACGCCAGAAACATAAAATACAATAAAGGTGCAACAGTTTTTCCTTCGTGTAACAGGAATAATTGCAACCAGTGTGATTGTTATGGTCATTTCAACTCCCCGGGCAACCTAGGCTTCACTCTAGGGCGTTGCTCCACCAGATCGAATAGTTAGGGCCTTAGAAGTCAGCGCCCGAAGCATAAAATGCAAAATAAATAGAACAGTAGTTCCATTGTATAAAACGAATAACTGCAACCAGTGTGAAAGTACTGGTCATTTCTACGTTCCGGCAGCCTAGGCTTCACC
Source organism: Calliopsis andreniformis (assembly GCF_051401765.1). Classification (NCBI taxonomy): domain Eukaryota; kingdom Metazoa; phylum Arthropoda; class Insecta; order Hymenoptera; family Andrenidae; genus Calliopsis; species Calliopsis andreniformis. The sequence goes on from NC_135072.1 coordinate 7,402,408, forward strand.
CTAGGGTGTTGTTCCACCAGATGGAATAGTTAGGGCTTATGAAGTCAACGCCAGAAGCATAAAATACAATAAAGGTGCAACAGTTTTTCCATCGTATAACAGGAATAATTGCAACCAGTGTGAAGGTAATGGTATGTTCTACGTTCCGGGCAGCCTAGGCTTCACTCTAGGGCGGTGCTCCACCAGATCAAATAGTTAGGGCCTAAGAAGTCAACGCCCGAAGCATAAAATACAAACAAATAGAACAGTTGTTCCATGTGTAAAACGAATAATTGCTACCAGTGTGAAAGTTATGGTCATTTCTACGTTCCGGGCAACCTATGCGACACTCTAGTGCGTTGCTCCACCACATCTAATAGCTACGGCCTTAAAAGTCGACGCCAGAAGCATAAAATACGATATAAATTCAACAGCTTTTCCATCGTATAAAACGAATAATGGTAACCAGTGTGATAGTTATGGTCATTTCTACGTTCCAGTCAACCTAGGCTTCACTCTAGGTCGTTGCTCCACCAGATCGAATAGTTAGGGCCTATGAAGTCAACGCCAGAAGCATAAAATACAATAAAGGTGCAACAGTTTTTCCATCGTATAACAGGAATAATTGCAACCAGTGTGAAGGTAATGGTACGTTCTGCGTTCCGGGCAGCCTAGGCTTCACACTAGGGCGGTGCTCCACCAGATCAAATAGTTAGGGCCTAAGAAGTCAACGCCAGTAGCATAAATTACAATATAAGTACAACAGCTTTTCCATCGTATATAATGTATATTTCCAAACAGTGTGAAAGTAATGGTCATTTCTACGTTCCAGCCAACCTAGGCTTCACTCTAGGACGTTGCTCCACCAGATCGAATAGTTAGGGCCTATGAAGTCAACGCCAGAAGCATAAAATACAATAAAGGTGCAACAGTTTTTCCATCGTATAACAGGAATAATTGCAACCAGTGTGAAGGGAATGGTATGTTCTACGTTCCGGGCAGCCTAGGCTTCACTCTAGGGCGGTGCTCCACCAGATCAAATAGTTAGGGTCTAAGAAGTCAACGCCCGAAGCATAAAATACAAAAAAATAGAACAGTTGTTCCATTGTATAAAACGAATAACTGCAACCAGCGTGAAAGTACTGGTCATTTCTACGTTCCGGCAACCTAGGCTTCACCCTAGGGCGTTGTTCCACCAGATGGAATAGTTAGGGCCTAAGAAGTCAACGCCAGGAGCATAAAATACAATATAAATACAACAGCTTTTCCATCGTATAAAATGAATAATTGCAAACAGTGTGAAAGTAATGGTCATTTCTACGTTCCGGGTAACCGAGGCGTCACTCTAGGGCGTTGCTCCACCATATCTAGTAGCTACGGCCTTAGTAGTCAACGCCAGAAGCACAAAATACAATAAAAATGCAGCAGTTTTTCCATTGTATAGCATGACTAATTGCAACCAGTGCGAAAGTAATGATCATATCGACATTTCGGGCATCCTAGACATAACCCTGAGGCGTTGCTCCACCAGATCGACGAGTTAGGGCCTTAGAAGTCAATGCCAGAAGCATAAACTACAAAATAAATACAACAGTCTTTCCATCGTATGAAACGAATAATTGCAAGCTGTGTGATGGTTATGAACATATCTACGTTCCGGGCAACCTAGGCTTCACTGTAGGGCGTTGCTCCACCAAATCGAATAGTTGGGGCCTTAGAAGTCAGCGCCCGAAGCATAAAATACAATATAAGTACAACAGTTTTTCCATCGTATAAAATGAATGATTGCGAACATTGTGAAAGTAATGGTCATTTCTACGTTCCGGGCAACCTACGCGTCACTCTAGGGCGTTGCTGCTCCACATCTTATAGCTACGGCCTTAGAAGTTAACGCCTGAAGCATAAAATACAATATAAATACAACAGCTTTGCCATCGTATAAAATGAATAATTGCAAACAGTGTGAAGGTAATGGTCGTTTCTACGTTCCGAGCAACCTAGGCTTCACTCCACGGCGTTGCTCCACCAGATCGAATAGTTAGGGCCTTAGAAGTCAACGCCAGAAGCATAAAATACAATAAAGATGCAACAGTTTTTCCGTCATACAACAGGAATAACTGCAAACAGTGTGAAAGTACTGGTCATTTCTACGTTCCGGGTAACCTAGGTATCACTCTAGGGCGCTGCTCCACCAGATCGAACAGCTAGGGCCTTAGAAGTCAACGCCCGATGCATAAAATACAAAAAAATAGAACAGTTTTTCCATGTGTAAAACGAATAATTACTACCAGTGTGAAAGTTATGGTCATTTCTACGTTCCAGGCAACCTATGCGACACTCTAGGGCGTTGCTCCACCACATCTAATAGCTACGGCCTTAAAAGTCGACGCCAGACGCATAAAATACGATATAAATACAACAGCTTTTCCATCGTATAAAACGAGTAACTGCAACCAGTGTGAAAGTACTGGTCATTCCGACGTTCCGAGCAGCCTAGGCTTCACGCTAGGGCGTTGTTACACCAGATGGAATAGTTAGGGCCTAAGAAGTCAACGCCAGAAACATAAAATACAATAAAGGTGCAACAGTTTTTCCGTCGTGTAACAGGAATAATTGCAACCAGTGTGATTGTTATGGTCATTTCTACTCCCCGGGCAACCTAGGCTTCACTCTAGTTCGTTGCTCCACCAGATCGAGTAGCTAGGGACTTAGAATTCAACGCCAGAAGGATAAAATACAGTATAAGTACAACAGTTTTTCCATCGTATAAACTGAATAATTAGAAACATTGTGAAAGTAGTGGTCATTTCTACGTTCCAGGCAACCTAGGCGTCACTCTAGGGCGTTGCTCCACCACATCGAATAGCTACGGCCTTAGAAGTCAACGCCCGAAGCATAAAATACATTAAATATACAAGAGCTTTTCCATCGTATAACAGGAATAATTGCAACCAGTGTGAAAGTGATGGTCATTTCTACGTTCCGGGCAACATAGGCTTCACTCTAGGGCGTTGCTCCACCAGATCGAATAGTTAGGGCCTAAGAAGTCAACGCCAGAAGCATAAAATACGATATAAATACAACAGCTTTTCCATCATAGAAAACGAATAATGGTAACCAGTGTGAAAGTTATGGTCATTTCTACGTTCCGGGCAACCGAGGCTTCACTCTAGGGTGTTGCTCCAACAGATCGAATAGCTAGGGCCTTAGAAGTCAACGCCCGAAGCATAACATACAAAATAAATAGAACAGCTTTTCCATGTATAAAACGAATAATTGCTTCCAGTGTGAAATTTATGGTCATTTCTACGTCCCGGGAAACCTAGGCTTCACCATAGGGCGCTGTTCCACCAGATGGAATAGTTGGGGCCTAAGAAGTCGACGCCAGAAGCATAAAATACGATATAAATACAACAGCTTTTCCACCGTATAAAACGAATAACGGCAACCAGTGTCAAAGTTATGGTCATTTCTACGTTCCGGGCAACCTAGGCTTCACTCTAGGCCGTTGCTCCACCAGATCGAATAGCAAGGGCCGTACAAGTCAACGCCCGAAGCATAAATTACAATATAAGTGCAACAGCTTTTCCATCGTATATAATGTATATTTGCAAACAGTGTGAAAGTAATGGTCATTTCTGCGTTCCGGGCAACCTAGACGTCACTGTAGGGCGTTGCTCCACCACAGCTAATAGCTACGGCCTTAGAAGTCAACGCCAGAAGCATAAAATACAATAAAAATGCAACAGTTTTTCCATCGTATAGTATGACTAATTGCAACCAGTGCGTAAGTAATGATCTTATCGACGTTTCGGGCATCCTAGGCTTAACTCTGAGGCGTTGCTCCACCGGATGGAAGAGTTAGGGCCTTAGAAGTCAACGCCATAAGCATAAACTACAAAATAAATACAACAGTCTTTCCATCGTATAAAACGTATAATTGCTACCAGTGTGAAAGTTATGGTCATTTCTACGTTACGGGCAACCTAGGCTTCACCCTAGGGCGTTGTTCCACCAGATGGAATAGTTAGGGCCTTAGAAGTCAACGCCAGAAGCATAAAATACGATATAAATACAACAGTTTTTCCATTGTATAAAACGAATAACTGCAACCAGTGTGAAAGTACTGGTCATTTCTACGTTCCGTGTAACCTAGGTTTCACTCTAGGGCGTTGCTCCACCAGATCGAACAGCTAGGGCCTTAGAAGTCAACGCCCGATGCATAAAATACAAAAAAATAGAACAGTTTTTCCATGTGTAAAACGAATAATTGCTACCACTGTGAAAGTTATGGTCATTTCTACGTTCCGGGCAACCTATGCGACACTCTGGGGCGTTGCTCCACCACATCTAATAGCTACGGCCTTAAAAGTCGACTCCAGAAGCATAAAATACGATATAAATACAACAGCTTTTCCATCGTATAAAACGAATAATGGTAACCAGTGTGATAGTTATGGTCATTTCTACGTTCCAGTCAACCTAGGCTTCACTCTAGGTCATTGCTCCACCAGATCGAATAGTTAGGGCCTATGAAGTCAACGCCAGAAGCATAAAACACAATAAAGCTGCAACAGTTTTTCCATCGTATAACAGGAATAATTGCAACCAGTGTGAAGGTAATGGTACGTTCTGCGTTCCGGGCAGCCTAGGCTTCACTCTAGGGCGGTGCTCCACCAGATCAAATAGTTAGGGCCTAAGAAGTCAACGCCAGTAGCATAAATTACAATATAAGTACAACAGCTTTTCCATCGTATATAATGTATATTTGCAAACAGTGTGGAAGTAATGGACACTTCTACGTTCCGGGTAACCTAGTCGTCACTCTAGGGTGTTACTCGACCAGATCGAATAGTTAGGGCCTTAGAAGTCAACGCCACAAGCATAAAATACAATAAAATAGAACAGTTTTTCCATGTGAAAAACGAATAATTGCTACCAGTGTGAAAGTTATGGTCATTTCTACTTCCCGGGCAATCTAGGCTTCACTCTAGGGCGTTGCTCCACCAGGTCGAATAGTTGGGGCCTTAGAAGTCAACGCCCGAAGCATAAAATGCAAAATAAATAGAACAGTTGTTCCATTGTATAAAACGAGTAACTGCAACCAGTGTGAAAGTACTGGTCATTCCGACGTTCCGAGCAGCCTAGGCTTCACCCTAGGGCGTTGTTACACCAGATGGAATAGTTAGGGCCTAAGAAGTCAACGCCAGAAACATAAAATACAATAAAGGTGCAACAGTTTTTCCTTCGTGTAACAGGAATAATTGCAACCAGTGTGATTGTTATGGTCATTTCAACTCCCCGGGCAACCTAGGCTTCACTCTAGGGCGTTGCTCCACCAGATCGAATAGTTAGGGCCTTAGAAGTCAGCGCCCGAAGCATAAAATGCAAAATAAATAGAACAGTAGTTCCATTGTATAAAACGAATAACTGCAACCAGTGTGAAAGTACTGGTCATTTCTACGTTCCGGCAGCCTAGGCTTCACCCTAGGGTGTTGTTCCACCAGATGGAATAGTTAGGGCCTAAGAAGTCAACGCCAGAAGCATAAAATACGATATAAATACAACAGCTTTTCCATCGTATAAAACGAATAATTGCAAACAGCGTGAAAGTTATGGTCATTTCTACTTCCCGGGCAATCTAGGCTTCACTCTAGGGCGTTGCTCCACCAGGTCGCATAGTTAGGGCCTTAGAAGTCAAAGCCCGAAGCATAAAATGCAAAATAAATAGAACAGTTGTGCCATTGTATAAAACGAGTAACTGCAACCAGTGTGAAAGTACTGGTCATTCCGACGTTCCGAGCAGCCTAGGCTTCACCCTAGGGCGTTGTTACACCAGATGGAATAGTTAGGGCCTAAGAAGTCAACGCCAGAAACATAAAATACAATAAAGGTGCAACAGTTTTTCCTTCGTGTAACAGGAATAATTGCAACCAGTGTGATTGTTATGGTCATTTCAACTCCCCGGGCAACCTAGGCTTCACTCTAGGGCGGTGCTCCACCAGATCAAATAGTTAGGGCCTAAGAAGTCAACGCCCGAAGCATAAAATACAAAAAAATAGAACAGTTGTTCCATGTGTAAAACGAATAATTGCTACCAGTGTGAAAGTTATGGTCATTTCTACGTTCCGGGCAACCTATGCGACACTCTAGTGCGTTGCTCCACCACATCTAATAGCTACGGCCTTAAAAGTCGACGCCAGAAGCATAAAATACGATATAAATTCAACAGCTTTTCCATCGTATAAAACGAATAATGGTAACCAGTGTGATAGTTATGGTCATTTCTACGTTCCAGTCAACCTAGGCTTCACTCTAGGTCGTTGCTCCACCAGATCGAATAGTTAGGGCCTATGAAGTCAACGCCAGAAGCATAAAATACAATAAAGGTGCAACAGTTTTTCCATCGTATAACAGGAATAATTGCAACCAGTGTGAAGGTAATGGTACGTTCTGCGTTCCGGGCAGCCTAGGCTTCACACTAGGGCGGTGCTCCACCAGATCAAATAGTTAGGGCCTAAGAAGTCAACGCCAGTAGCATAAATTACAATATAAGTACAACAGCTTTTCCATCGTATATAATGTATATTTCCAAACAGTGTGAAAGTAATGGTCATTTCTACGTTCCGGATAACCTAGTCGTCACTCTAGGGCGTTACTCCAGCAGATCGAATAGTTAGGGCCTTAGAAGTCAACGCCACAAGCATAAAATACAATAAAGATGCAACAGTTTTCCATCGTACAACAGGAATAACTGCAAACAGTGTGAAAGTACTGGTCATTTCTACGTTCCGGGTAACCTAGGTTTCACTCTAGGGCGTTGCTCCACCAGATCGAATAGCTAGGGCCTTAGAAGTCAACGCCCGAAGCATAAAATACAAAAAAATAGAACAGTTTTTCCATGTGAAAAACGAATAATTGCTACCAGTGTGAAAGTTATGGTCATTTCTACGTTCCAGCCAACCTAGGCTTCACTCTAGGACGTTGCTCCACCAGATCGAATAGTTAGGGCCTATGAAGTCAACGCCAGAAGCATAAAATACAAAAAAATAGAACAGTTGTTCCATTGTATAAAACGAATAACTGCAACCAGCGTGAAAGTACTGGTCATTTCTACGTTCCGGCAACCTAGGCTTCACCCTAGGGCGTTGTTCCACCAGATGGAATAGTTAGGGCCTAAGAAGTTAACGCCAGGAGCATAAAATACAATATAAATACATCAGCTTTTCCATCGTATAAAATGAATAATTGCAAACAGTGTGAAAGGAATGGTCATTTCTACGTTCCGGGTAACCTAGGCGTCACTCTAGGGCGTTGCTCCACCATATCTAGTAGCTACGGCCTTAGTAGTTAACGCCAGAAGCACAAAATACAATAAAAATGCAGCAGTTTTTCCATTGTATAGCATGACTAATTGCAACCAGTGCGAAAGTAATGATCATATCGACATTTCGGGCATCCTAGACATAACCCTGAGGCGTTGCTCCACCAGATCGACGAGTTAGGGCCTTAGAAGTCAATGCCAGAAGCATAAACTACAAAATAAATACAACAGTCTTTCCATCGTATGAAACGAATAATTGCAAGCTGTGTGATGGTTATGAACATATCTACGTTCCGGGCAACCTAGGCTTCACTGTAGGGCGTTGCTCCACCAAATCGAATAGTTAGGGCCTTAGAAGTCAGCGCCCGAAGCATAAAATACAATATAAGTACAACAGTTTTTCCATCGTATAAAATGAATGATTGCGAACATTGTGAAAGTAATGGTCATTTCTACGTTCCGGGCAACCTACGCGTCACTCTAGGGCGTTGCTGCTCCACATCTTATAGCTACGGCCTTAGAAGTTAACGCCTGAAGCATAAAATACAATATAAATACAACAGCTTTGCCATCGTATAAAATGAATAATTGCAAACAGTGTGAAGGTAATGGTCGTTTCTACGTTCCGAGCAACCTAGGCTTCACTCCACGGCGTTGCTCCACCAGATCGAATAGTTAGGGCCTTAGAAGTCAACGCCAGAAGCATAAAATACAATAAAGATGCAACAGTTTTTCCGTCATACAACAGGAATAACTGCAAACAGTGTGAAAGTACTGGTCATTTCTACGTTCCAGGCAACCTAGGCTTCACTGCAGGGCGTTGCTCCACCAGATCAAACAGTTAGGGCCTTAGAAGTCAACGCCCGAAGCATTAAATACAAAATAAATAGAACAGTTTTTCCATTGTATAAAACGAATAATTGCTACCAGTGTAAAAGTTATGGTCATTTCTACGTTCCGGGCAACCTAGGCTGCACTCTAGGGCGTTGCTCCACCAGATGGAATAGTTAGGGCCTTAGAAGTCAATGCCCGAAGCATAAAATACAAAATAAATGAAACAGTTTTTCCATCGTATAAAACGAATAATTGCTACCAGTGTGAAAGTTATGGTCATTTCTACGTACCGGGCAACCTAGGCTTCACTCTAGGGCGTTGCTCTACCAGATCGAACAGTTAGGGCCTAAGAAGTCAACGCCAGAAGCATAAAATACAATATAAATATAACAGTTCTTCCATCGTATAAAACGAATGATAGCAACCAGTGTGAGAGTTACGGTCATTTCTACGTTCCGGTCAACCTAGGCTTCACTGCAGGGCGTTGCTCCACCAGATCAAACAGTTAGGGCCTTAGAAGTCAACGCCCGAAGCATTAAATACAAAATAAATAGAACAGTTTTTCCATTGTATAAAACGAATAATTGCTACCAGTGTAAAAGTTATGGTCATTTCTACGTTCCGGGCAACCTAGGCTGCACTCTAGGGCGTTGCTCCACCAGATGGAATAGTTAGGGCCTTAGAAGTCAATGCCCGAAGCATAAAATACAAAATAAATGAAACAGTTTTTCCATCGTATAAAACGAATAATTGCTACCAGTGTGAAAGTTATGGTCATTTCTACGTACCGGGCAACCTAGGCTTCACTCTAGGGCGTTGCTCTACCAGATCGAACAGTTAGGGCCTAAGAAGTCAACGCCAGAAGCATAAAATACAATATAAATATAACAGTTCTTCCATCGTATAAAACGAATGATAGCAACCAGTGTGAGAGTTACGGTCATTTCTACGTTCCGGTCAACCTAGGCTTCACTCTAGGGCGTTGCTCCACCAGATCAAACAGTTAGGGTCTTAGAAGTCAACGCCCGAAGCATTAAGTACAAAATAAATAGACCAGTTTTTCCATAGTATAAAACGAATAATTGCTACCAGTGTAAAAGTTATGGTTATTTCTACGTTCCGGGCAACCTAGGCTTCACCCTAGGCCGTTGTTCCACCAGACCGAATAGTTAGGGCCTAAGAAGTGAACGCCAGAAGCATAAAATGCAATAAAAATACAACAGTTTTTCCATCGTATAAAACGAATAATTGCAACCAGTATGAAACTTATGGTCATTTGTACGTTGCTGGCAACCTAGGCTTCACTGTATGGCGTTCTCCCACCGCATCGAATAGCTACGGCCTCAGAAGTCAACGCCTGAAGTATAAAATACAATAAAAATACAACAGTATTTCCATCCTATAACAGGAATGATTGCAACCCGTGTGAAAGTGATGGTCATTTCTACGTTCCAGGCAACCTAGGCTTCACTCCAGGGCGTTGTTCCACAAGATCAAACAGTTAGGGCCTTAGAAGTCAACGCCCGAAGCATTAAATACAAAATAAATAGAACAGTTTTTCCATTGTATAAAACGAGCAATTGCTACCAGTGTAAAAGTTATGGTCATTTCTACCTTCCGGGCAACCTACGCTTCACCCTAGGCCGTTGTTCCACCAGATCGAATAGTTCGGGCCTAAGAAGTGAACGCCAGAAGCATAAAATGCAATAAAAGTACAACAGCTTTCCATCGTATAGCAGGAATAAGATGCAACCAGTGTGATAGTAGTGGTCATTTCTACGTTCCGGGCAACCTAGGTTTCACTCCAGGGCGTTGCTCCACCAGGTCGAATAGTTACGGCCTAAGAAGTCAACGCCAGAAGCATAAAATACGATAAAGATGCAACAGCTTTTCCATCGTATAAAACGAATAATTGCAACCAGTGTGAACGTGATGGTCATTTCTACGTTCCGGGCAACCTAGGCTTCACCCTTGGCCGTTGTTCCACCAGATCGAATAGTTAGGGCCTAAGAAGTGAACGCCAGAAGCATAAAATACAATATAAATACAACAGTTTTTCCATCATATAAAACGAATGATAGCAACCAGTGTGAAAGTTATGGTCATTTCTACGTTCCAGGCAACCTAGGCTTCACTGCAGGGCGTTGCTCCACCAGATCAAACAGTTAGGGCCTTAGAAGTCAACGCCCGAAGCATTAAATACAAAATAAATAGAACAGTTTTTCCATTGTATAAATCGAATAATTGCTACCAGTGTAAAAGCTATGGTCATTTCTACTTTCCGGGCAACCTAGGCTTCACCCTAGGGCGTTGTACCACCAGATCGTATAGTTAGGGCCTATGAAGTGAACGCCAGAAGCATAAAATACAATATAAATACAACAGTTTTTCCATCGTATAAAACGAATAATTGCAACCAGTATGAAACTTATGGTCATTTCTACGTACCGGGCAACCTAGGCTTCGCTCTAGGGCGTTGCTCTAGCAGATCGAATAGTTAGGGCCTTAGTAGTCAACGCCCGAAGCATAAAATACAAAATAAATACAACAGTTTTTCCATCGTATAAAACGAATAATTGCTACCAGTGTGAAAGTTATGGTCATTTCTACTTTCCGGGCAACCTAGGCTTCACCCTAGGGCGTTGTTCCAACAGATGGAATAGTTATGGCCTAAGAAGTCAACGCCAGAAGCATAAAATACGATATCAATACAACAACTTTTCCATCGTATAAAACAAATAATAGCAACCAGTTTGATAGTGATGGTCATTTCTACGTACCGGGCAACCTAGGCTTCACTCTAGGGCGTTGCTCCACCAGATCGAATAGTTAGGGCCTTAGAAGTCAACGCCCGGAGCATAAAATATAAAACAAATAGAACAGTTTTTCCATCGTATAATACGAATAATTGCTACCAGTGTGAAAGTTATGGTCATTTCTACTTTCCGGGCAACCTAGACTTCACCCTAGGGCGTTGTTCCACCAGATGGAATAGTTAGGGCCTAAGAAGTCAACGCCAGAAGCATAAAACACGATATAAATACAACAGTTTTTCCATCGTATAAAACGGATAATCGCAACCAGTATGAAAGTTATGGTCATTTCTACTTTCCGAGCAACCTAGGCTTCACCCTAGGGAGTTGCACCACCAGATCGAATAGTTAGGGCCTTAGAAGTCTACGCCAGTAGCATAAAATACAATATAAATATAACAGTTCTTCCATCGTATAAGACGAATGACAGCAACCAGTGTGAGAGTTATGGTCATTTCTACGTTCCGGGCGACCTAGGCTTCACTCTAGGGCGTTGCTCCACCATATCGAATAGATAGGGTCTTAGAAGTCAACGCCCGAAGCATAAAATACAAAATAAATAAAACAGTTTTTCCATCGTATAAAATGAATAATTGCTTCCAGTGTGAAAGTTATCGTCATTTCCACGTTCCGCGCAACCTGGGCTTTACCCTAGGGCGTTGTTCCACAAGATGGAATAGTTAGGGCCTAAGAAGTCAACGCCAGAAGCATAAAATACGATATAAATACAACAGCTTTTCCATCGTATAAAACAAATAATTGTAACCAGTGTGAAAGTTATGGTCATTTCTACGTTCCGGTCAACCTAGGCTTCACTGTAGGGCGTTGCTCCACCAGATCAAACATTTAGGGTTTTAGAAGTCAACGCCCGAAGCATAAGTACAAAATAAATAGAACAGTTTTTCCATTGTATAAAACGAATAATTGCTACCAGTGTAAAAGTTATGGTCATTTCTACGTTCCGGGCAACCTAGGCTTCACCCTAGGCCGTTGTTCCACCAGATCGAATAGTTAGGGCCTAAGAAGTGAACGCCAGAAGCATAAAATGCAATAAAAATACAACAGCTTTTCCATCGTGTAGCAGGAATAATATGCAACCAGTGTGATAGTAGTGGTCATTTCTACGTTCCGGGCAACCTAGGTTTCACTCCAGGGCGTTGCTCCACCAGGTCGAATAGTTACGGCCTAAGAAGTCAACGCCGGAAGCATAAAATACGATAAAGATGCAACAGCTTTTCCATCGTATAAAACGAATAATTGCAACCAGTATGAAAGTTATGGTCATTTCTACTTTCCGGGCAACCTAGGCTTCACTCTAGGGCGGTGCTCCACCTCATCGAATAGTTAGGGCCTTAGAAGTCAACCCCAGATGAATAAAATACATTAATGATGCAACAGCTTTTCCATCATGTAAAACGAATAATTGCAACCAGTATGAAAGTTATGGTCATGTCTACTTTCCGGGCAACCTAGGCTTCACCCTAGGGCGTTGCTCCAACAGATTGAATAGTTAGGGCCTTAGAAGTCAATGCCCGAAGCATAAAATGCAATATAAATATAACAGTTCTTCCATCGTATAAAACGGATAATTGCTACCAGTGTAAATGTTATGGTCATTTCTACCTTCCGGGCAACCTAGGCTTCACCCTAGGCCGTTGTTTCACCAGATCGAATAGTTCGGGCCTAAGAAGTGAACGCCAGAAGCATAAAATGCAATAAAAGTACAACAGCTTTCCATCGTATAGCAGGAATAAGATGCAACCAGTGTGATAGTAGTGGTCATTTCTACGTTCCGGGCAACCTAGGTTTCACTCCAGGGCGTTGCTCCACCAGGTCGAATAGTTACGGCCTAAGAAGTCAACGCCGGAAGCATAAAATACGATAAAGATGCAACAGCTTTTCCATCGTATAAAACGAATAATTGCAACCAGTGTGAACGTGATGGTCATTTCTACGTTCCGGGCAACCTAGGCTTCACCCTTGGCCGTTGTTCCACCAGATCGAATAGTTAGGGCCTAAGAAGTGAACGCCAGAAGCATAAAATACAATATAAATACAACAGTTTTTCCATCATATAAAACGAATGATAGCAACCAGTGTAAAAGTTATGGTCATTTCTACGTTCCGGGCAACCTAGGCTGCACTCTAAGGCGTTGCTCCACCAGATGGAATAGTTAGGGCCCTAGAAGTCAATGCCCGAAGCATAAAATACAAAATAAATGAAACAGTTTTTCCATCGTATAAAACGAATAATTGCTACCAGTGTGAGAGTTACGGTCATTTCTACGTTCCGGGCGACCTAGGCTTCACTCTACGGCGATGCTCCACCAGATCAAACAGATAGGGCATTAGAAGTCAACGCCCGAAGCATAAAATACAAAATAAATAGAACGGTTTTTCCATTGTATAAAACGAATAATTGCTGCCAGTGTGAAAGTTATGGTCATTTCTACTTTCCGGGCAACCTAGACTTCACCCTAGGGCGTTGTTCCACCAGATGGAATAGTTTGGGCCTAAGAAGTCAACGCCAGAAGCATAAAATACGATATAAATACAACAGCTTTTCCATCGTATAAAACGAATAATTGCAACCAGTGTGAAAGTTATGGTCATTTCTACGTTCCGGTCAACCTAGGCTTCACTGTAGGGCGTTGCTCCACCAGATCAAACAGTTAGGGTTTTAGAAGTCAACGCCCGAAGCATAGGTACAAAATAAATAGAACAGTTTTTCCATTGTATAAAACGAATAATTGCTACCAGTGTAAAAGTTATGGTCATTTCTACGTTCCGGGCAACCTAGGCTTCACCCTAGGGCGTTGTACCACCAGATCGAATAGTTAGGGCCTAAGAAGTGAATGCCAGAAGCATAAAATACCATATAAATACAACAGTTTTTCCATCGTATAAAACGAATAATTGTAACCAGTATGAAACTTATGGTCATTTGTACGTTCCTGGCAACCTAGGCTTCACTGTATGGCGTTCTTCCACCGCATCGAATAGCTACGGCCTCAGAAGTCAACGCCTGAAGTATAAAATGCAATAAAAATACAACAGTATTTCCATCCTATAACAGGAATGATTGCAACCCGTGTGAAAGTGATCGTCATTTCTACGTTCCAGGCAACCTAGGCTTCACTCCAGGGCGTTGTTCCACAAGATCGAATAGTTAGGGCCTAAGAAGTCAACGCCAGAAGCATAAAATACAATATAAATATAACAGTTTCTCCATCGTATAAAACGAATAATAGCAACCAGTGTGAAAGTTATGATCATTTCTACGTTCCTGCCAACCTAGGCTTCACTCGAGGGCGTTGCTCCACCAGATCAAACAGTTAGGGCCTTAGAAGTCAACGCCCGAATCATTAAATACAAAATAAATAGAACAGTTTTTCCATTGTATAAAACGAATAATTGCTACCAGTGTAAAAGTTATGGTCATTTCTACGTTCCGGGCAACCTAGGCTTCACTCTAGGGCGGTGCTCCACCTCATCGAATAGTTAGGGCCTTAGAAGTCAACCCCAGATGAATAAAATACATTAATGATGCAACAGCTTTTCCATCATATAAAACGAATAATTGCAACCAGTATGAAAGTTATGGTCATGTCTACATTCCGGGCAACCTAGGCTTCACCCTAGGGCGTTGCTCCAACAGATTGAATAGTTAGGGCCTTAGAAGTCAATGCCCGAAGCATAAAATGCAATATAAATATAACAGTTCTTCCATCGTATAAAACGAATAATTGCTACCAGTGTGAAAGTTATGGTCATTTCTACGTTCCGCGCAACCTGGGCTTTACCCTAGGGCGTTGTTCCCCCAGATGGAATAGTTAGGGCCTAAGAAGTCAACGCCAGAAGCATAAAATACGATATCAATACAACAGCGTTTCCATCGTATAAAACAAATAATTGCAACCAGTTTGATAGTGATGGTCATTTCTACGTACCGGGCAACCTAGGCTTCACTCTAGGGCGTTGCTCCACCAGATCGAATAGTTAGGGCCTTAGAAGTCAACGCCCGAAGCATAAAATACAAAATAAATAGTACAGTTTTTCAATCGTATAAAACGAATAATTTCTACCAGTGAGGAAGTTATGGGCATTTCTACTTTCCGGGCAAAATAGGATTCACCATAGGGCGTTGTTCCACCAGATGGAATAGTTAGGGCCTAAGAAGTCAACGCCAGAAGCATAAAACACGATATAAATACAACAGTTTTTCCATCGTATAAAACGGATAATCGCAACCAGTATGAAAGTTATGGTCATTTCTACTTTCCGAGCAACCTAGGCTTCACCCTAGGGAGTTGCACCACCAGATCGAATAGTTAGGGCCTTAGAAGTCAACGCCAGTAGCATAAAATACAATATAAATATAACAGTTCTTCCATCGTATAAAACGAATGACAGCAACCAGTGTGAGAGTTATGGTCATTTCTACGTTCCGGGCGACCTAGGCTTCACTCTAGGGCGTTGCTCCACCATATCGAATAGATAGGGTCTTAGAAGTCAACGCCCGAAGCATAAAATACAAAATAAATAAAACAGTTTTTCCATCGTATAAAATGAATAATTGCTTCCAGTGTGAAAGTTATCGTCATTTCCACGTTCCGCGCAACCTGGGCTTTACCCTAGGGCGTTGTTCCACAAGATGGAATAGTTAGGGCCTAAGAAGTCAACGCCAGAAGCATAAAATACGATATAAATACAACAGCTTTTCCATCGTATAAAACAAATAATTGTAACCAGTGTGAAAGTTATGGTCATTTCTACGTTCCGGTCAACCTAGGCTTCACTGTAGGGCGTTGCTCCACCAGATCAAACATTTAGGGTTTTAGAAGTCAACGCCCGAAGCATAAGTACAAAATAAATAGAACAGTTTTTCCATTGTATAAAACGAATAATTGCTACCAGTGTAAAAGTTATGGTCATTTCTACGTTCCGGGCAACCTAGGCTTCACCCTAGGCCGTTGTTCCACCAGATCGAATAGTTAGGGCCTAAGAAGTGAACGCCAGAAGCATAAAATGCAATAAAAATACAACAGCTTTTCCATCGTGTAGCAGGAATAATATGCAACCAGTGTGATAGTAGTGGTCATTTCTACGTTCCGGGCAACCTAGGTTTCACTCCAGGGCGTTGCTCCACCAGGTCGAATAGTTACGGCCTAAGAGGTCAACGCCGGAAGCATAAAATACGATAAAGATGCAACAGCTTTTCCATCGTATAAAACGAATAATTGCAACCAGTATGAAAGTTATGGTCATTTCTACTTTGCGGGCAACCTAGGCTTCACTCTAGGGCGGTGCTCCACCTCATCGAATAGTTAGGGCCTTAGAAGTCAACCCCAGATGAATAAAATACATTAATGATGCAACAGCTTTTCCATCATGTAAAACGAATAATTGCAACCAGTATGAAAGTTATGGTCATGTCTACTTTCCGGGCAACCTAGGCTTCACCCTAGGGCGTTGCTCCAACAGATTGAATAGTTAGGGCCTTAGAAGTCAATGCCCGAAGCATAAAATGCAATATAAATATAACAGTTCTTCCATCGTATAAAACGGATAATTGCTACCAGTGTAAAAGTTATGGTCATTTCTACCTTCCGGGCAACCTAGGCTTCACTCTAGGGCGGTGCTCCACCTGATCGAATAGTTAGGGCCTTAGAAGTCAACCCCAGATGAATAAAATACATTAATGATGCAACAGCTTTTCCATCATATAAAACGAATAATTGCAACCAGTATGAAAGTTACGGTCATGTCTACTTTCCGGGCAACCTAGGCTTCACCCTAGGGCGTTGCTCCAACAGATTGAATAGTTAGGGCCTAAGAAGTCAACGCCAGAAGCATAAAACACGATATAAATACAACAGTTTTTCCATCGTATAAAACGGATAATCGCAACCAGTATGAAAGTTATGGTCATTTCTACTTTCCGAGCAACCTAGGCTTCACCCTAGGGAGTTGCACCACCAGATCGAATAGTTAGGGCCTTAGAAGTCAACGCCAGTAGCATAAAATACAATATAAATATAACAGTTCTTCCATCGTATAAAACGAATGACAGCAACCAGTGTGAGAGTTATGGTCATTTCTACGTTCCGGGCGACCTAGGCTTCACTCTAGGGCGTTGCTCCACCATATCGAATAGATAGGGTCTTAGAAGTCAACGCCCGAAGCATAAAATACAAAATAAATAAAACAGTTTTTCCATCGTATAAAATGAATAATTGCTTCCAGTGTGAAAGTTATCGTCATTTCCACGTTCCGCGCAACCTGGGCTTTACCCTAGGGCGTTGTTCCACAAGATGGAATAGTTAGGGCCTAAGAAGTCAACGCCAGAAGCATAAAATGCAATAAAAATACAACAGCTTTTCCATCGTGTAGCAGGAATAATATGCAACCAGTGTGATAGTAGTGGTCATTTCTACGTTCCGGGCAACCTAGGTTTCACTCCAGGGCGTTGCTCCACCAGGTCGAATAGTTACGGCCTAAGAACTCAACGCCGGAAGCATAAAATACGATAAAGATGCAACAGCTTTTCCATCGTATAAAACGAATAATTGCAACCAGTATGAAAGTTATGGTCATTTCTACTTTGCGGGCAACCTAGGCTTCACTCTAGGGCGGTGCTCCACCTCATCGAATAGTTAGGGCCTTAGAAGTCAACCCCAGATGAATAAAATACATTAATGATGCAACAGCTTTTCCATCATGTAAAACGAATAATTGCAACCAGTATGAAAGTTATGGTCATGTCTACTTTCCGGGCAACCTAGGCTTCACCCTAGGGCGTTGCTCCAACAGATTGAATAGTTAGGGCCTTAGAAGTCAATGCCCGAAGCATAAAATGCAATATAAATATAACAGTTCTTCCATCGTATAAAACGGATAATTGCTACCAGTGTAAAAGTTATGGTCATTTCTACCTTCCGGGCAACCTAGGCTTCACTCTAGGGCGGTGCTCCACCTGATCGAATAGTTAGGGCCTTAGAAGTCAACCCCAGATGAATAAAATACATTAATGATGCAACAGCTTTTCCATCATATAAAACGAATAATTGCAACCAGTATGAAAGTTACGGTCATGTCTACTTTCCGGGCAACCTAGGCTTCACCCTAGGGCGTTGCTCCAACAGATTGAATAGTTAGGGCCTTAGAAGTCAATGCCCGAAGCATAAAATGCAATATAAATGTAACTGTTCTTCCATCGTATAAAACGAATAATTGCTACCAGTGTGAAAGTTATGGTCATTTCTACGTTCCGCGCAACCTGGGCTTTACCCTAGGGCGTTGTTCCCCCAGATGGAATAGTTAGGGCCTAAGAAGTCAACGCCAGAAGCATAAAATACGATATAAATACAACAGCTTTTCCATCGTATAAAATAAATAATTGCAACCAGTGTGAAAGTTATGGTCATTTCTACCTTGCGGGCAACCTAGGCTTCACTCTAGGCCGTTGTTCCACCAGATCGAATAGTTAGGGCCTAAGAAGTGAACGCCAGAAGCATAAAATGCAATAAATATACAACAGTCTTTCCATCGTATAGCAGGAATAATTTGCAACCAGTGTGACAGTAGTGGTCATTTCTACGTTCCGGGCAACCTAGGTTTCACTCCAGGGCGTTGCTCCACCAGGTCGAATAGTTACGGCCTAAGAAGTCAACGCCAGAAGCATAAAATACAAAATAAATACAACAGCCTTTACACCGTACAAAACGAATAATTGCAACCTGTGTGAAGGTTATGGTCATATCTACGTTCCGGGCAACCTAGGCTTCACTGTCGGTCGCTGCTCCACCAGATCGAAATGTTAGGGCCTAAGAAGTCAACGCCCGAAGCATAAAATACGATATAAATACAACAGTCTTTCCATTCTATAACAGGAATAATTGCAACCTGTGTGAAGGTGATGTTCATTTCTACGTTCGAGGCAACCTAGGCATCACTCTAGGGCGTTGTTCCACAAGATCGAATAGTTAGGGCCTAAGAACTCAACGCCAGAAGCATAAAATACAATATAAATATAACAGTTTTTCCATCGCATAAAACGAATAATAGCAACCAGTGTGAAAGTTATGGTCTATTCAACGTTCCGGGTAACCTAGGCTTCACTGTATGGCGTTCTTCCACCACATCGAATAGCTACGGCCTCAGAAGTCCACGCCTGAAGCATAAAATACAATAAAAATACAACAATCTTTTCATCGTATAACTGGAATAATTGCAACAAGCGTGAAAGTAATGATCATTTCGGCGTATCGGGCATCCTAGACTTAACTCTGAGGCATTGCTCCACCAAATCGAATAATTAGGGCCTTAGAAGTCAACGCCAGAAGCATAAAATACTATATAAATACAACAGCTTTTCCATCGTATAAAACGAATAATTGCAACCAGTATGAAACTTATGGTCATTTCTACTTTCCGAGCAACCTAGGCTTCACCCTAGGGCTTTGCTGCAACAGATTGAATAGTTAGGGCCTTAGAAGTCAACGCCCGAAGCATAAAATACAAAATAAATAGAAAGGTTTTTCCATTGTATAAAACGAATAATTGCTACGAGTGTAAAAGCTATGGTCATTTCTACGTTTCGGGCAACCTAGGCTTCACCCTAGGGCGTTGTTCCACCAGATCGAATAGTTAGGGCCTAAGAAGTGAACGCCAGAAGCATAAAATGCAATAAAAATACAACAGTTTTTCCATCGTATAGCAGGAATAATTTGCAACCAGTGTGATAGTAGTGGTCATTTCTACGTTCCGGGCAACCCAGGTTTCAGTCCAGGGCGTTGCTCCACCAGATCGGATAGTTACGGCCTATGTAGTCAACGCCAGAAGCATGAAATACGATAAAGATGCAACAGTTTTTCCATCGTATAAAACGAATAATTGCTACCCGTGTGAAAGTTATGGTCATTTCTACGTTCCGGATAACCTAGGCTTCACTCTAGGGCGTTGTTCCACCAGATCGAACAGTTAGGGCCTAAGAAGTCAACGCCAGAAGCATAAAATACAATATAAATATAACAGTTTTTCCATCGTATAAAACGAATGATAGCAACCAGTGTGAAAGTTATAGTCGTTTCTACGTTCCGGAGAACCTAGGCGTCACTCTAGGGCGTTGCTCCACCGCATGTAATAGCTACGGCCTTAGAAGTCAACGCCAGAGGCGTAAAGTACAATATAAATGCAACAGCTTTTCCATCGAACAAAATGAATAATACCAAACAGTGTGAAAGTCATTGTCATTTCTACGTTCCGGGCAACCTAGGCATAACTCTAGGTCGTTGCTCCACCAGATCAAATACCTAGCGACTTAGAATTAAACGCCAGAAGCATAGAATACAATAAAAATACAACAGTTTTTCCATTGTATAACAGGAATAATTGCAACCAGTGTGAATGTAATGGTCATTTCTACGTTCCGGGCAACCTAGGTTTCACTCTAGGGCGTTGCGCCACCAGGTCGAATAGTTAGGGCCTAAGAAGTCAACGCCAGAAGCATAAAATACGATACAAATACAACAGCTTTTCCATCGTATAAAAGGAATAATAGCAACCCGTGTGAAAGTGATGGTCATTTCTACGTTCCAGGCAACCAGGGCTTCACTCCTAGGCGTTGCTCCACCAGATCACACAGTTAGGGCCTTAGAAGTCAACGCCCGAAGCATTAAATACAAAATAAATAGAACAGTTTTTCCATTGTATAAAACGAATAATTGCTACCAGTGTGAAAGTAATGGTCATTTCTACGTTCCGGGCAACCTATGCTTCACTCTACGGCGTTGTTCCACCAGATCGAATAGTTAGGGCCTAAGAAGTCAACACCAGAAGAATAAAATACATTAATGATGCAACAGCTTTTCCATCATGTAAAACGAATAATTGCAACCAGTATGAAAGTTATGGTCATGTCTACTTTCCGGGCAACCTAGGCTTCACCCTAGGGCGTTGCTCCAACAGATTGAATAGTTAGGGCCTTAGAAGTCAATGCCCGAAGCATAAAATGCAATATAAATATAACAGTTCTTCCATCGTATAAAACGGATAATTGCTACCAGTGTAAAAGTTATGGTCATTTCTACCTTCCGGGCAACCTAGGCTTCACTCTAGGGCGGTGCTCCACCTGATCGAATAGTTAGGGCCTTAGAAGTCAACCCCAGATGAATAAAATACATTAATGATGCAACAGCTTTTCCATCATATAAAACGAATAATTGCAACCAGTATGAAAGTTACGGTCATGTCTACTTTCCGGGCAACCTAGGCTTCACCCTAGGGCGTTGCTCCAACAGATTGAATAGTTAGGGCCTAAGAAGTCAACGCCAGAAGCATAAAACACGATATAAATACAACAGTTTTTCCATCGTATAAAACGGATAATCGCAACCAGTATGAAAGTTATGGTCATTTCTACTTTCCGAGCAACCTAGGCTTCACCCTAGGGAGTTGCACCACCAGATCGAATAGTTAGGGCCTTAGAAGTCAACGCCAGTAGCATAAAATACAATATAAATATAACAGTTCTTCCATCGTATAAAACGAATGACAGCAACCAGTGTGAGAGTTATGGTCATTTCTACGTTCCGGGCGACCTAGGCTTCACTCTAGGGCGTTGCTCCACCATATCGAATAGATAGGGTCTTAGAAGTCAACGCCCGAAGCATAAAATACAAAATAAATAAAACAGTTTTTCCATCGTATAAAATGAATAATTGCTTCCAGTGTGAAAGTTATCGTCATTTCCACGTTCCGCGCAACCTGGGCTTTACCCTAGGGCGTTGTTCCACAAGATGGAATAGTTAGGGCCTAAGAAGTCAACGCCAGAAGCATAAAATGCAATAAAAATACAACAGCTTTTCCATCGTGTAGCAGGAATAATATGCAACCAGTGTGATAGTAGTGGTCATTTCTACGTTCCGGGCAACCTAGGTTTCACTCCAGGGCGTTGCTCCACCAGGTCGAATAGTTACGGCCTAAGAACTCAACGCCGGAAGCATAAAATACGATAAAGATGCAACAGCTTTTCCATCGTATAAAACGAATAATTGCAACCAGTATGAAAGTTATGGTCATTTCTACTTTGCGGGCAACCTAGGCTTCACTCTAGGGCGGTGCTCCACCTCATCGAATAGTTAGGGCCTTAGAAGTCAACCCCAGATGAATAAAATACATTAATGATGCAACAGCTTTTCCATCATGTAAAACGAATAATTGCAACCAGTATGAAAGTTATGGTCATGTCTACTTTCCGGGCAACCTAGGCTTCACCCTAGGGCGTTGCTCCAACAGATTGAATAGTTAGGGCCTTAGAAGTCAATGCCCGAAGCATAAAATGCAATATAAATATAACAGTTCTTCCATCGTATAAAACGGATAATTGCTACCAGTGTAAAAGTTATGGTCATTTCTACCTTCCGGGCAACCTAGGCTTCACTCTAGGGCGGTGCTCCACCTGATCGAATAGTTAGGGCCTTAGAAGTCAACCCCAGATGAATAAAATACATTAATGATGCAACAGCTTTTCCATCATATAAAACGAATAATTGCAACCAGTATGAAAGTTACGGTCATGTCTACTTTCCGGGCAACCTAGGCTTCACCCTAGGGCGTTGCTCCAACAGATTGAATAGTTAGGGCCTTAGAAGTCAATGCCCGAAGCATAAAATGCAATATAAATGTAACTGTTCTTCCATCGTATAAAACGAATAATTGCTACCAGTGTGAAAGTTATGGTCATTTCTACGTTCCGCGCAACCTGGGCTTTACCCTAGGGCGTTGTTCCCCCAGATGGAATAGTTAGGGCCTAAGAAGTCAACGCCAGAAGCATAAAATACGATATAAATACAACAGCTTTTCCATCGTATAAAATAAATAATTGCAACCAGTGTGAAAGTTATGGTCATTTCTACCTTGCGGGCAACCTAGGCTTCACTCTAGGCCGTTGTTCCACCAGATCGAATAGTTAGGGCCTAAGAAGTGAACGCCAGAAGCATAAAATGCAATAAATATACAACAGTCTTTCCATCGTATAGCAGGAATAATTTGCAACCAGTGTGACAGTAGTGGTCATTTCTACGTTCCGGGCAACCTAGGTTTCACTCCAGGGCGTTGCTCCACCAGGTCGAATAGTTACGGCCTAAGAAGTCAACGCCAGAAGCATAAAATACAAAATAAATACAACAGCCTTTACACCGTACAAAACGAATAATTGCAACCTGTGTGAAGGTTATGGTCATATCTACGTTCCGGGCAACCTAGGCTTCACTGTCGGTCGCTGCTCCACCAGATCGAAATGTTAGGGCCTAAGAAGTCAACGCCCGAAGCATAAAATACGATATAAATACAACAGTCTTTCCATTCTATAACAGGAATAATTGCAACCTGTGTGAAGGTGATGGTCATTTCTACGTTCGAGGCAACCTAGGCATCACTCTAGGGCGTTGTTCCACAAGATCGAATAGTTAGGGCCTAAGAACTCAACGCCAGAAGCATAAAATACAATATAAATATAACAGTTTTTCCATCGCATAAAACGAATAATAGCAACCAGTGTGAAAGTTATGGTCTATTCAACGTTCCGGGTAACCTAGGCTTCACTGTATGGCGTTCTTCCACCACATCGAATAGCTACGGCCTCAGAAGTCCACGCCTGAAGCATAAAATACAATAAAAATACAACAATCTTTTCATCGTATAACTGGAATAATTGCAACAAGCGTGAAAGTAATGATCATTTCGGCGTATCGGGCATCCTAGACTTAACTCTGAGGCATTGCTCCACCAAATCGAATAATTAGGGCCTTAGAAGTCAACGCCAGAAGCATAAAATACTATATAAATACAACAGCTTTTCCATCGTATAAAACGAATAATTGCAACCAGTATGAAACTTATGGTCATTTCTACTTTCCGAGCAACCTAGGCTTCACCCTAGGGCTTTGCTGCAACAGATTGAATAGTTAGGGCCTTAGAAGTCAACGCCCGAAGCATAAAATACAAAATAAATAGAAAGGTTTTTCCATTGTATAAAACGAATAATTGCTACGAGTGTAAAAGCTATGGTCATTTCTACGTTTCGGGCAACCTAGGCTTCACCCTAGGGCGTTGTTCCACCAGATCGAATAGTTAGGGCCTAAGAAGTGAACGCCAGAAGCATAAAATGCAATAAAAATACAACAGTTTTTCCATCGTATAGCAGGAATAATTTGCAACCAGTGTGATAGTAGTGGTCATTTCTACGTTCCGGGCAACCCAGGTTTCAGTCCAGGGCGTTGCTCCACCAGATCGGATAGTTACGGCCTATGTAGTCAACGCCAGAAGCATGAAATACGATAAAGATGCAACAGTTTTTCCATCGTATAAAACGAATAATTGCTACCCGTGTGAAAGTTATGGTCATTTCTACGTTCCGGATAACCTAGGCTTCACTCTAGGGCGTTGTTCCACCAGATCGAACAGTTAGGGCCTAAGAAGTCAACGCCAGAAGCATAAAATACAATATAAATATAACAGTTTTTCCATCGTATAAAACGAATGATAGCAACCAGTGTGAAAGTTATAGTCGTTTCTACGTTCCGGAGAACCTAGGCGTCACTCTAGGGCGTTGCTCCACCGCATGTAATAGCTACGGCCTTAGAAGTCAACGCCAGAGGCGTAAAGTACAATATAAATGCAACAGCTTTTCCATCGAACAAAATGAATAATACCAAACAGTGTGAAAGTCATTGTCATTTCTACGTTCCGGGCAACCTAGGCATAACTCTAGGTCGTTGCTCCACCAGATCAAATACCTAGCGACTTAGAATTAAACGCCAGAAGCATAGAATACAATAAAAATACAACAGTTTTTCCATTGTATAACAGGAATAATTGCAACCAGTGTGAATGTAATGGTCATTTCTACGTTCCGGGCAACCTAGGTTTCACTCTAGGGCGTTGCGCCACCAGGTCGAATAGTTAGGGCCTAAGAAGTCAACGCCAGAAGCATAAAATACGATACAAATACAACAGCTTTTCCATCGTATAAAAGGAATAATTGCAACCCGTGTGAAAGTGATGGTCATTTCTACGTTCCAGGCAACCAGGGCTTCACTCCTAGGCGTTGCTCCACCAGATCACACAGTTAGGGCCTTAGAAGTCAACGCCCGAAGCATTAAATACAAAATAAATAGAACAGTTTTTCCATTGTATAAAACGAATAATTGCTACCAGTGTGAAAGTAATGGTCATTTCTACGTTCCGGGCAACCTATGCTTCACTCTACGGCGTTGTTCCACCAGATCGAATAGTTAGGGCCTAAGAAGTCAACACCAGAAGAATAAAATACAAAATAAATACAACAGCCTTTACACCGTATAAAACGAATAATTGCAACCTGTGTGAAGGTTATGGTCATATCTACGTTCCGGGCAACCTAGGCTTCACTGTCGGGCGCTGCTCCACCAGATCGAAATGTTAGGGCCTAAGAAGTCAACGCCCGAAGCATAAAATACGATATAAATACAACAGCATTTCCATCGTATTAAATGAATAATTGCAAACAGTGTGATAGTAGTGGTCATTTCTATGTTCCGGGCTACCTAGGCTTCACTGTATGGCGTTCTTCCACCACATCGAATAGCTACGGCCTCAGAAGTCCACGCCTGAAGCATAAAATACAATAAAAATACAACAGTCTTTTCATCGCATAACAGGAATAATTGCAACAAGCGTGACAGTAATGATCATTTCAGCGTTTCGGGCATCCTAGACTTAACTCTGAGGCATTGCTCCACCAGATCGAATAATTAGGGCCTGAGAAGTCAACGCCAGAAGCATAAAATACAATATAAATACAACAGTTTTTCCATCGTATAAAACGAATAATTGCAACCAGTATGAAACTTATGGTCATTTCTACTTTCCGAGCAACCTAGACTTCACCCTAGGGCTTTGCTCCAACAGGTTGAATAGTTAGGGCCTTAGAAGTCAACGCCCGAAGCATAAAATACAAAATAAATAGAACGGTTTTTCCATTGTATAAAACGAATAATTGCTACGAGTGTAAAAGCTATGGTCATTTCTACGTTCCGGGCAACCTAGGCTTCACCCTAGGGCGTTGTTCCACCAGATCGAATAGTTAGGGCCTAAGAAGTGAACGCTAGAAGCATAAAATGCAATAAAAATACAACAGTTTTTCCATCGTATAGCAGGAATAATTTGCAACCAGGGTGATAGTAGTGGTCATTTCTACGTTCCGGACAACCTAGGCATCACTCTACGGCGTTGTTCCACCAGATCGAATAGTTAAGGCCTAAGAAGGCAACGCCAGAAGCATAAAATACGATATAAATACAACAGCTTTTCCATCGTATAAAAGGAATAATTGCAAACAGTGTGAAAGTAATGGTCATTTCTACGTTCCGGGCAACCTAGGCTTCACTCTACGGCGCTGTTCCACCACATCGAATAGTTAGGGCCTAAGAAGTCAACACCAGAAGAATAAAATATAAAATAAATACAACAGCCTCTACACCGTACAAAACGAATAATTGCAATCTGTGTGAAAGTTATGGTCATATCTACGTTCCGGTAACCTAGGCTTCACTGTATGGCGGTCTTCCACCACATCGAATAGCTACGGCCTCAGAAGTCCACGCCTGAAGCATAAAATACAATAAAAATACAACAGTCTTTTCATCGTATAACAGGAATAATTGCAACAAGCGTGACAGTAATGATCATTTCGGCGTTTCGGTCATCCTAGACTTAACTTTGAGGCATTGCTCCACCAGATCGAATATTTATGGCCTTAGAAGTCAACGCCAGAAGCATAAAATACAATGTAAATACAACAGTTTTTCCAGTGTATAAAACGAATAATTGCAACCAGTATGCAACTTATGGTCATTTCTACATTCCGAGCAACCTAGGCTTCACTCTAGGGCGTTGCTCCACCAGATCGAATAGTTAGGTCCTTAGAAGTCAACGCCAGAAGCATAAAATACGATATAAATACAACAGCTGTTCCATCGTATAAAAGGAATAATTGCAAACAGTGTGAAAGTAATGGTCATTTGTACGTTCCGGGCAACCTAGGCTTCACTGTATGGCGTTCTTCCACCACATCGAATAGCTACGGCCTCAGAAGTGAACGCCTGAAGTATAAAATACAATAAAAATACAACAGTCTTTCCATCCTATAACAGGAATAATTGCAACCCGTGTGAAAGTGATGGTCATTTCTACGTTCCAGGGAACCTAGGCTTCACTCTAGGGCGTTGCTCAACCAGATCAAACAGTTAGGGTCTTAGAAGTCAACGCCCGAAGCATTAAATACAAAATAAATAGAACAGTTTTTCCATTGTATAAAACGAATAATTGCTACCAGTGTAAAAGTTATGGTCATTTCTACGTTCCGGGCAACCTAGGCTTCACCCTAGGGCGTTGTACCACCAGATCGAATAGTTAGGGCCTAAGAAGTCAACGCCAGAAGCATAAAATACAATATAAATATAACAGTTTCTCCATCGTATAAAACGAATAATAACAACCAGTGTGAAAGTTATGATCATTTCTACGTTCCGGGCAACCTAGGCTTCACTCTAGGGCGTTGCTCCACCAGATCAAACAGTTAGGGCCTTAGAAGTCAACGCCCGAAGCATTAAATACAAAATAAATAGAACAGCTTTTCCATTGTATAAAACGAATAATTGCTACCAGTGTGAAAGTAATGGTCATTTCTACGTTCCGGGCAACCTAGGCTTCACTCTGGGGCGGTGCTCCACCTGATCGAATAGTTAGGGCCTTAGAAGTCAACCCCAGATGAATAAAATACATTAATGATGCAACAGATTTTCCATCATATAAAACGAATAATTGCAACCAGTATGAAAGTTATGGTCATGTCTACTTTCCGGGCAACCTAGGCTTCACCCTAGGGCGTTGCTCCAACAGATTGAATAGTTAGGGCCTTAGAAGTCAATGCCCGAAGCATAAAATGCAATATAAATGTAACAGTTCTTCCATCGTATAAAACGAATAATTGCTACCAGTGTGAAAGTTATGGTCATTTCTACGTTCCGCGCAACCTGGGCTTTACCCTAGGGCGTTGTTCCCCCAGATGGAATAGTTAGGGCCTAAGAAGTCAACGCCAGAAGCATAAAATACGATATAAATACAACAGCTTTTCCATCGTATAAAATAAATAATTGCAACCAGTGTGAAAGTTATGGTCATTTCTACCTTGCGGGCAACCTAGGCTTCACTCTAGGCCGTTGTTCCACCAGATCGAATAGTTAGGGCCTAAGAAGTGAACGCCAGAAGCATAAAATGCAATAAATATACAACAGTCTTTCCATCGTATAGCAGGAATAATTTGCAACCAGTGTGATAGTAGTGGTCATTTCTACGTTCCGGGCAACCTAGGTTTCACTCCAGGGCGTTGCTCTACCAGGTCGAATAGTTACGGCCTAAGAAGTCAACGCCAGAAGCATAAAATACGATAAAGATGCAACAGTTTTTCCATCGTATAAAACGAATAATTGCAACCAGTGTGAAAGTGATGGTCATTTCTACGTTCCGGGCAACCTAGGCTTCACCCTTGGCAGTTGTTCCACCAGATCGAATAGTTAGGGCCTAAGAAGTGAACGCCAGAAGCATAAAATACAATATAAATATAACAGTTCTTCCATCGTATAAAACGAATGATAGCAACCAGTGTGAGAGTTATGGTCATTTCCACGTTCCGGGCAACCTAGGCTTCACTCTAGGGCGTTGTTCCACCAGATGGAATAGTTAGGGCCTATGAAGTCAACGCCAGAAGCATAAAATACGATATAAATACAACAGCTTTTCCATCGTATAAAATAAATAATTGCAACCAGTGTGAAAGTTATGGTCATTTCTACGTTCCGGGCAGCCTAGGCTTCACACTACGGCGATGCTCCACCAGATCAAACAGTTAGGGCCTTAGAAGTCAACGCCCGAAGCATAAAATACGATAAAGATGCAACAGTTTTGCCATCGTATAAAACGAATAATTGGAACCAGTGTGAAAGTGATGGTCATTTTTACGTTCCGGGCAACCTAGGCTTCACTCTACGGCGATGCTCCACCAGATCAAACAGTTAGGGCCTTAGAAGTCAACGCCCGAAGCATAAAATACGATAAAGATGCAAAAGTTTTTCCATCGTATGAAACGAATAATTGCAACCAGTGTGAAAGTGAAGGTCATTTTTAGGTTCCGGGCAACCTAGGCTTCACCCTTTGCCGTTGTTCCACCAGATCGATTAGTTAGGTCCTAAGAACTCAACGCCAGAAGCATAAAATACAATATAAATATAACAGTTTTTCCATCGTATAAAACGAATAATAGCAACCAGTGTGAAAGTTATGGTCTATTCAACGTTCCGGGTAACCTAGGCTTCACTGTATGGCGTTCTTCCACCACATCGAATAGCTACGGCCTCAGAAGTCCACACCTGAAGCATAAAATACAATAAAAATACAACAATCTTTTCATCGTATAACTGGAATAATTGCAACAAGCGTGAAAGTAATGATCATTTCGGCGTATCGGGCATCCTAGACTCAACTCTGAGGCATTGCTCCACCAAATCGAATAATTAGGGCCTTAGAAGTCTACGCCAGAAGCATAAAATACGATATAAACACAACAGCTTTTCCATCGTATAAAAGGAATAATTGCAAACAGTGTGAAAGTAATGGTCATTTCTACGTTCCAGGCAACCTAGGCTTCACTCTACGGCGTTCTTCCACCACATCGAATAGCTACGGCCTCAGAACGCCTGAAGCATAAAATACAATAAAAATACAAGAGTCTTTCCATCCTATAACAGGAATAATTGCAACCCGTGTGAAAGTGATGGTCATTTCTACGTTCCAGGCAACCAGGGCTTCACTCCTGGGCGTTGCTCCACCAGATCACACAGTTAGGGCCTTAGAAGTCAACACCCGAAGCATTAAATACAAAATAAATAGAACAGCTTTTCCATTGTATAAAACGAATAATTGCTACCAGTGTGAAAGTAATGGTCATTTCTACGTTCCGGGCAACCTATGCTTCACTCTACGGCGTTGTTCCACCAGATCGAATAGTTAGGGCCTAAGAAGTCAACACCAGAAGAATAAAATACAAAATAAATACAACAGCCTTTACACCGTATAAAACGAATAATTGCAACCTGTGTGAAGGTTATGGTCATATCTACGTTCCGGACAACCTAGGCTTCACTGTCGGTCGCTGCTCCACCAGATCGAAATGTTAGGGCCTAAGAAGTCAACGCCCGAAGCATAAAATACGATATAAATACAACAGCATTTCCATCGTATTAAATGAATAATTGCAAACAGTGTGAAAGTAGTGGTCATTTCTACCTTCCAGGCAACCTAGGCTTCACTCTACGGCGTTCTTCCACCACATCGAATAGTTAAGGCCTAAGACGGCAACGCCAGAAGCATAAAATATAAAATAAATACAACAGCCTTTCCACCGTACAAAACGAATAATTGCAATCTGTGTGAAAGTAATGGTCATTTCTACGTTCCGGGCAACCTAGGCTTCACTCTACGGCGCTGTTCCACCACATCGAATAGTTAGGGCCTAAGAAGTCAACACCAGAAGAATAAAATATAAAATAAATACAACAGCCTTTACACCGTACAAAACGAATAATTGCAATCTGTGTGAAGGTTATGGTCATATCTACGTTCCGGTAACCTAGGCTTCACTGTATGGCGTTCTTCCACCACATCGAATAGCTACGGCCTCAGAAGTCAACGCCTGAAGTATAAAATACAATAAAAATACAACAGTCTTTCCATTCTATAACAGGAATAATTGCAACCTGTGTGAAGGTGATGGTCATTTCTACGTTCGAGGCAACCTAGGCTTCACTCTAGGGCGTTGTTCCACAAGATCGAATAGTTAGGGCCTAAGAACTCAACGCCAGAAGCATAAAATACAATATAAATATAACAGTTTTTCCATCGTATAAAACGAATAATAGCAACCAGTGTGGAAGTTATGGTCTATTCAACGTTCCGGGTAACCTAGGCTTCACTGTATGGCGTTCTTCCACCACATCGAATAGCTACGGCCTCAGAAGTCCACGCCTGAAGCATAAAATACAATAAAAATACAACAATCTTTTCATCGTATAACTGGAATAATTGCAACAAGCGTGAAAGTAATGATCATTTCGGCGTATCGGGCATCCTAGACTTAACTCTGAGGCATTGCTCCACCAAATCGAATAATTAGGGCCTTAGAAGTCAACGCCAGAAGCATAAAATACTATATAAATACAACAGTTTTTCCATCGTATAAAACGAATAATTGCAACCAGTATGAAACTTATGGTCATTTCTACTTTCCGAGCAACCTAGGCTTCACCCTAGGGCTTTGCTCCAACAGATTGAATAGTTAGGGCCTTAGAAGTCAACGCCCGAAGCATAAAATACAAAATAAATAGAAAGGTTTTTCCATTGTATAAAACGAATAATTGCTACGAGTGTAAAAGCTATGGTCATTTCTACGTTTCGGGCAACCTAGGCTTCACCCCAGGGCGTTGTTCCACCAGATCGAATAATTAGGGCCTAAGAAGTGAACGCCAGAAGCATAAAATGCAATAAAAATACAACAGTTTTTCCATCGTATAGCAGGAATAATTTGCAACCAGTGTGATAGTAGTGGTCATTTCTACGTTCCGGGCAACCCAGGTTTCAGTCCAGGGCGTTGCTCCACCAGATCGGATAGTTACGGCCTATGTAGTCAACGCCAGAAGCATGAAATACGATAAAGATGCAACAGTTTTTCCATCGTATAAAACGAATGATAGCAACCAGTGTGAAAGTTATAGTCGTTTCTACGTTCCGGGCAACCTAGGCGTCACTCTAGGGCGTTGCTCCACCGCATGTAATAGCTACGGCCTTAGAAGTCAACGCCAGAGGCGTAAAGTACAATATAAATGCAACAGCTTTTCCATCGAACAAAATGAATAATACCAAACAGTGTGAAAGTAATGGTCATTTCTACGTTCCGGGCAACCTAGGCTTCACTCTACGTCGTTGTTCCACCAGATCGAATAGTTAGGGCCTAAGAAGTCAACGCCAGAGGCATAAAATACGATATAAACACAACAGCTTTTCCATCGTATAAAAGGAATAATTGTAAACAGTGTGAAAGTAATGGTCATTTCTACGTTCCAGGCAACCTAGGCTTCACTCTACGGCGTTCTTCCACCACATCGAATAGCTACGGCCTCAGAAGTGAACGCCTGAAGCATAAAATACAATAAAAATACAACAGTCTTTCCATCCTATAACAGGAATAATTGCAACCCGTGTGAAAGTGATGGTCATTTATACGTTCCAGGCAACCAGGGTTTCACTCCAGGGCGTTGCTCCACCAGATAACACAGTTAGGGCCTTAGAAGTCAACGCCCGAAGCATTAAATACAAAATAAATAGAACAGTTTTTCCATTGTATAAAACGAATAATTGCTACCAGTGTAAAAGTTATGGTCATTTCAACGTTCCGGCAACCTAGGCTGCACTTTAGGGTGTTGCTCCACCAGATGGAATAGTTAGGGCCTTAGAAGTCTACTCCCGAAGCATAAAATACAAAATAAATAAAACAGTTTTTCCATCGTATAAACCGAATAATTGCTACCAGTGTGGAAGTTATGGTCATTTCTACTTTCCGAGCAACCTAGGCTTCACCCTAGGGCTTTGCTCCAACAGGTTGAATAGTTAGGGCCTTAGAAGTCAACGCCAGAAGCATAAAATACAAAATAAATAGAACGGTTTTTCCATTGTATAAAACGAATAATTGCTACGAGTGTAAAAGCTATGGTCATTTCTACGTTCCGGGCAACCTAGGCTTCACCCTAGGGCGTTGTTCCACCAGATCGAATAGTTAGGGCCTAAGAAGTGAACGCTAGAAGCATAAAATGCAATAAAAATACAACAGTTTTTCCATCGTATAGCAGGAATAATTTGCAACCAGGGTGATAGTAGTGGTCATTTCTACGTTCCGGGCAACCCAGGTTTCACTCCAGGGCGTTGCTCCACCAGATCGGATAGTTACGGCCTAAGAAGTCAACGCCAGAAGCATAAAATACGATAAAGATGCAACAGTTTTTCCATCGTATAAAACAAATAATTGCAAACAGTGTGAAAGTAATGGTCATTTCTACGTTCCGGGCAACCTAGGCATCACTCTACGGCGTTGTTCCACCAGATCGAATAGTTAAGGCCTAAGAAGGCAACGCCAGAAGCATAAAATACGATATGAATGCAACAGCTTTTCCATCGTATAAAAGGAATAATTGCAAACAGTGTGAAAGTAATGGTCATTTCTACGTTCCGGGCAACCTAGGCTTCACTCTACGGCGCTGTTCCACCACATCGAATAGTTAGGGCCTAAGAAGTCAACACCAGAAGAATAAAATATAAAATAAATACAACAGCCTTTACACCGTACAAAACGAATAATTGCAATCTGTGTGAAGGTTATGGTCATATCTACGTTCCGGTAACCTAGGCTTCACTGTATGGCGGTCTTCCACCACATCGAATAGCTACGGCCTCAGAAGTCCACGCCTGAAGCATAAAATACAATAAAAATACAACAGTCTTTTCATCGTATAACAGGAATAGTTGCAACAAGCGTGAAAGTAATGATCATTTCGGCGTTTCGGGCATCCTAGACTTAACTCTGAGGCATTGCTCCACCAGATCGAATATTTATGGCCTTAGAAGTCATCGCCAGAATCATAAAATACAATGTAAATACAACAGTTTTTCCAGTGTATAAAACGAATAATTGCAACCAGTATGCAACTTATGGTCATTTCTACATTCCGAGCAACCTAGGCTTCACTCTAGGGCGTCGCTCCACCAGATCGAATAGTTAGGTCCTTAGAAGTCAACGCCAGAAGCATAAAATACGATATAAATACAACAGCTGTTCCATCGTATAAAAGGAATAATTGCAAACAGTGTGAAAGTAATGGTCATTTGTACGTTCCGGGCAACCTAGGCTTCACTGTATGGCGTTCTTCCACCACATCGAATAGCTACGGCCTCAGAAGTGAACGCCTGAAGTATAAAATACAATAAAAATACAACAGTCTTTCCATCCTATAACAGGAATAATTGCAACCCGTGTGAAAGTGATGGTCATTTCTACGTTCCAGGGAACCTAGGCTTCACTCTAGGGCGTTGCTCAACCAGATCAAACAGTTAGGGTCTTAGAAGTCAACGCCCGAAGCATTAAATACAAAATAAATAGAACAGTTTTTCCATTGTATAAAACGAATAATTGCTACCAGTGTAAAAGTTATGGTCATTTCTACCTTCCGGGCAACCTAGGCTGCACTCTAGGGCGTTGCTCCACTAGATCGAATAGTTAGGGCCTTAGAAGTCAACGCCCGAAGCATAAAATACAAAATAAATAAAACAGTTTTTCCATCGTATAAAACGGAAAATTGCAAACAGTGTGAAAGATATGGACATTTCTACGTTCCGGGCAACCTCGGCTTCACTGTATGGCGTTCCTCCATCACATCGAATAGCTACGGCCGCAGAAGCCAACGCCAGAAGCATAAATACAATATAAATATAACGGCTTTTCCATCGTATAAAACGAATAATAGCAACCAGTGTGAAAGATATGGACATTTCTACGATCCGGGCTACCTAGGCTACACTCTATGGCGTTCTTCCACCACATTGAATAGCTACGGCCTCAGAAGTCAACGCCAGAAGCTTAAATACAATATAAATATAACAGTTTTTCCATCGTATAAAACGAATAATAGCAACCAGTGTGAAAGTTATTGTCATTTCTACGTTCCGTGCAACCTAGGCTTCACCCTAGGGCGTTGTACCACCAGATCGGATAGTTAGGGCCTAAGAAGTGAACGCCAGAAGCATGAAATACGATATAAATACAACAGTTTTTCCATTGTATAAAACGAATAATTGCTACCAGTGTAAAAGTTATGGTCATTTCTACGTTCCGGGCAACCTAGGCTTCACTCTAGGGCGGTGCTCCACCTGATCGAATAGTTAGGGCCTTAGAAGTCAATGCCCGAAGCATAAAATGCAATATAAATGTAACAGTTCTTCCATCGTATAAAACGAATAATTGCTACCAGTGTGAAAGTTATGGTCATTTCTACGTTCCGCGCAACCTGGGCTTAACCCTAGGGCGTTGTTCCCCCAGATGGAATAGTTAGGGCCTAAGAAGTCAACGCCAGAAGCATAAAATACGATATAAGTACAACAGCTTTTCCATCGTATAAAATAAATAATTGCAACCAGTGTGAAAGTTATGGTCATTTCTACCTTGCGGGCAACCTAGGCTTCACTCTAGGCCGTTGTTCCACCAGATCGAATAGTTAGGCCTAAGAAGACAACGCCAGAAGCATAAAATACGATATAAATACAACAGCTTTTCCATCGTATAAAATAAATAATTGCAACCAGTGTGAAACTTATGGTCATTTCTACGTTCCGGGCAACCTAGGCTTCACTCTACGGCGATGCTCCACCAGATCAAACAGTTAGGGCCATAGAAGTCAACGCCCGAAGCATAAAATACGATAAAGATGCAACAGTTTTTCCTTCGTATAAAACGAATAATTGGAACCAGTGTGAAAGTGATGGTCATTTTTACGTTCCGGGCAACCTAGGCTTCACTCTGCGGCGATGCTCCACCAGATCAAACAGTTAGGGCCTTAGAAGTCAACGCCCGAAGCATAAAATACGATAAAGATGCAACAGTTTTTCCATCGTATAAAACGAATAATTGCAACCAGTGTGAAAGTGAAGGTCATTTTTACGTTCCGGGCAACCTAGGCTTCACCCTTTGCCGTTGTTCCACCAGATCGATTAGTTAGGGCCTAAGAAGTGAACGCCAGAAGCATAAAATACAATATAAATACAACAGTTTTTCCATCATATAAAACGAATGATAGCAACCAGTGTGAAAGTTATGGTTATTTCTTCGTTCCAGGCAACCTAGGCTTCACTCCAGGGCGTTGCTCCACCAGATCAAACAGTTAGGGCGTTAGAAGTCAACGTCCGAAGCATTAAATACAAAATAAATAGAACAGTTTTTCCATTGTATAAGACGAATAATTGCTACCAGTGTAAAAGTTATGGTCATTTCTACGTTCCGGGCAACCTAGGCTGCACTCTAGGGCGTTGCTCCACCAGATGGAATAGTTAGGGCCTTATGAGTCAACGCCCGAAGCATAAAATACAAAATAAATAAAACAGTTTTTCCATCGTATAAAAGGAATAAATGCTACCAGTGTAAAAGTTATGGTCATTTCTACGTTCCGGATAACCTAGGCTTCACTCTAGGGCGTTGTTCCACCAGATCGTACAGTTAGGGCCTAAGAAGTCAACGCCAGAAGCATAAAATACAATATAAATATAACAGTTTTTCCATCGTATAAAACGAATGATAGCAACCAGTGTGAAAGTTATAGTCGTTTCTACGTTCCGGGCAACCTAGGCGTCACTCTAGGGCGTTGCTCCACCGCATGTAATAGCTACGGCCTTAGAAGTCAACGCCAGAGGCGTAAAGTACAATATAAATGCAACAGCTTTTCCATCGCACAAAATGAATAATACCAAACAGTGTGAAAGTCATTGTCATTTCTACGTTCCGGGCAACCTAGGCATAACTCTAGGTCGTTGCTCCACCAGATCAAATACCTAGCGACTTAGAATTAAACGCCAGAAGCATAGAATACAATAAAAATACAACAGTTTTTCCATCGTACAACAGGAATAATTGCAAACAGTATGAAACTTATGGTCATTTCTACTTTCCGAGCAACCTAGGCTTCACCCTAGGGCTTTGCTCCAACAGGTTGAATAGTTAGGGCCTTAGAAGTCAACGCCCGAAGCATAAAATACAAAATAAATAGAACGGTTTTTCCATTGTATAAAACGAATAATTGCTACGAGTGTAAAAGCTATGGTCATTTCTACG
Source organism: Calliopsis andreniformis (assembly GCF_051401765.1). Taxonomy (NCBI): domain Eukaryota; kingdom Metazoa; phylum Arthropoda; class Insecta; order Hymenoptera; family Andrenidae; genus Calliopsis; species Calliopsis andreniformis. The sequence continues at coordinate 7,439,381 of NC_135072.1, forward strand.
TTCCGGGCAACCTAGGCTTCACCCTAGGGCGTTGTTCCACCAGATCGAATAGTTAGGGCCTAAGAAGTGAACGCTAGAAGCATAAAATGCAATAAAAATACAACAGTTTTTCCATCGTATAGCAGTAATAATTTGCAACCAGGGTGATAGTAGTGGTCATTTCTACGTTCCGGGCAACCCAGGTTTCACTCCAGGGCGTTGCTCCACCAGATCGGATAGTTACGGCCTAAGAAGTCAACGCCAGAAGCATAAAATACGATAAAGATGCAACAGTTTTTCCATCGTATAAAACAAATAATTGCAAACAGTGTGAAAGTAATGGTCATTTCTACGTTCCGGGCAACCTAGGCATCACTCTACCGCGTTGTTCCACCAGATCGAATAGTTAAGGCCTAAGAAGGCAACGCCAGAAGCATAAAATACGATATGAATGCAACAGCTTTTCCATCGTATAAGAGGAATAATTGCAAACAGTGTGAAAGTAATGGTCATTTCTACGTTCCGGGCAACCTAGGCTTCACTCTACGGCGCTGTTCCACCACATCGAATAGTTAGGGCCTAAGAAGTCAACACCAGAAGAATAAAATATAAAATAAATACAACAGCCTTTACACCGTACAAAACGAATAATTGCAATCTGTGTGAAGGTTATGGTCATATCTACGTTCCGGTAACCTAGGCTTCACTGTATGGCGGTCTTCCACCACATCGAATAGCTACGGCCTCAGAAGTCCACGCCTGAAGCATAAAATACAATAAAAACACAACAGTCTTTTCATCGTATAACAGGAATAGTTGCAGCAAGCGTGAAAGTAATGATCATTTCGGCGTTTCGGGCATCCTAGACTTAACTCTGAGGCATTGCTCCACCAGATCGAATATTTATGGCCTTAGGAGTCAACGCCAGAAGCATAAAATACAATGTAAATCCAACAGTTTTTCCAGTGTATAAAACGAATAATTGCAACCAGTATGCAACTTATGGTCATTTGTACGTTCCGGGCAACCTAGGCTTCACTCTAGGGCGTTGCTCCACCAGATCGAATAGTTAGGTCCTTAGAAGTCAACGCCAGAAGCATAAAATACGATATAAATACAACAGCTGTTCCATCGTATAAAAGGAATAATTGCAAACAGTGTGAAAGTGATGGTCATTTCTACGTTCCAGGGAACCTAGGCTTCACTCTAGGGCGTTGCTCAACCAGATCAAACAGTTAGGGTCTTAGAAGTCAACGCCCGAAGCATTAAATACAAAATAAATAGAACAGTTTTTCCATTGTATAAAACGAATAATTGCTACCAGTGTAAAAGTTATGGTCATTTCTACGTTCCGGGCAACCTAGGCTGCACTCTAGGGCGTTGCTCCACTAGATCGAATAGTTAGGGCCTTAGAAGTCAACGCCCGAAGCATAAAATACAAAATAAATAAAACAGTTTTTCCATCGTATAAAACGAAAAATTGCAAACAGTGTGAAAGATATGGACATTTCTACGTTCCGGGCAACCTCGGCTTCACTGTATGGCGTTCTTCCACCACATCGAATAGCTACGGCCGCAGAAGCCAACGCCAGAAGCATAAATACAATATATATATAACGGCTTTTCCATCGTATAAAACGAATAATAGCAACCAGTGTGAAAGTTATGGTCATTTCTACGTTCCGGGCAACCTAGGCTTCACTCTAGGGCGTTGCTCCACTAGATCCAACATTAAGGGCCTTAGAAGTCGATGCCCGAAGCATTAAATACAAAATAAATGGAACAGTTTTTCCAGTGTATAAAACGAATAATTTCTACCAGTGTAAAAGTTATGGTCATTTCTACGTTCCGGGCAACCTAGGCTTCACCCTAGGGCGTTGTTCCACCAGATGGAATAGTTAGGGCCTAAGAAGTCAACGCCAGAAGCATAAAATACGATATAAACACAACATTTTTTCCATCGTATATAACGAATAATTGCAACCAGTATGAAACTTATGGTCATTTCTACTTTCCGAGCAACCTAGGCTTCACCCTAGGGCGTTGCTCCACCAGATCCAATAGTTAGGGCCTTAGAAGTCAACGCCCGAAGCATAAAATACAAAATAAATAAAACAGTTCTTTAATCGTACAAAACGAAAAATTGCAAACAGTGTGAAAGATATGGACATTTCTACGATCCGGGCTACCTAGGCTACACTCTATGGCGTTCTTCCACCACATTGAATAGCAACGGCCTCGGAAGTCAACGCCAGAAGCTTAAATACAATATAAATATAACAGGTTTTCCATCGTATAAAACGAATAATAGCAACCAGTGTGAAAGTTATTGTCATTTCTACGTTCCGGGCAACCTAGGCTTCACCCTAGGGCGTTGTACCACCAGATTGAATAGTTAGGGCCTAAGAAGTGAACGCCAGAAGCATGAAATACGATATAAATCCAACAGTTTTTCCATTGTATAAAACGAATAATTGCTACCAGTGTAAAAGTTATGGTCATTTCTACGTTCCGGGCACCCTAGGCTTCACTCTGGGGCGTTGCTCCACCATATCGAATACTTAGTGCCTTAGAAGTCAACGCCAGAAGCATAAAATACAATATAAATACAACAGTTTTTCCATCGTATAAAACGGATAATTGCAACCAGTATGAAAGTTATGGTCATTTCTATGTTCCGGGCAACCTAAGCTTCACTCTAGGGCGTTGCTCCACCAGATCGAACAGTTAGTGCCTCAGAACTCAACGCCAGAAGCATAAAATACAATATAAATACAACAGTTTTTCCATCGTATAAAACGGATAATTGCAACCAGTATGAAAGTCATGGTCATTTCTACGTTCTGGGAAACCAAGGCTTCACTCTAGGGCGTTGCTCCAACAGATCGGATAGTTAGGGCCACAGAAGTCAACGCCAGAAGCATAAAATACAATATAAATACAACAGTTTTTCCATCCTATAAAACTAATAATTGCAACCACTATGAAAGTTATGGTCATTTCTACTATCCGGGCTACCAAGGCTTCACCCTAGGGCGTTGCTCCACCAGATCGAATAGTGAAGGCCTAAGAAGTGAACGCCAGAAGCATAAAATACAATATAAATACAACAGTTTTTCCATCGTATAACAGGAATAATTGCAACCAGTTTGAAAGTTATGGTCATTTCTACTTTCCGGGCAACCTACGCTTCACCCTAGGGCGTTGTTCCACCCGATCGAATAGTTAGGGCCTAAGAAGTCAACGCCAGAAGCATAAAATACAATATAAATACAACAGTTTTTCCATTGTATAAAACGAATAATTGCTACCAGTGTAAAAGTTATGGTCATTTCTACGTTCCGGGCACCCTAGGCTTCACTCTGGGGCGTTGCTCCACCATATCGAATACTTAGTGCCTTAGAAGTCAACGCCAGAAGCATAAAATACAATATAAATACAACAGTTTTTCCATCGTATAAAACGGATAATTGCAACCAGTATGAAAGTTATGGTCATTTCTACTTCCCGGGCAATCTAGGATTCTCCTTAGGGCGTTGCTCCACCAGATCGAATAGTTAGGGCCCAAGAAGTGAACGCCAGAAGCATAAAATACAATATAAATATAACAGTTCTTCCATCGTATAAAACGAATGATAGCAACCAGTGTGAATGTTATGGTCATTTCTACGTTCCGGGCAACCTAGGCTTCACTCTAGGGCGTTGCTCCACTAGATCCAACATTAAGGGCCTTAGAAGTCGATGCCCGAAGCATTAAATACAAAATAAATGGAACAGTTTTTCCAGTGTATAAAACGAATAATTTCTACCAGTGTAAAAGTTATGGTCATTTCTACGTTCCGGGCAACCTAGGCTTCACCCTAGGGCGTTGTTCCACCAGATGGAATAGTTAGGGCCTAAGAAGTCAACGCCAGAAGCATAAAATACGATATAAACACAACATTTTTTCCATCGTATATAACGAATAATTGCAACCAGTATGAAACTTATGGTCATTTCTACTTTCCGAGCAACCTAGGCTTCACCCTAGGGCGTTGCTCCACCAGATCCAATAGTTAGGGCCTTAGAAGTCAACGCCCGAAGCATAAAATACAAAATAAATAAAACAGTTCTTTAATCGTACAAAACGAAAAATTGCAAACAGTGTGAAAGATATGGACATTTCTACGATCCGGGCTACCTAGGCTACACTCTATGGCGTTCTTCCACCACATTGAATAGCAACGGCCTCAGAAGTCAACGCCAGAAGCTTAAATACAATATAAATGTAACAGGTTTTCCATCGTATAAAACGAATAATAGCAACCAGTGTGAAAGTTATTGTCATTTCTACGTTCCAGGCAACCTGGGCTTCACCCTAGGGCGTTGTACCACCAGATTGAATAGTTAGGGCCTAAGAAGTGAACGCCAGAAGCATGAAATACGATATAAATACAACAGTTTTTCCATTGTATAAAACGAATAATTGCTACCAGTGTAAAAGTTATGGTCATTTCTACGTTCCGGGCACCCTAGGCTTCACTCTGGGGCGTTGCTCCACCATATCGAATACTTAGTGCCTTAGAAGTCAACGCCAGAAGCATAAAATACAATATAAATACAACAGTTTTTCCATCGTATAAAACGAATAATTGCAACCAGTATGAAAGTTATGGACATTTCTACTTTCCGTGCAATCTAGGCTTCACCCTAGGGCGTTGCTCCAACAGATTGAATAGCTAGGGCCTTAGAAGTCGACGCCCGAAGCATAAGATGCAATAAAAATGCAACAGTTTTTCCATCGTATAACGGGAGTAATTGTAACCAGTTTGAAAGTGATGGTCATTTCTACGTTCCGGGCAACCTAGGCTTCACTCTAGGGCGTTGCTCCACCAGATCGAATAGTTAGGGCCTAAGAAGTGAACGCCAGAAGCATAAAATACAATATAAATATAACAGTTCTTCCATCGTTAAAAACGAATGATAGCAACCAGTGTGAGAGTTATGGTCATTTCTACGTTTCGGGCAACCTAGACTTCACTCTAAGGCGTTGTTCCACCAGATCGAATAGTTAGGGCCTAAGAAGTCAGCGCCGGAAGCATAAAATACAATATAAATATAACAGTTTTTCCATCGAATAAAACGAATAATAGCCACCAGTGTGAAGGTTATGGTCATTTCTATGTTCCGGGCAACCTAAGCTTCACTCTAGGGCGTTGCTCCACCAGATCGAATAGTTAGGGCCTAAGAAGTGAACGCCAGAAGCATAAAATACAATATAAATATAACAGTTCTTCCATCGTTAAAAACGAATGATAGCAACCAGTGTGAGAGTTATGGTCATTTCTACGTTTCGGGCAACCTAGACTTCACTCTAGGGCGTTGTTCCACCAGATCGAATAGTTAGGGCCTAAGAAGTCAGCGCCGGAAGCATAAAATACAATATAAATATAACAGTTTTTCCATCGAATAAAACGAATAATAGCCACCAGTGTGAAAGTTATGGTCATTTCTACGTTCCGGGCAACCTAGGCTTCACTCTAGGGCGTTGCTCCACTAGATCCAACATTAAGGGCCTTAGAAGTCGATGCCCGAAGCATTAAATACAAAATAAATGGAACAGTTTTTCCAGTGTATAAAACGAATAATTTCTACCAGTGTAAAAGTTATGGTCATTTCTACGTTCCGGGCAACCTAGGCTTCACCCTAGGGCGTTGTTCCACCAGATGGAATAGTTAGGGCCTAAGAAGTCAACGCCAGAAGCATAAAATACGATATAAACACAACATTTTTTCCATCGTATATAACGAATAATTGCAACCAGTATGAAACTTATGGTCATTTCTACTTTCCGAGCAACCTAGGCTTCACCCTAGGGCGTTGCTCCACCAGATCCAATAGTTAGGGCCTTAGAAGTCAACGCCCGAAGCATAAAATACAAAATAAATAAAACAGTTCTTTAATCGTACAAAACGAAAAATTGCAAACAGTGTGAAAGATATGGACATTTCTACGATCCGGGCTACCTAGGCTACACTCTATGGCGTTCTTCCACCACATTGAATAGCAACGGCCTCGGAAGTCAACGCCAGAAGCTTAAATACAATATAAATATAACAGGTTTTCCATCGTATAAAACGAATAATAGCAACCAGTGTGAAAGTTATTGTCATTTCTACGTTCCGGGCAACCTAGGCTTCACCCTAGGGCGTTGTACCACCAGATTGAATAGTTAGGGCCTAAGAAGTGAACGCCAGAAGCATGAAATACGATATAAATACAACAGTTTTTCCATTGTATAAAACGAATAATTGCTACCAGTCTAAAAGTTATGGTCATTTCTACGTTCCGGGCACCCTAGGCTTCACTCTGGGGCGTTGCTCCACCATATCGAATACTTAGTGCCTTAGAAGTCAACGCCAGAAGCATAAAATACAATATAAATACAACAGTTTTTCCATCGTATAAAACGGATAATTGCAACCAGTATGAAAGTTATGGTCATTTCTACTTCCCGGGCAATCTAGGATTCTCCTTAGGGCGTTGCTCCACCAGATCGAATAGTTAGGGCCCAAGAAGTGAACGCCAGAAGCATAAAATACAATATAAATATAACAGTTCTTCCATCGTATAAAACGAATGATAGCAACCAGTGTGAATGTTATGGTCATTTCTACGTTCCGGGCAACCTAGGCTTCACTCTAGGGCGTTGCTCCACTAGATCCAACATTAAGGGCCTTAGAAGTCGATGCCCGAAGCATTAAATACAAAATAAATGGAACAGTTTTTCCAGTGTATAAAACGAATAATTTCTACCAGTGTAAAAGTTATGGTCATTTCTACGTTCCGGGCAACCTAGGCTTCACCCTAGGGCGTTGTTCCACCAGATGGAATAGTTAGGGCCTAAGAAGTCAACGCCAGAAGCATAAAATACGATATAAACACAACATTTTTTCCATCGTATATAACGAATAATTGCAACCAGTATGAAACTTATGGTCATTTCTACTTTCCGAGCAACCTAGGCTTCACCCTAGGGCGTTGCTCCACCAGATCCAATAGTTAGGGCCTTAGAAGTCAACGCCCGAAGCATAAAATACAAAATAAATAAAACAGTTCTTTAATCGTACAAAACGAAAAATTGCAAACAGTGTGAAAGATATGGACATTTCTACGATCCGGGCTACCTAGGCTACACTCTATGGCGTTCTTCCACCACATTGAATAGCAACGGCCTCAGAAGTCAACGCCAGAAGCTTAAATACAATATAAATATAACAGGTTTTCCATCGTATAAAACGAATAATAGCAACCAGTGTGAAAGTTATTGTCATTTCTACGTTCCAGGCAACCTAGGCTTCACCCTAGGGCGTTGTACCACCAGATTGAATAGTTAGGGCCTAAGAAGTGAACGCCAGAAGCATGAAATACGATATAAATACAACAGTTTTTCCATTGTATAAAACGAATAATTGCTACCAGTGTAAAAGTTATGGTCATTTCTACGTTCCGGGCACCCTAGGCTTCACTCTGGGGCGTTGCTCCACCATATCGAATACTTAGTGCCTTAGAAGTCAACGCCAGAAGCATAAAATACAATATAAATACAACAGTTTTTCCATCGTATAAAACGAATAATTGCAACCAGTATGAAAGTTATGGACATTTCTACTTTCCGTGCAATCTAGGCTTCACCCTAGGGCGTTGCTCCAACAGATTGAATAGCTAGGGCCTTAGAAGTCGACGCCCGAAGCATAAGATGCAATAAAAATGCAACAGTTTTTCCATCGTATAACGGGAGTAATTGTAACCAGTTTGAAAGTGATGGTCATTTCTACGTTCCGGGCAACCTAGGCTTCACTCTAGGGCGTTGCTCCACCAGATCGAATAGTTAGGGCCTAAGAAGTGAACGCCAGAAGCATAAAATACAATATAAATATAACACTTCTTCCATCGTTAAAAACGAATGATAGCAACCAGTGTGAGAGTTATGGTCATTTCTACGTTTCGGGCAACCTAGACTTCACTCTCGGGCGTTGTTCCACCAGATCGAATAGTTAGGGCCTAAGAAGTCAGCGCCGGAAGCATAAAATACAATATAAATATAACAGTTTTTCCATCGAATAAAACGAATAATAGCCACCAGTGTGAAGGTTATGGTCATTTCTATGTTCCGGGCAACCTAAGCTTCACTCTAGGGCGTTGCTCCACCAGATCGAACAGTTAGTGCCTCAGAACTCAACGCCAGAAGCATAAAATACAATATAAATACAACAGTTTTTCCATCGTATAAAACGGATAATTGCAACCAGTATGAAAGTCATGGTCATTTCTACGTTCTGGGAAACCAAGGCTTCACTCTAGGGCGTTGCTCCAACAGATCGGATAGTTAGGGCCTCAGAAGTCAACGCCAGAAGCATAAAATACAATATAAATACAACAGTTTTTCCATCCTATAAAACTAATAATTGCAACCACTATGAAAGTTATGGTCATTTCTACTATCCGGGCTACCAAGGCTTCACCCTAGGGCGTTGCTCCACCAGATCGAATAGTGAAGGCCTAAGAAGTGAACGCCAGAAGCATAAAATACAATATAAATACAACAGTTTTTCCATCGTATAACAGGAATAATTGCAACCAGTTTGAAAGTTATGGTCATTTCTACTTTCCGGGCAACCTACGCTTCACCCTAGGGCGTTGTTCCACCCGATCGAATAGTTAGGGCCTAAGAAGTCAACGCCAGAAGCATAAAATACAATATAAATGCAACAGCTTTTCCATCGTATAAAATGACAAATTGCAAAGAGTGTGAAAGTAATGGTCATTTCTACGTTCCGGGCAACTTAGGTTTCACTCTAGGGCGTTGCTCCACCAGATCGAATAGTTAGTGCGTTAGAAGTCAACGTCAGAAGCATAAAATACAGTATAAATACAACAGTTTTTCCATCGTATAAAACGAATAATTGCAACCAGTATGAAAGTTATGGACATTTCTACTTTCCGGGCAACCTAGGCTTCACCCTAGGGCGATGCTGCGCCATATCGAATAGTTAGGGCCTTAGAAGTCAACGCGCGGAACATAAAACACAAAATAAATAGAACAGTTTTTCCATTGTATAAATCGAATAATTGCTACCAGTGTGAAAGTTATGGTCATTTCTACGTTCCGGGCAACCTAGGCTTCACCCTAGTGCGTTGTTCCACCAGATCGAATAGTGAAGGCCTAAGAAGTGAACGCCAGAAGCATAAAATACAATATAAATACAACAGTTTTTCCATCGTATAAAACGGATAATTGCAACCAGTATGAAAGTTATGGTCATTTCTACTTCCCGGGCAATCTAGGATTCTCCTTAGGGCGTTGCTCCACCAGATCGAATAGTCAGGGCCCAAGAAGTGAACGCCAGAAGCATAAAATACAATATAAATATAACAGTTCTTCCATCGTATAAAACGAATGATAGCAACCAGTGTGAGAGTTATGGTCATTTCTACGTTTCGGGCAACCTAGACTTCACTCTAGGGCGTTGTTCCACCCGATCGAATAGTTAGGGCCTAAGACGTGAACGCCAGAAGCATAAAATACAATATAAATACAACAGTTTTTCCATCGTATAAAACGAATAATTGCAACCAGTGTGAAAGTTATGGTCATTTCTACGTTCCGCGCAACCTAGGCTTCACTCTAGGGCGTAGCTCCACCAGATCGAATAGTTAGTGCCTTACAAGTCAACGTCAGAAGCATAAAATACAGTATAAATACAACAGTTCTTCCATCGTATAAAACGAGTAATTGCAACCAGTATGAAAGTTATGGACATTTCTACTTTCCAGGCAACCTAGGCTTCACCCTAGGGCATTGCTCCACTCGATCGAATAGTTAGGGCCTTAGAAGTCAACGCGCGAAACATAAAACACAAAGTAAATAGAACAGTTTTTCCATTGTATAAATCGAATAATTGCTACCAGTGTGAAAGTTATGGCCATTTCTACGTTCCGGGAAACCTAGGCTTCACCCTAGTGCGTTGTTCCACCAGATCGAATAGTTAAGGCCTAAGAAGTCAACACCAGAAGCATAAAATACAATATAAATACAACAGCTTTTCCATCGTATAAAACGAATAATTGCAACCAGTGTGAAAGTTATGGTCATTTCTACTTTCCGGGCATCTTAGGCTTCACTCTAGGGCGTTGCTCCACCAGATCGAGTAGTTAGTGCCTTAGAAGTCAACGCCCGAAACATAAAAAACAAAATTAATAGAACAGTTATTCCATTGTATACATCGAATAATTGCTACAACTGTGAAAGTTATGGTCATCTCTACGTTCCGGGAAACCTAGGCTTAACCCTAGGGCGATGTTCCACCAGATCCAATAGTTAGGGCCTAAGAAGTGAACGCAAGAAGCTTAAAATACAATATAAATACAACAGCTTTTCCATCGTATAAAACGTATAATTGCAACGAGTATGAAAGTTATGGTCATTTCTACTTTCCGGGCAACCTAGGCTTCACTCTAGGGCGTTGCTCCACCAGATCGAATAGTTAGTGCCTTAGAATTCAACGCCACAAGCATAAAATACAATATAAATACAACAGTTTTTCCATTGTATAAAACGAATAGTTGCAACCAGTATGAAAGTGATGGTCATTTCTACGTTCCGGGAAACCAAGGCTTCACTCTAAGGCGTTGCTCCACCAGATCGAATAGTTAGGGCCTAAGAAGTCAACGCCAGAAGCATAAAATACAATATAAATGCAACAGCTTTTGCATCGTATAAAATGAATAATTGCAAAGAGTGTGAAAGTAATGGTCATTTCTACGTTCCGGGCAACCTAGGTTTCACTCTAGGGCGTAGCTCCACCAGATCGAATAGTTAGGGCCTCAGAAGTCAACGCCAGAAGCATAAAATACAATATAAATACAACAGTTTTTCCATCGTATAAAACGGATAATTGCAACCAGTATGAAAGTTATGGTCATTTCTACTTTCCGGGCAACCTAGGATTCACCCTAGGGCGTTGCTCCAACAGATTGAATAGCTAGTGCCTTCGAAGTCAACGCCCGAAGCATAAAATGCAATAAAAATACAACAGCTTTTCCATCATATAACAGGAGTAATTTCAACCAGTTTGAAAGTGATGGTCATTTCTACGTTCCGGCAACCTAGACTTCACTCTAGGGCGTTGTTCCACCATATCGAATAGTTAGTGCCTTAGAAGTCAACGCCAGAAGCATAAAATACAATATAAATTCAACAGTTTTTGCATCGTATAACAGGAATAATTGCAACCAGTTTGAAAGTTATGGTCATTTCTACTTGCCGGGCAACCTAGGCTTCACCCTAGTACGTTGTTCCACCAGATCGAATAGTTAAGGCCTAAGAAGTGAACGCCAGAAGCATAAAATACAATATAAATACAACAGCTTTTCCATCGTATAAAACGAATAATTGCAACCAGTGTGAAAGTGATGGTCATTTCTACGTTTCGGGCAACCTAGACTTCACTCTAGGGCGTTGTTCCACCAGATCGAATAGTTAGGGCCTAAGAAGTCAGCGCCGGAAGCATAAAATACATTATAAATATAACAGTTTTTCCATCGAATAAAACGAATAATAGCCACCAGTGTGAAGGTTATGGTCATTTCTATGTTCCGGGCAACCTAAGCTTCACTCTAGGGCGTTGCTCCACCAGATCGAACAGTTAGTGCCTCAGAACTCAACGCCAGAAGCATAAAATACAATATAAATACAACAGTTTTTCCATCGTATAAAACGGATAATTGCAACCAGTATGAAAGTCATGGTCATTTCTACGTTCTGGGAAACCAAGGCGTCACTCTAGGGCGTTGCTCCAACAGATCGGATAGCTAGGGCCTCAGAAGTCAACGCCAGAAGCATAAAATACAATATAAATACAACAGTTTTTCCATCCTATAAAACTAATAATTGCAACCACTATGAAAGTTATGGTCATTTCTACTATCCGGGCTACCAAGGCTTCACCCTAGGGCGTTGCTCCACCAGATCGAATAGTGAAGGCCTAAGAAGTGAACGCCAGAAGCATAAAATACAATATAAATACAACAGTTTTTCCATCGTATAACAGGAATAATTGCAACCAGTTTGAACGTTATGGTCATTTCTACTTTCCGGGCAACCTACGCTTCACCCTAGGGCGTTGTTCCACCCGATCGAATAGTTAGGGCCTAAGAAGTCAACGCCAGAAGCATAAAATACAATATAAATGCAACAGCTTTTCCATCGTATAAAATGACAAATTGCAAAGAGTGTGAAAGTAATGGTCATTTCTACGTTCCGGGCAACCTAGGTTTCACTCTAGGGCGTTGCTCCACCAGATCGAATAGTTAGTGCGTTAGAAGTCAACGTCAGAAGCATAAAATACAGTATAAATACAACAGTTTTTCCATCGTATAAAACGAATAATTGCAACCAGTATGAAAGTTATGGACATTTCTACTTTCCGGGCAACCTAGGCTTCACCCTAGGGCGATGCTGCGCCATATCGAATAGTTAGGGCCTTAGAAGTCAACGCGCGGAACATAAAACACAAAATAAATAGAACAGTTTTTCCATTGTATAAATCGAATAATTGCTACCAGTGTGAAAGTTATGGTCATTTCTACGTTCCGGGCAACCTAGGCTTCACCCTAGTGCGTTGTTCCACCAGATCGAATAGTGAAGGCCTAAGAAGTGAACGCCAGAAGCATAAAATACAATATAAATACAACAGTTTTTCCATCGTATAAAACGGATAATTGCAACCAGTATGAAAGTTATGGTCATTTCTACTTCCCGGGCAATCTAGGATTCTCCTTAGGGCGTTGCTCCACCAGATCGAATAGTCAGGGCCCAAGAAGTGAACGCCAGAAGCATAAAATACAATATAAATATAACAGTTCTTCCATCGTATAAAACGAATGATAGCAACCAGTGTGAGAGTTATGGTCATTTCTACGTTTCGGGCAACCTAGACTTCACTCTAGGGCGTTGTTCCACCCGATCGAATAGTTAGGGCCTAAGACGTGAACGCCAGAAGCATAAAATACAATATAAATACAACAGTTTTTCCATCGTATAAAACGAATAATTGCAACCAGTGTGAATGTTATGGTCATTTCTACGTTCCGCGCAACCTAGGCTTCACTCTAGGGCGTAGCTCCGCCAGATCGAATAGTTAGTGCCTTACAAGTCAACGTCAGAAGCATAAAATACAGTATAAATACAACAGTTCTTCCATCGTATAAAACGAATAATTGCAACCAGTATGAAAGTTATGGACATTTCTACTTTCCAGGCAACCTAGGCTTCACCCTAGGGCATTGCTCCACTCGATCGAATAGTTAGGGCCTTAGAAGTCAACGCGCGAAACATAAAACACAAAGTAAATAGAACAGTTTTTCCATTGTATAAATCGAATAATTGCTACCAGTGTGAAAGTTATGGCCATTTCTACGTTCCGGGAAACCTAGGCTTCACCCTAGTGCGTTGTTCCACCAGATCGAATAGTTAAGGCCTAAGAAGTCAACACCAGAAGCATAAAATACAATATAAATACAACAGCTTTTCCATCGTATAAAACGAATAATTGCAACCAGTGTGAAAGTTATGGTCATTTCTACTTTCCGGGCATCTTAGGCTTCACTCTAGGGCGTTGCTCCACCAGATCGAGTAGTTAGTGCCTTAGAAGTCGACGCCCGAAACATAAAAAACAATATTAATAGAACAGTTATTCCATTGTATACATCGAATAATTGCTACAACTGTGAAAGTTATGGTCATCTCTACGTTCCGGGAAACCTAGGCTTAACCCTAGGGCGATGTTCCACCAGATCCAATAGTTAGGGCCTAAGAAGTGAACGCAAGAAGCATAAAATACAATATAAATACAACAGCTTTTCCATCGTATAAAACGTATAATTGCAACGAGTATGAAAGTTATGGTCATTTCTACTTTCCGGGCAACCTAGGCTTCACTCTAGGGCGTTGCTCCACCAGATCGAATAGTTAGTGCCTTAGAATTCAACGCCACAAGCATAAAATACAATATAAATACAACAGTTTTTCCATTGTATAAAACGAATAGTTGCAATCAGTATGAAAGTGATGGTCATTTCTACGTTCCGGGAAACCAAGGCTTCACTCTAAGGCGTTGCTCCACCAGATCGAATAGTTAGGGCCTAAGAAGTCAACGCCAGAAGCATAAAATACAATATAAATGCAACAGCTTTTGCATCGTATAAAATGAATAATTGCAAAGAGTGTGAAAGTAATGGTCATTTCTACGTTCCGGGCAACCTAGGTTTCACTCTAGGGCGTAGCTCCACCAGATCGAATAGTTAGGGCCTCAGAAGTCAACGCCAGAAGCATAAAATACAATATAAATACAACAGTTTTTCCATCGTATAAAACGGATAATTGCAACCAGTATGAAAGTTATGGTCATTTCTACTTTCCGGGCAACCTAGGATTCACCCTAGGGCGTTGCTCCAACAGATTGAATAGCTAGTGCCTTCGAAGTCAACGCCCGAAGCATAAAATGCAATAAAAATACAACAGCTTTTCCATCATATAACAGGAGTAATTTCAACCAGTTTGAAAGTGATGGTCATTTCTACGTTCCGGCAACCTAGACTTCACTCTAGGGCGTTGTTCCACCATATCGAATAGTTAGTGCCTTAGAAGTCAACGCCAGAAGCATAAAATACAATATAAATTCAACAGTTTTTGCATCGTATAACAGGAATAATTGCAACCAGTTTGAAAGTTATGGTCATTTCTACTTGCCGGGCAACCTAGGCTTCACCCTAGTACGTTGTTCCACCAGATCGAATAGTTAAGGCCTAAGAAGTGAACGCCAGAAGCATAAAATACAATATAAATACAACAGCTTTTCCATCGTATAAAACGAATAATTGCAACCAGTGTGAAAGTGATGGTCATTTCTACGTTTCGGGCAACCTAGACTTCACTCTAGGGCGTTGTTCCACCAGATCGAATAGTTAGGGCCTAAGAAGTCAGCGCCAGAAGCATAAAATACAATATAAATATAACAGTTTTTCCTTCGAATAAAACGAATAATAGCCACCAGTGTGAAGGTTATGGTCATTTCTATGTTCCGGGCAACCTAAGCTTCACTCTAGGGTGTTGCTCCACCAGATCGAACAGTTAGTGCCTTAGAAGTCAACGCCAGATGCATAAAATACAGTATAAACACAACAGTTTTTCCATCGTATAAAACGAATAATTGCATCGAGTATGAAAGTTATGGACATTTCTACTTTCCGGGCAACCTAGGCTTCACCCTAGGGCGATGCTGCATCAGATCGAATAGCTAGGGCCTTAGAAGTCAACGCGCGGAACATAAAACACAAAATAAATAGAACAGTTTTTCCATTGTATAAATCGAATAATTGCTACCAGTGTGAAAGTTATGGCCATTTCTACGTTCCGGGAAACCTAGGCTTCACCCTAGTGCGTTGTTCCACCAGATCGAATAGCTAAGGCCTACGAAGTGAACGCCAGAAGCGTAAAATACAATATAAATTCAACAGTTTTTCCATCGTATAAAACGAATAATTGCAACCACTATGAAAGATATGGACATTTCTACTTTCCGGGCAACCTAGGCTTCACCTTAGGGCATTGCTCCAACAGATTGAATAGTTAGGGCCTTAGAAGTCAACGCCCGAGGCATAAAATGCAATAAAAATACAACAGTTATTCCATCGTATGACAGGAATAATTGTAACCAGTTTGAAAGTGATGGTCATTTCTACGTTCCGGGCAACCTAGGCTTCACTCTAGGGCGTTGCTCCACCAGATCGAATAGTTAGGGCCTAAGAAGTCAACACCAGAAGCATAAAATACAATATAAATACAACAGCTTTTCCATCGTATAAAACGAATAATTGCAACCAGTGTGAAAGTTATGGTCATTTCTACTTTCCGGGCATCTTAGGCTTCACTCTAGGGCGTAGCTCCACCAGATCGAATAGTTAGTGCCTTAGAAGTCAACGTCAGAAGAATAAAATACAGTATAAATACAACAGTTCTTCCATCGTATAAAACTAATGATAGCAACCAGTGTGAGAGTTACGGTCATTTCTACGTTCCGGTCAACCTAGGCTTCACTCTAGGGCGTTGCTCCACCAGATCAAACAGTTAGGGTCTTAGAAGTCAACGCCCGAAGTATAAAATACAATAAAAATACAACAGTATTTCCATGCTATAACAGGAATGATTGCAACCCGTGTGAAAGTGATGGTCATTTCTACGTTCCAGGCAACCTAGGCTTCACTCCAGGGCGTTGTTCCACAAGATCGAAATGTTAGGGCCTAAGAAGTCAACGCCAGAAGCATAAAATACCATATAAATATAACAGTTTCTCCATCGTATAAAACGAATAATAGCAACCAGTGTGAAAGTTATGATCATTTCTACGTTCCGGCCAACCTAGGCTTCACTCTAGGGCGTTGCTCCACCAGATCAAACAGTTAGGGCCTTAGAAGTCAACGCCCGAAGCATTAAATACAAAATAAATAGAATAGTTTTTCCATTGTATAAAACGAATAATTGCTACCAGTGTAAAAGTTATGGTCATTTCTACGTTCCGGGCAACCTAGGCTTCACTCTAGGGCGGTGCTCCACCTCATCGAATAGTTAGGGCCTTAGAAGTCAACCCCAGATGAATAAAATACATTAATGATGCAACAGCTTTTCCATCATATAAAACGAATAATTGCAACCAGTATGAAAGTTATGGTCATGTCTACTTTCCGGGCAACCTAAGCTTCACCCTAGGGCGTTGCTCCAACAGATTGAATAGTTAGGGCCTTAGAAGTCAATGCCCGAAGCATAAAATGCAATATAAATATAACAGTACTTCCATCGTATAAAACGAATAATTGCTACCAGTGTGAAAGTTATGGTCATTTCTACGTTCCGCGCAACCTGTGCTTTACCCTAGGGCGTTGTTCCCCCAGATGGAATAGTTAGGGACTAAGAAGTCAACGCCAGAAGCATAAAATACGATATAAATACAACAGCTTTTCCATCGTATAAAATAAATAATTGCTACCAGTGTAAAAGGTATGGTCATTTCTACGTTCCGGGCAACCTAGTCTTCACCCTAGGCCGTTGTTCCACCAGATCGAATAGTTAGGGCCTAAGAAGTGAATGCCAGAAGCATAAAATGCAATAAAAATACAACAGTTTTTCCATCGTATAGCAGGAATAATTTGCAACCAGTGTGATAGTAGTGCTCATTTCTACGTTCCGGGCAACCTAGGTTTCACTCCAGGGCGTTGCTCCACCAGGTCGAATAGTTACGGCCTAAGAAGTCAACGCCAGAAGCATAAAATACGATAAAGATGCAACAGTTTTTCCATCGTATAAAACGAATAATTGCAACCAGTGTGAGAGTTACGGTCATTTCTACGTTCCGGTCAACCTAGGCTTCACTCTAGGGCGTTGCTCCACCAGATCAAACAGTTAGGGTCTTAGAAGTCAACGCCCGAAGCATTAAGTACAAAATAAATAGAACAGTTTTTCCATTGTATAAAACGAATAATTGCTACCAGTGTAAAAGTTATGGTCATTTCTACGTTCCGGGCAACCTAGGCTTCACCCTAGGCCGTTGTTCCACCAGATCGAATAGTTAGGGCCTAAGAAGTGAACGCCAGAAGCATAAAATGCAATAAAAATACAACAGCTTTTCCATCGTGTAGCAGGAATAATATGCAACCAGTGTGATAGTAGTGGTCATTTCTACGTTCCGGGCAACCTAGGTTTCACTCCAGGGCGTTGCTCCACCAGATCGAATAGTTACGGCCTTAGAAGTCAACGCCCGAAGCATAAAATACAAAGTAAATAGAACGGTTTTTCCATTGCATTAAACGAATAAATGCTACCAGTGTAAAAGTTATGGTCATTTCTACGTTCCGGGCAACCTAGGCTTCACCCTAGGGCGTTGTACCACCAGATCGAATAGTTAGGGCCTAAGAAGTGACCGCCAGAAGCATAAAATACAATATGAATACAACAGTTTTTCCATCGTATAAAACGAATAATTGCAACCAGTATGAAACTTATGGTCATTTGTACGTTCCTGGCAACCTAGGCTTCACTGTATGGCGTTCTTCCACAGCATCGAATAGCTACGGCCTCAGAAGTCAACGCCTGAAGTATAAAATGCAATAAAAATACAACAGTATTTCCATCCTATAACAGGAATGATTGCAACCCGTGTGAAAGTGATCGTCATTTCTACGTTCCAGGCAACCTAGGCTTCACTCCAGGGCGTTGTTCCACAAGATCGAATAGTTAGGGCCTAAGAAGTCAACGCCAGAAGCATAAAATACAATATAAATATAACAGTTTCTCCATCGTATAAAACGAATAATAGCAACCAGTGTGAAAGTTATGATCATTTCTACGTTCCTGCCAACCTAGGCTTCACTCTAGGGCGTTGCTCCACGAGATCAAACAGTTAGGGCCTTAGAAGTCAACGCCCGAAGCATTAAATACAAAATAAATAGAACAGTTTTTCCATTGTATAAAACGAATAATTGCTACCAGTGTAAAAGTTATTGTCATTTATACGTTCCGGGCAACCTAGGCTTCACTCTAGGGCGGTGCTCCACCTCATCGAATAGTTAGGGCCTTAGAAGTCAACCCCAGATGAATAAAATACATTAATGATGCAACAGCTTTTCCATCATATAAAACGAATAATTGCAACCAGTATGAAAGTTATGTTCATGTCTACTTTCCGGGCAACCTAGGCTTCACCCTAGGGCGTTGCTCCAACAGATTGAATAGTTAGGGCCTTAGAAGTCAATGCCCGAAGCATAAAATGCAATATAAATATAACAGTTCTTCCATCGTATAAAACGAATAATTGCTACCAGTGTGAAAGTTATGGTCATTTCTACGTTCCGCGCAACCTGGGCTTTACCCTAGGGCGTTGCTCCACCAGATCGAATAGTTAGGGCCCAAGAAGTGAACGCCAGAAGCATAAAATACAATATAAATATAACAGTTCTTCCATCGTATAAAACGAATGATAGCAACCAGTGTGAGAGTTATGGTCATTTCTACGTTTCGGGCAACCTAGACTTCACTCTAGGGCGTTGTTCCACCCGATCGAATAGTTAGGGCCTAAGACGTGAACGCCAGAAGCATAAAATACAATATAAATACAACAGTTTTTCCATCGTATAAAACGAATAATTGCAACCAGTGTGAAAGTTATGGTCATTTCTACGTTCCGCGCAACCTAGGCTTCACTCTAGGGCGTAGCTCCACCAGATCGAATAGTTAGTGCCTTACAAGTCAACGTCAGAAGCATAAAATACAGTATAAATACAACAGTTCTTCCATCGTATAAAACGAATAGTTGCAACCAGTATGAAAGTGATGGTCATTTCTACGTTCCGGGAAACCAAGGCTTCACTCTAAGGCGTTGCTCCACCGGATCGAATAGTTAGGGCCTAAGAAGTCAACGCCAGAAGCATAAAATACAATATAAATGCAACAGCTTTTGCATCGTATAAAATGAATAATTGCAAAGAGTGTGAAAGTAATGGTCATTTCTACGTTCCGGGCAACCTAGGTTTCACTCTAGGGCGTAGCTCCACCAGATCGAATAGTTAGGGCCTCAGAAGTCAACGCCAGAAGCATAAAATACAATATAAATACAACAGTTTTTCCATCGTATAAAACGGATAATTGCAACCAGTATGAAAGTTATGGTCATTTCTACTTTCCGGGCAACCTAGGATTCACCCTAGGGCGTTGCTCCAACAGATTGAATAGCTAGTGCCTTCGAAGTCAACGCCCGAAGCATAAAATGCAATAAAAATACAACAGCTTTTCCATCATATAACAGGAGTAATTTCAACCAGTTTGAAAGTGATGGTCATTTCTACGTTCCGGCAACCTAGACTTCACTCTAGGGCGTTGCTCCACCAGATCGAACAGTTAGTGCCTTAGAAGTCAACGCCAGATGCATAAAATACAGTATAAACACAACAGTTTTTCCATCGTATAAAACGAATAATTGCATCGAGTATGAAAGTTATGGACATTTCTACTTTCCGGGCAACCTAGGCTTCACCCTAGGGCGATGCTGCATCAGATCGAATAGCTAGGGCCTTAGAAGTCAACGCGCGGAACTTAAAACACAAAATAAATAGAACAGTTTTTCCATTGTATAAATCGAATAGTTGCTACCAGTGTGAAAGTTATGGTCATTTCTACGTTCCGGGCAACCTAGGCTTCACCCTAGTGCGTTGTTCCACCAGATCAAATAGTTAAGGCCTAAGAAGTGAACGCCAGAAGCATAAAATACAATATAAATACAACAGTTTTTCCATCGTATAAAACGAATAATTGCAACCAGTATGAAAGATATGGACATTTCTACTTTCCGGGCAACCTAGGCTACACCTTAGGGCGTTGCTACAACAGATTGAATAGTTAGGGCCTTAGAAGTCAACGCCCGAATCATAAAATGCAATAAAAATACAACAGTTTTTCCATCGTATGACAGGAATAATAGTAACCAGTTTGAAAGTGATGGTCATTTCTACGTTCCGGGCAACCTAGGCTTCACTCTAGGGCGTTGCTCCACCAGATCGAATAGTTAGGGCCTAAGAAGTCAACACCAGAAGCATAAAATACAATATAAATACAACAGCTTTTCCATCGTATAAAACGAATAATTGCAACCAGTGTGAAAGTTATGGTCATTTCTACTTTCCGGGCATCTTAGGCTTCACTCTAGGGCGTTGCTCCACCAGATCGAATAGTTAGTGCCTTAGAAGTCAACGCCCGAAACATAAAAAACAAAATTAATAGAACAGTTATTCCATTGTATACATCGAATAATTGCTACAACTGTGAAAGTTATGGTCATCTCTACGTTCCGGGAAACCTAGGCTTAACCCTAGGGCGATGTTCCACCAGATCCAATAGTTAGGGCCTGAGAAGTGAACGCAAGAAGCATAAAATACAATATAAATACAACAGCTTTTCCATCGTATAAAACGTATAATTGCAACCAGTATGAAAGTTATGGTCATTTCTACTTTCCGGGCAACCTAGGCTTCACTGTAGGGCGTTGCTCCACCAGATCGAATAGTTAGTGCCTTAGAATTCAACGCCACAAGCATAAAATACAATATAAATACAACAGTTTTTCCATCGTATAAAACGAATAGTTGCAACCCGTATGAAAGTGATGGTCATTTCTACGTTCCGGGAAACCAAGGCTTCACTCTAAGGCGTTGCTCCACCAGATCGAATAGTTAGGGCCTAAGAAGTCAACGCCAGAAGCATAAAATACAATATAAATGCAACAGCTTTTCCATCGTATAAAATGAATAATTGCAAAGAGTGTGAAAGTAATGGTCATATCTACGTTCCGGGCAACCTAGGTTTCACTCTAGGGCGTTGCTCCACTAGATCGAATAGTTAGGGCCTTAGAAGACAACGCGCGAAACATAAAACACAAAATAAATAGAACAGTTTTTCCATTGTATAAATCGAATAATTGCTACCAGTGTGAAAGTTATGGCCATTTCTACGTTCCGGGAAACCTAGGCTTCACCCTAGTGCGTTGTTCCACCAGATCGAATAGCTAAGCCCTACGAAGTGAACGCCAGAAGCGTAAAATACAATATAAATTCAACAGTTTTTCCATCGTATAAAACGAATAATTGCAACCACTATGAAAGATATGGACATTTCTACTTTCCGGGCAACCTAGGCTTCACCTTAGGGCATTGCTCCAACAGATTGAATAGTTAAGGCCTTAGAAGTCAACGCCCGAAGCATAAAATGCAATAAAAATACAACAGTTATTCCATCGTATGACAGGAATAATTGTAACCAGTTTGAAAGTGATGGTCATTTCTACGTTCCGGGCAACCTAGGCTTCACTCTAGGGCGTTGCTCCACCAGATCGAATAGTTAGGGCCTAAGAAGTCAACACCAGAAGCATAAAATACAATATAAATACAACAGCTTTTCCATCGTATAAAACGAATAATTGCAACCAGTGTGAAAGTTATGGTCATTTCTACTTTCCGGGCATCTTAGGCTTCACTCTAGGGCGTTGCTCCACCAGATCGAATAGTTAGTGCCTTAGAAGTCAACGCCCGAAACATAAAAAACAAAATTAATAGAACAGTTATTCCATTGTATACATCGAATAATTGCTACAACTGTGAAAGTTATGGTCATCTCTACGTTCCGGGAAACCTAGGCTTAACCCTAGGGCGATGTTCCACCAGATCCAATAGTTCGGGCCTAAGAAGTGAACGCAAGAAGCATAAAATGCAATATAAATACAACAGCTTTTCCATCGTATAAAACGTATAATTGCAACCAGTATGAAAGTTATGGTCATTTCTACTTTCCGGGCAACCTAGGCTTCACTCTAGGGCGTTGCTCCACCAGATCGAATAGTTAGTGCCTTAGAATTCAACGCCACAAGCATAAAATACAATATAAATACAACAGTTTTTCCATCGTATAAAACGAATAGTTGCAACCAGTATGAAAGTGATGGTCATTTCTACGTTCCGGGAAACCAAGGCTTCACTCTAAGGCGTTGCTCCACCAGATCGAATAGTTAGGGCCTAAGAAGTCAACGCCAGAAGCATAAAATACAATATAAATGCAACAGCTTTTCCATCGTATAAAATGAATAATTGCAAAGAGTGTGAAAGTAATGGTCATTTCTATGTTCCGGGCAACCTAGGTTTCACTCTAGGGCGTAGCTCCACCAGATCGAATAGTTAGGGCCTCAGAAGTCAACGCCAGAAGCATAAAATACAATATAAATACAACAGTTTTACCATCGTATAAAACGGATAATTGCAACCAGTATGAAAGTTATGGTCATTTCTACTTTCCGGGCAACCTAGGATTCACCCTAGGGCGTTGCTCCGACAGATTGAATAGTTAGTGCCTTAGAAGTCAACGCCCGAAGCATAAAATGCAATAAAAATACAACAGCTTTTCCATCATATAACAGGAGTAATTGCAACCAGTTTGAAAGTGATGGTCATTTCTACGTTCCGGGCACCCTAGGCTTCACTCTAAGGCGTTGCTCCACCATATCGAATAGTTAGTGCCTTAGAAGTCAACGCCAGAAGCATAAAATGCAATAAAAATGCAACAGTTTTTCCATCATATAACAGGGATAGTTGCAACCAGTTTGAAAGTGATGGTCATTTCTGCGTTCCGGGCACCCTAGGCTTCACTCTAGGGCGTTGCTCCAGCAGATCGAATAGTTAGGGCCTAAGAAGTCAACGCCAGAAGCTTAAAGTACAATATAAATGCAACAGTTCTTCCATCGTATAACAGGAATAATTGCAACCAGTTTGAAAGTTATGGTCATTTCTACTTTCCGGGCAACCTAGGCTTCACCCTAGGGCGTTGTTCCACCCGATCGAATAGTTAGGGCCTAAGAAGTGAACGCCAGAAGCATAAAATACAATATAAATACAACAGTTTTTCCATCGTCTAAAACGAATAATTGCAACCAGTGTGAAAGTTATGGTCATTTCTACGTTCCGCGCAACCTAGGCTTCACTCTAGGGCGTAGCTCCACCAGATCGAATAGTTAGTGCCTTAGAAGTCAACGTCAGAAGCATAAAATACAGTATAAATACAACAGTTCTTCCATCGTATAAAACGAATGATAGCAACCAGTGTGAGAGTTACGGTCATTTCTACGTTCCGGTCAACCTAGGCTTCACTCTAGGGCGTTGCTCCACCAGATCAAACAGTTAGGGTCTTAGAAGTCAACGCCCGAAGTATAAAATACAATAAAAATACAACAGTATTTCCATCCTATAACAGGAATGATTGCAACCCGTGTGAAAGTGATGGTCATTTCTACGTTCCAGGCAACCTAGGCTTCACTCCAGGGCGTTGTTCCACAAGATCGAAATGTTACGGCCTAAGAAGTCAACGCCAGAAGCATAAAATACGATAAAGATGCAACAGTTTTTCCATCGTATAAAACGAATAATTGCAACCAGTGTGAGAGTTACGGTCATTTCTACGTTCCGGTCAACCTAGGCTTCACTCTAGGGCGTTGCTCCACCAGATCAAACAGTTAGGGTCTTAGAAGTCAACGCCCGAAGCATTAAGTACAAAATAAATAGAACAGTTTTTCCATTGTATAAAACGAATAATTGCTACCAGTGTAAAAGTTATGGTCATTTCTACGTTCCGGGCAACCTAGGCTTCACCCTAGGCCGTTGTTCCACCAGATCGAATAGTTAGGGCCTAAGAAGTGAACGCCAGAAGCATAAAATGCAATAAAAATACAACAGTTTTTCCATCGTATAAAACGAATAATTGCAACCAGTATGAAACTTATGGTCATTTGTACGTTGCTGGCAACCTAGGCTTCACTGTATGGCGTTCTTCCACCGCATCGAATAGCTACGGCCTCAGAAGTCAACGCCTGAAGTATAAAATACAATAAAAATACAACAGTATTTCCATCCTATAACAGGAATGATTGCAACCCGTGTGTAAGTGATGGTCATTTCTACGTTCCAGGCAACCTAGGCTTCACTCCAGGGCGTTGTTCCACAAGATCGCAATGTTAGGGCCTAAGAAGTCAACGCCAGAAGCATAAAATACCATATAAATATAACAGTTTCTCCATCGTATAAAACGAATAATTGCTACCAGTGTAAAAGTTATGGTCATTTCTACGTTCCGGGCAACCTAGGCTTCACTCTAGGGCGGTGCTCCACCTCATCGAATAGTTAGGGCCTTAGAAGTCAACCCCAGATGAATAAAATACATTAATGATGCAACAGCTTTTCCATCATATAAAACGAATAATTGCAACCAGTATGAAAGTTATGGTCATGTCTACTTTCCGGGCAACCTAAGCTTCACCCTAGGGCGTTGCTCCAACAGATTGAATAGTTAGGGCCTAAGAAGTGAACGCCATAAGCATAAAATACGATATAAATAAAAAAGTTTTTCCATCGTACAAAACGAAAAATTGCAAACAGTGTGAAAGATATGGACATTTCTACGAACCGGGCTACGTAGGCTTCACTCTATGGCGTTCTTTCACCACATCGAATAGCAACGGCCTCAGAAGTCAACGCCAGAAGCTTAAATACAATATAAATATAACAGTTTTTCCATCGTATAAAACGAATAATAGCAACCAATGTGAAAGTGATGGTCATTTCTACGTTCCGGGCAACCTAGGCTTCACTCTACGGCGATGCTCCACCAGATCAAACAGATAGGGCATTAGAAGTCAACGCCCGAAGCATAAAATACAAAATAAATAGAACGGTTTTTCCATTGTATAAAACGAATAATTGCTGCCTGTGTAAAAGTTATGGTCATTTCTACGTTCCGGGCAACCTAGGCTTCACGCTAGGGCGTTGTACCACCAGATCGAATAGTTAGGGCCTATGAAGTGAACGCCAGAAGCATAAAATACAATATAAATACAACAGTTTTTCCATCGTATAAAACGAATAATTGCAACCAGTATGAAACTTATGGACATTTCTACGAACCGGGCTACGTAGGCTTCACTGTATGGCGTTCTTCCACCGCATCGAATAGCCACGGCCTAAGAAGTCAACGCCAGAAGCATAAAATACGATATCAATACAACAACTTTTCCATCGTATAAAACAAATAATAGCAACCAGTTTGATAGTGATGGTCATTTCTACGTACCGGGCAACCTAGGCTTCACTCTAGGGCGTTGCTCCACCAGATCGAATAGTTAGGGCCTTAGAAGTCAACGCCCGGAGGATAAAATATAAAACAAATAGAACAGTTATTCCATCGTATAATACGAATAATTGCTACCAGTGTGAAAGTTATGGTCATTTCTACTTTCCGGGCAACCTAGACTTCACCCTAGGGCGTTGTTCCACCAGATGGAATAGTTTGGGCCTAAGAAGTCAACGCCAGAAGCATAAAATACGATATAAATACAACAGCTTTTCCATCGTATAAAACGAATAATTGCAACCAGTGTGAATGTTATGGTCATTTCTACGTTCCGAGCAACCTACGCTTCACTCTAGGGCGTTGCTCCACCAGACCGAATAGTTAGGGCCTTAAAGGTCAACGCCCGAAGCATAAAATACAAAATAAATAGTACAGTTTTTCAATCGTATAAAACGAATAATTTCTACCAGTGAGGAAGTTATGGGCATTTCTACTTTCCGGGCAACCTAGGATTCACCCTAGGGCGTTGTTCCACCAGATGGAATAGTTAGGGCCTAAGAAGTCAACGCCAGAAGCATAAAACACGATATAAATACAACAGTTTTTCCATCGTATAAAACGAATAATCGCAACCAGTATGAAAGTTATGGTCATTTCTACTTTCCGAGCAACCTAGGCTTCACCCTAGGGAGTTGCACCACCAGATCGAATAGTTAGGGCCTTAGAAGTCAACGCCAGTAGCATAAAATACAATATAAATATAACAGTTCTTCCATCGTATAAAACGAATGATAGCAACCAGTGTGAGAGTTATGGTCATTTCTACGTTCCGGGCGACCTAGGCTTCACTGTAGGGCGTTGCTCCACCAGATCAAACAGTTAGGGTTTTAGAAGTCAACGCCCGAAGCATAAGTACAAAATAAATAGAACAGTTTTTCCATTGTATAAAACGAATAATTGCTACCAGTATAAAGTTATGGTCATTTCTACGTTCCGGGCAACCTAGGCTTCACCCTAGGCCGTTGTTCCACCAGATCGAATAGTTAGGGCCTAAGAAGTGAACGCCAGAAGCATAAAATGCAATAAAAATACAACAGCTTTTCCATCGTGTAGCAGGAATAATATGCAACCAGTGTGATAGTAGTGGTCATTTCTACGTTCCGGGCAACCTAGGTTTCACTCCAGGGCGTTGCTCCACCAGATCGAATAGTTACGGCCTTAGAAGTCAACGCCCGAAGCATAAAATACAAAGTAAATAGAACGGTTTTTCCATTGCATTAAACGAATAAATGCTACCAGTGTAAAAGTTATGGTCATTTCTACGTTCCGGGCAACCTAGGCTTCACCCTAGGGCGTTGTACCACCAGATCGAATAGTTAGGGCCTAAGAAGTGAACGCCAGAAGCATAAAATACAATATAAATACAACAGTTTTTCCATCGTATAAAACGAATAATTGCAACCAGTATGAAACTTATGGTCATTTGTACGTTCCTGGCAACCTAGGCTTCACTGTATGGCGTTCTTCCACCGCATCGAATAGCTACGGCCTCAGAAGTCAACGCCTGAAGTATAAAATGCAATAAAAATACAACAGTATTTCCATCCTATAACAGGAATGATTGCAACCCGTGTGAAAGTGATCGTCATTTCTACGTTCCAGGCAACCTAGGCTTCACTCTAGGGCGTTGCTCCACCAGATCAAACAGTTAGGGCCTTAGAAGTCAACGCCCGAAGCATTAAATACAAAATAAATAGAACAGTTTTTCCATTGTATAAAACGAATAATTGCTACCAGTGTAAAAGTTATGGTCATTTCTACGTTCCGGGCAACCTAGGCTTCACTCTAGGGCGGTGCTCCACCTCATCGAATAGTTAGGGCCTTAGAAGTCAACCCCAGATGAATAAAATACATTAATGATGCAACAGCTTTTCCATCATATAAAACGAATAATAGCAACCAGTGTGAAAGTTATGATCATTTCTACGTTCCTGCCAACCTAGGCTTCACTCTAGGGCGTTGCTCCACCAGATCAAACAGTTAGGGCCTTAGAAGTCAACGCCCGAAGCATAAAATACAAAGTAAATAGAACGGTTTTTCCATTGCATTAAACGAATAAATGCTACCAGTGTAAAAGTTATGGTCATTTCTACGTTCCGGGCAACCTAGGCTTCACCCTAGGGCGTTGTACCACCAGATCGAATAGTTAGGGCCTAAGAAGTCAACGCCAGAAGCATAAAATACAATATAAATATAACAGTTTCTCCATCGTATAAAACGAATAATTGCTACCAGTGTAAAAGTTATGGTCATTTCTACGTTCCGGGCAACCTAGGCTTCACTCTAGGGCGGTGCTCCACCTCATCGAATAGTTAGGGCCTTAGAAGTCAACCCCAGATGAATAAAATACATTAATGATGCAACAGCTTTTCCATCATATAAAACGAATAATTGCAACCAGTATGAAAGTTATGTTCATGTCTACTTTCCGGGCAACCTAGGCTTCACCCTAGGGCGTTGCTCCAACAGATTGAATAGTTAGGGCCTTAGAAGTCAATGCCCGAAGCATAAAATGCAATATAAATATAACAGTTCTTCCATCGTATAAAACGAATAATTGCTACCAGTGTGAAAGTTATGGTCATTTCTACGTTCCGCGCAACCTGGGCTTTACCCTAGGGCGTTGTTCCCCCAGATGGAATAGTTAGGGCCTAAGAAGTCAACGCCAGAAGCATAAAATACGATATAAATACAACAGCTTTTCCATCGTATAAAATAAATAATTGCTACCAGTGTAAAAGTCATGGTCATTTCTACGTTCCGGGCAACCTAGTCTTCACCCTAGGCCGTTGTTCCACCAGATCGAATTGTTAGGGCCTAAGAAGTGAACGCCAGAAGCATAAAATGCAATAAAAATACAACAGTTTTTCCATCGTATAGCAGGAATAATTTGCAACCAGTGTGATAGTAGTGCTCATTTCTACGTTCCGGGCAACCTAGGTTTCACTCCAGGGCGTTGCTCCACCAGGTCGAATAGTTACGGCCTAAGAAGTCAACGCCAGAAGCATAAAATACGATAAAGATGCAACGGTTTTTCCATCGTATAAAACGAATAATTGCAACCAGTGTGAGAGTTACGGTCATTTCTACATTCCGGTCAACCTAGGCTTCACTCTAGGGCGTTGCTCCACCAGATCAAACAGTTAGGGTCTTAGAAGTCAACGCCCGAAGCATTAAGTACAAAATAAATAGAACAGTTTTTCCATTGTATAAAACGAATAATTGCTACCAGTGTAAAAGTTATGGTCATTTCTACGTTCCGGGCAACCTACGCTTCACCCTAGGCCGTTGTTCCACCAGATCGAATAGTTAGGGCCTAAGAAGTGAACGCCAGAAGCATAAAATGCAATAAAAATACAACAGTTTTTCCATCGTATAAAACGAATAATTGCAACGAGTATGAAACTTATGGTCATTTGTACGTTGCTGGCAACCTAGGCTTCACTGTATGGCGTTCTTCCACCGCATCGAATAGCTACGGCCTCAGAAGTCAACGCCTGAAGTATAAAATACAATAAAAATACAACAGTATTTCCATCCTATAACAGGAATGATTGCAACCCGTGTGAAAGTGATGGTCATTTCTACGTTCCAGGCAACCTAGGCTTCACTCCAGGGCGTTGTTCCACAAGATCGAAATGTTAGGGCCTAAGAAGTCAACGCCAGAAGCATAAAATACCATATAAATATAACAGTTTCTCCATCGTATAAAACGAATAATTGCTACCAGTGTAAAAGTTATGGTCATTTCTACGTTCCGGGCAACCTAGGCTTCACTCTAGGGCGGTGCTCCACCTCATCGAATAGTTAGGGCCTTAGAAGTCAACCCCAGATGAATAAAATACATTAATGATGCAACAGCTTTTCCATCATATAAAACGAATAATTGCAACCAGTATGAAAGTTATGGTCATGTCTACTTTCCGGGCAACCTAAGCTTCACCCTAGGGCGTTGCTCCAACAGATTGAATAGTTAGGGCCTAAGAAGTGAACGCCATAAGCATAAAATACGATATAAATAAAAAAGTTTTTCCATCGTACAAAACGAAAAATTGCAAACAGTGTGAAAGATATGGACATTTCTACGAACCGGGCTACGTAGGCTTCACTCTATGGCGTTCTTCCACCACATCGAATAGCAACGGCCTCAGAAGTCAACGCCAGAAGCTTAAATACAATATAAATATAACAGTTTTTCCATCGTATAAAGCGAATAATAGCAACCAATGTGAAAGTTATGGTCATTTCTACGTTCCGGGCAACCTAGGCTTCACTCTACGGCGATGCTCCACCAGATCAAACAGATAGGGCATTAGAAGTCAACGCCCGAAGCATAAAATACAAAATAAATAGAACGGTTTTTCCATTGTATAAAACGAATAATTGCTGCCAGTGTAAAAGTTATGGTCATTTCTACGTTCCGGGCAACCTAGGCTTCACGCTAGGGCGTTGTACCACCAGATCGAATAGTTAGGGCCTATGAAGTGAACGCCAGAAGCATAAAATACAATATAAATACAACAGTTTTTCCATCGTATAAAACGAATAATTGCAACCAGTATGAAACTTATGGTCATTTCTACGTACCGGGCAACCTAGGCTTCGCTCTAGGGCGTTGCTCTAGCAGATCGAATAGTTAGGGCCTTAGTAGTCAACGCCCGAAGCATAAAATACAAAATAAATACAACAGTTTTTCCATCGTATAAAACGAATAATTGCTACCAGTGTGAAAGTTATGGTCATTTCTACTTTCCGGGCAACCTAGGCTTCACCCTAGGGCGTTGTTCCAACAGATGGAATAGTTATGGCCTAAGAAGTCAACGCCAGAAGCATAAAATACGATATCAATACAACAACTTTTCCATCGTATAAAACAAATAATAGCAACCAGTTTGATAGTGATGGTCATTTCTACGTGCCGGGCAACCTAGGCTTCACTCTAGGGCGTTGCTCCACCAGATCGAATAGTTAGGGCCTTAGAAGTCAACGCCCGGAGGATAAAATATAAAACAAATAGAACAGTTTTTCCATCGTCTAATACGAATAATTGCTACCAGTGTGAAAGTTATGGTCATTTCTACTTTCCGGGCAACCTAGACTTCACCCTAGGGCGTTGTTCCACCAGATGGAATAGTTTGGGCCTAAGAAGTCAACGCCAGAAGCATAAAATACGATATAAATACAACAGCTTTTCCATCGTATAAAACGAATAATTGCAACCAGTGTGAAAGTTATGGTCATTTCTACGTTCCGAGCAACCTACGCTTCACTCTAGGGCGTTGCTCCACCAGACCGAATAGTTAGGGCCTTAAAGGTCAACGCCCGAAGCATAAAATACAAAATAAATAGTACAGTTTTTCAATCGTATAAAACGAATAATTTCTACCAGTGAGGAAGTTATGGGCATTTCTACTTTCCGGGCAACCTAGGACTCACCCTAGGGCGTTGTTCCACCAGATGGAATAGTTAGGGCCTAAGAAGTCAACGCCAGAAGCATAAAACACGATATAAATACAACAGTTTTTCCATCGTATAAAACGAATAATCGCAACCAGTATGAAAGTTATGGTCATTTCTACTTTCCGAGCAACCTAGGCTTCACCCTAGGGAGTTGCACCACCAGATCGAATAGTTAGGGCCTTAGAAGTCAACGCCAGTAGCATAAAATACAATATAAATATAACAGTTCTTCCATCGTATAAAACGAATGATAGCAACCAGTGTGAGAGTTATGGTCATTTCTACGTTCCGGGCGACCTAGGCTTCACTGTAGGGCGTTGCTCCACCAGATCAAACAGTTAGGGTTTTAGAAGTCAACGCCCGAAGCATAAGTACAAAATAAATAGAACAGTTTTTCCATTGTATAAAACGAATAATTGCTACCAGTGTAAAAGTTATGGTCATTTCTACGTTCCGGGCAACCTAGGCTTCACCCTAGGCCGTTGTTCCACCAGATCGTATAGTTAGGGCCTAAGAAGTGAACGCCAGAAGCATAAAATGCAATAAAAATACAACAGCTTTTCCATCGTGTAGCAGGAATAATATGCAACCAGTGTGATAGTAGTGGTCATTTCTACGTTCCGGGCAACCTAGGTTTCACTCCAGGGCGTTGCTCCACCAGATCGAATAGTTACGGCCTTAGAAGTCAACGCCCGAAGCATAAAATACAAAGTAAATAGAACGGTTTTTCCATTGCATTAAACGAATAAATGCTACCAGTGTAAAAGTTATGGTCATTTCTACGTTCCGGGCAACCTAGGCTTCACCCTAGGGCGTTGTACCACCAGATCGAATAGTTAGGGCCTAAGAAGTGAACGCCAGAAGCATAAAATACAATATAAATACAACAGTTTTTCCATCGTATAAAACGAATAATTGCAACCAGTATGAAACTTATGGTCATTTGTACGTTCCTGGCAACCTAGGCTTCACTGTATGCCGTTCTTCCACCGCATCGAATAGCTACGGCCTCAGAAGTCAACGCCTGAAGTATAAAATGCAATAAAAATACAACAGTATTTCCATCCTATAACAGGAATGATTGCAACCCGTGTGAAAGTGATCGTCATTTCTACGTTCCAGGCAACCTAGGCTTCACTCCAGGGCGTTGTTCCACAAGATCGAATAGTTAGGGCCTAAGAAGTCAACGCCAGAAGCATAAAATACAATATAAATATAACAGTTTCTCCATCGTATAAAACGAATAATAGCAACCAGTGTGAAAGTTATGATCATTTCTACGTTCCTGCCAACCTAGGCTTCACTCTAGGGCGTTGCTCCACCAGATCAAACAGTTAGGGCCTTAGAAGTCAACGCCCGAAGCATTAAATACAAAATAAATAGAACAGTTTTTCCATTGTATAAAACGAATAATTGCTACCAGTGTAAAAGTTATGGTCATTTCTACGTTCCGCGCAACCTGGGCTTTACCCTAGGGCGTTGTTCCCCCAGATGGAATAGTTAGGGCCTAAGAAGTCAACGCCAGAAGCATAAAATACGATATAAATACAACAGCTTTTCCATCGTATAAAATAAATAATTGCTACCAGTGTAAAAGTTATGGTCATTTCTACGTTCCGGGCAACCTAGTCTTCACCCTAGGCCGTTGTTCCACCAGATCGAATTGTTAGGGCCTAAGAAGTGAACGCCAGAAGCATAAAATGCAATAAAAATACAACAGTTTTTCCATCGTATAGCAGGAATAATTTGCAACCAGTGTGATAGTAGTGCTCATTTCTACGTTCCGGGGAACCTAGGTTTCACTCCAGGGCGTTGCTCCACCAGGTCGAATAGTTACGGCCTAAGAAGTCAACGCCAGAAGCATAAAATACGATAAAGATGCAACAGTTTTTCCATCGTATAAAACGAATAATTGCAACCAGTGTGAAAGTGATGGTAATTTCTACGTTCCGGGCAACCTAGGCTTCACCCTAGGCCGTTGTTCCACCAGATCGAATAGTTAGGGCCTAAGAAGTGAACGCCATAAGAATAAAATACAATATAAGTACAACAGTTTTTCCATCGTATAAAATGAATAATTGCAACCAGTGTGAAAGTTATGGTCTTTTCTACATTTCGAGCAACCTAGGCTTCACTTTATGGCGATGCTCCACCAGATCAAACAGTTAGGGCCTTAGAAGTCAACGCCCGAAGCATAAAATACAAAATAAATAGAACGGTTTTTCCATTGTATAAAACGAATAATTGCTGCCAGTGTAAAAGCTATGGTCATTTCTACGTTCCGGGCAACCTAGGCTT
The DNA here is from genome assembly GCF_051401765.1 of Calliopsis andreniformis. Classification (NCBI taxonomy): domain Eukaryota; kingdom Metazoa; phylum Arthropoda; class Insecta; order Hymenoptera; family Andrenidae; genus Calliopsis; species Calliopsis andreniformis. The sequence continues at coordinate 7,472,925 of NC_135072.1, forward strand.
CTCCCTAGGGCGTTGTTCCAACAGATGGAATAGTTATGGCCTAAGAAGTCAACGCCAGAAGCATAAAATACGATATCAATACAACAACTTTTCCATCGTATAAAACAAATAATAGCAACCAGTTTGATAGTGATGGTCATTTCTACGTACCGGGCAACCTAGGCTTCACTCTAGGGCGTTGCTCCACCAGATCGAATAGTTAGGGCCTTAGAAGTCAACGCCCGAAGCATAAAATACAAACTAAATAGAACGGTTTTTCCATTGCATTAAACGAATAAATGCTACCAGTGTAAAAGTTATGGTCATTTCTACGTTCCGGGCAACCTAGGCTTCACCCTAGGGCGTTGTACCACCAGATCGAATAGTTAGGGCCTAAGAAGTGAACGCCAGAAGCATAAAATACAATATAAATACAACAGTTTTTCCATCGTATAAAACGAATAATTGCAACCAGTATGAAACTTATGGTCATTTGTACGTTCCTGGCAACCTAGGCTTCACTGTATGGCGTTCTTCCACCGCATCGAATAGCTACGGCCTCAGAAGTCAACGCCTGAAGTATAAAATGCAATAAAAATACAACAGTATTTCCATCCTATAACAGGAATAATTGCAACCCGTGTGAAAGTGATCGTCATTTCTACGTTCCAGGCAATCTAGACTTCACTCCAGGGCGTTGTTCCACAAGATCGAATAGTTAGGGCCTAAGAAGTCAACGCCAGAAGCATAAAATACAATATAAATATAACAGTTTCTCCATCGTATAAAACGTATAATAGCAACCAGTGTGAAAGTTATGATCATTTCTACGTTCCTGCCAACCTAGGCTTCACTCTAGGGCGTTGCTCCACCAGATCAAACAGTTAGGGCCTAAGAAGTGAACGCCAGAAGCATAAAATACAATATAAATACAACAGTTTTTCCATCGTATAAAACGAATAATTGCAACCAGTATGAAACTTATGGTCATTTGTACGTTCCTGGCAACCTAGGCTTCACTGTATGGCGTTCTTCCACCGCATCGAATAGCTACGGCCTCAGAAGTCAACGCCTGAAGTATAAAATGCAATAAAAATACAACATTTCCATCCTATAACAGGAATAATTGCAACCCGTGTGAAAGTGATCGTCATTTCTACGTTCCAGGCAATCTAGACTTCACTCCAGGGCGTTGTTCCACAAGATCGAATAGTTAGGGCTTAAGAAGTCAACGCCAGAAGCATAAAATACAATATAAATATAACAGTTTCTCCATCGTATAAAACGTATAATAGCAACCAGTGTGAAAGTTATGATCATTTCTACGTTCCTGCCAACCTAGGCTTCACTCTAGGGCGTTGCTCCACCAGATCAAACAGTTAGGGCCTTAGAAGTCAACGCCCGAAGCATTAAATACAAAATAAATAGAACAGTTTTTCCATTGTATAAAACGAATAATTGCTACCAGTGTAAAAGTTATGGTCATTTCTACGTTCCGGGCAACCTAGGCTTCACTCTAGGGCGGTGCTCCACCTCATCGAATAGTTAGGGCCTTAGAAGTCAACCCCAGATGAATAAAATACATTAATGATGCAACAGCTTTTCCATCATATAAAACGAATAATTGCAACCAGTATGAAAGTTATGGTCATGTCTACTTTCCGGGCAACCTAGGCTTCACCCTAGGGCGTTGCTCCAACAGATTGAATAGTTAGGGCCTTAGAAGTCAATGCCCGAAGCATAAAATGCAATATAAATATAACAGTTCTTCCATCGTATAAAACGAATAATTGCTACCAGTGTGAAAGTTATGGTCATTTCTACGTTCCGCGCAACCTGGGCTTTACCCTAGGGTGTTGTTCCCCCAGATGGAATAGTTAGGGCCTAAGAAGTCAACGCCAGAAGCATAAAATACGATATAAATACAAGAGCTTTTCCATCGTATAAAATAAATAATTGCTACCAGTGTAAAAGTTATGGTCATTTCTACGTTCCGGGCAACCTAGTCTTCACCCTAGGCCGTTGTTCCACCAGATCGAATTGTTAGGGCCTAAGAAGTGAACGCCAGAAGCATAAAATGCAATAAAAATACAACAGTTTTTCCATCGTATAGCAGGAATAATTTGCAACCAGTGTGATAGTAGTGCTCATTTCTACGTTCCGGGCAACCTAGGTTTCACTCCAGGGCGTTGTTCCACCAGATGGAATAGTTAGGGCCTAAGAAGTCAACGCCAGAAGCATAAAACACGATATAAATACAACAGTTTTTCCATCGTATAAAAGGAATAATCGCAACCAGTATGAAAGTTATGGTCATTTCTACTTTCCGAGCAACCTAGGCTTCACCCTAGGGAGTTGCACTACCAGATCGAATAGTTAGGGCCTTAGAAGTCAACGCCAGTAGCATAAAATACAATATAAATATAACAGTTCTTCCATCGTATAAAACGAATGATAGCAACCAGTGTGACAGTTATGGTCATTTCTACGTTCCGGGCGACCTAGGCTTCACTCTAGGGCGTTGCTCCACCATATCGAATAGATAGGGCCTTAGAAGTCAACGCCCGAAGCATAAAATACAAAATAAATAAAACAGTTTTTCCATCGTATAAAATGATTAATTGCTTCCAGTGTGAAAGTTATGGTCATTTCCACGTTCCGCGCAACCTGGGCTTTACCCTAGGGCGTTGTTCCACAAGATGGAATGGTTAGGGCCTAAGAAGTCAACGCCAGAAGCATAAAATACGATATAAATACAACAGCTTTTCCATCGTATAAAACAAATAATTGTAACCAGTGTGAAAGTTATGGTCATTTCTACGTTCCGGTCAACCTAGGCTTCACTGTAGGGCGTTGCTCCACCAGATCAAACATTTAGGGTTTTAGAAGTCAACGCCCGAAGCATAAGTACAAAATAAATAGAACAGTTTTTCCATTGTATAAAACGAATAATTGCTACCAGTGTAAAAGTTATGGTCATTTCTACGTTCCGGGCAACCTAGGCTTCACCCTAGGCCGTTGTTCCACCAGATCGAATAGTTAGGGCCTAAGAAGTGAACGCCAGAAGCATAAAATGCAATAAAAATACAACTGCTTTTCCATCGTGTAGCATGAATAATATGCAACCAGTGTGATAGTAGTGGTCATTTCTACGTTCCGGGCAACCTAGGCTTCACCCTAGGGCGTTGTACCACCAGATCGAATAGTTAGGGCCTAAGAAGTGAACGCCAGAAGCATAAAATACAATATAAATACAACAGTTTTTCCATCGTATAAAACGAATAATTGCAACCAGTATGAAGCTTATGGTCATTTGTACGTTCCTGGCAACCTAGGCTTCACTGTATGGCGTTCTTCCACCGCATCGAATAGCTACGGCCTCAGAAGTCAACGCCTGAAGTATAAAATACAATAAAAATACAACAGTATTTCCATCCTATAACAGGAATGATTGCAACCCGTGTGAAAGTGATGGTCATTTCTACGTTCCAGGCAACCTAGGCTTCACTCCAGGGCGTTGTTCCAACAGATGGAATAGTTATGGCCTAAGAAGTCAACGCCAGAAGCATAAAATACGATATCAATACAACAGCGTTTCCATCGTATAAAACAAATAATTGCAACCAGTTTGATAGTGATGGTCATTTCCACGTACCGGGCAACCTAGGCTTCACTCTAGGGCGTTGCTCCACCAGATCGAATAGTTAGGGCCTTAGAAGTCAACGCCCGGAACATAAAATATAAAACAAATACAACAGTTTTTCCATCGTATAAAACGAATAATTGCTACCAGTGTGAAAGTTATGGTCATTTCTACTTTCCGGGCAACCTAGACTTCACCCTAGGGCGTTGTTCCACCAGATGGAATAGTTTGGGCCTAAGAAGTCAACGCCAGAAGCATAAAATACGATATAAATACAACAGCTTTTCCATCGTATGAAACGAATAATTGCAACCAGTGTGAAAGTTATGGTCATTTCTACGTTCCGAGCAACCTACGCTTCACTCTAGGGCGTTGCTCCACCAGACCGAATAGTTAGGGCCTTAAAAGTCAACGCCCGAAGCATAAAATACAAAATAAATAGTACAGTTTTTCAATCGTATAAAACGAATAATTTCTACCAGTGAGGAAGTTATGGGCATTTCTACTTTCCGGGCAACCTAGGATTCACCCTAGGGCGTTGTTCCACCAGATGGAATAGTTAGGGCCTAAGAAGTCAACGCCAGAAGCATAAAACACGATATAAATACAACAGTTTTTCCATAGTATAAAACGAATAATCGCAACCAGTATGAAAGTTATGGTCATTTCTACTTTCCGAGCAACCTAGGCTTCACCCTAGGGAGTTGCACCACCAGATCGAATAGTTAGGGCCTTAGAAGTCAACGCCAGTAGCATAAAATACAATATAAATATAACAGTTCTTCCATCGTATAAAACGAATGATAGCAACCAGTGTGAGAGTTATGGTCATTTCTACGTTCCGGGCGACCTAGGCTTCACTCTAGGGCGTTGCTCCACCATATCGAATAGATAGGGCCTTAGAAGTCAACGCCCGAAGCATAAAATACAAAATAAATAAAACAGTTTTTCCATCGTATAAAATGAATAATTGCGTCCAGTGTGAAAGTTATGGTCATTTCCACGTTCCGCGCAACCTGGGCTTCTCCCTAGGGCGTTGTTCCACCAGATGGAATAGTTAGGGCCTAAGAAGTCAACGCCAGGAGCATAAAATACGATATAAATAAAAAAGTTTTTCCATCGTACAAAACGAAAAATTGCAAACAGTGTGAAAGATATGGACATTTCTACGAACCGGGCTACCTAGGCTTCACTCTATGGCGTTCTTCCACCACATCGAATAGCAACGGCCTCAGAAGTCAACGCCAGAAGCTTAAATACAATATAAATATAACAGTTTTTCCATCGTATAAAACGAATAATAGCAACTAATGTGAAAGTTATGGTCATTTCTACGTTCCGGGCAACCTAGGCTTCACTCTACGGCGATGCTCCACCAGATCAAACAGATAGGGCATTAGAAGTCAACGCCCGAAGCATAAAATACAAAATAAATAGAACGGTTTTTCCATTGTATAAAACGAATAATTGCTGCCAGTGTAAAAGTTATGGTCATTTCTACGTTCCGGGCAACCTAGGCTTCACCCTAGGGCGTTGTACCACCAGATCGAATAGTTAGGGCCTATGAAGTGAACGCCAGAAGCATAAAATACAATATAAATACAACAGTTTTTCCATCGTATAAAACGAATAATTGCAACCAGTATGAAACTTATGGTCATTTCTACGTACCGGGCAACCTAGGCTTCACTCTAGGGCGTTGCTCTAGCAGATCGAATAGTTAGGGCCTTAGAAGTCAACGCCCAAAGCATAAAATACAAAATAAATACAACAGTTTTTCCATCGTATAAAACGAATAATTGCTACCAGTGTGAAAGTTATGGTCATTTCTACTTTCCGGGCAACCTAGGCTTCACCCTAGGGCGTTGTTCCAACAGATGGAATAGTTATGGCCTAAGAAGTCAACGCCAGAAGCATAAAATACGATATCAATACAACAGCTTTTCCATCGTATAAAACAAATAATTGCAACCAGTGTGAAAGTTATGGTCATTTCTACGTACCGGGCAACCTAGGCTTCACTCTAGGCCGTTGTTCCACCAGATCGAATAGTTAGGGCCTAAGAAGTGAACGCCAGAAGCATAAAATGCAATAAATATACAACAGTCTTTCCATCGTATAGCAGGAATAATTTGCAACCAGTGTGATAGTAGTGGTCATTTCTACGTTCCGGGCAACCTAGGTTTCACTCCAGGGCGTTGCTCCACCAGGTCGAATAGTTACGGCCTAAGAAGACAACGCCAGAAGCATAAAATACGATAAAGATGCAACAGTTTTTCCATCGTATAAAACGAATAATTGCAACCAGTGTGAAAGTGATGGTCATTTCTACGTTCCGGGCAACCTAGGCTTCACCCTTGGCAGTTGTTCCACCAGATCGAATAGTTAGGGCCTAAGAGGTGAACGCCAGAAGCATAAAATACAATATAAATATAACAGTTCTTCCATCGTATAAAACGAATGATAGCAACCAGTGTGAGAGTCATGGTCATTTCTACGTTCCGGGCAACCTAGGCTTCACTCTAGGGCGTTGCTCCAACAGATTGAATAGTTAGGGCCTTAGAAGTCAATGCCCGAAGCATAAAATTCAATATAAATATAACAGTTCTTCCATCGTATAAAACGAATAATTGCTACCCGTGTGAAAGTTATGGTCATTTCTACGTTCCGCGCAGCCTGGGCTTTACCCTAGGGCGTTGTTCCACCAGAAGGAATAGTTAGGGCCTAAGAAGTCAACGCCAGATGCATAAAATACGATATAAATACAACAGCTTTTCCATCGTATAAAATAAATAATTGCAACCAGTGTGAAAGTTATTGTCATTTCTACGTTCCGGGCAGCCTAGGCTTCACTCTACGGCGATGCTCCACCAGATCAAACAGTTAGGGCCTTAGAAGTCAACGCCCGAAGCATAAAATACGATAAAGATGCAACAGTTTTTCCATCGTATAAAACGAATAATTGGAACCAGTGTGAAAGTGATGGTCATTTTTACGTTCCGGACAACCTAGGCTTCACTCTACGGCGATGCTCCACCAGATCAAACAGTTAGGGCCTTAGAAGTCAACGCCCGAAGCATAAAATACGATAAAGATGCAACAGTTTTTCCATCGTATAAAACGAATAATTGCAACCTGTGTGAAAGTGAAGGTCATTTTTACGTTCCGGGCAACCTAGGCTTCACCCTTTGCCGTTGTTCCACCAGATCGATTAGTTAGGGCCTAAGAAGTGAACGCCAGAAGCATAAAATACAATATAAATACAACAGTTTTTCCATCATATAAAACGAATGATAGCAACCAGTGTGAAAGTTATGGTTATTTCTACGTTCCAGGCAACCTAGGCTTCACTCCAGGGCGTTGCTCCACCAGATCAAACAGTTAGGGCGTTAGAAGTCAACGTCCGAAGCATTAAATACAAAATAAATAGAACAGTTTTTCCATTGTATAAGACGAATAATTGCTACCAGTGTAAAAGTTATGGTCATTTCTACGTTCCGGGCAACCTAGGCTGCACTCTAGGGCGTTGCTCCACCAGATGGAATAGTTAGGGCCTTATGAGTCAACGCCCGAAGCATAAAATACAAAATAAATAAAACAGTTTTTCCATCGTATAAAAGGAATAAATGCTACCAGTGTAAAAGTTATGGTCATTTCTACGTTCCGGATAACCTAGGCTTCACTCTAGGGCGTTGTTCCACCAGATCGAACAGTTAGGGCCTAAGAAGTCAACGCCAGAAGCATAAAATACAATATAAATATAACAGTTTTTCCATCGTATAAAACGAATGATAGCAACCAGTGTGAAAGTTATAGTCGTTTCTACGTTCCGGGCAACCTAGGCGTCACTCTAGGGCGTTGCTCCACCGCATGTAATAGCTACGGCCTTAGAAGTCAACGCCAGAGGCGTAAAGTACAATATAAATGCGAAAGCTTTTCCATCGAACAAAATGAATAATACCAAACAGTGTGAAAGTCATTGTCATTTCTACGTTCCGGGCAACCTAGGCATAACTCTAGGTCGTTGCTCCACCAGATCAAATACCTAGCGACTTAGAATTAAACGCCAGAAGCATAGAATACAATAAAAATACAACAGTTTTTCCATCGTATAACAGGAATAATTGCAACCAGTGTGAATGTAATGGTCATTTCTACGTTCCGGGCAACCTAGGTTTCACTCCAGGGCGTTGCTCCACCAGATCGAATAGTTACGGCCTTAGAAGTCAACGCCCGAAGCATAAAATACAAAATAAATAGAACGGTTTTTCCATTGTATAACACGAATAAATGCTACCAGTATAAAAGTTATGGTCATTTCTACGTTCCGGGCAACCTAGGCTTCACCCTAGGGCGTTGTACCACCAGATCGAATAGTTAGGGCCTAAGAAGTCAACGCCAGAAGCATAAAATACAATATAAATATAACAGTTTCTCCATCGTATAAAACGAATAATAACAACCAGTGTGAAAGTTATGATCATTTCTACGTTCCGGGCAACCTAGGCTTCACTCTAGGCCGTTGTTCCACCAGATCGAATAGTTAGGGCCTAAGAAGTGAACGCCAGAAGCATAAAATGCAATAAATATACAACAGTCTTTCCATCGTATAGCAGGAATAATTTGCAACCAGTGTGATAGTAGTGGTCATTTCTACGTTCCGGGCAACCTAGGTTTCACTCCAGGGCGTTGCTCCACCAGGTCGAATAGCTACGGCCTAAGAAGTCAACGCCAGAAGCATAAAATACGATAAAGATGCAACAGTTTTTCCATCGTATAAAACGAATAATTGCAACCAGTGTGAAAGTGATGGTCATTTCTACGTTCCGGGCAACCTAGGCTTCACCCTTGGCAGTTGTTCCACCAGATGGAATAGTTAGGGCCTAAGAAGTGAACGCCAGAAGCATAAAATACGATATAAATACAACAGCTTTTCCATCGTATAAAATAAATAATTGCAACCAGTGTGAATGTTATGGTCATTTCTACGTTCCGGGCAGCCTAGGCTTCACACTACGGCGATGCTCCACCAGATCAAACAGTTAGGGCCTTAGGAGTCAACGCCCGAAACATAAAATACGATAAAGATGCAACAGTTTTTCCATCGTATAAAACGAATAATTGGAACCAGTGTGAAAGTGATGGTCATTTTTACGTTCCGGGCAACCTAGGCTTCACTCTACGGCGATGCTCCACCAGATCAAACAGTTAGGGCCTTAGAAGTCAACGCCCGAAGCATAAAATACTATATAAATACAACAGTTTTTCCATCGTATAAAACGAATAATTGCAACCAGTATGAAACTTATGGTCATTTCTACTTTCCGAGCAACCTAGGCTTCACCCTAGGGCTTTGCTCCAACAGATTGAATAGTTAGGGCCTTAGAAGTCAACGCCCGAAGCATAAAATACAAAATAAATAGAAAGGTTTTTCCATTGTATAAAACGAACAATTGCTACGAGTGTAAAAGCTATGGTCATTTCTACGTTCCGGGCGACCTAGGCTTCACCCTAGGGCGTTGTTCCACCAGATCGAATAGTTAGGGCCTAAGAAGTGAACGCCAGAAGCATAAAATGCAATAAAAATACAACAGTTTTTCCATCGTATAGCAGGAATAATTTGCAACCAGTGTGATAGTAGTGGTCATTTCTACGTTCCGGGCAACCAAGGTTTCACTCCAGGGCGTTGCTCCACCAGATCGGATAGTTACGGCCTAAGTAGTCAACGCCAGAAGCATGAAATACGATAAAGATGCAACAGTTTTTCCATCGTATAAAACGGATAATTGCAAACCTTGTGAAAGTAATGGTCATTTCTACGTTCCGGGCAACCTAGGCTTCACTCTACGTCGTTGTTCCACCAGATCGAATAGTTAGGGCCTAAGAAGTCAACGCCAGAAGCATAAAATACGATATAAACACAACAGCTTTTCCATCGTATAAAAGGAATAAATGCAAACAGTGTGAAAGTAATGGTCATTTCTACGTTCCAGGCAACCTAGGCTTCACTCTACGGCGTTCTTCCACCACATCGAATAGCTACGGCCTCAGAAGTGAACGCCTGAAGCATAAAATACAATAAAAATACAAGAGTCTTTCCATCCTATAACAGGAATAATTGCAACCCGTGTGAAAGTGATGGTCATTTCTACGTTCCAGGCAACCAGGGCTTCACTCCAGGGCGTTGCTCCACCAGATCGGATAGTTACGGCCTAAGTAGTCAACGCCAGAAGCATGAAATACGATAAAGATGCAACAGTTTTTCCATCGTATAAAACGGATAATTGCAAACCTTGTGAAAGTAATGGTCATTTCTACGTTCCGGGCAACCTAGGCTTCACTCTACGTCGTTGTTCCACCAGATCGAATAGTTAGGGCCTAAGAAGTCAACGCCAGAAGCATAAAATACGATATAAATACAACAGCTTTTCCATCGTATAAAATAAATAATTGCAACCAGTGTGAAAGTTATGGTCATTTCTACCGTGCGGGCAACCTAGGCTTCACTCTAGGCCGTTGTTCCACCAGATCGAATAGTTAGGGCCTAAGAAGTGAACGCCAGAAGCATAAAATGCAATAAATATACAACAGTCTTTCCATCGTATAGCAGGAATAATTTGCAACCAGTGTGATAGTAGTGGTCATTTCTACGTTCCGGGCAACCTAGGTTTCACTCCAGGGCGTTGCTCCACCAGGTCGAATAGTTACGGCCTAAGAAGTCAACGCCAGAAGCATAAAATACGATAAAGATGCAACAGTTTTTCCATCGTATAAAACGAATAATTGCAACCAGTGTGAAAGTGATGGTCATTTCTACGTTCCGGGCAACCTAGGCTTCACCCTTGGCAGTTGTTCCACCAGATCGAATAGTTAGGGCCTAAGAAGTGAACGCCAGAAGCATAAAATACAATATAAATATAACAGTTCTTCCATCGTATAAAACGAATGATAGCAACCAGTGTGAGAGTTATGGTCATTTCTACGTTCCGGACAACCTAGGCTTCACTCTAGGGCGTTGTTCCACCAAATCGAATGGTTAGTGCCTTAGAAGTCAACGCCCGAAGCATAAAATAGAATTTAAGTACAACAGTTTTTCCATCGTATAAAATGAATGATTGCGAACATTGTAAAGGTTATGGTCATTTATACGTTCCGGGCAACCTAGGCGTCACTCTAGGGCGTTGCTCCACCACATCTAATAGCTACGGCCTTAGAAGTCAACGCCAGAGGCATAAAATACAATAGAAATACAACAGTTTTTCCATCGTATAAACCGAATAATTGCAACCAGTATGATACTTATGGTCATTTCTACGTTCCGGGCAACCTAGGCTTCACCCTAGGGCGTTGTTCCACCAGATCGAATAGTTAGGGCCTAAGAAGTGAACGCCAGAAGCATAAAATGCAATAAAAATACAACAGTTTTTCCATCGTATAGCAGGAATAATTTGCGACCAGTGTGATAGTAGTGGTCATTTCTACGTTCCGGGCAACCCAGGTTTCACTCCAGGGCGTTGCTCCACCAGATCGGATAGTTACGGCCTAAGTAGTCAACGCCAGAAGCATGAAATACGATAAAGATGCAACAGTTTTTCCATCGTATAAAACGGATAATTGCAAACCTTGTGAAAGTAATGGTCATTTCTACGTTCCGGGCAACCTAGGCTTCACTCTACGTCGTTGTTCCACCAGATCGAATAGTTAGGGCCTAAGAAGTCAACGCCAGAAGCATAAAATACGATATAAACACAACAGCTTTTCCATCTTATAAAAGGAATAAATGCAAACAGTGTGAAAGTAATGGTCATTTCTACGTTCCAGGCAACCTAGGCTTCACTCTACGGCGTTCTTCCACCACATCGAATAGCTACGGCCTCAGAAGTGAACGCCTGAAGCATAAAATACAATAAAAATACAAGAGTCTTTCCATCCTATAACAGGAATAATTGCAACCCGTGTGAAAGTGATGGTCATTTCTACGTTCCAGGCAACCAGGGCTTCACTCCTGGGCGTTGCTCCACCAGATCACACAGTTAGGGCCTTAGAAGTCAACGCCCGAAGCATTAAATACAAAATAAATAGAACAGCTTTTCCATTGTATAAAACGAATAATTGCTACCAGTGTGAAACTTATGGTCATTTCTACTTTCCGAGCAACCTAGGCTTCACCCTAGGGCGTTGCTCCACCAGATCCAATAGTTAGGGCCTTAGAAGTCAACGCCCGACGCATAAAATACAAAATAAATAAAACAGTTCTTTAATCGTACAAAACGAAAAATTTCAAACAGTGTGAAAGATATGGACATTTCTACGATCCGGGCTACCTAGGCTACACTCTATAGCGTTCTTCCACCACATTGAATAGCAACGGCCTCAGAAGTCAACGCCAGAAGTCAACGCCTTAAATACAATATAAATGTAACAGTTTTTCCATCGTATAAAGCGAATAATAGCAACCAGTGTGAAAGTTATTGTCATTTCTACGTTCCGGGCAACCTAGGATTCACCCTAGGGCGTTGTACCACCAGATCGAATAGTTAGGGCCTAAGAAGTGAACGCCAGAAGCATGAAATACGATATAAATACAACAGTTTTTCCATTGTATAAAACGAATAATTGCTACCAGTGTAAAAGTTATGGTCATTTCTTCGTTCCGGGCAACCTAGGCTTCACTCTAGGGCGGTGCTCCACCTGATCGAATAGTTAGGGCCTTAGAAGTCAACCCCAGATGAATAAAATACATTAATGATGCAACAGCTTTTCCATCATATAAAACGAATAATTGCAACCAGTATGAAAGTTATGGTCATGTCTTCTTTCCGGGCAACCTAGGCTTCACCCTAGGGCGTTGCTCCAACAGGTTGAATAGTTAGGGCCTTAGAAGTCAATGCCCGAAGCATAAAATGCAATATAAATGTAACAGTTCTTCCATCGTATAAAACGAATAATTGCTACCAGTGTGAAAGGTACGGTCATTTCTACGTTCCGCGCAACCTGGGCTTTACCCTAGGGCGTTGTTCCCCCAGATGGAATAGTTAGGGCCTAAGAAGTCAACGCCAGAAGCATAAAATACGATATAAATACAACAGCTTTTCCATCGTATAAAATAAATAATTGCAACCAGTGTGGAAGTTATGGTCATTTCTACCTTGCGGGCAACCTAGGCTTCACTCTAGGCCGTTGTTCCACCAGATAGAATAGTTAGGGCCTAAGAAGTCAACGCGAGAAGCATAAAATACGATATAAATACAACAGCTTTTCCATCGTATAAAATAAATAATTGCAACCAGTGTGAAAGTTATGGTCATTTCTACGTTCCGGGCAACCTAGGCTTCACTCTACGGCGATGCTCCACCAGATCAAACAGTTAGGGCCTTAGAAGTCAACGCCCGAAGCATAAAATACGATAAAGATGCAACAGTTTTTCCATCGTATAAAACGAATAATTGGAACCAGTGTGAAAGTGATGGCCATTTTTACGTTCCGGGCAACCTAGGCTTCACTCTACGGCGATGCTCCACCAGATCAAACAGTTAGGGCCTTAGAAGTCAACGCCCGAAGCATAAAATACGATAAAGATGCAACAGTTTTTCCATCGTATAAAACGAATAATTGCAACCAGTGTGAAAGTGAAGGTCATTTTTACGTTCCGGGCAACCTAGGCTTCACCCTTTGCCGTTGTTCCACCAGATCGATTAGTTAGGGCCTAAGAAGTGAACGCCAGAAGCATAAAATACAATATAAATACAACAGTTTTTCCATCATATAAAACGAATGATAGCAACCAGTGTGAAAGTTATGGTTATTTCTACGTTCCAGGCAACCTAGGCTTCTCTCCAGGGCGTTGCTCCACCAGATCAAACAGTTAGGGCGTTAGAAGTCAACGTCCGAAGCATTAAATACAAAATAAATAGAACAGTTTTTCCATTGTATAAGACGAATAATTGCTACCAGTGTAAAAGTTATGGTCATTTCTACGTTCCGGGCAACCTAGGCTGCACTCTAGGGCGTTGCTCCACCAGATCCAATAGTTAGGTCCTTAGAAGTCAACGCCAGAAGCATAAAATACGATATAAATACAACAGCTGTTCCATCGTATAAAAGGAATAATTGCAAACAGTGTGAAAGTAATGGTCATTTGTACGTTCCGGGCAACCTAGGCTTCACTGTATGGCGTTCTTCCACCACATCGAATAGCTACGGCCTCAGAAGTGAACGCCTGAAGTATAAAATACAATAAAAATACAACAGTCTTTCCATCCTATAACAGGAATAATTGCAACCCGTGTGAAAGTGATGGTCATTTCTACGTTCCACGGAACCTAGGCTGCACTCTAGGGCGTTGCTCCACTAGATCGAATAGTTAGGGCCTTAGAAGTCAACGCCCGAAGCATAAAATACAAAATAAATAAAACAGTTTTTCCATCGTATAAAACGAAAAATTGCAAACAGTGTGAAAGATATGGACATTTCTACGTTCCGGGCAACCTCGGCTTCACTGTATGGCGTTCTTCCACCACATCGAATAGCTACGGCCGCAGAAGCCAACGCCAGAAGCATAAATACAATATACATATAACGGCTTTTCCATCGTATAAAACGAATAATAGCAACCAGTGTGAAAGTTATGGTCATTTCTACGTTCCGGGCAACCTAGGCTTCACTCTAGGGCGTTGCTCCACTAGATCCAACATTAAGGGCCTTAGAAGTCGATGCCCGAAGCATTAAATACAAAATAAATGGAACAGTTTTTCCAGTGTATAAAACGAATAATTTCTACCAGTGTGAAAGTTATTGTCATTTCTACGTTCCGGGCAACCTAGGCTTCACCCTAGGGCGTTGTACCACCAGATTGAATAGTTAGGGCCTTAGAAGTCAACGCCCGAAGCATAAAATACAAAATAAATAAAACAGTTCTTTAATCGTACAAAACGAAAAATTGCAAACAGTGTGAAAGATATGGACATTTCTACGATCCGGGCTACCTAGGCTACACTCTATGGCGTTCTTCCACCACATTGAATAGCAACGGCCTCAGAAGTCAACGCCAGAAGCTTAAATACAATATAAATATAACAGTTTTTCCATCGTATAAAACGAATAATAGCAACCAGTGTGAAAGTTATTGTCATTTCTACGTTCCGGGCAACCTAGGCTTCACCCTAGGGCGTTGTACCACCAGATTGAATAGTTAGGGCCTAAGAAGTGAACGCCAGAAGCATGAAATACGATATAAATACAACAGTTTTTCCATTGTATGAAACGAATAATTGCTACCAGTGTAAAAGTTATGGTCATTTCTACGTTCCGGGCAACCTAGGCTGCACTCTAGGGCGTTGCTCCACCAGATGGAATAGTTAGGGCCTTATGAGTCAACGCCCGAAGCATAAAATACAAAATAAATAAAACAGTTTTTCCATCGTATAAAAGGAATAAATGCTACCAGTGTAAAAGTTATGGTCATTTCTACGTTCCGGATAACCTAGGCTTCACTCTAGGGCGTTGTTCCACCAGATCGAACAGTTAGGGCCTAAGAAGTCAACGCCAGAAGCATAAAATACAATATAAATATAACAGTTTTTCCATCGTATAAAACGAATGATAGCAACCAGTGTGAAAGTTATAGTCGTTTCTACGTTCCGGGCAACCTAGGCGTCACTCTAGGGCGTTGCTCCACCGCATGTAATAGCTACGGCCTTAGAAGTCAACGCCAGAGGCGTAAAGTACAATATAAATGCGAAAGCTTTTCCATCGAACAAAATGAATAATACCAAACAGTGTGAAAGTCATTGTCATTTCTACGTTCCGGGCAACCTAGGCATAACTCTAGGTCGTTGCTCCACCAGATCAAATACCTAGCGACTTAGAATTAAACGCCAGAAGCATAGAATACAATAAAAATACAACAGTTTTTCCATCGTATAACAGGAATAATTGCAACCAGTGTGAATGTAATGGTCATTTCTACGTTCCGGGCAACCTAGGTTTCACTCCAGGGCGTTGCTCCACCAGATCGAATAGTTACGGCCTTAGAAGTCAACGCCCGAAGCATAAAATACAAAATAAATAGAACGGTTTTTCCATTGTATAACACGAATAAATGCTACCAGTATAAAAGTTATGGTCATTTCTACGTTCCGGGCAACCTAGGCATCACCCTAGGGCGTTGTACCACCAGATCGAATAGTTAGGGCCTAAGAAGTCAACGCCAGAAGCATAAAATACAATATAAATATAACAGTTTCTCCATCGTATAAAACGAATAATAACAACCAGTGTGAAAGTTATGATCATTTCTACGTTCCGGGCAACCTAGGCTTCACTCTAGGGCGTTGCTCCACCAGATCAAACAGTTAGGGCCTTAGAAGTCAACGCCCGAAGCATTAAATACAAAATAAAAAGAACAGTTTTTCCATTGTATAAAACGAATAATTGCTACCAGTGTAAAAGTTATGGTCATTTCTACGTTCCGGGCAACCTAGGCTTCACTCTAGGGCGGTGCTCCACCTGATCGAATAGTTAGGGCCTTAGAAGTCAACCCCAGATGAATAAAATACATTAATGATGCAACAGCTTTTCCATCATATAAAACGAATAATTGCAACCAGTATGAAAGTTATGGTCATGTCTAATTTCCGGGCAACCTAGGCTTCACCCTAGGGCGTTGCTCCAACAGATTGAATAGTTAGGGCCTTAGAAGTCAATGCCCGAAGCATAAAATGCAATATAAATGTAACAGTTCTTCCATCGTATAAAACGAATAATTGCTACCAGTGTGAAAGTTATGGTCATTTCTACGTTCCGCGCAACCTGGGCTTTACCCTAGGGCGTTGTTCCCCCAGATGGAATAGTTAGGGCCTAAGAAGTCAACGCCAGAAGCATAAAATACGATATAAATACAACAGCTTTTCCATCGTATAAAATAAATAATTGCAACCAGTGTGAAAGTTATGGTCATTTCTACCTTGCGGGCCACCTAGGCTTCACTCTAGGCCGTTGTTCCACCAGATCGAATAGTTAGGGCCTAAGAAGTGAACGCCAGAAGCATAAAATGCAATAAATATACAACAGTCTTTCCATCGTATAGCAGGAATAATTTGCAACCAGTGTGATAGTAGTGGTCATTTCTACGTTCCGGGCAACCTAGGTTTCACTCCAGGGCGTTGCTCCACCAGGTCGAATAGTTACGGCCTAAGAAGTCAACGCCAGAAGCATAAAATACGATAAAGATGCAACAGTTTTTCCATCGTATAAAACGAATAATTGCAACCAGTGTGAAAGTGATGGTCATTTCTACGTTCCGGGCAACCTAGGCTTCACCCTTGGCAGTTGTTCCACCAGATGGAATAGTTAGGGCCTAAGAAGTGAACGCCAGAAGCATAAAATACGATATAAATACAACAGCTTTTCCATCGTATAAAATAAATAATTGCAACCAGTGTGAATGTTATGGTCATTTCTACGTTCCGGGCAGCCTAGGCTTCACACTACGGCGATGCTCCACCAGATCAAACAGTTAGGGCCTTAGGAGTCAACGCCCGAAACATAAAATACGATAAAGATGCAACAGTTTTTCCATCGTATAAAACGAATAATTGGAACCAGTGTGAAAGTGATGGTCATTTTTACGTTCCGGGCAACCTAGGCTTCACTCTACGGCGATGCTCCACCAGATCAAACAGTTAGGGCCTTAGAAGTCAACGCCCGAAGCATAAAATACAAAATAAATAAAACAGTTTTTCCATCGTATAAAACGAAAAATTGCAAACAGTGTGAAAGATATGGACATTTCTACGTTCCGGGCAACCTCGGCTTCACTGTATGGCGTTCTTCCACCACATCGAATAGCTACGGCCGCATAAGCCAACGCCAGAAGCATAAATACAATATAAATATAACGGCTTTTCCATCGTATAAAACGAATAATAGCAACCAGTGTGAAAGTTATGGTCATTTCTACGTTCCGGGCAACCTAGGCTTCACTCTAGGGCGTTGCTCCACCAGATCGAATAGTTAGTGCCTTAGAATTCAACGCCACAAGCATAAAATACAATATAAGTACAACAGTTTTTCCATCGTATAAAACGAATAATTGCAACCAGTATGAAAGTGATGGTCATTTCTACGTTCCGGGAAACCAAGGCTTCACTCTAAGGCGTTGCTCCAACAGATCGAATAGTTAGTGCCTAAGAAGTCAACGCCAGAAGCATAAAATACAATATAAATGCAACAGCATTTCCATCGTATAAAATGAATAATTGCAAAGAGTGTGAAAGTAATGGTCATTTCTACGTTCCGGGCAACCTAGATTTCACTCTAGGGCGTAGCTCCACCAGATCGAATAGTTAAGGCCTAAGAAGTGAAGGCCAGAAGCATAAAATACAATATAAATACAACAGCTTTTCCATCGTATAAACCAGATAATTGCAACCAGTATGAAAGCTACGGTCATTTCTACTTTCCGGGCAACCTGGGATTCACCCTAGGGCGTTGCTCCAAAAGATTGAATAGTTAGTGCCTTAGAAGTCAACGCCCGAAACATAAAATGCAATAAAAATACAACTGTTTTTCCATCATATAACAGGAGTAATTGCAACCAGTTTGAAAGTGATGGTCATTTCTACGTTCCGGGCACCCTAGGCTTCACTCTGGGGCGTTGCTCCACCATATCGAATACTTAGTGCCTTAGAAGTCAACGCCAGAAGCATAAAATACAATATAAATACAACAGTTTTTCCATCGTATAAAACGAATAATTGCAACCATTATGAAAGTTATGGACATTTCTACTTTCCGTGCAATCTAGGCTTCACCCTAGGGCGTTGCTCCAACAGATTGAATAGCTAGGGCCTTAGAAGTCGAGGCCCGAAGCATAAGATGCAATAAAAATACAACAGTTTTTCCATCGTATAACGGGAGTAATTGTAACCAGTTTGAAAGTGATGGTCATTTCTACGTTCCGGGCAACCTAGGCTTCACTCTAGGGCGTTGCTCCACCAGATCGAATAGTTAGGGCCTAAGAAGTGAACGCCAGAAGCATAAAATACAATATAAATATAACAGTTCTTCCATCGTTAAAAACGAATGATAGCAACCAGTGTGAGAGTTATGGTCATTTCTACGTTTCGGGCAACCTAGACTTCACTCTAGGGCGTTGTTCCACCAGATCGAATAGTTAGGGCCTAAGAAGTCAGCGCCGGAAGCATAAAATGCAATATAAATATAACAGTTTTTCCATCGAATAAAACGAATAATAGCCACCAGTGGGAAGGTTATGGTCATTTCTATGTTCCGGGCAACCTAAGCTTCACTCTAGGGCGTTGCTCCACCAGATCGAACAGTTAGTGCCTCAGAACTCAACGCCAGAAGCATAAAATACAATATAAATACAACAGTTTTTCCATCGTATAAAACGGATAATTGCAACCAGTATGAAAGTCATGGTCATTTCTACGTTCTGGGAAACCAAGGCTTCACTCTAGGGCGTTGCTCCAACAGATCGGATAGTTAGGGCCTCAGAAGTCAACGCCAGAAGCATAAAATACAATATAAATACAACAGTTTTTCCATCCTATAAAACTAATAATTGCAACCACTATGAAAGTTATGGTCATTTCTACTATCCGGGCAACCAAGGCTTCACCCTAGGGCGTTGTTCCACCCGATCGAATAGTTAGGGCCTAAGAAGTCAACGCCAGAAGCATAAAATACAATATAAATGCAACAGCTTTTCCATCGTATAAAATGACAAATTGCAAAGAGTGTGAAAGTAATGGTCATTTCAACGTTACGGGCAACCTAGGTTTCACTCTAGGGCATTGCTCCACCAGATCGAATAGTTAGTGCGTTAGAAGTCAACGTCAGAAGCATAAAATACAATATAAGTACAACAGTTTTTCCACCGTATAAAACGAATAATTGCAACAAGTATGAAAGTGATGGTCATTTCTACGTTCCGGGAAACCAAGGCTTCACTCTAAGGCGTTGCTCCAACAGATCGAATAGCTAGGGCCTTAGAAGTCAACGCGCGGAACATAAAACACAAAATAAATAGAACAGTTTTTCCATTGTATAAATCGAATAGTTGCTACCAGTGTGAAAGTTATGGTCATTTCTACGTTCCGGGCAACCTAGGCTTCACCCTAGTGCGTTGTTCCACCAGATCAAATAGTTAAGGCCTAAGAAGTGAACGCCAGAAGCATAAAATACAATATAAATACAACAGTTTTTCCATCGTATAAAACGAATAATTGCAACCAGTATGAAAGATATGGACATTTCTACTTTCCGGGCAACCTAGGCTTCACCTTAGGGCGTTGCTCCAACAGGTTGAATAGTTAGGGACTTAGAAGTCAACGCCCGAATCATAAAATGCAATAAAAATACAACAGTTTTTCCATCGTATGACAGGAATAATAGTAACCAGTTTGAAAGTGATGGTCATTTCTACGTTCCGGGCAACCTAGGCTTCACTCTAGGGCGTTGCTCCACCAGATCGAACAGTTAGGGCCTAAGAAGTCAACACCAGAAACATAAAATACAATATAAATACAACAGCTTTTCCATCGTATAAAGCGAATAATTGCAACCAGTGTGAAAGTTATGGTCATTTCTACGTTCCGGGCAACCTAGGCTTCACTCTAGGGCGTTGCTCCACCAGATCGAATAGTTAGTGCCTTAGAAGTCAACGCCCGAAACATAAAAAACAAAATTAATAGAACAGTTATTCCATTGTATACATCGAATAATTGCTACAACTGTGAAAGTTATGGTCATCTCTACGTTCCGGTAAACCTAGGCTTAGCCCTAGGGCGATGTTCCACCAAATCGAATAGGTAGGGCCTAAGAAGTGAACGCAAGAAGCATAACATACAATATAAATACAACAGCTTTTCCATCGTATAAAACGTATAATTGCAACGAGTATGAAAGTTATGGTCATTTCTACTTTCCGGGCAACCTACGCTTCACTCTAGGGCGTTGCTCCACCAGATCGAATAGTTAGTGCCTTAGAATTCAACGCCACAATCATAAAATACAATAAAAATACTACAGTTTTTCCATCGTATAAAACGAATAATTGCAACCAGTGTGAAGGTTATGGTCATTTCTATGTTCCGGGCAACCTAAGCTTCACTCTAGGGCGTTGCACCACCAGATCGAACAGTTAGTGCCTTAGAAGTCAACGCCAGAAGCATAAAATACAGTAAAAATACAACAGTTTTTCCATCGTATAACGGGAATAATTGCAACCATTGTGAAAGTAATGGTCATTTCTACGTTCCGGGCACCCTAGGCTTCACTCTAGGGCGTTGCTCCACCAGATCGAATAGTTAGTGCCTTAGAATTCAACGCCACAAGCTTAAAATACAATATAAGTACAACAGTTTTTCCATCGTATAAAACGAATAATTGCAACCAGTATGAAAGTCATGGTCATTTCTACGTTCCGGGAAACCGAGGCTTCACTCTAGGGCGTTGCTCCAATAGATCGAATAGTTTGTGCGTTAGAAGTCAACGTCAGAAGCATAAAATACAGTATAAATACAACAGTTCTTCCATCGTATAAAACGAATAATTGCAACCAGTATGAAAGTTATGTACATTTCTACTTTCCAGGCAACCTAGGCTTCACCCTAGGTCGTTGCTCCACTAGATCGAATAGTTAGGGCCTTAGAAGACAACGCGCGAAACATAAAACACAAAATAAATAGAACAGTTTTTCCATTGTATAAATCGAATAATTGCTACCAGTGTGAAAGTTATGGCCATTTCTACGTTCCGGGAAACCTAGGCTTCACCCTAGTGCGTTGTTCCACCAGATCGAATAGTTAAGGCCTAAGAAGTGAACGCCAGAAGCATAAAATACAATATAAATACAACAGTTTTTCCATCGTATAAAACGAATAATTGCAACCAGTGTGAAGGTTATGGTCATTTCTATGTTCCGGGCAACCTAAGCTTCACTCTAGGGCGTTGCACCACCAGATCGAACAGTTAGTGCCTTAGAAGTCAACGCCAGAAGCATAAAATACAATATAAATACAACAGTTTTTCCATCGTATAAAACGAATAATTGCAACCAGTTTCAAAGTGATGGTCATTCCTACGTTCCGGGCAACCTAGGCTTCACTCTAGGGCGTTGCTCCACCAGATCGAATGGTTAGGGCCTAAGAAGTCAACACCTGGAGCATAAAATGCAATATAAATACAACAGGTTTTCCATCCTATAGTATGAATAATTGCAACCAGTGTGAAAGTGATGGTCATTTCTACGTTTCGGGCAACCTAGACTTCACTCTAGGGCGTTGTTCCACCAGATCGAATAGTTAGGGCCTAAGAAGTCAGCGCCAGAAGCATAAAATACAATATAAATATAACAGTTTTTCCATCGAATAAAACGAATAATAGCCACCAGTGTGAAGGTTATGGTCATTTCTATGTTCCGGGCAACCTAAGCTTCACTCTAGGGTGTTGCTCCACCAGATCGAACAGTTAGTGCCTTAGAAGTCAACGCCAGATGCATAAAATACAGTATAAACACAACAGTTTTTCCATCGTATAAAACGAATAATTGCATCCAGTATGAAAGTTATGGACATTTCTACTTTCCGGGCAACCTAGGCTTCACCCTAGGGCGATGCGGCACCAGATCGAATAGCTAGGGCCTTAGAAGTCAACGCGCGGAACATAAAACACAAAATAAATAGAACAGTTTTTCCATTGTATAAATCGAATAATTGCTACCAGTGTGAAAGTTATGGCCATTTCTACGTTCCGGGAAACCTAGGCTTCACCCTAGTGCGTTGTTCCACCAGATCGAATAGTTAAGGCCTAAGAAGTGAACGCCAGAAGCGTAAAATACAATATAAATTCAACAGTTTTTCCATCGTATAAAACGAATAATTGCAACCACTATGAAAGATATGGACATTTCTACTTTCCAGGCAACCTAGGCTTCACCTTAGGGCATTGCTCCAACAGATTGAATAGTTAGGGCCTTAGAAGTCAACGCCCGAAGCATAAAATGCAATAAAAATACAACAGTTTTTCCATCGTATGACAGGAATAATTGTAACCAGTTTGAAAGTGATGGTCATTTCTACGTTACGGGCAACCTAGGCTGCACTCTAGGGCGTTGCTCCACCATATCGAATAGTTAGGGCCTAAGAAGTCAACACCAGGAGCATAAAATACAATATAAATACAACAGGTTTTCCATCCTATAATATGAATAATTACAGCCAGTGTGAAAGTGATGGTCATTTCTACGTTCCGGGCAACCTAGACTTCACTCTAGGGCGTTGTTCCACCAGATCGAATAGTTAGTGCCTTAGAAGTCAACGTCAGAAGCGTAAAATACAGTATAAATACAACAGTTCTTCCATCGTATAAAACGAATAATTGCAACCAGTGTGAAAGTTATGGTCATTTCTACGTTCCGGGCATCTTAGGCTTCACTCTAGGGCGTTGCTCCACCAGATCGAATAGTTAGTGCCTTAGAAGTCAACGCCCGAAACATAAAAAACAAAATTAATAGAACAGTTATTCCATTGTATACATCGAATAATTGCTACAACTGTGAAAGTTATGGTCATCTCTACGATCCGGGAAACCTAGGCTTAACCCTAGTGCGCAGCTCCACCAGATCGAATAGTTAGTGCCTTAGAAGTCAACGACAGAAGCATAAAATACAGTATAAATACAACAGTTCTTCCATCGTATAAAACGAATAATTGCAACCAGTATGAAAGTCATGGTCATTTCTACGTTCCCGGAAACCAAGGCTTCACTCTAGGGCGTTGCTTCAACAGATCGAATAGTTAGGGCCTCAGAAGTCAACGCCAGAAGCATAAAATACAATATAAATACAACAGCTTTTCCATCGTATAAAACGAATAATTGCAACCACTATGAAAGTTATGGTCATCTCTACTATCCGGGCAACCTAGGCTTCACCCTAGGGCGTTGCTCCACCAGATCGAATAGTTAGGGCCTTAGAAGTCAACGCCAGAAGCATAAGGTACAATATAAAAACAACAGCTTTTACATCGTATAACAGGAACAATAGCAACCAGTGTGAAAGATATGGTCATTTCTACGTTCCGGGCAACCTAGGCGTCACTCGAAGGCGTTGCTCCACCAGACCGAATAGTTAGGGCCCAAGAAGTAAACGCCAGAACCATAAAATACAATATAAATGCAACAGCTTTTCCATCGTATAAAATGAATAATTGCAAAGAGTGTGAAAGTAATGGTCATTTCTACGTTCCGGGCAACCTAGGCTTCACTCTAGGGTGTTGCTCCACCATATCGAATACTTAGTGCCTTAGAAGTCAACGCCAGAAGCATAAAATACAATATAAATACAACAGTTTTTCTATCGTATAAAACGAATAATTGCAACCAGTATGAAAGTTATGGACATTTCTACTTTCCGGGCTACCTAGGCTTCACTCTAGAGCGTTGCTCCAACAGATTGAATAGTTAGGGCCTTAGAAGTCAACGCCCGAAGCATAAAATGCAATAAAAATACAACAGTTTTTCTATCGTATAACAGGAGTAATTGTAACCAATTTGAAAGTGATGGTCATTTCTACGTTACGGGCAACCTAGGCTTCACTCTAGGGCGTTGCTCCACCAGATCCAATAGTTAGGGCCTAAGAAGTCAACACCAGGAGCATAAAATACAATATAAATACAACAGGTTTTCCATCCTATAATATGAATAATTACAACCAGTGTGAAAGTGATGGTCATTTGTACGTTCCGGGCAACCTAGACTTCACTCTAGGGCGTTGTTCCACCAGATCGAATAGTTAGTGCCCTAGAAGTCAACGTCAGAAGCGTAAAATACAGTATAAATACAACAGTTCTTCCATCGTATAAAACGAATAATTGCAACCAGTATGAAAGTTATGGACATTTCTATTTTCCAGGCAACCTAGGCTTCACCCTAGGGCGTTGCTCCACTAGATCGAATAGTTAGGGCCTTAGAAGTCAACACGCGAAACATAAAACACAAAATAAATAGAACAGTTTTTCCATTGTATAAATCGAATAATTGCTACTAGTGTGAAAGTTATGGCCATTTCTACGTTCCGGGAAACCTAGGCTTCACCCTAGTGCGTTGTTCCATCAGATCGAATAGTTAAGGCCTAAGAAGTGAACGCCTAGAAGCATAAAATACAATATAAATACAACAGTTTTTCCATCGTATAAACCGGATAATTGCAACCAGTATGAAAGTTATGGTCATTTCTACTTTCCGGTCAACCTAGGATTCACCCTAGGGCGTTGCTCCAACAGACTGAATAGTTACTGCCTTAGAAGTCAACGCCCGAAGCAAAAATGCAATAAAAATACAACAGTTCTTCCATCGTGTAAAACGAATAATTGCAACCAGTATGAAAGCTATGGACATTTCTACTTTGCAGGCAACCTAGGCTTTACCCTAGGTCGTTGCTCCACTAGATCGAATCGTTAGGGCCTTAGAAGACAACGCGCGAAACATAAAACACAAAATAAATAGAACAGTTTTTCCATTGTATAAATCGAATAATTGCTACCAGTGTGAAAGTTATGGCCATTTCTACGTAACGGGAAACCTAGGCTTCACCCTAGTGCGTTGTTCCACCAGATCGAATAGTTAAGGCCTAAGAAGTGAACGACAGAAGCAAAAAAAACAATATAAATACAACCGTTTTTCCATCGTATAAAACGAATAATTGCAACCAGTGTGAAAGTTATGGTCATTTCTACGTTCCGGGCAACCTAGGCTTCACTCTAGGGCGTTGCTCCACCAGATCGAATAGTTGGTGCCATAGAAGTCAACGTCAGAAGCTTAAAATACAATATAAATACAACAGTTTTTCCATCGTATAAAACGAATAATTGCAACCAGTATGAAAGTTATGGACAATTCTACTTTCCGGGCAACCTAGGCTTCACCCTAGGGAGTTGCTTCAACAGACTGAATAGTTAGGGCCTTAGAAGTCAACGCCCGAAGCATAAAATGCAAAAAAATACAACAGTTTTTCCATCGTATAACAGGAATAATTGCAACCAGTGTGAAAGTGATGGTCATTTCTACGTTCCGGGCAACCTAGGCTTCACCCTAGGGCGTTGCTCCACCAGATCGAATAGTTAGGGCCTTACAAGTCAACGCCAGAAACATAATGTACAATACAAATACAACAGCTTTTCCATCGTATAACAGGAACAATAGCAACCAGTGTGAAAGATATGGTCATTTCTACGTTCCGGGCAACCTAGGCGTCACTCTAAGGCGTTGCTCCACCAGATCGAATAGCTGGGGCCTAAGAAGTGAACGCCAGAAGCATAAAATACAATATAAATGCAACAGCTTTTCCATCGTATAAAATGAATAATTGCAAAGAGTGTGAAAGTAATGGTCATTTCTACGTTCCGGGCAACCTAGGTTTCACTCTTGGGCGTTGCTCCACCAGATCGAATAGTTAGTGCCTTAGAAGTCAACGTCAGAAGCATAAAATACAATATAAATACAACAGGTTTTCCATCCTATAATATGAATAATTACAACCAGTGTGAAAGTGATGGTCATTTGTACGTTCCGGGCAACCTAGACTTCACTCTAGGGCGTTGTTCCAACAGATCGAATAGTTAGTGCCCTAGAAGTCAACGTCAGAAGCGTAAAATACAGTATAAATACAACAGTTCTTCCATCGTATAAAACGAATAATTGCAACCAGTATGAAAGTTATGGACATTTCTATTTTCCAGGCAACCTAGGCTTCACCCTAGGGCGTTGCTCCACTAGATCGAATAGTTAGGGCCTTAGAAGTCAACACGCGAAACATAAAACACAAAATAAATAGAACAGTTTTTCCATTGTATAAATCGAATAATTGCTACTAGTGTGAAAGTTATGGCCATTTCTACGTTCCGGGAAACCTAGGCTTCACCCTAGTGCGTTGTTCCATCAGATCGAATAGTTAAGGCCTAAGAAGTGAACGCCTAGAAGCATAAAATACAATATAAATACAACAGTTTTTCCATCGTATAAACCGGATAATTGCAACCAGTATGAAAGTTATGGTCATTTCTACTTTCCGGTCAACCTAGGATTCACCCTAGGGCGTTGCTCCAACAGACTGAATAGTTACTGCCTTAGAAGTCAACGCCCGAAGCAAAAATGCAATAAAAATACAACAGTTCTTCCATCGTGTAAAACGAATAATTGCAACCAGTATGAAAGCTATGGACATTTCTACTTTGCAGGCAACCTAGGCTTTACCCTAGGTCGTTGCTCCACTAGATCGAATCGTTAGGGCCTTAGAAGACAACGCGCGAAACATAAAACACAAAATAAATAGAACAGTTTTTCCATTGTATAAATCGAATAATTGCTACCAGTGTGAAAGTTATGGCCATTTCTACGTAACGGGAAACCTAGGCTTCACCCTAGTGCGTTGTTCCACCAGATCGAATAGTTAAGGCCTAAGAAGTGAACGACAGAAGCAAAAAAAACAATATAAATACAACCGTTTTTCCATCGTATAAAACGAATAATTGCAACCAGTGTGAAAGTTATGGTCATTTCTACGTTCCGGGCAACCTAGGCTTCACTCTAGGGCGTTGCTCCACCAGATCGAATAGTTGGTGCCATAGAAGTCAACGTCAGAAGCTTAAAATACAATATAAATACAACAGTTTTTCCATCGTATAAAACGAATAATTGCAACCAGTATGAAAGTTATGGACAATTCTACTTTCCGGGCAACCTAGGCTTCACCCTAGGGAGTTGCTTCAACAGACTGAATAGTTAGGGCCTTAGAAGTCAACGCCCGAAGCATAAAATGCAAAAAAATACAACAGTTTTTCCATCGTATAACAGGAATAATTGCAACCAGTGTGAAAGTGATGGTCATTTCTACGTTCCGGGCAACCTAGGCTTCACCCTAGGGCGTTGCTCCACCAGATCGAATAGTTAGGGCCTTACAAGTCAACGCCAGAAACATAATGTACAATACAAATACAACAGCTTTTCCATCGTATAACAGGAACAATAGCAACCAGTGTGAAAGATATGGTCATTTCTACGTTCCGGGCAACCTAGGCGTCACTCTAAGGCGTTGCTCCACCAGATCGAATAGCTGGGGCCTAAGAAGTCAACGCCAGAAGCATAAAATACAATATAAATGCAACAGCTTTTCCATCGTATAAAATGAATAATTGCAAAGAGTGTGAAAGTAATGGTCATTTCTACGTTCCGGGCAACCTAGGTTTCACTCTTGGGCGTTGCTCCACCAGATCGAATAGTTAGTGCCTTAGAAGTCAACGTCAGAAGCATAAAATACAGTATACATACAACAGTTTTTCCATCGTATAAAACGAATAATTGCAACCAGTGTGAAAGTTATGGTCATTTCTACGTTCCGGGCAGCCTAGGCTTCACTCTAGGGCGTTGTTCCACCAGATCGAATATTTAAGGCCTAAGAAGTGAACGCCAGAAGCATAAAATACAATATAAATACAACAGTTTTTCCATCGTATAAAACGGATAATTGCAACCATTATGAAAGTAATGGTCATATCTACTTCCCGGGCAACCTAGGATTCACACTAGGGCGTTGCTCCAACAGATTGAAAAGTTAGTGCCTAAGAAGTGAACGCCAGAAGCATAAAATACGATATAAATACAACAGTTTTTCCATCGTATAAACCGGATAATTGCAACCAGTATGAAAGTTATTTTCATTTCTACTTTCCGGGCAACCTAGGATTCACCCTAGGGCGTTGCTCCAATAGATTGAATAGTTAGTGCCTTAGAAGTCAACGCCCGAAGCATCAAATGCAATAAAAATACAACAGTTTTTCCATCATATAACAGGAGTAATTGCAACCAGTGTGAAAGATATGGTCATTTCTACGTTCCGGGCAACCTAGGCGTCACTCTAAGGCGTTGCTCCACCAGATCGAATAGTTGGGGCCTAAGAAGTCAACGCCAGAAGCATAAAATACAATATAAATGCAACAGCTTTTCCATCGTATAAAATGAATAATTGCAAAGAGTGTGAAAGTAATGGTCATTTCAACGTTCCGGGCAACCTAGGTTTCACTCTAGGGCGTTGCTCCACCAGATCGAATAGTTAGTGCGTTAGAAGTCAACGTCAGAAGCATAAAATACAGTATAAATACAACAGTTTTTCCATCGTATAAAACGAATAATTGCAACCAGTACGAAAGTTATGGACATTTCTACTTTCCGGGCAACCTAGGCTTCACCCTAGGGCGATGCTCCACCAGATCGAATAGTTAGGGCCTTAGAAATCAACGCGCGAAGCATAAAACACAAAATAAATAGAACAGTTTTTCCATTGTATAAATCGAATAATTTCTACCAGTGTGAATGTTATGGTCTTTTCTACGTTCCGGGCAACCTAGGCTTCACCCTAGGGCGTTGTTCCACCCGATCGAATAGTTAGGGCCTAAGAAGTGAACGCCAAAAGCATAAAATACAATATAAATACAACAGTTTTTCCATCGTATAAAACGAATAATTGCAACCAGTATGAAAGTCATGGTCATTTCTACGTTCCGGGAAACCAAGGTTTCACTCTAGGGCGTTGCACCACCAGATAGAATAGTTAGGGCCTTAGAAGTCAACACCAGAAGCATAAGGTATTTATAAATATAACAGTTTTTCCATCGAATAAGACGAATAATAGCCACCAGTGTGAAGGTTATGGTCATTTCTATGTTCCGGGCAACCTAAGCTTCACTCTAGGGCGTTGCTCCACCAGATTGAACAGTTAGTGCCTTAGAAGTCAACGCCAGAAGCATAAAATACAATATAAATACAACAGTTATTCCATCGTATAAAACGAATAATTACAACCAGTATGAAAGTCATGGTCATTTCTACGTTCCGGGAAACCAAGGCTTCACTCTAGGGCGTTGCTCCAACAGATCGAATTGTTAGGGCCTTAGAAGTCAGCGCCAGAAGCATAAAATACAATAAAAAGGCAAAAGCTTTTCCATCGTATAAAATGAATAATTGCAAAGAGTGTGAAAGTAATGGTCATTTCTACGTTCCGGGCAACCTAGGTTTCACTCTAGGGCGTTGCTCCACCAGATCGAATAGTTCGAGCCTTAGAAGTCAACGGCAGAAGCATAAAATACAATATAAATACAACAGTTTTTCCATCGTATAAAACGAATAATTGCAACCAGTATGAATGTTATAGTCATTTCAACTTTCCGGGCAGCCTAGGCTTCACCCTAGGGCGTTGCTCCACCAGATCGAATAGTTAGGGCCTTAGAAGTCAACGCCAGAAGCATAAGGTATTTATAAATATAACAGTTTTTCCATCGAATAAGACGAATAATAGCCACCAGTGTGAAGGTTATGGTCATTTCTATGTTCCGGGCAACCTAAGCTTCACTCTAGGGCGTTGCTCCACCAGAACGAATAGTTAGGGCCTTAGAAGTCAACGCCCGAAGAATAAAATGCAACAAAAATACAACAGTTTTCCCATCGTATAACAGGAATAATTGTAACCAGTTTGAAAGTGATGGTCATTTCTACGTTCCTGGCAGCCTAGGCTTCACTCTAGGGCGTTGCTCCACCGAATCGAATAGTTAGGGCCTAAGAAGTCGACACCAGGAGCATAAAATACAATATAAATACAACAGGTTTTCCATCCTATAATATCAATAATTGCAACCAGTGTGAAAGTAATGGTTATTTCTACGTTCCGAGCCACCTACGCTTCACTCTAGGGCGTTGCTCCACCAGATCCAAAGGTTAGGGCCTTAGAAGTCAACGCGCGAAGCATAAAATATAAAATAAATAGAACAGTTGTTCCATCGTATAAAACGAATAATTGCAACCAGTATGAAAGTCATGGTCATTTCTACGTTCCGGGAAACCAAGGCTGCACTCTAGGGCGTTGCTCCAACAGATCGAATAGTTAGGGCCTCAGAAGTCAACGCCGGAAGCATAAAATACAATATATATACAACAGTTTTTCCATCGTATAAAGCGAATAATTGCAACCACTATGAAAGTTATGGTCATTTCTACTATCCGGGCAACCTAGGCTTCACCCTAGGGCGTTGCTGCACCAGATCGAATAGTTAGGGCCTTAGAAGTCGACGCCAGAAGCATAAGGTACTTATAAATATAACAGTTTTTCCATCGAATAAGACGAATAATAGCCACCAGTGTGAAGGCTATGGTCATTTCTATGTTCCGGGAAACCAAGGCTTCACTCTAGGGCGTTGCTCAAACAGATCAAATTGTTAGGGCCTTAGAAGTCAGCGCCAGAAGCATAAAATACAGTATAAATACAACAGTTTTTCCATCGTATAAAACGAATAATTGCAACCAGTATGAAAGTTATGGACATTTCTACTTTCCGGGCAACCTAGGCTTCACTCTAGGGCGTTGCTCCACCAGATCGAATAGTTAGGTCCTTAGAAGTCAACGCCCGAAGAATAAAATGCAATAAAAATGCAACAGTTTTTCCATCGTATAACAGGGATAATTGTAACCAGTTTGATAGTGATGGTCATTTCTACGTTCCGGGCAGCCTAGGCTTCACTCTAGGGCGTTGCTCCACCAGAACGAATAGTTAGGACCTAAGAAGTCAACACCAGGAGCATAAAATACAATATAAATACAACAGGTTTTCCATCCTATAACATCAATAATTGCAACCAGTGTGAAAGTAATGGTTATTTCTACGTTCCGAGCCACCTACGCTTCACTCTAGGGCGTTGCTCCACCAGATCGAAAGGTTAGGGCCTTAGAAGTCAACGCGCGAAGCATAAAATACAATAGAAATACAACAGTTTTTCCATCGTATAAAACGAATAATTGCAACCACTATGAAAGTTATGGTCATTTCTACTATCCGGGCAACCTAGGCTTCACCCTAGGGCGTTGCTCCACCAGATCGAATAGTTAGGGCCTTAGAAGTCAACGCGCGAAACATAAAACACAAAATAAATAGAACAGTTTTTCCATTGTATAAATCGAATAATTTCTACTAGTGTGAAAGTTATGGTCTTTTCTACGTTCCGGAAAACCTAGGCTTCACCCTAGTGCGTTGTTCCACCAGATCGAATAGTTAAGGCCAAAGAAGTGAACGCCAGAAGCATAAAATACAATATAATTACAACAGTTTTTCCATCGTATAAAACGGATAATTGCCACCAGTATGAAAGTTATGGTCATTTCTACTTACCGGGCAACCTAGGATTCACCCTAGGGCGTTGCTCCAACAGATTGAATAGTTAGGGCCTCAGAAGTCAACGCCAGCAGCATAAAATACAATATAAATACAACAGTTTTTCCATCGTATAAAAAGAATAATTGCAACCAGTATGAAAGTCATGGTCATTTCTACGTTCCGGGAAACCACGGCTGCACTCTAGGGCGTTGCTCGAACAGATCGAATAGTTAGGGCCTCAGAAGTCAACGCCGGAAACATAAAATACAATATAAATACAACAGTTTTTCCATCGTATAAAACGAATAATTGCAACCAGTACGAAAGTTATGGACATTTCTACTTTCCGGGCAACCTAGGCTTCACCCTAGGGCGATGCTCCACCAGATCGAATAGTTAGGGCCTTAGAAATCAACGCGCGAAGCATAAAACACAAAATAAATAGAACAGTTTTTCCATTGTATAAATCGAATAATTTCTACCAGTGTGAAAGTTATGGTCTTTTCTACGTTCCGGGCAACCTAGGCTTCACCCTAGGGCGTTGCTCCAACAGATTAAATAGTTAGGGCCTCAGAAGTCAACGCCAGAAGCATAAAATACAATATAAATACAACAGTTTTTCCATCGTATAACAGGAATAATTGCAACCGGTTTGAAAGTTATGGTCATTTCTGCTTCCCGGGCAACCTAGGCTTCACCCTAGGGCGTTGTTCCACCCGATCGAATAGTTAGGGCCTAAGAAGTGAACGCCAAAAGCATAAAATACAATATAAATACAACAGTTTTTCCATCGTATAAAACGAATAATTGCAACCAGTATGAAAGTCATGGTCATTTCTACGTTCCGGGAAACCAAGGTTTCACTCTAGGGCGTTGCTCCACCAGATTGAACAGTTAGTGCCTTAGAAGTCAACGCCAGAAGCATAAAATACAATATAAATACAACAGTTATTCCATCGTATAAAACGAATAATTACAACCAGTATGAAAGTCATGGTCATTTCTACGTTCCGGGAAACCAAGGCTTCACTCTAGGGCGTTGCTCCAACAGATCGAATTGTTAGGGCCTTAGAAGTCAGCGCCAGAAGCATAAAATACAATAAAAAGGCAAAAGCTTTTCCATCGTATAAAATGAATAATTGCAAAGAGTGTGAAAGTAATGGTCATTTCTACGTTCCGGGCAACCTAGGTTTCACTCTAGGGCGTTGCTCCACCAGATCGAATAGTTCGAGCCTTAGAAGTCAACGTCAGAAGCATAAAATACAATATAAATACAACAGTTTTTCCATCGTATAAAACGAATAATTGCAACCAGTATGAATGTTATAGTCATTTCAACTTTCCGGGCAGCCTATGCTTCACCCTAAGGCGTTGCTCCAGCAGATTGAATAGTTAGGGCCTCAGAAGTCAGCGCCAGAAGCATAAAATACAAAATAAATACAACAGTTTTTCCATCGTATAAAGCGAATAATTGCAACCACTATGAAAGTTATGGTCATTTCTACTATCCGGGCAACCTAGGCTTCACCCTAGGGCGTTGCTCCACCAGATCGAATAGTTAGGGCCTTAGAAGTCAACGCCAGAAGCATAAGGTATTTATAAATATAACAGTTTTTCCATCGAATAAGACGAATAATAGCCACCAGTGTGAAGGTTATGGTCATTTCTATGTTCCGGGCAACCTAAGCTTCACTCTAGGGCGTTGCTCCACCAGAACGAATAGTTAGGGCCTTAGAAGTCAACGCCCGAAGAATAAAATGCAACAAAAATACAACAGTTTTTCCATCGTATAACAGGAATAATTGTAACCAGTTTGAAAGTGATGGTCATTTCTACGTTCCTGGCAGCCTAGGCTTCACTCTAGGGCGTTGCTCCACCGAATCGAATAGTTAGGGCCTAAGAAGTCGACACCAGGAGCATAAAATACAATATAAATACAACAGGTTTTCCATCCTATAATATCAATAATTGCAACCAGTGTGAAAGTAATGGTTATTTCTACGTTCCGAGCCACCTACGCTTCACTCTAGGGCGTTGCTCCACCAGATCCAAAGGTTAGTGCCTTAGAAGTCAACGCGCGAAGCATAAAATATAAAATAAATAGAACAGTTTTTCCATCGTATAAAACGAATAATTGCAACCAGTATGAAAGTCATGGTCATTTCTACGTTCCGGGAAACCAAGGCTGCACTCTAGGGCGTTGCTCCAACAGATCGAATAGTTAGGGCCTCAGAAGTCAACGCCGGAAGCATAAAATACAATATATATACAACAGTTTTTCCATCGTATAAAGCGAATAATTGCAACCACTATGAAAGTTATGGTCATTTCTACTATCCGGGCAACCTAGGCTTCACCCTAGGGCGTTGCTGCACCAGATCGAATAGTTAGGGCCTTAGAAGTCGACGCCAGAAGCATAAGGTACTTATAAATATAACAGTTTTTCCATCGAATAAGACGAATAATAGCCACCAGTGTGAAGGCTATGGTCATTTCTATGTTCCGGGAAACCAAGGCTTCACTCTAGGGCGATGCTCAAACAGATCAAATTGTTAGGGCCTTAGAAGTCAGCGCCAGAAGCATAAAATACAATAAAAATGCAACAGCTTTTCCATCGCGTAAAATGAATAATTGCAAAGAGTGTGAAAGTAATGGTCATTTCTACGTTCCGGGCAACCTAGGCTTCACTCTAGGGCGTTGCTCCACCAGATCGAATAGTTAGTGACTTAGAAGTCAACGTCAGAAGCATAAAATACAGTATAAATACAACAGTTTTTCCATCGTATAAAACGAATAATTGCAACCAGTATGAAAGTTATGGACATTTCTACTTTCCGGGCAACCTAGGCTTCACCCTAGGGCGTTGCTCCACCAGATCGAATAGTTAGGTCCTTAGAAGTCATCGCCCGAAGAATAAAATGCAATAAAAATGCAACAGTTTTTCCATCGTATAACAGGGATAATTGTAACCAGTTTGATAGTGATGGTCATTTCTACGTTCCGGGCAGCCTAGGCTTCACTCTAGGGCGTTGCTCCACCAGAACGAATAGTTAGGACCTAAGAAGTCAACACCAGGAGCATAAAATACAATATAAATACAACAGGTTTTCCATCCTATAACATCAATAATTGCAACCAGTCTGAAAGTAATGGTTATTTCTACGTTCCGAGCCACCTACGCTTCACTCTAGGGCGTTGCTCCACCAGATCGAAAGGTTAGGGCCTTAGAAGTCAACGCGCGAAGCATAAAATACAATAGAAATACAACAGTTTTTCCATCGTATAAAACGAATAATTGCAACCACTATGAAAGTTATGGTCATTTCTACTATCCGGGCAACCTAGGCTTCACCCTAGGGCGTTGCTCCACCAGATCGAATAGTTAGGGCCTTAGAAGTCAACGCGCGAAACATAAAACACAAAATAAATAGAACAGTTTTTCCATTGTATAAATCGAATAATTTCTACCAGTGTGAAAGGTATGGTCTTTTCTACGTTCCGGGCAACCTAGGCTTCACCCTAGGGCGTTGCTCCACCAGATCGAAAGGTTAGGGCCTTAGAAGTCAACGCGCGAAGCATAAAATACAAAATAAATGGAACAGTTTTTCCGTCGTATAAAACGAATAATTGCAACCAGTATGAATGTTATAGTCATTTCAACTTTCCGGGCAGCCAATGCTACACCCTAGGGCGTTGCTCCAGCAGATTGAATAGTTAGGGCCTCAGAAGTCAGCGCCAGAAGCATAAAATACAGTATAAACACAACAGTTTTTCCATCGTATAAAGCGAATAATTGCTACCAGTGTGAAAGTAATGGCCATTTCTACGTTCCGGGCAACCTAGGCTTCGCCCTAGGGCGTTGCTTCACCAGATCGAAAGCCTAGGGACTTGGAAGTCAACGCAAGGAGTATAAAATACAACAAAAATACAACGGTTTATCCATCGTATAAAACTAATAATTGCAACAAGTGTGAAAGTTATGGACATTTCTACATTCCGAGCCACCTAGGCTTAACTATAGGGCGTTGCTCGACCAGGTCGAATTGTTAGGGCCTTAGAAGTCAACGCCAGAAGCATAAAATACAATAAAGATGCAACAGTTTTTCCATCGTATAACTGGATTAACTGCAACCAGTGTGAAAGTACTGGTCATTTCTACGTTCCGGGTAATCTAGGTTTCACTCTGGGGCGTTGCTCCACCAAATCAAATAGCTACGGACTGAGAATTCAACGCCAGAAGGATAAAATACAATATAAGTTCACTAGTTTTTCAATCGTATCAAATGAATAATTGCAAACATTGTGAAAGTAGTCGTCGTTTCTACGTTCCGCGCAACCCAGGCATCACCCTAGGGCGTTGCTCCACCAGATCGAATAGCTAGGGACTTAGAATTCAACGCCAGAAGCATAAAATACAATAAAAATACAGCAGTTTTTCCACCTCATAACAGGAATAATTGCAACCAGTGTGAAAGTGATGGTCACTTCTACGTTCCGGAAAACCTAGGCTTCACCCTAGTGCGTTGTTCCACCAGATCGAATAGTTAAGGCCAAAGAAGTGAACGCCAGAAGCATAAAATACAATATAATTACAACAGTTTTTCCATCGTATAAAACGGATAATTGCCACCAGTATGAATGTTATGGTCATTTCTACTTACCGGGCAACCTAGGATTCACCCTAGGGCGTTGCTCCAACAGATTGAATAGTTAGGGCCTCAGAAGTCAACGCCAGCAGCATAAAATACAATATAAATACAACAGTTTTTCCATCGTATAAAAAGAATAATTGCAACCAGTATGAAAGTCATGGTCATTTCTACGTTCCGGGAAACCACGGCTGCACTCTAGGGCGTTGCTCGAACAGATCGAATAGTTAGGGCCTCAGAAGTCAACGCCGGAAACATAAAATACAATATAAATACAACAGTTTTTCCATCGTATAAAGCGAATAATTGCAACCACTATGAAAGTTATGGTCATTTCTACTATCCGGGCAACCTAGGCTTCACCCTAGGGCGTTGCTCCACCAGATCGAATAGTTAGGGCCTTAGAAGTCGACGCCAGAAGCATAAGGTACTTATAAATATAACAGCCTTTCCATCGAATAAGACGAATAATAGCCACCAGTGTGAAAGATATGGTCATTTCTACGTTCCGGGCAACCTAGGCGTCACTCTAAGGCGTTGCTCCACCAGATCGAATAGTTGGGGCCTAAGAAGTCAACGCCAGAAGCATAAAATACAATATAAATGCAACAGCTTTTCCATCGTATAAAATGAATAATTGCAAAGAGTGTGAAAGTAATGGTCATTTCAACGTTCCGGGCAACCTAGGTTTCACTCTAGGGCGTTGCTCCACCAGATCGAATAGTTAGTGCGTTAGAAGTCAACGTCAGAAGCATAAAATACAGTATAAATACAACAGTTTTTCCATCGTATAAAACGAATAATTGCAACCAGTACGAAAGTTATGGTCATTTCTACGTTCCGGGAAACCAAGGTTTCACTCTAGGGCGTTGCACCACCAGATAGAATAGTTAGGGCCTTAGAAGTCAACACCAGAAGCATAAGGTATTTATAAATATAACAGTTTTTCCATCGAATAAGACGAATAATAGCCACCAGTGTGAAGGTTATGGTCATTTCTATGTTCCGGGCAACCTAAGCTTCACTCTAGGGCGTTGCTCCACCAGATTGAACAGTTAGTGCCTTAGAAGTCAACGCCAGAAGCATAAAATACAATATAAATACAACAGTTATTCCATCGTATAAAACGAATAATTACAACCAGTATGAAAGTCATGGTCATTTCTACGTTCCGGGAAACCAAGGCTTCACTCTAGGGCGTTGCTCCAACAGATCGAATTGTTAGGGCCTTAGAAGTCAGCGCCAGAAGCATAAAATACAATAAAAAGGCAAAAGCTTTTCCATCGTATAAAATGAATAATTGCAAAGAGTGTGAAAGTAATGTTCATTTCTACGTTCCGGGCAACCTAGGTTTCACTCTAGGGCGTTGCTCCACCAGATCGAATAGTTCGAGCCTTAGAAGTCAACGTCAGAAGCATAAAATACAATATAAATACAACAGTTTTTCCATCGTATAAAACGAATAATTGCAACCAGTATGAATGTTATAGTCATTTCAACTTTCCGGGCAGCCTATGCTTCACCCTAAGGCGTTGCTCCAGCAGATTGAATAGTTAGGGCCTCAGAAGTCAGCGCCAGAAGCATAAAATACAAAATAAATACAACAGTTTTTCCATCGTATAAAGCGAATAATTGCAACCACTATGAAAGTTATGGTCATTTCTACTATCCGGGCAACCTAGGCTTCACCCTAGGGCGTTGCTCCACCAGATCGAATAGTTAGGGCCTTAGAAGTCAACGCCAGAAGCATAAGGTATTTATAAATATAACAGTTTTTCCATCGAATAAGACGAATAATAGCCACCAGTGTGAAGGTTATGGTCATTTCTATGTTCCGGGCAACCTAAGCTTCACTCTAGGGCGTTGCTCCACCAGAACGAATAGTTAGGGCCTTAGAAGTCAACGCCCGAAGAATAAAATGCAACAAAAATACAACAGTTTTTCCATCGTATAACAGGAATAATTGTAACCAGTTTGAAAGTGATGGTCATTTCTACGTTCCTGGCAGCCTAGGCTTCACTCTAGGGCGTTGCTCCACCGAATCGAATAGTTAGGGCCTAAGAAGTCGACACCAGGAGCATAAAATACAATATAAATACAACAGGTTTTCCATACTATAATATCAATAATTGCAACCAGTGTGAAAGTAATGGTTATTTCTACGTTCCGAGCCACCTACGCTTCACTCTAGGGCGTTGCTCCACCAGATCCAAAGGTTAGTGCCTTAGAAGTCAACGCGCGAAGCATAAAATATAAAATAAATAGAACAGTTTTTCCATCGTATAAAACGAATAATTGCAACCAGTATGAAAGTCATGGTCATTTCTACGTTCCGCGAAACCAAGGCTGCACTCTAGGGCGTTGCTCCAACAGATCGAATAGTTAGGGCCTCAGAAGTCAACGCCGGAAGCATAAAATACAATATATATACAACAGTTTTTCCATCGTATAAAGCGAATAATTGCAACCACTATGAAAGTTATGGTCATTTCTACTATCCGGGCAACCTAGGCTTCACCCTAGGGCGTTGCTGCACCAGATCGAATAGTTAGGGCCTTAGAAGTCGACGCCAGAAGCATAAGGTACTTATAAATATAACAGTTTTTCCATCGAATAAGACGAATAATAGCCACCAGTGTGAAGGCTATGGTCATTTCTATGTTCCGGGAAACCAAGGCTTCACTCTAGGGCGTTGCTCAAACAGATCAAATTGTTAGTGACTTAGAAGTCAACGTCAGAAGCATAAAATACAGTACAAATACAACAGTTTTTCCATCGTATAAAACGAATAATTGCAACCAGTATGAAAGTTATGGACATTTCTACTTTCCGGGCAACCTAGGCTTCACCCTAGGGCGTTGCTCCACCAGATCGAATAGTTAGGTCCTTAGAAGTCAACGCCCGATGAATAAAATGCAATAAAAATGCAACAGTTTTTCCATCGTATAACAGGGATAATTGTAACCAGTTTGATAGTGATGGTCATTTCTACGTTCCGGGCAGCCTAGGCTTCACTCTAGGGCGTTGCTCCACCAGAACGAATAGTTAGGACCTAAGAAGTCAACACCAGGAGCATAAAATACAATATAAATACAACAGGTTTTCCATCCTATAACATCAATAATTGGAACCAGTGTGAAAGTAATGGTTATTTCTACGTTCCGAGCCACCTACGCTTCACTCTAGGGCGTTGCTCCACCAGATCGAAAGGTTAGGGCCTTAGAAGTCAACGCGCGAAGCATAAAATACAATAGAAATACAACAGTTTTTCCATCGTATAAAACGAATAATTGCAACCACTATGAAAGTTATGGTCATTTCTACTATCCGGGCAACCTAGGCTTCACCCTAGGGCGTTGCTCCACCAGATCGAATAGTTAGGGCCTTAGAAGTCAACGCGCGAAACATAAAACACAAAATAAATAGAACAGTTTTTCCATTGTATAAATCGAATAATTTCTACCAGTGTGAAAGGTATGGTCTTTTCTACGTTCCGGGCAACCTAGGCTTCACCCTAGGGCGTTGCTCCACCAGATCGAAAGGTTAGGGCCTTAGAAGTCAACGCGCGAAGCATAAAATACAAAATAAATGGAACAGTTTTTCCGTCGTATAAAACGAATAATTGCAACCAGTATGAATGTTATAGTCATTTCAACTTTCCGGGCAGCCAATGCTACACCCTAGGGCGTTGCTCCAGCAGATTGAATAGTTAGGGCCTCAGAAGTCAGCGCCAGAAGCATAAAATACAGTATAAACACAACAGTTTTTCCATCGTATAAAGCGAATAATTGCTACCAGTGTGAAAGTAATGGCCATTTCTACGTTCCGGGCAACCTAGGCTTCGCCCTAGGGCGTTGCTTCACCAGATCGAAAGCCTAGGGACTTGGAAGTCAACGCAAGGAGCATAAAATACAACAAAAATACAACGGTTTTTCCATCGTATAAAACGAATAATTGCAACAAGTGTGAAAGTTATGGACATTTCTACATTCCGAGCCACCTAGGCTTAACTATAGGGCGTTGCTCGACCAGGTCGAATTGTTAGGGCCTTAGAAGTCAACGCCAGAAGCATAAAATACAATAAAGATGCAACAGTTTTTCCATCGTATAACTGGATTAACTGCAACCAGTGTGAAAGTACTGGTCATTTCTACGTTCCGGGTAATCTAGGTTTCACTCTGGGGCGTTGCTCCACCAAATCAAATAGCTACGGACTGAGAATTCAACGCCAGAAGGATAAAATACAATATAAGTTCACTAGTTTTTCAATCGTATCAAATGAATAATTGCAAACATTGTGAAAGTAGTAGTCGTTTCTACGTTCCGGGCAACCCAGGCATCACCCTAGGGCGTTGCTCCACCAGATCGAATAGCTAGGGACTTAGAATTCAACGCCAGAAGCATAAAATACAATAAAAATACAGCAGTTTTTCCACCTCATAACAGGAATAATTGCAACCAGTGTGAAAGTGATGGTCACTTCTACGTTCCGGGCATCCTAGGTTTCACTCTATAGCGTTGCTCCACCAGATCGAATAGTCAGGGCCTAAGAAGTCAACGCCAGAACCATAAAATACGATATAAATACAACAGCTTTTCCATCGTATAAAACCAATAGTTGCGACCAGTGTGAATGGTATGGTAATATCTACGTTCTGGGCAGCCTGGGCTTCACTGTAGGGCGTTGCTCCACCAGATCGAATAGGTAGGGCCATTGGAGTCAACACCCGAAACATAAAATACAGTAAAGGTACAAGAGTTTTTCCATCGCATGAGAGGAGTAATTGCAACCAGTGTGTAGGTAATGGTCTTCCCTACGTTCCTGGCAACCTAGGCTTCACTCTAGGGC
This sequence comes from Calliopsis andreniformis, assembly GCF_051401765.1. Lineage (NCBI taxonomy): Eukaryota > Metazoa > Arthropoda > Insecta > Hymenoptera > Andrenidae > Calliopsis > Calliopsis andreniformis. Next base: position 7,514,265 of record NC_135072.1, read on the forward strand.
GGTGCTCCACCCGATCGAATAGTTAGGGCCTAAGAAGTGAACGCCAGAAGCATAAAATACAATATAAATACAACAGTTTTTCCATCGTATAAAACGAATAATTGCAACCAGTATGAAAGTCATGGTCATTTCTACGTTCCGGGAAACCAAGGCTTCACGCTAGGGTGTTGCTCCAACAGATCGAATAGTTAGGGCCTCAGAAGTCAACGCCAGAAGCATAAAATACAATAAAAATAAACAGTTGTTCCATCGTATACCAGGAATAATTGCAACCAGTGTGAAAGTATTGTGCATTTCTACGTTCCGTGCAACCTAGGCTTCACTCTAGGGAGTTGGACCATCAGATCCAATAGTTAGGGCCTATGAAGTCAACGCCAGAAGCACCAAATACAAAGTAAATACAACAGTTTTTCCATCGTATAAAACGAATAATTGTACCAGTGTGAATGTAATGGTCATTTTTACGTTTCGGGAAACATACGCTTTACTCTTTGACGTTGCACCACCAGGTCGAATAGTTAGAGTCTTCGAAAACAACTCCAGACGCATAAAATACAGTAAAAATACAACAGGTTTTCCTTCGTATAACAGCAGTAACGGCAACCATTGTGAAAGTAATGGTCATTTCTACGTTCCGGGCATCCTAGTCTGCATTCTTGGGCGTTGCTCCACCACATCGAATAGCTACGGCCTTAGAAGTCAACGCCAGAAGCATAAAATACAATAATAAAGCAACAGTTTTTTCATTGTATAACAGGAATAATTGCAACAAGCGTGAAGGTAATGGTCATTTCTACGTTCCGGGCAATCTAGGCTTCACTCTCGGGCGGTGCCCCACCAGATCAAATAGTTAGGGCCTAAGAAGTCAACGCCAGGAGCATAATTACAATATAAGTACAACGGCTTTTCCATCGTATAAAATGTATATTGGCAAACAGTGTGAAAGTAATGGTCATTTCTACGTTCCGGGCAACCTAGGCTTCACTCGAGGCCGGTGCTCTACCAGATCAAATAGTTAGGGCCTAAGAAGTCAACGCCAGGAGCATAAATTACAATATAAGTACAACGGCTTTTCCATCGTATAAAATGTATATTGGCAAACAGTGTGAAAGTAATGGTCTTTTCTACGTTCCGGGCAACCTAGGCTTCACTCGAGGCCGGTGCTCCACCAGGTCGAATAGCTAGAGCCTTAGAATTCAGCGCCTAAAGCGTAAAATACAATAAAAATGCATCAGCTTTTCCATCGTATAAAACGAATAATTGCAACCAGCGTGAAAGTTATGGTCATTTCTACGTTTCGTGCAACCTAGGCTTCACACTAGCGCGTTCCTCCACCAGATGGAATAGTTAGGGCCTTAGAAGTCAACGCCGGAAGCATAAAACACAATATAAATACAACAGCTTTTCCACTGTATAAATTGAATATTTGCAAACAGGGTGAAAGTTATGGTCATTTCTGCGTTTCGGGCAACATAGGCTTCTCACCATGGCGTTGCTCCACCAGATCGAATAGTTAGGGCCTTAAAAGTCAACGCCCGAAGTATGAAACACAACATAAATACAACAGCTTTTCCACTGTATAAAACGAATATTTGCAAACAGTGCGAAAGTAATGGTCATTTCTACGTTCCGGGCAACCTAGGCTTCAGTCTAGGGCGTTGCTCCACCACGTAGAATAGCTACGACCTTAGAAGACAACGCCTGAAGCATAAAGTACAATAAAAATACAACAGTTTTTCCATCGTATAACAGGAGTAATTGCAACCAGTGTGAAAGACATTGTCATTCCTTTGTTGCGAGCAACCTAGGCGTCACTCTGGGACGTTGCCCCACGAGATCGAATAGCTACGGCCTTAGAAGACAACGCCAGAAGCATAAAATACAATATGAAGAAAACAGATTTTCCATCGTATAAAATGAATAATTGCAACCAGTCTGAAAATAATGGCCATTTCTACCTTCCGGGCATCCTAGGCTTCACTCTACGGCGTTGCTTCACCAGATCCTATAGTTAGGTCCATAGAAAACAACGACAGAAGCATAAAATATAATAAAAATACAAGAGTATTTCCACCGTATATAAGGAACAATTGCAACCAGTATGAAAGTGCTGGTGATTTCTGCGTTCCGGGCAACCTACGCTGCACTCTAGAGCGTTGCTCCACCAGACCGAATAGTTAGGGCATAAGTAGTCAACTCAAGAAGCATAAAATACAATATAAATGTTACAGATTTCCCATCCTATAAAACGAATAATTGCTAGAAGTGTGATAGTTATGGACATTTCTACGTTCCGGGCAACCTACGCTGCACTCTAGAGCGTTGCTCCACCAGACCGAATAGTTAGGGCATAAGTAGTCAACTCAAGAAGCATAAAATACAATAAAAATATAACAGATTTCCCATTCTATAAAACGAATAATTGCTAGCAGTGTGATAGTTATGGACATTTCTACGTTTCGGGCAACCTAGGCTTCACTCTAGGGTGTTGCTCCACCAGATCGAATAGTTAGGCCTTATGATGTCAACGGCAGTAGGATGAAGAACAATAAAAACACAATAGTTTTTCATCGTATAACAGTAATAATTGCAACCAGCGTGAAAGTAATGGTCATTTCTACGTTCCGGGCTAACTAGGCTTCACTCTAGGGCGGTGCTCCACCAGATCAAATAGTTAGGGCCTAAGAAGTCAGCGCCAGAAGCATAAAGTACAACATAAATACAACAGTTTTTCCATCGTATAAAACGAATAATTGCAACCAGTGTGAAAGTTGTGGTCAGTTCTACGTTCCGGGCAACCTAGGCTTGGCTCTAGGGCGTTGCTCCACAAGATCAAATAGTTAGGACGTTAGAAGTCATCGCCCGAAGCATAAATACAGTATAGATACAACAGTTTTTCCATCGTATAGCAGGAATAATAGCAACCAGTGTGAAAGTGATAGTCATTTCTACGTTCCGGGCTACCTAGGCTTCAATCTAGGGCGTTGTTCCACCAGATCGAATAGTTAGGGCCTGAGAAGTCAACGTCAGAAGCATAAAATACAATATAAATACAACAGCTTTCCCATCGTATAAAACGGATAATGGCAACCAGTGTGAAAGTGATGGTCATTTCTACGTTCCGGGCAACCTAGGCTTGTCTCTAGGGCGTAGCTCCACCACACCGAATAGGAACGGCCTAAGAAGTGAACGCCAGCAACACAAAATACAATAAAAATGCAACAGTTTTTCCTACATATAGGAGGAATAATTGCAACCAGTGTGAAAGTAACGGTCGTTTATACGTTCCGGGCAACCTAGACTTCACTCTAGGGCGTTGCTCCACCAGATCGAATAGCTAGGGCCTTAGAAGTCAACGCCATAGGCATAAAATACAATATAAATACAACAGATTTTCCATCGTAAAACAGGAATAATTGCAACCAGTGTGAAAGTAATGGTCGTTTCTACGTTCCGGGCAACCTGGGCTTCACTCTACGGCGTTACCCCCCCCCCCCACATCGAATAGCTACGGCCTTAGAAGTCAACGCCAGAGGCATAAAATACAATAAAAATACAACAGTTTTTCCATCGTATAACAGGAGTAATTGCAACCAGTGTGAAAGTGATAGTCATTCCTTTGTTCCGAGCAACCTAGGCGTCACTCTAGGGCGTTGCTCCACCAGATCGACAAGTTATGGCCTAAGAAGTCAACGGCAGAAGTATAAAATACAATATAAATAGAAGAGCTTTTCCATCGCATAAAATGAATATCTGCAACCAGTGTGAAAGTACTGGTCATTTCTACGTTCCTGGCAACCTAGGCTCCACTCTAGGGCGTTGCTCCACCAGATCGAATAGTTAGGGCCTAAGAAGTCAACGACAGAGGCATAAAATACAATATAAATACAACAGTTTTTCCATCGTATAACAGGAATAATTGCAAACAGTGTGAAAGTAATGGTCATTTCTGCGCTCCCGGCAACCTAGGCTTCACTCTAAGGTGTTGCCCCACCACATCGAATAGCTACGGCCTCAAAAGTCAACGCCAGTAGCATAAAATACAATATAAATACAACAGTTTTTCTATCGCATAAAACGAATAATTGCAACCAGCGTGTAAGTTATGGTCATTTCTACGGTTCGGGCAACCTAGGCTTCACACCAGGGCGTTGCTCCACCAGATCGAATAGTTAGGGCCTTAGAAGTCAACGCCCGAAGCATCAAACACAATATAAGTGCAACAGATTTTCCACTGTATAAAATGAATATTTGCAAACAGTGTGAAAGTAATGGTCATTTCTACGTTCCGGGCAACCTAGGCTTCACTCTAGGGCGTTGCTCCACCAGATCGAATAGTTAGGGCTTAAGAAGTCACCGCTAGAAGGATGAAATACAATAAAAACTCAATAGTTTTTCATCGTATAACAGGAATAATTGCAACCAGCGTGAAAGTAATGGTCATTTCTACGTTCCGGGCTAACTAGGCTTCACTCTAGGGCGGTGCTCCACCAGATCAAATAGTTAGGGCCTAAGAAGTCAGCGCCAGAAGCATAAAGTACAAAATAAATACAACAGTTTTTCCATCGTATAAAACGAATAATTGCAACCAGTGTGAAAGTTGTGGTCAGTTCTACGTTCCGGGCAACCTAGGCTTGGCTCTAGGGCGTTGCTCCACAAGATCAAATAGTTAGGACGTTAGAAGTCATCGCCCGAAGCTTAAATACAGTATAGATACAACAGTTTTTCCATCGTATAGCAGGAATAATAGCAACCAGTGTGAAAGTGATAGTCATTGCTACGTTCCGGGCTACCTAGGCTTCAATCTAGGGCGTTGTTCCACCAGATCGAATAGTTAGGGCCTGAGAAGTCAACGTCAGAAGCATAAAATACAATATAAATACAACAGCTTTCCCATCGTATAAAACGGATAATGGCAACCAGTGTGAAAGTGATGGTCATTTCTACGTTCCGGGCAACCTAGGCTTGTCTCTAGGGCGTAGCTCCACCACATCGAATAGTTAGTGCCTTAGAAGTCAACGCCCGAAACATAAAAAACAAAATTAATAGAACAGTTATTCCATTGTATACATCGAATAATTGCTACAACTGTGAAAGTTATGGTCATCTCTACGATCCGGGAAACCTAGGCTTAACCCTAGTGCGCAGCTCCACCAGATGGAATAGTTAGTGCTTTAGAAGTCAACGACAGAAGCATAAAATACAGTATAAATACAACAGTTCTTCCATCGTATAAAACGAATAATTGCAACCAGTATGAAAGTCATGGTCATTTCTACGTCCCGGGAAACCAAGGCTTCACTCTAGGGCGTTGCTTCAACAGATCGAATAGTTAGGGCCTCAGAAGTCAACGCCAGAAGCATAAAATACAATATAAATACAACAGCTTTTCCATCGTATAAAACGAATAATTGCAACCACTATGAAAGTTATGGTCATCTCTACTATCCGGGCAACCTAGGCTTCACCCTAGGGCGTTGCTCCACCAGATCGAATAGTTAGGGCCTTAGAAGTCAACGCCAGAAGCATAAGGTACAATATAAAAACAACAGCTTTTACATCGTATAACAGGAACAATAGCAACCAGTGTGAAAGATATGGTCATTTCTACGTTCCGGGCAACCTAGGCGTCACTCTAAGGCGTTGCTCCACCAGACCGAATAGTTAGGGCCCAAGAAGTAAACGCCAGAACCATAAAATACAATATAAATGCAACAGCTTTTCCATCGTATAAAATGAATAATTGCAAAGAGTGTGAAAGTAATGGTCATTTCTACGTTCCGGGCAACCTAGGCTTCACTCTAGGGTGTTGCTCCACCATATCGAATACTTAGTGCCTTAGAAGTCAACGCCAGAAGCATAAAATACAATATAAATACAACAGTTTTTCTATCGTATAAAACGAATAATTGCAACCAGTATGAAAGTTATGGACATTTCTACTTTCCGGGCTACCTAGGCTTCACTCTAGAGCGTTGCTCCAACAGATTGAATAGTTAGGGCCTTTGAAGTCAACGCCCGAAGCATAAAATGCAATAAAAATACAACAGTTTTTCTATCGTATAACAGGAGTAATTGTAACCAGTTTGAAAGTGATGGTCATTTCTACGTTACGGGCAACCTAGGCTTCACTCTAGGGCGTTGCTCCACCAGATCGAATAGTTAGGGCCTAAGAAGTCAACACCAGGAGCATAAAATACAATATAAATACAACAGGTTTTCCATCCTATAATATGAATAATTACAACCAGTGTGAAAGTGATGGTCATTTCTACGTTCCGGGCAACCTAGACTTCACTCTAGGGCGTTGTTCCACCAGATCGAATAGTTAGTGCCTTAGAAGTCAACGTCAGAAGCGTAAAATACAGTATAAATACAACAGTTCTTCCATCGTATAAAACGAATAATTGCAACCAGTATGAAAGTTATGGACATTTCTATTTTCCAGGCAACCTAGGCTTCACCCTAGGGCGTTGCTCCACTAGATCGAATAGTTAGGGCCTTAGAAGTCAACACGCGAAACATAAAACACAAAATAAATAGAACAGTTTTTCCATTGTATAAATCGAATAATTGCTACTAGTGTGAAAGTTATGGCCATTTCTACGTTCCGGGAAACCTAGGCTTCACCCTAGTGCGTTGTTCCATCAGATCGAATAGTTAAGGCCTAAGAAGTGAACGCCTAGAAGCATAAAATACAATATAAATACAACAGTTTTTCCATCGTATAAACCGGATAATTGCAACCAGTATGAAAGTTATGGTCATTTCTACTTTCCGGTCAACCTAGGATTCACCCTAGGGCGTTGCTCCAACAGACTGAATAGTTACTGCCTTAGAAGTCAACGCCCGAAGCAAAAATGCAATAAGAATACAACAGTTTTTCCATCATATAACAGGATTAATTCCAACCAGTTTGAAAGTGATGGTCATTTCTACGTTCCAGGCACCCTAGGCTTCATTCTAGGGCGTTGCTCCACCATATCGAGTACTTAGTGCCTTAGAAGTCAACGTCGGAAGCATAAAATACAGTATAACTACAACAGTTTTTCCATCGTATAAAACGAATAATTGCAACCAGTATGAAAGTTATGGACATTTCTACTTTCCGGGCAACCTAGGCTTCACCCTTGGGCGATGCTCCACCAGATCGAATAGTTAGGGCTTTAGAAGTCAACGCGCGAAACATAAAACTCAAAATAAATAGAACAGTTTTTCCATTGTATAAATCGAATAATTTCTACTAGTGTGAAAGCTATGGTCTTTTCTACGTTCCGGAAAACCTAGGCTTCACCCTAGTGCGTTGTTCCACCAGATCGAATAGTTAAGGCCAAAGAAGTGAACGCCAGAAGCATAAAATACAATATAATTACAACAGTTGTTCCATCGTATAAAACGGATAATTGCCACCAGTATGAAAGTTATGGTCATTTCTACTTACCGGGCAACCTAGGATTCACCCTAGGGCGTTGCTCCAACAGATTGAATAGTTAGGGCCTCAGAAGTCAACGCCAGAAGCATAAAATACAATATAAATACAACAGTTTTTCCATCGTATAAATCGAATAATTTCTACCAGTGTGAAAGTTATGGTGTTTTCTACGTTCCGGGCAACCTAGGCTTCACCCTAGGGCGTTGCTCCAACAGATTAAATAGTTAGGGCCTCAGAAGTCAACGCCAGAAGCATAAAATACAATATAAATACAACAGTTTTTCCATCGTATAACAGGAATAATTGCAACCAGTTTGAAAGTTATGGTCATTTCTGCTTCCCGGGCAACCTAGGCTTCACCCTAGGGCGTTGTTCCACCCGATCGAATAGTTAGGGCCTAAGAAGTGAACGCCAAAAGCATAAAATACAATATAAATACAACAGTTTTTCCATCGTATAAAACGAATAATTGCAACCAGTATGAAGGTCATGGTCATTTCTACGTTCCGGGAAACCAAGGTTTCACTCTAGGGCATTGCACCACCAGATAGAATAGTTAGGGCCTTAGAAGTCAACACCAGAAGCATAAGGTATTTATAAATATAACAGTTTTTCCATCGAATAAGACGAATAATAGCCACCAGTGTGAAGGTTATGGTCATTTCTATGTTCCGGGCAACCTAAGCTTCACTCTAGGGCGTTGCTCCACCAGATTGAACAGTTAGTGCCTTAGAAGTCAACGCCAGAAGCATAAAATACAATATAAATACAACAGTTATTCCATCGTATAAAACGAATAATTACAACCAGTATGAAAGTCATGGTCATTTCTACGTTCCGGGAAACCAAGGCTTCACTCTAGGGCGTTGCTCCAACAGATCGAATTGTTAGGGCCTTAGAAGTCAGCGCCAGAAGCATAAAATACAATAAAAAGGCAAAAGCTTTTCCATCGTATAAAATGAATAATTGCAAAGAGTGTGAAAGTAATGGTCATTTCTACTTTCCGGGCAACCTAGGTTTCACTCTAGGGCGTTGCCCCACCAGATCGAATAGTTCGAGCCTTAGAAGTCAACGTCAGAAGCATAAAATACAATATAAATACAACAGTTTTTCCATCGTATAAAACGAATAATTGCAACCAGTATGAATGTTATAGTCATTTCAACTTTCCGGGCAGCCTATGCTTCACCCTAAGGCGTTGCTCCAGCAGATTGAATAGTTAGGGCCTCAGAAGTCAGCGCCAGAAGCATAAAATACAAAATAAATACAACAGTTTTTCCATCGTATAAAGCGAATAATTGCAACCACTTTGAAAGTTATGGTCATTTCTACTATCCGGGCAACCTAGGCTTCACCCTAGGGCGTTGCTCCACCAGATCGAATAGTTAGGGCCTTAGAAGTCAACGCCAGAAGCATAAGGTATTTATAAATATAACAGTTTTTCCATCGAATAAGACGAATAATAGCCACCAGTGTGAAGGTTATGGTCATTTCTATGTTCCGGGCAACCTAAGCTTCACTCTAGGGCGTTGCTCCACCAGAACGAATAGTTAGGGCCTTAGAAGTCAACGCCCGAAGAATAAAATGCAACAAAAATACAACAGTTTTTCCATCGTATAACAGGAATAATTGTAACCAGTTTGAAAGTGATGGTCATTTCTACGTTCCTGGCAGCCTAGGCTTCACTCTAGGGCGTTGCTCCACCGGATCGAATAGTTAGGGCCTAAGAAGTCGACACCAGGAGCATAAAATACAATATAAATACAACAGGTTTTCCATCCTATAATATCAATAATTGCAACCAGTGTGAAAGTAATGGTTATTTCTACGTTCCGAGCCACCTACGCTTCACTCTAGGGCGTTGCTCCACCAGATCCAAAGGTTAGGGCCTTAGAAGTCAACGCGCGAAGCATAAAATATAAAATAAATAGAACAGTTTTTCCATCGTATAAAACGAATAATTGCAACCAGTATGAAAGTCATGGTCATTTCTACGTTCCGGGAAACCAAGGCTGCACTCTAGGGCGTTGCTCCAACAGATCGAATAGTTAGGGCCTCAGAAGTCAACGCCGGAAGCATAAAATACAATATATATACAACAGTTTTTCCATCGTATAAAGCGAATAATTGCAACCACTATGAAAGTTATGGTCATTTCTACTATCCGGGCAACCTAGGCTTCACCCTAGGGCGTTGCTGCACCAGATCGAATAGTTAGGGCCTTAGAAGTCGACGCCAGAAGCATAAGGTACTTATAAATATAACAGTTTTTCCATCGAATAAGACGAATAATAGCCACCAGTGTGAAGGCTATGGTCATTTCTATGTTCCGGGAAACCAAGGCTTCACTCTAGGGCGTTGCTCAAACAGATCAAATTGTTAGGGCCTTAGAAGTCAGCGCCAGAAGCATAAAATACAATAAAAATGCAACAGCTTTTCCATCGCGTAAAATGAATAATTGCAAAGAGTGTGAAAGTAATGGTCATTTCTACGTTCCGGGCAACCTAGGCTTCACTCTAGGGCGTTGCTCCACCAGATCGAATAGTTAGTGACTTAGAAGTCAACGTCAGAAGCATAAAATACAGTATAAATACAACAGTTTTTCCATCGTATAAAACGAATAATTGCAACCAGTATGAAAGTTATGGACATTTCTACTTTCCGGGCAACCTAGGCTTCACCCTAGGGCGTTGCTCCACCAGATCGAATAGTTAGGTCCTTAGAAGTCAACGCCCGAAGAATAAAATGCAATAAAAATGCAACAGTTTTTCCATCGTATAACAGGAATAATTGTAACCAGTTTGATAGTGATGGTCATTTCTACGTTCCGGGCAGCCTAGGCTTCACTCTAGGGCGTTGCTCCACCAGATCGAATAGTTAGGGCCTAAGAAGTCAACGCCAGAAGCATATAATACAATATAAATACAACAGCTTTTCCATCGTATAAAACGGATAATTGCAACCAGTGTGAAAGTACTGGTCATTTCTACGTTCCGGGCAGTCTAGGCTTCACTGTAGGTCGTTGCTCCACCAGATCGAATAGTTAGGGCTTAAGAAGTCACCGCTAGAAGGATCAAATACAATAAAAACTCAATAGTTTCTCATCGTATAACAGGAATAATTGCAACCAGCGTGAAAGTAATGGTCATTTCTACGTTCCGGGCTAACTAGGCTTCACTCTAGGGCGGTGCTCCACCAGATCAAATAGTTAGGGCCTAAGAAGTCAGCGCCAGGAGCATAAAATACAATATAAATACAACAGCTTTTCCATCGTATAGAATGTATATTTGCAAACAGTGTGAAAGTAATGGACAGTTCTACATTCCGAGCAACCTAGGCTTCACTCTAGGGCGTTGCTCCACCAGATCGAATAGTTAGTACCATAGGAGTCAACGCCAGAAGCATGAAATACAATATAAATACAACAGCTTTTCCATCGTATAAAATGTATAATTGCAACCAGTGTGAAAGTTATGGACATTTCTACACTCCGAGCAACCTAGGCTTCACTCTAGGGCGTTGCTCCACCAGGTCGAATAGTTAGGACCTTAGAAGTCAACGCCAGAAGCATGAAGTACAATATAAATACAACAGCTTCTCCATCGTATAAAACGAATAATTGCAACCAGTGTGAAAGTTATGGACATTTCTACATTCCGAGCAACCTAGGCTTCACTCTAGGGCGTTGCTCCACGAGATCGAATAGTTAGGGACTTAGAACTCAACGCCAGAAGCATAAAATACAATTAAGTTGCAACAGTTTTTCCATCGTATAACAGGAATAACTGCAACCAGTGTGAAAGTACTGGTCACTTCTACGTTCCGGGTAACCTGGGTATCACTCTAGGGCGTTGCTCTACCATATCGAGTAGCTAGGGACTTAGAAGTCAACGCCAGAAGCATCAAACACAATATAAGTGCAACAGATTTTCCACTGTATAAAATGAATATTTGCAAACAGTGTGAAAGTAATGGTCATTTCTACGTTCCGGGCAACCTAGGCTTCACTCTAGGACGTTGCTTCACCAGATCGAATAGTTATGGCCTTAGAAGTCAACGCCGGAAGCATAAAATACAATAAAGATGCAACAGCTTTTCCATCGTATAAGAGGAATAATTACAACCAGTGTGAAAGTAATGGTCATTGCTGCGTTCCGGGCAACCTAGGCTCCTCTCTAGGGTGTTGCTCCACCAGATCGAATAGCTAGGGTCTTAGAATCCAACGCCAGATGCATAAAATACAATAAAAATGAAACAGTTTTTCCATCGTATATAATGAATAGTTGCAAACAGCGTGAAAGTAATGGTCATTTCTACGTTCCGGGCAACCCAGGCTTCACTCTAGGGCGTTGCTCCACCAGATCGAATAGCTACGGCCTTGGAATTCAACGCCAGAAGCATAAAATACAATATAAATACAACAGCTTTTCCATCGTATAAAATGAAGAATTGCAAACAGTGTGAAAGTGATGGTCATTTCTACGTTCCGGGCAACCTAGGCTCCGCTCTAGGGCGTTGCTCCACCAGATCGAATAGCTAGGGACTTAGACTTCAACGCCAGATGCATAAAATACAATAAAAATGCAGCAGTTTTTCCATTGTATAACAGGAATAAACGCAAGCAGTGTGAAAGTAATGGTCATTTCTACGTTGCGTGCAACCTAGGCGTCACTCTAGCGCGTTCCTCCACCACATCTAATAGCTACGGCCTTAGAAGTCAGCGCCAGAAGCATAAAATACAATATAAATACGACAGCTTTTCCATCGTATAAAAAGAATAATTACAGACAGAGTGAAAGTAATGGTCATTGCTGCGTTCCGGGCAACCTAGGCTCCTCTCTAGGGCGTTGCTCCACCAGATCGAATAGCTAGGGTCTTAGAATTCAACGCCAGATGCATAAAATACAATAAAAATGCAACAGTTTTTCCATTGTATAACAGGAATAATTGCAAGCAGTGCGAAAGTAATGGTCATTTCTACGTTCCGTGCAACCTAGGCGTAACTCTAACGCGTTCCTCCACCACATCTAATAGCTACGGCCTTAGAAGTCAACGCCAGGTGCATAAAAAACAATAAAAGTACAACAGTTTTTCCATGGTATAACAGGAATAATTGCAACCAGTGTGAAAGTAATGGTCGTTTCTACGTTCCCGGCAACCTAGACTTCACTGTAGGGCGTTGATCCACCACATCGAATAACCACGGCCTTAGATGTCAACGCCAGAATCACAAAATACAATATAAATACCACAGCTTTTCCATCGTATAAAATGAATAATTGCAAACAGTGTGGAGATGATGGTCATTTCTACGTTCCGGGCTACATAGGATTCACTCTAGGGCGTTGCTCCAACACATCGATTAGCTACAGCCTTAATAAGTCAACGCCAGAAGCATAAAATACAATATAAATACAACAGCCTTTCCATCGTATAGCATGAGTAATAGCAACCAGTGTGAAAGTTATGGTCATATCTACGTTCCGAGCAACCTAGGCATGACGCTAGGGCGTTGATCCTCCAGATGGAATAGGTATGGCCATAGAAGCCAATGCCTGTAACATAAAATACAGTAAAGATACAAGAGCTTCTCCATACTATAACAGGTATAATTGCAACCAGTGTGAAAGTGATGGACATTTCTACGTTCCGGGCAACCTAGGCTTCACTCTAGGGCGTTGCTCCACCACATCGAATAGCTACGGCCTTAGAAGTCAGCGTCAGAAGCATAAAATACAATATAAATACAACAGCTTTTCCATCGTGTAACAGGAATAATTACAACCAGAGTGAAAGTAATGCTCGTTTCTACGTTCCGGGCAACCTAGGCTTCACTCTAGGGCGTTGCTCCACCACATCGAATAGCTACGGCCTTAGAAGTCAACGCCAGAAGCATAAAATACAATATAAATACAACAGCTTTTCCGTCGTATAAAATGAATAATTGCAAACAGTGTGAAGATGATGGTCATTTCAACATTCCGGGCAACCTAGGCTTCACTCTAGGGCGTTGCTCCACCACATCGAATAGCTACGGCCTTAGAAGTCAACGCCAGAAGCATAAAATACAATATAAATACAACAGCTTTTCCGTCGTATAAAATGAATAATTGCAAACAGTGTGAAGATGATGGTCATTTCTACGTTCCGGGCTACCTAGGCTTCACTCTAGGGCGTTGCTCCAGCACATCTAATATCTAAGGCCTTAGAAGTCAACGCCAGAAGCATAAAATACAATATAAATACAACAGCTCTTCCATCGTATAAAATGAATAATTGCAAACAGTGTGAAAGTAATGGTCATTTCTACGTTCCGGGCAACCTAGGCTTCACTCTAGGGCGTTGCTCCACCAGATCGAATAGCTAGGGCCTTAGAATACAACGCCAGAAGCATAAAATACAATATAAATACAACAGCTTTTCCATCGTATAAAATGAATAATTGCAAACAGTGTGAAAGTAATGGTCAATTCTACGTTCCGGGAAACCTAGGCTCCGCTCTAGGGCGTTGCTCCACCAGATCGAATAGCTAGGGACTTAGAATTCAACACCAGATGCATAAAATGCAATAAAAATGCAACAGTTTTTCCATCGTATAAAATGAATAATTGCAAACAGTGTGGAGATGATGGTCATTTCTACGTTCCGGGCTACATAGGATTCACTCTAGGGCGTTGCTCCACAACATCGAATAGCTACAGCCTTAGTAGTCAACGCCAGAAGCATAAAGTACAATATAAATACAACAGCCTTTCCATTGTATAGCATGAATAATAGCAACTAGTGTGAAAGTTATGGTCATATCTACGATCCGGGCAACCTAGGCATGACGCTAGGGCGTTGCTCCTCCAGATGGAATAGGTATGGCTATAGAAGTCAATGCCTGAAGCATAAAATACAGTAAAGATACAAGAGCTTCTCCATCGTATAACAGGTATAATTGCAACCAGTGTGAAAGTAATGGTCATTTCTACGTTCCGGGCAACCTAGGCTCCGCTCTATGCGGTGCTCCACCAGATCGAATAGCTAGGGACTTAGAAGTCAACGCCAGAAGCATAAAATACAATAAAAATACAACAGTTGTTCCATTGTATAACAGGAATAATTGCAACCAGTGTGAAAGTACTGGTCATTTCTACGTTTCGGGCAACCTAGACTTTACTCTAGGGCGTTTCTCCACCAAATCGAATAGCTAGGGCCTTAGAAGTCAACGCCCAAAGCATAAAATACAATATAAATACAACAGCTCTGCCATCGTATAAAATGAATAATTGCAAACAGTGTGAAAGTAATGGTCATTTCTACGTTCCGGGCAACCTAGGCTTCACTATAGGGCGTTGCTCCACCAGATCGAACAGCTAGGGCCTTGGAATTCAACGCCAGAAGCATAAAATACAATATATATACAACAGCTTTTCCATCGTATAAAACGAATAATTGCAAACAGTGTGAAAGTGATGGCCATTTTTACGTTCCGGGCAACCTAGGCTCCGCTCTAGGGCGTTGCTCCACCAGATCGAATAGCTAGGGACTTAGAATTCAACGCCAGATGCATAAAATACAATAAAAATACAACAGTTTTTCCACGGTATTACAGGAATAATTGCAACCTGTGTGAAAATAATGGTCGTTTCTACGTACCCGGCAACCTAGGCTTCACTCTACGGCGTTGCCCCACCAGATTGAATAGCTAGAACCTTAGAAGTCAACGCCGGAAGCATAAAATACAATAAAGATGCAACAGTTTTTCCATCGTATAAGAGGAATAATTACAACCAGTGTGAAAGTAATGGTCATTGCTGCATTCCGGGCAACCTAGGCTCCTCTCTAGGGCGTTGCTCCACCAGATCGAATAGCTAGGGTCTTAGAATCCAACGCCAGATGCATAAAATACAATAAAAATGCAACAGTTTTTCCATCGTATATAATGAATAGTTGCAAACAGCGTGAAAGTAATGGTCATTTCTACGTTCCGGGCAACCTAGGCTTCACTCTAGGGCGTTGCTCCACCAGGTCGAATAGCTAGGGACTTAGAATTCAACGCCAGATGCATAAAATACAATAAAAATGCAACAGTTTTTCCATTGTATAACAGGAATAATTGCAAGCAGTGTGAAAGTAATGGTCACTTCTACGTTCCGTGCAACCTAGGCGTCACTCTAGCGCGTTGCTCCACCACATCTAATAGCTACGGCCTTAGAAGTCAACGCCAGAAGCATACAATACAATATAAATACAACAGCTTTTCCATCGTATAAAATGAATAATTGCAGACAGAGTGAAAGTAATGGTCATTGCTGCGTTCCGGGCAACCTAGGCTTCACTCTAGGGCGTTCCTCCACCAGACCGAATAGCTAGGGACTTAGGAATCAACTCAAGAAGCATAAAATACAATAAAAATACAACAGTTTTTCCATGGTATTACAGGAATAATTGCAAGCAGTGTGAAAGTAATGGTCACTTCTACGTTCCGTGCAACCTAGGCGTCACTCTAGCGCGTTGCTCCACCACATCCAATAGCTACGGCCTTAGAAGTCAACGCCAGAAGCATAGAATACAATATAAATACAACAGCTTTTCCATCGTATAAAATGAATAATTGCAAACAGAGTGAAAGTAATGGTCATTGCTGCGTTCCGGGCAACCTAGGCTTCACTCTAGGGCGTTGCTCCACCAGATCGAATAGCTACGGCCTTGGAATTCAACGCCAGAAGCATAAAATACAATATAAATACAACAGCTTTTCCATCGTATAAAATGAAGAATTGCAAACAGTGTGAAAGTGATGGTCATTTCTACGTTCCGGGCAACCTAGGCTCCGCTCTAGGGCGTTGATCCACCAGATCGAATAGCTAGGGACTTAGACTTCAACGCCAGATGCATAAAATACAATAAAAATGCAGCAGTTTTTCCATTGTATAACAGGAATAAACGCAAGCAGTGTGAAAGTAATGGTCATTTCTACGTTGCGTGCAACCTAGGCGTCACTCTAGCGCGTTCCTCCACCACATCTAATAGCTACGGCCTTAGAAGTCAGCGCCAGAAGCATAAAATACAATATAAATACAACAGCTTTTCCATCGTATAAAAAGAATAATTACAGACAGAGTGAAAGTAATGGTCATTGCTGCGTTCCGGGCAACCTAGGCTCCTCTCTAGGGCGTTGCTCCACCAGATCGAATAGCTAGGGTCTTAGAATTCAACGCCAGATGCATAAAATACAATAAAAATGCAACAGTTTTTCCATTGTATAACAGGAATAATTGCAAGCAGTGCGAAAGTAATGGTCATTTCTACGTTCCGTGCAACCTAGGCGTAACTCTAACGCGTTCCTCCACCACATCTAATAGCTACGGCCTTAGAAGTCAACGCCAGGTGCATAAAAAACAATAAAAGTACAACAGTTTTTCCATGGTATAACAGGAATAATTGCAACCAGTGTGAAAGTAATGGTCGTTTCTACGTTCCCGGCAACCTAGACTTCACTGTAGGGCGTTGATCCACCACATCGAATAACCACGGCCTTAGATGTCAACGCCAGAGTCACAAAATACAATATAAATACCACAGCTTTTCCATCGTATAAAATGAATAATTGCAAACAGTGTGGAGATGATGGTCATTTCTACGTTCCGGGCTACATAGGCTTCACTCTAGGGCGTTGCTCCAGCACATCTAATATCTAAGGCCTTAGAAGTCAACGCCAGAAGCATAAAATACAATATAAATACAACAGCTCTTCCATCGTATAAAATGAATAATTGCAAACAGTGTGAAAGTAATGGTCATTTCTACGTTCCGGGCAACCTAGGCTTCACTCTAGGGCGTTGCTCCACCAGATCGAATAGCTAGGGCCTTAGAATACAACGCCAGAAGCATAAAATACAATATAAATACAACAGCTTTTCCATCGTATAAAATGAATAATTGCAAACAGTGTGAAAGTAATGGTCAATTCTACGTTCCGGGAAACCTAGGCTCCGCTCTAGGGCGTTGCTCCACCAGATCGAATAGCTAGGGACTTAGAATTCAACACCAGATGCATAAAATGCAATAAAAATGCAACAGTTTTTCCATCGTATAAAATGAATAATTGCAAACAGTGTGGAGATGATGGTCATTTCTACGTTCCGGGCTACATAGGATTCACTCTAGGGCGTTGCTCCACAACATCGAATAGCTACAGCCTTAGTAGTCAACGCCAGAAGCATAAAGTACAATATAAATACAACAGCCTTTCCATTGTATAGCATGAATAATAGCAACTAGTGTGAAAGTTATGGTCATATCTACGTTCCGGGCAACCTAGGCATGACGCTAGGGCGTTGCTCCTCCAGATGGAATAGGTATGGCTATAGAAGTCAATGCCTGAAGCATAAAATACAGTAAAGATCCAAGAGCTTCTCCATCGTATAACAGGTATAATTGCAACCAGTGTGAAAGTAATGGTCATTTCTACGTTCCGGGCAACCTAGGCTTCACTATAGGGCGTTGCTCCACCAGATCGAACAGCTAGGGCCTTGGAATTCAACGCCAGAAGCATAAAATACAATATATATACAACAGCTTTTCCATCGTATAAAACGAATAATTGCAAACAGTGTGAAAGTGATGGCCATTTTTACGTTCCGGGCAACCTAGGCTCCGCTCTAGGGCGTTGCTCCACCAGATCGAATAGCTAGGGACTTAGAATTCAACGCCAGATGCATAAAATACAATAAAAATACAACAGTTTTTCCACGGTATTACAGGAATAATTGCAACCTGTGTGAAAATAATGGTCGTTTCTACGTACCCGGCAACCTAGGCTTCACTCTACGGCGTTGCCCCACCAGATTGAATAGCTAGAACCTTAGAAGTCAACGCCGGAAGCATAAAATACAATAAAGATGCAACAGTTTTTCCATCGTATAAGAGGAATAATTACAACCAGTGTGAAAGTAATGGTCATTGCTGCATTCCGGGCAACCTAGGCTCCTCTCTAGGGCGTTGCTCCACCAGATCGAATAGCTAGGGTCTTAGAATCCAACGCCAGATGCATAAAATACAATAAAAATGCAACAGTTTTTCCATCGTATATAATGAATAGTTGCAAACAGCGTGAAAGTAATGGTCATTTCTACGTTCCGGGCAACCTAGGCTTCACTCTAGGGCGTTGCTCCACCAGATCGAATAGCTACGGCCTTAGAATTCAACGCCAGAAGCATAAAATACAATATAAATACAACAGCTTTTCCATCGTGTAAAAAGAATAATTGCAGACAGAGTGAAAGTAATGGTCATTGCTGCGTTCCGGGCAACCTAGGCTCCTCTCTAGGGCGTTGCTCCACCAGGTCGAATAGCTAGGGACTTAGACTTCAACGCCAGATGCATAAAATACAATAAAAATGCAGCAGTTTTTCCATTGTATAACAGGAATAATTGCAAGCAGTGTGAAAGTAATGGTGATTTCTACGTTCCGTGCAACCTAGGCGTCACTCTAGCGCGTTCCTCCACCACATCTAATAGCTACGGCCTTAGAAGTCAGCGCCAGAAGCATAAAATACAATATAAATACAACAGCTTTTCCATCGTATAAAAAGAATAATTGCAGACAGAGTGAAAGTAATGGTCATTGCTGCGTTCCGGGCAACCTAGGCTCCTCTCTAGGGCGTTCGTCCACCACATCTAATAGCTACGGCCTTAGAAGTCAACGCCATAAGCATAAAATACAATATAAATACAACAGCTTCTCCATCGTATAAAATGAATAATTGCAGACAGAGTGAAAGTAATGGTCATTGCTGCGTTCCGGGCAACCTAGGCTTCACTCTAGGGCGTTGGTCAACCAGAGCGAATAGTTAGGGCCTAAGAAGTCAACGATAGAATCATAAAATACAAAATAAATACAACAGTTTTTCCATCGCATAAAAAGTATAATTGCAACCAGTGTGAAAGTTATGGTCACTTCTACGTTCCGTGCAACCTCGGCTTCACCCTAGGGCGTTGCTCCACCTGATCGAAGAGTGAGAGCCTTAGACGTCAACACCAGAAGCAGAAAATGCAATAAAAATACAGCAGTTTTTCCATCGTATAACAGGAATAATTGCAACCAGAGTGAAGATGATGGTCAATTCTACGTTCCGTGCAACCTAGCCGTCAGTCTAGGGCGTTGCTCCACCACATCTGATGGCTACGGCCTTAGAAGTCAACGCCAGAAGCATAAGATACAATATAAATGCAACAGCTTTTCCATCGTATAAAATGAATAATTGCAAACAGTGTGAAAGTAATGGACATTTCTACGTTCCGGGCAACCTAGGCTTCACTCTAGGGCGTTGCTCCACCACATCGAATAGCCACGGCCTTAGAAGTCAGCGTCAGAAGCATAAAATACAATATAAATACAACAGCTTTTCCATCGTATAACAGGAATAATTACAACCAGAGTGAAAGTGATGCTCGTTTCTACGTTCCGGGCACCCTAGGCTTCACTCTAGGGCGTTGCTCCACCACATCGAATAGTTACGGCCTTAGAAGTCAACGCGAGAAGCATAAAATACAATATAAATACAACAGCTCTTCCATCGTATAAAATGAATAATTGCAAACAGTGTGAAAGTAATGGTCATTTCTACGTTCCGGGCAACCTAGGCTTCACTCTAGGGCGTTGCTCCACCAGATCGAACAGCTAGGGCCTGAGAATTCAACGCCAGAAGCATAAAATACAATCTATATACAACAGCTTTTCCATCGTATAAAATGAATAATTGCAAACAGTGTGAAAGTGATGGTCATTTTTACGTTCCGGGCAACCTAGGCTCCGCTCTATGGCGTTGCTCCACCAGATCGAATAGCTAGGGACTTAGAATTCAACGCCAGATGCATAAAATACAATAAAAATGCAACAGTTTTTCCATTGTATAACAGGAATAATTGCAAGCAGTGTGAAAGTAATGGTCACTTCTACGTTCCGTGCAACCTAGGCGTCACTCTAGCGCGTTGCTCCACCACATCTAATAGCTACGGCCTTAGAAGTCAACGCCAGATGCATAAAATACAATAAAAATACAACAGTTTTTCCACGGTATTACAGGAATAATTGCAACCTGTGTGAAAATAATGGTCGTTTCTACGTACCCGGCAACCTAGGCTTCACTCTACGGCGTTGCCCCACCAGATTGAATAGCTAGAACCTTAGAAGTCAACGCCGGAAGCATAAAATACAATAAAGATGCAACAGTTTTTCCATCGTATAAGAGGAATAATTACAACCAGTGTGAAAGTAATGGTCATTGCTGCATTCCGGGCAACCTAGGCTCCTCTCTAGGGCGTTGCTCCACCAGATCGAATAGCTAGGGTCTTAGAATCCAACGCCAGATGCATAAAATACAATAAAAATGCAACAGTTTTTCCATCGTATATAATGAATAGTTGCAAACAGCGTGAAAGTAATGGTCATTTCTACGTTCCGGGCAACCTAGGCTTCACTCTAGGGCGTTGCTCCACCAGATCGAATAGCTACGGCCTTAGAATTCAACGCCAGAAGCATAAAATACAATATAAATACAACAGCTTTTCCATCGTGTAAAAAGAATAATTGCAGACAGAGTGAAAGTAATGGTCATTGCTGCGTTCCGGGCAACCTAGGCTCCTCTCTAGGGCGTTGCTCCACCAGGTCGAATAGCTAGGGACTTAGACTTCAACGCCAGATGCATAAAATACAATAAAAATGCAGCAGTTTTTCCATTGTATAACAGGAATAATTGCAAGCAGTGTGAAAGTAATGGTCATTTCTACGTTCCGTGCAACCTAGGCGTCACTCTAGCGCGTTCCTCCACCACATCTAATAGCTACGGCCTTAGAAGTCAGCGCCAGAAGCATAAAATACAATATAAATACAACAGCTTTTCCATCGTATAAAAAGAATAATTGCAGACAGAGTGAAAGTAATGGTCATTGCTGCGTTCCGGGCAACCTAGGCTCCTCTCTAGGGCGTTCGTCCACCACATCTAATAGCTACGGCCTTAGAAGTCAACGCCATAAGCATAAAATACAATATAAATACAACAGCTTCTCCATCGTATAAAATGAATAATTGCAGACAGAGTGAAAGTAATGGTCATTGCTGCGTTCCGGGCAACCTAGGCTTCACTCTAGGGCGTTGGTCAACCAGAGCGAATAGTTAGGGCCTAAGAAGTCAACGATAGAATCATAAAATACAAAATAAATACAACAGTTTTTCCATCGCATAAAAAGTATAATTGCAACCAGTGTGAAAGTTATGGTCACTTCTACGTTCCGTGCAACCTCGGCTTCACCCTAGGGCGTTGCTCCACCTGATCGAAGAGTGAGAGCCTTAGACGTCAACACCAGAAGCAGAAAATGCAATAAAAATACAGCAGTTTTTCCATCGTATAACAGGAATAATTGCAACCAGAGTGAAGATGATGGTCAATTCTACGTTCCGTGCAACCTAGCCGTCAGTCTAGGGCGTTGCTCCACCACATCTGATGGCTACGGCCTTAGAAGTCAACGCCAGAAGCATAAGATACAATATAAATGCAACAGCTTTTCCATCGTATAAAATGAATAATTGCAAACAGTGTGAAAGTAATGGACATTTCTACGTTCCGGGCAACCTAGGCTTCACTCTAGGGCGTTGCTCCACCACATCGAATAGCCACGGCCTTAGAAGTCAGCGTCAGAAGCATAAAATACAATATAAATACAACAGCTTTTCCATCGTATAACAGGAATAATTACAACCAGAGTGAAAGTGATGCTCGTTTCTACGTTCCGGGCACCCTAGGCTTCACTCTAGGGCGTTGCTCCACCACATCGAATAGTTACGGCCTTAGAAGTCAACGCGAGAAGCATAAAATACAATATAAATACAACAGCTCTTCCATCGTATAAAATGAATAATTGCAAACAGTGTGAAAGTAATGGTCATTTCTACGTTCCGGGCAACCTAGGCTTCACTCTAGGGCGTTGCTCCACCAGATCGAACAGCTAGGGCCTGAGAATTCAACGCCAGAAGCATAAAATACAATCTATATACAACAGCTTTTCCATCGTATAAAATGAATAATTGCAAACAGTGTGAAAGTGATGGTCATTTTTACGTTCCGGGCAACCTAGGCTCCGCTCTATGGCGTTGCTCCACCAGATCGAATAGCTAGGGACTTAGAATTCAACGCCAGATGCATAAAATACAATAAAAATGCAACAGTTTTTCCATTGTATAACAGGAATAATTGCAAGCAGTGTGAAAGTAATGGTCACTTCTACGTTCCGTGCAACCTAGGCGTCACTCTAGCGCGTTGCTCCACCACATCTAATAGCTACGGCCTTAGAAGTCAACGCCAGAAGCATACAATACAATATAAATACAACAGCTTTTCCATCGTATAAAATGAATAATTGCAAACAGAGTGAAAGTAATGGTCATTGCTGCGTTCCGGGCAACCTAGGCTTCACTCTAGGGCGTTCCTCCACCAGACCGAATAGCTAGGGACTTAGGAATCAACTCAAGAAGCATAAAATACAATAAAAATACAACAGTTTTTCCATGGTATTACAGGAATAATTGCAACCAGTGTGAAAATAATGGTCGTTTCTACGTACCCGGCAACCTAGGCTTCACTCTAGGGCGTTGCCCCACCAGATTGAATAGCTAGGACCTTAGAAGTCAATGCCAGAAGCAGAAAATACAATAAAAATACAACAGCTTTTCCATCGTATAGAATGAGTAATTGTAAACAGTGTGAAAGTAATGGACGTTTCTACGTTCCGGGCAACCAAGCCTTCATTCTAGGGCGTTGCTCCACCACATCGAATAGCTACGGCCTTAGAAGTCAACGCCAGAAGCATAAGATGCAATAAAAATGCAGCAGTTTTTCCGTCGTATAACAGGAATAATTGCAACCAGAGTGAAGATGATGGTCATTTCTACGGTCCGTGCAACCTAGGCGTCACTCTAGGGCGTTGCTACACCACATCTAATAGCTACAGTCTTAGAAGTCAACGCCAGAAGCAGAAAATGCAATAAAAATGCAACAGTTTTTCCATCGTATAGCATGAATAATTGCAACCAGAGTGAAGGTGATGGTCATTTCTACGTTCCGGGCAACCTAGGCTTCACTCTAGGGCGTTGCTCCACCAGATCGAATAGCTAGGGCCTTAGAATACAACGCCAGAAGCATAAAATACAATATAAATACAACAGCTTTTCCATCGTATAAAATGAATAATTGCAAACAGTGTGAAAGTAATGGTCATTTCTACGTTCCCGGCAACCTAGGCTCCGCTCTAGGGCGTTGCTCCTCCAGATCGAATAGCTAGGGACTTAGAATTCAACACCAGATGCATAAAATGCAATAAAAATGCAACAGTTTTTCCATTGTATAACAGGAATAATTGCAAGCAGTGTGAAAGTAATGGTCATTTCTACGTTCCGTGCAACCTAGGCGTCACTCTAGCGCGTTCCTCCACCACATCTAATAGCAACGGCCTTAGAAGTCAACGCCAGAAGCATAAAATACAATATAAATACAACAGCTTTTCCATCGTATAAAATGAATAATTGCAGACAGAGTGAAAGTAATGGTCATTGCTGCGTTCCGGGCAACCTAGGCTCCTCTCTAGTGCGTTGCTCCACCAGATCGAATAGCTAGGGACTTAGAATTCAACGCCAGATGCATAAAATACAATAAAAATGCAACAGTTTTTCCATTGTATAACAGGAATAATTGCAAGCAGTGTGAAAGTAATGGTCATTTCTACGTTCCGTGCAACCTAGGCGTCACTCTAGCGCGTTGCTCCACCACATCTAATAGCTACGGCCTTAGAAGTCAACGCCAGAAGCATAAAATACGATATAAATACAACAGCTCTTCCATCGTATAAAATGAATAGTTGCAAACAGTGTGAAAGTAATGGTCATTTCTACGTTCCGGGCAACCTAGGCTTCACTCTAGGGCGTTGCTCCACCAGATCGAATAGCTAGGGCCTTAGAATTCAACGCCAAAAGCATAAAATACAATATAAATACAACAGCATTTCCATCGTATAAAATGAATAATTGCAAACAGTGTGAAAGTAATGGTCATTTCTACGTTCCGGGCAACCTAGGCTTCACTCTAGGGCGTTGCTCCACCAGATCGAACAGCTAGGGCCTGAGAATTCAACGCCAGAAGCATAAAATACAATCTATATACAACAGCTTTTCCATCGTATAAAATGAATAATTGCAAACAGTGTGAAAGTGATGGTCATTTTTACGTTCCGGGCAACCTAGGCTCCGCTCTATGGCGTTGCTCCACCAGATCGAATAGCTAGGGACTTAGAATTCAACGCCAGATGCATAAAATACAATAAAAATGCAACAGTTTTTCCATTGTATAACAGGAATAATTGCAAGCAGTGTGAAAGTAATGGTCACTTCTACGTTCCGTGCAACCTAGGCGTCACTCTAGCGCGTTGCTCCACCACATCTAATAGCTACGGCCTTAGAAGTCAACGCCAGAAGCATACAATACAATATAAATACAACAGCTTTTCCATCGTATAAAATGAATAATTGCAAACAGAGTGAAAGTAATGGTCATTGCTGCGTTCCGGGCAACCTAGGCTTCACTCTAGGGCGTTCCTCCACCAGACCGAATAGCTAGGGACTTAGGAATCAACTCAAGAAGCATAAAATACAATAAAAATACAACAGTTTTTCCATGGTATTACAGGAATAATTGCAACCAGTGTGAAAATAATGGTCGTTTCTACGTACCCGGCAACCTAGGCTTCACTCTAGGGCGTTGCCCCACCAGATTGAATAGCTAGGACCTTAGAAGTCAATGCCAGAAGCAGAAAATACAATAAAAATACAACAGCTTTTCCATCGTATAGAATGAGTAATTGTAAACAGTGTGAAAGTAATGGACGTTTCTACGTTCCGGGCAACCAAGCCTTCATTCTAGGGCGTTGCTCCACCACATCGAATAGCTACGGCCTTAGAAGTCAACGCCAGAAGCATAAGATGCAATAAAAATGCAGCAGTTTTTCCGTCGTATAACAGGAATAATTGCAACCAGAGTGAAGATGATGGTCATTTCTACGGTCCGTGCAACCTAGGCGTCACTCTAGGGCGTTGCTACACCACATCTAATAGCTACAGTCTTAGAAGTCAACGCCAGAAGCAGAAAATGCAATAAAAATGCAACAGTTTTTCCATCGTATAGCATGAATAATTGCAACCAGAGTGAAGGTGATGGTCATTTCTACGTTCCGGGCAACCTAGGCTTCACTCTAGGGCGTTGCTCCACCAGATCGAATAGCTAGGGCCTTAGAATACAACGCCAGAAGCATAAAATACAATATAAATACAACAGCTTTTCCATCGTATAAAATGAATAATTGCAAACAGTGTGAAAGTAATGGTCATTTCTACGTTCCCGGCAACCTAGGCTCCGCTCTAGGGCGTTGCTCCTCCAGATCGAATAGCTAGGGACTTAGAATTCAACACCAGATGCATAAAATGCAATAAAAATGCAACAGTTTTTCCATTGTATAACAGGAATAATTGCAAGCAGTGTGAAAGTAATGGTCATTTCTACGTTCCGTGCAACCTAGGCGTCACTCTAGCGCGTTCCTCCACCACATCTAATAGCAACGGCCTTAGAAGTCAACGCCAGAAGCATAAAATACAATATAAATACAACAGCTTTTCCATCGTATAAAATGAATAATTGCAGACAGAGTGAAAGTAATGGTCATTGCTGCGTTCCGGGCAACCTAGGCTCCTCTCTAGTGCGTTGCTCCACCAGATCGAATAGCTAGGGACTTAGAATTCAACGCCAGATGCATAAAATACAATAAAAATGCAACAGTTTTTCCATTGTATAACAGGAATAATTGCAAGCAGTGTGAAAGTAATGGTCATTTCTACGTTCCGTGCAACCTAGGCGTCACTCTAGCGCGTTGCTCCACCACATCTAATAGCTACGGCCTTAGAAGTCAACGCCAGAAGCATAAAATACGATATAAATACAACAGCTCTTCCATCGTATAAAATGAATAGTTGCAAACAGTGTGAAAGTAATGGTCATTTCTACGTTCCGGGCAACCTAGGCTTCACTCTAGGGCGTTGCTCCACCAGATCGAATAGCTAGGGCCTTAGAATTCAACGCCAAAAGCATAAAATACAATATAAATACAACAGCATTTCCATCGTATAAAATGAATAATTGCAAACAGTGTGAAAGTGATGGTCATTTCTACGTTCCGGCAACCTCGGCTTCACCCTAGGGCGTTGCTCCACCAGATCGAAGAGTGAGAGCCTTAGACGTCAACACCAGAAGCAGAAAATGCAACAAAAATACAGCAGTTTTTCCATCGTATAACAGGAATAATTGCAACCAGAGTGAAGATGATGGTCAATTCTACGTTCCGTGCAACCTAGCCGTCACTCTAGGGCGTTGCTCCACCACATCTGATGGCTACGGCCTTAGAAGTCAACGCCAGAAGCATAAAATACAATATAAAGACAACAGCTTTTCCATCGTATAAAATGAATAATTGCAAACAGTGTGAATGTAATGGACATTTCTACGTTCCGGGCAACCTAGGCTTCACTCTAGGGCGTTGCTCCATCACATCGAATAGCTACGGCCTTAGAAGTCAGCGTCAGAAGCATAAAATACAATATAAATACAACAGCTTTTCCATCGTACAACAGGAATAATTACAACCAGAGTGAAAGTAATGCTCGTTTCTACGTTCCGGGCAACCTAGGTTTCACTCTAGGGCGTTGCTCCACCACATCGAATAGCTACGGCCTTAGAAGTCAACGCCAGAAGCATAAAATACAATATAAATACAACAGCTTTTCCGTCGTATAAAAT
Source organism: Calliopsis andreniformis (assembly GCF_051401765.1). Lineage (NCBI taxonomy): Eukaryota > Metazoa > Arthropoda > Insecta > Hymenoptera > Andrenidae > Calliopsis > Calliopsis andreniformis. The sequence goes on from NC_135072.1 coordinate 7,541,577, forward strand.
GAATAATTGCAAACAGTGTGAAGATGATGGTCATTTCTACGTTCCGGGCTACCTAGGCTTCACTCTAGGGCGTTGCTCCAGCACATCTAATATCTAAGGCCTTAGAAGTCAACGCCAGAAGCATAAAATACAATATAAATACAACAGCTCTTCCATCGTATAAAATGAATAATTGCAAACAGTGTGAAAGTAATGGTCATTTCTACGTTCCGGGCAACCTAGGCTTCACTCTAGGGCGTTGCTCCACCAGATCGAATAGCTAGGGCCTTAGAATACAACGCCAGAAGCATAAAATACAATATAAATACAACAGCTTTTCCATCGTATAAAATGAATAATTGCAAACAGTGTGAAAGTAATGGTCAATTCTACGTTCCGGGAAACCTAGGCTCCGCTCTAGGGCGTTGCTCCACCAGATCGAATAGCTAGGGACTTAGAATTCAACACCAGATGCATAAAATGCAATAAAAATGCAACAGTTTTTCCATCGTATAAAATGAATAATTGCAAACAGTGTGGAGATGATGGTCATTTCTACGTTCCGGGCTACATAGGATTCACTCTAGGGCGTTGCTCCACAACATCGAATAGCTACAGCCTTAGTAGTCAACGCCAGAAGCATAAAGTACAATATAAATACAACAGCCTTTCCATTGTATAGCATGAATAATAGCAACTAGTGTGAAAGTTATGGTCATATCTACGTTCCGGGCAACCTAGGCATGACGCTAGGGCGTTGCTCCTCCAGATGGAATAGGTATGGCTATAGAAGTCAATGCCTGAAGCATAAAATACAGTAAAGATACAAGAGCTTCTCCATCGTATAACAGGTATAATTGCAACCAGTGTGAAAGTAATGGTCATTTCTACGTTCCGGGCAACCTAGGCTCCGCTCTATGCGGTGCTCCACCAGATCGAATAGCTAGGGACTTAGAAGTCAACGCCAGAAGCATAAAATACAATAAAAATACAACAGTTGTTCCATTGTATAACAGGAATAATTGCAACCAGTGTGAAAGTACTGGTCATTTCTACGTTTCGGGCAACCTAGACTTTACTCTAGGGCGTTTCTCCACCAAATCGAATAGCTAGGGCCTTAGAAGTCAACGCCCAAAGCATAAAATACAATATAAATACAACAGCTCTGCCATCGTATAAAATGAATAATTGCAAACAGTGTGAAAGTAATGGTCATTTCTACGTTCCGGGCAACCTAGGCTTCACTATAGGGCGTTGCTCCACCAGATCGAACAGCTAGGGCCTTGGAATTCAACGCCAGAAGCATAAAATACAATATATATACAACAGCTTTTCCATCGTATAAAACGAATAATTGCAAACAGTGTGAAAGTGATGGTCATTTTTACGTTCCGGGCAACCTAGGCTCCGCTCTAGGGCGTTGCTCCACCAGATCGAATAGCTAGGGACTTAGAATTCAACGCCAGATGCATAAAATACAATAAAAATACAACAGTTTTTCCACGGTATTACAGGAATAATTGCAACCAGTGTGAAAATAATGGTCGTTTCTACGTACCCGGCAACCTAGGCTTCACTCTACGGCGTTGCCCCACCAGATTGAATAGCTAGAACCTTAGAAGTCAATGCCAGAAGCAGAAAATACAATAAAAATACAACAGCTTTTCCATCGTATAGAATGAGTAATTGCAAACAGTGTGAAAGTAATGGACGTTTCTACGTTCCGGGAAACCAAGCCTTCACTCTAGGGCGTTGCTCCACCATATCGAATAGCTACGGCCTTAGAAGTCAACGCCAGAAGCATAAGATGCAATAAAAATGCAGCAGTTTTTCCGTCGTATAACAGGAATAATTGCAACCAGAGTGAAGATGATGGTCATTTCTACGGTCCGTGCAACCTAGGCGTCACTCTAGGGCGTTGCTACACCACATCTAATAGCTACAGTCTTAGAAGTCAACGCCAGAAGCAGAAAATGCAATAAAAATGCAACAGTTTTTCCACCGTATAGCATGAATAATTGCAACCAGAGTGAAGGTGATGGTCATTTCTACGTTCCGGGCACCCTAGGCTTCACTCTAGGGCGTTGGTCAACCAGAGCGAATAGTTAGGGCCTAAGAAGTCAACGATAGAATCATAAAATACAAAATAAATACAACAGTTTTTCCATCGCATAAAAAGTATAATTGCAACCAGTGTGAAAGCTATGGTCACTTCTACGTTCCGTACAACCTAGGCTTCACCCTAGGGCGTTGCTCCACCACATCTGATGGCTACGGCCTTAGAAGTCAACGCCAGAAGCATAAAATACAATATAAATACAACAGCTTTTCCATCGTATAAAATGAATAATTGCAAACAGTGTGAAAGTAATGGACATTTCTACGTTCCGGGCAACCTAGGCTTCACTATAGGGCGTTGCTCCACCAGATCGAATAGATAGGGTCTTAGAATCCAACGCCAGATGCATAAAATACAATAAAAATGCAACAGTTTTTCCATCGTATATAATGAATAGTTGCAAACAGCGTGAAAGTAATGGTCATTTCTACGTTCCGGGCAACCTAGGCTTCACTCTAGGGCGTTGCTCCACCAGATCGAATAGCTACGGCCTTAGAATTCAACGCCAGAAGCATAAAATACAATATAAATACAACAGCTTTTCCATCGTGTAAAAAGAATAATTGCAGACAGAGTGAAAGTAATGGTCATTGCTGCGTTCCGGGCAACCTAGGCTCCTCTCTAGGGCGTTGCTCCACCAGGTCGAATAGCTAGGGACTTAGACTTCAACGCCAGATGCATAAAATACAATAAAAATGCAGCAGTTTTTCCATTGTATAACAGGAATAATTGCAAGCAGTGTGAAAGTAATGGTCATTTCTACGTTCCGTGCAACCTAGGCGTCACTCTAGCGCGTTCCTCCACCACATCTAATAGCTACGGCCTTAGAAGTCAGCGCCAGAAGCATAAAATACAATATAAATACAACAGCTTTTCCATCGTATAAAAAGAATAATTGCAGACAGAGTGAAAGTAATGGTCATTGCTGCATTCCGGGCAACCTAGGCTCCTCTCTAGGGCGTTCGTCCACCACATCTAATAGCTACGGCCTTAGAAGTCAACGCCATAAGCATAAAATACAATATAAATACAACAGCTTCTCCATCGTATAAAATGAATAATTGCAGACAGAGTGAAAGTAATGGTCATTGCTGCGTTCCGGGCAACCTAGGCTTCACTCTAGGGCGTTGGTCAACCAGAGCGAATAGTTAGGGCCTAAGAAGTCAACGATAGAATCATAAAATACAAAATAAATACAACAGTTTTTCCATCGCATAAAAAGTATAATTGCAACCAGTGTGAAAGTTATGGTCACTTCTACGTTCCGTGCAACCTCGGCTTCACCCTAGGGCGTTGCTCCACCTGATCGAAGAGTGAGAGCCTTAGACGTCAACACCAGAAGCAGAAAATGCAATAAAAATACAGCAGTTTTTCCATCGTATAACAGGAATAATTGCAACCAGAGTGAAGATGATGGTCAATTCTACGTTCCGTGCAACCTAGCCGTCAGTCTAGGGCGTTGCTCCACCACATCTGATGGCTACGGCCTTAGAAGTCAACGCCAGAAGCATAAAATACAATATAAATGCAACAGCTTTTCCATCGTATAAAATGAATAATTGCAACCAGTGTGAAAGTTATGGTCACTTCTACGTTCCGTGCAACCTCGGCTTCACCCTAGGGCGTTGCTCCACCTGATCGAAGAGTGAGAGCCTTAGACGTCAACGCCAGAAGCATAAGATGCAATAAAAATGCAGCAGTTTTTCCGTCGTATAACAGGAATAATTGCAACCAGAGTGAAGATGATGGTCATTTCTACGGTCCGTGCAACCTAGGCGTCACTCTAGGGCGTTGCTACACCACATCTAATAGCTACAGTCTTAGAAGTCAACGCCAGAAGCAGAAAATGCAATAAAAATGCAACAGTTTTTCCATCGTATAGCATGAATAATTGCAACCAGAGTGAAGGTGATGGTCATTTCTACGTTCCGGGCAACCTAGGCTTCACTCTAGGGCGTTGCTCCACCAGATCGAATAGCTAGGGCCTTAGAATACAACGCCAGAAGCATAAAATACAATATAAATACAACAGCTTTTCCATCGTATAAAATGAATAATTGCAAACAGTGTGAAAGTAATGGTCATTTCTACGTTCCCGGCAACCTAGGCTCCGCTCTAGGGCGTTGCTCCTCCAGATCGAATAGCTAGGGACTTAGAATTCAACACCAGATGCATAAAATGCAATAAAAATGCAACAGTTTTTCCATTGTATAACAGGAATAATTGCAAGCAGTGTGAAAGTAATGGTCATTTCTACGTTCCGTGCAACCTAGGCGTCACTCTAGCGCGTTCCTCCACCACATCTAATAGCAACGGCCTTAGAAGTCAACGCCAGAAGCATAAAATACAATATAAATACAACAGCTTTTCCATCGTATAAAATGAATAATTGCAGACAGAGTGAAAGTAATGGTCATTGCTGCGTTCCGGGCAACCTAGGCTCCTCTCTAGTGCGTTGCTCCACCAGATCGAATAGCTAGGGCCTTAGAATTCAACGCCAGAAGCATAAAATACAATATAAATACAACAGCTTTTCCATCGTATAAAATGAATAATTGCAAACAGTGTGAAAGTGATGGTCATTTCTACGTTCCGGGCAACCTAGGCACCGCTCTAGGGCGTTGCTCCACCAGATCGAATAGCTAGGGACTTAGAATTCAACGCCTGATGCATAAAATACAATAAAAATGCAACAGTTTTTCCATTGTATAACAGGAATAATTGCAAGCAGTGTGAAAGTAATGGTCACTTCTTCGTTCCGTGCAACCCAGGCTTCACTCTAGGGCGTAGCTCCACCAGATCGAATAGCTAGGGACTTAGAAGTCAACGCCAGAAGCATAAAATACAATATAAATACAACAGCTCTTCCATCGTATAAAATGAATAATTGCAAACAGTGTGAAAGTAATGGTCGTTTCTACGTTCCGGGCAACCTAAGCTTCACTCTAGGGCGTTGCTCCACCACATCAAATATCTACGGCCTTAGATGTGAGCGCCAGAATCACAAAATACAATATAAATACCATAGCTTTTCCATCGTATAAAATGAATAATTGCAAACAGTGTGAAGATGATGGTCATTTCTACGTTCCGGGCTACCTAGGCTTCACTCCAGGGCGGTGCTCCACCACATCGAATGGCTACGGCCTTAGAAGTCAACGCCAGAAGCATAAAATACAATATAAATACAACAGCTTTTCCATCGTATAAAACGAATAATTGCAAACAGTGTGAAAATGATGGTCATTTCTACTTTCAGGGCTACCTAGGCTTCACTCTAGGGCGTTGCGCCACCACATCGAATACCTACGGCCTCAGAAGTCAACGCGCGAAGCATAATATGCAATAAAAACGCAACAGTTTTTCCATCGTATAACAGGAATAATTGCAAACAGTGTGGAGGTAATAGTCATCACTGCGCTCCGGGCAACCTAGGCTTCACTCTAGGGCGCTGGCCTACCAGATCGAATAGTTAGGGCCTAAGAAGTAATCACCAGGAGCATAAAATACAATATAAATACAACAGCGTTTCCATCGTATAAAACGAGTAATTGCAACCAGTGTGAAAGATATGGTCATCTCTACGTTCCGGGCAACATAGGCTTGACTCTATGGCGATGCTCCACCAGATCGAATAGTTAGGGCCTAAGAAATCATCGCCAGAAGAATAAAATACAATATAAATACAACAGGTTTTCCATCGTATAACGGGAATAATTGCAACCAGTGTGAAGGTAATGGTCATTTCTACGTTCCGGGCAACCTAGGCTTCACTATAGGGCGTTGCTCCATCAGGTCGAATAGATAGGGCCTAAGAAGTCTACGCCAGAAGCACAAAATGCAATATACATACAACAGTTTTCCATAGTATAACAGGAATAATTGCAAACAGTGTGAAAGTAATGGTCAATTCTACGTTCCGGGAAACCTAGGCTCCGCTCTAGGGCGTTGCTCCACCAGATCGAATAGCTAGGGACTTAGAATTCAACACCAGATGCATAAAATGCAATAAAAATGCAACAGTTTTTCCATCGTATAAAATGAATAATTGCAAACAGTGTGGAGATGATGGTCATTTCTACGTTCCGGGCTACATAGGATTCACTCTAGGGCGTTGCTCCACAACATCGAATAGCTACAGCCTTAGTAGTCAACGCCAGAAGCATAAAGTACAATATAAATACAACAGCCTTTCCATTGTATAGCATGAATAATAGCAACTAGTGTGAAAGTTATGGTCATATCTACGTTCCGGGCAACCTAGGCATGACGCTAGGGCGTTGCTCCTCCAGATGGAATAGGTATGGCTATAGAAGTCAATGCCTGAAGCATAAAATACAGTAAAGATACAAGAGCTTCTCCATCGTATAACAGGTATAATTGCAACCAGTGTGAAAGTAATGGTCATTTCTACGTTCCGGGCAACCTAGGCTCCGCTCTATGCGGTGCTCCACCAGATCGAATAGCTAGGGACTTAGAAGTCAACGCCAGAAGCATAAAATACAATAAAAATACAACAGTTGTTCCATTGTATAACAGGAATAATTGCAACCAGTGTGAAAGTACTGGTCATTTCTACGTTTCAGGCAACCTAGACTTTACTCTAGGGCGTTTCTCCACCAAATCGAATAGCTAGGGCCTTAGAAGTCAACGCCCAAAGCATAAAATACGATATAAATACAACAGCTCTGCCATCGTATAAAATGAATAATTGCAAACAGTGTGAAAGTAATGGTCATTTCTACGTTCCGGGCAACCTAGGCTTCACTATAGGGCGTTGCTCCACCAGATCGAACAGCTAGGGCCTTGGAATTCAACGCCAGAAGCATAAAATACAATATATATACAACAGCTTTTCCATCGTATAAAACGAATAATTGCAAACAGTGTGAAAGTGATGGCCATTTTTACGTTCCGGGCAACCTAGGCTCCGCTCTAGGGCGTTGCTCCACCAGATCGAATAGCTAGGGACTTAGAATTCAACGCCAGATGCATAAAATACAATAAAAATACAACAGTTTTTCCACGGTATTACAGGAATAATTGCAACCTGTGTGAAAATAATGGTCGTTTCTACGTACCCGGCAACCTAGGCTTCACTCTACGGCGTTGCCCCACCAGATTGAATAGCTAGAACCTTAGAAGTCAACGCCGGAAGCATAAAATACAATAAAGATGCAACAGTTTTTCCATCGTATAAGAGGAATAATTACAACCAGTGTGAAAGTAATGGTCATTGCTGCATTCCGGGCAACCTAGGCTCCTCTCTAGGGCGTTGCTCCACCAGATCGAATAGCTAGGGTCTTAGAATCCAACGCCAGATGCATAAAATACAATAAAAATGCAACAGTTTTTCCATCGTATATAATGAATAGTTGCAAACAGCGTGAAAGTAATGGTCATTTCTACGTTCCGGGAAACCTAGGCTTCACTCTAGGGCGTTGCTCCACCAGATCGAATAGCTACGGCCTTAGAATTCAACGCCAGAAGCATAAAATACAATATAAATACAACAGCTTTTCCATCGTGTAAAAAGAATAATTGCAGACAGAGTGAAAGTAATGGTCATTGCTGCGTTCCGGGCAACCTAGGCTCCTCTCTAGGGCGTTGCTCCACCAGGTCGAATAGCTAGGGACTTAGACTTCAACGCCAGATGCATAAAATACAATAAAAATGCTGCAGTTTTTCCATTGTATAACAGGAATAATTGCAAGCAGTGTGAAAGTAATGGTCATTTCTACGTTCCGTGCAACCTAGGCGTCACTCTAGCGCGTTCCTCCACCACATCTAATAGCTACGGCCTTAGAAGTCAGCGCCAGAAGCATAAAATACAATATAAATACAACAGCTTTTCCATCGTATAAAAAGAATAATTGCAGACAGAGTGAAAGTAATGGTCATTGCTGCGTTCCGGGCAACCTAGGCTCCTCTCTAGGGCGTTCGTCCACCACATCTAATAGCTACGGCCTTAGAAGTCAACGCCATAAGCATAAAATACAATATAAATACAACAGCTTCTCCATCGTATAAAATGAATAATTGCAGACAGAGTGAAAGTAATGGTCATTGCTGCGTTCCGGGCAACCTAGGCTTCACTCTAGGGCGTTGGTCAACCAGAGCGAATAGTTAGGGCCTAAGAAGTCAACGATAGAATCATAAAATACAAAATAAATACAACAGTTTTTCCATCGCATAAAAAGTATAATTGCAACCAGTGTGAAAGTTATGGTCACTTCTACGTTCCGTGCAACCTCGGCTTCACCCTAGGGCGTTGCTCCACCTGATCGAAGAGTGAGAGCCTTAGACGTCAACACCAGAAGCAGAAAATGCAATAAAAATACAGCAGTTTTTCCATCGTATAACAGGAATAATTGCAACCAGAGTGAAGATGATGGTCAATTCTACGTTCCGTGCAACCTAGCCGTCAGTCTAGGGCGTTGCTCCACCACATCTGATGGCTACGGCCTTAGAAGTCAACGCCAGAAGCATAAGATACAATATAAATGCAACAGCTTTTCCATCGTATAAAATGAATAATTGCAAACAGTGTGAAAGTAATGGACATTTCTACGTTCCGGGCAACCTAGGCTTCACTCTAGGGCGTTGCTCCACCACATCGAATAGCCACGGCCTTAGAAGTCAGCGTCAGAAGCATAAAATACAATATAAATACAACAGCTTTTCCATCGTATAACAGGAATAATTACAACCAGAGTGAAAGTGATGCTCGTTTCTACGTTCCGGGCACCCTAGGCTTCACTCTAGGGCGTTGCTCCACCACATCGAATAGTTACGGCCTTAGAAGTCAACGCGAGAAGCATAAAATACAATATAAATACAACAGCTCTTCCATCGTATAAAATGAATAATTGCAAACAGTGTGAAAGTAATGGTCATTTCTACGTTCCGGGCAACCTAGGCTTCACTCTAGGGCGTTGCTCCGCCAGATCGAACAGCTAGGGCCTGAGAATTCAACGCCAGAAGCATAAAATACAATCTATATACAACAGCTTTTCCATCGTATAAAATGAATAATTGCAAACAGTGTGAAAGTGATGGTCATTTTTACGTTCCGGGCAACCTAGGCTCCGCTCTATGGCGTTGCTCCACCAGATCGAATAGCTAGGGACTTAGAATTCAACGCCAGATGCATAAAATACAATAAAAATGCAACAGTATTTCCATTGTATAACAGGAATAATTGCAAGCAGTGTGAAAGTAATGGTCATTTCTACGTTCCGGGCAACCTAGGCTTCACTCTAGGGCGTTGCTCCACCAGATCGAATAGCTAGGGCCTTAGAATTCAACGCCAAAAGCATAAAATACAATATAAATACAACAGCATTTCCATCGTATAAAATGAATAATTGCAAACAGTGTGAAAGTGATGGTCATTTCTACGTTCCGGCAACCTCGGCTTCACACTAGGGCGTTGCTCCACCAGATCGAAGAGTGAGAGCCTTAGACGTCAACACCAGAAGCAGAAAATGCAATAAAAATACAGCAGTTTTTCCATCGTATAACAGGAATAATTGCAACCAGAGTGAAGATGATGGTCAATTCTACGTTCCGTGCAACCTAGCCGTCACTCTAGGGCGTTGCTCCACCACATCTGATGGCTACGGCCTTAGAAGTCAACGCCAGAAGCATAAAATACAATATAAAGACAACAGCTTTTCCATCGTATAAAATGAATAATTGCAAACAGTGTGAATGTAATGGACATTTCTACGTTCCGGGCAACCTAGGCTTCACTCTAGGGCGTTGCTCCATCACATCGAATAGCTACGGCCTTAGAAGTCAGGGTCAGAAGCATAAAATACAATATAAATACAACAGCTTTTCCATCGTACAACAGGAATAATTACAACCAGAGTGAAAGTAATGCTCGTTTCTACGTTCCGGGCAACCTAGGCTTCACTCTAGGGCGTTGCTCCACCACATCGAATAGCTACGGCCTTAGAAGTCAACGCCAGAAGCATAAAATACAATATAAATACAACAGCTTTTCCGTCGTATAAAATGAATAATTGCAAACAGTGTGAAGATGATGGTCATTTCTACGTTCCGGGCTACCTAGGCTTCACTCTAGGGCGTTGCTCCAGCACATCTAATATCTAAGGCCTTAGAAGTCAACGCCAGAAGCATAAAATACAATATAAATACAACAGCTCTTCCATCGTATAAAATGAATAATTGCAAACAGTGTGAAAGTAATGGTCATTTCTACGTTCCGGGCAACCTAGGCTTCACTCTAGGGCGTTGCTCCACCAGATCGAATAGCTAGGGCCTTAGAATACAACGCCAGAAGCATAAAATACAATATAAATACAACAGCTTTTCCATCGTATAAAATGAATAATTGCAAACAGTGTGAAAGTAATGGTCAATTCTACGTTCCGGGAAACCTAGGCTCCGCTCTAGGGCGTTGCTCCACCAGATCGAATAGCTAGGGACTTAGAATTCAACACCAGATGCATAAAATGCAATAAAAATGCAACAGTTTTTCCATCGTATAAAATGAATAATTGCAAACAGTGTGGAGATGATGGTCATTTCTACGTTCCGGGCTACATAGGATTCACTCTAGGGCGTTGCTCCACAACATCGAATAGCTACAGCCTTAGTAGTCAACGCCAGAAGCATAAAGTACAATATAAATACAACAGCCTTTCCATTGTATAGCATGAATAATAGCAACTAGTGTGAAAGTTATGGTCATATCTACGTTCCGGGCAACCTAGGCATGACGCTAGGGCGTTGCTCCTCCAGATGGAATAGGTATGGCTATAGAAGTCAATGCCTGAAGCATAAAATACAGTAAAGATACAAGAGCTTCTCCATCGTATAACAGGTATAATTGCAACCAGTGTGAAAGTAATGGTCATTTCTACGTTCCGGGCAACCTAGGCTCCGCTCTATGCGGTGCTCCACCAGATCGAATAGCTAGGGACTTAGAAGTCAACGCCAGAAGCATAAAATACAATAAAAATACAACAGTTGTTCCATTGTATAACAGGAATAATTGCAACCAGTGTGAAAGTACTGGTCATTTCTACGTTTCGGGCAACCTAGACTTTACTCTAGGGCGTTTCTCCACCAAATCGAATAGCTAGGGCCTTAGAAGTCAACGCCCAAAGCATAAAATACAATATAAATACAACAGCTCTGCCATCGTATAAAATGAATAATTGCAAACAGTGTGAAGGTAATGGTCATTTCTACGTTCCGGGCAACCTAGGCTTCACTATAGGGCGTTGCTCCACCAGATCGAACAGCTAGGGCCTTGGAATTCAACGCCAGAAGCATAAAATACAATATATATACAACAGCTTTTCCATCGTATAAAACGAATAATTGCAAACAGTGTGAAAGTGATGGTCATTTTTACGTTCCGGGCAACCTAGGCTCCGCTCTAGGGCGTTGCTCCACCAGATCGAATAGCTAGGGACTTAGAATTCAACGCCAGATGCATAAAATACAATAAAAATACAACAGTTTTTCCACGGTATTACAGGAATAATTGCAACCAGTGTGAAAATAATGGTCGTTTCTACGTACCCGGCAACCTAGGCTTCACTCTACGGCGTTGCCCCACCAGATTGAATAGCTAGAACCTTAGAAGTCAATGCCAGAAGCAGAAAATACAATAAAAATACAACAGCATTTCCATCGTATAGAATGAGTAATTGCAAACAGTGTGAAAGTAATGGACGTTTCTACGTTCCGGGAAACCAAGCCTTCACTCTAGGGCGTTGCTCCACCATATCGAATAGCTACGGCCTTAGAAGTCAACGCCAGAAGCATAAGATGCAATAAAAATGCAGCAGTTTTTCCGTCCTATAACAGGAATAATTGCAACCAGAGTGAAGATGATGGTCATTTCTACGGTCCGTGCAACCTAGGCGTCACTCTAGGGCGTTGCTACACCACATCTAATAGCTACAGTCTTAGAAGTCAACGCCAGAAGCAGAAAATGCAATAAAAATGCAACAGTTTTTCCACCGTATAGCATGAATAATTGCAACCAGAGTGAAGGTGATGGTCATTTCTACGTTCCGGGCACCCTAGGCTTCACTCTAGGGCTTTGGTCAACCAGAGCGAATAGTTAGGGCCTAAGAAGTCAACGATAGAATCATAAAATACAAAATAAATACAACAGTTTTTCCATCGCATAAAAAGTATAATTGCAACCAGTGTGAAAGCTATGGTCACTTCTACGTTCCGTACAACCTAGGCTTCACCCTAGGGCGTTGCTCCACCACATCTGATGGCTACGGCCTTAGAAGTCAACGCCAGAAGCATAAAATACAATATAAATACAACAGCTTTTCCATCGTATAAAATGAATAATTGCAAACAGTGTGAAAGTAATGGACATTTCTACGTTCCGGGCAACCTAGGCTTCACTATAGGGCGTTGCTCCACCAGATCGAATAGCTAGGGTCTTAGAATCCAACGCCAGATGCATAAAATACAATAAAAATGCAACAGTTTTTCCATCGTATATAATGAATAGTTGCAAACAGCGTGAAAGTAATGGTCATTTCTACGTTCCGGGCAACCTAGGCTTCACTCTAGGGCGTTGCTCCACCAGATCGAATAGCTACGGCCTTAGAATTCAACGCCAGGAGCATAAAATACAATATAAATACAACAGCTTTTCCATCGTGTAAAAAGAATAATTGCAGACAGAGTGAAAGTAATGGTCATTGCTGCGTTCCGGGCAACCTAGGCTCCTCTCTAGGGCGTTGCTCCACCAGGTCGAATAGCTAGGGACTTAGACTTCAACGCCAGATGCATAAAATACAATAAAAATGCAGCAGTTTTTCCATTGTATAACAGGAATAATTGCAAGCAGTGTGAAAGTAATGGTCATTTCTACGTTCCGTGCAACCTAGGCGTCACTCTAGCGCGTTCCTCCACCACATCTAATAGCTACGGCCTTAGAAGTCAGCGCCAGAAGCATAAAATACAATATAAATACAACAGCTTTTCCATCGTATAAAAAGAATAATTGCAGACAGAGTGAAAGTAATGGTCATTGCTGCATTCCGGGCAACCTAGGCTCCTCTCTAGGGCGTTCGTCCACCACATCTAATAGCTACGGCCTTAGAAGTCAACGCCATAAGCATAAAATACAATATAAATACAACAGCTTCTCCATCGTATAAAATGAATAATTGCAGACAGAGTGAAAGTAATGGTCATTGCTGCGTTCCGGGCAACCTAGGCTTCACTCTAGGGCGTTGGTCAACCAGAGCGAATAGTTAGGGCCTAAGAAGTCAACGATAGAATCATAAAATACAAAATAAATACAACAGTTTTTCCATCGCATAAAAAGTATAATTGCAACCAGTGTGAAAGTTATGGTCACTTCTACGTTCCGTGCAACCTCGGCTTCACCCTAGGGCGTTGCTCCACCTGATCGAAGAGTGAGAGCCTTAGACGTCAACACCAGAAGCAGAAAATGCAATAAAAATACAGCAGTTTTTCCATCGTATAACAGGAATAATTGCAACCAGAGTGAAGATGATGGTCAATTCTACGTTCCGTGCAACCTAGCCGTCAGTCTAGGGCGTTGCTCCACCACATCTGATGGCTACGGCCTTAGAAGTCAACGCCAGAAGCATAGAATACAATATAAGTGCAACAGCTTTTCCATCGTATAAAATGAATAATTGCAAACAGTGTGAAAGTCATGGACATTTCTACGTTCCGGGCAACCTAGGCTTCACTCTAGGGCGTTGCTCCACCACATCGAATAGCCACGGCCTTAGAAGTCAGCGTCAGAAGCATAAAATACAATATAAATACAACAGCTTTTCCATCGTATAACAGGAATAATTACAACCAGAGTGAAAGTGATGCTCGTTTCTACGTTCCGGGCACCCTAGGCTTCACTCTAGGGCGTTGCTCCACCACATCGAATAGTTACGGCCTTAGAAGTCAACGCGAGAAGCATAAAATACAATATAAATACAACAGCTCTTCCATCGTATAAAATGAATAATTGCAAACAGTGTGAAAGTAATGGTCATTTCTACGTTCCGGGCAACCTAGGCTTCACTCTAGGGCGTTGCTCCACCAGATCGAACAGCTAGGGCCTGACAATTCAACGCCAGAAGCATAAAATACAATCTATATACAACAGCTTTTCCATCGTATAAAATGAATAATTGCAAACAGTGTGAAAGTGATGGTCATTTTTACGTTCCGGGCAACCTAGGCTCCGCTCTATGGCGTTGCTCCACCAGATCGAATAGCTAGGGACTTAGAATTCAACGCCAGATGCATAAAATACAATAAAAATGCAACAGTTTTTCCATTGTATAACAGGAATAATTGCAAGCAGTGTGAAAGTAATGGTCACTTCTACGTTCCGTGCAACCTAGGCGTCACTCTAGCGCGTTGCTCCACCACATCTAATAGCTACGGCCTTAGAAGTCAACGCCAGAAGCATACAATACAATATAAATACAACAGCTTTTCCATCGTATAAAATGAATAATTGCAAACAGAGTGAAAGTAATGGTCATTGCTGCGTTCCGGGCAACCTAGGCTTCACTCTAGGGCGTTCCTCCACCAGACCGAATAGCTAGGGACTTAGGAATCAACTCAAGAAGCATAAAATACAATAAAAATACAACAGTTTTTCCATGGTATTACAGGAATAATTGCAACCAGTGTGAAAATAATGGTCGTTTCTACGTACCCGGCAACCTAGGCTTCACTCTAGGGCGTTGCCCCACCAGATTGAATAGCTAGGACCTTAGAAGTCAATGCCAGAAGCAGAAAATACAATAAAAATACAACAGCTTTTCCATCGTATAGAATGAGTAATTGTAAACAGTGTGAAAGTAATGGACGTTTCTACGTTCCGGGCAACCAAGCCTTCATTCTAGGGCGTTGCTCCACCACATCGAATAGCTACGGCCTTAGAAGTCAACGCCAGAAGCATAAGATGCAATAAAAATGCAGCAGTTTTTCCGTCGTATAACAGGAATAATTGCAACCAGAGTGAAGATGATGGTCATTTCTACGGTCCGTGCAACCTAGGCGTCACTCTAGGGCGTTGCTACACCACATCTAATAGCTACAGTCTTAGAAGTCAACGCCAGAAGCAGAAAATGCAATAAAAATGCAACAGTTTTTCCATCGTATAGCATGAATAATTGCAACCAGAGTGAAGGTGATGGTCATTTCTACGTTCCGGGCAACCTAGGCTTCACTCTAGGGCGTTGCTCCACCAAATCGAATAGCTAGGGCCTTAGAATACAACGCCAGAAGCATAAAATACAATATAAATACAACAGCTTTTCCATCGTATAAAATGAATAATTGCAAACAGTGTGAAAGTAATGGTCATTTCTACGTTCCCGGCAACCTAGGCTCCGCTCTAGGGCGTTGCTCCTCCAGATCGAATAGCTAGGGACTTAGAATTCAACACCAGATGCATAAAATGCAATAAAAATGCAACAGTTTTTCCATTGTATAACAGGAATAATTGCAAGCAGTGTGAAAGTAATGGTCATTTCTACGTTCCGTGCAACCTAGGCGTCACTCTAGCGCGTTCCTCCACCACATCTAATAGCAACGGCCTTAGAAGTCAACGCCAGAAGCATAAAATACAATATAAATACAACAGCTTTTCCATCGTATAAAATGAATAATTGCAGACAGAGTGAAAGTAATGGTCATTGCTGCGTTCCGGGCAACCTAGGCTCCTCTCTAGTGCGTTGCTCCACCAGATCGAATAGCTAGGGCCTTAGAATTCAACGCCAGAAGCATACAATACAATATAAATACAACAGCTTTTCCATCGTATAAAATGAATAACTGCAAACAGTGTGAAAGTGATGGTCATTTCTACGTTCCGGGCAACCTAGGCACCGCTCTAGGGCGTTGCTCCACCAGATCGAATAGCTAGGGACTTAGAATTCAACGCCTGATGCATAAAATACAATAAAAATGCAACAGTTTTTCCATTGTATAACAGGAATAATTGCAAGCAGTGTGAAAGTAATGGTCACTTCTTCGTTCCGTGCAACCCAGGCTTCACTCTAGGGCGTAGCTCCACCAGATCGAATAGCTAGGGACTTAGAAGTCAACGCCAGAAGCATAAAATACAATATAAATACAACAGCTCTTCCATCGTATAAAATGAATAATTGCAAACAGTGTGAAAGTAATGGTCGTTTCTACGTTCCGGGCAACCTAAGCTTCACTCTAGGGCGTTGCTCCACCACATCAAATATCTACGGCCTTAGATGTGAGCGCCAGAATCACAAAATACAATATAAATACCATAGCTTTTCCATCGTATAAAATGAATAATTGCAAACAGTGTGAAGATGATGGTCATTTCTACGTTCCGGGCTACCTAGGCTTCACTCCAGGGCGGTGCTCCACCACATCGAATGGCTACGGCCTTAGAAGTCAACGCCAGAAGCATAAAATACAATAAAAATGCAGCAGTTTTTCCATTGTATAACAGGAATAATTGCAAGCAGTGTGAAAGTAATGGTCATTTCTACGTTCCGTGCAACCTAGGCGTCACTCTAGCGCGTTCCTCCACCACATCTAATAGCTACGGCCTTAGAAGTCAGCGCCAGAAGCATAAAATACAATATAAATAAAACAGCTTTTCCATCGTATAAAAAGAATAATTGCAGACAGAGTGAAAGTAATGGTCATTGCTGCATTCCGGGCAACCTAGGCTCCTCTCTAGGGCGTTCGTCCACCACATCTAATAGCTACGGCCTTAGAAGTCAACGCCATAAGCATAAAATACAATATAAATACAACAGCTTCTCCATCGTATAAAATGAATAATTGCAGACAGAGTGAAAGTAATGGTCATTGCTGCGTTCCGGGCAACCTAGGCTTCACTCTAGGGCGTTGGTCAACCAGAGCGAATAGTTAGGGCCTAAGAAGTCAACGATAGAATCATAAAATACAAAATAAATACAACTGTTTTTCCATCGCATAAAAAGTATAATTGCAACCAGTGTGAAAGTTATGGTCACTTCTACGTTCCGTGCAACCTCGGCTTCACCCTAGGGCGTTGCTCCACCTGATCGAAGAGTGAGAGCCTTAGACGTCAACACCAGAAGCAGAAAATGCAATAAAAATACAGCAGTTTTTCCATCGTATAACAGGAATAATTGCAACCAGAGTGAAGATGATGGTCAATTCTACGTTCCGTGCAACCTAGCCGTCAGTCTAGGGCGTTGCTCCACCACATCTGATGGCTACGGCCTTAGAAGTCAACGCCAGAAGCATAAAATACAATATAAATGCAACAGCTTTTCCATCGTATAAAATGAATAATTGCAAACAGTGTGAAAGTCATGGACATTTCTACGTTCCGGGCAACCTAGGCTTCACTCTAGGGCGTTGCTCCACCACATCGAATAGCCACGGCCTTAGAAGTCAGCGTCAGAAGCATAAAATACAATATAAATACAACAGCTTTTCCATCGTATAACAGGAATAATTACAACCAGAGTGAAAGTGATGCTCGTTTCTACGTTCCGGGCACCCTAGGCTTCACTCTAGGGCGTTGCTCCACCACATCGAATAGTTACGGCCTTAGAAGTCAACGCGAGAAGCATAAAATACAATATAAATACAACAGCTCTTCCATCGTATAAAATGAATAATTGCAAACAGTGTGAAAGTAATGGTCATTTCTACGTTCCGGGCAACCTAGGCTTCACTCTAGGGCGTTGCTCCACCAGATCGAACAGCTAGGGCCTGACAATTCAACGCCAGAAGCATAAAATACAATCTATATACAACAGCTTTTCCATCGTATAAAATGAATAATTGCAAACAGTGTGAAGATGATGGTCATTTCTACGTTCCGGGCTACCTAGGCTTCACTCCAGGGCGGTGCTCCACCACATCGAATGGCTACGGCCTTAGAAGTCAACGCCAGAAGCATAAAATACAATATAAATACAACAGCTTTTCCATCGTATAAAACGAATAATTGCAAACAGTGTGAAAATGATGGTCATTTCTACTTTCAGGGCTACCTAGGCTTCACTCTAGGGCGTTGCGCCACCACATCGAATACCTACGGCCTCAGAAGTCAACGCGCGAAGCATAATATGCAATAAAAACGCAACAGTTTTTCCATCGTATAACAGGAATAATTGCAAACAGTGTGGAGGTAATAGTCATCACTGCGCTCCGGGCAACCTAGGCTTCACTCTAGGGCGCTGGCCTACCAGATCGAATAGTTAGGGCCTAAGAAGTAATCACCAGGAGCATAAAATACAATATAAATACAACAGCGTTTCCATCGTATAAAACGAGTAATTGCAACCAGTGTGAAAGATATGGTCATCTCTACGTTCCGGGCAACATAGGCTTGACTCTATGGCGATGCTCCACCAGATCGAATAGTTAGGGCCTAAGAAATCATCGCCAGAAGAATAAAATACAATATAAATACAACAGGTTTTCCATCGTATAACGGGAATAATTGCAACCAGTGTGAAGGTAATGGTCATTTCTACGTTCCGGGCAACCTAGGCTTCACTATAGGGCGTTGCTCCATCAGGTCGAATAGATAGGGCCTAAGAAGTCTACGCCAGAAGCACAAAATGCAATATACATACAACAGTTTTCCATAGTATAACAGGAATAATTGCAACCAGTGTGAAAGTAACAGTCATTTCTGCTTTCTGGGCAATCTAGGCTTTACTCTAGGGCGTTGCTCCACCACATCGAATAGTTTGGGCCTAAGAAGTCAGCGCCAGAAGAATAAAATGCGATATAAATACAACAGTTTCTCCATCGTATAAAAGGAATAATTGCATCCAGTATGAAAGTTATGGTCATTTCTACGTTCCGGGCATCCTAGTCTTCACTCTAGGGCGTTGCTCCACCAGATCGAATAGTTAGGGCCTAAGAAGTCAACGCCAGAAGCATAAAATACAATATAAATACAACAGCTTTTTCATCGTATATAATGTATATTTGCAAACAGTGTGAAAATAATGGTCATTTCTACGTTCCGGGCAACCTAGGCTTCACTCTAGGGCGTTGCTACACCAGATCGAATAGCTAGTGACCTAGAATTCGAACGCCGGAGGCATAAAATACAATAAAAACGCAACAGTTTTTCCACCGTATAACAGGAGTAACTACAACCAGTGTGAAAGTACTGGTCATTTCTACGTTCCGGGTAACCTAGGCTTCACTCTAGGGCGTGGCTCCGCCAGATCGAATAGCTAGGGACTTAGAATTCAAAGCCAGAAGTATAAAATACAATAAAAATACAACAGTTTTTCCATCGTGTAACAGGAATGATTGTAACCAGTGTGAAAGTAATGGTCATTTCTGCGTTCCGGGCAACCTTGGTTTCACTCTATGGCGTTGCTCCACCAGCTCGAATAGTTAGGGCCTAAGAAGTCAACGCCAGAAGCATAAAATACGATATAAATACAACAGCTTTTCCATCGTATAAAACGAATAATTGCAACCACTGTGAAAGTATTGGTCATTTGTACATTCCGGGCACCGTAGGCTTCACTCGTGGGCATTGCTCCACCACATCGAATAGCTACGGCCTTAGAAGTAAACGCCAGAAGCATAAAATACTATCTAAATACATCACTTTTTCAATCGTATGAAATGAATAATTGCAAACAGTCTGAAAGTAATGGTCATTTCTACGTTACGGGCAACCTAGGCTTCACTCTAGGGCGTTGCTCCACCACATCGAATAGCTACGGCCTTAGAAGTGAACGCCTGAAGCATAAAGTACAATAAAAGTACATCAGTTTTTCCATAGTATAACAGGAATAATTGCAACAAGTGTGAGGGTAATGGTCCTTTCGACGTTTCGGGCATCCTAGACTTAACTCCGAGACATTGCTCCACCAGATCGAAGAGTTAGAGCCTTAGAAGTCAACGCCAGAAACGTAAAATACAAAATGAGTACAACAGTTTCTCCATCGTATAAAAGGAGTAATTGCATCCAGTTTGAAAGTTATGGCCATTTCTGCGCTCCGGGCTACCTAGGCTACACTCTAGGGCGTTGCTCCACCACATCGAATAGTTAGGGCCTTCGAAGTCAACGCCAGACACATAAAATACAATAAAAATACAACAGTTTTTCCATCGTACGATAGGAATAATTGCAACCAGTGTGAAGGTAATGGTCATTTCTACCTTCCGGGCATCCTAGGCTTCACTCGAGGGCATTGCTCCACCACATCGAATAGCTACGGCCTTAGAAGTAAACGCCAGAAACATAAAATACTATCTAAGTACATCACTTTTTCGATCGTATGAAATGAATAATTGCAAACAGTCTGAAAGTAATGGTCATTTCTACGTTACAGGCAACCTAGGCTTCACTCTAGGGCGTTGCTCCACCACATCGAATAGCTACGGCCTTAGAAGTGAACGCCTGAAGCATAAAGTACAATAAAAGTACATCAGTTTTTCCATAGTATAACAGGAATAATTGCACCAAGTGTGAGGGTAATGGTCCTTTCGACGTGCCGGGCATCCTAGACTTAACTCTGAGACATTGCTCCACCAGATCGAAGAGTTAGAGCCTTAGAAGTCAACGCCAGAAACGTAAAATACAAAATGAATACAACAGCCTTTCCATCGTATAAAACGAATAATTGCAACCAGTGTGAAAGTTATGGTCATATCTACGTTTCGGGCAACCTAGGCTTGACCCTAGGGCGTTATTCCACCAGATCGAATAGGTAGGGCCATAGAAGTCAACGCCCGATGCATAAAATACAATAAAGATACAACAGTTTTTCATCGTATAACAGGAATGATTGCATCAACTGTGAAGGTAATGGTCATTTCTACGTTCCGGGCAGCCTAGTCTCCACTCTAGGGCGTTGCTCCACCAGATCGAATAGTTAGGGCCTAAGAAGTCAACGCCAGAAGCATAAAATACAATATAAATAGAAGAGTTTTTCCTTCGCATAAAATGAATAACTGCAACCAGTGTGAAAGTCATGGTCACTTCAACGTTCCGGGCAACCTAGGCTTGACTCTAGGGCGCTGCTGCACCAGATCGAATAGTGAGGGCCTTAGAAGTCAACGCCAGAAGCACAAAATGCAATATAAATACAACAGTCTTTCCATCGTATAACAGGAATAATTGAAACCAGTATGAAAGTATCGGCCATTTCTACGTTCCCGGCGACCTGGGCTTCACTATAGGGCGTTGCTCCACCAGATCGAGTAGTTAGGGACTAAGAAGTCAACGCCAGAAGAATAAAATACAATATATATACAACAGCTTTTCCATCGTGTAACCGGAATAATTGCAACCAGTGTGAAAGTAATGGTCATTTCTACGTTCCCAGCAACCTAGGCTTCACTCTAGGGCGTTGCTCCACCACATCGAATAGCTACGGCCTTAGAAGTAAACGCCTGAAGCATAAAATACTATATAAATACAACAGCTTTTTCCGTCGTATAAAATGAATAATTGCAACCAGTGTGAAAGTAATGGTCATGTCTACGTTCCGGGCAACCTAGGCTTCACTATAGGGCGTTGCTCCACCAGCTCGAGTAGCTAGGGCCTTAGAAATCAACGCCCGAAGCTTATAATACAACAGTTTTTCCATCGTATAACAGGAATAATTGCAACCAGTGTGAAGGTAATGGTCATTTCAACGTTCCGGGCAACCCAGGCTTCACTATAGGGCGTTGCTCCATCAGATCGAATAGTCAGGGCCTAAGAAGTCTACGCCAGAAACACAAAATGCAATATAAATAAAACAGTTTTCCATGGTTTAACAGGAATAATTGCAACCAGTGTGATAGTACTGGTCATTTCTACGGTCCGAGCAACCTTGGCTTCGCTCTAGGGCGTTGCTCCACCAGATCGAATAGCTTGGGCCTTAGAAGTAAACGCCAGAAGCATTAAATACAATATAAATACAACAGTTTTTCCACCGTATAAAATGAATAATTGCAAACAGTGTGAAAGTAATGGTCGTTTCTACGTTCCGGTCAACCTGGGCTTCACTCTAGGGCATTGCTCGAACACGTCGAATAGCTACGGCCTTAGAAGTCAGCGCCTGAAGCATAAAATACAATAAAAATACAACAGTTTTACCATCGTATAAAACAAATAATTGCAACAAGTGTGGAAGTAATGGTCATTTCTACGTTCCGGGTAACCTAGGCTTCGCTCTAGGGAGTAGCTCCACCAGATCGAATAGTTAGGGCCTAAGCAGTCAACGCCAGAAGCACAAAATACAATATAAATACAACAGTATTTCCATCGTATAAAATGAATAATTGCAAACAGTGTGAAAGTTATGGTCACTTCTACGTTCCCGGCTACCTAGGCCTTAATCTAGAGCGCTGCTCAACCAGATGGAATGGTTAGGGCCTAAGAAGTCAACACCAGGAGCGTAAAAAACAATATAAATACAACAGTTTTTCCATCGTCTAACAGGAATAATTGTAACAAGTGTGCGGGTAATGGTCATTTCTACGTTCCGGCCAACCTTGGCTTCACTCTAGGGCGCTGCTGCACCAGATCGAATAGTTAGGGCCTTAGAAGTCAACGCCAGAAGCACAAAATGCAATATAAATACAACAGTTTTTCCATCGTATAACAGGAATAATTGCAACCAGTGCGATAGTACTGGTCATTTCTATGTTCCGAGCAACCTTGGCTTCGCTCTAGGGCGTTGCTCCACCAGATCGAATAGTTACGGCTTTAGAAGTAAACGCCAGAAGCATAAAATACAATATGAATACAACAGTTTTTCCATCGTATAACAGGAATAATTGAAACCAGTATGAAAGTATCGGCCATTTCTACGTTCCCGGCAACCTGGGCTTCACTATAGGGCGTTGCTCCACCAGATCGAGTAGTTAGGGACTAAGAAGTCAACGCCAGAAGAATAAAATACAATATATATACAACAGCTTTTCCATCGTGTAACCGGAATAATTGCAACCAGTGTGAAAGTAATGGTCATTTCTACGTTCCCAGCAACCTAGGCTTCACTCTAGGGCGTTGCTCCACCACATCGAATAGCTACGGCCTTAGAAGTAAACGCCTGAAGCATAAAATACTATATAAATACAACAGCTTTTCCGTCGTATAAAATGAATAATTGCAAACAATGTGAAAGTAATGGTCGTTTCTACGTTCCGGGCAACCTGGACTTCACTCTAGGGCATTGCTCCAACACATCGAATAGCTACGGCCTCAGAAGTCAGCGCCTGAAGCATAAAATACAATGAAAATACAACAGTTTTACCATCGTATAAAATGAATAATTGCAACCAGTGTGAAAGTAATGGTCATGTCTACGTTCCGGGCAACCTAGGCTTCACTATAGGGCGTTGCTCCACCAGATCGAATAGTTATGGCCTTAGAAGTGAACGCCCGAAGCATAAAATACAAGATAAATAGAACAGTTTTTCTATTGTGTAAAACGAACAATTGCAACCGGTGTGAAAGTTATGATCATTTCTACGTTCCGTGCAACCTAGGCTTCACTCTGGGGCGTTGTTCGACCAGACCGAATAGTTAGGGCCTAAGAAGTCAACGCCAGAAGCATAAAATACAATATAAATACAACAGCTTCTCCATCGTATAAAACGAATATTTGCAACCAGTGTAAAAGTAATGGTCATTTCTACGTACCGGGCAACCTAGGCTTTACTCTAGGGCGTTGCTCCACCACATCGAAACCTACGACCTACGAAGTCAACGCCAGAAGCATAAAATACATTATAAATACAACTGTTTTTCAATTATATAAAACGAATAATTGGAACCAGTGTGAAAGTTACGGTCATTTCTACGTTCCAGCAACATAGATTTCAATCTTGGACGTTGCCACACCAGATCGGATGGGTAGGACCGTAAAAGACGAAGCCAGAAGCAGAAAATACAATAAAAATGCAACAGTTTTTCCATCGTATAAAACGAATATTTGCAACCAGTTTGAAAGTTATGGTCATTTCTACGTTCCGGGCCACCTAGGCTTCACCCTAGGGCGTTGCTCCACCAGAGCGAATAGTTTGGGCCTTAGAAGTCAACGCGCGAAGCATAAAATACACTAAAAATACAACATTTTTTACACCCTATAAAAGGAATAATTGCAACCAGTGTGAAATAGATGGGCATTTCTTCGTTCCGGGCAACCTAGGCTTCACTCCAGGGCGTTGCTCCACCAGATCGAATAGGTAGGGCGAAGAAGTCAATGCCCGAAGCATAGAATACAATAAAGATGCAACTGTTTTGCCCTCGTATAACAGGAATAATTGCAACCTGTGTGAATGTGAAGCGTTATTTTTATAATTATTTATTATAATTATTCGTTTTATACAATGGAAAGACTGTTCTGTTTATTTTGTATTTTATGCTTCGGGCTTTGACTTCTAAAGCCCTACCTGTTCGATCTGGTGGAGGAACGCCCAAGAGTGAAGCTTAGGTTGCCGGGAACGTAGAAATGGCCATATCTTTCACACTGGTTGCAATTATTCGTTTTATACGATGGAAAGACTGTTGTATTTATTATGTAGTTTATGCTTCTGGCGTTGACTTTTAAGGCCCTAACTCTTCGATCTGGCGGAGCAACGCCTCACAGTTAAGTCTTGGATGCCCGAAACGCCGAAATGATCATTACCTTCACACTGGTTGCCGTGATCCATGCTATACAATGGAAAAACTGTTGTATTTATATTGTATTTTGTGCTTCTGGCGTTGACTTCTAAGGCCCTAACTATTCAATCTGTTGGAGCAACGCCCTAGGGTGAAACCTAGGTTGCCCGGACAATAGGAATCACCATAACTTTCATACTGGTTGCTATTATTCGTTTTATACGATGGAAAAACTGTTGTATTTGTATTGTATTTTATGCTTCTGGCGTTCACTTCTAAGGCCCTAACTCTTCGATCTGGTGGAGCAACGCCTCAGAGTTAAGTCTAGGATGCCCGAAACGCCGAAATGATCATTTCTTTCACATTGGCTGCAATTATACGTTTTATACGATGGAAAAGCTGTTGTATTTATATCGTATTTTATGCTTCTGGAGTTGTCTTCTTAGGCCCTAACCATTCCATCTGGTGGAACAACGCCCTAGGGTGAAGCCTAAGTTGCCCGGAACGTGGAAATGACCATCACTTGCACACTGGTTGCAATTATTCCTGTTACACGATGGAAGAACTGTTGTATTTTTATTGTATTTTATGCTTCTGGCGCTGACTTCTAAGGCCGTAGCCATTAGATGTGGTGGAGCAACGCCCTAGTGTGACGCCTAGGTTGCCCGGAACGTAGAAATGACCATTACTTTCATACTGCTTGCAATTATTCCTGTTATACGATGGAAAAGCTGTTGTATTTTTATTGTATTTTATGCTTCGGGCGTTGACTTCTAAGGCCCTAGCTATTCGATTTGGTGGAGCAACCGCCTAGAGTCAAGCCTAGGTTGCACGGAACGTAGAAATGCCCATTACTTTCACACTGGTTACAACTATTCCTGTTACACGATGGAAGAGCTGTTGTATTTTTATTGTATTTTATGCTTCTGGCGTTGACCTCCAATTCCCTAGCTATTCTATCTGGTGGAGCAACGCCCTAGAGTGAATCCTAGGTTACCCCGAACGTAGATATGACCAGTACTTTCACAATGGTTGCAATTATTCCTGTTACACGATGGAAAAGCTGTTGTATTTTTATTGTATTTTATGCTTCGGGCGCTGACTTCTAAGGCCGTAGCTATTAGATGTGGTGGAGCAACGCCCTAGTGTGACGCCTAGGTTGCCCGGAACGTAGAAATGACCATTACTTTCACAATGTTTGCAATTATTCATTTTATAGGATGGAAAAACTGTTGTACTTATATTCTATTTTATTCTTCTGGCGTTGACTACTAAGTCCCTAACTGTTCGATCTGGTGGAGCAACGCCCTAGAGTGAAGCCTAGGTTGCTCGGAATGTAGAAATGTCCAAAACTTTCACACTGGTTGCAATTATTCGTTTTATGCGATGGAAAAACTGTTATATTTATACTGTATTTTATGCTTCTGTTGTTGACTTCTAAGACCCTAACTATTCGATCTGGTGGAGCAACGCCCTAGAGTGAAGTCTTGGTTGCCCGGAACGTAGAAATGACCATTACTTTCACACTGGTGGCAATTATTCCTGTTATACGATGCAAGAACTGTTGTACTTTTATTGTATTTTATGCTTTGGGGGTTGACATCTAAAGCCCTATCTATTCGGTTTGGTGGTGCAACGCCCTAGAGTGAAGCCTAGGTTGCACGGAACGTTGCAATGCCCATTACTTTCAAACTGGTTGCAATTATTCATGCTATACGATGGAAAAACTGTTCCATTTTTAGTGTATTTTATGCTTCTGACGTTAACTTCTTAGGCCATAACTATTCGATCTGGTGGAACAACGGCCTAAAGTGAAGCCTGGGTTGCCCGAAACGTAGAAATGCCCATTACTTTCACACTGGTTGTAATTATTCCTGTTATACGATGGAACAACTGTTGTATTTTTATTGTATTTAATGCTTCCGGCGCTGACCTCTAAGTCCCTAGCTATTGGATCTGGTGGAGCAACACCCTAGAGCGAAGCCTAGGCTGCCCGGATCGTCGAAATCACCATTAGTTTCACACTGGTTGCAATTATTCCTGCTATACGATGGAAAAACTGCTGAATTGTTATTGTATTTTATGCGCCTGGATGTGTTTTCTAAGGCCCTAGCTATTGGACCTGGTGGTGCAACGCCCTAGAGTGAAGCCTAGGTTTCACGGAACGTAGAAATGCCCATTACTTTCACACTGGTTGCAATTATTCCTGTTATACGATGGAAAAGCTGATATATTTGTATTGTATTTTATGCTTCGGGCGTTGACTTCTAAGGCCCTGGCTATTCGATTTGGTGGAGCAACGCCCTAGAGTCAAGCCTAGGTTGTCCGAAACGTAGATATGACCATGACTTTCACACTGGTTGCAATTATTCATGCTATACGATGGAGAAACTGTTGTATTTTTATTGTACTTTAGGTTTCAGGTGTTGACTTCTAAGGTCGTAGCTATTCGACCTGGTGGTGCCACGCCCTAGTGCGAAGCGTAGGTTGCACGGAACGTAGAAATGCCCATTACGTTCACACTGGTTGCAATTGTTCCTGTCATACGATGCAACAACTGTTTTATGTTTATTATACTTTATGCTCTTTGCGTTGACCTCCAAGTCCCTAGCTAATCGATCTGTTGGAGCAACGCTCTAGGGCGAAGCCTAGGTTGCCCGGAACGTAGAAATGGCCATTACTTTCACACTGGTTGCAAGTATTCGTTTTACACGATGGAAAAACTGTTGTACTTAATATCGTATTTTATGCTTCTGGCGTTGACTTCTTAGGACCTAACATTTCGATCTGGTGGTCCAATGCCCTAGAGTGAAGCCTAGGTTGCCCGGAACGTAGAAATGACCATCACTTTCAAGCTGGTTGCAATTATTCCCGTTATACGATGGAAAAACAGTTGTATTTTTATTGTATTTTATGTTTCGGGCGTTGACTTCTAAGGTCCTAGCTATTCCATCTGGTGGAGCAATGCCCTAGAGTGAAGCCTAGGTTGCCCGGAGCGTAGAAATGACCATTACTTTCACAATGGATGCAATTATTCCCGTTATACGATGGAAAAACTGTTGTATTTTTATTGTATTTTATGTTTCAGGTGTTGACTTCTAAGGTCGGAGCTATTCGACCTCGTGGGGCAACGTTCAAGAGTGAAGCGTATGTTGCCCGAAGCGTAGAAATGACCATTACTTTCACACTGGTTGCAATTATTCTTTTTATACGATGGAAAAACTGCTGCATTTTTACATTATCTTATGCGTCTCGAGTTGTTTTCTAAGGTCCTAGCTATTCGACCTGGCGGTGCAACGTCCTAGTGCGAAGCCTAGGTTGCACGGAACGTAGAAATGCCCATTACTTTCACACTGGTTGCAATTATTCCTGTCATACGATGGAACAGCTGTTTTAAGTTTATTATATTTTATGCTTCTGGCGCTGACCTCTAAGTCCCTAGCTATTCGATCTGGTGGAGCAACGCCCTAGAGTGAAGTCCTGGTTGCCCGGAACGTAGAAATGACAATTACTTTTACACTGGTTGCAATTATTCCTGTTATACGATGGAAGGACTGTTGTATCTTTATTGCATTTTATGCTTCTGGCGTTGACTTCTTAGGCCCTAGCTATTGGATCTGGAGGTCCAATGCCCTAGAGTGAAGCCAAGGTTACCCGGAACGTCGAAATGACCAGTACTTTCACACTGGTTGCAATTATTCCTGTTATACTATGGAGAGGCTGTTGTATTTTTATTTATTTTATGCTTCTGGCGTTGACTTCTTAGGCCCTAGCTATTGGATCTGGTGGTCCAACGCCCTAGAGTGAAGCCTAGGTTGCCCGGAACGTAGAAAGGACCATCACTTTCACACTGGTTGCAATTATTCCCGTTATACGATGGAAAAACTGTTGAATTTTTATTGTATTTTATGTTTCGGGCGTTGACTTCTAAGGCCCTAGCTACTCGATCTGGTGGAGCAACGCCCTAGAGTGAAGTCCTGGTTGCCCGGAACGTAGAAATGACAATTACTTTTACACTGGTTGCAATTATTCCTGTTATACGATGGAAGGACTGTTGTATCTTTATTGTATTTTATGCTTCTGGCGTTGACTTGTTAGGCCCTAGCTATTGGATCTGGAGGTCCAATGCCCTAGAGTGAAGCCAAGGTTACCCGGAACGTCGAAATGACCAGTACTTTCACACTGGTTGCAATTATTCCTGTTATACTATGGAGAGGCTGTTGTATTTTTATTTATTTTATGCTTCTGGCGTTGACTTCTTAGGCCCTAGCTATTGGATCTGGTGGTCCAACGCCCTAGAGTGAAGCCTAGGTTGCCCGGAACGTAGAAAGGACCATCACTTTCACACTGGTTGCAATTATTCCCGTTATACGATGGAAAAACTGTTGAATTTTTATTGTATTTTATGTTTCGGGCGTTGACTTCTAAGGCCCTAGCTACTCGATCTGGTGGAGCAACGCCCTAGAGTGAAGCCTAGGTTGCCCGGAACGTAGAAATGTCCATTACCTTCACAGTGGTTGCAATTATTCCTGTTATACGATAGAAGGACGGTTGTATTTTTCTAGTATTTTATGCTTCTGGCGTCGACTTCTTAGGCCCTAACTATTCGATCTGGTCTATCAACGCCCTAGAGTGAAGCCAAGGTTACCCGGAACGTCGATATGACCTGTACTTTCACACTGGTTGCAATTATTCCTGTTATACTATGGAAAGGCTGTTGTATTTTTATTGTATTTTATGCTTCTGGCGTTGACTTCTTAGGCCCTTGCTATTGGATCTGGTGGTCCAACGCCCTAGAGTGAAGCCTAGGTTGCCCGGAACGTAGAAATGACCATTACTTTCACACTGGTTGCAATTATTCATGCTATACGATGGAGAAACTGTTGTATTTTTATTGTATTTTATGTTTCACGTGTTGACTTCTAAGGTCGTAGCTATTCGACCCGGTGGTGCAACGCCCTAGTGCGAAGCGTAGGTTGCACGGAACGTAGAAATGGCCAGTACTTTCACACTGGTTGCAATTATTCCTGTTATACTATGGAAAGGCTGTTGTATTTTTATTGTATTTTATGCTTCTGGCGTTGACTTTTTAGGCCCTAGCTATTGGATCTGGTGGTCCAACGCCCTAGAGTGAAGCCTAGGTTGCCCGGAACGTAGAAATGACCATCACTTTGACACTGGTTGCAATTATTCCCGTTATACGATGGAAAAACTGTTGAATTTTTATTGTATTTTATGTTTCGGGCGTTGACTTCTAAGGCCCTAGCTATTCGATCTGGTGGAGGAGCGCCCTAGAGTGAAGCCTAGGTTGCCCGGAACGAAATAATGACCATTACCTTCACAGTGGTTGCAATTATTCCTGTTATACGATAGAAGGACGGTTGTATTTTTCTAGTATTTTATGCTTCTGGCGTTGACTTCTTAGGCCCTAACTATTCGATCTGGTCTATCAACGCCCTAGAGTGAAGCCAAGGTTATCCGGAACGTAGAAATGACCAGTACTTTCACACTGGTTGCAATTATTCCTGTTATACGATGGAAAAGCTGATGTATTTTTATTGTATTTTATGCTTCAGGTGTTGACTTCTAAGGTCGTAGCTATTCGTCCTGGTGGTGCAACGCCCTAGTGCGAAGCGTAGGTAGCACGGAACGTAGAAATGCCCATTACTTTCACACTGGTTGCAATTATTCCTGTCATACGATGGAACAACTGTTTTATGTTTATTATACTTTATGCTTCTGGCGCTGACCTCTATGTCCCTAGCTATTCGATCTGGTGGTGCAACGCCCTAGAGTGAAGTCTTGGTTGCCCGGAACGTAGAAATGACCATTACTTTCACACTGGTTGCAATTATTCCTGTTATACGATGGAAGGGCTGTTGTATTTTTATTGTGTTTTATGTTTCGGGCGTTGACTTCTAAGGCCCAAGCTATTCCATCTGGTGGAGCGATGCCCTAGAGTGAAGCCTAGGTTGCCCGGAGCGTAGAAATGACCATTACTTTCACAATGGTTGCAATTATTCCCGTTATACGATGGAAAAACTGTTGTATTTTTACTGTATTTTATGTTTCGGGCGTTGACTTCTAAGGCCCTAGCTATTCGATCTGGTGGAGCAACGCCCTAGAGTGAAGCCTAGATTGCGCGGAACGTAGAAATGACCATTACCTTCACACTGGTTGCAATTACTCCTGTTATACGATAGAAGGACTATAGCATTTTTATAGTATTTTATGTTTCTGGCGTTGACATCTTAGGTCCTAACTATTCGATCTGGTTAATCAACGCCCCAGAGTGAAGCCAAGGTTACCCGGAACGTAGGAATGACCACTACTTTCACACTGGTTGCAATTATTCCCGTTATACGATGGAAAAGCTGTTATATTTTTATTGTATTTTATGCTTCGGGCGTTGACTTCTAAGGCCCTAGCTATTCGATTTGGTGAAGCAACGTCATAGAGTCAATCCTAGGTTGCCCGAAACGTAGAAATGACCATTACTTTCACACTGGTTGCAATTATTCATGCTATACGATGGAGAAACTGTTGTATTTTTATTGTATTTTATGTTTCAGGCGTTGACTTCTAAGGTCCTAGCTATTCGATCTCGTGAGGCAACGTCCAAGAGTGAAGGTTATGTTAACCGCAGCATAGAAATGACCATTACTTTCAGAATGGTTGCAATTATTCTTTTTATACGATGGAAAAACGGTTGTATTTTTACTGTATCTTATGCGTCTGGAGTTGTTTTCTAAGGCCCTAGCTATTCGACCTGGTCGTGCAACGTCCTAGAGCGAAGCCTAGGTTGCACGGAACGTAGGAATGCCCATTACTTCCACACTGGTTGCAATTATTCCTGTTATACGATGGAAGGACTGTTGTCTTTTTAACGTATTTTATGCTTCTGGCGTTGACCTCCAAGTCCCTAGCTATTCGCTCTGGTGGAGCAACGCCCTAGGGCGAAGCCTAGGTTGCCCGGAACGTAGAAATGGCCAGTACTTTCACACTGGTTGCAATTATTCCTGATATACTATGGAAAGGCTGTTGTATTTTTATTGTATTTTATGCTTCTGGCGTTGACTTTTTAGGCCCTAGCTATTGGATCTGGTGGTCCAACGACCTAGAGTGAAGCCTAGGTTGCCCGGAACGTAGAAATGACCATCACTTTGACACTGGTTGCAATTATTCCCGTTATACGATGGAAAAACTGTTGAATTTTTATTGTATTTTATGTTTCGGGCGTTGACTTCTAAGGCCCTAGCTATTCGATCTGGTGGAGCAACGCCCTAGAGTGAAGCCTAGGTTGCCCGGAACGAAATAATGACCATTACCTTCACAGTGGTTGCAATTATTCCTGTTATACGATAGAAGGACACTTGTATTTTTCTAGTATTTTATGCTTCTGGCGTTGACTTCTTAGGCCCTAACTATTCGATCTGGTCTATCAACGCCCTAGAGTGAAGCCAAGGTTATCCGGAACGTAGAAATGACCAGTACTTTCACACTGGTTGCAATTATTCCTGTTATACGATGGAAAAGCTGATGTATTTTTATTGTATTTTATGCTTCGGGCGTTGACTTCTAAGGCCCTGGCTACTCGATTTGGTGGAGCAACGCCCTAGAGTCAAGCCTACGTTATCCGAAACGTAGATATGACCATTACTTTCACACCGGTTGCAATTATTCATGCTATACGATGGAGAAACTGTTGTATTTTTATTGTATTTTATGCTTCAGGTGTTGACTTCTAAGGTCGTAGCTATTCGTCCTGGTGGTGCAACGCCCTAGTGCGAAGCGTAGGTTGCACGGAACGTAGAAATGCCCACTACTTTCACACTGGTTGCAATTATTCCTGTCATACGATGGAACAACTGTTTTATGTTTATTATACTTTATGCTTCTGGCGCTGACCTCTATGTCCCTAGCTATTCGATCTGGTGGTGCAACGCCCTAGAGTGAAGTCTTGGTTGCCCGGAACGTAGAAATGACCATTACTTTCACAATGGTTGCAATTATTCCCGTTATACGATGGAAAAACTGTTGTATTTTTACTGTATTTTATGTTTCGGGCGTTGACTTCTAAGGCCCTAGCTATTCGATCTGGTGGAGCAACGCCCTAGAGTGAAGCCTAGATTGCGCGGAACGTAGAAATGACCATTACCTTCACACTGGTTGCAATTATTCCTGTTATACGATAGAAGGACTATAGCATTTTTATAGTATTTTATGTTTCTGGCGTTGACTTCTTAGGCCCTAACTATTCGATCTGGTTAATCAACGCCCCAGAGTGAAGCCAAGGTTACCCGGAACGTAGAAATGACCACTACTTTCACACTGGTTGCAATTATTCCTGTTATACGATGGAAAAGCTGTTATATTTTTATTGTATTTTATGCTTCGGGCGTTGACTTCTAAGGCCCTAGCTATTCGATTTGGTGGAGCAACGTCATAGAGTCAAGCCTAGGTTTTCCGAAACGTAGATATGACCATTACTTTCACACTGGTTGCAATTATTCATGCTATACGATGGAGAAACTGTTGTATTTTTATTGTATTTTATGTTTCAGGTGTTGACTTCTAAGGTCGTAGCTATTCGACCTGGTGGTGCAACGCCCTCGTGCGAAGCGTAGGTTGCACGGAACGTGGAAATGCCCATTACTTTCACACTGGTTGCAATTATTCCTGTCATACGATGGAACAACAGATTTATGTTTATTATACTTTATGCTCTTGGCGTTGACCTCCAAGTCCCTAGCTATTCGATCTGGTGGAGCAACGCTCTAGGGCGAAGCCTAGGTTGCCCGGAACGTAGAAATGGCCATTACTTTCACACTGGTTGCAATTATTCCCGTTATACGATGGAAAAACAGTTGTATTTTTATTGTATTTTATGTTTCGGGCGTTGACTTCTAAGGCCCTAGCTATTCGATCGGGTGGAGCAATGCCCTAGAGTGAAGCCTAGGTTGCCGGATCGTAGATATGACTATCACTTTAACACTGTTTGCAATTATTCATTTTATACGATGGAAAGACTGTTGTATTTATTTTGTAGT
Source organism: Calliopsis andreniformis (assembly GCF_051401765.1). Lineage (NCBI taxonomy): Eukaryota > Metazoa > Arthropoda > Insecta > Hymenoptera > Andrenidae > Calliopsis > Calliopsis andreniformis. The sequence goes on from NC_135072.1 coordinate 7,575,355, forward strand.
TTATGCTTCTGGCGTTGACTTCCTAGGCCCTAACTATTCGATCGGGTGGAGCAATGCCCTAGAGTGAAGCCTAGGTTGCCGGATTGTAGATATGACTATCACTTTCAGACTGTTTGCAATTATTCATTTTATACGATGGAAAGACTGTTGTATTTATATTGTATTTTATGCTTCTGACGTTAACTTCTTAGGCCATAACTATTCGATCTGGTGGAACAACGGCCTAAAGTGAAGCCTGGGTTGCCCGAAACGTAGAAATGCCCATTACTTTCACACTGGTTGTAATTATTCCTGTTATACGATGGAACAACTGTTGTATTTTTATTGTATTTAATGCTTCCGGCGCTGACCTCTAAGTCCCTACCTATTGGATCTGGTGGAGCAACACCCTAGAGCGAAGCCTAGGCTGCCCGGATCGTCGAAATCACCATTAGTTTCACACTGGTTGCAATTATTCCTGCTATACGATGGAAAAACTGCTGAATTTTTATTGTATTTTATGCGCCTGGATGTGTTTTCTAAGGCCCTAGCTATTGGACCTGGTGGTGCAACGCCCTAGAGTGAAGCCTAGGTTTCACGGAACGTAGCAATGCCCATTACTTTCACACTGGTTGCAATTATTCCTGTTATACAATGGAAAAACTGTTGTACTTATATCGTATTTTATGCTTCTGGCGTTGACTTCTTAGGACCTAACTATTCGATCTGGTGGCACAACGCACTAGAGTGAAGTCTAGTTTGCCCGGAATGTAGAAATGACCATAACTTTCACACTGGTTGCAATTATTCGTTTTATACGATGGAAAAACTGTTGCATCTTTATTGTATTTTATGCTTCTGGCGTTGACATCTAAGGCCCTAACTATTCCATTTGGTGGAACAACGCCATAGGGTGAAGCCTAGGTTGCCCGGGACGTAGAAGTGACCATTACTTTTACACTGGTTGCAATTATTCGTTTTATACGATGGAAAAACTGTTGCATTTTTATGGTATTTTATGCTTCTGGCGTTGAATTCTATGTCCCTAACCATTCGATCTTGTGGAGCAACGCCCAAGAGTGAAGTCTAGGTTGCCCGGAACGTAGAAATGACCACTACCTTCAAACTGTTTGCAAATATACATTTTATACGATGAAAAGCTGTTCTATTTATATTGTATTTTATGCTCCTGGCGTTAACTTCTTAGGCCCTAACTATTCGATCTGGTGGACCAACGCCCTAGAGTGAAGCCTAGGTTTCCCGCACAGTAGAAATGAACACTACTTTCACACTGGTTGCAATTATTCCTGTTATACGATGGAAAAGCAGTTGTATTTTTATTGTATTTTATGCTTCGGGAGTTGACTTCTAAGGCCCTAGGTATTCGATTTGGTGGAGCAACGCCCTAGAGTGAAGCCTAGGTTGCTCGAAACGAGGAAGTGACTATTACTTTCACACTGGTTGCAATTATTCATGCTATACGACGGAAAAACTGTTGCATTTTTATTGTATCTTATGGTTCTGGCGTTGACTTCTTAGGCCCTAGCTATTCGATCTCGTGGGTCAACGTCCAAGAGTGATGCGTATGTTGCCCGAGACCTAGAAATGTCCATTACTTTCACACTGTTTGCAATTATTCTTTTGATACGATGGAAAAACTGTTGTATTTTTATTGTACTTTATGCGTCTGGAGTTGTTTTCTAAGGCCCTAGCTATTCGACCTGGTCGTGCAACGCCCTAGATCGAAGCCTAGGTTGCACGGAACGTAGGAATGCCCATTACTTCCACACTGGTTGCAATTATTCCTGTTATACGATGGAAGGACTGTGGTCTTTTTATCGTATTTTATTTTTCTGGCGTTGACTTCTTAGGTCCTAGCTATTCGATCTGGTGGCACAACGCACTAGAGTGAAGCCAAGGTTACCCGGAACGTAGAAATGACCAGTACTTTCACACTGGTTGCAATTATTCCTGTTATACGATGGAAAAGCTGATATATTTGTATTGTATTTTATGCTTCGGGCGTTGACTTCTAAGGCCCTGGCTATTCGATTTGGTGAAGCAACGCCCTAGAGTCAAGCCTAGGTTGCCCGAAACGTAGATATGACCATGACTTTCACACTGGTTGCAATTATTCATGCTATACGATGGAGAAACTGTTGTATTTTTATTGTATTTTAGGTTTCAGGTGTTGACTTCTAAGGTCGTAGCTATTCGACCTGGTGGTGCCACGCCCTAGTGCGAAGCGTAGGTTGCACGGAACGTAGAAATGCCCATTACGTTCACACTGGTTGCAATTGTTCCTGTCATACGATGCAACAACTGTTTTATGTTTATTATACTTTATGCTTCTGGCGCTGACCTCTATGTCCCTAGCTATTCGATCTGGTGGTGCAACGCCCTAGAGTGAAGTCTTGGTTGCCCGGAACGTAGAAATGACCATTACTTTCACACTGGTTGCAATTATTCCTGTTATACGATGGAAGGACTGTTGTATTTTTATTGTGTTTTATGTTTCGGGCGTTGACTTCTAAGGCCCAAGCTATTCAATCTGGTGGAGCGATGCCCTAGAGTGAAGCCTAGGTTGCCCGGAGCGTAGAAATGACCATTACTTTCACAATGGTTGCAATTATTCCCGTTATACGATGGAAAAACTGTTGTATTTTTACTGTATTTTATGTTTCGGGCGTTGACTTCTAAGGCCCTAGCTATTCGATCTGGTGGAGCAACGCCCTAGAGTGAAGCCTAGATTGCGCGGAACGTAGAAATGACCATTACCTTCACACTGGTTGCAATTATTCCTGTTATACGATAGAAGGACTATAGTATTTTTATAGTATTTTATGTTTCTGGCGTTGACTTCTTAGGCCCTAACTATTCGATCTGGTTAATCAACGCCCCAGAGTGAAGCCAAGGTTACCCGGAACGTAGAAATGACCACTACTTTCACACTGGTTGCAATTATTCCTGTTATACGATGGAAAAGCTGTTATATTTTTATTGTATTTTATGCTTCGGGCGTTGACTTCTAAGGCCCTAGCTATTCGATTTGGTGGAGCAACGTCATAGAGTCAATACTAGGTTGCCCGAAACGTAGAAATGACCATTACTTTCACACTGGTTGCAATTATTCATGCTATACGATGGAAAAACTGCTGAATTTTTATTGTATTTTATGCGCCTGGATGTGTTTTCTAAGGCCCTAGCTATTGGACCTGGTGGTGCAACGCCCTAGAGTGAAGCCTAGGTTTCACGGAACGTAGCAATGCCCATTACTTTCACACTGGTTGCAATTATTCCTGTTATACAATGGAAAAACTGTTGTACTTATATCGTATTTTATGCTTCTGGCGTTGACTTCTTAGGACCTAACTATTCGATCTGGTGGCACAACGCACTAGAGTGAAGTCTAGTTTGCCCGGAATGTAGAAATGACCATCACTTTGACACTGGTTGCAATTATTCCCGTTATACGATGGAAAAACTGTTGAATTTTTATTGTATTTTATGTTTCGGGCGTTGACTTCTAAGGCCCTAGCTATTCGATCTGGTGGAGCAACGCCCTAGAGTGAAGCCTAGGTTGCCCGGAACGAAATAATGACCATTACCTTCACAGTGGTTGCAATTATTCCTGTTATACGATAGAAGGACACTTGTATTTTTCTAGTATTTTATGCTTCTGGCGTTGACTTCTTAGGCCCTAACTATTCGATCTGGTCTATCAACGCCCTAGAGTGAAGCCAAGGTTATCCGGAACGTAGAAATGACCAGTACTTTCACACTGGTTGCAATTATTCCTGTTATACGATGGAAAAGCTGATGTATTTTTATTGTATTTTATGCTTCGGGCGTTGACTTGTAAGGCCCTGGCTATTCGATTTGGTGGAGCAACGCCCTAGAGTCAAGCCTACGTTATCCGAAACGTAGATATGACCATTACTTTCACACCGGTTGCAATTATTCATGCTATACGATGGAGAAACTGTTGTATTTTTATTGTATTTTATGCTTCAGGTGTTGACTTCTAAGGTCGTAGCTATTCGTCCTGGTGGTGCAACGCCCTAGTGCGAAGCGTAGGTTGCACGGAACGTAGAAATGCCCATTACTTTCACACTGGTTGCAATTATTCCTGTCATACGATGGAACAACTGTTTTATGTTTATTATACTTTATGCTTCTGGCGCTGACCTCTATGTCCCTAGCTATTCGATCTGGTGGTGCAACGCCCTAGAGTGAAGTCTTGGTTGCCCGGAACGTAGAAATGACCATTACTTTCACACTGGTTGCAATTATTCCTGTTATACGATGGAAGGACTGTTGTATTTTTATTGTGTTTTATGTTTCGGGCGTTGACTTCTAAGGCCCAAGCTATTCCATCTGGTGGAGCGATGCCCTAGAGTGAAGCCTAGGTTGCCCGGAGCGTAGAAATGACCATTACTTTCACAATGGTTGCAATTATTCCCGTTATACGATGGAAAAACTGTTGTATTTTTACTGTATTTTATGTTTCGGGCGTTGACTTCTAAGGCCCTAGCTATTCGATCTGGTGGAGCAACGCCCTAGAGTGAAGCCTAGATTGCGCGGAACGTAGAAATGACCATTACCTTCACACTGGTTGCAATTATTCCTGTTATACGATAGAAGGACTATAGTATTTTTATAGTATTTTATGTTTCTGGCGTTGACTTCTTAGGCCCTAACTATTCGATCTGGTTAATCAACGCCCCAGAGTGAAACCAAGGTTACCCGGAACGTAGAAATGACCACTACTTTCACACTGGTTGCAATTATTCCTGTTATACGATGGAAAAGCTGTTATATTTTTATTGTATTTTATGCTTCGGGCGTTGACTTCTAAGGCCCTAGCTATTCGATTTGGTGGAGCAACGTCATAGAGTCAATCCTAGGTTGCCCGAAACGTAGAAATGACCATTACTTTCACACTGGTTGCAATTATTCATGCTATACGATGGAAAAACTGCTGAATTTTTATTGTATTTTATGCGCCTGGATGTGTTTTCTAAGGCCCTAGCTATTGGACCTGGTGGTGCAACGCCCTAGAGTGAAGCCTAGGTTTCACGGAACGTAGCAATGCCCATTACTTTCACACTGGTTGCAATTATTCCTGTTATACAATGGAAAAACTGTTGTACTTATATCGTATTTTATGCTTCTGGCGTTGACTTCTTAGGACCTAACTATTCGATCTGGTGGCACAACGCACTAGAGTGAAGTCTAGTTTGCCCGGAATGTAGAAATGACCATAACTTTCACACTGGTTGCAATTATTCGTTTTATACGATGGAAAAACTGTTGCATCTTTATTGTATTTTATGCTTCTGGCGTTGACATCTAAGGCCCTAACTATTCCATCTGGTGGAACAACGCTATAGGGTGAAGCCTAGGTTGCCCGGGACGTAGAAATGACCATTACCTTTACACTGGTTGCAATTATTCCTGTTATACGATGGAAAAGCAGTTGTATTTTTATTGTATTTTATGCTTCGGGAGTTGACTTCTAAGGCCCTAGCTATTCGATTTGGTGGAGCAACGCCCTAGAGTGAAGCCTAGGTTGCTCGAAACGAGGAAGTGACTATTACTTTCACACTGGTTGCAATTATTCATGCTATACGACGGAAAAACTGTTGCATTTTTATTGTATCTTATGGTTCTGGCGTTGACTTCTTAGGCCCTAGCTATTCGATCTCGTGGGTCAACGTCCAAGAGTGATGCGTATGTTGCCCGAGACCTAGAAATGTCCATTACTTTCACACTGTTTGCAATTATTCTTTTGATACGATGGAAAAACTGTTGTATTTTTATTGTATTTTATGCGTCTGGAGTTGTTTTCTAAGGCCCTAGCTATTCGACCTGGTCGTGCAACGCCCTAGATCGAAGCCTAGGTTGCACGGAACGTAGGAATGCCCATTACTTCCACACTGGTTGCAATTATTCCTGTTATACGATGGAAGGACTGTGGTCTTTTTATCGTATTTTATTTTTCTGGCGTTGACTTCTTAGGTCCTAGCTATTCGATCTGGTGGCACAACGCACTAGAGTGAAGCCAAGGTTACCCGGAACGTAGAAATGACCAGTACTTTCACACTGGATGCAATTATTCCTGTTATACGATGGAAAAGCTGATATATTTTTATTGTATTTTATGCTTCGGGCGTTGACTTCTAAGGCCCTGGCTATTCGATTTGGTGGAGCAACGCCCTAGAGTCAAGCCTAGGTTGTCCGAAACGTAGATATGACCATGACTTTCACACTGGTTGCAATTATTCATGCTATACGATGGAGAAACTGTTGTATTTTTATTGTATTTTATGCTTCTGGCGTTGACTTCTTAGGCCCTAGCTATTGGATCTGGAGGTCCAATGCCCTAGAGTGAAGCCAAGGTTACCCGGAACGTCGAAATGACCAGTACTTTCACACTGGTTGCAATTATTCCTGTTATACTAGGAAAGGCTGTTGTATTTTTATTTATTTTATGCTTCTGGCGTTGACTTCTTAGGCCCTAGCTATTGGATCTGGTGGTCCAACGCCCTAGAGTGAAGCCTAGGTTGCCCGGAACGTAGAAAGGACCATCACTTTCACACTGGTTGCAATTATTCCCGTTATACGATGGAAAAACTGTTGAATTTTTATTGTATTTTATGTTTCGGGCGTTGACTTCTAAGGCCCTAGCTACTCGATCTGGTGGAGCAACGCCCTAGAGTGAAGCCTAGGTTGCCCGGAACGTAGAAATGTCCATTACCTTCACAGTGGTTGCAATTATTCCTGTTATACGATAGAAGGACGGGTGTATTTTTCTAGTATTTTATGCTTCTGGCGTTGACTTCTTAGGCCCTAACTATTCGATCTGGTCTATCAACGCCCTAGAGTGAAGCCAAGGTTACCCGGAACGTCGAAATGACCTGTACTTTCACACTGGTTGCAATTATTCCTGTTATACTATGGAAAGGCTGTTGTATTTTTATTGTATTTTATGCTTCTGGCGTTGACTTTTTAGGCCCTAGCTATTGGATCTGGTGGTCCAACGCCCTAGAGTGAAGCCTAGGTTGCCCGGAACGTAGAAATGACCATCACTTTGACACTGGTTGCAATTATTCCCGTTATACGATGGAAAAACTGTTGAATTTTTATTGTATTTTATGTTTCGGGCGTTGACTTCTAAGGCCCTAGCTATTCGATCTGGTGGAGCAGCGCCCTAGAGTGAAGCCTAGGTTGCCCGGAACGAAATAATGACCATTACCTTCACAGTGGTTGCAATTATTCCTGTTATACGATAGAAGGACGGTTGTATTTTTCTAGTATTTTATGCTTCTGGCGTTGACTTCTTAGGCCCTAACTATTCGATCTGGTCTATCAACGCCCTAGAGTGAAGCCAAGGTTATCCGGAACGTAGAAATGACCAGTACTTTCACACTGGTTGCAATTATTCCTGTTATACGATGGAAAAGCTGATGTATTTTTATTGTATTTTATGCTTCGGGCGTTGACTTCTAAGGCCCTGGCTATTCGATTTGGTGGAGCAACGCCCTAGAGTCAAGCCTAGGTTATCCGAAACGTAGATATGACCATTACTTTCACACCGGTTGCAATTATTCATGCTATACGATGGAGAAACTGTTGTATTTTTATTGTATTTTATGCTTCAGGTGTTGACTTCTAAGGTCGTAGCTATTCGTCCTGGTGGTGCAACGCCCTAGTGCGAAGCGTAGGTAGCACGGAACGTAGAAATGCCCATTACTTTCACACTGGTTGCAATTATTCCTGTCATACGATGGAACAACTGTTTTATGTTTATTATACTTTATGCTTCTGGCGCTGACCTCTATGTCCCTAGCTATTCGATCTGGTGGTGCAACGCCCTAGAGTGAAGTCTTGGTTGCCCGGAACGTAGAAATGACCATTACTTTCACACTGGTTGCAATTATTCCTGTTATACGATGGAAGGGCTGTTGTATTTTTATTGTGTTTTATGTTTCGGGCGTTGACTTCTAAGGCCCAAGCTATTCCATCTGGTGGAGCGATGCCCTAGAGTGAAGCCTAGGTTGCCCGAAACGTAGAAATGACCATTACTTTCACACTGGTTGCAATTATTCATGCTATACGATGGAGAAACTGTTGTATTTTTATTGTATTTTATGTTTCAGGCGTTGACTTCTAAGGTCCTAGCTATTCGATCTCGTGAGGCAACGTCCAAGAGTGAAGGTTATGTTAACCGCAGCATAGAAATGACCATTACTTTCAGAATGGTTGCAATTATTCTTTTTATACGATGGAAAAACGGTTGTATTTTTACTGTATCTTATGCGTCTGGAGTTGTTTTCTAAGGCCCTAGCTATTCGACCTGGTCGTGCAACGTCCTAGAGCGAAGCCTAGGTTGCACGGAACGTAGGAATGCCCATTACTTCCACACTGGTTGCAATTATTCCTGTTATACGATGGAAGGACTGTTGTCTTTTTAACGTATTTTATGCTTGTGGCGTTGACCTCCAAGTCCCTAGCTATTCGATCTGGTGGAGCAACGCCCTAGAGTGAAGCCTAGGTTGCCCGGAACGTAGAAATGACCATCACTTTGACACTGGTTGCAATTATTCCCGTTATACGATGGAAAAACTGTTGAATTTTTATTGTATTTTATGTTTCGGGCGTTGACTTCTAAGGCCCTAGCTATTCGATCTGGTGGAGCAACGCCCTAGAGTGAAGCCTAGGTTGCCCGGAACGAAATAATGACCATTACCTTCACAGAGGTTGCAATTATTCCTGTTATACGATAGAAGGACGGTTGTATTTTTCTAGTATTTTATGCTTCTGGCGTTGACTTCTTAGGCCCTAACTATTCGATCTGGTCTATCAACGCCCTAGAGTGAAGCCAAGGTTATCCGGAACGTAGAAATGACCAGTACTTTCACACTGGTTGCAATTATTCCTGTTATACGATGGAAAAGCTGATGTATTTTTATTGTATTTTATGCTTCGGGCGTTGACTTCTAAGGCCCTGGCTATTCGATTTGATGGAGCAACGCCCTAGAGTCAAGCCTAGGTTATCCGAAACGTAGATATGACCATTACTTTCACACCGGTTGCAATTCTTCATGCTATACGATGGAGAAACTGTTGTATTTTTATTCTATTTTATGCTTCAGGTGTTGACTTCTAAGGTCGTAGCTATTCGTCCTGGTGGTGCAACGCCCTAGTGCGAAGCGTAGGTTGCACGGAACGTAGAAATGCCCATTACTTTCACACTGGTTGCAATTATTCTTTTTATACGATGGAAAAACGGTTGTATTTTTACTGTATCTTATGCGTCTGGAGTTGTTTTCTAAGGCCCTAGCTATTCGACATGGTCGTGCAACGTCCTAGAGCGAAGCCTAGGTTGCACGGAACGTAGGAATGCCCATTACTTCCACACTGGTTGCAATTATTCCTGTTATACGATGGAAGGACTGTTGTCTTTTTAACGTATTTTATGCTTCTGGCGTTGACCTCCAAGTCCCTAGCTATTCGATCTGGTGGAGCAACGCCCTAGGGCGAAGCCTAGGTTGCCCGGAACGTAGAAATGGCCAGTACTTTCACACTGGTTGCAATTATTCCTGTTATACTATGGAAAGGCTGTTGTATTTTTATTGTATTTTATGCTTCTGGCGTTGACTTTTTAGGCCCTAGCTATTGGATCTGGTGGTCCAACGCCCTAGAGTGAAGCCTAGGTTGCCCGGAACGTAGAAATGACCATCACTTTGACACTGGTTGCAATTATTCCCGTTATACTATGGAAAAACTGTTGAATTTTTATTGTATTTTATGTTTCGTGCGTTGACTTCTAAGGCCCTAGCTATTCGATCTGGTGGAGCAATGCCCTAGAGTGAAGCCTAGGGTGCCCGGAACGTAGAAATGACCATCACTTTCAAACTCGTTGCTTTATTCCTGTTATATGATGGAAAAACTGATGTACTTATACTGTATTTTATTCTTCTGGCGTTCACTTCTTAGGCCCTAACTATTCGATCTGGTGGAACAACGCCCAAGAGGGAAGCCTAGGTTGCCCGGAACGTAGAAATGACCATTACTTTCACACTGTTGCAATTATTCCTGTTATGCGATGGAAAAACTGTTGTATTTTTATTGTGTTTCATACTTCTGGCGTTGAATTCAAAGACCCTACCTATTCGATCTGGCGAAGCGAAGCCCTAGAGTGAAGCCTAGGTCGCCCGGAACGTAGAAATGACCATATCTTTCACACTAGTTGCAATTATTCATTTTATATGATGGAAAAAGTGTTGTATTTTTATTGTATTTTATCCTTCTGGCGTTCACTTCTTAGGCCGTAGCAATTCGATGTGGTGGAGCAACGCCCTAGAGTGAAGCCTATGTTGCCCGGAACGTAGAAATGACCATTACTTTCACATTGGTTGCAATTAATCGTGCTATACGATGGAAAAACTGTTGTACTTATATTGTATTTTACGCTTCTGGCGTTGACTTCGAAGGCCGTAACTATTCCATCTGGTGTAGCAACGCCCTAGAGTGAAGCCTAGGTTGCCCGGAACGTAGAAATGACCATTACTTTCACACTGTTTGCAAATATACATTATATACGATGGAAAAGCTGTTGTATTCATATTGTATTTGATGCTTCTGGCGTTGACTTCTTAGGCCCTAACTATTTGATCTGGTGGAGCACTGCCCTACAGTAAAGCCTAGGTTGCCCGGAACGTGGAACATTCCATTACCTTCACACTGGCTGCAATTATTCCTGTTATACGATGGAAAAACTTGTATTTATATTGTATTTTATGCTTCTGGCGTTGACTTCTTAGGCCCTAACTATTCGATCTGGTGGACCAACGCCCTAGAGTGAAGCCTAGGTTGCCCGGAATGTAGAAATGTCCATAACTTTCACACTGGTTGCAATTATTCGTTTGATACGGTGGAAAATCTGTTGTATTTATATTGTATTTTATGCTTCTAGCGTTGACTTCTTAGGCCCTAACTATTCCCACTGGTGGATCAACGCCCTAGAGTGAAACTTAGGTTGCCCGGAACGAGGAAATGACCATTACTTTCACACTGGTTGCAATTATTCCTGTTATACGATGGAAAAACTGTTGTATCATTATTGTATTTTATGCTTCTGGCTTTGACTTCTAAGGCCCTAACTATTTGATCTGGTGGAGCAACGCCCTAGAGTGAAGCCTAGGTTGCTTGGAATGTAGAAATGTCCATAACTATCACACTGGTTGCTATTATTTGTTTTATACGATGGAAAAGCTGTTGTATTTATATTGTATTTTATGCTTTTAGCGTTGAATTCTAAGTTCCTAGCTATTCAATCTGGTGGAGCAATGCCCTAGAGTGGAGCCTGGGTAGCCCGGAACGTAGAAATGACCATTACTTTCACACTGTTTGCAATTATTCATTTCATACGATGGAATAGCTGTTGTATTTATATTGTATTTTATACCTTCTGGCGTTGACTTCTTAGGCCCTAACTATTCGATCTGGTGGAATAACGCCCTAAGGCGAAGCCTAGGTTGCCCGGAACCTAGAAATGACCATAACATTCACACTGGTTGCAATTATTCGTAAAATACGATGGAAAAGCTGTTGTATTTATATTGTATTTTATGCTTCCGGCGTTGACTTCTTGGACCCTAACTGTTCGATCTGGTGGAGCAATGCCCTAGAGTGAAGCCTAGGATGTCCGAAACGCCGAAACGATCATTACTTTCACGCTTGTTTCAATTATTCCTGTTATACGATGAAAAGACTGTTGTATTTTTATTGTATTTTATGCTTCCAGCGTTGACTTCTTATGCCGTAACTATTCGATCTGGTGGAGCAATGCCCTAGAGTGAAGCCTAGGGTGCCCGGAACGTAGAAATGACCATCACCTTCAAACTCGTTGCTTTATTCCTGTTATATGATGGAAAAACTGATGTACTTATACTGTATTTTATTCTCCTGGCGTTGACTTCTTAGGCCCTAACTATTCGATCTGGTCGAACAACGCCCAAGAGTGAAGCCTAGGTTGCCCGGAACGTAGAAATGACCATTACTTTCACACTGTTGCAATTATTCCTGTTATACGATGGAAAAACTGTTGTATTTTTAGTGTGTTTCATACTTCTGGCGTTGAATTCAAAGACCCTACCTACTCGATCTGGCGAAGCGAAGCCCTAGAGTGAAGCCTAGGTCGCCCGGAACGTAGAAATGACCATATCTTTCACACTAGTTGCAATTATTCGTTTAATACAATGGAAAAGCTGTTGTATTTATATTGTGTTTTATGCTCCGGGCGTTGACTTCTAAAGCCCTAAGTATTCGATCTGGTGGAGCAACGCCCTAGAGTGAAGCCTAGGTTTCCCGGAACGTAGAAATGACCATTACTTTCTCATTGGTTGCAATTATTCATTTTATACGATGGAAAAGCTGTTGTACTTATATTGTGTTTTATTCTTCTGGCGTTGACTTCTTAGGCCCTAACTATTCGATCTGGTGGAGCAACGCCCTAAGGTGAAGCCTAGGTTGCCCGGAACGTGGAACATTCCATTACATTCACACTGGTTGCAATTATTCCTGTTATACGATGGAAAATCTGTTGTATCTTTATTGTATTTTATGCTTCTGGCTTTGACTTCTAAGGCCCTAACTATTCGATCTGGTGGAGCAACGCCGTAGAGTGAAGCCTAGGTTGTTCGGAATGTAGAAATGTCCATAACTATCACACTGGTTGCTATTTTCTGTTTTATACGATGGAAAAGCTGTTGTATTTATATTGTATTTTGTGCCTCTGGCGTTGACTTCTTAGGCCCTAGCTATTCGATCTGGTGGAGCAATGCCCTAGAGTGAAGCCTAGGTTGCCGGATCGTAGATATGACTATCACTTTCAGACTGTTTGCAATTATTCATTTTATACGATGGAAAGACTGTTGTATTTATATTGTATTTTATGCTTCTGGCGTTGACTTCTTAGGCCCTAACTATTTGATCTGGTGGAGCACTGCCCTAGAGTGAAGCCTAGGTTGCCCGGAACGTGGAACATTCCATTACATTCACACTGGTTGCAATTATTCCTGCTATACGATGGAAAAACTGTTGTATTTATATTGTATTTTATGCTTCTGGCGTTGACTTCTTAGGCCCTAACTATTCGATCCGGTGGTACAACGCCCTAGAGTGAAGCCTAGGTTGCCCGGAATTTACAAATGTCCATAACTTTCACACTGGTTGCAATTATTCGTTTGATACGATGGAAAATCTGTTGTATTTATATTGTATTTTATTCTTCTGGCGTTGAATTCTTAGGCCCTAACTATTCCCACTGGTAGATCAACGCCCTAGAGTGAAACCTAGGTTGCCCGGAACGTAGAAATGACCATTACTTTCACACTGGTTGCAATTATTCCTGTTATACGATGGAAAAACTGTTGTATCTTTATTGTATTTTATGCTTCTGGCTTTGACTTCTAAGGCCCTAACTATTCGATCTGGTGGAGCAACGCCCTAGAGTGAAGCCTAGGTTGCTCGGAATGTAGAAATGTCCATAGCTATCTCACTGGTTGCTATTATTTGTTTTATACGATGGAAAAGCTGTTGTATTTATATTGTATTTTATGCTTTTAGCGTTGAATTCTAAGTCCCTAGCTATTCAATCTGGTGGAGCAACGCCCTAGAGTGAAGCCTGGGTAGCCCGGAACGTAGAAATGACCATTACTTTCACACTGTTTGCAATTATTCATTTCATACGATGGAAAAGCTGTTGTATTTATATTGTATTTTATGCTTCCGGCGTGGACTTGTTAGGCCCTAACTATTCGATCTGGTGGAGCAATGCCCTATAGTGAAGCCTAGGATGTCCGAAACGCCGAAACGATCATTACTTTCACGCTTGTTGCAATTATTCCTGTTATACGATGAAAAGACTGTTGTATTTTTATTGTATTTTACGCTTCAGGTGCTGACTTCTATGGCCGTAGGTATTCGATTTGGCGGAGCAACGCCATAGAGTGAAGCCTAGGTTGCCCGGAACGTAGAAATGACCATAACATTCACACTGGTTGCAATTATTCGTTTTATACGATGGAAAAGCTGTTGTACTTATATTGCGTTTTATTCTTCTGGCGTTGACTTCTTAGGCCCTAACTATTCGATCTGGTGGAACAACGCCCTAAGGTGAAGCCTAGGTTGCCCGGAACGTAAAAACGACCATAACATTCACACTGGTTGCAATTATTCGTTTTATACGATGGAAAAGCTGTTGTATTTATATTGTATTTTATGCTTCCAGCGTTGACTTCTTATGCCCTAACAATTCGATCTGGTGGAGCAATGCCCTAGAGTGAAGCCTAGGGTGCCCGGAACGTAGAAATGACCATCACTTTCAAACTCGTTGCTTTATTCCTGTTATATGATGGAAAAACTGATGTACTTATACTGTATTTTATTCTTCTGGCGTTCACTTCTTAGGCCCTAACTATTCGATCTGGTGGAACAACGCCCAAGAGGGAAGCCTAGGTTGCCCGGAACGTAGAAATGACCATTACTTTCACACTGTTGCAATTATTCCTGTTATGCGATGGAAAAACTGTTGTATTTTTATTGTGTTTCATACTTCTGGCGTTGAATTCAAAGACCCTACCTATTCGATCTGGCGAAGCGAAGCCCTAGAGTGAAGCCTAGGTCGCCCGGAACGTAGAAATGACCATATCTTTCACACTAGTTGCAATTATTCATTTTATATGATGGAAAAAGTGTTGTATTTTTATTGTATTTTATCCTTCTGGCGTTCACTTCTTAGGCCGTAGCAATTCGATGTGGTGGAGCAACGCCCTAGAGTGAAGCCTATGTTGCCCGGAACGTAGAAATGACCATTACTTTCACATTGGTTGCAATTAATCGTGCTATACGATGGAAAAACTGTTGTACTTATATTGTATTTTACGCTTCTGGCGTTGACTTCGAAGGCCGTAACTATTCCATCTGGTGTAGCAACGCCCTAGAGTGAAGCCTAGGTTGCCCGGAACGTAGAAATGACCATTACTTTCACACTGTTTGCAAATATACATTATATACGATGGAAAAGCTGTTGTATTCATATTGTATTTGATGCTTCTGGCGTTGACTTCTTAGGCCCTAACTATTTGATCTGGTGGAGCACTGCCCTACAGTAAAGCCTAGGTTGCCCGGAACGTGGAACATTCCATTACCTTCACACTGGCTGCAATTATTCCTGTTATACGATGGAAAAACTTGTATTTATATTGTATTTTATGCTTCTGGCGTTGACTTCTTAGGCCCTAACTATTCGATCTGGTGGACCAACGCCCTAGAGTGAAGCCTAGGTTGCCCGGAATGTAGAAATGTCCATAACTTTCACACTGGTTGCAATTATTCGTTTGATACGGTGGAAAATCTGTTGTATTTATATTGTATTTTATGCTTCTAGCGTTGACTTCTTAGGCCCTAACTATTCCCACTGGTGGATCAACGCCCTAGAGTGAAACTTAGGTTGCCCGGAACGAGGAAATGACCATTACTTTCACACTGGTTGCAATTATTCCTGTTATACGATGGAAAAACTGTTGTATCATTATTGTATTTTATGCTTCTGGCTTTGACTTCTAAGGCCCTAACTATTTGATCTGGTGGAGCAACGCCCTAGAGTGAAGCCTAGGTTGCTTGGAATGTAGAAATGTCCATAACTATCACACTGGTTGCTATTATTTGTTTTATACGATGGAAAAGCTGTTGTATTTATATTGTATTTTATGCTTTTAGCGTTGAATTCTAAGTTCCTAGCTATTCAATCTGGTGGAGCAATGCCCTAGAGTGGAGCCTGGGTAGCCCGGAACGTAGAAATGACCATTACTTTCACACTGTTTGCAATTATTCATTTCATACGATGGAATAGCTGTTGTATTTATATTGTATTTTATACCTTCTGGCGTTGACTTCTTAGGCCCTAACTATTCGATCTGGTGGAATAACGCCCTAAGGCGAAGCCTAGGTTGCCCGGAACCTAGAAATGACCATAACATTCACACTGGTTGCAATTATTCGTAAAATACGATGGAAAAGCTGTTGTATTTATATTGTATTTTATGCTTCCGGCGTTGACTTCTTGGACCCTAACTGTTCGATCTGGTGGAGCAATGCCCTAGAGTGAAGCCTAGGATGTCCGAAACGCCGAAACGATCATTACTTTCACGCTTGTTTCAATTATTCCTGTTATACGATGAAAAGACTGTTGTATTTTTATTGTATTTTATGCTTCCAGCGTTGACTTCTTATGCCGTAACTATTCGATCTGGTGGAGCAATGCCCTAGAGTGAAGCCTAGGGTGCCCGGAACGTAGAAATGACCATCACCTTCAAACTCGTTGCTTTATTCCTGTTATATGATGGAAAAACTGATGTACTTATACTGTATTTTATTCTCCTGGCGTTGACTTCTTAGGCCCTAACTATTCGATCTGGTCGAACAACGCCCAAGAGTGAAGCCTAGGTTGCCCGGAACGTAGAAATGACCATTACTTTCACACTGTTGCAATTATTCCTGTTATACGATGGAAAAACTGTTGTATTTTTAGTGTGTTTCATACTTCTGGCGTTGAATTCAAAGACCCTACCTACTCGATCTGGCGAAGCGAAGCCCTAGAGTGAAGCCTAGGTCGCCCGGAACGTAGAAATGACCATATCTTTCACACTAGTTGCAATTATTCGTTTAATACAATGGAAAAGCTGTTGTATTTATATTGTGTTTTATGCTCCGGGCGTTGACTTCTAAAGCCCTAAGTATTCGATCTGGTGGAGCAACGCCCTAGAGTGAAGCCTAGGTTTCCCGGAACGTAGAAATGACCATTACTTTCTCATTGGTTGCAATTATTCATTTTATACGATGGAAAAGCTGTTGTACTTATATTGTGTTTTATTCTTCTGGCGTTGACTTCTTAGGCCCTAACTATTCGATCTGGTGGAGCAACGCCCTAAGGTGAAGCCTAGGTTGCCCGGAACGTGGAACATTCCATTACATTCACACTGGTTGCAATTATTCCTGTTATACGATGGAAAATCTGTTGTATCTTTATTGTATTTTATGCTTCTGGCTTTGACTTCTAAGGCCCTAACTATTCGATCTGGTGGAGCAACGCTGTAGAGTGAAGCCTAGGTTGTTCGGAATGTAGAAATGTCCATAACTATCACACTGGTTGCTATTTTCTGTTTTATACGATGGAAAAGCTGTTGTATTTATATTGTATTTTGTGCCTCTGGCGTTGACTTCTTAGGCCCTAGCTATTCGATCTGGTGGAGCAATGCCCTAGAGTGAAGCCTAGGATGTCCGAAACGCCGATACTATCATTACTTTCACGCTTGTTGCAATTATTCTTGTTATACGATGAAAAGGCTGTTGTATTTTTATTGTATTTTACGCTTCAGGTGTTGACTTCTATGGCCGTAGGTATTCGATGTAGCGGAGCAACGCCATAGAGGGAAGCCTTGGTTGCCCGGAACGTAGAAATGACCATAACATTCACACTGGTTGCAATTATTCGTTTTATACGATTGAAAAGCTGTTGTACTTATATTGTGTTTTATTCTTCTGGAGTTGACTTGTTAGGCCCTAACTATACGATATGGTGGAACAACGCCCTAAGGTGAAGCCTAGGTTGCCCGGAACGTAGAAATGACCATAACTAACACACTGGTAGCAATTATTCGTTTTATGCAGTGGAAAAACTGTTCTATTTATTTTGTAGTTTATACTTCTGGCGTTGACTTCCTAGGCCCTAACTATTCGATCTGGTGGAGCAACGCCCTAGAGTGAAACCTAGGTTGCCCGGAACGTAGAAATGACCATTACTTTCACACTGGTTACCAATTATTCGTTTTCTACGATGGAAAAACTGTTGTATTTATATTGTATTTTATGCTTCTGGCGTTGACTTCTTAGGCACTAACTATTCGATCTGGTGGAACAACGCCATTGAGTGAAGCCTATCCTGCCCGATACGTAGAAATGGCCAGCACTTCCACACTGGTTGCAATTATTCATGCTATACGATGGATAGACTGTTGTATCTTTATTGTAATTTATGCTTCCGGCGTTGACTTCTAAGGCCCTAACTCTTCGATCTGGTGGAGCAATGCCTCACAGTTAAGTCTAGGATGCCCGGAACGTATAAATGGCCGTTAGTTTCACACTGGTAACAATTATTCGTTTTATACAATGGAAAAGCTGTTCTATTTATTTTGTATTTTATGTTTCGGGCGTTGACTTCTAAGGCCCTAACTATTCGATCTGGTGGAGCAATGCCTCAGAGTTAAGTCTGGGATGCCCGAAACGCCGAAATGATCATTACTTTCACACTGGTTGCAATTATCAATGCTAAACAATGGAAAGACTGTTGTATTTATTTTGTATTTGGTGCTTCTGGCGTTGACTTCTTACGCCCTAACTATAAGATCTTGTCGGCCAACGGCCTGGAGTGAACCCTAGGTTGCCCGGAACATAGAAATGACCATATCTTTCACACTGGTTGCTATTATTCCGCTTATACAATGGAAAGGCTGACTGTATTTACATTGTATTTTATGCTTCTGACGTTGACTTCTAAGGCCCTAACTATTCGATCTAGTGGAGAAACGCCCTAGAGTGAAGCCGAGGTTGCCCGGATCGTAGACATGTACATTACCTTCACGCCTGTTGCAATTATTCCTGTTATACGATGAAGAAACTGTTTTATTTTTATTGTATTGTATGACTCAGGCGTTGACTTCTAAGGCCGTAGCTATTCGATGTGGTGGAGCAGCGCCATAGAGTGAAGCCTAGGTTGCCCGGAACGTAGTAATGACCATAGCTTTCACACAGGTTGCAATTATTCCTGTTATACGATGGAAAAACTGTTGTATATAAATTGTATTTTATGCTCCTGGCGTTGACTTCTAAGGCCCTGACTCCTCAATCTGTTGGAGCAACGCCCTAGGGTGAAGTATAGGTTGCCCGGAAAGTAGAAATGACCATCACTTTCAAACTGGTTGGAATTATTCCTGTTGTACGATGAAAAAACTGTTGTATTTTTATTGTATTGTATGATTCAGGCGTTGACTTCTAAGGCCGTAGCTATTCGATGTGGTGGAGCAGCGCCATAGAGTGAAGCCTAGGTTGCCCGGAACGTAGTAATGACCATATCTTTCACACAGGTTGCAATTATTCCTGTTATACGATGGAAAAACTGTTGTATATAAATTGTATTTTATGCTTCTGGCGTTGACTTCTAAGGCCCTGACTCCTCAATCTGTTGGAGCAACGCCCTAGAGTGAAGCCTAGGTTGCCCGGAACGTAGAAGTGACCATTACTTTCAAACTCGTTGCAATTATTCCTGTTGTACGATGGAAAAACTGTTGTATTTATATTGTATTTTATGCTCCTGGCGTTCACCTCTTAGGCCCTAACTATTCTATCTGGTAGAACAACGACCTAGGGTGAAGCCTAGGTTGCCCGGAACGTAGAAATGACCATAACTAACACACTGGTAGCAATTATTCGTTTTATGCAGTGGAAAAACTGTTCTATTTATTTTGCATTTTATGCTTCGGGCGTTGACTTCTAAGGCACGAACTCTTCGATCTGGTGGGGCAACGCCCTAGAGTGAAGCCTAGGCTGCCCGGAACGTAGAAATGACCGCTACTTTCACAACCTTTGCAATCACTGATTTCATACGATTGAAAAACTGTTGTATTTATATAGTATTTTATGCTTCTGGCATTGACATCTTAGGCCCTAACTATTCGATCTGGTGGAGCCACGCCCTAGAGTGAAGCCTAGGTTGCCCGGGACGTAGAAGTGACCATTACTTTCACGCACGCTGCAATTATTCATGCTATACGATGGAAAATCTGTTGCATTTTTATTGTATTTTCTGCTTCTGGTTTTCACTT
This sequence comes from Calliopsis andreniformis, assembly GCF_051401765.1. Taxonomy (NCBI): domain Eukaryota; kingdom Metazoa; phylum Arthropoda; class Insecta; order Hymenoptera; family Andrenidae; genus Calliopsis; species Calliopsis andreniformis. The sequence continues at coordinate 7,595,283 of NC_135072.1, forward strand.
CTTGGGCCCTAACTATTCGATCTGGTGGAACAACGCCCTAGAGTGTAGCCTAGGTTTCCCGGAACGCAGAAATGACCAATAGCTTCACATTGGTTGCAAGTATTCCTTTTATACGATGGAAAAGCTGTTGTATTTATATTGTATTTTACGCTTCTGGCGTTGACTTCTAAGGCGCTGACTATTCGGTCTGGTGGAGCGACGCCCTAGAGTGAACCCTAGGTTTCCAGGAACGTAGAAATGACCATATCTTTCACACTGGTTGCTATTATTCCTGTTAAACGATGGAAAAGCTGTTGTATGTATTTTGTATTTGGTGCTTCTGGCGTTGATTTCATAGGCCCTAACTATTGGATCTCGTGGACCAACGCTCTAGCGTGAACCCTAGGTTGCCCGGAACGTAGAAATGACCATATCTTTCACACTGGTTGCTATTATTCCTGTTATACGATTGAAAAGCTGTTGTATTTATATTGTATTTTACGCTTCTGGCGTTGACTTCTAAGGCACTAACTATTCGATCTGGTGGAGCAACGCCCTAGAGTGAAGCCTAGGTTGCCCGGAACGTAGAAGTGACCATCACTTTCATACTGATTGCAATTTTTCCTGTTGTACGATGGAAAAACTATTGTATTGTTATTGCATTCTATGCTTCGGGCGTTGACTTCTAAGGCCCTGACTCCTCAGTCTGTTGGAGCAACGCCCTAGGGTGAAGCATAGGTTGCCCGGAAAGTAGAAATGACCATCACTTTCAAACTGGTTGCAATTATTCCTGTTGTACGATGGAAAAACTGTTGTATTTATATTGTATTTTATGCTTCTGGCGTTTACTTCTAAGGCCCTAGCTATTCGATCTAGTGGAGCAACGCCATAGAGATAAGCCTAGGTTGCCCGGAACGTAGAAATGACCATATCTTTCAAACTGGTTGCAATTATTCCTGCTATGCGATGGAAAAACTGTTGTATTTATATTGTAGTTGATACTTCTGGCGTTGACTTCCTAGGCCCTAACTATTCGATCTGGTGGAGCAACGCCCTATAGCGAAACCGAGGTTGCCCGGAACGTAGAAATGACCATACCTTTCACACTCGTTGCAACCATTCGTTTTATACGATGGAAAAACTGTTGTATTTATATTGTATTTTATGCTTCTGGCGTTGACTTCTTAGGCACTAACTATTCGATCTGATGGAACAACGCCATAGAGTGAAGCCTATCTTGCCCGAAACGTAGAAATGACCATGACTTTCACACTGATTGCAATTATTCGTCTTATACGATGGAATGACTGTTGTATTTGATTTGTATTTTATGCTTCTGGCGTTGACTTCTAAGGCCCTAACTCTTGGATCTGGTGGAACAATGCCTTAGAGTTAAGTCTAGGATGACCGAAACGTCGAAATGGTCATTACTTTCACACTGGTTGCTATTACTCGTTCTATACGATGGAAAACTGTTGTATTTATATTGTATTTTATGCTTCTGGCGTTGACTTCTTAGGCACTAACTATTCGATCTGGTGGAGAAACGGCCTATAGTGAAGCCTAGGTTGGCGGGAACGTAGAAATGGCCGTTACCTTCACACTGGTTGCAATTATTCCTGTTACACGATGGAAAAGCTGTTGTATTTATATTGTCTTTTAAGCTTCTGGCGTTTACTTCTAAGGCCGTAGTTATTCGATGTGGTTGAGCATGGGCCTAGAGTGAAGGCTAGGTTGCCCGGAACGTAGATATGACCATTACTTTCACACTGGTTGCAATTATTCGTTTTATACGATGGAAAAACTGTTGTATTTATTCTGTATTTTATGGTTCTGGCGTTGACTTCTAAGGCCCTAACTCTTCGATCTAGTGGGGCAACGCCCTAGAGTGAAGCCTAGGTTGCCCGGAACGTAGAAATGACCATTACCTTCACACTGGTTGCAGTTATTCCTGTTATACGATGGAAAGACTGTTGTATGTTTATTGTATTTTATGCTTCGGGCGTTGCCTTCTATGGCCCTACCTATTCGATCTGGTGGAGCAACGCCCTAGAGTCAAGCCTAGGTTGCCCGGAAGGTAGGTATGATCATAGCTTTCACACTGGTTACCAATTATTCGTTTTATACGACGGAAAAACTGTTGTAATTATATTGTATTTTATGCTTCGGGCGTTGACTTCTTAGGCACTAACTATTCGATCTGGTGGAACAACGCCATTGAGTGAAGCCTATATTGCCCGATACGTAGAAATGACCAGCACTTCCACACTGGTTGCAATTATTCATGCTATACGATGGATAGACTGTTGTATCTTTATTGTAATTTATGCTTCCGGCGTTGACTTCTTAGGCCCTAACTATTCGATCTGGTGGAACAACGCCCTATAGCGAAACGTAGGTTGCCCTGAACGTAGAAATGACCATACCTTTCACACTCGTTGCAATCATTCGTCTTATACGATGGAAAAACTGTTGTATTTATATTGTATTTTATGCTTCTGGCGTTGACTTCTTAGGCACTAACTATTCGATCTAATGGAACAACGCCATAGAGTGAAGCCTATCTTGCCCGAAACGTAGAAATGACCATGACTTTCACACTGATTGCAATTATTCGTCTTATACGATGGAATGACTGTTGTATTTGATTTGTATTTTATGCTTCTGGCGTTGACTTCTAAGGCCCTAACTCTTCGATCTGGTGGAACAGTGCCTTAGAGTTAAGAGTAGGATGACCGAAACGTCGAAATGGTCATTAGTTTCACACTGGTTGCTATTATTCGTCTATACGATGTAAAACTGTTGTATTTATATTGTATTTTATGCTTCTGGCGTTGACTTCTTAGGCACTAACTATTCGATCTGGTGGAGAAGCGGCCTATAGTGAAGCCTAGGTTGGCGGGAACGTAGAAATGGCCGTTACCTTCACACTGGTTGCAATTATTCCTGTTACACGATGGAAAAGCTGTTGTATTTATATTGTCTTTTAAGCTTCTGGCGTTTACTTCTAAGGCCGTTGTTATTCGATGTGGTTGAGCATGGGCCTAGAGTGAAGGCTAGGTTGTCCGGAACGTAGATATGACCATTACTTTCACACTGGTTACCAATTATTCGTTTTATACGATGGAAAAACTGTTGTATTTATATTGTATTTTATGCTTCTGGCGTTGACTTCTTAGGCACTAACTATTCGATCTGGTGGAACAACGCCATTGAGTGAAGCCTATCTTGCCCGATACGTAGAAATGACCAGCACTTCCACACTGGTTGCAATTATTCATGCTATACGATGGATAGACTGTTGTATCTTTATTGTAATTTATGCTTCCGGCGTTGACTTCTAAGGCCCTAACTCTTCGATCTGGTGGAGCAATGCCTCACAGTTAAGTCTAGGATGCCCGGAACGTATAAATGGCCGTTAGTTTCACACTGGTAACAATTATTCGTTTTATACAATGGAAAAGCTGTTCTATTTATTTTGTATTTTATGCTTCGGGTGTTGACTTCTAAGGCCCTAACTATTCGATCTGGTGGAGCAATGCCTCAGAGTTAAGTCTGGGATGCCCGAAACGCCGAAATGATCATTACTTTCACACTGGTTGCAATTATCAATGCTAAACAATGGAAAGACTGTTGTATTTATTTTGTATTTGGTGCTACTGGCGTTGACTTCTTGCTCCCTAACTATAAGATCTTGTCGGTCAACGGCCTGGAGTGAACCCTAGGTCGCCCGGAACATAGAAATGACCATATCTTTCACACTGGTTGCTATTATTCCGCTTATACAATGGAAAGGCTGACTGTATTTACATTGTATTTTATGTTTCTGACGTTGACTTCTAAGGCCCTAACTATTCGATCCAGTGGAGAAACGCCCTAGAGTGAAGCCGAGGATGCCCGGATCGTAGACATGTACATTACCTTCACGCTTGTTGCAATTATTCCTGTTGTACGATGAAAAAACTGTTGTATTTTTATTGTATTTTATGGTTCAGGCGTTGACTTCTAAGGCCGTAGCTTTTCGATGTGGTTGAACAACGCCATAGAGTGAAGCCTAGGTTGCCCGGAACGTAGAAGTGACCATAACTTTCACACTGGTTGCTATTATTCGTTTTATACGATGGAAGGACTGTTCTATTTATTTTGTATTTTATGCTTCTGGCGTTGACTTCTAAGGCCCTAACTCTCCGATCTGGTGGAGCATGCCTGAGAGTTAAGTCTAGGATTGCCCGAAACGTAGAAATGGCCATACCTTTCACACTGGTTGCAATTATTCCTGTTATACGATGGAAAAACTGATATATTTTTATTGTCTTTTATGCTTCTGGCGTTGACTTCTTAGGCCCTAACAATTGGATATGGTGGACCAACGCCCTAGAGTGAAGCCTATGTTGCTCGAAACGTAGAAACGACCATCACTTAAACACTGGATGCAATTATTCCTGTTATGCGATGGAAGGCTGTTGTATTTTTATTGTATTTCATGCTTCTGGCGTTGACTTCTTAGGCCCTAACAATTGGATATGGTGGACCAACGCCCTAGAGTGAAGCCTATGTTGCCCGAAACGTAGTAATGACCATCACTTTCACACTGGATGCAATTATTCCTGTTATACGATGGAAAAACTGTTGTATTTATATTGTATTTTACGCTTCGGGCGTTCACTACTAAGGCCCTAACTCTTCGATCTGGTGGAGCAATGCCTCAGAGTTAAGTCTAGGTTTCCCGGAACGTAGAAACGGCCGTTACTTTCACACTGGTTGCAATTATTCCTGTTATACGATGGAAAGCTGTTGTATTTATATTGCATTTTATGTTTCTGGCGTTGACTTCTTAGGCCCTAACAATTGGACCTAGTGGACAAACGCCCTAGAGTGAAGCCTAGAATGCCCGGAACGTAGAACTGACCATCACCTTCAGCCTGGTTGGAATTATTCCTGTTATACGATGGAAAAACTGTTGTATCTTTATTGTATGTTATGCTTCGGGCGTTGACTTCTAATGCCATAACTATTCGATCTGGTGGAGCAACGCCCGAGGGTGTAGCATAGGTTGCCCGGAACGTAGAAATGACCACACCTTTCACACTGGTTGCAATTATTCCTGTTACACGATGGAAAAGCTGTTGTATTTATATTGTCTTTTAAGCTTCTGGCGTTTACTTCTAAGGCCGTAGTTATTCGATGTGGTTGAGCATGGGCCTAGAGTGAAGGCTAGGTTGTCCGGAACGTAGATATGACCATTACTTTCACACTGGTTACCAATTATTCGTTTTATACGATGGAAAAACTGTTGTATTTATATTGTATTTTATGCTTCTGGCGTTGACTTCTTAGGCACTAACTATTCGATCTGGTGGAACAACGCCATTGAGTGAAGCCTATATTGCCCGATACGTAGAAATGACCAGCACTTCCACACTGGTTGCAATTATTCATGCTATACGATGGATAGACTGTTGTATCTTTATTGTAATTTATGCTTCCGGCGTTGACTTCTTAGGCCCTAACTATTCGATCTGGTGGAACAACGCCCTATAGCGAAACGTAGGTTGCCCGGAACGTAGAAATGACCATACCTTTCACACTCGTTGCAATCATTCGTCTTATACGATGGAAAAACTGTTGTATTTATATTGTATTTTATGCTTCTGGCGTTGACTTCTTAGGCACTAACTATTCGATCTAATGGAACAACGCCATAGAGTGAAGCCTATCTTGCCCGAAACGTAGAAATGACCATGACTTTCACACTGATTGCAATTATTCGTCTTATACGATGGAATGACTGTTGTATTTGATTTGTATTTTATGCTTCTGGCGTTGACTTCTAAGGCCCTAACTCTTCGATCTGGTGGAACAGTGCCTTAGAGTTAAGAGTAGGATGACCGAAACGTCGAAATGGTCATTAGTTTCACACTGGTTGCTATTATTCGTCTATACGATGTAAAACTGTTGTATTTATATTGTATTTTATGCTTCTGGCGTTGACTTCTTAGGCACTAACTATTCGATCTGGTGGAGAAGCGGCCTATAGTGAAGCCTAGGTTGGCGGGAACGTAGAAATGGCCGTTACCTTCACACTGGTTGCAATTATTCCTGTTACACGATGGAAAAGCTGTTGTATTTATATTGTCTTTTAAGCTTCTGGCGTTTACTTCTAAGGCCGTTGTTATTCGATGTGGTTGAGCATGGGCCTAGAGTGAAGGCTAGGTTGTCCGGAACGTAGATATGACCATTACTTTCACACTGGTTACCAATTATTCGTTTTATACGATGGAAAAACTGTTGTATTTATATTGTATTTTATGCTTCTGGCGTTGACTTCTTAGGCACTAACTATTCGATCTGGTGGAACAACGCCATTGAGTGAAGCCTATCTTGCCCGATACGTAGAAATGACCAGCACTTCCACACTGGTTGCAATTATTCATGCTATACGATGGATAGACTGTTGTATCTTTATTGTAATTTATGCTTCCGGCGTTGACTTCTAAGGCCCTAACTCTTCGATCTGGTGGAGCAATGCCTCACAGTTAAGTCTAGGATGCCCGGAACGTATAAATGGCCGTTAGTTTCACACTGGTAACAATTATTCGTTTTATACAATGGAAAAGCTGTTCTATTTATTTTGTATTTTATGCTTCGGGTGTTGACTTCTAAGGCCCTAACTATTCGATCTGGTGGAGCAATGCCTCAGAGTTAAGTCTGGGATGCCCGAAACGCCGAAATGATCATTACTTTCACACTGGTTGCAATTATCAATGCTAAACAATGGAAAGACTGTTGTATTTATTTTGTATTTGGTGCTACTGGCGTTGACTTCTTGCTCCCTAACTATAAGATCTTGTCGGTCAACGGCCTGGAGTGAACCCTAGGTTGCCCGGAACATAGAAATGACCATATCTTTCACACTGGTTGCTATTATTCCGCTTATACAATGGAAAGGCTGACTGTATTTACATTGTATTTTATGTTTCTGACGTTGACTTCTAAGGCCCTAACTATTCGATCCAGTGGAGAAACGCCCTAGAGTGAAGCCGAGGATGCCCGGATCGTAGACATGTACATTACCTTCACGCTTGTTGCAATTATTCCTGTTGTACGATGAAAAAACTGTTGTATTTTTATTGTATTTTATGGTTCAGGCGTTGACTTCTAAGGCCGTAGCTTTTCGATGTGGTTGAACAACGCCATAGAGTGAAGCCTAGGTTGCCCGGAACGTAGAAGTGACCATAACTTTCACACTGGTTGCTATTATTCGTTTTATACGATGGAAGGACTGTTCTATTTATTTTGTATTTTATGCTTCTGGCGTTGACTTCTAAGGCCCTAACTCTCCGATCTGGTGGAGCATGCCTGAGAGTTAAGTCTAGGATTGCCCGAAACGTAGAAATGGCCATACCTTTCACACTGGTTGCAATTATTCCTGTTATACGATGGAAAAACTGATATATTTTTATTGTCTTTTATGCTTCTGGCGTTGACTTCTTAGGCCCTAACAATTGGATATGGTGGACCAACGCCCTAGAGTGAAGCCTATGTTGCTCGAAACGTAGAAACGACCATCACTTAAACACTGGATGCAATTATTCCTGTTATGCGATGGAAGGCTGTTGTATTTTTATTGTATTTCATGCTTCTGGCGTTGACTTCTTAGGCCCTAACAATTGGATATGGTGGACCAACGCCCTAGAGTGAAGCCTATGTTGCCCGAAACGTAGTAATGACCATCACTTTCACACTGGATGCAATTATTCCTGTTATACGATGGAAAAACTGTTGTATTTATATTGTATTTCACGCTTCGGGCGTTCACTACTAAGGCCCTAACTCTTCGATCTGGTGGAGCAATGCCTCAGAGTTAAGTCTAGGTTTCCCGGAACGTAGAAACGGCCGTTACTTTCACACTGGTTGCAATTATTCCTGTTATACGATGGAAAGCTGTTGTATTTATATTGCATTTTATGTTTCTGGCGTTGACTTCTTAGGCCCTAACAATTGGACCTAGTGGACCAACGCCCTAGAGTGAAGCCTAGAATGCCCGGAACGTAGAACTGACCATCACCTTCAGCCTGGTTGGAATTATTCCTGTTATACGATGGAAAAACTGTTGTATCTTTATTGTATGTTATGCTTCGGGCGTTGACTTCTAATGCCATAACTATTCGATCTGGTGGAGCAACGCCCGAGGGTGTAGCATAGGTTGCCCGGAACGTAGAAATGACCACACCTTTCACACTGGTTGCAATTATTCCTGTTACACGATGGAAAAGCTGTTGTATTTATATTGTCTTTTAAGCTTCTGGCGTTTACTTCTAAGGCCGTAGTTATTCGATGTGGTTGAGCATGGGCCTAGAGTGAAGGCTAGGTTGTCCGGAACGTAGATATGACCATTACTTTCACACTGGTTACCAATTATTCGTTTTATACGATGGAAAAACTGTTGTATTTATATTGTATTTTATGCTTCTGGCGTTGACTTCTTAGGCACTAACTATTCGATCTGGTGGAACAACGCCATTGAGTGAAGCCTATATTGCCCGATACGTAGAAATGACCAGCACTTCCACACTGGTTGCAATTATTCATGCTATACGATGGATAGACTGTTGTATCTTTATTGTATTTTATGCTTCCGGCGTTGACTTCTTAGGCCCTAACTATTCGATCTGGTGGAACAACGCCCTATAGCGAAACGTAGGTTGCCCGGAACGTAGAAATGACCATACCTTTCACACTCGTTGCAATCATTCGTCTTATACGATGGAAAAACTGTTGTATTTATATTGTATTTTATGCTTCTGGCGTTGACTTCTAAGGCCCTAACTCTTCGATCTGGTGGAACAGTGCCTTAGAGTTAAGTCTAGGATGACCGAAACGTCGAAATGGTCATTACTTTCACACTGGTTGCTATTAATCGTTTTATACGATGGAAAAACTGTTGTATTTATTTTGTATTTTATGGTTCTGGCGTTCACTTCTAAGGCCCTAACTCTTCGATCTGGTGGAGCAATGCTTCAGAGTTAAGTCTAGGATGCCCGAAACGTAGAAATGACCATATCTTTCACAATGGTTGCAATTACTCCTGTTATACGATGGAAAAGCTGTTGTATTTTTATTGTATTTTATGACTCTGACGTTGACTTCTCAGGCCCTAACTATTCGATCTGTTGGAGCAACGCTCTAGAGTCAAGCCTAGGTTGCCCGGAACGTAGTAAGGACCATATCTTTCACACAGGTTGCAATTATTCCGGTTATACGATGGAAAAACTGTTGTATATAAATTGTATTTTATGCTTCTGGCGTTGACTTCTAAGGCCCTGACTCCTCAATCTGTTGGAGCAACGCCCTAGGGTGAAGTATAGGTTGCCCGGAAAGTAGAAATGACCATCACTTTCAAACTGGTTGCAATTATTCCTGTTGTACGATGAAAAAACTGTTGTATTTTTATTGTATTTTATGGTTCAGGCGTTGACTTCTAAGGCCATAGCTATTCGATATGGTGGAACAACGCCATAGAGTGAAGCCTAGGTTGCCCGGAACGTAGAAGTGACCATAACTTTCACACTTGTTGCTATTATTCGTTTTATACGATGGAAGGACTGTTCTATTTATTTTGTATTTTATGCTTCTGGCGTTGACTTCTAAGACCCTAACTCACCGATCTGGTGAAGCATGCCTGAGAGTTAAGTCTAGGATGCCCGAAACGTAGAAATGGCCATATCTTTCACACTGGTTGCAATTATTCCTGTTATACGATGGAAAAACTGTTGTATCTTTATTGTATTTTATGCTTCGGGCGTTGACTTCTAATGCCATAACTATTCGATCTGGTGGAGCAACGCCCGAGGGTGTAGCATAGGTTGCCCGGAACGTAGAAATGACCACACCTTTCACACTTGTTGCAATTATTCGTTTTATACGATGGAAAAGCTGTTGTATCTATATTGTATTTTATGCTTCTGGCGTTAACTTCTTAGGCCCTAAATATTCGATCTTCTGGACCAACGCCCCGGAGTGAAGCCTAGGTCGCCCGGAATGTAGAAATGACCATCACTTTCACTATGGTTGCAATTATTCCTGTTATACGATGGAATAACTGTTCTATTTTTATTTTACTTTATGCTTCTGGCGTTGACATCTAGGGCCCTAGCTATTCGATCTGGTGGAGCAACGCCCTAGAGTGAAGCCTAGGATGCCCGGAACGTGGAAATGACAATTACCTTCACACTTGTTGCAATTCATCCAGTTATACGGTGGAAAAACTGTTGTATGTTTATTGTATTTTATGCTTCGGGCGTTGACTTCTATGGCCCTACCTATTCGATCTGGTGGAGGAACGCCCTAGAGTCAAGCCTAGGTTGCCCGGAAGGTTGGTATGACCATAACATTCACACTGGTTACCAATTTTTCGTTTTATACGATGGAAAAACTGTTGTATTTATATTGTATTTTATGCTTCTGGCGTTGACTTCTTAGGCACTAACTATTCGATCTGGTGGAACAACGCCATTGAGTGAAGCCTAGGTTGCCCGGAACGTAGAAATGACCATAACTTTCATACTGGTTGCAATTATTCGTTTTATACGATGGAAGACTGTTGTACTTTTATTATACTTTATGCTCCTGGTGTTGACATCTTAGGCCCTAAATATTCGAACTGGTGGAGCAGCGCCCTAGAGTGAAGCCTAGGTTGGCGGGAACGTATAAATGGCCGTTACCTTGACACTGGTTGCTATTATTCCTGTTACACGATGGAAAAGCTGTTGTATTTATATTGTATTTTATGCTCCAGGCGTTGACTTCTAATGCCATAACTATTCGATCTGGTGGAGCAACGCCCGAGGGTGTAGCATAGGTTGCCCGGAACGTAGAAATGACCACACCTTTCACACTTGTTGCAATTATTCGTTTTATACAATGGAAAAGCTGTTGTATCTATATTGTATTTTATGCTTCTGGCGTTAACTTCTTAGCCCCTAAATATTCGATCTTCTGGACCAACGCCCCGGAGTGAAGCCTAGGTCGCCCGGAATGTAGAAATGACCATCACTTTCACTATGGTTGCAATTATTCCTGTTATACGATGGAATAACTGTTCTATTTTTATTTTACTTTATGCATCTGGCGTTGACTTCTAGGGCCCTAGCTATTCGATCTGGTGGAGCAACGCCCTAGAGTGAAGCCTAGGATGCCCGGAACGTGGAAATGACAATTACCTTCACACTTGTTGCAATTATTCCTGTTATACGGTGGAAAAACTGTTGTATGTTTATTGTATTTTATGCTTCGGGCGTTGACTTCTATGGCCCTACCTATTCGATCTGGTGGAGGAACGCCATTGAGTGAAACCTACGTTGCCCGGAACGTAGAAATGACCATACCTTTCACACTCGTTGCAATCATTCGTTTTATACGATGGAAAAACTGTTGTATTTATATTGTATTTTATTCTTCTGGCGTTGACTTCTTAGGCACTAACTATTCGATCTGATGGAACAACGCCATAGAGTGTAGCCTATCTTGCCTGAAACGTAGAAATGACCATGACTTTCACACTGATTGCAATTATTCGTCTTATACGATGGAATGACTGTTGTATTTGATTTGTATTTTATGCTTCTGGCGTTGACTTCTAAGGCCCTAACTCTTCGATCTGGTGGAACAATGCCTTAGAGTTAAGTCTAGGATGACCGAAACGTCGAAATGGTCATTACTTTCACACTGGTTGCTATTATTCGTTTTATACGATGGAAAACTGTTGTATTTATATTGTCTTTTAAGCTTCTGGCGTTTACTTCTAAGGCCATAGTTATTCGATGTGGTTGAGCATGGCCCTAGAGTGAAGGCTAGATAGCCCTGAACGTAGAAATGACCATAACTTTCACACTGGTTGCAATTATTCGTTTTATACGATGGAAAAACTGTTGTATTTATATTGTATTTTATGCTTCTGGCGTTGACTTCTAAAGCCCTGACTTTTCGATCTGGTGGAGCAACGCCCTAGAGTCAAGCCTAAGTTGCCCGGAACGTGGAAATGAACGTTACTTTCACACTGTTTGCAATTATCCAATTTATACGATGGAAAAGTTGTTGTATTTATACTGTATTTTATGCTTCTGGCGTTGACTTCTAACTCAGTAGCTATTCCGTCTCGTGGAACAACTCCCTATATTGAAGCCTAGGTCGCCCGGAACGAAAAAATGACCATAACCTTCACGCTGGCTGCAATTACTCCTGTTATACGATTGTAAATCTGTTGTATCTTTATTGTATTTTATGCTTCGGGCGTTGACTTCTAAGGCCCTAACTATTCGATCTGGTGGAGCAACGCCCTAGAGTGAAGCCTAGGTTGCCCGGAACGTAGAAGTGGCCATTACCTTCACATTGGATGAAATTATTCGTTTTATACGATGGAAAAACTGTTGTACTTATATTGCATTTTATGTTTCTGGCGTTGACTTCTTAGGCCGTAACTATTGGACCTGGTGGACCAACGCCCTAGAGTGAAGCCTAGAATGCCCGGAACGTAGAACTGACCATCACCTTCACCCTGGTTGGAATTATTCCTGTTATACGATGGAAAAACTGTTGTATCTTTATTGTATTTTATGCTTCGGGCGTTGACTTCTAATGCCATAACTATTCGATCTGGTGGAGCAACGCCCGAGTTTGTAGCATAGGTTGCCCGGAACGTAGAAATGACCACACTTTTCACACTTGTTGCAATTATTCGTTTTATACGATGGAAAAGCTGTTGTATCTATATTGTATTTTATGCTTCTGGCGTTAACTTCTTAGGCCCTAAATATTCGATCTTCTGGACCAACGCCCCGGAGTGAAGCCTAGGTCGCCCGGAATGTAGAAATGACCATCACTTTCATTATGGTTGCAATTATTCCTGTTATAGGATGGAATAACTATTCTATTTTTATTTTACTTTATGCTTCTGGCGTTGACTTCTAGGGCCCTAGCTATTCGATCTGGTGGAGCAACGCCCTAGAGTGAAGCCTATGATGCCCGGAACGTGGAAATGACAATTACCTTCACACTTGTTGCAATTATTCCTGTTATACAGTGGAAAAACTGTTGTGTGTTTATTGTATTGTATGCTTCGGGCGTTGACTTCTATGGCCCTACCTATTCGATCTGGTGGAGGAACGCCCTAGAGTCAAGCCTAGGTTGCCCGGAAGGTAGGTATGACCATAACTTTCACACTGGTTACCAATTATTCGTTTTATCCGATGGAAAAACTGTTGTATTTATATTGTATTTTATGCTTCTGACGTTGACTTCTTAGGCACTAACTATTCGATCTGGAGGAACAACACCATTGAGTGAAGCCTATCTTGCCCGATACGTAGAAATGACCAGTACTTTCACACTGGTTGCAATTATTCATGCTATACGATGGAAAGACTGTTGTATTTTTACTATACTTTATGCTTCTGGCGTCGACTTCTTAGGCCATAACTATTAGATCTGGTGGAACAATTCCCTAGAGTGAAGCCTAGGTAGTCCGGATAGTAGAAATGACAATCACTTGCACACTGGTTGCACTTATTCCTGTTATACGATGGAAAAACTGTTGTATTTTTAATGTATTTTATGCTTCGGGCGTTCTCTTCTAAGGCCCTAACCATTCGATCTGATGGAGCAACGCCCTAGGGTGAAGCCTAGGTTGCCCGGAACGTAGAAATGACCATAACTTTCATACTGGTTGCAATTATTCGTTTTATACGATGGAAAAACTGTTGTATTTATATTGTATTTTATGCTCCTGGTGTTGACATCTTAGGCCCTAACTATTCGAACTGGTGGAGCAGCGCCCTAGAGTGAAGCATACGTTGCCCGGAATGTAGAAATGACCATTACCTTCACACTGGTTGCTATTATTCGTTTCATACGATCGAAAGACTGTTGCATTTATATTGTATTTTACGCTTCGGGCGTTCACTACTAAGGCCCTAACTCTTCGATCTGGTGGAGCAATGCCTCAGCGTTAAGTCTAGGATTCCCGGAACGTAGAAATGGCCGTTACTTTCACACTGGTTGCAATTATTCCTGCTATGCGATGGAAAGCTGTTGTATCTATATTGTATTTTATGCTTCTGCCGTTGACTTCTTAGGCCCTAACTCTTCGATCTGGTGGAACAATGCCTTAGAGTTAAGTCTAGGATGACCGAAACGTCGAAATGGTCATTACTTTCACACTGGTTGCTATTATTCGTTTTATACGATGGAAAAACTGTTGTATTTATATTGTATTTTATGCCCCTGGCGTTAACTTCTTAGGGCCTAACAATTCGATCTGGTGGAACAACGCCATAGAGTGAAGCCTAGGTTGCCCGGAACGTAGAAATGACCATCACTTTCACACTGGTTGCAGTTATTCCTGTTATACGATGGAAAAACTGTTGTATCTTTATTGTATTTTATGCTTCGGGCGTCGACTTCAAAGGCCCTAACTATTCGATCTGGTGGAGCAACGTCCTAGAGTGAAGCCTAGGTTGCCCGGAACGTAGAAAGGGCCATTGCTGTCACACTGGATGCAATTATTCGTTTTATACGATGGAAAAACTGTTGTATTTATATTGTATTTTATGCTTCGGGCGTTGACTTCTAAGTCCCTAACAATTCGATCTGGTGGAACAACGCAACGGAGTGAAGCCTAGGTTGCCCGGAACGTAGAAATGACCATCACTTTCACACGGGTTGCAGTTATTCCTGTTATACGATGGAAAAACTGTTGTATCTTTATTGTATTTTATGCCCCTGGCGTTGACTTCTTAGGGCCTAACAATTCGATCTGGTGGAACAACGCCATAGAGTGAAGCCTAGGTTGCCCGGAACGTAGAAATGACCATCCCCTTCACACAGGTTGCAATTACTCCTGTTATACGATGGAAAAAGAGTTCAATTTTTATTGTATTTCATGCTTCTGGCGTTGACTTCTTCGGCCCTAACTATTCGATCTGGTGGAGCAACGCCCTAGAGTGGAGTCTAGGTTGCACGGAGTGTAGAAATGACAATTACTTTCACACTGTTTGCATTTATTCATTTTATACGATGGAAAAGTTGTTGTACTTATATTGTATTTTAAGCTTCTGGCGTTGACTTCTAACTCCGTAGCTATTCGATGTGGTGGAGCAACGCCCTATAGTGAAGCCTAGGTAGCCCGGAACGTAGAAATGACCATAACTTTCACACTGGTTGCAATTATTCGTTTTATACGATGGAAAAACTGTTGTATTTATATTGTATTTTATGCTTCTGGCGTTGACTTCTAAAGCCCTGACTATTCGATCTGGTTGAGCAACGCCCTAGGGTCAAGCCTAAGTTGCCCGAAACGTAGGAATGACCGTCACTTTCACACTGGTTGCTATTATTCGTTTTATACGATGGAAAAACTGTTGTATTTATATTGTATTTTATGCCCCTGGCGTTAACTTCTTAGGGCCTAACAATTCGATCTGGTGGAACAACGCCATAGAGTGAAGCCTAGGTTGCCCGGAACGTAGAAATGACCATCACTTTCACACTGGTTGCAGTTATTCCTGTTATACGATGGAAAAACTGTTGTATCTTTATTGTATTTTATGCTTCGGGCGTCGACTTCAAAGGCCCTAACTATTCGATCTGGTGGAGCAACGTCCTAGACTGAAGCCTAGGTTGCCCGGAACGTAGAAAGGGCCATTGCTGTCACACTGGATGCAATTATTCGTTTTATACGATGGAAAAACTGTTGTATTTATATTGTATTTTATGCTTCGGGCGTTGACTTCTAAAGCCCTGACTTTTCGATCAGGTGGACCAACGCCCTAGGGTCAAGCCTAAGTTGCCCGGAACGTAGAAATGAACGTTACTTTCACACTGTTTGCAATTATTCAATTTATACGCTGGAAAAGCTGTTGTATTTATATTGTATTTTATGCTTCGGGCGTTGACTTCTGAGTCCCTAACTACTCGATCTGGTGGAGCAACGCCCTAGAGTGAAGCCTAGGTTGCTCGGAATGTGGAAATGGCCATTACCTTCACACTGGATGCAATTATTCGTTTTATACGATGGAAAAACTGTTGTATTTATATTGTATTTCATGCTTCGGTCGTTGACTTCAAAGGCCCTAACTATTCGATCTGGTGGAGCAACGTCCTAGAGTGAAGCCTAGGTTGCCCGGAACGTAGAAATGGCCATTACTTTCACACTGGTTGCAATTATTCGTTTTATACGATGGAAAAACTGTTGTATTTATATTGTATTTTATGCCCCTGGCGTTGACTTCTTAGGGCCTAACAATTCGATCTGGTGGAACAACGCCATAGAGTGAGGCCTAGGTTGCCCGGAACGTAGAAATGACCATCACTTTCACACTGGTTGCAGTTATTCCTGTTATACGATGGAAAAACTGTTGTATCTTTATTGTATTTTATGCTTCGGGCGTCGACTTCAAAGGCCCTAACTATTCGACCTGGTGGAGCAACGTCCTAGAGTGAAGCCTAGGTTGCCCGGAACGTAGAAAGGGCCATTGCTTTCACACTGGATGCAATTATTCGTTTTATACGATGGAAAAACTGTTGTATTTATATTGTATTTTATGCTTCGGGCGTTGACTTCTAAGTCCCTAACTATTCGATCTGGTGGAGCACCGCCCAAGAGAGTAGCCTAGATTGCCCGGGACGTAGAAATGACCATTACCTTCACACTGGTTGCAATTATTCCTGTTTTACGACGGAAAAACTGTTGTATCTTTATTGTATTTTATGCCCCTGGCGTTGACTTCTTAGGGCCTAACAATTCGATCTGGTCGAACAACGCCATAGAGTGAAGCCTAGGTTGCCTGGAGCGTAGAAATGACCATCCCCTTCACACAGGTTGCAATTACTCCTGTTACACGATGGAAAAACAGTTCAATTTTTATTGTATTTTATGCTTCGGGCGTTGACTTCTAAGGCCCTAACTATTCGATCTGGTGGAGCAACGCCCTAGAGTGAAGTCTAGGTTGCCCGGAACGTAGAAGTGGCCATTACCTTCACATTGGATGAAATTATTCGTTTTATACGATGGAAAGACTGTTGTATTTATATTGTATTTTATGCCTCTGGCGTTGACTTCTTAGGGCCTAACTATTTGATCTGGTGGAGCACCGCGCTAGAGTGTAGCCTAGGTTGCCCGGAACGTAGAAATGGCTATTACTTTCACACTGGATGCAATTATTCGTTTTATACGATGGAAAAACTGTTGTATTTATATTGTATTTTATGCCCCTGGCGTTGACTTCTTAGGGCCTAACAATTCGATCTGGTCGAACAACGCCATAGAGTGGAGCCTAGGTTGCACGGAACGTAGAAATGACCATCCCCTTCACACAGGTTGCAATTACTCCTGTTATACGATGGAAAAACAGTTCAACTTTTATTGTATTTTATGCTTCTGGCGTTGACTTCTTCGGCCCTAACTATTCGATCTGGTGGAGCAACGCCCTAGAGTGGAGCCTAGGTTGCACGGAGTGTAGAAATGACAATTACTTTCACACTGTTTGCATTTATTCATTTTATACGATGGAAAAGTTGTTGTACTTATATTGTATTTTATGCTTCTGGTGTTGACTTCTAACTCCGTAGCTATTCGATGTGGTGGAGCAACGCCCTGTAGTGAAGCCTAGGTTGCCCGGAACGTAGAAATGGCCATTACTTTCACAATGGGTGCAATTATTCGTTTTATACGATGGAAAAACTGTTGTATATATATTGTATTTTATGCTTCTGGTGTTGACTTCTAAAGCCCTAACTATTCGATCTGGTGGAGCAACGCCCTAGAGTGAAGCCTAGATTGCCCGGAACGTAGAAATGACCATTACCTTCACACTGGTTGCAATTATTCCTGTTATACGACGGAAAAACTGTTGTACTTTTAGTGTATTTTATGCTTCTGGCGTTGACTTCTTAGGCCCTAACTATTCGATCTGGTGGAGCAACGCCCTAGAGTGGAGCATAGGTTGCACGGAATGTAGAAATGACCATTACTTTCACACTGTGTGCAATTATTCGTTTTATACGATGGAAAAACTGTTGTATTTTTAGTGTATTTTATGCTTCTTGCGTTGACTTCTTAGACCCTAACTATTCGATCTGGTGGAGCCACGCCCTAGAGTGAAGCCTAGGTTGCCCGGAACCTAGAAGTCGCCATTACTTTCACAGTGGATGCAATTATTCGTTTTATACGTTGGAAAAACTGTTGTATTTAAATTGTATCTTATGCCCCTGGCGTTGACTTCTTAGGGCCTAACAATTCGATCTGGTGCAACAACGCCATAGAGTGATGCCTAGGTTGCCCGGAATGTAGAAATGACCATCACTTTCACACTGGTTGCAGTTATTCCTGTTATACGATGGAAAAACTGTTGTACCTTTATTGTATTTTATGCTTCGGGCGTCGACTTCAAAGGCCCTAACTATTCGATCTGGTGGAGCAACGTCCTAGAGTGAAGCCTAGGTTGCCCGGAACGTAGAAATGGCCATTACTTTCACACTGGATGCAATTATTCGCTTTATACGATGGAAAAACAGTTGTATTTGTCTTGCACTTTATATTTCTGGCGATCTCTTCAAAGGCCATAACAATTCGATCTGGTGGCACAACGTCATAGAGTGAAGCCTATGTTGCCCGGAACGTAGAAATGACCATCACTTTCACACTGGTTGCAATTATTCGCTTTACACGATGGAAAAACTGTTGTATTTGTTTTGTATTTTATACTTCTGGCGTTGACTTCTAAGGCCCTAACAATTCAATCTGGTGGAACAACGCCATAGAGTGAAGCCTAGGTTGCTCGGAATGTAGAAATGACCATTACTTTCACACTGTGTGCAATTATTCATTATATACGATGGAAAGGTTGTTGTATTTACATTGTATTTTATGCTTCTGGCGTTCACTTCTAACTCCGTAGCTATTCGATGTGGTGGAGCAACGCCCTAGAGTGAAGCCTAGGTTGCCTGGAAAATAGAAATGACCATAAAATTCACACTGTTTGCAATTATTCGTTTTATACGATGGAAAAACTGTTGTATTTGTTTTGTACTTTATATTTCTGGCGTTCTCTTCAAAGGCCATAACAATTGGATCTGGTGGCACAACGTCATAGAGTGAAGCCTATGTTGCTCGGAACGTAGAAATGACCATTACCTTCACACTGTTTGCAATAATTCATTTTATACGATGGCAAGACTGTTGTATTTATATTGGATTTTATGCTTCTGGCGTTGCCTTCTAAGGCCGTAGCATTTCGATCTGGTGGAACAACGCCCTAGAGTGAAGCCTAGGTTGCCCGGAACGTAGAAATGACCGTTACTTTCACACTGTTTGCAATTATTCATTTTATACGGTGGAAAAGCTGTTGTATCTTTATTGAATTTCATGCTTCTGGCGTTGCCTTCTAAGGCAGTAGCTTTTCGATCTGGTGGAACAATGCCCTAGAGTGAAGCGTATGTTGCCCGGAACGTACAAATGACCATAACTTTCACACCGGTTGCAATTATTCGTTTTATACGATGGAAAAGCTGTTGTATTTATATTGTACTTTATGCTTGTGGCGTTGACTTCTAAGGCCCTAACGATTGGATCTGCTGGAACAACGCCCTGGAGGAAGCCTAGGTTGCCCGGAACGTAGAAATGACCAGTACATTCGCACTGGTTGCAGTTACTCCTGTTATACAATGGAAAAACTGTTGTATTTTTATTGTATTTTAAGCTTCTGGCGTTGACTTCGAAGGCCCTAGCTATTCGATGTGGTGGAGCAACGCCCAAAAGTGAAGCCTGGGTTACCCGGATCGTAGAAATGACCAGTACATTCAGACTGGTTGCAGTTATTCCTGTTATACGATGGAAAAGCTGTTGTATTTATATTGTATTTTATGCTCCTGTTGTTGACTTCTAAGGTCCTAAGTATTCGATCTGGTGGATCAACGCCTCAGAGTTATATCTAGGATGCCCGCAACGTAGAAATAGCCGTCACTTTCACACTGGCTGCAATTATTCGTTTTATGCGATGGAGAAGCTGTTGTATTTATATTGTGTTTTATGCTTCTGGCGTTGACCTCTTAGGCACTAACTATTCGATCTGGTGCAGCAACGCCCTAGAGTGAAGCCTCGGTTGCCCGGACCGTAGAAATGACTACCACTTTCACACTGGTTGCAATTATTCGTTTTATACGATGGAAAAACTGTTGTATTTATTTTGTATTTTATGCTTCTGGCGTTGACTTCTAAGGCACTAACGATTGGATCTGCTGGAACTACGCCCTAGTGGAAGCCTAGGTTGCCCGGAACGTAGAAATGACCATTCACTTTCACACTGTTTGCAATAATTCATTTTATACGATGGCAAAACTGTTGTATTTATATTGTATTTTATACTTCTGGCGTTGCCCTCTACGGCCGCTGCTTTTCGATCTGGTGGAGCAACGCGCTAGAGTGAAGCCTAGGCTGCCCGGAACATAGAAATGACTATCAGTTTCACACTGGTTGCAACTATTCGTGTTATACGATTGAAAAACTGTTGTATTTATTTTGTATTTTATGGTTCTGGCGATGACTTGTAAGGCCCTAACAATTGCATCTGGTGGAACAACGCCCTAGAGCGAAGCCTAGGTTGCCCGGAACGTAGAAATGACCATCACTTTCACGCTGGTTGCAATTACTCCTGCTATACGATGGAAAAACTGTGTACCTTTAGTGTATTTTATGCTTCGGGCGTTGATTTCTAAGGCTCTAACTGTACGATCTGGTGGAGCAACGCCCTATAGTCAAGCCTAGGTTGCCCGGAACGTAGAAATGACCGTTACTTTCACACTGCTTGCAATCATTCATTTTATACGATGCAAAATCTGTTGTATTTACATTGTATTTTATGATTCTGGCATTGACTTCTAAGGCCCTAACTATTCGATCTGGTGGAGCAACGCCCTAGAGTGAAGCCTAGGTTGCCCGCAATGTAGAAATGACCATAAGTTTCACACTGGTTGACATTACTCCTGTTATACGATGGAAAAACTGTTGTATCTTTATTGTATTTTATGCTTCGGGCGTTGGCTTCTTAGGCCCTAACTATTCGATCTGGTGGAGCAACGCCCTAGAGTGAAGCCTAGATTGCCCGGAACGTAGAAATGACCATTACCCTCACACTGGTTGCAATTATTCCTGTTACACGACGGAAAAACTGTTGTATTTTTAGTGTATTTTATGCTTCTGGCGTTGACTTCTTAGGCCCTAACTATTCGATCTCGTGGAGCAACGCCTTAGAGAGGAGCCTAGGTTGCCCGGAACGTAGAAGTGGCCATTACCTTCACATAGGATGTAATTATTCGTTTTATACGATGGAAAGACTCTTGTATTTATATTGTATTTTATGCCTCTGGCGTTGACTTCTTAGGGCCTAACAATTCGATCTGGTGGCACAACGCCATAGAGTGAAGCCTATGTTGCCCGGAACGTAGAAATGACCATCCCTTTCACACTGGTTGACATTACTCCTGTTATACGATGGAAAAACTGTTGTATCTTTATTGTATTTTATGCTTCGGGCGTTGGCTTCTAAGGCCCTAACTATTCGATCTTTTGGAGCAGCGCACTAGGGTGACGCCTAGGTTGCCCGGAACGTAGAAAGGGCCATTGCTTTCACACTGGATGCAATCATTCGTTTTATACGATGGAAAAACTGTTGTATTTTTAGTGTATTTTATGCTTCTTGCGTTGACTTCTTAGGCCCTCACTGTTCGATCTGGTGGAACAACGACCTAGACTGAAGCCTAGGTTGCCCGGAACGTAGAAAAGACCATTACATTCACACTGGTTGCAATTATTCGTTTTATACGATGAAAAAACCGTTGTATTTTTATTGTAATTTATGCTTCTGACGTTGACTTCTAAGTCCCTAGGTATTCGATCTGGTGGAGGAACGCCCTAGAGTGAAGCCTAGATTGCCCGGAACGTGGTAATGACCATTACCTTCACACTGGTTGCAATTATTCCTGTTATGCGACGGAAAAACTGTTGTATTTTTGTGTATTTTATGCTTCGGGCGTTGACTTCTAAGGCCCTAGCTATTCGATCTGGTGGAGCAACGCCCTAGAGTGGAGCCTAGGTTGCACGGAACGTAGAAAGGGCCATTGCTTTCACACTCGATGCAATTACTCGTTTTATACGATGGAAAAACTGTTGTATTTTCAGTGTATTTTATGCTTCTGGCGTTGACTTCTTAGGCCCTAACTGTTCGATCTGGTGGAACAACGCCATAGAGCGATGCCTAGGTTGCCCGGAACGTAGAAATGACCATCTCTTTCACACAGGTTGCAATTACTCCTGTTATACGATGGAAAAACAGTTCAATTTTTATTGTATTTTATGCTTCTGGCGTCGACTTCTTCGGCCCTAACTATTCGATCTGGTGGAGCAACGCCCTATAGTGGAGCCTGGGCTGCACGGAATGTAGAAATGACAATTACTTTCACACTGTTTGCATTTATTCATTTCATAGGATGGAAAAGTTGTTGTACTTATATTGTATTTTATGCTTCTGGCGTTGACTTCTAACTCCGTAGCTATTCGATGTGGTGGAGCAACACCCTATAGTGAAGCCTAGGTAGCCCGGAACGTAGAAATGGCCATAACTTTCACACTGGTTACAATTATTCGTTTTATACGATGGAAAAACTGTTGTATTCGTTTTGTATTTTATACTTCTGGCGTTGACTTCTAAGGCCCTAACAATTCGATCTGGTGGAACAACGCCATAGAGTGAAGCCTAGGTTGCTCGGAATGTAGAAATGGCCATTACTTTCACACTGTTTGCATTTATTCATTTTATACGACGGAAAAGTTGTTGTACTTATATTGTATTTTATGCTTCTGGCGTTGACTTCTAACTCCGTAGCTATTCGATGTGGTGGAGCAACGCCCTGTAGTCAAGCCTAGGTAGCCCGGAACGTCGAAATGACCATAACTTTCACACTGGTTGCAATTATTCGTTTTATACGATGGAAAAACTGTTCCATTTGTTTTGTATTTTATACTTCTGTCGTTGACTTCTAAGGCCCTAACAATTCGATCTGGTGGAACAACGCCATAGAGTGAAGCCTAGGTTGCTCGGAATGTAGAAATGGCCATTTCTTTCACACTGGTTGCAGTTATTCCTGTTATACGATGGAAAAACTGTTGTATCTTTATTGTATTTTATGCTTCGTGCGTTGACTTCAAAGGCCATAACTATTCGATCTGGTGGAGCAACGCCCTAGAGTGGAGCCTAGGTTGCACGGAAGGTAGAAGTGACCATTACTTTCAGGCTGCTTGCAGTTATTCCCGTTATACGATGAAAAACTCTTGTACTTTTATTGCATTTCATGCTTCTGGCGTTGACTTCTAAGACCCTAGGTATTCGATCTGGTGGAGCAACGCCCTAGAGTGAAGCCTAGATTGCCCGGAACGTGGAAATGACCATTACCTTCACACTGGTTGCAATTACTCCTGTTATACGATGGAAAAACTGTTGTATCTTTATTGTATTTTATGCTTCGGGCGTTGACTTC
Source organism: Calliopsis andreniformis (assembly GCF_051401765.1). Lineage (NCBI taxonomy): Eukaryota > Metazoa > Arthropoda > Insecta > Hymenoptera > Andrenidae > Calliopsis > Calliopsis andreniformis. The sequence continues at coordinate 7,618,848 of NC_135072.1, forward strand.
TTAGGGCCCAACAATTCGATCTGGTGGAGCATCGCCCTAGAGTGGAGCCTAGGTTGCACGGAATGTAGAAATGACCATTGCTTTCACACTGTTTGCAATTATTCATTACATACGATGGAAAGGTTGTTGTATTTACATTGTAATTTATGCTTCTGGCGTTCACTTCTAACTCCGTAGCTGCTCGATGTGGTGGAGCAACGCCCTATAGTGAAGCCTAGGTTGCCTGGAAAATAGAAATGACCATAACTTTCACACTGTTTGCAATTATTCGCTTTATACGATGGAAAAACAGTTGTATTTGTCTTGTACTTTATATTTCTGGCGATCTCTTCAAAGGCCATAACAATTCGATCTGGTGGCACAACGTCATAGAGTGAAGCCTATGTTGCCCGGAACGTAGAAATGACCATCACTTTCACACTGGTTGCAATTATTCGCTTTACACGATGGAAAAACTGTTGTATTTGTTTTGTATTTTATACTTCTGGCGTTGACTTCTAAGGCCCTAACAATTCAATCTGGTGGAACAACGCCATAGAGTGAAGCCTAGGTTGCTCGGAATGTAGAAATGACCATTACTTTCACACTGTGTGCAATTATTCATTATATACGATGGAAAGGTTGTTGTATTTACATTGTATTTTATGCTTCTGGCGTTCACTTCTAACTCCGTAGCTATTCGATGTGGTGGAGCAACGCCCTAGAGTGAAGCCTAGGTTGCCTGGAAAATAGAAATGACCATAAAATTCACACTGTTTGCAATTATTCGTTTTATACGATGGAAAAACTGTTGTATTTGTTTTGTACTTTATATTTCTGGCGTTCTCTTCAAAGGCCATAACAATTGGATCTGGTGGCACAACGTCATAGAGTGAAGCCTATGTTGCTCGGAACGTAGAAATGACCATTACCTTCACACTGTTTGCAATAATTCATTTTATACGATGGCAAGACTGTTGTATTTATATTGGATTTTATGCTTCTGGCGTTGCCTTCTAAGGCCGTAGCATTTCGATCTGGTGGAACAACGCCCTAGAGTGAAGCCTAGGTTGCCCGGAACGTAGAAATGACCGTTACTTTCACACTGTTTGCAATTATTCATTTTATACGGTGGAAAAGCTGTTGTATCTTTATTGAATTTTATGCTTCTGGCGTTGCCTTCTAAGGCAGTAGCTTTTCGATCTGGTGGAACAATGCCCTAGAGTGAAGCCTAGGTTGCCCGGAACGTAGAAATGACCAGTACATTCGCACTGGTTGCAGTTACTCCTGTTATACAATGGAAAAACTGTTGTATTTTTATTGTATTTTATGCTTCTGGCGTTGACTTCGAAGGCCCTAGCTATTCGATGTGGTGGAGCAACGCCCAAAAGTGAAGCCTGGGTTGCCCGGATCGTAGAAATGACCAGTACATTCAGACTGGTTGCAGTTATTCCTGTTATACGATGGAAAAGCTGTTGTATTTATATTGTATTTTATGCTCCTGTTGTTGACTTCTAAGGTCCTAAGTATTCGATCTGGTGGATCAACGCCTCAGAGTTATATCTAGGATGCCCGCAACGTAGAAATAGCCGTCACTTTCACACTGGCTGCAATTATTCGTTTTATGCGATGGAGAAGCTGTTGTATTTATATTGTGTTTTATGCTTCTGGCGTTGACCTCTTAGGCACTAACTATTCGATCTGGTGCAGCAACGCCCTAGAGTGAAGCCTCGGTTGCCCGGAACGTAGAAATGACTACCACTTTCACACTGGTTGCAATTATTCGTTTTATACGATGGAAAAACTGTTGTATTTATTTTGTATTTTATGCTTCTGGCGTTGACTTCTAAGGCACTAACGATTGGATCTGCTGGAACTACGCCCTAGTGGAAGCCTAGGTTCCCCGGAACGTAGAAATGACCATTCACTTTCACACTGTTTGCAATAATTCATTTTATACGATGGCAAAACTGTTGTATTTATATTGTATTTTATACTTCTGGCGTTGCCCTCTACGGCCGCTGCTTTTCGATCTGGTGGAGCAACGCGCTAGAGTGAAGCCTAGGCTGCCCGGAACATAGAAATGACTATCAGTTTCACACTGGTTGCAACTATTCGTGTTATACGATTGAAAAACTGTTGTATTTATTTTGTATTTTATGGTTCTGGCGTTGACTTGTAAGGCCCTAACAATTGCATCTGGTGGAACAACGCCCTAGAGCGAAGCCTAGGTTGCCCGGAACGTAGAAATGACCATCACTTTCACGCTGGTTGCAATTACTCCTGCTATACGATGGAAAAACTGTGTACCTTTAGTGTATTTTATGCTTCGGTCGTTGATTTCTAAGGCTCTAACTGTACGATCTGGTGGAGCAACGCCCTATAGTCAAGCCTAGGTTGCCCGGAACGTAGAAATGACCGTTACTTTCACACTGTTTGCAATCATTCATTTTATACGATGCAAAATCTGTTGTATTTACATTGTATTTTATGATTCTGGCATTGACTTCTAAGGCCCTAACTATTCGATCTGGTGGAGCAACGCCCTAGAGTGAAGCCTAGGTTGCCCGGAATGTAGAAATGACCATAAGTTTCACACTGGTTGACATTACTCCTGTTATACGATGGAAAAACTGTTGTATCTTTATTGTATTTTATGCTTCGGGCGTTGGCTTCTTAGGCCCTAACTATTCGATCTGGTGGAGCAACGCCCTAGAGTGAAGCCTAGATTGCCCGGAACGTAGAAATGACCATTACCCTCACACTGGTTGCAATTATTCCTGTTACACGACGGAAAAACTGTTGTATTTTTAGTGTATTTTATGCTTCTGGCGTTGACTTCTTAGGCCCTAACTATTCGATCTCGTGGAGCAACGCCTTAGAGAGGAGCCTAGGTTGCCCGGAACGTAGAAGTGGCCATTACCTTCACATAGGATGTAATTATTCGTTTTATACGATGGAAAGACTCTTGTATTTATATTGTATTTTATGCCTCTGGCGTTGACTTCTTAGGGCCTAACAATTCGATCTGGTGGCACAACGCCATAGAGTGAAGCCTATGTTGCCCGGAACGTAGAAATGACCATCCCTTTCACACTGGTTGACATTACTCCTGTTATACGATGGAAAAACTGTTGTATCTTTATTGTATTTTATGCTTCGGGCGTTGGCTTCTAAGGCCCTAACTATTCGATCTTTTGGAGCAGCGCACTAGGGTGACGCCTAGGTTGCCCGGAACGTAGAAAGGGCCATTGCTTTCACACTGGATGCAATCATTCGTTTTATACGATGGAAAAACTGTTGTATTTTTAGTGTATTTTATGCTTCTTGCGTTGACTTCTTAGGCCCTCACTGTTCGATCTGGTGGAACAACGACCTAGACTGAAGCCTAGGTTGCCCGGAACGTAGAAAAGACCATTACATTCACACTGGTTGCAATTATTCGTTTTATACGATGAAAAAACCGTTGTATTTTTATTGTAATTTATGCTTCTGACGTTGACTTCTAAGTCCCTAGGTATTCGATCTGGTGGAGGAACGCCCTAGAGTGAAGCCTAGATTGCCCGGAACGTGGTAATGACCATTACCTTCACACTGGTTGCAATTATTCCTGTTATGCGACGGAAAAACTGTTGTATTTTTGTGTATTTTATGCTTCGGGCGTTGACTTCTAAGGCCCTAGCTATTCGATCTGGTGGAGCAACGCCCTAGAGTGGAGCCTAGGGTGCACGGAACGTAGAAAGGGCCATTGCTTTCACACTCGATGCAATTATTCGTTTTATACGATGGAAAAACTGTTGTATTTTCATTGTATTTTATGCTTCTGGCGTTGACTTCTTAGGCCCTAACTGTTCGATCTGGTGGAACAACGCCATAGAGCGATGCCTAGGTTGCCCGGAACGTAGAAATGACCATCTCTTTCACACAGGTTGCAATTACTCCTGTTATACGATGGAAAAACAGTTCAATTTTTATTGTATTTTATGCTTCTGGCGTCGACTTCTTCGGCCCTAACTATTCGATCTGGTGGAGCAACGCCCTATAGTGGAGCCTGGGCTGCACGGAATGTAGAAATGACAATTACTTTCACACTGTTTGCATTTATTCATTTCATAGGATGGAAAAGTTGTTGTACTTATATTGTATTTTATGCTTCTGGCGTTGACTTCTAACTCCGTAGCTATTCGATGTGGTGGAGCAACGCCCTATAGTGAAGCCTAGGTAGCCCGGAACGTAGAAATGGCCATAACTTTCACACTGGTTACAATTATTCGTTTTATACGAAGGAAAAACTGTTGTATTCGTTTTGTATTTTATACTTCTGGCGTTGACTTCTAAGGCCCTAACAATTCGATCTGGTGGAACAACGCCATAGAGTGAAGCCTAGGTTGCTCGGAATGTAGAAATGGCCATTACTTTCACACTGGATGCAATTATTCGTTTTATACGATGGAAAAACTGTTGTATTTATATTGTATTTTACGCTTCGGGCGATGACTTCAAAGGCCCTAACTATTCGATCTGGTGGAGCAACGTCCTAGAGTGAAGCCTAGGTTGCCCGGAACCTAGAAGTCGCCATTACTTTCACAGTGGATGCAATTATTCGTTTTATACGTTGGAACAACTGTTGTATTTATATTGTATCTTATGCCCCTGGCGTTGACTTCTTAGGGCCTAACAATTCGATCTGGTGCAACAACGCCATAGAGTGAAGCCTAGGTTGCCCAGAACGTAGAAATGACCATCACTTTCACACTGGTTGCAGTTATTCCTGTTATACGATGGAAAAACTGTTGTACCTTTATTGTATTTTATGCTTCGGGCGTCGACTTCAAAGGCCCTAACTATTCGATCTGGTGGAGCAACGTCCTAGAGTGAAGCCTAGGTTGCCCGGAACGTAGAAATGGCCATTACTTTCACACTGGATGCAATTATTCGTTTTATACGATGGAAAAACTGTTGTATTTATATTGTATTTTAAGCTTCGGGCGTTGACTTCAAAGGCCCTAACTATTCGATCTGGTGGAGCAACGTTCTATAGTGAAGCCTAGGTTGCCCGGAACGTAGAAATGGCCATTGCCATCACACTGGTTGCAATTATTCATTATATACGATGGAAAGGTTGCTGTATTTATATTGTTTTTTATGCTTCTGCCGTTCACTTCTAACTCCGTAGCTATTCGATGTGGTGGAGGAACGGCCTATAGTGAAGCCTAGGTTGCCTGGAAAATAGAAATGACCATAACTTTCACACTGTTTGCAATTATTCGTTTTATACGATGGAAAAACTGTTGCATTTGTTTTGTATTTTATATTTCTGGCGTTGACTTCAAAGGACCTAACAATTCGATCTGGTGGCACAACGCCATAGAGTGAAGCCTATGTTGCCCGGAACGTAGAAATGACCATCCCTTTCACACTGGTTGACATTACTCCTGTTATACGATGGAAAAACTGTTGTATCTTTATTGTATTTTATGCTTCGGGCGTTGACCTCTAAGGCGCTAACTATTCGATCTGTTGGAGCAACGCACTAGAGTGACGCCTAGGTTGCCCGGAACGTAGAAAGGGCCATTGCTTTCGCACTGGATGCAATCATTCGTTTTATACGATGGAAAAACTGTTGTATTGTAAGTGTATTTTATGCTTCTTGCGTTGACTTCTTAGGCCCTAACTGTTCGATCTGGTGGAACAACGACCTAGACTGAAGCCTATGTTGCCCGGAACGTAGAAAAGACCATTACCATCACACTGGTTGCAATTATTCGTTTTATACGATGGAAAAACCGTTGTATTTTAATTGTAATTTATGCTTCTGGCGTTGACTTCTTAGGCCCTAACTATTCGATCTGGTGGAGCAACGCCCTAGAGTAGAGCCTAGGTTGCACGGAATGTAGAAATGACCATTACTTTCACACTGTTTGCAATTATTCATTTTATACGATGGAAAAGTTGTTATATTTATATTGTATTTTAGCTTCTGGCGTGGACTTCTAACTCCGTAGCTATTCGGTCTGGTGGAACAACTCCCTGTATTGAAGCCCAGGTTGCCCGAAACGTAGAAATGACCACAACCTTCACGCTGGCTGCAATTACTCCTGTTATACGATTGAAAATCTGTTGTATCTTTATTGTATCTTATGCTTCGGGCGTTGACTTCTAAGGACCTTTGAATTCGATCTGGTGGAGCAACGCCCTAGAGTGGAGCCTAGGTTGCACGGAAGGTAGAAGTGACCATTACTTTCAGGCTGCTTGCAGTTATTCCCGTTATACGATGAAAAACTCTTGTACTTTTATTGCATTTCATGCTTCTGGCGTTGACTTCTAAGACCCTAGGTATTCGATCTGGTGGAGCAACGCCCTAGAGTGAAGCCTAGATTGCCCGGAACGTGGAAATGACCATTACCTTCACACTGGTTGCAATTACTCCTGTTATACGATGGAAAAACTGTTGTATCTTTATTGTATTTTATGCTTCGGGCGTTGACTTCTTAGGGCCCAACAATTCGATCTGGTGGAGCATCGCCCTAGAGTGGAGCCTAGGTTGCACGGAATGTAGAAATGACCATTGCTTTCACACTGTTTGCAATTATTCATTACATACGATGGAAAGGTTGTTGTATTTACATTGTAATTTATGCTTCTGGCGTTCACTTCTAACTCCGTAGCCATTCGATGTGGTGGAGCAACGCCCTATAGTGAAGCCTAGGTTGCCTGGAACGTAGAAAAGACCATTACCTCCACACTGGGTGCAATTATTCGTTTTATACGATGGTAAAACTGCTGTATTTATTTTGTATTTTATGCTTCTGGCGTTGACTTCTAAGGCCCTAACAATTCAATCTGGTGGAACAACGCAATAGAGTGAAGCCTAGGTTGCCCGGAACGTAGAAATAGCCATTATTTTCACACTGGATGCAATTATTCGTTTTATACGATGGAAAAACTGTTGTATTTATATTGTGTTTTATGCTTCGGGCGTTGACTTCTACGTCCCTAGCTATTCGATCTGGTGGAGCAACGCCCTAGAGTGAAGCCTAGGTTGCCCGGATCGTAGAAGTGGCCATTACCCTCACATTGGATGTAACTATCCGTTTTATACGATGGAAAGACTGTTGTACTTATATTGTATTTTATGCCTCTGGCGTTGACTTCTAGGTCCCTAACTATTCGATCTGGTGGAACAACGCCCTAGAGTGAAGCCTAGGTTGACCGGAACGTAGAAGTGGCCATTACCTTCACATTGGATGTAATTATTCGTTTTATACGATGGAAAGACTGTTGTATTTATATTGTATTTTTTGCCTCTGGCGTTGTCTTCTTAGGGCCTAACTATTTGGTCTGGTGGAGCACCGCCCTAGAGTGTAGCCTAGGTTGCCCGGAACGTAGAAATGACCATTTCCTTCGCGCTGGTTGCAATTATTCGTTTTATACGATGGTAAAACAGTTGTATTTATTTTGTATTTTGTGCTTCTGGCGTTGACTTCTAAGGCCCCAACTATTCGATCTGGTGGAGCAACGCCCTAGAGTGTAGCCTAGGTTGACTGGAACATGGCAATAACCATCACCTTCACACTGGTTGCAATCATTCCTGTTATACGATGGAAATGCTGTTGTATCTTTATTGTATTTTATGCTTCTGGCGTTTACTTCTAAGTCTCTAGCTACTCGATTTGTTGGGGGAACGAGCTAGAGCGAAGCCTAGGTTGCCCGCAACGAAGAAATGGCCATTACTTTTACACTGGTTGCAATTATTCGTTTTATACGATGGAAAGACTGTTGTATTTTTAATGTATTTTATGCATCGGGGGTTGACTTCTAAGGCCCTAACTATTCGATATGGTGGTGCCACGTCCTAGGGCGAAGCCTATGTTGCCTGGAACGTACAAATGACCATAACTTTCACACTGGTTGCAGTAATTCGTTTTATACAATGGAAAAACTGTTCTATTTATTTTGTATTTTATGCATCGGGCGTTGACTTCTGAGGCGCTAAATATTCGATCTGGTGGAGCAACGCCAAAGAGTCAAGCCTAGGTTGCCCAGAACGTAGAAATTATCATAACTTTCACACTGGTGGCAATCATTCGTTTTATACAATGGAAAAACTGTTGTATTTTTATTATATTTTATGCTGCTGTCGTTGACTTCTTAGGCCCTAACTATTCGATCTGGTGGTGCAACGCCCTAGAGTGAAGCCTAAGTTGCCCGGAACGTAGAAGTGACCATAACTTTCACACTGGTTGCTAATATTCGTTTTATACGATGGAAAATCTGTTGTATTTATATTGTATTATATGCTTCTGGCGTTGACTTCCTAGGCTCTATCTATTCTTCTCGTGGAGCAATGCGCTAGAGTGAAGCCTAGGCTGCCCGGAACGTAGAAATGACCATCACTTTCACACTGGTTGCAATTATTCGTTTTATACAATGGAAAAACTGTTGTATTTATATTGTATTTTATGATTCTGGCGTTGACTTCTTAGGCCATAACTATTCGATCTGGTGGACCAACGCCCTAGAGTGCAGCCTAGGTTGCACGGAACGTAGAAATGACCATAACTTTCACACTGGTAGCAATTATTCGTTTTATATAATGGAAGAACTGTTGTATTTTTATTGTATTATATGCTTCTGGCTTTGACTTATTAGGCCATAACTATTCGATCTGGAGGAGCAACGCCCCACAGTGAAGCCTAGGTTGCCCGGAACGTAGAAATGACCATTACCTTCACATTTGATGCAATTATTCCTGTTATACGATGGAAAAACTGTGGTACTTTTGTTGTATTTTATGCTTCAGGCGTTGACTTCTAAGGCCGTAGCTATTCGATGTGGCGGAGCTACGCCCTAGAGTGAATCCTAGGTTGCCAGGAACGTAGAAATGACCATCACTTTCACGCTGTTTGCAATTATTCATTTTATACAATGGAAAAACTCTTGTATTTATATTGTATTTTATTCCTCTGGCGTTAACTTCTAAGGCCCTAGCTATTCGATGTGGTGGAGCAACGCCCTAGAGTGAAGCCTAGGTTACCCGGAACGCAGAAATGACCATTACCTTCATACTGTTTGCAATTATTCCTGTTATACGATGTAAAAACAGTTGGATTTTTATTGTACTTTACGCTTCTGGCGTTGACTTCTAAGGCCCTACCCATTCGATCTGGTGAAGCAAAGCTCTACAGCGAAGCCTAGGTTGCCCGGAACGTAGATATGGCCATAAGTTTCACCCTGGTTGCAGTTATTCGTTTTACACGATGGAAAGACTGTTGCATTTATTTTGTAATTTATGCTTCTGGCGTTGACTTCTTAGGCCCTAACTATTCGATCTGGTGGAGCAACGCCCTAGAGTGGAGCCTAGGTTGCACGGAATGTAGAAATGACCATTACTTTCACACTGTTTGCAATTATTCATTTTATACGATGGAAAAGCTGTTGTATTTATATTGTATTTTATGCTTCTGGCGTTGACTTCTAAGGTCGTAGCTATTCGGTCTGGTGGACCAACGACCTAGACTGAGGCCTAAATTGCACGGAACGTAGAAATGACCATAACTTTCACACTGGCTGCAATTATTCGTTTTATACGATGGAAAGACTGTTCTATTTATTTTGTATTTTATGTTTCTGGCGTTGACTTCTTAGGCCCTAACTATTCGATCTGGTGGTACAACGCCCTAGGGTAAAGCCTAGGTTGCCCGGAACGTAGAAATGGCCATAACCTTCACACTGGTTGCAATTATTTGTTTTATACGATGGAAAAGCTGTTGTATTTATATCGTATTTTATGCCTCGGGCGTTGACTTCTAAGGCCCTAACTGTTTGATCTGGTGGAGCACCGCCGTAGAGTGAAGCCTAGGTTGCCGGAACGTAGAAATGACCATAACTTTCACACTGGTTGCTATTATTCGTTTTATACGATGGAAAAACTGTTATATTTATATTGTATTTAAGCTTCTGGCGTTGTCTTCTGAGGCCCTACCCATTCGATCTGGTGAAGCAAAGCTCTACAGCGAAGCCTAGGTTGCCCGGAACGTAGATATGGCCATAAGTTTCACCCTGGTTGCAGTTATTCGTTTTACACGATGGAAAGACTGTTGCATTTATTTTGTATTTTATGCTTCTGGCGTTGACTTCTTAGGCCATAGCTATTCGATCTGGAGGAGCAACGCCCCAGAGTGAAGCGTAGGTTGCACGGAACGTAGAAATGACCATTACTTTCACACTGGTGGCAATTACTCCTGTTATAGGATGGAAAAAATGTTGTATTTATATCGTATTTTATGCTACTGGCGTTGACTCCTTAGGCCCTAACTATGCGATCTGATGGAGCAACGCCCCGGAGTGAAGCCTAGGTTGACCGGAGCGTAGAAATGACCATTACATTCACACTGATTGCAATTATTCATTTTATACGATGGAAAAGCTGTTGTATTTATATTGTATTTTATGCTTCTGGCGTTGACTTCTAAGGTCGTAGCTATTCGATCTGGTGGACCAACGACCTAGAGTGAGGCCTAAATTGCACGGAACGTAGAAATGACCATAACTTTCACACTGGCTGCAATTATTTGTTTTATACGATGGAAAGACTGTTCTATTTATTATGTATTTTATGTTTCTGGCGTTGACTTCTTAGGCCCTAACTATTCGATCTGGTGGAGCAACGCCCTAGAGTGAAGGCTAGGTTGCCGGGTACGTAGAAGTGACCATTACTTTCACACTGATTGCAATTATTCATTTTATACGATGGAAAATCTGTTGTGCTTATATTGTATTTTATGCTTCTGGCGTTAACTTCTAAGGTCGTAGCTATTCGGTGTAGTGGAGCAACGCCCTAGAGTGAAGCCCAGGTTGACAGGAACGTAGAAATGACCATTACCTTTACACTGGTTGCAATTACTCGTGTTACACGATGGAAAAACTGTTGTATTTTTATTGTATTTTATGCTTCTGGCGTTGACTTCTAAGTCCTTAGCTATTCGATCTGGGAGAACAACGCCCTAGAGCGAAGCCTAGGCTGCCCGGAACGTAGAAATAAGAAGTACTTTCACACTGGTTGCAATTAACCGTTCTACACGATGGAAAAACTGTTGTATCTTTATTGCATTTTATGCTCTGGGCGTTGGCTTCTAAGTCCCTAGGTATTCGATCTGGTGCACCAATGCCCTGGAGCGAAGCCTAGGTTGCCCAATACGTAGAAATGACCATTACTTTCACACTGATTGCAATTATCCGTTTTACACGATGGAAATACTGTTGTATTTTTATTGTATTTTATGCTTCGGGCGTTGTCATCTAAGGCCCCAACTCTTCGCTCTGGTGGAGCAACGCCCTAGAGTGAAGCCTAGGTTGACGGGAGCGTAGAGATGACCATTACATTCACACTGATTGCAATTATTCATTTTATACGATGGAAAAGCTGTTGTATATATATTGTATTTTATGCTTCTGGCGTTGACTTCTAAGGTCGTAGCTATTCGATCAGGTGGACCAACGCCCTAGAGTGAAGCCTAAGTTGCACAAAACGTAGAAATGACCATAACCTTCACACTGGTTGAAATAATTCGTTTTATACAATGGAAAAACTGATCAACTTAATTTTGTATTTTATACCTCGGGCGTTGACTTCTGAGGCCCTAACTATTCGATCTGGAGGAGCAACGCCCTAGAGTGAAGCCTAGGTTGACGGGAGCGTAGAGATGACCATTACATTCACACTGATTGCAATTATTCATTTTATACGATGGAAAAGCTGTTGTATTTATATTGTATTTTATGCATCTGGCGTTGACTTCTAAGGTCGTAGCTATTCGATCTGGTGGAGCAACGCCCTAGAGTGAAGCCTAGGTTGACCGGAGCGTAGAAATGACCATTACATTCACACTGATTGCAATTATTCATTTTCTACGATGGAAAAGCTGTTGTATTTATATTGTATTTTATGCTTCTGGCGTTGACTTCTAAGGTCGTAGCTATTCGATCTGGTGGACGAGCGCCCTAGAGTGAGGCCTAAGTTGCACGGAACGTAGAAATGACCATAACTTTCACACTGGCTGCAATTATTCGTTTTATACGATGGAAAGACTGTTCTATTTATTTTGTATTTTATGTTTCTGGCGTTGACTTCTTAGTCCCTAACTATTCGATCTGGTGGAGCAACGCCCTAGAGTGAAGGCTAGGTTGCCCGGTACGTAGAAATGGCCATTACTTTCACACTGGATGCAATTATTCGTTTTATACGATGGAAAAACTGTTGTATTTATATTGTATTTTAAGCTTCGGGCGTTGACTTCAAAGGCCCTAACTATTCGATCTGGTGGAGCAACGTTCTATAGTGAAGCCTAGGTTGCCCGGAACGTAGAAATGGCCATTGCCATCACACTGGTTGCAATTATTCATTATACACGATGGAAAGGTTGCTGTATTTATATTGTTTTTTATGCTTCTGCCGTTCACTTCTAACTCCGTAGCTATTCGATGTGGTGGAGGAACGGCCTATAGTGAAGCCTAGGTTGCCTGGAAAATAGAAATGACCATAACTTTCACACTGTTTGCAATTATTCGTTTTATACGATGGAAAAACTGTTGCATTTGTTTTGTATTTTATATTTCTGGCGTTGACTTCAAAGGACCTAACAATTCGATCTGGTGGCACAACGCCATAGAGTGAAGCCTATGTTGCCCGGAACGTAGAAATGACCATCCCTTTCACACTGGTTGACATTACTCCTGTTATACGATGGAAAAACTGTTGTATCTTTATTGTATTTTATGCTTCGGGCGTTGACCTCTAAGGCGCTAACTATTCGATCTGTTGGAGCAACGCACTAGAGTGACGCCTAGGTTGCCCGGAACGTAGAAAGGGCCATTGCTTTCGCACTGGATGCAATCATTCGTTTTATACGATGGAAAAACTGTTGTATTGTAAGTGTATTTTATGCTTCTTGCGTTGACTTCTTAGGCCCTAACTGTTCGATCTGGTGGAACAACGACCTAGACTGAAGCCTATGTTGCCCGGAACGTAGAAAAGACCATTACCATCACACTGGTTGCAATTATTCGTTTTATACGATGGAAAAACCGTTGTATTTTAATTGTAATTTATGCTTCTGGCGTTGACTTCTTAGGCCCTAACTATTCGATCTGGTGGAGCAACGCCCTAGAGTAGAGCCTAGGTTGCACGGAATGTAGAAATGACCATTACTTTCACACTGTTTGCAATTATTCATTTTATACGATGGAAAAGTTGTTATATTTATATTGTATTTTAGCTTCTGGCGTGGACTTCTAACTCCGTAGCTATTCGGTCTGGTGGAACAACTCCCTGTATTGAAGCCCAGGTTGCCCGAAACGTAGAAATGACCACAACCTTCACGCTGGCTGCAATTACTCCTGTTATACGATTGAAAATCTGTTGTATCTTTATTGTATCTTATGCTTCGGGCGTTGACTTCTAAGGACCTTTGAATTCGATCTGGTGGAGCAACGCCCTAGAGTGGAGCCTAGGTTGCACGGAAGGTAGAAGTGACCATTACTTTCAGGCTGCTTGCAGTTATTCCCGTTATACGATGAAAAACTCTTGTACTTTTATTGCATTTCATGCTTCTGGCGTTGACTTCTAAGACCCTAGGTATTCGATCTGGTGGAGCAACGCCCTAGAGTGAAGCCTAGATTGCCCGGAACGTGGAAATGACCATTAACTTCACACTGGTTGCAATTACTCCTGTTATACGATGGAAAAACTGTTGTATCTTTATTGTATTTTATGCTTCGGGCGTTGACTTCTTAGGGCCCAACAATTCGATCTGGTGGAGCATCGCCCTAGAGTGGAGCCTAGGTTGCACGGAATGTAGAAATGACCATTGCTTTCACACTGTTTGCAATTATTCATTACATACGATGGAAAGGTTGTTGTATTTACATTGTAATTTATGCTTCTGGCGTTCACTTCTAACTCCGTAGCCATTCGATGTGGTGGAGCAACGCCCTATAGTGAAGCCTAGGTTGCCTGGAACGTAGAAAAGACCATTACCTCCACACTGGGTGCAATTATTCGTTTTATACGATGGTAAAACTGCTGTATTTATTTTGTATTTTATGCTTCTGGCGTTGACTTCTAAGGCCCTAACAATTCAATCTGGTGGAACAACGCAATAGAGTGAAGCCTAGGTTGCCCGGAACGTAGAAATGGCCATTATTTTCACACTGGATGCAATTATTCGTTTTATACGATGGAAAAACTGTTGTATTTATATTGTGTTTTATGCTTCGGGCGTTGATTTCTACGTCCCTAGCTATTCGATCTGGTGGAGCAACGCCCTAGAGTGAAGCCTAGGTTGCCCGGATCGTAGAAGTGGCCATTACCCTCACATTGGATGTAACTATCCGTTTTATACGATGGAAAGACTGATGTACTTATATTGTATTTTATGCCTCTGGCGTTGACTTCTAGGTCCCTAACTATTCGATCTGGTGGAACAACGCCCTAGAGTGAAGCCTAGGTTGACCGGAACGTAGAAGTGGCCATTACCTTCACATTGGATGTAATTATTCGTTTTATACGATGGAAAGACTGTTGTATTTATATTGTATTTTTTGCCTCTGGCGTTGTCTTCTTAGGGCCTAACTATTTGGTCTGGTGGAGCACCGCCCTAGAGTGTAGCCTAGGTTGCCCGGAACGTAGAAATGACCATTTCCTTCGCGCTGGTTGCAATTATTCCCGTTATACGATGAAAAACTGTTGTACTTTTATTGCATTTTATGCTTCAGGCGTTGACTTCTATGTCCCTAGGTATTCGATCTGGTGGAGCAACGCCCTAGAGTGAAGCCTAGATTGCCCGGAACGTAGAAATGACCACTACCTTCACACTGGTTGCAATTATTCCTGTTATACGACGGAAAAACTATTGTATTTTTAGTGTATTTTATGCTTCTGGCGTTGACTTCTTAGGACCTAACTATTCGATCTGGTGGACCAACACCCTAGAGTGAAGCCTAGATTGCCCGGAACGTAGAAATGACCATTACCCTCACACTGGTTGCAATTATTCCTGTTATACGACGGAAAAACTGTTGTATTTTTAGTGTATTTTATGCTTCTGGCGTTGACTTCTTAGGTCCTAACTATTCGATCTGGTGGAGCAACGCCCTAGAGTGGAGCCTAGGTTGCCCGGAACGTAGAAGTGGCCATTACCTTCACATAGGATGTAATTATTCGTTTTATACGATGGAAAGACTCTTGTATTTATATTGGATTTTATGCCTGTGGCGTTGACTTCTTAGGGCCTAACAATTCGATATGGTGGCACAACGCCATAGAGTGAAGCCTATGTTGCCCGGAACGTAGAAATGACCATCCCTTTCACACTGGTTGACATTACTCCTGTTATACGATGGAAAAACTGTTGTATCTTTATTGTATTTTATGCTTCGGGCGTTGGCTTCTAAGGCCCTAACTATTCGTTCTTTAGGAGCAACGCACTAGGGTGACGCCTAGGTTGCCCGGAACGTAGAAAGGGCCATTGCTTTCACACTGGATGCAATCATTCGTTTTATACGATGGAAAAACTGTTGTATTTTTAGTGTATTTTATGCTTCTTGCGTTGACTTCTTAGGCCCTAACTATTCGATCTGGTGGAACAACGACCTAGACTGAAGCCTAGGTTGCCCGGAACGTAGAAAAGACCATTACATTCACACTGGTTGCAATTATTCGTTTTACACGATGAAAAAACCGTCGTATTTTTATTGTAATTTATGCTTCTGGCGTTGACTTCTTAGGCCCTAACTATTCGATCTGGTGGAGCAACGCCCTAGAGTGGAGCCTAGGTTGCACGGAATGTAGAAATGACCATTACTTTCACACTGCTTGCAATTATTCATTTTATACGATGGAAAAGTTGTTATGTTTATATTGTATTTTATGCTTCTGGCGTGGACTTCTAACTCCGTAGCTATTCGGTCTGGTGGAACAACTCCCTATATTGAAGCCCAGGTTGCCCGGAACGTAGAAATGACCATATCCTTCACGCTGGCTGCAATTACTCCTGTTATACGATTGAAAATCTGTTGTATCTTTATTGTATTTTATGCTTCGGACGTTGACTTCTAAGGTCCTAACTATTCGATCTGGTGGAGCAACGCCCGAGAGTGGAGCCTAGGTTGCACGGAAGGTAGAAGTGACCATTACTTTCAGGCTGCTTGCAATTATTCCCTTTATACGATGAAAAACTCTTGTACTTTTATTGCATTTTATGCTTCTGGCGTTGACTTCTAAGTCCCTAGGTATTCGATCTGGTGGAGCAACTCCCTAGAGTAAAGACTAGATTGCCCGGAACGTGGAAATGACCATTACCATCATACTGGTTGCAATTATTCCTGTTATACGACGGAAAAACTGTTGTATTTTTGTGTATTTTATGCTTCCGGCGTTGACTTCTAAAGCCCTAACTATCCGATCTGGTGCAGCAACGCCCTAGAGTGGAGCCTAGGCTGCACGGAACGTAGAAAGGCCCATTGCTTTCACACTGGATGCAATTATTCGTTTTATACGATGGAAAAACTGTTGTATTTTTAGTGTATTTTATGCTTCTTGCGTTTTCGTCTTAGGCCCTAACTGTTCGATCTGGTGGAACAACGCCATAAAGCGAAGCCTAGGTTGCCCGGAACGTAGAAATGGCCATCTCTTTCACACAGGTTGCAATTACTCCTGTTATACGATGGAAAAACAGTTCAATTTTTATTGTATTTTATGATTCTGGCCTGGACTTCTTCGGCCCTAACTATTCGCTCTGGTGGAGCAACGCCCTAGAGTGGAGCCTGGGTGGCACGGAATGTAGAAATGACAATTACTTTCACACTGTTTGCATTTATTCATTTTATACGACGGAAAAGTTGTTGTACTTATATTGTATTTTATGCTTCTGGCGTTGACTTCTAACTCCGTAGCTATTCGATGTGGTGGTGCAACGCCTTATAGTGAAGCCTAGGTTGCTCGGAATGTAGAAATGGCCATTACTTTCACACTGGATGCAATTATTCGTTTTATACGGTGGAAAAACTGTTGTATTTATATTGTATTTCATGCTTCGGGCGTTGACTTCAAAGGCCCTAACTATTCGATCTGGTGGAGCAACGTCCTAGAGTGAAGCCTAGGTTGCCCGGAACCTAGAAATGGCCATTACTTTCACACTGGATGCAATTATTCGTTTTATACGTTGGAAAAACTGTTGTATTTATATTATATTTTATGCCCCTGGCGTTGACTTCTTAGGGCCTAACAATTCGATCTGGTGGAACAACGCCATAGAGTGAAGCCTAGGTTGACCGGAACGTAGAAATGACCATCACCCTCACACTGGTTGCAGTTATTCCTGTTATACGATGGAAAAACTGTTGTATCTTTATTGTATTTTGTGCTTCTTGCGTCGACTTCAAAGGCCCTAACTATTCGATCTGGTGGAGCAACGCCCTAGGGTGGAGCCTGGGATGCCCGGAATGTAGAAATGACCATTACTTTCACACTGTTTGCAATTATTCATTATATACGATGGAAAGGTTGTTGTATTTACATCGTATTTTATGCTTCTGACGTTCACTTCTAACTCCGTAGCCATTCGATGTGGTGGAGCAACGCCCTATAGTGAAGCCTAGGTTGCCTGGAACGTAGAAAAGACCATTACCTCCACACTGGGTGCAATTATTCGTTTTATACGATGGTAAAACTGCTGTATTTATTTTGTATTTTATGCTTCTGGCGTTGACTTCTAAGGCCCTAACAATTCAATCTGGTGGAACAACGCAATAGAGTGAAGCGTAGGTTGCCCGGAACGTAGAAATGGCCATTATTTTCACACTGGATGCAATTATTCGTTTTATACGATGGAAAAACTGTTGTATTTATATTGTGTTTTATGCTTCGGGCGTTGACTTCTACGTCCCTAGCTATTCGATCTGGTGGAGCAACGCCCTAGAGTGAAGCCTAGGTTGCCCGGAACGTAGAAGTGGCCATTACCCTCACATTGGATGTGACTATCCGTTTTATACGATGGAAAGACTGTTGTACTTGTATTGTATTTTATGCCTCTGGCGTTGACTTCTTAGGGCCTAACTATTTGCTCTGGTGAAGCACCGCCCTAGAGTGAAGCCTAGGTTGCCTGGAACGTAGAAGTGGCAATTACCTTCACATTGGATGTAATTATCCGTTTTACACGATGGAAAGACTGTTGTACTTATATTGTATTTTATGCCTCTGGCGTTGACTTCTTAGGGCCTAACTATTTGATCTGGTGGAGCACCGCGCTAGAGTGTAGCCTAGGTTGCCCGGCACGTAGAAAAGACCATTACCTCCACACTGGTTGCAATTATTCGTTTTATACGATGGTAAAACAGTTGTATTTATTTTGTATTTTGTGCTTCTGGCGTTGACTTCTAAGGCCCCAACTATTCGATCTGGTGGAGCAACGCCCTAGAGTGTAGCCTAGGTTGACTGGAACATGGCAATAACCATCACCTTCACACTGGTTGCAATCATTCCTGTTATACGATGGAAATGCTGTTGTATCTTTATTGTATTTTATGCTTCTGGCGTTTACTTCTAAGTCTCTAGCTACTCGATTTGTTGGGGGAACGAGCTAGAGCGAAGCCTAGGTTGCCCGCAACGAAGAAATGGCCATTACTTTTACACTGGTTGCAATTATTCGTTTTATACGATGGAAAGACTGTTGTATTTTTAATGTATTTTATGCATCGGGGGTTGACTTCTAAGGCCCTAACTATTCGATATGGTGGTGCCACGTCCTAGGGCGAAGCCTATGTTGCCTGGAACGTACAAATGACCATAACTTTCACACTGGTTGCAGTAATTCGTTTTATACAATGGAAAAACTGTTCTATTTATTTTGTATTTTATGCATCGGGCGTTGACTTCTGAGGCGCTAAATATTCGATCTGGTGGAGCAACGCCAAAGAGTCAAGCCTAGGTTGCCCAGAACGTAGAAATTATCATAACTTTCACACTGGTGGCAATCATTCGTTTTATACAATGGAAAAACTGTTGTATTTTTATTATATTTTATGCTGCTGTCGTTGACTTCTTAGGCCCTAACTATTCGATCTGGTGGTGCAACGCCCTAGAGTGAAGCCTAAGTTGCCCGGAACGTAGAAGTGACCATAACTTTCACACTGGTTGCTAATATTCGTTTTATACGATGGAAAATCTGTTGTATTTATATTGTATTATATGCTTCTGGCGTTGACTTCCTAGGCTCTATCTATTCTTCTCGTGGAGCAATGCGCTAGAGTGAAGCCTAGGCTGCCCGGAACGTAGAAATGACCATCACTTTCACACTGGTTGCAATTATTCGTTTTATACAATGGAAAAACTGTTGTATTTATATTGTATTTTATGATTCTGGCGTTGACTTCTTAGGCCATAACTATTCGATCTGGTGGACCAACGCCCTAGAGTGCAGCCTAGGTTGCACGGAACGTAGAAATGACCATAACTTTCACACTGGTAGCAATTATTCGTTTTATATAATGGAAGAACTGTTGTATTTTTATTGTATTATATGCTTCTGGCTTTGACTTCTTAGGCCATAACTATTCGATCTGGAGGAGCAACGCCCCACAGTGAAGC
Organism: Calliopsis andreniformis; assembly: GCF_051401765.1. NCBI lineage: Eukaryota > Metazoa > Arthropoda > Insecta > Hymenoptera > Andrenidae > Calliopsis > Calliopsis andreniformis. The sequence continues at coordinate 7,638,472 of NC_135072.1, forward strand.
CTAGGTTGCCCGGAACGTAGAAATGACCATTACCTTCACATTTGATGCAATTATTCCTGTTATACGATGGAAAAACTGTGGTACTTTTGTTGTATTTTATGCTTCAGGCGTTGACTTCTAAGGCCGTAGCTATTCGATGTGGCGGAGCTACGCCCTAGAGTGAATCCTAGGTTGCCAGGAACGTAGAAATGACCATCACTTTCACGCTGTTTGCAATTATTCATTTTATACAATGGAAAAACTCTTGTATTTATATTGTATTTTATTCCTCTGGCGTTAACTTCTAAGGCCCTAGCTATTCGATGTGGTGGAGCAACGCCCTAGAGTGAAGCCTAGGTTACCCGGAACGCAGAAATGACCATTACCTTCATACTGTTTGCAATTATTCCTGTTATACGATGTAAAAACAGTTGGATTTTTATTGTACTTTACGCTTCTGGCGTTGACTTCTAAGGCCCTACCCATTCGATCTGGTGAAGCAAAGCTCTACAGCGAAGCCTAGGTTGCCCGGAACGTAGATATGGCCATAAGTTTCACCCTGGTTGCAGTTATTCGTTTTACACGATGGAAAGACTGTTGCATTTATTTTGTAATTTATGCTTCTGGCGTTGACTTCTTAGGCCCTAACTATTCGATCTGGTGGAGCAACGCCCTAGAGTGGAGCCTAGGTTGCACGGAATGTAGAAATGACCATTACTTTCACACTGTTTGCAATTATTCATTTTATACGATGGAAAAGCTGTTGTATTTATATTGTATTTTATGCTTCTGGCGTTGACTTCTAAGGTCGTAGCTATTCGGTCTGGTGGACCAACGACCTAGACTGAGGCCTAAATTGCACGGAACGTAGAAATGACCATAACTTTCACACTGGCTGCAATTATTCGTTTTATACGATGGAAAGACTGTTCTATTTATTTTGTATTTTATGTTTCTGGCGTTGACTTCTTAGGCCCTAACTATTCGATCTGGTGGTACAACGCCCTAGGGTAAAGCCTAGGTTGCCCGGAACGTAGAAATGGCCATAACCTTCACACTGGTTGCAATTATTTGTTTTATACGATGGAAAAGCTGTTGTATTTATATCGTATTTTATGCCTCGGGCGTTGACTTCTAAGGCCCTAACTGTTTGATCTGGTGGAGCACCGCCGTAGAGTGAAGCCTAGGTTGCCGGAACGTAGAAATGACCATAACTTTCACACTGGTTGCTATTATTCGTTTTATACGATGGAAAAACTGTTATATTTATATTGTATTTAAGCTTCTGGCGTTGTCTTCTGAGGCCCTACCCATTCGATCTGGTGAAGCAAAGCTCTACAGCGAAGCCTAGGTTGCCCGGAACGTAGATATGGCCATAAGTTTCACCCTGGTTGCAGTTATTCGTTTTACACGATGGAAAGACTGTTGCATTTATTTTGTATTTTATGCTTCTGGCGTTGACTTCTTAGGCCATAGCTATTCGATCTGGAGGAGCAACGCCCCAGAGTGAAGCGTAGGTTGCACGGAACGTAGAAATGACCATTACTTTCACACTGGTGGCAATTACTCCTGTTATAGGATGGAAAAAATGTTGTATTTATATCGTATTTTATGCTACTGGCGTTGACTCCTTAGGCCCTAACTATGCGATCTGATGGAGCAACGCCCCGGAGTGAAGCCTAGGTTGACCGGAGCGTAGAAATGACCATTACATTCACACTGATTGCAATTATTCATTTTATACGATGGAAAAGCTGTTGTATTTATATTGTATTTTATGCTTCTGGCGTTGACTTCTAAGGTCGTAGCTATTCGATCTGGTGGACCAACGACCTAGAGTGAGGCCTAAATTGCACGGAACGTAGAAATGACCATAACTTTCACACTGGCTGCAATTATTTGTTTTATACGATGGAAAGACTGTTCTATTTATTATGTATTTTATGTTTCTGGCGTTGACTTCTTAGGCCCTAACTATTCGATCTGGTGGAGCAACGCCCTAGAGTGAAGGCTAGGTTGCCGGGTACGTAGAAGTGACCATTACTTTCACACTGATTGCAATTATTCATTTTATACGATGGAAAATCTGTTGTGCTTATATTGTATTTTATGCTTCTGGCGTTAACTTCTAAGGTCGTAGCTATTCGGTGTAGTGGAGCAACGCCCTAGAGTGAAGCCCAGGTTGACAGGAACGTAGAAATGACCATTACCTTTACACTGGTTGCAATTACTCGTGTTACACGATGGAAAAACTGTTGTATTTTTATTGTATTTTATGCTTCTGGCGTTGACTTCTAAGTCCTTAGCTATTCGATCTGGGAGAACAACGCCCTAGAGCGAAGCCTAGGCTGCCCGGAACGTAGAAATAAGAAGTACTTTCACACTGGTTGCAATTAACCGTTCTACACGATGGAAAAACTGTTGTATCTTTATTGCATTTTATGCTCTGGGCGTTGGCTTCTAAGTCCCTAGGTATTCGATCTGGTGCACCAATGCCCTGGAGCGAAGCCTAGGTTGCCCAATACGTAGAAATGACCATTACTTTCACACTGATTGCAATTATCCGTTTTACACGATGGAAATACTGTTGTATTTTTATTGTATTTTATGCTTCGGGCGTTGTCATCTAAGGCCCTAACTCTTCGCTCTGGTGGAGCAACGCCCTAGAGTGAAGCCTAGGTTGACGGGAGCGTAGAGATGACCATTACATTCACACTGATTGCAATTATTCATTTTATACGATGGAAAAGCTGTTGTATATATATTGTATTTTATGCTTCTGGCGTTGACTTCTAAGGTCGTAGCTATTCGATCAGGTGGACCAACGCCCTAGAGTGAAGCCTAAGTTGCACAAAACGTAGAAATGACCATAACCTTCACACTGGTTGAAATAATTCGTTTTATACAATGGAAAAACTGATCAACTTAATTTTGTATTTTATACCTCGGGCGTTGACTTCTGAGGCCCTAACTATTCGATCTGGAGGAGCAACGCCCTAGAGTGAAGCCTAGGTTGACGGGAGCGTAGAGATGACCATTACATTCACACTGATTGCAATTATTCATTTTATACGATGGAAAAGCTGTTGTATTTATATTGTATTTTATGCATCTGGCGTTGACTTCTAAGGTCGTAGCTATTCGATCTGGTGGAGCAACGCCCTAGAGTGAAGCCTAGGTTGACCGGAGCGTAGAAATGACCATTACATTCACACTGATTGCAATTATTCATTTTCTACGATGGAAAAGCTGTTGTATTTATATTGTATTTTATGCTTCTGGCGTTGACTTCTAAGGTCGTAGCTATTCGATCTGGTGGACGAGCGCCCTAGAGTGAGGCCTAAGTTGCACGGAACGTAGAAATGACCATAACTTTCACACTGGCTGCAATTATTCGTTTTATACGATGGAAAGACTGTTCTATTTATTTTGTATTTTATGTTTCTGGCGTTGACTTCTTAGTCCCTAACTATTCGATCTGGTGGAGCAACGCCCTAGAGTGAAGGCTAGGTTGCCCGGTACGTAGAAATGACCATTACTTTCACACTGATTGCAATTATTCATATTATACGATGGAAAATCTGTTGTGCTTATACTGTATTTTATGCTTCTGGCGTTAACTTCTAAGGTCGTAGCTATTCGATGTAGTGGAGCAACGCCCTAGAGTGAAGCCCAGGTTGACAGGAACGTAGAAATGACAATTACCTTTACACTGGTTGCAATTACTCGTGTTATACGTTGGAAAAACTGTTGTATTTTTATTGTATTTTATGCTTCTGGCGTTGACATCTAAGTCACTAGCTATTCAAACTGGGTGAACAACGCCCTAGAGCGAAGCCTAGGCTGCCCGGAACGTAGAAATGACAAGTACTTTCACACTGGTTGCAATTATTCGTTTTATACAATGGAAGAACTGTTGTATTTATTTTGTAGTTGATGCTTCTGGCGTTGATTTCTTACGCCCTAACTATTGGATCTGGTGGACCAACGCCCTAGAGTGAAGCCTAGGATGCCCGGAACGTAGAAATGACCATCACTTTGACACTGGTTGCAATTACTCCTGTCATACGATGGAAAAACTGTTGTATTTTTATTGGATTCTATGCTTCGGGCGTTAACTTCTAAGGCCCTAACTATTCAATATGGTGGAGCCACGTCCTAGGGTGAAGCCCAGGTTGCCTGGAACTTAGAAATGACCATAACTTTCATACTGGCTGCAATTATTCGTTTTATACGATGGAAAAACTATTCTATTTATTTTGCCTTTTTTGCTTCGGGCATTGTCTTCTAAGGCCCTAACTCTTCGATCTGGTGGAGCAACGCCCTAGTGTGAAGCCTAGGTTGACCGGAGCGTAAAATGACCATTACATTCACACTGACTGCAAATATTCATTTTATACGATCGAAAAGCTGTTGTATTTATATTGTATTTTATGCTTCTGGCGTTGACTTCTAAGGTCGTAGCTATTCGATCTGGTGGACCAACGCCCTAGAGTGAGGCCTAAGTTGCACAAAACGTAGAAATGACCCTAACTTTCACACTGGTTGAAGTAATTCGTTTTATACAATGGAAAAACTGTTCTATTTATTTTGTATTTTATGCTTCTAGCGTTGACTTCTTAGGCCATAACTAATAGATCTGGTGGAGCAACGCCCTAGAGTGAAGCCTATGTTGGCGGGAACGTAGAAATGACCATTACTTTCTCACTGGTTGCAATTATTCCTGTTATACGATGGAAAAGCTGTTCTATTTATTTTATATTTTATGCTTCGGGCGTTGACTTCTAAGGCCCTAACTATTCGATCTGGTGGAGCAACGCCCTAGAGTGAAGCCTAGGTAGCCCGGTACGTAGAAATGACCATCACTATCAAACTGGTTGCAATTATTTGTTTTATACGATGGAAAAGCTGTTGTATTTATATCGTATTTTATGCTTCTGGCGTTGACTTCTTAGGCCCTAACTATGCCATCTGGTGGAACAACGCCCTAGGGTGAAGCCTAGGTTGCCCGGAAAGTAGAAATGACCATAACTTTTACACTGGCAGCAATTATTCGTTTTATACAATGGAAAAACCGTTCTATTTATTTTGTATTTTATGCTTCGGGCGTTGACTTCTAAGGCCCTGACTGTTTGATCTGGTGGAGCACCGCCGTAGAGTGAAGCCTAGGTTGCCGGGAACGTAGAAATGACCATAACTTTCACACTGGTTGCTATTATTCGTTTTATACGATGGAAAAACTGTTATATTTATATTGTATTTAAGCTTCTGGCGTTCACTTCTGAGGCCGTTGCTATTCGATGTGGTGGAAGAACGCCATAGAGTGAAGCCTAGGTTGCCCGGATCGTAGAAATGTCTATATCATTCACACTGTTTGCAATTTTTCGTTTTATACGATGGAAAAACTGTTGTATTTATTTTGTATTTTATGCTTCGGGCGTTGACTTCTAAGGCCCTAACTATTCAATCTGGTAGAGCAACGCCCTAGAGTGAAGCCAAGGTTGCCCGGAACGTAGAAATGACCATAACTTTCACACTGGTTGCTATTATTCGTTTTATACGATGGAAAAGCCGTTATATTTATATTGTATTTTATGCTTCTGGCGTTGACTTCTTAGGCACTAACTATTCGATCAGGTGGAGCGATGCCTCAGAGTTAAGTCTAGGATGCCCGAAACGCCGAAGTGATCATTACTTTCACGCTTGTTGCAATTATTCCTGTTACACGATGGAAAGACTTTTGTATTTTTATTGTATTTTATACTTCAGGCGTTGACTTCTGAGGCCGTAGCTATTCGATGTGGTGGAAGAACGCCATACAGTGAAGCCTAGGTTGCCCGGAACGTAGAAATGACCATTACTTTCACACTGTTTGCAATTATTCCTTTTATACGATGGAAAAGCTGTTGTATTTATATCGTATTTTATGCTTCTGGCGTTGACTTCTTAGGTCCTATCTATTCCATCTGGTGGAACAACGCCCTAGAGTAAAGCCCAGGTTGCGCGGAACGTAGAATTGACCATAACTTTCACACTGGTAGCAATTATTCGTTTGATACAATGGAAAAACTGTTCTATTTATTTTGTAGTTAATGCTTCGGGCGTTGACTTCTAAGGCCCTAACTATTCGATCAGTTGGATCAACGCCCTAGAGTGAAGCCTAGGTTGCTCGAAATCTAGAAATGACCATAACTTTCACACTGGTTGCTATCATTCGTTTTATATGATGGAAAAACTGTTGTATTTATATTGTATTTTATGCTTCGGGCGTTGACTTCTAAGGCCCCAAATGTTTGATCTGGTGGAGCAACGCCCTAGAGTGAAGCCTAGGTTGCCTGGAACGTAGAAATGACCATAATTTTCACACTGGTAGCAATTATTCATTTTATACGATGGAAAAACTGTTTTATTTATTTTGTATTTTATGCTTCGGGCGTTAACTTCTAAGGCCCTAACTATTCGATATGGTGGAGCAACGCCCTAGAGTGAAGCCTAGGTAGCCAGGAACGTAGAAATGACCATAACTCTCACACTGATTGCTATCATTCTTTTTATACGATGGAAGAACTGTTATATTTATATTGTATTTTATGCTTCTGGCGTTGACTTCTTAGGCCCTAGCTGTTCGATCTGGTAGAGCAACGCCCTAGAGTGAAGCCTAGGCTGCCCGGTACGTAGAAATGACCATAACTTCCACACTGGTAGCAATTATTCGTTTTATTCGATGGAAAAACTGTTTTACTTATTTTGTATTTTATGCTTCGGGCGTTGACTTCTAAGGCCCTAACTATTCCATCTGGTGGAGCAACGACCTAGAGAGCAGCCTAGGTTGCCCGGAACATAGAAATGACCATAACTTTTACACTGGTAGCAATTATTCGTTTTATACAATGGAAAAACTGTTCTATTTATTTTGTATTTAATGCTTCGGGCGTTGACTTCTAAGGCCCTAACTGTTTGATCTGGTGGAGCAACGCCCTAGAGCGAAGCCTAGGTTGCCCGGAACGTAGAAATGTCCATATCTTTCACTGTTTGCAATTATTCATTTTATACGATGGAAAAACTGTTGCATCTTTATCGTATTTTATGCTTCTGGCGTTGACTTCTTAGGCCGTAACTATTCGATCTGGTGGAGCACCGCCCTGGATTGAAACCTAGGTTGCCCGGAACGTAGAAATGACCACTACTATCACACTGGTTGCAAATTATTCCTGCTATACGATGGAAAAGCTGTTGTATTTTTATTGCATTTTATGCTTCGGGCATTGACTTCTAAGGCCCTAACTATTCAATCTGTTGGAGCAACGCCAAAGAGTCAAGCCTAGGTTGCCCAGAACGTAGAAATGATCATAACTTTCACACTGGTGGCAATCATTCGTTTCATACAATGGAAAAACCGTTGTATTTTTATTATATTTTATGCTGCTGGCGTTGACTTCTTAGGCCCTAACTATTCGATCTGGTGGTGCAACGCCCTAGAGTGAAGCCTAAGTTGCCCGGAACGTAGAAGTGACCATAACTTTCACACTGGTTGCTAATATTCAATTTATACGATGGAAAAGCTGGTGTATTTATATTGTATTTTATGCCTCTGACGTTGGCTTCTAAGGCCGTAGCTGTTCGATGTGATGGAGCAACGCCCTATAGTGAAGCTTAGGTCACCCGGAACGTAGAAATGACCATAACTGTCACACTGGTTGCAATTACTCCTGTTATACGATGGAAAAACTGTTGTATCTTTATTGTATTTTATGCTTCGTGCGTTGACTTCTAAGGCCCTAACTATTCGATCTGGTGGAGTAACGCCCTAGAGCGAAGCCTAGGCTGCCCGGAACGTAGAAATGGCCATTACTTTCACATTGGATGCAATTATTCGTTTTATACGATGGAAAAACTGTTGTATGTATATTGTATTTTATGCTTCCGGCGCTGACTTCTAAAGCCCTAACTATTCGATCTGGTGGAGCAACGCCCTAGAGTCAAGCCTATGTTGCCCGGAACGTAGAAATGAACGTTAATTTCACACTGGATGCAATTATTCAATTTATACGCTGGAAAAGATGTTGTATTTATATTGTGTTTTATGCTTCTGACGTTGGCTTCTAAGGCCGTAGCTGTTCGATGTGGTGGAGCAACGCCCTATAGTGACGCCTAGGTTGCCCGGAACGTAGAAATGACCATAACTTTCACACTGGATGCAATTATTCGTTTTATACGATGGACAAACTGTTGTATTTATATTGTATTTTATGCTTCTTGCGTTGACTTCTTAGGCCCTAAATGTTCGATCTGGTGGAACAACGACCTATATTGAAGCCTAGGTTGACCGGAACGTAGAAAAGACCATTACCTTCACACTGGTTGCAATTATTCGTTTTATACCATGGAAAGACCGTTGTATTTTTATTGTATTTTATGCTTCTGGCGTTGACTTCTTAGGCCCTAACAATTCGATCTGGTGGCACAACGCCATAGAGTGAAGCCTAGGTTGCCCGGAACGTAGAAATGACCATCCCTTTCACACTGGTTGCAATTACTCCTGTTATACGATGGAAAAACTGTTGTATCTTTATTGTATTTCATGCTTCGTGCGTTGACTTCTAAGGCCCTAACTATTCGATCTGTTGGAGCAACGCACTAGAGTGACGCCTAGGTTGCCCGGAACGTAGAAATGGCCATTGCTTTCACACTGGATGCAATTATTCGTTTTATACGATGGTAAAACTGTTGTATTTATATTGTATTTTATGCTTCTTGCGTTGACTTCTTAGGGCCTAACTGTTCGATCTGGTGGAACAACGACCCAGATTGAAGCCTAGGTTGCCCGGAAAGTAGAAAAGACCATTACCTTCACACTGGTTGCAATTATTCGTTTTATACGATGGAAAAACCGTTGTATTTTTATTGTACTTTATGCTTCTGGCGTTGACTTCTTAGGCCCTAACTATTCGATCTGGTGGAGCAACGCCCTAGAGTGGAGCCTAGGTTGCACGGAATGTAGAAATGACCATTACTTTCACACTGTTTGCAATTATTCATTTTATACGATGGAAAAGTTGTTGTATTTATATTGTATTTTATGCTTCTGGCGTTGACTTCTAACTCCGTAGCTATACGGTCTGGTGGAACAATTCCCTATATTGAAGCCTAGGTTGCCCGAAACGTAGAAATGACCATAACCTTCACGCTGGATGCAATTACTCCTGTCACACGATTGAAAATCTGTTGTATCTTTATTGTATTTTATGCATCGGGCGTTGACTTCTTGGGCCCTAACTATTCGATCTGTTGGAGCAACGCCCTAGAGTGAAGCCTAGGTTGCCCGCAACGTAGAAATGGCCATTACTTTCACACTGGATGCAATTACTCAATTTATACGCTGGAAAAGCTGTTGTATTTATATTGTATTTTATGCTTCTGGCGTTGACTTCTAAGTCCCTAGGTATTCGATCTGGTGGAGCAACGCCCTAGAGTGAAGCCTAGATTGCCCGGAACGTAGAAATGACCATAACCTTCACGCTGGCTGCAATTACTCCTGTTGTGCGATTGAAAATCTGTTGTATCTTTATTGTACTTTATGCTTCGAGCTTTGACTTCTAAGGCGCTAACTATTCGATCTGGTGGAGCAACGCCCTAGAGTGTAGCCTAGGTTGCCCGGAACGTAGAAGTGGCCATTACGTTCACATTGGATGCAATTATGCGTTTTATACGATGGAAAAACTGTTGTATTTATATTGTATTTTATGCTTCTGGCGTTTACTTCTTAAGCCCTAACTATTCGATCCGGTGGAGCAACGTCCTAGAGTGAAGCCTAGGTTGCCCGGAACATAGAAATGGCCATTACTTTCACACTGTATGTAATTATTCGTTTTATACGATGGACAAACTGTTGTATTTATATTGTATTTTATGCTTCTGGCTGTGACTTCTTAGGCCATAACTATTCGATTTGGTGGAGCAACGCCCCAGAGTGAAGCCTAGGTTGCACGGAACGTAGAGATGACCATAACTTTCGGACTGGCTGCAATTATTCGTTTTATACGATGGGAAAACTGTTCTATTCATTTTAAATTTTTTGCTTCGGGCGTTGTCTTCTAAGGCCCTAACTCTTCGATCTGGTGGAGCAACGCCCTAGAGTGAAGCCTAGGTTGACCGGAGCTTAAAATGACCATTACCTTCACACTGTTTGCAATTATTCCTGTTATACGGTGGAAAAAGTGTTGTATTTTTATTGTACTTTCTGCTTCGGGCGTTGACTTCTAAGGCCCTAACTATTCGATATGGTGGGGCCACATCCTAGGGTGAAGCCTAGGTTGCCCGGAACGTAGAAATGACCATTACTTTCACACTGGTTGCAATTATTCGTTTTATACAATGGAAAAACTGTTCTATTTATTTTGTATTTTATGCCTCGGGCGTTGCCTTATGAGGCCCTATCTATTCCATCTGTCGGAGCAACGCCCTAGAGTGAAGCCTAGGTTGCCCGGAACGTAGAAATAACCATCACTTTCACACTGGTTGCAATTATTCCTGTTATACGATGGAAAAACTGTTGGATTTATATTGTATTTTATGCTTCTGGCGTTGACTTCTAAGGTCGTTGCTGTTCGATCTGGTGGACCAACGCACTAGAGTGAAGCCTAGGTTGCCCGGAACGTAGAAATAACCATAACCTTCACATCGGTTGCATTTATTCGTTTTATACGATGGAAAAACTCTTGTATTTATATTGTATTTCATGCCTCTGGCGTTGACTTCTTAGGCCCTAACTATTTGATCTGGTGGAGCACCGCCCTAGAAAGATGCCTAGGTTGCCCGAAACGTAGAAATGGCCATTACTTTCGCACGGTTTGCAATTATTCATTGTATACGATAGAAAAACTGTTCTATTTATATTGTATTTTATTCTTGTGGCGTTGACTTCTAAGGCCCTAACTATTCGATGTGGTGGAGCAACGCCCTAGAGTGTAGCCTAGGTTGACTGGAACGTGGTAATAACCATCACTTTCACACTGGTTGCCATCATTCCTGTTATACAATGGAACTGCTGTTGTACCTTTATTGTATTTTATGCTTGTGGCGTTGACTTCTAAGTCTCTAGCTACTCGATTTGGTGGAGGAACGCGCTAGAGCGAAGCCTAGGTTGCCCGCAACGAAGAAATGGCCATTTCTTTTACACTGGTTGCAATTATTTGTTTTATACGATGGAAAGACTGTTGTATTTTTATTGTATTTTATGCATCGGGCGTTGACATCTAAGGCCCTAACTATTCGATATGGTGGTGCCACGTCCTAGGGCGAAGCCTAGATTGCCTGGAACGTAGAAATGAAAATAACGTTCATACTGGCTGCAATTATTCGTTTTATGCATTGGAAAAAACTGTTGTATTTATATTGCATATTATGCTTCTGGCGTTGACTTCTTAGGACATAACTATTCTACCTGGTGGACCAACGCCCTAGAGTGAAGCCTAGATTGCACAAAACGTAGAAATGACCATAACTTTCACACTGGTTGAAATAATTCGTTTTATACAATGGAAAAACTGTTCTATTTATTATGTATTTTATGCCTCGGGCGTTGATTTCTGAGGCCCTAACTATCCGATCTGGTTGACCAACGCCCTGGAGTGAAGCCTAGGTTGCACGGAACGTAGAAACGACCATAACTGTCACACTGGTTGCAATTATTCGTTCTATACAATGGAAAAACTGATGTATTTATATTGTATTTTATGCTTCTTGCGTTGACTTCTTAGGCCCTAGATGTTCGATCTGGTGGAACAACGACCTATCTTGAAGCCTAGGTTGCCCGGAACGTAGAAAAGATCATTATCTTCACACTGGTTGCAATTATTCGTTTTATACGATGGAAAAACCGTTGTATTTTTATAGTATTTTATGCTTCTGGCGTTGACTTCTTAGGCCCTAACAAATCGACCTGGTGGAGCAACGCCCTATAGTGAAGCCTAGGTTGCCCGGAACGTAGAAATGACCATCCCTTCCACACTGGTTGCAATTACTCCAGTTATACGATGGAAAAACTGTTGTATCTTTATTGTATTTTAAGCTTCTGGCGTTGAGTTCTAAAGCCCTAACTATTCGATCTGGTGGAGCAACGCCCTAGAGTCAAGCCGAAGTTGCCCGGAACGTAGAAATGAACGGTACTTTCACACTGTTTGCTGTTATTCGTTTTACACGATGGAAAGACTGTTGCATTTATTTTGTATTTTATGCTTCTGGCGCTGACTTCTTAGGCCATAACTATTCGATCTGGAGGAGCAACGCCCCAGAGTGAAGCGTAGGCTGCCCGCAACTTAGAAATGACCATAACATTCACACTGGTTGGAATAATTCGTTTTATACAATGGAAAAACTGTTCTATTTATTTTGTATTTTATGCTTCTGGCGTTGACTTCTTAGGTCCTAACTATTCGATCTGGTGGAGCAACGCCCTAGAGTGGACCCTAGGTTGCACGGAATGTAGAAATGACCATTACTTTCACACTGTTTGCAATTATTCATTTTACACGATGGAAAAGTTGTTGTATTTATTTTGTATTTTATGCTTCGGGCGTTGACTTCTAAGGCCCTAACTATTCAATCTGGTAGAGCAACGCCCTAGAGTGAAGCCAAGGTTGCCCGGAACGTAGAAATGACCATAACTTTCACACTGGTTGCTATTATTCGTTTTATACGATGGAAAAGCCGTTATATTTATATTGTATTTTATGCTTCTGGCGTTGACTTCTTAGGCACTAACTATTCGATCAGGTGGAGCGATGCCTCAGAGTTAAGTCTAGGATGCCCGAAACGCCGAAGTGATCATTACTTTCACGCTTGTTGCAATTATTCCTGTTACACGATGGAAAGACTTTTGTATTTTTATTGTATTTTATACTTCAGGCGTTGACTTCTGAGGCCGTAGCTATTCGATGTGGTGGAAGAACGCCATACAGTGAAGCCTAGGTTGCCCGGAACGTAGAAATGACCATTACTTTCACACTGTTTGCAATTATTCCTTTTATACGATGGAAAAGCTGTTGTATTTATATCGTATTTTATGCTTCTGGCGTTGACTTCTTAGGTCCTATCTATTCCATCTGGTGGAACAACGCCCTAGAGTAAAGCCCAGGTTGCGCGGAACGTAGAATGGACCATAACTTTCACACTGGTAGCAATTATTCGTTTGATACAATGGAAAAACTGTTCTATTTATTTTGTAGTTAATGCTTCGGGCGTTGACTTCTAAGGCCCTAACTATTCGATCAGTTGGATCAACGCCCTAGAGTGAAGCCTAGGTTGCTCGAAATCTAGAAATGACCAAAACTTTCACACTGGTTGCTATCATTCGTTTTATATGATGGAAAAACTGTTGTATTTATATTGTATTTTATGCTTCGGGCGTTGACTTCTAAGGCCCCAAATGTTTGATCTGGTGGAGCAACGCCCTAGAGTGAAGCCTAGGTTGCCTGGAACGTAGAAATGACCATAATTTTCACACTGGTAGCAATTATTCATTTTATACGATGGAAAAACTGTTTTATTTATTTTGTATTTTATGCTTCGGGCGTTAACTTCTAAGGCCCTAACTATTCGATATGGTGGAGCAACGCCCTAGAGTGAAGCCTAGGTAGCCAGGAACGTAGAAATGACCATAACTCTCACACTGATTGCTATCATTCGTTTTATACGATGGAAGAACTGTTATATTTATATTGTATTTTATGCTTCTGGCGTTGACTTCTTAGGCCCTAGCTGTTCGATCTGGTAGAGCAACGCCCTAGAGTGAAGCCTAGGCTGCCCGGTACGTAGAAATGACCATAACTTCCACACTGGTAGCAATTATTCGTTTTATTCGATGGAAAAACTGTTTTATTTATTTTGTATTTTATGCTTCGGGCGTTGACTTCTAAGGCCCTAACTATTCCATCTGGTGGAGCAACGACCTAGAGAGCAGCCTAGGTTGCCCGGAACATAGAAATGATCATAACTTTCACACTGGTGGCAATCATTCGTTTCATACAATGGAAAAACCGTTGTATTTTTATTATATTTTATGCTGCTGGCGTTGACTTCTTAGGCCCTAACTATTCGATCTGGTGGTGCAACGCCCTAGAGTGAAGCCTAAGTTGCCCGGAACGTAGAAGTGACCATAACTTTCACACTGGTTGCTAATATTCAATTTATACGATGGAAAAGCTGGTGTATTTATATTGTATTTTATGCCTCTGACGTTGGCTTCTAAGGCCGTAGCTGTTCGATGTGATGGAGCAACGCCCTATAGTGAAGCTTAGGTCACCCGGAACGTAGAAATGACCATAACTTTCACACTGGTTGCAATTATTCGTTCTATACGATGGAAAAACTGTTGTATTTGTTTTGTATTTAATATTTCTGCCGTTGACTTCAAAGGCCCCAACAGTTCGATATGGTGGCACAACGCCATAGGGTGAAGCCTAGGTTGCCCGGAACGTAGAAATGACCATCCCTTTCACACTGGTTGCAATTACTCCTGTTATACGATGGAAAAACTGTTGTATCTTTATTGTATTTTATGCTTCTGGCGTTGACTTCTAAGTCCCTAGGTATTCGATCTGGTGGAGCAACTCCCTAGAGTGAAGCCTAGATTGCCCGGAACGTAGAAATGACCATAACCTTCACGCTGGCTGCAATTACTCCTGTTGTGCGATTGAAAATCTGTTGTATCTTTATTGTACTTTATGCTTCGAGCTTTGACTTCTAAGGCGCTAACTATTCGATCTGGTGGAGCAACGCCCTAGAGTGTAGCCTAGGTTGCCCGGAACGTAGAAGTGGCCATTACGTTCACATTGGATGCAATTATGCGTTTTATACGATGGAAAAACTGTTGTATTTATATTGTATTTTATGCTTCTGGCGTTTACTTCTTAAGCCCTAACTATTCGATCCGGTGGAGCAACGTCCTAGAGTGAAGCCTAGGTTGCCCGGAACATAGAAATGGCCATTACTTTCACACTGGATGTAATTATTCGTTTTATACGATGGACAAACTGTTGTATTTATATTGTATTTTATGCTTCTCGCGTTGACTTCTTAGGCCCTAGATGTTCGATCTGGTGGAACAACGACCTATCTTGAAGCCTAGGTTGCCCGGAACGTAGAAAAGACCATTATCTTCACACTGGTTGCAATTATTCGTTTTATACGATGGAAAAACCGTTGTATTTTTATAGTATTTTATGCTTCTGGCGTTGACTTCTTAGGCCCTAACAAATCGACCTGGTGGAGCAACGCCCTATAGTGAAGCCTAGGTTGCCCGGAACGTAGAAATGACCATCCCTTTCACACTGGTTGCAATTACTCCTGTTATACGATGGAAAAACTGTTGTATCTTTATTGTATTTTATGCTTCTGGCGTTGAGTTCTAAAGCCCTAACTATTCGATCTGGTGGAGCAACGCCCTAGAGTCAAGCCGAAGTTGCCCGGAACGTAGAAATGAACGGTACTTTCACACTGTTTGCTGTTATTCGTTTTACACGATGGAAAGACTGTTGCATTTATTTTGTATTTTATGCTTCTGGCGCTGACTTCTTAGGCCATAACTATTCGATCTGGAGGAGCAACGCCCCAGAGTGAAGCGTAGGTTGCCCGCAACTTAGAAATGACCATAACATTCACACTGGTTGGAATAATTCGTTTTATACAATGGAAAAACTGTTCTATTTATTTTGTATTTTATGCCTCGGGAGTTGATTTATGAGGCCCTAACTATTCGATCTGGTGGACCAACGCCCTAGAGTGAAGCCTAGGTTGCACGGAACGTAGAAATGACCATAACTTTCACACTGGTTGCAATTATTCGTTTTATACAATGGAAAAACTCTTGTATTTATATTGTATTTTATGCTTCTGGCTGTGACTTCTTAGGCCATAACTATTCGATTTGGTGGAGCAACGCCCCAGAGTGAAGCCTAGGTTGCACGGAACGTAGAGATGACCATAACTTTCAGACTGGCTGCAATTATTCGTTTTATACGATGGGAAAACTGTTCTATTCATTTTATATTTTTTGCTTCGGGCGTTGTCTTCTAAGGCCCTAACTCTTCGATCTGGTGGAGCAACGCCCTAGAGTGAAGCCTAGGTTGACCGGAGCTTAAAATGACCATTACCTTCACACTGTTTGCAATTATTCCTGTTATACGGTGGAAAAAGTGTTGTATTTTTATTGTACTTTCTGCTTCGGGCGTTGACTTCTAAGGCCCTAACTATTCGATATGGTGGGGCCACATCCTAGGGTGAAGCCTAGGTTGCCCGGAACGTAGAAATGACCATTACTTTCACACTGGTTGCAATTATTCGTTTTATACAATGGAAAAACTGTTCTATTTATTTTGTATTTTATGCCTCGGGCGTTGCCTTATGAGGCCCTATCTATTCCATCTGTCGGAGCAACGCCCTAGAGTGAAGCCTAGGTTGCCCGGAACGTAGAAATAACCATCACTTTCACACTGGTTGCAATTATTCCTGTTATACGATGGAAAAACTGTTGTATTTATATTGTATTTTATGCTTCTGGCGTTGACTCCTTAGGCCCTAACTATGCGATCTGATGGAGCAACGCCCTGAAGTGAAGCCTAGGTTGACCGGAGCGTAGAAATGACCATTACATTCACAGAGATTGCAATTATTCATTTTATACGGTGGAAAAGCTGTTGTATTTATATTGTATTTTATGCTTCTGGCGTTGACTTCTAAGGTCGTTGCTATTCGATCTGGTGGAACAACGCCCTAGAGTGAAGCCTAGGTTGCCCGGAACGCAGAAATGGCCATTACTTTCACACGGTTTGCAATTATTCATTGTATACGATGGAAAAACTGTTCTATTTATATTGTATTTTATTCTTGTGGCATTGGCTTCAAAGGCCCTAACTATTCGATGTGGTGGAGCAACGCCCTAGAGTGTAGCCTAGGTTGACTGGAACGTGGCAATAACCATCACTTTCACACTGGTTGCAATCATTCCTGTTATACGATGGAAAAGCTGTTGTACCTTTATTGTATTTTATGCTTCTGGCGTTGACTTCTAAGTCTCTAGCTTCTCGATTTGTTGGTGGAACGCTATAGAGCGAAGCCTAGGTTGGCCGCAACGAAGAAATGGCCATTACTCTTACACTGGTTGCAATTATTCGTTTTATACGATGGAAAGACTGTTGTATTTATATTGAATTTTATACTTCTGGTGTTGACTTCTTAGGCCCTAACTATTCGATATGGTGGAGCCACGTCCTAGGGTGAAGCCTAGGTGTCCCGGAACGTAGAAATGACCATAACGTTCATACTGGTTGCAATTATTCGTTTTATACAATGGAAAAACTGTTGTATTCATATTGTATTTTATGCTTCTGGCGTTGTCTTCTTAGGCCATAACGGTTCGATCTGGTGGAGCAACGCCCTGGATTGAAGGCTAGGTTGCACGGAACGTAAAAATGACCATAACTTTCACACTGGCTGCAATTATTCCTGTTATACGACGGAAAAGCTGTTGTATTTATATTGTATTTTATGCTTCTGGCGTTGACTCCTTAGGCCCTAACTATGCGATCTGATGGAGCAACGCCCTAGAGTGAAGCCCAGGTTGCCCGGTACGTAGAAATGACCATTACTTACACACTGATTGCAATTATTCATTTTATACGATGGAAAATCTGTTGTGCTTATATTGTATTTTATGCTTCTGGCGTTAACTTCTAAGGTCGTAGCTACTCGATGTAGTGGAGCAACGCCCTAAAGCGAAGCCCAGGTTGACAGGAACGTAGAAATGACCATTACCTTTACACTGGTTGCAATTACTCGTGTTACACGATGGAAAAACTGTTGTATTTATATTGTATTTTATGCTTCTGGCGTTGACTTCTAAGTCCCTAGCTATTCGATCTGGGTGAACAACGCCCTAGAGCGAAGGCTAGGCTGCCCGGAACGTAGAAGTGACAAGTACTTTCACACTGGTTGCAATTAACCGTTCTACACGATGGAAAAACTGTTGTATCTTTATTGCATTTTATTATCTGGGCGTTGGCTTCTACGTACCTAGGTATTCGATCTGGAGCACCAATGCCCTGGAGCGAAGCCTAGGTTGCCCAATACGTAGAAATGACCAGCACTTTCACACTGGTTGCAATTATCCGTTTTACACGATGGAAAAACTGTTGTATCTTTATTGTATTTTATGCTTGGTGCGTTGACTTCTAAGGCCCTAACTTTTCGATCTGGAGGAGCAACGCCCTAGAGTTGAGCCTAGGTTGCACGGAAGGTAGAAGTGACCATTACTTTCACCCTGCTTGGAATTATTCCCGTTATACGATGAAAAACTGTTGTATTTATATTGTATTTTATGCTTCGGGCGTTGATTTCTAAGGCCCTAACTATTCGATCTGTTGGAGCAACGCCCTAGAGTGAAGCCTAGGTTGCCCGGAACGTAGAAGTGGCCATTACGTTCACATTGGATGCAATTATGCGTTTTATACGATGGAAAAACTGTTGTATCTTTAGTGTATTTTATGCTTCGGGCGTTGACTTCTAAGGCCCTAACTATTCGATCTGGTGGAGCAACGCCCTAGAGTGAAACCTAGGTTGCCCGGAACGTAGAAATGGCCATTACTTTCACATTGGATGCAATTATGCGTTTTATACGATGGAAAAACTGTTGTATTTATATTGTATTTTATGCTTCTGGCGTTTACTTCTTAAGCCCTAACTATTCGATCCGGTGGAGCAACGTCCTAGAGTGAAGTCTAGGTTGCCCGGAACATAGAAATGGCCATTACTTTCACACTGGATGTAATTATTCGTTTTATACGATGGACAAACTGTTGTATTTGTATTGTATTTTATGCTTCTTGCGTTGACTTCTTAGGCCCTAGATGTTCGATCTGGCGGAACAACGACCTATCTTGAAGCCTAGGTTGCCCGGAACGTAGAAAAGACCATTATCTTCACACTGGTTGCAATTATTCGCTTTATACGATGGAAAAACCGTTGTATTTTTATAGTATTTTATGCTTCTGGCGTTGACTTCTTAGGCCCTAACAAATCGACCTGGTGGAGCAACGCCCTAGAGTCAAGCCGAAGTTGCCCGGAACGTAGAAATGAACGGTACTTTCACACTGCTTGCTGTTATTCGTTTAGACGATGGAAAGACTGTTGCATTTATTTTGTATTTTATGCTTCTGGCGCTGACTTCTAAGGCCCTAACTATTCGATCTGGTGGACCAACGCCCTAGAGTGAAGCCTAGGTTGCACGGAACGTAGAAATGACCATAACTTTCACACTGGTTGCAATTATTCGTTTTATACAATGGAAAAACTGTTCCATTTATATTGTATTTTATGCTTCTGGCGTTGACTTCTGAGGCCATAGCTGTTCGATCTGGTGGAGCAACGCTCTAGATTGAAACCTAGGTTGCACGGAACGTAGAAATGACCATTACTTTCACACTGGCTGCAATTATTCGTTTTATACCATGGAAAGACTGTTCTATTTATTTTGTATTTTATGCTTCGGGCGTTGTCTTCTAAGGCCCTAACTCTTCGATGTGGTAGAGCAACGCCCTAGAGTGAAGCCTAGGTTGACCGGAGCGTAGAAATGACCATTACATTCAAACTGATTGCAATTATTCATTTTATACGACGGAAAAACTGTTGTATTTATATTGTTTTTTATGCTTCTGGCGTTGACTCCTTTGGCCCTAACTATGCGATTTGATGGAGCAACGCCCTGGAGTGAAGCCTAGGCTGACCGGAACGTAGAAATGACCATTACCTTCACAGTTGATGCAATCATTCGTTCTATACGATGAAAAAACTGTTGTATCTTTATTGTATTTTATGTTTCTGGCGTTGACTTCTTAGGCCCTAACTATCCGATCTGGTGGAGCAACGCCCTAATGTGAAGCCTAGGTGGCCCGGAACGTAGAAATGGCCATAACGTTCATACTGGTTGCAATTATTCGTTTTATACAATGGAAAAACTGTTCCATTTATATTGTATTTTATGCTTCTGGCGTTGACTTCTGAGGCCATAGCTGTTCGATCTGGTGGAGCAACGCTCTAGATTGAAACCTAGGTTGCACGGAACGTAGAAATGACCATTACTTTCACACTGGTTGCAATTATTCGTTTTATACGATGGAAAGACTGTTGAATTTATTTTGTATTTTATGCTTCTGGCGTTGACGTCATAGGCCCTAACTATTCGATATGGTGGAGCCACGTCCTAGGGTGAAGCCTAGGTGGCCCGGAACGTACAAATGACCATAACGTTCATACTGGTTGCAATTATTCGTTTTATACAATGGAAAAACTGTTCCATTAATATTGTATTTTATGCTTCTGGCGTTGACTTCTAAGTCCCTAGGTATTCGATCTGGTGGGCCAACGCCCTACAGTGAAGCCTCGGTTGCCCGGAACGTAGAAATGACCATCACTTTCACACTGGTTGCAATTATTCGTTTTATACAATGGAAAAACTGTTGTATTTATATTTTATTTTATGCTTCTGGCGTTGACTTCTACGGCTCTAGCTATTCGATCTGGTGGTGCAACGCCCTAGAGTGAGGCCTAGGTTGCTCGGAACGTTGAAATGACCATTAGTTTCACACTGGTTGCAATTATTCCCGTTATATGACGGAATACAGCCTTAGAAGACAACGACCGAAGCATAAAATACAATAAAAATGCAATAGTTTTTCCATCGTATAACAGGAATAATTGCAACCAGTTTGAGTGTTATGGTCATTTCTACTTTCCGGGCAACCTAGGCTTCACCCTAGGACGTTGTTCCACCCGATCGAATAGTTAGGGCCTAGGAAGTGAACGCCAGAAGCATAAAATACAATATAAATACAACAGTTTTTCCATCGTATAAAACGAATAATTGCATCCAGTGTGAAAGTAATGATCATTTCTACGTTCCGGGCAACCTAGGCTTCACTCTAGGGCGTAGCTCCACCAGATCGAATAGTTAGTGCCTTAGAAGTCAACGTCAGAAGCATAAAATACAGCATAAACACAACAGTTCTTCCATCGTATAAAACGAATAATTGCAACCAGTATGAAAGTTATGGACATTTCTACTTTCCAGGCAACCTAGTCTTCACCCTAGGGCGTTGCTCCACTAGATCGAATAGTTAGTGCCTTAGAAGTCAACGTCAGAAGCATAAAATACAGTATAAACACAACAGTTCTTCCATCGTATAAAACGAATAATTGAACCCAGTATGAAAGTTATGGACATTTCTACTTTCCATGCAACCTAGTCTTCACCCTAGGGCGTTGCTCCACTAGATCGAATAGTAAGGGCCTTAGAAGTCAACGCGCGAATCATAAAACACAAAATAAATAGAACAGTTTTTCCATTGTATAAATCGAATAATTGCTACCAGTGTGAAAGTTATGGCCATTTCTACGTTCCGTGTAACCTAGGTTTCACACTAGGGCGTTGCTCCACCAGATCGAATAGTTAGTGCGTTAGAAGTCAACGTCAGAAGCATAAAATACAGTATAAATACAACAGTTTTTCCATCGTATAAAACGAATAATTGCAACCAGTATGAAAGTTATGGTCATTTCTACGTTCCGGGCACCCTAGGCTTCACTCTAGGGCGTTGCTCCACCATATGGAATACTTAGTACCTTAGAAGTCAACGCCAGAATCATAAAATGCAATATAAATACACCAGTTTTTCCGTCGTATAACAGGAATGATTGCAACCAGTGTGAAAGATATGGTCATTTCTACGTTCCGGGAAACCTAGGCGTCACTATATGGCGTTGCTCCACCAGATCGAATAGCTAGGGCCTAAGAAGTCAACGCCGGAAGCATAAAATACAATATAAATGCAACAGCTTTTCCATCGTATAAAATGAATAATTGCAAAGAGTGTGAAAGTAATGGTCATTTCTAGGTTCCGGGCAACCTAGGCTTCACTCTAGGGCGTAGCTCCACCAGATCGAATAGTTAGTGCCTTAGAAGTCAACGTCAGAAGCATAAAATAGAGTATAAATACAACAGTTCTTCCATCGTATAAAACGAATAATTGCAACCAGTATGAAAGTTATGGTCATTTCTACTTTCCAGGCAACCTAGGCTTCACCATAGGGCGTTGCTCCACTAGATCGAATAGTTAGGGCCTTAGAAGTCAACGCGCGAAACATAAAACACAAAATAAATAGAACAGATTTTCCATTGTATAAATCGAATAATTGCTACCAGTGTGAAAGTTACGGCCATTTCTACGTTCCGGGAAACCTAGGCTTCACCCTAGTGCGTTGTTCCACCAGACCGAATAGTTAAGGCCTAAGAAGTGAACGCCAGAAGCATAAAATACAATATAAATACAACAGTTTTTCCATCGTATAAACCGCATAATTGCAACCAGTATGAAAGTTATGGTCTCTTCTACTTTCCGGGCAACCTAGGATTCACCCTAGCGCGTTGCTCCAACAGATTGAATAGTTAGTGCCTTCGAAGTCAACGCCCGAAGCATAAAATGCAATAAAAATACAACAGTTTTTCCATCATATAACAGGAGTAATTGCAACCAGTTTGAAAGTGATGGTCATTTCTACGTTCCGGGCACCCTAGGCTTCACTCTAGGCCGTTGCTCCACCATATCAAATACTTAGTTCCTTAGAAGTCAACGCCAGAAGCATAAAATACAATATAAATACAACAGTTTTTCCGTCGTATAACAGGAATGATTGCAACCAGTTCGAAAGTTATGGTCATTTCTACTTTCCGGGCAACCTAGGCTTCACCCTAGGGCGTTGTTCCACCCGATCGAATAGTTAGGGCCTAAGAAGTGAACGCCAGCAGCATAAAATACAATATAAATACAACAGTTTTTCCATCGTATAAAACGAATAATTGCAACCAGTGTGAAAGTTATGGTCACTTCTACGTTCTGGGCAACCTAGGCTTCACTCTAGGGCGTTGCTCCACCAGATCGAATGGTTGGTGCCATAGAATTCAACGTCAGAAGCTTAAATTACAATATAAATACAACAGTCTTTCCATCGTATAAAACCAATAATTGCAACCAGTATGAAAGTTATGGACATTCCTACTTTCCGGGCAACCTAGGCTTCACCCTAGGGCGTTGCTCCAACAGACTGAATAGTTGGGTCCTTAGAGGTCAGCATCCGAAGCATAAAATGCAAAAAAATACAACAGTTTTTCCATCGTATAACAGGAATAATTGCAACCAGTGTGAAAGTGATGGTCATTTCTACGATCTGGGCAACCTAGGCTTCACCCTAGGGCGTTGCTCCACCAGATCGAATAGTTAGGGCCTTAGAAGTCAACGCCAGAAGCATAAGGTACAATATAAATACAACAGCTTTTCAATCGTATAACAGGAACAATAGCAACCAGTGTGAAAGATATGGTCATTTCTACGTTCCAGGCAACCTAGGCGTCACTATAAGGCGTTGCTCCACCAGATCGAATAGCTAGGGCCTAAGAAGTCAGCGCCGGAAGCATAAAATACAATATAAATATAACAGTTTTTCCATCGAAAAAAACGAATAATAGCCACCAGTGTGAAGGTTATGGTCATTTCTATGTTCCGGGCAACCTAAGCTTCACTCTAGGGCGTTGCTCCACCAGATCGAACAGTTAGTGCCTTAGAAGTCAACGCCAGAAGCATAAAATACAATATAAATACAACAGTTTTTCCATCGTATAAAACGAATAATTGCAACCAGTATGAAAGTCATGGTCATTTCTACGTTCCGGGAAACCAAGGCTCCACTCTAGGGCGTTGCTCCAACAGATCGGATAGTTAGGACCTCAGAAGTCAACGCCAGAAGCATAAAATACAATATAAATACAACAGTTTTTCCATCCTATAAAACGAATAATTGCAACCACTATGAAAGTTATGGTCATTTCTACTATCCGGGCTTCCAAGGCTTCACCCTAGGGCGTTACTCCACCAGATCGAATAGTTAGGGCCTTAGAAGTCAACGCCAGAAGCATAAGGTACAATATAAATACAACAGCTTCTCCATCGTATAACAGGAACAATAGCAACCAGTGTGAAAGATATGGTCATTTCTACGTTCCGGGCAACCTAGGCGTCTCTCTAAGGCGTTGGTCCACCAGATCGAATAGTTAGGGCCCATGAAGTCAACGCCAGAAGCATAAAATACAATATAAATGCAACAGCTTTTCCATCGTATAAAATGAATAATTGCAAAGAGTTTGAAAGTAATGGTCATTTCTACGTTCCGGGCAACCTAGGTTTCACTCTAGGGCGTTGCTCCTCCAGATCGAATACTTAGTGCGTTAGAAGTCAACGTCAGAAGCATAAAATACAGTAAAAATACAACAGTCTTTCCATCGTATAAAACGAATAATTGCAACCAGTATGATAGTTATGGACATTTCTACTTTCCGGGCAACCTAGGCTTCACACTAGGGCGATGCTCCACCAGATCGAATAGTTAGGGCATTAGAAGCCAACGCGCGAAACATAAAACACAAAATGAATAGAACAGTTTTTCCATTGTATAAATCGAATAATTGCAACCAGTATGAAAGTCATGGTCATTTCTACGTTCCGGGAAACCAAGGCTCCACTCTAGGGCGTTGCTCCAACAGATCGGATAGTTAGGGCCTCAGAAGTCAACGCCAGAAGCATAAAATACAATATAAATACAACAGTTTTTCCATCCTATAAAACGAATAATTGCAACCACTATGAAAGTTATGGTCATTTCTACTATCCGGGCAACCAAGGCTTC
Organism: Calliopsis andreniformis; assembly: GCF_051401765.1. Lineage (NCBI taxonomy): Eukaryota > Metazoa > Arthropoda > Insecta > Hymenoptera > Andrenidae > Calliopsis > Calliopsis andreniformis. Next base: position 7,663,237 of record NC_135072.1, read on the forward strand.
ACCCTAGGGCGTTACTCCATCAGATCGAATAGTTAGGGCCTTAGAAGTCAACGCCAGAAGCATAAGGTACAATATAAATACAACAGCTTTTCCATCGTATAACAGGAACAATAGCAACCAGTGTGAAAGATATGGTCATTTCTACGTTCCGGGCAACCTAGGCGTCACTCTAAGGCGTTGCTCCACCAGATCGAATAGTTAGGGCCTACGAAGTCAACGCCAGAAGCATAAAATACAATATAAATGCAACAGTTTTTCCATCGTATAACAGGAATAATTGCTACCAGTTTGAAAGTTATGGTCATTTCTACTTTCCGGGCAACCTAGGCATCACCCTAGGGCGTTGTTCCACCCGATCGAATAGTTAGGGCCTAAGAAGTGAACGCCAGAACAATAAAATACAAAATAAATGCAACAGTTTTTCCATCGTATAAAACGAATAATTGCAACCAGTGTGAAAGTTATGGACATTTCTACTTTCCGGGCAACCTAGGCTTCACCCTAGGGCGATGCTCCACCAGATCGAATAGTTAGGGCCTTAGAAGTCAAGGCGCGAAACATAAAACACAAAATAAATAGAACAGTTTTTCCATTGTATAAATCGAATAATTGCTACCAGTGTGAAAGTTATGGTCATTTCTACGTTCCGGGCAACCTAGGCTTCACCCTAGTGCGTTGTTCCACCAGACCGAATAGTTAAGGCCTAAGAAGTGAACGCCAGAAGCATAAAATACGATGTAAATACAACAGTTTTTCCATCGTATAAAACGGATAATTGCAACCAGTATGAAAGTTATGGTCATTTCTACTTACTGGGCAATCTAGGATTCACCTTAGGGCGTTGCTCCAACAGACTGAAAAGTTAGTGCCTAAGAAGTGAACGCCAGAAGCATAAAATACAATATAAATACAACAGTTTTTCCATCGTATAAAACGAATAATTGCAACCAGTGTGAAAGTTATGGTCATTTCTACGTTCCGGGCAACCTAGGCTTCACTCTAGGGCGTTGCTCCAACTGATCGAATAGTTGGTGCCTTAGAAGTCAACGTCAGAAGCATAAAATACAATATAAATACAACAGGTTTTCCATCCTATAATATGAATAATTGCAACCAGTGTGAAACTGATGGTCATTTCTACGTTTCGGGCAACCTAGACTACACTCTAGGGCGTTGTTCCACCAGATCGAATAGTTAGGGCCTAAGAAGTCAGCGCCGGAAGCATAAAATACAATATAAATACAACAGTTTTTCCATCGTATAAAACGGATAATTGCAACCAGTATGAAAGTTATGGTCATTTCTACTTCCCGGGCAATCTAGCATTCACCTTAGGGCGTTGCTCCAACAGACTGAAAAGTTAGTGCCTAAGAAGTGAACGCCAGAAGAATAAAATACAAAATAAATGCAACAGTTTTTCCATCGTATAAAACGAATAATTGCAACCAGTGTGAAAGTTATGGACATTTCTACTTTCCGGGCAGCCTAGGCTTCACCCTAGGGCGATGCTCCACCAGATCGAATAGTTAGGGCCTTAGAAGTCAAGGCGCGAAACATAAAACACAAAATAAATAGAACAGTTTTTCCATTGTATAAATCGAATAATTGCTACCAGGGTGAAAGTTATGGTCATTTCTACGTTCCGGGCAACCTAGGCTTCACCCTAGTGCGTTGTTCCACCAGACCGAATGGTTAAGGCCTAAGAAGTGAACGCCAGAAGCATAAAATACAATATAAATACAACAGTTTTTCCATCGTATAAAACGGATAATTGCAACCAGTATGAAAGTTATGGTCATTTCTACTTCCCGGGCAATCTAGGATTCACCTTAGGGCGTTGCTCCAACAGACTGAAAAGTTAGTGCCTAAGAAGTGAACGCCAGAAGCATAAAATACAATATAAATACAACAGTTTTTCCATTGTATAAAACGAATAATTGCAACCAGTATGAAAGTTATGGTCGTTTCTACGTTCCGGGCAACCTAGGTTTCACTCTAGGGCGTTGCTCCACCAGATCGAATAGTTAGTGCCTTAGAAGTCAACGTCAGAAGCATAAAATACAGTATTAATACAATAGTTTTTCCATCGTATAAAACGAATAATTGCAACCAGTCCGAAAGTTATGGACATTTCTACTTTCCGGGCAACCTAGGCTTCACCCTAGGGCGATGCTCCACCAGATCGAATAGTTAGGGCCTTAGAAGTCAACGCGCGAAACATAAAACACAAAATAAATAGAACAGTTTTTCCATTGTATAAATCGAATAATTGCTACAAGTGTGAAAGTTATGGTCATTTCTACGTTCCGGGAAACCTAGGCTTCACACTAGGGCGTTGCTCCAACAGACTGAATAGTTGGGGCCTTAGAAGTCAGCGTCAGAAACGTAAAATGCAATATAAATACAACAGTTTTTCCATCGTATAAAACGAATAATTGCAATCAGTATGTAAGTTATGGACATTTCTACATTCCGGGCAACCTAGGCTTCACCCTAGGGCGTTGCTCCAACAGACTGAATAGTTGGGGCCTTAGAGGTCAACGCCCGAATCATAAAATGCAAAAAAATACAACAGTTTTTCCATCGAATAAAACGAATAATTGCAAAGAGCGTGAAAGTAATGGTCATTTCTATGTTCCGGGCAACCTAAGCTTCACTCTAGGGCGTTGCTCCACCAGATCGAACAGTTAGTGCCTTAGAAGTCAACGCCAGAAGCATAAAATAGAATATAAATACAACAGTTTTTCCATCGTATAACAGGAATAATTGCAACCAGTTTGAGAGTCATGGTCATTTCTACGTTCCGGGAAACCAAGGCTTCACTCTAGGGCGTTGCTCCAACAGATCGAATAGTTAGGGTCTCAGAAGTCAACGCCAGAAGCATAAAATACAATATAAATACAACAGTTTTTCCATCGTATAAAACGAATAATTGCAACCACTATGAAAGTTATGGTCATTTCTACTTTCCGGGCAACCTAGGCTTCACCCTAGGGCGATGCTCCAACAGATCGGATAGTTAGGGCCTCAGAAGTCAACGCCAGAAGCATAAAATACAATATAAATACAACAGTTTTTCCATCCTTTAGAACAGATAATTGCAACCACTATGAAAGTTATGGTCATTTCTACTATCCGGGCAACCAAGGCTTCACCCTAGGGCGTTGCTCCACCAGATCGAATAGTGAAGGCCTAAGAAGTGAACGCCAGAAGCATAAAATACAATATAAATACAACAGTTTTTCCATCGTATAACAGGAATAATTGCAACCAGTTTGAAAGTTATGGTCATTTCTACTTTCCGGGCAACCTAGGCTTCACCCTAGGGCGTTGTTCCACCCGATGGAATAGTTAGGGCCTAAGAGGTCAACGCCAGAAGCATAAAATACAATATAAATGCAACAGCTTTTCCATCGTATAAAATGACAAATTGCAAAGAGTATGAAAGTAATGGTCATTTCTACGTTCCGGGCAACCTAGGTTTCACTCTAGGGCGTTGCTCCACCAGATCGAATAGTTAGTGCGTTAGAAGTCAACGTCAGAAGCATAAAATACAGTATAAATACAACAGTTTTTCCATCGTATAAAACGAATAATTGCAACCAGTATGAAAGTTATGGACATTTCTACTTTCCGGGCAACCTAGGCTTCACCCTAGGGCGATGCTGCGCCAGATCGAATAGTTAGGGCCTTAGAAGTCAACGCGCGGAACATAAAACACAAAATAAATAGAACAGTTTTTCCATTGTAGAAATCGAATAATTGCTACAACTGTGAAAGTTATGGTCATCTCTACGTTCCGGGAAACCTAGGCTTCACCCTAGGGCGATGTTGCACCAGATCGAATAGTTAGGGCCTAAGAAGTGAGCGCAAGAAGCATAAAATACAATATAAATACAACAGCTTTTCCATCGTATAAAACGTATAATTGCAACGAGTATGAAAGTTATGGTCATTTCTACTTTCCGGGCAACCTAGGCTTCACCCTAGGGCGTTGCTCCAACAGATTGGACAGTTAGGGCCTTGGAAGTCAGCGCCCGAAGCATAAAATGCAATAAAAATGCAACAGTTTTTCCATCATATAACTGGGATAGTTGCAACCAGTTTGAAAGTGATGGTCATTTCTACGTTCCGGGCACCCTAGGCTTCACTCTAGGGCGTTGCTCCACCCGATCGAATAGTTAGGGCCTAAGAAGTGAACGCCAGAAGCATAAAATACAATATAAATACAACAGTTTTTCCATCGTATAAAACGAATAATTGCAACCAGTGTGAAAGTTATGGTCACTTCTACGTTCTGGGCAACCTAGGCTTCACTCTAGGGCGTTGCTCCACCAGATCGAATGGTTGGTGCCATAGAATTCAACGTCAGAAGCTTAAATTACAATATAAATACAACAGTATTTCCATCGTATAAAACCAATAATTGCAACCAGTATGAAAGTTATGGACATTCCTACTTTCCGGGCAACCTAGGCTTCACCCTAGGGCGTTGCTCCAACAGACTGAATAGTTGGGTCCTTAGAGGTCAGCATCCGAAGCATAAAATGCAAAAAAATACAACAGTTTTTCCATCGTATAACAGGAATAATTGCAACCAGTGTGAAAGTGATGGTCATTTCTACGATCTGGGCAACCTAGGCTTCACCCTAGGGCGTTGCTCCACCAGATCGAATAGTTAGGGCCTTAGAAGTCAACGCCAGAAGCATAAGGTACAATATAAATACAACAGCTTTTCAATCGTATAACAGGAACAATAGCAACCAGTGTGAAAGATATGGTCATTTCTACGTTCCAGGCAACCTAGGCGTCACTATAAGGCGTTGCTCCACCAGATCGAATAGCTAGGGCCTAAGAAGTCAGCGCCGGAAGCATAAAATACAATATAAATATAACAGTTTTTCCATCGAAAAAAACGAATAATAGCCACCAGTGTGAAGGTTATGGTCATTTCTATGTTCCGGGCAACCTAAGCTTCACTCTAGGGCGTTGCTCCACCAGATCGAACAGTTAGTGCCTTAGAAGTCAACGCCAGAAGCATAAAATACAATATAAATACAACAGTTTTTCCATCGTATAAAACGAATAATTGCAACCAGTATGAAAGTCATGGTCATTTCTACGTTCCGGGAAACCAAGGCTCCACTCTAGGGCGTTGCTCCAACAGATCGGATAGTTAGGACCTCAGAAGTCAACGCCAGAAGCATAAAATACAATATAAATACAACAGTTTTTCCATCCTATAAAACGAATAATTGCAACCACTATGAAAGTTATGGTCATTTCTACTATCCGGGCTTCCAAGGCTTCACCCTAGGGCGTTACTCCACCAGATCGAATAGTTAGGACCTCAGAAGTCAACGCCAGAAGCATAAAATACAATATAAATACAACAGTTTTTCCATCCTATAAAACGAATAATTGCAACCACTATGAAAGTTATGGTCATTTCTACTATCCGGGCTTCCAAGGCTTCACCCTAGGGCGTTGCTCCACCAGATCGAATAGTTAGGGCCTTAGAAGTCAACGCCAGAAGCATAAGGTACAATATAAATACAACAGCTTCTCCATCGTATAACAGGAACAATAGCAACCAGTGTGAAAGATATGGTCATTTCTACGTTCCGGGCAACCTAGGCGTCTCTCTAAGGCGTTGGTCCACCAGATCGAATAGTTAGGGCCCATGAAGTCAACGCCAGAAGCATAAAATACAATATAAATGCAACAGCTTTTCCATCGTATAAAATGAATAATTGCAAAGAGTTTGAAAGTAATGGTCATTTCTACGTTCCGGGCAACCTAGGTTTCACTCTAGGGCGTTGCTCCTCCAGATCGAATACTTAGTGCGTTAGAAGTCAACGTCAGAAGCATAAAATACAGTATAAATACAACAGTCTTTCCATCGTATAAAACGAATAATTGCAACCAGTGTGCGAGTGATGGTCATTTCTACGTTTCGGGCAACCTAGACTTCACTCTAGGGCGTTGTTCCACCAGATCGAATAGTTAGGGCCTAAGAAGTCAGCGCCGGAAGCATAAAATACAATATAAATATAACAGTTTTTCCATCGAAAAAAACGAATAATAGCCACCAGTGTGAAGGTTATGGTCATTTCTATGTTCCGGGCAACCTAAGCTTCACTCTAGGGCGTTGCTCCACCAGATCGAACAGTTAGTGCCTTAGAAGTCAACGCCAGAAGCATAAAATACAATATAAATACAACAGTTTTTCCATCGTATAAAACGAATAATTGCAACCAGTATGAAAGTCATGGTCATTTCTACGTTCCGGGAAACCAAGGCTCCACTCTAGGGCGTTGCTCCAACAGATCGGATAGTTAGGACCTCAGAAGTCAACGCCAGAAGCATAAAATACAATATAAATACAACAGTTTTTCCATCCTATAAAACGAATAATTGCAACCACTATGAAAGTTATGGTCATTTCTACTATCCGGGCTTCCAAGGCTTCACCCTAGGGCGTTACTCCACCAGATCGAATAGTTAGGGCCTAAGAAGTCAACGCCAGAAGCATAAAATACAATATAAATGCAACAGTTTTTCCATCGTATAACAGGAATAATTGCTACCAGTTTGAAAGTTATGGTCATTTCTACTTTCCGGGCAACCTAGGCATCACCCTAGGGCGTTGTTCCACCCGATCGAATAGTTAGGGCCTAAGAAGTGAACGCCAGAAGAATAAAATACAAAATAAATGCAACAGTTTTTCCATCGTATAAAACGAATAATTGCAACCAGTGTGAAAGTTATGGACATTTCTACTTTCCGGGCAACCTAGGCTTCACCCTAGGGCGATGCTCCACCAGATCGAATAGTTAGGGCCTTAGAAGTCAAGGCGCGAAACATAAAACACAAAATAAATAGAACAGTTTTTCCATTGTATAAATCGAATAATTGCTACCAGTGTGAAAGTTATGGTCATTTCTACGTTCCGGGCAACCTAGGCTTCACCCTAGTGCGTTGTTCCACCAGACCGAATAGTTAAGGCCTAAGAAGTGAACGCCAGAAGCATAAAATACGATGTAAATACAACAGTTTTTCCATCGTATAAAACGGATAATTGCAACCAGTATGAAAGTTATGGTCATTTCTACTTACTGGGCAATCTAGGATTCACCTTAGGGCGTTGCTCCAACAGACTGAAAAGTTAGTGCCTAAGAAGTGAACGCCAGAAGCATAAAATACAATATAAATACAACAGTTTTTCCATCGTATAAAACGAATAATTGCAACCAGTGTGAAAGTTATGGTCATTTCTACGTTCCGGGCAACCTAGGCTTCACTCTAGGGCGTTGCTCCAACTGATCGAATAGTTGGTGCCTTAGAAGTCAACGTCAGAAGCATAAAATACAATATAAATACAACAGGTTTTCCATCCTATAATATGAATAATTGCAACCAGTGTGAAACTGATGGTCATTTCTACGTTTCGGGCAACCTAGACTACACTCTAGGGCGTTGTTCCACCCGATGGAATAGTTAGGGCCTAAGAGGTCAACGCCAGAAGCATAAAATACAATATAAATGCAACAGCTTTTCCATCGTATAAAATGACAAATTGCAAAGAGTATGAAAGTAATGGTCATTTCTACGTTCCGGGCAACCTAGGTTTCACTCTAGGGCGTTGCTCCACCAGATCGAATAGTTAGTGCGTTAGAAGTCAACGTCAGAAGCATAAAATACAGCATAAATACAACAGTTTTTCCATCGTATAAAACGAATAATTGCAACCAGTATGAAAGTTATGGACATTTCTACTTTCCGGGCAACCTAGGCTTCACCCTAGGGCGATGCTGCGCCAGATCGAATAGTTAGGGCCTTAGAAGTCAACGCGCGGAACATAAAACACAATATAAATAGAACAGTTTTTCCATTGTAGAAATCGAATAATTGCTACAACTGTGAAAGTTATGGTCATCTCTACGTTCCGGGAAACCTAGGCTTCACCCTAGGGCGATGTTCCACCAGATCGAATAGTTAGGGCCTAAGAAGTGAGCGCAAGAAGCATAAAATACAATATAAATACAACAGCTTTTCCATCGTATAAAACGTATAATTGCAACGAGTATGAAAGTTATGGTCATTTCTACTTTCCGGGCAACCTAGGCTTCACCCTAGGGCGTTGCTCCAACAGATTGGACAGTTAGGGCCTTGGAAGTCAGCGCCCGAAGCATAAAATGCAATAAAAATGCAACAGTTTTTCCATCATATAACTGGGATAGTTGCAACCAGTTTGAAAGTGATGGTCATTTCTACGTTCCGGGCACCCTAGGCTTCACTCTAGGGCGTTGCTCCACCAGATCGAATAGTTAGTGCCTTAGAATTCAACGCCACAAGCATAAAATACAATATAAGTACAACAGTTTTTCCATCGTACAAAACGAATAATTGCAACCAGTATGAAAGTGATGGTCATTTCTACGTTCCGGGAAACCAAGGCTTCACTCTAAGGCGTTGCTCCAACAGATCGAATAGTTAGGGCCTAAGAAGTCAACGCCAGAAGCATAAAATGCAATAAAACTACAACTGTTTTTCCATCATATAACAGGAGTAATTGCAACCAGTTTGAAAGTGATGGTCATTTCTACGTTGCGGGCACCCTAGGCTTCACTCTAGGGCGTTGCTAGACCGTATCGAATACTTACTGCCTTAGAAGTCAACGCCAGAAGCATAAAATACAATATAAATACAACAGTTCCTCCATCGTATAACCGGAATAATTGCAACCAGTTTGAAAGTTATGGTCATTTCTACTTTCCGGGCAACCTAGGCTTCACCCTAGGGCGTTGTTCCATCCGATCGAATAGTTAGGGCCTAAGAAGTGAACGCCAGAAGCATAAAATACAATATAAATACAACAGTTTTTCCATCGTATAAAACGAATAATTGCAACCAGTGTGAAAGTTATGGTCATTTCTACGTTCGGGGCAACCTAGGCTTCACTCTCGGGCGTAGCTCCACCAGATCGAATAGTTAGTGCCTTAGAAGTCAACGTCAGAAGCATAAAATACAGTATAAATACAACAGTTCTTCCATCGTATAAAACGAATAATTGCAACCAGTATGAAAGTTATGGACATTTCTACTTTCCAGGCAACCTAGGCTTCACCGTAGGGCGTTGCTCCACTCGATCGAATAGTTAGGGCCTTAGAAGTCAACGAGCGAAACATAAAACACAAAATAAATAGAACAGATTTTCCATTGTATAAATCGAATAATTGCTACCAGTGTGAAAGTTATGGCCATTTCTACGTTCCGGGAAACCTAGGCTTCACCTTAGCGCGTTGTTCCACCAGATCGAATAGTTAAGGCCTAAGAAGTGAACGCCAGAAGCGTAAAATACAATATAAATACAACAGTTTTTCCATCGTATAAAACGAATAATTGCAACCAGTATGAAAGTTATGGACATTTCTACTTTCCGGGCAACCTAGGCTTCACCCTAGGACGTTGCTCCAACAGATTGAATAGTTAGGGCCTTAGAAGTCAACGCCCGAAGCATAAAATGCAATAAAAATACAACAGTTTTTCCATCGTACAACAGGAATAATTGTAACCAGTTTGAAATTGATGGTCATTTCTACGTTCCTGGCAACCTAGGCTTCACTCTAGGGCGTTGCTCCACCAGATCGAATAGTTAGGGCCAAAGAAGTCAACACCAGGAGCATAAAATACAATATAAATACAACAGGTTTTCCATGCTATAGTATGAATAATTGCAACCAGTGTGAAAGTGATGGTCATTTCTACGTTTCGGGCAACCTGGACTTCACTCTAGGGCGTTGTTCCACCAGATCGAATAGTTAGGGCCTAAGAAGTCAGCGCCAGAAGCATAAAATACAATATAAATATAACAGTTTTTCCATCGAATAAAACGAATAATTGCAACCAGTATGAAAGTCATGGTCATTTCTACGTTCCGGGAAACCAAGGCTTCACTCTAGGGCGTTGCTCCAACAGATCGAATAGTTAGGGCCTCAGAAGTCAACGCCAGAAGCATAAAATACAATATAAATACAACAGTTTTTCCATCGTATAAAACGAATAATTGCAACCAGTATGAAAGTTATGGTCGTTTCTACTATCCGGGCAACCCAGGGTTCACCCTAGGGCGTTGCTCCACCCGATCGAATAGTTAGGGCCTAAGAAGTGAACGCCAGAAGCATAAAATACAATGTAAATACAACAGTTTTTCCATCGTATAAAACGAATAATTGCAAGCAGTGTGAAAGTTATGGTCATTTCTACGTTCCGGGCAACCTAGGCTTCACTCTAGGGCGTTGCTCCAACTGATCGAATAGTTGGTGCCTTAGAAGTCAACGTCAGAAGCATAAAATACAATATAAATACAACAGGTTTTCCATCCTATAATATGAATAATTGCAACCAGTGTGAAACTGATGGTCATTTCTACGTTTCGGGCAACCTAGACTTCACTCTAGGGCGTTGTTCCACCAGATCGAATAGTTAGGGCCTAAAAAGTCAGCGACGGAAGCATAAAATACAATATAAATATAACAGTTTTTCCATCGAATAAAACGAATAATAGCCACCAGTGTGAAGGTTATGGTCATTTCTATGTTCCGGGCAACCTAATCTTCACTCTAGGGCGTTGCTCCACCAGATCGAACAGTTAGTGCCTTAGAAGTCAACGCCAGAAGCATAAAATACAATATAAATACAACAGTTTTTCCATCGTATAAAACGGATAATTGCAACCAGTGTGAAAGTCATGGTCATTTCTACGTTCCGGGAAACCAAGGCTTCACTCTAGGGCGTTGCTCCAACAGATCGGATAGTTAGGGCCTCAGAAGTCAACGCCAGAAGCATAAAATACAATATAAATACAACAGTTTTTCCATCCTATAAAACTAATAATTGCAACCACTATGAAAGTTATGGTCATTTCTACTATCCAGGCAACCAAGGCTTCACCCTAGGGCGTTGCTCCACCAGATCGAATAGTGAAGGCCTAAGAAGTGAACGCCAGAAGCATAAAATACAATTTAAATACAACAGTTTTTCCATCGTATAACAGGAATAATTGCAACCAGTTTGAAAGTTATGGTCATTTCTACTTTCCGGGCAACCTAGGCTTCACCCTAGCGCGTTGTTCCACCCGATCGAATAGTTAGGGCCTAAGAAGTGAACGCCAGAAGCATAAAATACAATATAAATACAACAGTTTTTCCATCGTATGAAACGAATAATTGCAACCAGTGTGAAAGTTATGGTCATTTCTACGTTCCGGGCAACCTAGGATTCACCCTAGGGCGTTGCTCCAACAGATTGAATAGTTAGAGCCCTAGAAGTCAACGCCCGAAGCATCAAACGCAATAAAAATACAACAGTTTTTCCATCATATAACAGGAGTAATTGCAACCAGTTTGAAAGTGATGGGCAGTTCTACGTTCCGGGCACCCTAGGCTTCACTCTAGGGCGTTGCTCCACCATATCGAATTCTTAGTGCCTTAGAAGTCAACGCCAGAAGCATAAAATACAAGATAAACACAACAGTTTTTCCATCGTATAACAGGAATAATTGCAACCAGTTTGAAAGTTATGGTCATTTCTACTTTCCGGGCAACCTAGGCTTCACCCTAGGGCGTTGTTCCACCCGATCGAATAGTTAGGGCCTAAGAAGTGAACGCCAGAAGCATAAAATACAATATAAATACAACAGTTTTTCCATCGTATAAAACGAATAATTGCAACCAGTGTGAAAGTTATGATCATTTCTACGTTCCGGGGAACCTAGGTTTCACTCTAGGACGTTGCTCCACCAGATCGAATAGTTAGTGCCTTAGAAGTCAACGCCAGAAGCATAAAATACAATATAAATACAACAGTTTTTCCATCGTATAAAACGGATAATTGCAACCAGTGTGAAAGTCATGGTCATTTCTACGTTCCGGGAAACCAAGGCTTCACTCTAGGGCGTTGCTCCAACAGATCGGATAGTTAGGGCCTCAGAAGTCAACGCCAGAAGCATAAAATACAATATAAATACAACAGTTTTTCCATCCTATAAAACTAATAATTGCAACCACTATGAAAGTTATGGTCATTTCTACTATCCAGGCAACCAAGGCTTCACCCTAGGGCGTTGCTCCACCAGATCGAATAGTGAAGGCCTAAGAAGTGAACGCCAGAAGCATAAAATACAATTTAAATACAACAGTTTTTCCATCGTATAACAGGAATAATTGCAACCAGTTTGAAAGTTATGGTCATTTCTACTTTCCGGGCAACCTAGGCTTCACCCTAGCGCGTTGTTCCACCCGATCGAATAGTTAGGGCCTAAGAAGTGAACGCCAGAAGCATAAAATACAATATAAATACAACAGTTTTTCCATCGTATGAAACGAATAATTGCAACCAGTGTGAAAGTTATGGTCATTTCTACGTTCCGGGCAACCTAGGATTCACCCTAGGGCGTTGCTCCAACAGATTGAATAGTTAGAGCCCTAGAAGTCAACGCCCGAAGCATCAAACGCAATAAAAATACAACAGTTTTTCCATCATATAACAGGAGTAATTGCAACCAGTTTGAAAGTGATGGGCAGTTCTACGTTCCGGGCACCCTAGGCTTCACTCTAGGGCGTTGCTCCACCATATCGAATTCTTAGTGCCTTAGAAGTCAACGCCAGAAGCATAAAATACAAGATAAACACAACAGTTTTTCCATCGTATAACAGGAATAATTGCAACCAGTTTGAAAGTTATGGTCATTTCTACTTTCCGGGCAACCTAGGCTTCACCCTAGGGCGTTGTTCCACCCGATCGAATAGTTAGGGCCTAAGAAGTGAACGCCAGAAGCATAAAATACAATATAAATACAACAGTTTTTCCATCGTATAAAACGAATAATTGCAACCAGTGTGAAAGTTATGATCATTTCTACGTTCCGGGGAACCTAGGTTTCACTCTAGGACGTTGCTCCACCAGATCGAATAGTTAGTGCGTTAGAAGTCAACGTCAGAAGCATAAAATACAGTATAAATACAACAGTCTTTCCATCGTATAACAGGAGTAATTGCAACCAGTTTGAAAGTGATGGTCATTTCTATGTTCCGGGCACCCTAGGCTTCACTCTAGGGCGTTGCTCCACCATATCGAATACTTAGCGCCTTAGAAGTCAACGCCAGAAGCATAAAATACAATATAAATACAACAGTTTTTCCATCGTATAAAACGAATAATTGCAACCAGTATGAAAGTTATGGACATTTCTACTTTCCGGGCAACCTAGGCTTCACCCTAGGGCGATGCTGCGCCAGATCGAATAGTTAGGGCCTTAGAAGTCAACGCGCGGAACATAAAACACAAAATAAATAGAACAGTTTTTCCATTGTAGAAATCGAATAATTGCTACAACTGTGAAAGTTATGGTCATCTCTACGTTCCGGGAAACCTAGGCTTCACCCTAGGGCGATGTTCCACCAGATCGAATAGTTAGGGCCTAAGAAGTGAGCGCAAGAAGCATAAAATACAATATAAATACAACAGCTTTTCCATCGTATAAAACGTATAATTGCAACGAGTATGAAAGTTATGGTCCTTTCTACTTTCCGGGCAACCTAGGCTTCACCCTAGGGCGTTGCTCCAACAGATTGGACAGTTAGGGCCTTGGAAGTCATCGCCCGAAGCATAAAATGCAATAAAAATGCAACAGTTTTTCCATCATATAACTGGGATAGTTGCAACCAGTTTGAAAGTGATGGTCATTTCTACGTTCCGGGCACCCTAGGCTTCACTCTAGGGCGTTGCTCCACCAGATCGAATAGTTAGTTCCTTAGAATTCAACGCCACAAGCATAAAATACAATATAAGTACAACAGTTTTTCCATCGTATAAAACGAATAATTGCAACCAGTATGAAAGTGATGGTCATTTCTACGTTCCGGGAAACCAAGGCTTCACTCTAAGGCGTTGCTCCAACAGATCGAATAGTTAGGGCCTAAGAAGTCGACGCCAGAAGCATAAAATACAATATAAATGCAACAGCTTTTCCATCGTATAAAATGAATAATTGCAAAGAGTGTGAAAGTAATGGTCATTTCTACGTTCCGGGCAACCTAGATTTCACTCTAGGGCGTAGCTCCATCAGATCGAATAGTTAAGGCCTAAGAAGTGAACGCCAGAAGCATAAAATACAATATAAATACAACAGTTCCTCCATCGTATAACCGGAATAATTGCAACCAGTTTGAAAGTTATGGTCATTTCTACTTTCCGGGCAACCTAGGCTTCACCCTAGGGCGTTGTTCCACCCGATCGAATAGTTAGGGCCGAAGAAGTGAACGCCAGAAGCATAAAATACAATATAAATACAACAGTTTTTCCATCGTATAAAACGAATAATTGCAGCCAGTGTGAAAGTTATGGTCATTTCTACGTTCCGGGCAACCTAGGCTTCACTCTCGGGCGTAGCTCCACCAGATCGAATAGTTAGTGCCTTAGAAGTCAACGTCAGAAGCATAAAATACAGTATAAATACAACAGTTCTTCCATCGTATAAAACGAATAATTGCAACCAGTATGAAAGTTATGGACATTTCTACTTTCCAGGCAACCTAGGCTTCACCGTAGGGCGTTGCTCCACTCGATCGAATAGTTAGGGCCTTAGAAGTCAACGAGCGAAACATAAAACACAAAATAAATAGAACAGATTTTCCATTGTATAAACCGAATAATTGCTACCAGTGTGAAAGTTATGGCCATTTCTACGTTCCGGGAAACCTAGGCTTCACCTTAGCGCGTTGTTCCACCAGGTCGAATAGTTAAGGCCTAAGAAGTGAACGCCAGAAGCGTAAAATACAATATAAATACAACAGTTTTTCCATCGTATAAAACGAATAATTGCAACCAGTATGAAAGTTATGGACATTTCTACTTTCCGGGCAACCTAGGCTTCACTCTAGGGCGTAGCTCCACCAGATCGAATAGTTAGGGCCTAAGAAGTCAACACCAGGAGCATAAAATACAATATAAATACAACAGGTTTTCCATGCTATAGTATGAATAATTGCAACCAGTGTGAAAGTGATGGTCATTTCTACGTTTCGGGCAACCTGGACTTCACTCTAGGGCGTTGTTCCACCAGATCGAATAGTTAGGGCCTAAGAAGTCAGCGCCAGAAGCATAAAATACAATATAAATATAACAGTTTTTCCATCGAATAAAACGAATAATTGCAACCAGTATGAAAGTCATGGTCATTTCTACGTTCCGGGAAACCAAGGCTTCACTCTAGGGCGTTGCTCCAACAGATCGAATAGTTAGGGCCTCAGAAGTCAACGCCAGAAGCATAAAATACAATATAAATACAACAGTTTTTCCATCGTATAAAACGAATAATTGCAACCACTATGAAAGTTATGGTCATTTCTACTATCCTGGCAACCTAGGCTGCACACTAGGGCGATGCTGCACCAGATCGAATAGTTAGGGCCTTAGAAGTCAACGCGCGGAACATGAAACACAAAATAAATAGAACAGTTTTTCCATTGTATAAATCGAATAATTGCTACCAGTGTGAAAGTTATGGTCATTTCTACGTTCCGGGCAACCTAGGCTTCACCCTAGTGCGTTGTTCCACCAGATCGAATAGTTGAGGCCTAAGGAGTGAACGCCAGAAGCATAAAATACAATATAAATACAACAGTTTTACCATCGTTTAAAACGGATAATTGCAAACAGTATGAAAGTTATGGTCATTTCTACTTTCCGGGCAACCTAGGATTCACCCTAGGGCGTTGCTCCAACAGATTGAATAGTTAGTGCCTTAGAAGTCAATGCCCGAAGCATAAAATGCAATAAAAATACAACAGTTTTTCCATCATATAACAGGAGTAATTGCAACCAGTTTGAAAGTGATGATCATTTCTACGTTCCGGGCACCCTACGCTTCACTCTAGGGCGTTGCTCCACCATATCGAATACTTAGTGCCTTAGAAGTCAACGCCAGAAGCATAAAATACAATATAAATGCAACAGTTTTTCCATCGTATAACAGGAATAATTGCAACCAGTTTGAAAGTTATGGTCATTTCTACTTGCCGGGCAACCTAGGCTTCACCCTAGGGCGTAGCTCCACCAGATCGAATAGTTAGTGCCTCAGAAGTCAACGTCAGAAGCATAAAATACAGTATAAATACAACAGTTCTTCCATCGTATAAAACGAATAATTGCAACCAGTATGAAAGTTATGGGCATTTCTACTTTCCAGGCAACCTAGGCTTCACCCTAGGGCGTTGCTCCACTAGATCGTATAGTTAGGGCCTTAGAAGTCAACGCGCGAAACATAAAACACAAAATAAATAGAACAGTTTTTCCATTGTATAAATCGAATGATTGTTACCAGTGTGAAAGTTATGGCCATTTCTACGTCCCGGGAAACCTAGGCTTCACCCTACTGCGTTGTTCCACCAGATCGAATAGTTAAGGCCTAAGAAGTGAACGCCAGAAGCATAAAATACAATATAAATACAACAGCTTTTACATCGTATATAACGTATAATTGCAACGAGTATGAAAGTTATGGTCATTTCTACTTTCCGGGCAACCTAGGCTTCACCCTAGGGCGTTGCTCCAACAGATTGGACAGTTAGGGCCTTGGAAGTCAGCGCCCGAAGCATAAAATGCAATAAAAATGCAACAGTTTTTCCATCATATAACTGGGATAGTTGCAACCAGTTTGAAAGTGATGGTCATTTCTACGTTCCGGGCACCCTAGGCTTCACTCTAGGGCGTTGCTCCACCAGATCGAATAGTTAGGGCCTTAGAAGTCAACGCGCGAAACATAAAACACAAAATAAATAGAACAGTTTTTCCATTGTATAAATCGAATAATTGCTACCAGTGTGAAAGTTATGGTCATTTCTACGTGCCGGTCAACCTAGGCTTCACCCTAGTGCGTTGTTCCGCCAGATCGAATAGTTAGTGCCTTAGAAGTCAACGTCAGAAGCATAAAATATAGTATAAATACAACAGTTCTTCCATCGTATAAAACGGGTAATTGCAAGCAGTATGAAAGTTATGGACATTTCTACATTCCGGGAAACCTAGGCTTCACCCTAGGGCGTTGCTCCAACAGATTGAATAGTTAGTGCCTTAGAAGTCAACGCCCGAAGCATTAAATGCACTAAAAATGCAACAGTTTTTCCATCATATAACAGGGATAGTTACAACCAGTTTGAAAGTGATGGTCATTTCTACGTTCCGGGCACGCTAGGCTTCACTCTAGGGCGTTGCTCCACCAGATCGAATAGTTAGTGCCTTAGAATTCAACGCCACAAGCATAAAATACAATATAAGTACAACAGTTTTTCCATCGTATAAAACGAATAATTGCAACCAGTATGAAAGTGATGGTCATTTCTACGTTCCGGGAAACCAAGGCTTCACTCTAAGGCGTTGCTCCAACAGATCGAATAGTTAGGGCCTAAGAAGTCAACGCCAGAAGCATAAAATACAATATAAATGCAACAGCTTTTCCATCGTATAAAATGAATAATTGCAAAGAGTGTGAATGTAATGGTCATTTCTACGTTCCGGGCAACCTAGGCTTCACTCTCGGGCGTAGCTCCACCAGATCGAATAGTTAGTGCCTTAGAAGTCAACGTCAGAAGCATAAAATACAGTATAAATACAACAGTTCTTCCATCGTATAAAACGAATAATTGCAACCAGTATGAAAGTTATGGACATTTCTACTTTCCAGGCAACCTAGGCTTCACCCTAGGGCGTTGCTCCACTCGATCGAATAGTTAGGGCCTTAGAAGTCAACGCGCGAAACATAAAGCACAAAATAAATAGAACAGTATTTCCATTGTATAAATCGAATAATTGCTACCAGTGTGAAAGTTATGGTCATTTCTACGTTCCGGGCAACCTAGGCTTCACCCTAGTGCGTTGTTCCACCAGATCAAATAGTTAAGGCCTACGAAGTGAACGCCAGAAGCATAAAATACAATATAAATACAACAGTTTTTCCATCGTATAAAACGAATAATTGCAACCAGTATGAAAGATGTGGACATTTCTACTTTCCGGGCAACCCAGGCTTCACCTTAGGGCGTTGCTCCAACAGATTGAATAGTTAGGGCCTTACAAGTCAACGCCCGAAACATAAAATGCAATAAAAATACAACAGTTTTTCCATCATATAACAGGAGTAATTGCAACCAGTTTGAAAGTGATGGTCATTTCTACGTTCCGGGCACCCTAGGCTTCACTCTAGGGCGTTGCTCCACCATATCGAATACTTAGTGCCTTAGAAGTCAACGTCAGAAGCATAAAATACAGTATAGATACAACAGTTTTTCCATCGTACAAAACGAACAATTGCAACCAGTTCGAAAGTGATGGTCATTTCTACGTTCCGGGCACCCTAGGCTTCACTCTAGGGCGTTGCTCCACCAGATCGAATAGTTAGTGCCTTAGAATTCAACGCCACAAGCATAAAATACAATTTAAGTACAACAGTCTTTCCATCGTATAAAACGAACAATTGCAACCAGTATGAAAGTGATGGTCATTTCTACGTCCCGGGAAACCAAGGCTTCACTCTAGGGCGTTGTTCCACCCGATCGAATAGTTAGGGCCCAAGAAGTGAACGCCAGAAGCATAAAATACAATATAAATACAACAGTTTTTCCATCGTATAAAACGGATAATTGCAGCCAGTGTGAAAGTTATGGTCATTTCTACGTTCCGGGCAACCTAGGCTTCACTCTAGGGCGTAGCTCCACCAGATCGAATAGTTAGTGCCTTAGAAGTCTACCTCAGAAGCATAAAATACAATATAAATACAACAGTTTTTCCATCGTATAAACCGGATAATTGCAACCAGTATGAAAGCTATGGACATTTCTACTTTCCGGGCAACCTTGGATTCACCCTAGGGCGTTGCTCCAACAGATTGAATAGTTAGTGCCTTAGAAGTCAACGCCCGAAGCATAAAATGCAATAGAAATACAACAGTTTTTCCATCATATAACAGGAGTAATTGCAACCAGTTTGAAAGTGATGGTCATTTCTACGTTCCGGTCACCCTAGGCTTAACTCGAGGGCGTTGCTCCACCATATCGAATACTTAGTGCCTTAGAAGTCAACGTCAGAAGCATAAAATACAGCATAAATACATCAGTTCTTCCATCGTATAAAACGAATAATTGCAACCAGTATGAAAGTTATGGACATTTCTACTTTCCAGGCAACCTAGGCTTCACCCTAGGGCGTTGCTCCACTAGATCGAATAGTTAGGGCCTTAGAAGACAACGCGCGAAACATAAAACACAAAATAAATAGAACAGTTTTTCCATTGTATAAATCGAATAATTGCTACCAGTGTGAAAGTTATGGCCATTTCTACGTTCCGGGAAACCTAGGCATCACCCTAGTGCGTTGTTCCACCAGATCGAATCGTTAAGGCCTAAGAAGTGAACGCCAGAAGCATAAAATACAATATAAATACAACAGTTTTTCCATCGTATAAACCGGATAATTGCAACCAGTATGAAAGTTATGGTCATTTCTACTTTCCGGGCAACCTAGGATTCACCCTAGGGCGTTGCTCCAACAGATTGAATAGTTAGTGCCTTAGAAGTCAACGCCCGAAGCATAAAATGCAATAAAAATACAACAGTTTTCCCATCATATAACTGGAGTAATCGCAACCAGTTTGAAAGTGATGGTCATTTCTACGTTCCGGGCACCCTAGGCTTCACTCTAGGGCGTTGCTCCACCATATCGAATACTTAGTGCCTTAGAAGTCAACGTCAGATGCATAAAATACAGTATAAATACAACAGTTCTTCCATCGTATAAAACGAATAATTGCAACCAGTATGAAAGTTATGGACATTTCTACTTTCCAGGCAACCTAGGCTTCACCCTAGGGCGTTGCTCCACTAGATCGAATAGTTAGGGCCTTAGAAGACAACGCGCGAAACATAAAACACAAAATAAATAGAACAGTTTTTCCATTGTATAAATCGAATAATTGCTACCAGTGTGAAAGTTATGGCCATTTCTACGTTCCGGGAAACCTAGGCTTCACCCTAGTGCGTTGTTCCACCAGATCGAATAGTTAAGGCCTAAGAAGTGAACGCCAGAAGCATAAAATACAATATAAATACGACAGTTTTTCCATCGTATAAAATGAATAATTGCAAAGAGTGTGAAAGTAATGGTCATTTCTACGTTCCGGGCAACCTAGGTTTCACTCTAGCGCGTTGCTCCACCAGATCGAATAGTTAGTGCCTTAGAAGTCAACGTCAGAAGCATAGAATACAGTATAAATACAACAGTTTTTCCATCGTATAAAACGAATAATTGCAACCAGTGTGAAAGTTATGGTCATTTCTACGTTCCGGGCAACCTAGGCTTCACTCTAGGGCGTTGCTCCACCAGCTCGAATGGTTGGTGCCTTAGAAGTCAACGTCAGAAGCATAAAATACAATATAAATACAACAGTTTTTCCATCGTATAAAACGAATAATTGCAACCAGTATGAAAGTTATGGACATTTCTACTTTCCGGGCAACCTAGGCTTCACCCTAGGGCGTTGCTCCAACAGACTGAATAGTTAGGGCCTTAGAAGTCAACGCCCGAAGCATAAAATGCAAAAAAATACAACAGTTTTTCCATCGTATAACAGGAATAATTGCAACCAGTGTGAAAGTGATGGTCATTTCTACGTTCCGGGCAACCTAGGCTTCACCCTAGGGCGTTGCTCCAACAGATCGAATAGTTAGGGCCTCAGAAGTCAACGCCAGAAGCATAAAATACAATATAAATACAACAGTTTTTCCATCGAATGAAACGAATAATTGCAACCAGTATGAAAGATATGGACATTTCTACTTTCCGGGCAACCTAGGCTTCACCTTAGGGCGTTGCTCCAACAGATTGAATAGTTAGGGCCTTAGAAGTCAACGCCCGAAGCATAAAATGCAATAAAAATACATCAGTTTTTCCATCGTATGACAGGAATAATTGTAACCAGTTTGAAAGTGATGGTCATTTCTACGTTCCGGGCAACCTAGGCTTCACTCTAGGGCGTTGCTCCACCAGATCGAATAGTTAGTGCCTTAGAAGTCAACGGCAGAAGCATAAAATACAGTATAAATACAACAGTTCTTCCATCGTATAAAACGAATAACTGCAACCAGTATGAAAGTTATGGACATTTCTACTTCCCAGGCAACCTAGGCTTCACCCTAGGGCGTTGCTCCACTAGATCGGATAGTTAGGGCCTTAGAAGTCGACGCGCGAAACATAAAACACAAAATAAATAGAACAGTTTTTCCATTGTATAAATCGAATAATTGCTTCCAGTGTGAAAGTTATGGCCATTTCTACGTCCCGGGAAACCTAGGCTTCACCCTAGTGCGTTGTTCCACCAGATCGAATAGTTAAGGCCTAAGAAGTGAACGCCAGAAGCATAAAATACAATATAAATACAACAGCTTTTCCATCGTATAAAACGTATAATTGCAACGAGTGTGAAAGTTATGGTCATATCTACTTTCCGGGCAACCTAGGCTTCACTCTAGGGCGTTGCTCCACCAGGTCGAATAGTTAGTGCCTTAGAATTCAACGCCACAAGCATAAAATACAATATAAATACAACAGTTTTTCCATCGTATAAAACGAATAGTTGCAACCAGTATGAAAGTGATGGTCATTTCTACGTTCCGGGAAACCAAGGCTTCACTCTAAGGCGTTGCTCCACCAGATCGAATAGTTAGGGCCTAAGAAGTCAACGCCAGAAGCATAAAATACAATATAAATGCAACAGCTTTTCCATCGTATAAAATGAATAATTGCAAAGAGTGTGAAAGTAATGGTCATTTCTACGTTCCGGGCAACCTAGGTTTCACTCTAGGGCGTAGCTCCACCAGATCGAATAGTTAGTGCCTTAGAAGTCAACGTCAGAAGCATAAAATACAGTATAAATACAACAGTTCTTCCATCGTATAAAACGAATAATTGCAACCAGTATGAAAGTTATGGACATTTCTACTTTCCAGGCAACCTAGGCTTCACCCTAGGGCGTTGCTCCACTAGATCGAATAGTTAGGGCCTTAGAAGTCAACGCGCGAAACATAAAACACAAAATAAATAGAACAGTTTTTCCATTGTATAAATCGAATAATTGCTTCCAGTGTGAAAGTTATGGCCATTTCTACGTCCCGGGAAACCTAGGCTTCGCCATAGTGCGTTGTTCCACCAGATCGAATAGTTAAGGCCTAAGAAGTGAACGCCAGAAGCATAAAATACAATATAAATACAACAGCTTTTCCATCGTATAAACCGGATAATTGCAACCCCGTATGAAAGTTATGGTCATTTCTACTTTCCGGGCAACCTAGGATTCACCCTAGGGCGTTGCTCCAACAGATTGAATAGTTAGTGCCTTAGAAGTCAACGCCCGAAGCATAAAATGCAATAAAAATACAACAGTTTTTCCATCATATTACAGGAGTAATTGCAACCAGTTTGAAAGTGATGGTCATTTCTACGTTCCGGGCACCCTATGCTTCACTCTAGGGCGTTGCTCCACCATATCGAATACTTATTGGCTTAGAAGTCAACGCCAGAAGCATAAAATACAAAATAAATACAACAGTTTTTCCGTCGTATAACAGGAATAATTGCAACCAGTTTGAAAGTTATGGTCATTTCTACTTTCCGGGCAACCTAGGCTTCACCCTAGTGCGCAGCTCCACCAGATCGAAAATAGTGCCTTAGAAGTCAACGCCAGAAGCATAAAATACAGTATAAATACAACAGTTCTTCCATCGTATAAAACGAATAATTGCAACCAGTATGAAAGTCAGGGTCATTTCTACGTTCCGGGAAACCAAGGCTTCACTCTAGGGCGTTGCTCCAACAGATCGAATAGTTAGGGCCTCAGAAGTCAACGCCGGAAGCATAAAATACAATATAAATACAACAGCTTTTCCATCGTATAAAACGAATAATTGCAACCAGTATGAAAGTTATGGACATTTCTACTTTCCTGGCAACCTAGGCTTCACCCTAGGGCGTTGCTCCACCAGATCGAATAGTTAGTGCCTTAGAAGTCAATGCCCGAAACATAAAAAACAAAACTAATAGAACTGTTTTTCCATTGTGTAAGTTGAATAATTGCTACAACTGTGAAAGTTATGGTCATCTCTACGTTCCGGGAAACCTAGGCTTCACCCTAGGGCGATGTTCCACCATATCGAACAGTTAGGGCCTAAGAAGTGAGCGCAAGAAGCATAAAATACAATATAAATACAGCAGCTTTTCCATCGTATAAAACGTATAATTGCAACGAGTATGAAAGTTATGGTCATTTCTACTTTCCATGCAACCTAGGCTT
Organism: Calliopsis andreniformis; assembly: GCF_051401765.1. NCBI lineage: Eukaryota > Metazoa > Arthropoda > Insecta > Hymenoptera > Andrenidae > Calliopsis > Calliopsis andreniformis. Next base: position 7,686,638 of record NC_135072.1, read on the forward strand.
CACCCTAGGGTGTTGCTCCAACAGATTGGACAGTTAGGGCCTTGGAAGTCAGCGCCCGAAGCATAAAATGCAATAAAAATGCAACAGTTTTTCCATCATATAACAGGGATAGTTGCAACCAGTTTGAAAGTGATGGTCATTTCTACGTTCCGGGCACCCTAGGCTTCACTCTAGGGCATTGCTCCACCAGATCGAATAGTTAGTGCCTTAGAATTCAACGCCACAAGCATAAAATACAATATAAGTACAACAGTTTTTCCACCGTATAAAATGAATAATTGCAAAGAGTGTGAATGTAATGGTCATTTCTACGTTCCGGGCAACCTAAGTTTCACTCTAGGGCGTAGCTCCACCAGATCGAATAGTTAAGGCCTAAGAAGTGAACGCCAGAAGCATAAAATACAATATAAATACAACAGTTTTTCCATCGTATAAATCAGATAATTGCAACCAGTATGAAAGTTATGGACATTTCTACTTTCCGGGCAACCTAGGCTTCACCCTAGGGCGTTGCTCCAACAGATTGAATAGTTAGGGCCTTAGAAGTCAACGCCCGAAGCATAAAATGCAATAAAAATACAACAGTTTTTCCATCGTATAACAGGAATAAGTGTAACCAGTTTGAAAGTGATGGTCATTCCTACGTTCCGGGCAACCTAGGCTTCACTCTAGGGCGTTGCTCCACCAGATCGAATAGTTAGGGCCTAAGAAGTCAACACCTGGAGCATAAAATACAATATAAATACAACAGGTTTTCCATCCTATAGTATGAATAATTGCAACCAGTGTGAAAGTGATGGTCATTTCTACGTTTCGGGCAACCTAGACTTCACTCTAGGGCCTTGTTCCACCAGATCGAATAGTTAGGGCCTAAGAAGTCAGCGCCAGAATACATAAAATACAATATAAATATAACAGTTTTTCCATCGAATAAAACGAATAATAGCAACCAGTGTGATGGTTATGGTCATTTCTATGTTCCGGGCAAACTAAGCTTCACTCTAGGGTGTTGCTCCACCAGATCGAACAGTTAGTGCCTTAGAATACAACGCCACAAGCATAAAATACAATATAAATACAACAGTTTTTCCATCGTATAAAACGAATAGTTGCAACCAGTATGAAAGTGATGGTCATTTCTACGTTCCGGGAAACCAAGGCTTCACTCTAAGGCGTTGCTCCACCAGATCGAATAGTTAGGGCCTAAGAAGTCAACGCCAGAAGCATAAAATACAATATAAATGCAACAGCTTTTCCATCGTATAAAACGAATAATTGCAAAGAGTGTGAAAGTAATGGTCATTTCTACGTTCCGGGCAACCTAGGTTTCACTCTAGGGCGTAGCTCCACCAGATCGAATAGTTAGTGCCTTAGAAGTCAACGTCAGAAGCATAAAATACAGTATAAATACAACAGTTCTTCCATCGTATAAAACGAATAATTGCAACCAGTATGAAAGTCATGGTCATTTCTACGTTCCGCGAAACCAAGGCTTCACTCTAGGGCGTTGCTCCAACAGATCGAATAGTTAGGGCCTCAGAAGTCAACGCCAGAAGCATAAAATACAATATAAATACAACAGTTTTTCCATCGTATAAAACGAATAATTGCAACCACTATGAAAGTTATGGTCATTTCTACTATCCGGGCAACCTAGGCTTCACCCTAGGGCGATGCTGCACCAGATCGAATAGTTAGGGCCTTAGAAGTCAACGCGCGGAACATAAAACACAAAATAAATAGAACAGTTTTTCCATTGTATAAACTGAATAATTGCTACCAGTGTGAAAGTAATGGTCATTTCTACGTTCCGGGCAACCTAGGCTTCACCCTAGTGCGTTGTTCCACCAGATCGAATAGTTAGTGCCTTAGAAGTCAACGTCAGAAGCATAAAATACAGTATAAATACAACAGTTCTTCCATCGTATAAAACGAATAATTGCAACCAGTATGAAAGTTATGGACATTTCTACTTTCCAGGCAACCTAGGCTTCACCCTAGGGCGTTGCTCCACTAGATCGAATAGTTAGGGCCTTAGAAGTCAACGCGCGAAACATAAAACACAGAATAAATAGAACAGTTTTTCCATTGTATAAATCGAATAATTGCTACCAGTGTGAAAGTTATGGCCATTTCTACGTCCCGGGAAACCTAGGATTCACCCTAGGGCGTTGCTCCAACAGATTGAATAGTTAGTGCCTTAGAAGTCAACGCCCGAAGCATAAAATGCAATAAAAATACAACAGTTTTCCCATCATATAACAGGAGTAATCGCAACCAGTTTGAAAGTGATGGTCATTTCTACGTTCCGGGCACCCTAGGCTTCACTCTAGGGCGTTGCTCCACCATATCGAATACTTAGTGCCTTAGAAGTCAACGTCAGAAGCATAAAATACAGTATAAATACAACAGTTCTTCCATCGTATAAAACGAATAATTGCAACCAGTATGAAAGTTATGGACATTTCTACTTTCCAGGCAACCTAGGCTTCACCCTAGGGCGTTGCTCCACTAGATCGAATAGTTAGGGCCTTAGAAGACAACGCGCGAAACATAAAACACAAAATAAATAGAACAGTTTTTCCATTGTATAAATCGAATAATTGCTACCAGTGTGAAAGTTATGGCAATTTCTACGTTCCGGGAAACCTAGGCTTCACCCTAGTGCGTTGTTCCACCAGATCGAATAGTTAAGGCCTAAGAAGTGAACGCCAAAAGCATAAAATACAATACAAATACGACAGTTTTTCCATCGTATAAAACGAATAATTGCATCCAGTGTGAAAGTTATGGTCACTTCTACGTTCCGGGCAACCCAGGCTTCACCCTAGGGCGTTGCTCCACCAGATCGAATAGTTAGTGCCTTAGAAGTCAACGTCAGAAGCATAAAATACAGTATAAATACAACAGTTTTTCCATCGTATAAAACGAATAATTCCAAGGAGTATGAAAGTTATGGTCATTTCTACTTTCCGGGCAACCTAGGACTCACCCTAGGGCGTTGCTCCTACAGATTGGACAGTTAGGGCCTTGGAAGTCAACGCCCGAAGCATAAAATGCAATAAAAAAGCAACAGCTTTTCCATCATATAACAGGGATAGTTGCAACCAGTTTGAAAGTGATGGTCATTTCTACGTTCCGGGCACCCTAGGCTTCACTCTAGGGCGTTGCTCCACCAGATCGAATAGTTAGTGCCTTAGAATTCAACGCCACAAGCATAAAATACAATATAAGCACAACTGTTTTTCCATCGTATAAAACGATTAATTGCATCCAGTATGAAAGTGATGGACACTTCTACGTTCCGGGAAACCAAGGCTTCACTCTAAGGCGTTGCTCCACCAGATCGAATAGTTAGTGCCTTAGAAGTCAACGACAGAAGCATAAAATACAGTATAAATACAACAGTTCTTCCATCGTATAAAACGAATAATTGCAACCAGTATGAAAGTCATGGTCATTTCTACGTTCCGGGAAACCAAGGCTTCACTCTAGGGCGTTGCTCCAACAGATCGAATAGTTAGGGCCTCAGAAGTCAATGCCAGAAGCATAAAACACAATATAAATACAACAGCTTTTCCATCGTATAAAACGAATAATTGCAACCAGTATGAAAGTTATGGACATTTCTACTTTCCGGGAACCTAGGTTTCACCCTAGGGCGTTGCTCCACTAGATCGAATAGTCAGGGCCTTAGAAGACAACGCGCGAAACATAAAACACAAAATAAATAGAACAGTTTTTCCATTGTATAAATCGAATAATTGCTACCAGTGTGAAAGTTATGGCCATTTCTACGTTCCGGGAAACCTAGGCTTCACCCTAGTGCGTTGTTCCACCAGATCGAATAGTTAAGGCCTAAGAAGTGAACGCCAGAAGCATAAAATACAATATAATTACGACAGTTTTTCCATCGTATAAAACGAATAAATGCAACCAGTGTGAAAGTTATGGTCATTTCTACGTTCCGGGCAACCCAGGCTTCACCCTAGGGCGTTGCTCCACCAGATCGAATAGTTAGGGCCTTAGAAGTCAACGCCAGAAGCATAATGTACAATATAAATACAACAGCTTTTCCATCGTATAACAGGAACAACAGCATCCAGTGTGAAAGATATGGCCATTTCTACGTTCCGGGCAACCTAGGCGTCACTCTAAGGCGTTGCTCCACCAGATCGAATTGTTAGGGCCTAAGAAGTCATCGCCAGAAGCATAAAATACAATATAAATGCAACAGCTTTTCCATCGTATAAAATGAATAATTGCAAAGAGTGTGAAAGTAATGGTCATTTCTACGTTCCGGGCAACCTAGGTTTCACTCTAGCGCGTTGCTCCACCAGATCGAATAGTTAGTGCCTTAGAAGTCAACGTCAGAAGCATAGAATACAGTATAAATACAACAGTTTTTCCATCGTATAGAACGAATAATTGCAACCAGTGTGAAAGTTATGGTCATTTCTACGTTCCGGGCAACCTAGGCTTCACTCTAGGGCGTTGCTCCAACAGCTCGAATGGTTGGTGCCTTAGAAGTCAACGTCAGAAGCTTAAAATACAATATAAATACAACAGTTTTTCCATCGTATAAAACGAATAATTGCAACCAGTATGAAAGTTATGGACATTTCTACTTTCCGGGCAACCTAGGCTTCACCCTAGGGCGTTGCTCCAACAGACTGAATAGTTAGGGCATTAGAAGTCAACGCCCGAAGCATAAAATGCAAAAAAATACAACAGTTTTTCCATCGTGTAACAGGAATAATTGCAACGAGTATGAAAGTTATGGTCATTTCTACTTTCCGGGCAACCTAGGCTTCACTCTAGGGCGTTGCTCCACCAGATCGAATAGTTAGTGCCTTAGAATACAACGCCACAGGCATAAAATACAATATATATACAACAGTTTTTCCATCGTATAAAACGAATAGTTGCAACCAGTATGAAAGTGATGGTCATTTCTACGTTCCGGGAAACCAAGGCTTCACTCTAAGGCGTTGCTCCACCAGATCGAATAGTTAGGGCCTAAGAAGTCAACGCCAGAAGCATAAAATACAATATAAATGCAACAGCTTTTCCATCCTATAAAATGAATAATTGCAAAGAGTGTGAAAGTAATGGTCATTTCTACGTTCCGGGCAACCTAGGATTCACTCTAGGGCGTAGCTCCACCAGATCGAATAGTTAGTGCCTTAGAAGTCAACGTCAGAAGCATAAAATACAGTATAAATACAACAGTTCTTCCATCGTATAAAACGAATAATTGCAACCAGTATGAAAGTCATGGTTATTTCTACGTTCCGCGAAACCAAGGCTTCACTCTAGGGCGTTGCTCCAACAGATCGAATAGTTAGGGCCTCAGAAGTCAACGCCAGAAGCATAAAATACAATATAAATACAACAGTTTTTCCATCGTATAAAACGAATAATTGCAACCACTATGAAAGTTATGGTCATTTCTACTATCCGGGCAACCTAGGCTTCACCCTAGGGCGATGCTGCACCAGATCGAATAGTTAGGGCCTTAGATGTCAACGCGCGGAACATAAAACACAAAATAAATAGAACAGTTTTTCCATTGTATAAACTGAATAATTGCTACCAGTGTGAAAGTTATGGTCATTTCTACGTTCCGGGCAACCTAGGCTTCACCCTAGTGCGTTGTTCCACCAGGTCGAATAGTTAGTGCCTTAGAAGTCAACGTCAGAAGCATAAAATACAGTATAAATACAACAGTTCTTCCATCGTATAAAACGAATAATTGCAACCAGTATGAAAGTTATGGACATTTCTACTTTCCAGGCAACCTAGGCTTCACCCTAGGGCGATGCTCCACTAGATCGAATAGTTAGGGCCTTAGAAGTCAACGCGCGAAACATTAAACACAAAATAAATAGAACAGTTTTTCCATTGTATAAATCGAATAATTGCTACCAGTGTGAAAGTTATGGCCATTTCTACGTCCCGGGAAACCTAGGCTTCACCATAGTGCGTTGTTCCACCAGATCGAATCGTTAAGTCCTAAGAAGTGAACGCGCGAAACATAAAACACAAAATAGATAGAACAGTTTTTCCATTGTATAAATCGAATAATTGCTACCAGTGTGAAAGTTATGGCCATTTCTACGTTCCGGGAAACCTAGGCTTCACCCTAGTGCGTTGTTCCACCAGATCGAATAGTTAAGGCCTAAGAAGTGAACGCCAGAAGCATAAAATACAATATAAATACGACAGTTTTTCCATCGTATAAAACGAATAATTGCAACCAGTGTGAAAGTTATGGTCATTTCTACGTTCCGGGCAACCCAGGCGTCACTCTAAGGCGTTGCTCCACCAGATCGAATAGTTAGGGCCTAAGAAGTCAACGCCAGAAGCATAAAATACAATATAAATACAACAGTTCTTCCATCGTATAAAACGAATAATTGCAACCAGTATGAAAGTTATGGACATTTCTACTTTCCAGGCAACCTAGGCTTCACCCTAGGGCGTTGCTCCACTAGATCGAATAGTTAGGGCCTTAGAAGACAACGCGCGAAACATAAAACACAAAATAAATAGAACAGTTTTTCCATTGTATAAATCGAATAATTGCTACCAGTGTGAAAGTTATGGCCATTTCTACGTTCCGGGAAACCTAGGCTTCACTCTAGTGCGTTGTTCCACCAGATCGAATAGTTAAGGCCTAAGAAGTGAACGCCAGAAGCATAAAATACAATATAATTACGACAGTTTTTCCATCGTATAAAGCGAATAAATGCAACCAGTGTGAAAGTTATGGTCATTTCTACGTTCCGGGCAACCCAGGCTTCACCCTAGGGCGTTGCTCCACCAGATCGAATAGTTAGGGCCTTAGAAGTCAACGCCAGAAGCATAATGTACAATATAAATACAACAGCTTTTCCATCGTATAACAGGAACAATAGCATCCAGTGTGAAAGATATGGCCATTTCTACGTTCCGGGCAACCTAGGCGTCACTCTAAGGCGTTGCTCCACCAGATCGAATTGTTAGGGCCTAAGAAGTCATCGCCAGAAGCATAAAATACAATATAAATGCAACAGCTTTTCCATCGTATAAAATGAATAATTGCAAAGAGTGTGAAAGTAATGGTCATTTCTACGTTCCGGGCAACCTAGGTTTCACTCTAGCGCGTTGCTCCACCAGATCGAATAGTTAGTGCCTTAGAAGTCAACGTCAGAAGCATAGAATACAGTATAAATACAACAGTTTTTCCATCGTATAGAACGAATAATTGCAACCAGTGTGAAAGTTATGGTCATTTCTACGTTCCGGGCAACCTAGGCTTCACTCTAGGGCGTTGCTCCACCAGCTCGAATGGTTGGTGCCTTAGAAGTCAACGTCAGAAGCTTAAAATACAATATAAATACAACAGTTTTTCCATCGTATAAAACGAATAATTGCAACCAGTATGAAAGTTATGGACATTTCTACTTTCCGGGCAACCTAGGCTTCACCCTAGGGCGTTGCTCCAACAGACTGAATAGTTAGGGCATTAGAAGTCAACGCCCGAAGCATAAAATGCAAAAAAATACAACAGTTTTTCCATCGTGTAACAGGAATAATTGCAACGAGTATGAAAGTTATGGTCATTTCTACTTTCCGGGCAACCTAGGCTTCACTCTAGGGCGTTGCTCCGCCAGATCGAATAGTTAGTGCCTTAGAATACAACGCCACAGGCATAAAATACAATATATATACAACAGTTTTTCCATCGTATAAAACGAATAGTTGCAACCAGTATGAAAGTGATGGTCATTTCTACGTTCCGGGAAACCAAGGCTTCACTCTAAGGCGTTGCTCCACCAGATCGAATAGTTAGGGCCTAAGAAGTCAACGCCAGAAGCATAAAATACAATATAAATGCAACAGCTTTTCCATCCTATAAAATGAATAATTGCAAAGAGTGTGAAAGTAATGGTCATTTCTACGTTCCGGGCAACCTAGGATTCACTCTAGGGCGTAGCTCCACCAGATCGAATAGTTAGTGCCTTAGAAGTCAACGTCAGAAGCATAAAATACAGTATAAATACAACAGTTCTTCCATCGTATAAAACGAATAATTGCAACCAGTATGAAAGTCATGGTTATTTCTACGTTCCGCGAAACCAAGGCTTCACTCTAGGGCGTTGCTCCAACAGATCGAATAGTTAGGGCCTCAGAAGTCAACGCCAGAAGCATAAAATACAATATAAATACAACAGTTTTTCCATCGTATAAAACGAATAATTGCAACCACTATGAAAGTTATGGTCATTTCTACTATCCGGGCAACCTAGGCTTCACCCTAGGGCGATGCTGCACCAGATCGAATAGTTAGGGCCTTAGATGTCAACGCGCGGAACATAAAACACAAAATAAATAGAACAGTTTTTCCATTGTATAAACTGAATAATTGCTACCAGTGTGAAAGTTATGGTCATTTCTACGTTCCGGGCAACCTAGGCTTCACCCTAGTGCGTTGTTCCACCAGATCGAATAGTTAGTGCCTTAGAAGTCAACGTCAGAAGCATAAAATACAGTATAAATACAACAGTTCTTCCATCGTATAAAACGAATAATTGCAACCAGTATGAAAGTTATGGACATTTCTACTTTCCAGGCAACCTAGGCTTCACCCTAGGGCGATGCTCCACTAGATCGAATAGTTAGGGCCTTAGAAGTCAACGCGCGAAACATTAAACACAAAATAAATAGAACAGTTTTTCCATTGTATAAATCGAATAATTGCTACCAGTGTGAAAGTTATGGCCATTTCTACGTCCCGGGAAACCTAGGCTTCACCCTAGTGCGTTGTTCCACCAGATCGAATCGTTAAGGCCTAAGAAGTGAACGCGCGAAACATAAAACACAAAATAAATAGAACAGTTTTTCCATTGTATAAATCGAATAATTGCTACCAGTGTGAAAGTTATGGCCATTTCTACGTTCCGGGAAACCTAGGCTTCACCCTAGTGCGTTGTTCCACCAGATCGAATAGTTAAGGCCTAAGAAGTGAACGCCAGAAGCATAAAATACAATATAAATACGACAGTTTTTCCATCGTATAAAACGAATAATTGCAACCAGTGTGAAAGTTATGGTCATTTCTACGTTCCGGGCAACCCAGGCTTCACCCTAGGGCGTTGCTCCACCAGATCGAATAGTTAGGGCCTTAGAAGTCAACGCCAGAAGCATAATGTACAATATAAATACAACAGCTTTTCCATCGTATAACAGGAACAATAGCAACCAGTGTGAAAGATATGGCCATTTCTACGTTCCGGGCAAGCTAGGCGTCACTCTAAGGCGTTGCTCCACCAGATCGAATAGTTAGGGCCTAAGAAGTCAACGCCAGAAGCATAAAATACAATATAAATGCAACAGCTTTTCCATCGTATAAAATGAATAATTGCAAAGAGTGTGAAAGTAATGGTCATTTCTACGTTCCGGGCAACCTAGGTTTCACTCTAGCGCGTTGCTCCACCAGATCGAATAGTTAGTGCCTTAGAAGTCAACGTCAGAAGCATAGAATACAGTATAAATACAACAGTTTTTCCATCGTATAAAACGAATAGTTGCAACCAGTATGAAAGTGATGGTCATTTCTACGTTCCGGGAAACCAAGGCTTCACTCTAAGGCGTTGCTCCACCAGATCGAATAGTTAGGGCCTAAGAAGTCAACGCCAGAAGCATAAAATACAATATAAATGCAACAGTTTTTCCATCGTATAAAACGAATAATTGCAACCACTATGAAAGTTATGGTCATTTCTACTATCCGGGCAACCTAGGCTTCACCCTAGGGCGATGCTGCACCAGATCGAATAGTTAGGGCCTTAGAAGTCAACGCGCGGAACATAAAACACAAAATAAATAGAACAGTTTTTCCATTGTATAAACTGAATAATTGCTACCAGTGTGAAAGTTATGGTCATTTCTACGTTCCGGCAACCTAGGCTTCACCCTAGTGCGTTGTTCCACCAGTTCGAATAGTTAGTGCCTTAGAAGTCAACGTCAGAAGCATAAAATACAGTATAAATACAACAGTTCTTCCATCGTATAAAACGAATAATTGCAACCAGTATGAAAGTTATGGACATTTCTACTTTCCAGGCAACCTAGGCTTCACCCTAGGGCGATGCTCCACTAGATCGAATAGTTAGGGCCTTAGAAGTCAACGCGCGAAACATAAAACACAAAATAAATAGAACAGTTTTTCCATTGTATAAATCGAATAATTGCTACCAGTGTGAAAGTTATGGCCATTTCTACGTCCCGGGAAACCTAGGCTTCACCCTAGTGCGTTGTTCCACCAGATCGAATCGTTAAGGCCTAAGAAGTGAACGCCAGAAGCATAAAATACAATATAAATACAACAGTTTTTCCATCGTATAAACCGGATAATTGCAACCAGTATGAAAGTTATGGTCATTTCTACTTTCCGGGCAACCTAGGATTCACCCTAGGGCGTTGCTCCAACAGATTGAATAGTTAGTGCCTTAGAAGTCTACGCCCGAAGCATAAAATGCAATAAAAATACAACAGTTTTCCCATCATATAACAGGAGTAATCGCAACCAGTTTGAAAGTGATGGTCATTTCTACGTTCCGGGCACCCTAGGCTTCACTCTAGGGCGTTGCTCCACCATATCGAATACTTAGTGCCTTAGAAGTCAACGTCAGATGCATAAAATACAGTATAAATACAACAGTTCTTCCATCGTATAAAACGAATAATTGCAACCAGTATGAAAGTTATGGCCATTTCTACGTTCCGGGAAACCTAGGCTTCACCCTAGTGCGTTGTTCCACCAGATCGAATAGTTAAGGCCTAAGAAGTGAACGCCAGAAGCATAAAATACAATATAAATACGACAGTTTTTCCATCGCATAAAACGAATAATTGCAACCAGTGTGAAAGTAATGGTCATTTCTACGCTCCGGGCAACCTAGGTTTCACTCTAGCGCGTTGCTCCACCAGATCGAATAGTTAGTGCCTTAGAAGTCAACGTCAGAAGCATAGAATACAGTATAAATACAACAGTTTTTCCATCGTATAAAACGAATAATTGCAACCAGTGTGAAAGTTATGGTCATTTCTACGTTCCGGGCAACCTAGGCTTCACTCTAGGGCGTTGCTCCACCAGCTGGAATGGTTGGTGCCTTAGAAGTCAACGTCGGAAGCATAAAATACAATATAAATACAACAGTTTTTCCATCGTATAAAACGAATAATTGCAACCAGTATGAAAGTTATGGACATTTCTACTTTCCGGGCAACCTAGGCTTCACCCTAGGGCGTTGCTCCAACAGACTGAATAGTTAGGGCCTTAGAAGTCAACGCCCGAAGCATAAAATGCAAAAAAATACAACAGTTTTTCCATCGTATAACAGGAATAATTGCAACCAGTGTGAAAGTGATGGTCATTTCTACGTTCCGGGCAACCTAGGCTTCACCCTAGGGCGTTGCTCCAACAGATCGAATAGTTAGGGCCTCAGAAGTCAACGCCAGAAGCATAAAATACAATATAAATACAACAGTTTTTCCATCGAATGAAACGAATAATTGCAACCAGTATGAAAGATATGGACATTTCTACTTTCCGGGCAACCTAGGCTTCACCTTAGGGCGTTGCTCCAACAGATTGAATAGTTAGGGCCTTAGAAGTCAACGCCCGAAGCATAAAATGCAATAAAAATACAACAGTTTTTCCATCGTATGACAGGAATAATTGTAACCAGTTTGAAAGTGATGGTCATTTCTACGTTCCGGGCAACCTAGGCTTCACTCTAGGGCTTTGCTCCACCAGATCGAATAGTTAGTGCCTTAGAAGTCAACGGCAGAAGCATAAAATACAGTATAAATACAACAGTTCTTCCATCGTATAAAACGAATAACTGCAACCAGTATGAAAGTTATGGACATTTCTACTTTCCAGGCAACCTAGGCTTCAGCCTAGGGCGTTGCTCCACTAGATCGAATAGTTAGGGCCTGAGAAGTCAACGCGCGAAACATAAAACACAAAATAAATAGAAGAGTTTTTCCATTGTATAAATCGAATTATTGCTACTAGTGTGAAAGTTATGGCCATTTCTACGTTCCGGGAAACCTAGGCTTCACCCTAGTGCGTTGTTCCACCAGATCGAATAGTTAAGGCCTAAGAAGTGAACGCCAGGAGCATAAAATACAATATAAATACAACAGTTTTTCCATCGTATAAACCGGATAATTGCAACCAGTATGAAAGTTATGGTCATTTCTACTTTCCGGTCAACCTAGGATTCACCCTAGGGCGGTGCTCCAACAGATTGAATAGTTAGTGCCTTAGAAGTCAACGCCCGAAGCATAAAATGCAATAAAAATACAACAGTTTTCCCATCATATAACAGGAGTAATTGCAACCAGTTTGAAAGTGATGGTCATTTCTACGTTCCGGGCACCCTAGGCTTCACTCTAGGGCGTTGCCCCACCAGATCGAATAGTTAAGGCCTAAGAAGTGAACGCCAGAAGCATAAAATACAATATAATTACGACAGTTTTTCCATCGTATAAAACGAATAAATGCAACCAGTGTGAAAGTTATGGTCATTTCTACGTTCCGGGCAACCCAGGCTTCACCCTAGGGCGTTGCTCCACCAGATCGAATAGTTAGGGCCTTAGAAGTCAACGCCAGAAGCATAATGTACAATATAAATACAACAGCTTTTCCATCGTATAACAGGAACAATAGCATCCAGTGTGAAAGATATGGCCATTTCTACGTTCCGGGCAACCTAGGCGTCACTCTAAGGCGTTGCTCCACCAGATCGAATTGTTAGGGCCTAAGAAGTCAACGCCAGAAGCATAAAATACAATATAAATGCAACAGCTTTTCCATCGTATAAAATGAATAATTGCAAAGAGTGTGAAAGTAATGGTCATTTCTACGTTCCGGGCAACCTAGGTTTCACTCTAAGGCGTTGCTCCACCAGATCGAATAGTTAGTGCCTTAGAAGTCAACGACAGAAGCATAAAATACAGTATAAATACAACAGTTCTCCATCGTATAAAACGAATAATTGCAACCAGTATGAAAGTCATGGTCATTTCTACGTTCCGGGAAACCAAGGCTTCACTCTAGGGCGTTGCTCCAACAGATCGAATAGTTAGGGCCTAAGAAGTGAACGCCAGAAGCATAAAATACAATATAATTACGACAGTTTTTCCATCGTATAAAACGAATAAATGCAACGAGTATGAAAGTTATGGTCATTTCTACTTTCCGGGCAACCTAGGACTCACCCTAGGGCGTTGCTCCAACAGATTGGACAGTTAGGGCCTCGGAAGTCAACGCCCGAAGCATAAAATGCAATAAAAAAGCAACAGTTTTTCCATCATATAACAGGGATAGTTGCATCCAGTATGAAAGTGATGGACACTTCTACGTTCCGGGAAACCAAGGCTTCACTCTAAGGCGTTGCTCCACCAGATCGAATAGTTAGTGCCTTGGAAGTCAACGACAGAAGCATAAAATACAGTATAAATACAACAGTTCTTCCATCGTATAAAACGAATAATTGCAACCAGTATGAAAGTCATGGTCATTTCTACGTTCCGGGAAACCAAGGCTTCACTCTAGGGCGTTGCTCCAACAGATCGAATAGTTAGGGCCTCAGAAGTCAACGCCAGAAGCATAAAATACAATATAAATACAACAGCTTTTACATCGTATAAAACGAATAATTGCAACCAGTATGAAAGTTATGGACATTTCTACTTTCCGGGCAACCTAGGCTTCACCCTAGGGCGATGCTCCACCAGGATCGAATAGTTAGGGCCTGAGAAGTCAACGCGCGAAACATAAAACACAAAATAAATAGAAGAGTTTTTCCATTGTATAAATCGAATTATTGCTACTAGTGTGAAAGTTATGGCCATTTCTACGTTCCGGGAAACCTAGGCTTCACCCTAGTGCGTTGTTCCACCAGATCGAATAGTTAAGGCCTAAGAAGTGAACGCCAGGAGCATAAAATACAATATAAATACAACAGTTTTTCCATCGTATAAACCGGATAATTGCAACCAGTATGAAAGTTATGGTCATTTCTACTTTCCGGTCAACCTAGGATTCACCCTAGGGCGGTGCTCCAACAGATTGAATAGTTAGTGCCTTAGAAGTCAACGCCCGAAGCATAAAATGCAATAAAAATACAACAGTTTTCCCATCATATAACAGGAGTAATTGCAACCAGTTTGAAAGTGATGGTCATTTCTACGTTCCGGGCACCCTAGGCTTCACTCTAGGGCGTTGCCCCACCATATCGAATACTTAGTGCCTTAGAAGTCAACGTCAGAAGCATAAAATACAGTATAAATACAACAGTTCTTCCATCGTATAAAACGAATAATTGCAACCAGTATTAAAGTTATGGACATTTCTACTTTCCAGGCAACCTAGGCTTCACCCTAGGGCGTTGCTCCACTAGATCGAATAGTTAGGGCCTTAGAAGACAACGCGCGAAACATAAAACACAAAATAAATAGAACAGTTTTTCCATTGTATAAATCGAATAATTGCTACCAGTGTGAAAGTTATGGCCATTTCTACGTTCCGGGAAACCTAGGCTTCACCCTAGTGCGTTGTTCCACCAGATCGAATAGTTAAGGCCTAAGAAGTGAACGCCAGAAGCATAAAATACAATATAATTACGACAGTTTTTCCATCGTATAAAACGAATAAATGCAACCAGTGTGAAAGTTATGGTCATTTCTACGTTCCGGGCAACCCAGGCTTCACCCTAGGGCGTTGCTCCACCAGATCGAATAGTTAGGGCCTTAGAAGTCAACGCCAGAAGCATAATGTACAATATAAATACAACAGCTTTTCCATCGTATAAAACGAATAATTGCAACCAGTATGAAAGTTATGGACACTTCTACTTTCCGGGCAACCTAGGCTTCACCCTAGGGCGTTGCTCCAACAGACTGAATAGTTAGGGCATTAGAAGTCAACGCCCGAAGCATAAAATGCAAAAAATACAACAGTTTTTCCATCGTATAACAGGAATAATTGCAACGAGTATGAAAGTTATGGCCATTTCTACTTTCCGGGCAACCTAGGCTTCACTCTAGGGCGTTGCTCCACCAGATCCAATAGTTAGTGCCTTAGAATACAACGCCACAAGCATAAAATACAATATAAATACAACAGTTTTTCCATCGTATAAAACGAATAGTTGCAACCAGTATGAAAGTGATGGTCATTTCTACGTTCCGGGAAACCAAGGCTTCACTCTAAGGCGTTGCTCCACCAGATCGAATAGTTAGGGCCTAAGAAGTCAACGCCAGAAGCATAAAATACAATATAAATGCAACAGCTTTTCCATCGTATAAAATGAATAATTGCAAAGAGTGTGAAAGTAATGGTCATTTCTACGTTCCGGGCAACCTAGGTTTCACTCTAGGGCGTAGCTCCACCAGATCGAATAGTTAGTGCCTTAGAAGTCAACGTCAGAAGCATAAAATACAGTATAAATACAACAGTTCTTCCATCGTATAAAACGAATAATTGCAACCAGTATGAAAGTCATGGTCATTTCTACGTTCCGCGAAACCAAGGCTTCACTCTAGGGCGTTGCTCCAACAGATCGAATAGTTTGGGCCTCAGAAGTCAACGCCAGAAGCATAAAATACAATATAAATACAACAGCTTTTCCATCGTATAAAACGAATAATTGCAACCAGTATGAAAGTTATGGACATTTCTACTTTCCGGGCAACCCAGGCTTCACCCTAGGGCGATGCTCCACCAGATCGAATAGTTAGGGCCTTAGAAGTCAACGCGCGAAACATAAAACACAAAATAAATAGAACAGTTTTTCCATTGTATAAATCGAATAATTGCTACCAGTGTGAAAGTTATGGTCATTTCTACGTTCCGGGCAACCTAGGCTTCACCCTAGTGCGTTGTTCCACCAGATCGAATAGTTAGTGCCTTAGAAGTCAACGTCAGAAGCATAAAATACAGTATAAATACAACAGTTCTTCCATCGTATAAAACGAATAATTGCAACCAGTATGAAAGTTATGGTCATTTCTACTTTCCGGGCAACCTAGGATTCACCCTAGGGCGTTGCTCCAACAGATTGAATAGTTAGTGCCTTAGAAGTCAACGCCCGAAGCATAAAATGCAATAAAAATACAACAGTTTTCCCATCATATAACAGGAGTAATCGCAACCAGTTTGAAAGTGATGGTCATTTCTACGTTCCGGGCACCCTAGGCTTCACTCTAGGGCGTTGCTCCACCATATCGAATACTTAGTGCCTTAGAAGTCAACGTCAGAAGCATAAAATACAGTATAAATACAACAGTTCTTCCATCGTATAAAACGAATAATTGCAACCAGTATGAAAGTTATGGACATTTCTACTTTCCAGGCAACCTAGGCTTCACCCTAGGGCGTTGCTCCACTAGATCGAATAGTTAGGGCCTTAGAAGACAACGCGCGAAACATAAAACACAAAATAAATAGAACAGTTTTTCCATTGTATAAATCGAATAATTGCTACCAGTGTGAAAGTTATGGCCATTTCTACGTTCCGGGAAACCTAGGCTTCACCCTAGTGCGTTGTTCCACCAGATCGAAAATAGTGCCTTAGAAGTCAACGACAGAAGCATAAAATACAGTATAAATACAACAGTTCTTCCATCGTATAAAACGAATAATTGCAACCAGTATGAAAGTCAGGGTCATTTCTACGTTCCGGGAAACCTAGGCTTCACCCTAGTGCGTTGTTCCACCAGATCGAATAGTTAAGGCCTAAGAAGTGAACGCCAGAAGCATAAAATACAATATAAATACAACAGTTTTTCCATCGTATAAAACGAATAATTGCAACCAGTATGAAAGTTATGGACATTTCTACTTTCCGGGCAACCTAGGCTTCACCCTAGGGCGTTGCTCCAACAGACTGAATAGTTAGGGCATTAGAAGTCAACGCCCGAAGCATAAAATGCAAAAAAATACAACAGTTTTTCCATCGTATAACAGGAATAATTGCAACGAGTATGAAAGTTATGGTCATTTCTACTTTCCGGGCAACCTAGGCTTCACTCTAGGGCGTTGCTCCACCAGATCGAATAGTTAGTGCCTTAGAATACAACGCCACAAGCATAAAATACAATATAAATACAACAGTTTTTCCATCGTATAAAACGAATAGTTGCAACCAGTATGAAAGTGATGGTCATTTCTACGTTCCGGGAAACCAAGGCTTCACTCTAAGGCGTTGCTCCACCAGATCGAATAGTTAGGGCCTTAGAAGTCAACGCGCGGAACATAAAACACAAAATAAATAGAACAGTTTTCCCATTGTATAAACTGAATAATTGCTACCAGTGTGAAAGTTATGGTCATTTCTACGTTCCGGGCAACCTAGGCTTCACCCTAGTGCGTTGTTCCACCAGTTCGAATAGTTAGTGCCTTAGAAGTCAACGTCAGAAGCATAAAATACAGTATAAATACAACAGTTCTTCCATCGTATAAAACGAATAATTGCAACCAGTATGAAAGTCAGGGTCATTTCTACGTTCCGGGAAACCAAGGCTTCACTCTAGGGCGTTGCTCCAACAGATCGAATAGTTTGGGCCTCAGAAGTCAACACCAGAAGCATAAAATACAATATAAATACAACAGCTTTTCCATCGTATAAAACGAATAATTGCAACCAGTATGAAAGTAATGGACATTTCTACTTTCCGGGCAACCCAGGCTTCACCCTAGGGCGATGCTCCACCAGATCGAATAGTTAGGGCCTTAGAAGTCAACGCGCGAAACATAAAACACAAAATAAATAGAACAGTTTTTCCATTGTATAAATCGAATAATTGCTACTAGTGTGAAAGTTATGGCCATTTCTACGTTCCGGGAAACCTAGGCTTCACCCTAGTGCGTTGTTCCACCAGATCGAATAGTTAAGGCCTAAGAAGTGAACGCCAGAAGCATAAAATATAATATAAATACGACAGTTTTTCCATCGTATAAAACGAATAATTGCAACCAGTGTGAAAGTTATGGTCATTTCTACGTTCCGGGCAACCCAGGCTTCACCCTAGGGCGTTGCTCCACCAGATCGAATAGTTAGGGCCTTAGAAGTCAACGCCAGAAGCATAATGTACAATATAAATACAACAGCTGTTCCATCGTATAACAGGAACAATAGCAACCAGTGTGAAAGATATGGCCATTTCTACGTTCCGGGCAACCTAGGCGTCACTCTAAGGCGTTGCTCCACCAGATCGAATAGTTAGGGCCTAAGAAGTCAACGCCAGAGGCATAAAATACAATATAAATGCAACAGCTTTTCCATCGTATAAAATGAATAATTGCAAAGAGTGTGAAAGTAATGGTCATTTCTACGTTCCGGGCAACCTAGGTTTCACTCTAGCGCGTTGCTCCACCTGATCGAATAGTTAGTGCCTTAGAAGTCAACGTCAGAAGCATAGAATACAGTATAAATACAACAGTTTTTCCATTGTATAAAACGAATAATTGCAACCAGTGTGAAAGTTATGGTCATTTCTACGTTCCGGGCAACCTAGGCTTCACTCTAGGGCGTTGCTCCACCAGCTCGAATGGTTGGTGCCTTAGAAGTCAACGTCAGAAGCTTAAAATACAATATAAATACAACAGTTTTTCCATCGTATAAAACGAATAATTGCAACCAGTATGAAAGTTATGGACATTTCTACTTTCCGGGCAACCTAGGCTTCACCCTAGGGCGTTGCTCCACCAGATCGAATAGTTAGTGCCTTAGAAGTCAATGCCCGAAACATAAAAAACAAAACTAATAGAACTGTTTTTCCATTGTATAAGTCGAATAATTGCTACAACTGTGAAAGTTATGGTCATCTCTACGTTCCGGGAAACCTAGGCTTCACCCTAGCGCGATGTTCCACCATATCGAACAGTTAGGGCCTAAGAAGCGAGCGCAAGAAGCATAAAATACAATATAAATACAGCAGCTTTTCCATCGAATAAAACGAATAATAGCCACCAGTGTGATGGTTATGGTCATTTCTATGTTCCGGGCAACCTAAGCTTCACTCTAAGGCGTTGCTCCACTAGATCGAATAGTTAGGGCCTAAGAAGTCAACGCCAGAAGCATAAAATACAATATAAATGCAACAGCTTTTCCATCGTATAAAACGAATAATTGCAAAGAGTGTGAAAGTAATGGTCATTTCTACGTTCCGGGCAACCTAGGTTTCACTCTAGGGCGTAGCTCCACCAGATCGAATAGTTAGTGCCTTAGAAGTCAACGTCAGAAGCATAAAATACAGTATAAATACAACAGTTCTTCCATCGTATAAAACGAATAATTGCAACCAGTATGAAAGTCATGGTCATTTCTACGTTCCGCGAAACCAAGGCTTCACTGTAGGGCGCTGCTCCAACAGATCGAATAGCTAGGACCTCAGAAGTCAACGCCAGAAGCATAAAATACAATATAAATACAACAGTTTTTCCATCGTATAAAACGAATAATTGCAACCACTATGAAAGTTATGGTCATTTCTACTATCCGGGCAACCTAGGCTTCACCCTAGGGCGATGCTGCACCAGATCGAATAGTTAGGGCCTTAGAAATCAACGCGCGGAACATAAAACACAAAATAAATAGAACAGTTTTTCCATTGTATAAACTGAATAATTGCTACCAGTGTGAAAGTTATGGTCATTTCTACGTTCCGGGCAACCTAGGCTTCACCCTAGTGCGTTGTTCCACCAGATCGAATAGTTAGTGCCTTAGAAGTCAACGTCAGAAGCATAAAATACAGTATAAATACAACAGTTCTTCCATCGTATAAAACGAATAATTGCAACCAGTATGAAAGTTATGGACATTTCTACTTTCCAGGCAACCTAGGCTTCACCCTAGGGCGTTGCTCCACTAGATCGAATAGTTAGGGCCTTAGAAGTCAACGCGCGAAACATAAAACACAGAATAAATAGAACAGTTTTTCCATTGTATAAATCGAATAATTGCTACCAGTGTGAAAGTTATGGCCATTTCTACGTCCCGGGAAACCTAGGCTTCACCCTAGTGCGTTGTTCCACCAGATCGAATAGTTAAGGCCTAAGAAGTGAACGCCAGAAGCATAAAATACAATATAATTACGACAGTTCTTCCATCGTATAAAACGAATAAATGCAACCAGTGTGAAAGTTATGGTCATTTCTACGTTCCGGGCAACCCAGGCCTCACCCTACGGCGTTGCTCCACCAGATCGAATAGTTAGGGCCTTAGAAGTCAACGCCAGAAGCATAATGTACAATATAAATACAACAGCTTTTCCATCGTATAACAGGAACAATAGCATCCAGTGTGAAAGATATGGCCATTTCTACGTTCCGGGCAACCTAGGCGTCACTCTAAGGCGTTGCTCCACCAGATCGAATTGTTAGGGCCTAAGAAGTCAACGCCAGAAGCATAAAATACAATATAAATGCAACAGCTTTTCCATCGTAGAAAATGAATAATTGCAAAGAGTGTGAAAGTAATGGTCATTTCTACGTTCCGGGCAACCTAGGTTTCACTCTAGCGCGTTGCTCCACCAGATCGAATAGTTAGTGCCTTAGAAGTCAACGTCAGAAGCATAGAATACAGTATAAATACAACGGTTTTTCCATCGTATAAAACGAATAATTGCAACCAGTGTGAAAGTTATGGTCATTTCTACGTTCCGGGCAACCTAGGCTTCACTCTAGGGCGTTGCTCCACCAGCTCGAATGGTTGGTGCCTTAGAAGTCAACGTCAGAAGCTTAAAATACAATATAAATACAACAGTTTTTCCATCGTATAAAACGAATAATTGCAACCAGTATGAAAGTTATGGACATTTCTACTTTCCGGGCAACCTAGGCTTCACCATAGGGCGTTGCTCCAACAGACTGAATAGTTAGGGCATTAGAAGTCAACGCCCGAAGCATAAAATGCAAACAAATACAACAGTTTTTCCATCGTATAACAGGAATAATTGCAACGAGTATGAAAGTTATGGTCATTTCTACTTTCCGGGCAACCTAGGCTTCACTCTAGGGCGTTGCTCCACCAGATCGAATAGTTAGTGCCTTAGAATACAACGCCACAAGCATAAAATACAATATAAATACAACAGTTTTTCCATCGTATAAAACGAATAGTTGCAACCAGTATGAAAGTGATGGTCATTTCTACGTTCCGGGAAGCCAAGGCTTCACTCTAAGGCGTTGCTCCACCAGATCGAATAGTTAGGGCCTAAGAAGTCAACGCCAGAAGCATAAAATACAATATAAATGCAACAGCTTTTCCATCGTATAAAATGAATAATTGCAAAGAGTGTGAAAGTAATGGTCATTTCTACGTTCCGGGCAACCTAGGTTTCACTCTAGGGCGTTGCTCCACCATATCGAATACTTAGTGCCTCAGAAGTAAACGTCAGAAGCATAAAATACAAAATAAATAGAACAGTTTTTCCATTGTATAAATCGAATAATTGCTACCAGTGTGAAAGTTATGGTCATTTCTACGTTCCGGGAAACCAAGGCTTCACCCTAGGGCGTTGCTCCAACAGATTGAATAGTTAGTGCCTTAGAAGTCAACGCCCGAAGCATAAAATGCAATAAAAATACAACAGTTTTCCCATCATATAACAGGAGTAATTGCAACCAGTTTGAAAGTGATGGTCATTTCTACGTTCCGGGCACCCTAGGCTTCACTCTAGGGCGTTGCTCCACCATATCGAATACTTAGTGCCTTAGAAGTATACGTCAGAAGCATAAAATACAGTATAAATACAACAGTTCTTCCATCGTATAAAACGAATAATTGCAACCAGTATGAAAGTTATGGACATTTCTACTTTCCAGGCAACCTAGGCTTCACCCTAGGGCGTTGCTCCACTAGATCGAATAGTTAGGGCCTTAGAAGACAACGCGCGAAACATAAAACACAAAATAAATAGAACAGTTTTTCCATTGTATAAATCGAATAATTGCTACCAGTGTGAAAGTTATGGCAATTTCTACGTTCCGGGAAACCTAGGCTTCACCCTAGTGCGTTGTTCCACCAGATCGAATAGTTAAGGCCTAAGAAGTGAACGCCAAAAGCATAAAATACAATACAAATACGGCAGTTTTTCCATCGTATAAAACGAATAATTGCATCCAGTGTGAAAGTTATGGTCATTTCTACGTTCCGGGCAACCCAGGCTTCACCCTAGGGCGTTGCTCCACCAGATCGAATAGTTAGGGCCTTAGAAGTCAACGCCACAAGCATAAAATACAATATAAGTACAACAGTTTTTCCACCGTATGAATCAGATAATTGCAACCAGTATGAAAGTTATGGACATTTCTACTTTCCGGGCAACCTAGGCTTCACCCTAGGGCGTTGCTCCAACAGATTGAATAGTTAGGGCCTTAGAAGTCAACGCCCGAAGCATAAAATGCAATAAAAATACAACAGTTTTTCCATCGTATAACAGGAATAATTGTAACCAGTTTGAAAGTGATGGTCATTCCTACGTTCCGGGCAACCTAGGCTTCACTCTAGGGCGTTGCTCCACCAGATCGAATAGTTAGGGCCTAAGAAGTCAACACCTGGAGCATAAAATACAATATAAATACAACAGGTTTTCCATCCTATAGTATGAATAATTGCAACCAGTGTGAAAGTGATGGTCATTTCTACGTTTCGGGCAACCTAGTCTTCACTCTAGGGCGTTGTTCCACCAGATCGAATAGTTAGGGCCTAAGAAGTCAGCGCCAGAATACATAAAGTACAATATAAATATAACAGTTTTTCCATCGAATAAAACGAATAATAGCCACCAGTGTGATGGTTATGGTCATTTCTATGTTCCGGGCAACCTAAGCTTCACTCTAAGGCGTTGCTCCACCAGATCGAATAGTTAGGGCCTAAGAAGTCAACGCCAGAAGCATAAAATACAATATAAATGCAACAGCTTTTCCATCGTATAAAACGAATAATTGCAAAGAGTGTGAAAGTAATGGTCATTTCTACGGTCCGGGCAACCTAGGTTTCACTCTAGGGCGTAGCTCCACCAGATCGTATAGTTAGTGCCTTAGAAGTCAACGCCAGAAGCATAATGTACAATATAAATACAACAGCTTTTCCATCGTATAAAACGAATAATTGCAACCAGTGTGAAAGTTATGGTCATTTCTACGTTCCGGGAAACCAAGGCTTCACTCTAGGGCGTTGCTCCAACAGATCGAATAGTTAGTGCCTTAGAAGTCAACGCCCGAAGCATAAAATGCAATAAAAATACAACAGTTTTCCCATCATATAACAGGAGTAATTGCAACCAGTTTGAAAGTGATGGTCATTTCTACGTTCCGGGCACACTAGGCTTCACTCTAGGGCGTTGCTCCACCATATCGAATACTTAGTGCCTTAGAAGTCAACGTCAGAAGCATAAAATACAGTATAAATACAACAGTTCTTCCATCGTATAAAACGAATAATTGCAACCAGTATTAAAGTTATGGACATTTCTACTTTCCAGGCAACCTAGGCTCCACCCTAGGGCGTTGCTCCACTAGATCGAATAGTTAGGGCCTTAGAAGACAACGCGCGAAACATAAAACACAAAATAAATAGAACAGTTTTTCCATTGTATAAATCGAATAATTGCTACCAGTGCGAAAGTTATGGCCATTTCTACGTTCCGGGAAACCTAGGCTTCACCCTAGTGCGTTGTTCCACCAGATCGAATAGTTAAGGCCTAAGAAGTGAACGCCAGAAGCATAAAATACAATATAATTACGACAGTTTTTCCATCGTATAAAACGAATAAATGCAACCAGTGTGAAAGTTATGGTCATTTCTACGTTCCGGGCAACCCAGGCTTCACCCTAGGGCGTTGCTCCACCAGATCGAATAGTTAGGGCCTTAGAAGTCAACGCCAGAAGCATAATGTACAATATAAATACAACAGTTTTTCCATCGTATAAAACGAATAGTTGCAAGCAGTATGAAAGTGATGGTCATTTCTACGTTCCGGGAAACCAAGGCTTCACTCTAAGGCGTTGCTCCACCAGATCGAATAGTTAGGGCCTAAGAAGTCAACGCCAGAAGCATAAAATACAATATAAATGCAACAGCTTTTCCATCGTATAAAATGAATAATTGCAAAGAGTGTGAAAGTAATGGTCATTTCTACGCTCCGGGCAACCTAGGTTTCACTCTAGGGCGTAGCTCCACCAGATCGAATAGTTAGTGCCTTAGAAGTCAACGTCAGAAGCATAAAATACAGTATAAATACAACAGTTCTTCCATCGTATAAAACGAATAATTGCAACCAGTATGAAAGTCATGGTCATTTCTACGTTCCGCGAAACCAAGGCTTCACTCTAGGGCGTTTCTCCAACAGATCGAATAGTTAGGGCCTCAGAAGTCAACGCCAGAAGCATAAAATACAGTATAAATAGAACAGTTTTTCCATCGTATAAAACGAATAATTGCAACCACTATGAAAGTTATGGTCATTTCTACTATCCGGGCAACCTAGGCTTCACCCTAGGGCGATGCTGCACCAGATCGAATAGTTAGGGCCTTAGAAGTCAACGCGCGGAACATAAAACACAAAATAAATAGAACAGTTTTTCCATTGTATAAACTGAATAATTGCTACCAGTGTGAAAGTTATGGTCATTTCTACGTTCCGGGCAACCTAGGCTTCACCCTAGTGCGTTGTTCCACTAGATCCAATAGTTAGTGCCTTAGAAGTCAACGTCAGAAGCATAAAATACAGTATAAATACAACAGTTCTTCCATCGTATAAAACGAATAATTGCAACCAGTATGAAAGTTATGGACATTTCTACTTTCCAGGCAACCTAGGCTTCACCCTAGGGCGTTGCTCCACTAGATCGAATAGTTAGGGCCTTAGAAGTCAACGGGCGAAACATAAAACACAAAATAAATAGAACAGTTTTTCCATTGTATAAATTGAATAATTGCTACCAGTGTGAAAGTTATGGCCATTTCTACGTCCCGGGAAACCTAGGCTTCACCCTAGTGCGTTGTTCCACCAGATCGAATAGTTAAGGCCTAAGAAGTGAACGCCAGAAGCATAAAATACAATATAAATACAACAGTTTTTCCATCGTATAAACCGGATAATTGCAACCAGTATGAAAGTTATGGTCATTTCTACTTTCCGGGCAACCTAGGATTCACCCTAGGGCGTTGCTCCAACAGATTGAATAGTTAGTGCCTTAGAAGTCAACGCCCGAAGCATAAAATGCAATAAAAATACAACAGTTTTCCCATCATATAACAGGAGTAATCGCAACCAGTTTGAAAGTGATGGTCATTTCTACGTTCCGGGCACCCTAGGCTTCACTCTAGGGCGTTGCTCCACCATATCGAATACTTAGTGCCTTAGAAGTCAACGTCAGAAGCATAAAATACAGTATAAATACAACAGTTCTTCCATCGTATAAAACGAATAATTGCAACCAGTATGAAAGTTATGGACATTTCTACTTTCCAGGCAACCTAGGCTTCACCCTAGGGCGTTGCTCCACTAGATCGAATAGTTAGGGCCTTAGAAGACAACGCGCGAAACATAAAACACAAAATAAATAGAACAGTTTTTCCATTGTATAAACTGAATAATTGCTACCAGTGTGAAAGTTATGGTCATTTCTACGTTCCGGGCAACCTAGGCTTCACCCTAGTGCGTTGTTCCACCAGATCGAATAGTTAGGGCCTTAGAAGTCAACGCCACAAGCATAAAATACAATATAAGTACAACAGTTTTTCCACCGTATGAATCAGATAATTGCAACCAGTATGAAAGTTATGGACATTTCTACTTTCCGGGCAACCTAGGCTTCACCCTAGGGCGTTGCTCCAACAGATTGAATAGTTAGGGCCTTAGAAGTCAACGCCCGAAGCATAAAATGCAATAAAAATACAACAGTTTTTCCATCGTATAACAGGAATAATTGTAACCAGTTTGAAAGTGATGGTCATTCCTACGTTCCGGGCAACCTAGGCTTCACTCTAGGGCGTTGCTCCACCAGATCGAATAGTTAGGGCCTAAGAAGTCAACACCTGGAGCATAAAATACAATATAAATACAACAGGTTTTCCATCCTATAGTATGAATAATTGCAACCAGTGTGAAAGTGATGGTCATTTCTACGTTTCGGGCAACCTAGTCTTCACTCTAGGGCGTTGTTCCACCAGATCGAATAGTTAGGGCCTAAGAAGTCAGCGCCAGA
This sequence comes from Calliopsis andreniformis, assembly GCF_051401765.1. Classification (NCBI taxonomy): domain Eukaryota; kingdom Metazoa; phylum Arthropoda; class Insecta; order Hymenoptera; family Andrenidae; genus Calliopsis; species Calliopsis andreniformis. The sequence continues at coordinate 7,712,916 of NC_135072.1, forward strand.
ATACATAAAGTACAATATAAATATAACAGTTTTTCCATCGAATAAAACGAATAATAGCCACCAGTGTGATGGTTATGGTCATTTCTATGTTCCGGGCAACCTAAGCTTCACTCTAAGGCGTTGCTCCACCAGATCGAATAGTTAGGGCCTAAGAAGTCAACGCCAGAAGCATAAAATACAATATAAATGCAACAGCTTTTCCATCGTATAAAACGAATAATTGCAAAGAGTGTGAAAGTAATGGTCATTTCTACGGTCCGGGCAACCTAGGTTTCACTCTAGGGCGTAGCTCCACCAGATCGTATAGTTAGTGCCTTAGAAGTCAACGCCAGAAGCATAATGTACAATATAAATACAACAGCTTTTCCATCGTATAAAACGAATAATTGCAACCAGTGTGAAAGTTATGGTCATTTCTACGTTCCGGGAAACCAAGGCTTCACTCTAGGGCGTTGCTCCAACAGATCGAATAGTTAGTGCCTTAGAAGTCAACGCCCGAAGCATAAAATGCAATAAAAATACAACAGTTTTCCCATCATATAACAGGAGTAATTGCAACCAGTTTGAAAGTGATGGTCATTTCTACGTTCCGGGCACACTAGGCTTCACTCTAGGGCGTTGCTCCACCATATCGAATACTTAGTGCCTTAGAAGTCAACGTCAGAAGCATAAAATACAGTATAAATACAACAGTTCTTCCATCGTATAAAACGAATAATTGCAACCAGTATTAAAGTTATGGACATTTCTACTTTCCAGGCAACCTAGGCTCCACCCTAGGGCGTTGCTCCACTAGATCGAATAGTTAGGGCCTTAGAAGACAACGCGCGAAACATAAAACACAAAATAAATAGAACAGTTTTTCCATTGTATAAATCGAATAATTGCTACCAGTGCGAAAGTTATGGCCATTTCTACGTTCCGGGAAACCTAGGCTTCACCCTAGTGCGTTGTTCCACCAGATCGAATAGTTAAGGCCTAAGAAGTGAACGCCAGAAGCATAAAATACAATATAATTACGACAGTTTTTCCATCGTATAAAACGAATAAATGCAACCAGTGTGAAAGTTATGGTCATTTCTACGTTCCGGGCAACCCAGGCTTCACCCTAGGGCGTTGCTCCACCAGATCGAATAGTTAGGGCCTTAGAAGTCAACGCCAGAAGCATAATGTACAATATAAATACAACAGTTTTTCCATCGTATAAAACGAATAGTTGCAAGCAGTATGAAAGTGATGGTCATTTCTACGTTCCGGGAAACCAAGGCTTCACTCTAAGGCGTTGCTCCACCAGATCGAATAGTTAGGGCCTAAGAAGTCAACGCCAGAAGCATAAAATACAATATAAATGCAACAGCTTTTCCATCGTATAAAATGAATAATTGCAAAGAGTGTGAAAGTAATGGTCATTTCTACGCTCCGGGCAACCTAGGTTTCACTCTAGGGCGTAGCTCCACCAGATCGAATAGTTAGTGCCTTAGAAGTCAACGTCAGAAGCATAAAATACAGTATAAATACAACAGTTCTTCCATCGTATAAAACGAATAATTGCAACCAGTATGAAAGTCATGGTCATTTCTACGTTCCGCGAAACCAAGGCTTCACTCTAGGGCGTTTCTCCAACAGATCGAATAGTTAGGGCCTCAGAAGTCAACGCCAGAAGCATAAAATACAGTATAAATAGAACAGTTTTTCCATCGTATAAAACGAATAATTGCAACCACTATGAAAGTTATGGTCATTTCTACTATCCGGGCAACCTAGGCTTCACCCTAGGGCGATGCTGCACCAGATCGAATAGTTAGGGCCTTAGAAGTCAACGCGCGGAACATAAAACACAAAATAAATAGAACAGTTTTTCCATTGTATAAACTGAATAATTGCTACCAGTGTGAAAGTTATGGTCATTTCTACGTTCCGGGCAACCTAGGCTTCACCCTAGTGCGTTGTTCCACCAGATCGAATAGTTAAGGCCTAAGAAGTGAACGCCAGAAGCATAAAATACAATATAAATACAACAGTTTTTCCATCGTATAAACCGGATAATTGCAACCAGTATGAAAGTTATGGTCATTTCTACTTTCCGGGCAACCTAGGATTCACCCTAGGGCGTTGCTCCAACAGATTGAATAGTTAGTGCCTTAGAAGTCAACGCCCGAAGCATAAAATGCAATAAAAATACAACAGTTTTCCCATCATATAACAGGAGTAATCGCAACCAGTTTGAAAGTGATGGTCATTTCTACGTTCCGGGCACCCTAGGCTTCACTCTAGGGCGTTGCTCCACCATATCGAATACTTAGTGCCTTAGAAGTCAACGTCAGAAGCATAAAATACAGTATAAATACAACAGTTCTTCCATCGTATAAAACGAATAATTGCAACCAGTATGAAAGTTATGGACATTTCTACTTTCCAGGCAACCTAGGCTTCACCCTAGGGCGTTGCTCCACTAGATCGAATAGTTAGGGCCTTAGAAGACAACGCGCGAAACATAAAACACAAAATAAATAGAACAGTTTTTCCATTGTATAAACTGAATAATTGCTACCAGTGTGAAAGTTATGGTCATTTCTACGTTCCGGGCAACCTAGGCTTCACCCTAGTGCGTTGTTCCACCAGATCGAATAGTTAGGGCCTTAGAAGTCAACGCCACAAGCATAAAATACAATATAAGTACAACAGTTTTTCCACCGTATGAATCAGATAATTGCAACCAGTATGAAAGTTATGGACATTTCTACTTTCCGGGCAACCTAGGCTTCACCCTAGGGCGTTGCTCCAACAGATTGAATAGTTAGGGCCTTAGAAGTCAACGCCCGAAGCATAAAATGCAATAAAAATACAACAGTTTTTCCATCGTATAACAGGAATAATTGTAACCAGTTTGAAAGTGATGGTCATTCCTACGTTCCGGGCAACCTAGGCTTCACTCTAGGGCGTTGCTCCACCAGATCGAATAGTTAGGGCCTAAGAAGTCAACACCTGGAGCATAAAATACAATATAAATACAACAGGTTTTCCATCCTATAGTATGAATAATTGCAACCAGTGTGAAAGTGATGGTCATTTCTACGTTTCGGGCAACCTAGTCTTCACTCTAGGGCGTTGTTCCACCAGATCGAATAGTTAGGGCCTAAGAAGTCAGCGCCAGAATACATAAAGTACAATATAAATATAACAGTTTTTCCATCGAATAAAACGAATAATAGCCACCAGTGTGATGGTTATGGTCATTTCTATGTTCCGGGCAACCTAAGCTTCACTCTAAGGCGTTGCTCCACCAGATCGAATAGTTAGGGCCTAAGAAGTCAACGCCAGAAGCATAAAATACAATATAAATGCAACAGCTTTTCCATCGTATAAAACGAATAATTGCAAAGAGTGTGAAAGTAATGGTCATTTCTACGGTCCGGGCAACCTAGGTTTCACTCTAGGGCGTAGCTCCACCAGATCGTATAGTTAGTGCCTTAGAAGTCAACGCCAGAAGCATAATGTACAATATAAATACAACAGCTTTTCCATCGTATAAAACGAATAATTGCAACCAGTGTGAAAGTTATGGTCATTTCTACGTTCCGGGAAACCAAGGCTTCACTCTAGGGCGTTGCTCCAACAGATCGAATAGTTAGTGCCTTAGAAGTCAACGCCCGAAGCATAAAATGCAATAAAAATACAACAGTTTTCCCATCATATAACAGGAGTAATTGCAACCAGTTTGAAAGTGATGGTCATTTCTACGTTCCGGGCACACTAGGCTTCACTCTAGGGCGTTGCTCCACCATATCGAATACTTAGTGCCTTAGAAGTCAACGTCAGAAGCATAAAATACAGTATAAATACAACAGTTCTTCCATCGTATAAAACGAATAATTGCAACCAGTATTAAAGTTATGGACATTTCTACTTTCCAGGCAACCTAGGCTCCACCCTAGGGCGTTGCTCCACTAGATCGAATAGTTAGGGCCTTAGAAGACAACGCGCGAAACATAAAACACAAAATAAATAGAACAGTTTTTCCATTGTATAAATCGAATAATTGCTACCAGTGCGAAAGTTATGGCCATTTCTACGTTCCGGGAAACCTAGGCTTCACCCTAGTGCGTTGTTCCACCAGATCGAATAGTTAAGGCCTAAGAAGTGAACGCCAGAAGCATAAAATACAATATAATTACGACAGTTTTTCCATCGTATAAAACGAATAAATGCAACCAGTGTGAAAGTTATGGTCATTTCTACGTTCCGGGCAACCCAGGCTTCACCCTAGGGCGTTGCTCCACCAGATCGAATAGTTAGGGCCTTAGAAGTCAACGCCAGAAGCATAATGTACAATATAAATACAACAGTTTTTCCATCGTATAAAACGAATAGTTGCAAGCAGTATGAAAGTGATGGTCATTTCTACGTTCCGGGAAACCAAGGCTTCACTCTAAGGCGTTGCTCCACCAGATCGAATAGTTAGGGCCTAAGAAGTCAACGCCAGAAGCATAAAATACAATATAAATGCAACAGCTTTTCCATCGTATAAAATGAATAATTGCAAAGAGTGTGAAAGTAATGGTCATTTCTACGCTCCGGGCAACCTAGGTTTCACTCTAGGGCGTAGCTCCACCAGATCGAATAGTTAGTGCCTTAGAAGTCAACGTCAGAAGCATAAAATACAGTATAAATACAACAGTTCTTCCATCGTATAAAACGAATAATTGCAACCAGTATGAAAGTCATGGTCATTTCTACGTTCCGCGAAACCAAGGCTTCACTCTAGGGCGTTTCTCCAACAGATCGAATAGTTAGGGCCTCAGAAGTCAACGCCAGAAGCATAAAATACAGTATAAATAGAACAGTTTTTCCATCGTATAAAACGAATAATTGCAACCACTATGAAAGTTATGGTCATTTCTACTATCCGGGCAACCTAGGCTTCACCCTAGGGCGATGCTGCACCAGATCGAATAGTTAGGGCCTTAGAAGTCAACGCGCGGAACATAAAACACAAAATAAATAGAACAGTTTTTCCATTGTATAAACTGAATAATTGCTACCAGTGTGAAAGTTATGGTCATTTCTACGTTCCGGGCAACCTAGGCTTCACCCTAGTGCGTTGTTCCACTAGATCGAATAGTTAGTGCCTTAGAAGTCAACGTCAGAAGCATAAAATACAGTATAAATACAACAGTTCTTCCATCGTATAAAACGAATAATTGCAACCAGTATGAAAGTTATGGACATTTCTACTTTCCAGGCAACCTAGGCTTCACCCTAGGGCGTTGCTCCACTAGATCGAATAGTTAGGGCCTTAGAAGTCAACGGGCGAAACATAAAACACAAAATAAATAGAACAGTTTTTCCATTGTATAAATTGAATAATTGCTACCAGTGTGAAAGTTATGGCCATTTCTACGTCCCGGGAAACCTAGGCTTCACCCTAGTGCGTTGTTCCACCAGATCGAATAGTTAAGGCCTAAGAAGTGAACGCCAGAAGCATAAAATACAATATAAATACAACAGTTTTTCCATCGTATAAACCGGATAATTGCAACCAGTATGAAAGTTATGGTCATTTCTACTTTCCGGGCAACCTAGGATTCACCCTAGGGCGTTGCTCCAACAGATTGAATAGTTAGTGCCTTAGAAGTCAACGCCCGAAGCATAAAATGCAATAAAAATACAACAGTTTTCCCATCATATAACAGGAGTAATCGCAACCAGTTTGAAAGTGATGGTCATTTCTACGTTCCGGGCACCCTAGGCTTCACTCTAGGGCGTTGCTCCACTATATCGAATACTTAGTGCCTTAGAAGTCAACGTCAGAAGCATAAAATACAGTATAAATACAACAGTTCTTCCATCGTATAAAACGAATAATTGCAACCAGTATGAAAGTTATGGACATTTCTACTTTCCAGGCAACCTAGGCTTCACCCTAGGGCGTTGCTCCACTAGATCGAATAGTTAGGGCCTTAGAAGACAACGCGCGAAACATAAAACACAAAATAAATAGAACAGTTTTTCCATTGTATAAACTGAATAATTGCTACCAGTGTGAAAGTTATGGTCATTTCTACGTTCCGGGCAACCTAGGCTTCACCCTAGTGCGTTGTTCCACCAGATCGAATAGTTAGTGCCTTAGAAGTCAACGTCAGAAGCATAAAATACAGTATAAATACAACAGTTCTTCCATCGTATAAAACGAATAATTGCAACCAGTATGAAAGTTATGGACATTTCTACTTTCCAGGCAACCTAGGCTTCACCCTAGGGCGTTGCTCCACTAGATCGAATAGTTAGGGCCTTAGAAGTCAACGCGCGAAACATAAAACACAAAATAAATAGAACAGTTTTTCCATTGTATAAATCGAATAATTGCTACCAGTGTGAAAGTTATGGCCATTTCTACGTTCCGGGAAACCTAGGCTTCACCCTAGTGCGTTGTTCCACCAGATCGAATAGTTAAGGCCTAAGAAGTGAACGCCAGAAGCATAAAATACAATATAATTACGACAGTTTTTCCATCGTATAAAACGAATAAATGCAACCAGTGTGAAAGTTATGGTCATTTCTACGTTCCGGGCAACCCAGGCTTCACCCTAGGGCGTTGCTCCACCAGATCGAATAGTTAGGGCCTTAGAAGTCAACGCCAGAAGCATAATGCACAATATAAATACAACAGCTTTTCCATCGTATAACAGGAACAATAGCATCCAGTGTGAAAGATATGGCCATTTCTACGTTCCGGGCAACCTAGGCGTCACTCTAAGGCGTTGCTCCACCAGATCGAATTGTTAGGGCCTAAGAAGTCAACGCCAGAAGCATAAAATACAATATAAATGCAACAGCTTTTCCATCCTATAAAATGAATAATTGCAAAGAGTGTGAAAGTAATGGTCATTTCTACGTTCCGGGCAACCTAGGTTTCACTCTAGCGCGTTGCTCCACCAGATCGAATAGTTAGTGCCTTAGAAGTCAACGTCAGAAGCATTGAATACAGTATAAATACAACAGTTTTTACATCGTATAAAACGAATAATTGCAACCACTATGAAAGTTATGGTCATTTCTACTATCCGGTCAACCTAGGCTTCACCCTAGGGCGTTGCTCCAACAGATTGAATAGTTAGTGCCTTAGAAGTCAACGCCCGAAGCATAAAATGCAATAAAAATACAACAGTTTTCCCATCATATAACAGGAGTAATCGCAACCAGTTTGAAAGTGATGGTCATTTCTACGTTCCGGGCACCCTAGGCTTCACTCTAGGGCGTTGCTCCACCATATCGAATACTCAGTGCCTTAGAAGTCAACGTCAGAAGCATAAAATACAGTATAAATACAACAGTTCTTCCATCGTATAAAACGAATAATTGCAACCAGTATGAAAGTTATGGACATTTCTACTTTCCAGGCAACCTAGGCTTCACCCTAGGGCGTTGCTCCACTAGATCGAATAGTTAGGGCCTTAGAAGACAACGCGCGAAACATAAAACACAAAATAAATAGAACAGTTTTTCCATCGTATAAAACGAATAATTGCAACCAGTATGAAAGTCATGGTCATTTCTACGTTCCGCGAAACCAAGGCTTCACTCTAGGGCGTTGCTCCAACAGATCGAATAGTTAGGGCCTCAGAAGTCAACGCCAGAAGCATAAAATACAATATAAATACAACAGTTTTTCCATCGTATAAAACGAATAATTGCAACCACTATGAAAGTTATGGTCATTTCTACTATCCGGGCAACCTAGGCTTCACCCTAGGGCGATGCTGCACCAGATCGAATAGTTAGGGCCTTAGAAGTCAACGCGCGGAACATAAAACACAAAATAAATAGAACAGTTTTTCCATTGTATAAATCGAATAATTGCTACCAGTGTGAAAGTTATGGCCATTTCTACGTCCCGGGAAACCTAGGCTTCACCCTAGTGCGTTGTTCCACCAGATCGAATAGTTAAGGCCTAAGAAGTGAACGCCAGAAGCATAAAATACAATATAAATACAACAGTTTTTCCATCGTATAAACCGGATAATTGCAACCAGTATGAAAGTTATGGTCATTTCTACTTTCCGGGCAACCTAGGATTCACCCTAGGGCGTTGCTCCAACAGATTGAATAGTTAGTGCCTTAGAAGTCAACGCCCGAAGCATAAAATGCAATAAAAATACAACAGTTTTCCCATCATATAACAGGAGTAATCGCAACCAGTTTGAAAGTGATGGTCATTTCTACGTTCCGGGCACCCTAGGCTTCACTCTAGGGCGTTGCTCTACCATATCGAATACTTAGTGCCTTAGAAGTCAACGTCAGAAGCATAAAATACAGTATAAATACAACAGTTCTTCCATCGTATAAAACGAATAATTGCAACCAGTATGAAAGTTATGGACATTTCTACTTTCCAGGCAACCTAGGCTTCGCCCTAGGGCGTTGCTCCACTAGATCGAATAGTTAGGGCCTTAGAAAACAACGCGCGAAACATAAAACACAAAATAAATAGAACAGTTTTTCAATTGTATAAATCGAATAATTGCTACCAGTGTGAAAGTTATGGCCATTTCTACGTTCCGGGAAACCTAGGCTTCACCCTAGTGCGTTGTTCCACCAGATCGAATAGTTAAGGCCTAAGAAGTGAACGCCAGAAGCATAAAATACAATATAATTACGACAGTTCTTCCATCGTATATGACGAATAAATGCAACCAGTGTGAAGGTTATGGTCATTTCTACGTTCCGGGCAACCCAGGCTTCACCCTAGGGCGTTGCTCCACCAGATCGAATTGTTAGGGCCTTAGAAGTCAACGCCAGAAGCATAATGTACAATATAAATACAACAGCTTTTCCATCGTATAACAGGAACAATAGCATCCAGTGTGAAAGATAGGGCCATTTCTACGTTCCGGGCAACCTAGGCGTCACTCTAAGGCGTTGCTCCACCAGATCGAATTGTTAGGGCCTAAGAAGTCAACGCCAGAAGCATAAAATACAATATAAATGCAACAGCTTTTCCATCGTAGAAAATGAATAATTGCAAAGAGTGTGAAAGTAATGGTCATTTCTACGTTCCGGGCAACCTAGGTTTCACTCTAGCGCGTTGCTCCACCAGATCGAATAGTTAGTGCCTTAGAAGTCAACGTCAGAAGCATAGAATACAGTATAAATACAACAGTTTTTCCATCGTATAAAACGAATAATTGCAACCAGTGTGAAAGTTATGGTCATTTCTACGTTCCGGGCAACCTAGGCTTCACTCTAGGGCGTTGCTCCACCAGCTCGAATGGTTGGTGCCTTAGAAGTCAACGTCAGAAGCTTAAAATACAATATAAATACAACAGTTTTTCCATCGTATAAAACGAATAATTGCAACCAGTATGAAAGTTATGGACATTTCTACTTTCCGGGCAACCTAGGCTTCAGCCTAGGGCGTTGCTCCAACAGACTGAATAGTTAGGGCATTAGAAGTCAACGCCCGAAGCATAAAATGCAATAAAAAAGCAACAGTTTTTCCATCATATAACAGGGATAGTTGCAACCAGTTTGAAAGTGATGGTCATTTCTACGTTCCGGGCACCCTAGGCTTCACTCTAGGGCGTTGCTCCACCAGATCGAATAGTTAGTGCCTTAGAATTCAACGCCACAAGCATAAAATACAATATAAGCACAACAGTTTTTCCATCGTATAAAACGATTAATTGCATCCAGTATGAAAGTGATGGACACTTCTACGTTCCGGGAAACCAAGGCTTCACTCTAAGGCGTTGCTCCACCAGATCGAATAGTTAGTGCCTTAGAAGTCAACGACAGAAGCATAAAATACAGTATAAATACAACAGTTCTTCCATCGTATAAAACGAATAATTGCAACCAGTATGAAAGTCATGGTCATTTCTACGTTCCGGGAAACCAAGGCTTCACTCTAGGGCGTTGCTCCAACAGATCGAATAGTTAGGGCCTCAGAAGTCAACGCCAGAAGCATAAAATACAATATAAATACAACAGCTTTTCCATCGTATAAAATGAATAATTGCAACCAGTATGAAAGTTATGGACATTTCTACTTTCCGGGCAACCTAGGCTTCACCCTAGGGCGATGCTCCACCAGATCGAATAGTTAGGGCCTGAGAAGTCAACGCGCGAAACATAAAACACAAAATAAATAGAAGAGTTTTTCCATTGTATAAATCGAATTATTGCTACTAGTGTGAAAGTTATGGCCATTTCTACGTTCCGGGAAACCTAGGCTTCACCCTAGTGCGTTGTTCCACCAGATCGAATAGTTAAGGCCTAAGAAGTGAACGCCAGAAGCATAAAATACAATATAAATACAACAGTTTTTCCATCGTATAAACCGGATAATTGCAACCAGTATGAAAGTTATGGTCATTTCTACTTTCCGGTCAACCTAGGATTCACCCTAGGGCGTTGCTCCAACAGATTGAATAGTTAGTGCCTTAGAAGTCAACGCCCGAAGCATAAAATGCAATAAAAATACAACAGTTTTCCCATCATATAACAGGAGTAATTGCAACCAGTTTGAAAGTGATGGTCATTTCTACGTTCCGGGCACCCTAGGCTTCACTCTAGGGCGTTGCTCCACCATATCGAATACTTAGTGCCTTAGAAGTCAGCGTCAGAAGCATAAAATACAGTATAAATACAACAGTTCTTCCATCGTATAAAACGAATAATTGCAACCAGTATTAAAGTTATGGACATTTCTACTTTCCAGGCAACCTAGGCTTCACCCTAGGGCGTTGCTCCACTAGATCGAATAGTTAGGGCCTTAGAAGACAACGCGCGAAACATAAAACACAAAATAAATAGAACAGTTTTTCCATTGTATAAATCGAATAATTGCTACCAGTGTGAAAGTTATGGCCATTTCTACGTTCCGGGAAACCTAGGCTTCACCCTAGTGCGTTGTTCCACCAGATCGAATAGTTAAGGCCTAAGAAGTGAACGCCAGAAGCAAAAAATACAATATAATTACGACAGTTTTTCCATCGTATAAAACGAATAAATGCAACCAGTGTGAAAGTTATGGTCATTTCTACGTTCCGGGCAACCCAGGCTTCACCCTAGGTCGTTGCTCCACCAGATCGAATAGTTAGGGCCTTAGAAGTCAACGCCAGAAGCATAATGTACAATATAAATACAACAGCTTTTCCATCGTATAAAACGAATAATTGCAACCAGTATGAAAGTTATGGACATTTCTACTTTCCGGGCAACCTAGGCTTCACCCTAGGGCGTTGCTCCACTAGATCGAATAGTTAGGGCCTTAGAAAACAACGCGCGAAACATAAAACACAAAATAAATAGAACAGTTTTTCAATTGTATAAATCGAATAATTGCTACCAGTGTGAAAGTTATGGCCATTTCTACGTTCCGGGAAACCTAGGCTTCACCCTAGTGCGTTGTTCCACCAGATCGAATAGTTAAGGCCTAAGAAGTGAACGCCAGAAGCATAAAATACAATATAATTACGACAGTTCTTCCATCGTATATGACGAATAAATGCAACCAGTGTGAAGGTTATGGTCATTTCTACGTTCCGGGCAACCCAGGCTTCACCCTAGGGCGTTGCTCCACCAGATCGAATTGTTAGGGCCTTAGAAGTCAACGCCAGAAGCATAATGTACAATATAAATACAACAGCTTTTCCATCGTATAACAGGAACAATAGCATCCAGTGTGAAAGATAGGGCCATTTCTACGTTCCGGGCAACCTAGGCGTCACTCTAAGGCGTTGCTCCACCAGATCGAATTGTTAGGGCCTAAGAAGTCAACGCCAGAAGCATAAAATACAATATAAATGCAACAGCTTTTCCATCGTAGAAAATGAATAATTGCAAAGAGTGTGAAAGTAATGGTCATTTCTACGTTCCGGGCAACCTAGGTTTCACTCTAGCGCGTTGCTCCACCAGATCGAATAGTTAGTGCCTTAGAAGTCAACGTCAGAAGCATAGAATACAGTATAAATACAACAGTTTTTCCATCGTATAAAACGAATAATTGCAACCAGTGTGAAAGTTATGGTCATTTCTACGTTCCGGGCAACCTAGGCTTCACTCTAGGGCGTTGCTCCACCAGCTCGAATGGTTGGTGCCTTAGAAGTCAACGTCAGAAGCTTAAAATACAATATAAATACAACAGTTTTTCCATCGTATAAAACGAATAATTGCAACCAGTATGAAAGTTATGGACATTTCTACTTTCCGGGCAACCTAGGCTTCAGCCTAGGGCGTTGCTCCAACAGACTGAATAGTTAGGGCATTAGAAGTCAACGCCCGAAGCATAAAATGCAATAAAAAAGCAACAGTTTTTCCATCATATAACAGGGATAGTTGCAACCAGTTTGAAAGTGATGGTCATTTCTACGTTCCGGGCACCCTAGGCTTCACTCTAGGGCGTTGCTCCACCAGATCGAATAGTTAGTGCCTTAGAATTCAACGCCACAAGCATAAAATACAATATAAGCACAACAGTTTTTCCATCGTATAAAACGATTAATTGCATCCAGTATGAAAGTGATGGACACTTCTACGTTCCGGGAAACCAAGGCTTCACTCTAAGGCGTTGCTCCACCAGATCGAATAGTTAGTGCCTTAGAAGTCAACGACAGAAGCATAAAATACAGTATAAATACAACAGTTCTTCCATCGTATAAAACGAATAATTGCAACCAGTATGAAAGTCATGGTCATTTCTACGTTCCGGGAAACCAAGGCTTCACTCTAGGGCGTTGCTCCAACAGATCGAATAGTTAGGGCCTCAGAAGTCAACGCCAGAAGCATAAAATACAATATAAATACAACAGCTTTTCCATCGTATAAAATGAATAATTGCAACCAGTATGAAAGTTATGGACATTTCTACTTTCCGGGCAACCTAGGCTTCACCCTAGGGCGATGCTCCACCAGATCGAATAGTTAGGGCCTGAGAAGTCAACGCGCGAAACATAAAACACAAAATAAATAGAAGAGTTTTTCCATTGTATAAATCGAATTATTGCTACTAGTGTGAAAGTTATGGCCATTTCTACGTTCCGGGAAACCTAGGCTTCACCCTAGTGCGTTGTTCCACCAGATCGAATAGTTAAGGCCTAAGAAGTGAACGCCAGAAGCATAAAATACAATATAAATACAACAGTTTTTCCATCGTATAAACCGGATAATTGCAACCAGTATGAAAGTTATGGTCATTTCTACTTTCCGGTCAACCTAGGATTCACCCTAGGGCGTTGCTCCAACAGATTGAATAGTTAGTGCCTTAGAAGTCAACGCCCGAAGCATAAAATGCAATAAAAATACAACAGTTTTCCCATCATATAACAGGAGTAATTGCAACCAGTTTGAAAGTGATGGTCATTTCTACGTTCCGGGCACCCTAGGCTTCACTCTAGGGCGTTGCTCCACCATATCGAATACTTAGTGCCTTAGAAGTCAGCGTCAGAAGCATAAAATACAGTATAAATACAACAGTTCTTCCATCGTATAAAACGAATAATTGCAACCAGTATTAAAGTTATGGACATTTCTACTTTCCAGGCAACCTAGGCTTCACCCTAGGGCGTTGCTCCACTAGATCGAATAGTTAGGGCCTTAGAAGACAACGCGCGAAACATAAAACACAAAATAAATAGAACAGTTTTTCCATTGTATAAATCGAATAATTGCTACCAGTGTGAAAGTTATGGCCATTTCTACGTTCCGGGAAACCTAGGCTTCACCCTAGTGCGTTGTTCCACCAGATCGAATAGTTAAGGCCTAAGAAGTGAACGCCAGAAGCAAAAAATACAATATAATTACGACAGTTTTTCCATCGTATAAAACGAATAAATGCAACCAGTGTGAAAGTTATGGTCATTTCTACGTTCCGGGCAACCCAGGCTTCACCCTAGGTCGTTGCTCCACCAGATCGAATAGTTAGGGCCTTAGAAGTCAACGCCAGAAGCATAATGTACAATATAAATACAACAGCTTTTCCATCGTATAAAACGAATAATTGCAACCAGTATGAAAGTTATGGACATTTCTACTTTCCGGGCAACCTAGGCTTCACCCTAGGGCGTTGCTCCAACAGACTGAATAGTTAGGGCATTAGAAGTCAACGCCCGAAGCATAAAATGCAAAAAATACAACAGTTTTTCCATCGTATAACAGGAATAATTGCAACGAGTATGAAAGTTATGGTCATTTCTACTTTCCGGGCAACCTAGGCTTCACTCTAGGGCGTTGCTCCACCAGATCCAATAGTTAGTGCCTTAGAATACAACGCCACAAGCATAAAATACAATATAAATACAACAGTTTTTCCATCGTATAAAACGAATAGTTGCAACCAGTATGAAAGTGATGGTCATTTCTACGTTCCGCGAAACCAAGGCTTCACTCTAGGGCGTTGCTCCAACAGATCGAATAGTTAGGGCCTCAGAAGTCAACGCCAGAAGCATAAAATACAATATAAATACAACAGTTTTTCCATCGTATAAAACGAATAATTGCAACCACTATGAAAGTTATGGTCATTTCTACTATCAGGGCAACCTAGGCTTCACCCTAGGGCGATGCTGCACCAGATCGAATAGTTAGGGCCTTAGAAGTCAACGCGCGGAACATAAAACACAAAATAAATAGAACAGTTTTTCCATTGTATAAACTGAATAATTGCTACCAGTGTGAAAGTTATGGTCATTTCTACGTTCCGGGCAACCTAGGCTTCACCCTAGTGCGTTGTTCCACCAGATCGAATAGTTAGTGCCTTAGAAGTCAACGTCAGAAGCATAAAATACAGTATAAATACAACAGTTATTCCATCGTATAAAACGAATAAATGCAACCAGTGTGAAAGTTATGGTCATTTCTACGTTCCGGGCAACCCAGGCTTCACCCTAGGGCGTTGCTCCACCAGATCGAATAGTTAGGGCCTTAGAAGTCAACGCCAGAAGCATAATGTACAATATAAATACAACAGCTTTTCCATCGTATAACAGGTACAATAGCATCCAGTGTGAAAGATATGGCCATTTCTACGTTCCGGGCAACCTAGGCGTCACTCTAAGGCGTTGCTCCACCAGATCGAATTGTTAGGGCCTAAGAAGGCAACGCCAGAAGCATAAAATACAATATAAATGCAACAGCTTTTCCATCGTATAAAATGAATAATTGCAAAGAGTGTGAAAGTAATGGTCATTTCTACGTTCCGGGCAACCTAGGTTTCACTCTAGCGCGTTGCTCCACCAGATCGAATAGTTAGTGCCTTAGAAGTCAACGTCAGAAGCATAGAATACAGTATAAATACAACAGCTTTTCCATCGTATAAAACGAATAATTGCAACCAGTATGAAAGTGATGGTCATTTCTACGTTTCGGGAAACCAAGGCTTCACTCTAAGGCGT
Organism: Calliopsis andreniformis; assembly: GCF_051401765.1. Classification (NCBI taxonomy): domain Eukaryota; kingdom Metazoa; phylum Arthropoda; class Insecta; order Hymenoptera; family Andrenidae; genus Calliopsis; species Calliopsis andreniformis. The sequence goes on from NC_135072.1 coordinate 7,728,308, forward strand.
TGCTCCACCAGATCGAATAGTTAGGGCCTAAGAAGTCAACGCCAGAAGCATAAAATACAATATAAATGCAACAGCTTTTCCATCGTATAAAATGAATAATTGCAAAGAGTGTGAAAGTAATGGTCATTTCTACGTTCCGGGCAACCTAGGTTTCACTCTAGGGCGTAGCTCCACCAGATCGAATAGTTAGTGCCTTAGAAGTCAACGTCAGAAGCATAAAATACAGTATAAATACAACAGTTCTTCCATCGTATAAAACGAATAATTGCAACCAGTATGAAAGTCATGGTCATTTCTACGTTCCGCGAAACCAAGGCTTCACTCTAGGGCGTTGCTCCAACAGATCGAATAGTTAGGGCCTCAGAAGTCAACGCCAGAAGCATAAAATACAATATAAATACAACAGTTTTTCCATCGTATAAAACGAATAATTGCAACCACTATGAAAGTTATGGTCATTTCTACTATCCGGGCAACCTAGGTTTCACCCTAGGGCGATGCTGCACCAGATCGAATAGTTAGGGCCTTAGAAGTCAGCGCGCGGAACATAAAACACAAAATAAATAGAACAGTTTTTCCATTGTATACATCGAATAATTGCTACCAGTGTGAAAGTTATGGCCATTTCTACGTCCCGGGAAACCTAGGCTTCACCCTAGTGCGTTGTTCCACCAGATCGAATAGTTAAGGCCTAAGAAGTGAACGCCAGAAGCATAAAATACAATATAAATACAACAGTTTTTCCATCGTATAAACCGGATAATTGCAACCAGTATGAAAGTTATGGTCATTTCTACTTTCCGGGCAACCTAGGATTCACCCTAGGGCGTTGCTCCAACAGATTGAATAGTTAGTGCCTTAGAAGTCAACGCCCGAAGCATAAAATGCAATAAAAATACAACAGTTTTCCCATCATATAACAGGAGTAATCGCAACCAGTTTGAAAGTGATGGTCATTTCTACGTTCCGGGCACCCTAGGCTTCACTCTAGGGCGTTGCTCTACCATATCGAATACTTAGTGCCTTAGAAGTCAACGTCAGAAGCATAAAATACAGTATAAATACAACAGTTCTTCCATCGTATAAAACGAATAATTGCAACCAGTATGAAAGTTATGGACATTTCTACTTTCCAGGAAACCTAGGCTTCACCCTAGGGTGTTGCTCCACTAGATCGAATAGTTAGGGCCTTAGAAAACAACGCGCGAAACATAAAACACAAAATAAATAGAACAGTTTTTCAATTGTATAAATCGAATAATTGCTACCAGTGTGAAAGTTATGGTCATTTCTACGTTCCGGGCAACCTAGGCTTCACCCTAGTGCGTTGTTCCACCAGATCGAATAGTTAGTGCCTTAGAAGTCAACGTCAGAAGCATAAAATACAGTATAAATACAACAGTTATTCCATCGTATAAAACGAATAAATGCAACCAGTGTGAAAGTTATGGTCATTTCTACGTTCCGGGCAACCCAGGCTTCACCCTAGGGCGTTGCTCCACCAGATCGAATAGTTAGGGCCTTAGAAGTCAACGCCAGAAGCATAATGTACAATATAAATACAACAGCTTTTCCATCGTATAACAGGTACAATAGCATCCAGTGTGAAAGATATGGCCATTTCTACGTTCCGGGCAACCTAGGCGTCACTCTAAGGCGTTGCTCCACCAGATCGAATTGTTAGGGCCTAAGAAGGCAACGCCAGAAGCATAAAATACAATATAAATGCAACAGCTTTTCCATCGTATAAAATGAATAATTGCAAAGAGTGTGAAAGTAATGGTCATTTCTACGTTCCGGGCAACCTAGGTTTCACTCTAGCGCGTTGCTCCACCAGATCGAATAGTTAGTGCCTTAGAAGTCAACGTCAGAAGCATAGAATACAGTATAAATACAACAGCTTTTCCATCGTATAAAACGAATAATTGCAACCAGTGTGAAAGTTATGGTCATTTCTACGTTCCGGGCAACCTAGGCTTCACTCTAGGGCGTTGCTCCACCAGCTCGAATGGTTGGTGCCTTAGAAGTCAACGTCAGAAGCTTAAAATACAATATAAATACAACAGTTTTTCCATCGTATAAAACGAATAATTGCAACCAGTATGAAAGTTATGGACATTTCTACTTTCCGGGCAACCTAGGCTTCACCCTAGGGCGTTGCTCCAACAGACTGAATAGTTAGGGCATTAGAAGTCAACGCCCGAAGCATAAAATGCAAAAAAATACAACAGTTTTTCCATCGTATAACAGGAATAATTGCAACGAGTATGAAAGTTATGGTCATTTCTACTTTCCGGGCAACCTAGGCTTCACTCTAGGGCGTTGCTCCACCAGATCGAATAGTTAGTGCCTTAGAATACAACGCCACAAGCATAAAATACAATATAAATACAACAGTTTTTCCATCGTATAAAACGAATAGTTGCAACCAGTATGAAAGTGATGGTCATTTCTACGTTTCGGGAAACCAAGGCTTCACTCTAAGGCGTTGCTCCACCAGATCGAATAGTTAGGGCCTAAGAAGTCAACGCCAGAAGCATAAAATACAATATAAATGCAACAGCTTTTCCATCGTATAAAATGAATAATTGCAAAGAGTGTGAAAGTAATGGTCATTTCTACGTTCCGGGCAACCTAGGTTTCACTCTAGGGCGTAGCTCCACCAGATCGAATAGTTAGTGCCTTAGAAGTCAACGTCAGAAGCATAAAATACAGTATAAATACAACAGTTCTTCCATCGTATAAAACGAATAATTGCAACCAGTATGAAAGTCATGGTCATTTCTACGTTCCGCGAAACCAAGGCTTCACTCTAGGGCGTTGCTCCAACAGATCGAATAGTTAGGGCCTCAGAAGTCAACGCCAGAAGCATAAAATACAATATAAATACAACAGTTTTTCCATCGTATAAAACGAATAATTGCAACCACTATGAAAGTTATGGTCATTTCTACTATCCGGGCAACCTAGGCTTCACCCTAGGGCGATGCTGCACCAGATCGAATAGTTAGGGCCTTAGAAGTCAGCGCGCGGAACATAAAACACAAAATAAATAGAACAGTTTTTCCATTGTATACATCGAATAATTGCTACCAGTGTGAAAGTTATGGCCATTTCTACGTCCCGGGAAACCTAGGCTTCACCCTAGTGCGTTGTTCCACCAGATCGAATAGTTAAGGCCTAAGAAGTGAACGCCAGAAGCATAAAATACAATATAAATACAACAGTTTTTCCATCGTATAAACCGGATAATTGCAACCAGTATGAAAGTTATGGTCATTTCTACTTTCCGGGCAACCTAGGATTCACCCTAGGGCGTTGCTCCAACAGATTGAATAGTTAGTGCCTTAGAAGTCAACGCCCGAAGCATAAAATGCAATAAAAATACAACAGTTTTCCCATCATATAACAGGAGTAATCGCAACCAGTTTGAAAGTGATGGTCATTTCTACGTTCCGGGCACCCTAGGCTTCACTCTAGGGCGTTGCTCTACCATATCGAATACTTAGTGCCTTAGAAGTGAACGTCAGAAGCATAAAATACAGTATAAATACAACAGTTCTTCCATCGTATAAAACGAATAATTGCAACCAGTATGAAAGTTATGGACATTTCTACTTTCCAGGAAACCTAGGCTTCACCCTAGGGTGTTGCTCCACTAGATCGAATAGTTAGGGCCTTAGAAAACAACGCGCGAAACATAAAACACAAAATAAATAGAACAGTTTTTCAATTGTATAAATCGAATAATTGCTACCAGTGTGAAAGTTATGGCCATTTCTACGTTCCGGGAAACCTAGGCTTCACCCTAGTGCGTTGTTCCACCTGATCGAATAGTTAAGGCCTAAGAAGTGAACGCCAGAAGCATAAAATACAATATAAATACGACAGTTTTTCCATCGTATAAAACGAATAATTGCAACCAGTGTGAAAGTTATGGTCATTTCTACGTTCCGGGCAACCCAGGCTTCACCCTAGGGCGTTGCTCCACCAGATCGAATAGTTAGGGCCTTAGAAGTCAACGCCAGAAGCATAATGTACAATATAAATACAACAGCTTTTCCATCGTATGACAGGAACAATAGCAACCAGTGTGAAAGATATGGCCATTTCTACGTTCCGGGCAACCTAGGCGTCACTCTAAGGCGTTGCTCCACCAGATCGAATAGTTAGGGCCTAAGAAGTCAACGCCAGAAGCATAAAATACAATATAAATGCAACAGCTTTTCCATCGTATAAAATGAATAATTGCAAAGAGTGTGAAAGTAATGGTCATTTCTACGTTCCGGGCAACCTAGGTTTCACTTTAGCGCGTTGCTCCACCAGATCGAATAGTTAGGGCCTAAGAAGTCAACGCCAGAAGCATAAAATACAATATAAATGCAACAGCTTTTCCATCGTATAAAATGAATAATTGCAAAGAGTGTGAAAGTAATGGTCATTTCTACGTTCCGGGCAACCTAGGTTTCACTCTCGGGCGTAGCTCCACCAGATCGAATAGTTAGTGCCTTAGAAGTCAACGTCAGAAGCATAAAATACAGTATAAATACAACAGTTCTTCCATCGTATAAAACGAATAATTGCAACCAGTATGAAAGTCATGGTCATTTCTACGTTCCGTGAAACCAAGGCTTCACTCTAGGGCGTTGCTCCAACAGATCGAATAGTTAGGGCCTCAGAAGTCAACGCCAGAAGCATAAAATACAATATAAATACAACAGTTTTTCCATCGTATAAAACGAATAATTGCAACCACTATGAAAGTTATGGTCATTTCTACTATCCGGGCAACCTAGGCTTCACCCTAGGGCGATGCTGCACCAGATCGAATAGTTAGGGCCTTAGAAGTCAACGCGCGGAACATAAAACACAAAATAAATAGAACAGTTTTTCCATTGTATAAACTGAATAATTGCTACCAGTGTGAAAGTTATGGTCGTTTCTACGTTCCGGGCAACCTAGGCTTCACCCTAGTGCGTTGTTCCACCAGATCGAGTAGTTAGTGCCTTAGAAGTCAACGTCAGAAGTATAAAATACAGTATAAATACAACAGTTCTTCCATCGTATAAAACGAATAATTGCAACCAGTATGAAAGTTATGGACATTTCTACTTTCCAGGCAACCTAGGCTTCACCCTAGGGCGTTGCTCCACTAGATCGAATAGTTAGGGCCTTAGAAGTCAACGCGCGAAACATAAAACACAAAATAAATAGAACAGTTTTTCCATTGTATAAATCGAATAATTGCTACCAGTGTGAAAGTTATGGCCATTTCTACGTCCCGGGAAACCTAGGCTTCACCCTAGTGCGTTGTTCCACCAGATCGAATAGTTAAGGCCTAAGAAGTGAACGCCAGAAGCATAAAATACAATATAAATACAACAGTTTTTCCATCGTATAAACCGGATAATTGCAACCAGTATGAAAGTTATGGTCATTTCTACTTTCCGGGCAACCTAGGATTCACCCTAGGGCGTTGCTCCAACAGATTGAATAGTTAGTGCCTTAGAAGTCAACGCCCGAAGCATAAAATGCAATAAAAATACAACAGTTTTCCCATCATATAACAGGAGTAATCGCAACCAGTTTGAAAGTGATGGTCATTTCTACGTTCCGGGCACCCTAGGCTTCACTCTAGGGCGTTGCTCTACCATATCGAATACTTAGTGCCTTAGACGTCAACGTCAGAAGCATAAAATACAGTATAAATACAACAGTTCTTCCATCGTATAAAACGAATAATTGCAACCAGTATGAAAGTTATGGACATTTCTACTTTCCAGGCAACCTAGGCTTCACCCTAGGGCGTTGCTCCACTAGATCGAATAGTTAGGGCGTTAGAAAACAACGCGCGAAACATAAAACACAAAATAAATACAACAGTTTTTCCATTGTATAAATCGAATAATTGCTACCAGTGTGAAAGTTATGGCCATTTCTACGTTCCGGGAAACCTAGGCTTCACCCTAGTGCGTTGTTCCACCAGATCGAATAGTTAAGGCCTAAGAAGTGAACGCCAGAAGCATAAAATACAATATAAATACGACAGTTTTTCCATCGTATAAAACGAATAATTGCAACCAGTGTGAAAGTTATGGTCATTTCTACGTTCCGGGAAACCCAGGCTTCACCCTAGGGCGTTGCTCCACCAGATCGAATAGTTAGGGCCTTAGAAGTCAACGCCAGAAGCATAATGTACAATATAAATACAACAGCTTTTCCATCGTATAATATGAATAATTGCAAAGAGTGTGAAAGTAATGGTCATTTCTACGTTCCGGGCAACCTAGGTTTCACTCTAGCGCGTTGCTCCACCAGATCGAATAGTTAGTGCCTTAGAAGTCAACGTCAGAAGCATAGAATACAGTATAAATACAACAGTTTTTCCATCGTATAAAACGAATAATTGCTACCAGTGTGAAAGTTATGGCCATTTCTACGTTCCGGGAAACCTAGGCTTCACCCTAGTCCGTTGTTCCACCAGATCGAATAGTTAAGGCCTAAGAAGTGAACGCCAGAAGCATAAAATACAATATAATTACGACAGTTTTTCCATCGTATAAAACGAATAAATGCAACCAGTGTGAAAGTTATGGTCATTTCTACGTTCCGGGCAACCCAGGCTTCACCCTAGGGCGTTGCTCCACCAGATCGAATAGTTAGGGCCTTAGAAGTCAACGCCAGAAGCATAATGTACAATATAAATACAACAGCTTTTCCATCGTATAACAGGAACAATAGCATCCAGTGTGAAAGATATGGCCATTTCTACGTTCCGGGCAACCTAGGCGTCACTCTAAGGCGTTGCTCCACCAGATCGAATTGTTAGGGCCTAAGAAGTCAACGCCAGAAGCATAAAATACAATATAAATGCAACAGCTTTTCCATCGTATAAAATGAATAATTGCAAAGAGTGTGAAAGTAATGGTCATTTCTACGTTCCGGGCAACCTAGGTTTCACTCTAGCGCGTTGCTCCACCAGATCGAATAGTTAGTGCCTTAGAAGTCAACGTCAGAAGCATAGAATACAGTATAAATACAACAGTTTTTCCATCGTATAAAACGAATAATTGCAACCAGTGTGAAAGTTATGGTCATTTCTACGTTCCGGGCAACCTAGGCTTCACTCTAGGGCGTTGCTCCACCAGCTCGAATGGTTGGTGCCTTAGAAGTCAATCTGGTGGAAGAAGTCATCTGGTGGAACAACGCCCTAGGGTGAAGCCTAGGTTGCCCGGAACGTAGAAATGACGTTTAATACTGGTTGCAATTATTCGTTTTATACGATGGAAAAACTGTTCTATTTATTTTGTATTTCATGCTTCGGGCGTTGACTTCTAAGGCCCTAACTATTCAATCTGTTGGAGCAACGCCCTAGTGTGAAGCCTAGGTTGCCCGGAAAGTAGAAATGACCATAACTTTCATACTGGTTGCAATTATTCGTTTTATACGATGGTAAAACTGTTGTATTTATACCGTATTTTATGCTTCTGGCGTTGACTTCTTATGCCGTAACTATTCCATCTGGTGGAACAACGACCTAGTGTGAAGCCTAGGTTGCCCGGAACGTAGAAATGACCATCACTTTCAAACTGGTTGCAATTATTGCTGTTATATGATGGAAAAGCTGTTGTATTTTTTTTGCATTTTATGGTTCGGGCGTTGACTTCTAAGGCCCTAACTATTCAATCCGTTGGAGCAACGCCCTAGGGTGAAGCCCAGGTTGCTCGGTAAGTAGAAATGACCATAAGTTTCATACTGGTTGCAATTATTCGTTTTATACGATGGAAAAACTGTTGTATTTATATTGTATTTTATACATCTGGCGTTGACTTCTAAGGTACTAACTATTCGATCTAGTGGAGCAACGCCCTAGAGTGAAGCCTGTGTTGCCCGGAACGTAGAAATGACCATCACTTTCAAACTGGTTGCAATTATTCCTGTTATTTGATGGAAAAACTGTTGTATTTTTATTGCATTTTATACTTCGGGCATTGACTTCTAAGGGCCTAACTATTCAATCTGCTGGAACAACGGCATAGGGTGAAGCCTAGGTTGCCCGGAACGTAGAAATAACCATAACTTTTACACTGGTAGCAATTATTCGTTTTATACTATGGAAAAACTGTTCTATTTATTTTGTATTTAATGCTTCGGGCGTTGGCTTCTAAGGCCCTAACTGTTTGATCTCGTGGAGCAACGCCCTAGAGTGAAACCTAGGTTGCCCGGAACGTAGAAATGATCATAACTTTCACACTGGTTGCTATTATTCGTTTTATACGATGGAAAGACTGTAATATTTATATTGTATTTTATGCTTCTGGCGCTGACTTCTTAGGCCCTTACTATTCGATCTGGTGGAACAACGCCCTTGAGTGAAGCCTAGGTTGCCTGGAACGTAGAATTGGCCATCACATTCAAAGTGCTTGCAATTATTCCTGATATATGATGGAAACACTGTTGCATTTTTTTTCATTTTATGGTTCGGGCGTTGACTTCTAAGGCCCTAACTATTCAACCTGTTGGAGCAACGGCCTAGGGTGAAGCCTAGGTTGCTCGGAAAGCAGAAATGACCATAAGTTTCATACTGGTTTCAATTATTCGTTTTATACGATGGAAAAGCTGTTGTATTTATATCGTACTTTATGCTTCTGGCGTTGACTTCTAAGGCACTATCTATTCGATCTGGTGGAGCAACGCCCTAGAGCGAAGCCTAGGTTGCCCGGAACCTAGGATTGGCCATCACTTTCAAACTGGTTGCAATTATTCCTGTTATATGATGGAAACGCTGTTGTATTTTTCTTGCATTTTATGCTTCGGGCGTTGACTTCTAAGGCCCTAACTATTCAATCCGTTGGAGCAACGCCCTACGGTGAAGCCTAGGTTGCTCGGAAAGTAGAAATGACCATAAGTTTCATACTGGTTGCAATTATTCGTTTTATACGATGGAAAAACTGTTGTATTTATATTGTATTTTATGCTTCTGGCGTTGACATCTAAGGAACTAACTATTCGATCTGGTGGATCAACGCCCTAGAGTGAAGCCTAGGTTGCCCGGAACGTAGAATTGGCCATCACATTCAAACTGGTTGCAATTATTCCTTATGTATGATGGAAACACTGTTGTATTTTTTTTGCATTTTATGGTTCGGGCGTTGACTTCTAAGGCCCTAACTATTCAATCTGTTGGAGCAACGCCCTAGGGTGAAGCCTAGGTTGCTCGGAAAGTAGAAATGTTCATAGGTTTCATACTGGTTGCAATTATTCGTTTTATACGATGGAAAAGCTGTTGTATTTATATTGTATTTTATGCTTCTGGCGTTGACTTCTAAGGCACTAACTATTCGATCTGGTGGAGCAACGCCCTAGAGTGAAGCCTAGGTTGCCCGGAACGTAGAATTGGCCATCGCTTTCAAACTGGTTGCAATTATTCCTGTTATATGATGGATACACTGTTGCATTTTTATTGCATTTTATGCTTTGGGCGTTGACTTCTAATGCCCTAACTATTCAATCTGTTGGAGAAACGACCTAGGGTGAAGCCTAGCTTGCTCGGAAAGAAGAAATGACCATAAGTTTCATACTGGTTGCAATTATTCGTTTTATACGATGGACAAGCTGTTGTATTTACATTGTATTTTAGGCTTCTGGCGTTGACTTCTAAGGCACCAACTATTCGATCTCGTGGAGCAACGCCCTAGAGTGAAGCCTAGGTTGCCCGGAACGTAGAAATGGACATCACTTTCAAACTGGTTGCATTTATTCCTGTTATATGATGGAAAAACTGTTATATTTATATTGTATTTTATGCTTCGGGCGTTGACTTCTAAGCCCCTAACTATTCAATCTGTTGGATCAACGCCCTAGAGTGAAGCCTAGGTTGCCCGGAACATAGAAATGACCATAACTTTTACACTGGTAGCAATTATTCGTTTTATACAATGGAAAAACTGTTCTATTTATTTAGTATTTTATGCTTCGGGCGTTGACTTCTAAGGCCCTACCTGTTTGATCTGGTGGAGCAACGCCCTAGGCGTGAAGCCTAGGTTGCCCGGAACGTAGAAATGACCATAACTTTCACACTGGTTGCTATTATTCGTTCTATACGATGGAAAAACTGTTATACTTATATTGTATCTTATGCTTCTGGCGTTGACTTCTTAGGATCTATCAATACGATCTGGTGGAACAACGCCCTAGAGTGATGCCTAGGTTTCCTGGAACGTACAAATGACCACCACTTTCACAAGGGTTGCAATTATTCCTGTTATAGGATGGAAAGACTGTTGTATTTTTATTGTATTTAATGCTTCGGGCGTTGACTTCTAAGGCCCTAACTCTTCGATCTGTTGGAGCAACGCCCTAGAGTGAAGCCCAGGTTGCCCGGAACGTAGAAATAACCATAACTTTTACACTGGTAGCAATTATGCGTTTTATACTATGGAAAAACTGTTCTATTTATTTTGTATTTAATGCTTCGGGCCTTGTCTTCTAAGCCCCTAACTGTTTGATCTGGTGGAGCAACGCCGTAGAGTGAAACCTAGGTTGCCCGGAACGTAGAAATGACCATAACTTTCACACTGGTTGCTATTACTCGTTTTATACGATGGAAAAACTGTTATATTTATATTGTATTTTATGCTTCTGGCGTTGACTTCTTAGGCCTAACTATTCGATCCGGTGGAACAACGCCCTAGAGTGAAGCCTAGGTTGCCCGGAACGTAGAATTGGCCATCAATTTCAAACTGGTTGCAATTATACCTGTTATATGATGGAAACACTGCTCTATTTTTTTTGCATTTTATGGTTCGGGCGTTGACTTCTAAGGCCCTAACTATTCAATCCGTTGGAGCAACGCACTAGGGTTAAGCCTAGGTTGCTCGGAAAGTAGAAATGACCATAAGTTTCATACTGGTTGCATTTATTCGTATTATACGATGGAAAAACTGTTCTATTTATATTGTATTTTATGCTTCTGGCGTTGACTTCTAAGGCACTAACTATTCGATCTGGTGGAGCAACGCAATAGAGTGATGCCTAGGTTGCCCGGTACGTAGAATTGGCCATCAATTTCAAACTGGTTGCAATTGTACCTGTTATATGATGGAAACACTGCTGTATTTTTTTTGCATTTTATGGTTCGGGCGTTGACTTCTAAGGCCCTAACTATTCAATCGGTTGGAGCAACGCCCTAGGGTGAAGCCCAGGTTGCTCGGTAAGTAGAAATGACATTAAGTTTCATACTGGTTGCAATTATTCGTTTTATACGATGGAAAAACTGTTGTACTTATATTGTATTTTATACATCTGGCGTTGACTTCTAAGGTACTAACTATTCGATCTAGTGGAGCAACGCCCTAGAGTGATGCCTAGGTTGCCCGGAACGTAGAAATGACCATAACTTTCACACTGGTTGCTATTATTCGTTTTATACGATGGAAAAACAGTTATATTTATATTGTATTTTATGCTTCTGGCGTTGACTTCTTAGGCCCTTACTATTCGATCTGGTGGAACAACGCCCTAGAGTGAAGAATTGGTTGCTCGGAATGTAGAAATGTCCATAACATTCACACTGGTTGAAATTATTCGTTTTATACGATGGAAAAACCGTTATATTTATATTGTATTTTATGCTTCTGCCGTTGATTTCATAGGCCCTAACTATTCAATCTGGTGGAACAACGCCCTAGAGAGAAGCCTAGGTTGCCCGGAACGTAGAAATGACCATCACTTCCATACTGGTATCAATTATTCGTTTTATACGATGGAAAAACTGTTGTATTTACATTGTATTTTAGGCTTCTGGCGTTGACTTCTAAGGTACTAACTATTCGATCTAGTGGAGCAACGCCCTAGAGTGATGCCTAGGTTGCCCGGAACGTAGAAATGACCATAACTTTCACACTGGTTGCTATTATTCGTTTTATACGATGGAAAAACAGTTATATTTATATTGTATTTTATGCTTCGGGCGTTGACTTCTAAGGCCCTAACTATTCAATCTGTTGGATCAACGCCCTAGAGTGAAGCCTAGGTTGCCCGGAACATAGAAATGACCATAACTTTTACACTGGTAGCAATTATTCGATTTATACAATGGAAAAACTGTTCTAGTTATTTAGTATTTTATGCTTCGGGCGTTGACTTCTAAGGCCCTACCTGTTTGATCTGGTGGAGCAACGCCCTAGACGTGAAGCCTAGGTTGCCCGGAACGTAGAAATGACCATAACTTTCACACTGGTTGCTATTATTCGTTCTATACGATGGAAAAACTGTTATATTTATATTGTATCTTATGCTTCTGGCGTTGACTTCTTAGGATCTATCAATACGATCTGGTGGAACAACGCCCTAGAGTGATGCCTAGGTTTCCTGGAACGTACAAATGACCACCACTTTCACAAGGGTTGCAATTATTCCTGTTATAGGATGGAAAGACTGTTGTATTTTTATTGTATTTAATGCTTCGGGCGTTGACTTCTAAGGCCCTAACTATTCGATCTGTTCGAGCAACGCCCTAGAGTGAAGCCTAGGTTGCCCGGAACGTAGTAATAACCATAACTTTTACACTGGTAGCAATTATGCGTTTTATACTATGGAAAAACTGTTCTATTTATTTTGTATTTAATGCTTCGGGCCTTGTCTTCTAAGGCCCTAACTGTTTGATCTGGTGGAGCAACGCCGTAGAGTGAAACCTAGGTTGCCCGGAACGTAGAAATGACCATAACTTTCACACTGGTTGCTATTACTCGTTTTATACGATGGAAAAACTGTTATATTTATATTGTATTTTATGCTTCTGGCGTTGACTTCTTAGGCCCTAACTATTCGATCTGGTGGAACAACGCCCTAGAGTGAAGCCTAGGTTGCCCGGAACGTAGAATTGGCCATCAATTTCAAACTGGTTGCAATTATACCTGTTATATGATGGAAACACTGCTCTATTTTTTTTGCATTTTATGGTTCGGGCGTTGACTTCTAAGGTCCTAACTATTTAATCTGTTGGAGCAACGGCCTAGGGTGAAGCCTAGGTTGCTCGGAAAGTAGAAATGACCATAAGTTTCATACTGGGTGCAATTATTCGTTTTATACGATGGAAAAACTGTTGTATTTATACTGTATTTTATGCTTCTGGCGTTGACTTCTAAGCCACTAACTATTCGATCTGGTGGAGCAACGCAATAATGTGATGCCTAGGTTGCCCGGAACGTACAATTGGCCATCAATTTCAAACTGGTTGCAATTATACCTGTTATATGATTGAAACACTGCTGTATTTTTTTTTTGCATTTTATGGTTCGGGCGTTGACTTCTAAGGCCCTAACTATTCAATCCGTTGGAGCAACGCCCTAGGGTGAAGCCCAGGTTGCTCGGTAAGTAGAAATGACCATAAGTTTCATACTGGTTGCAATTATTCGTTTTATACGATGGAAAAACTGTTGTATTTATATTGTATTTTATACATCTGGCGTTGACTTCTAAGGTACTAACTATTCGATCTAGTGGAGCAACGCCCTAGAGTGAAGCCTATGTTGCCCGGAACGTAGAAATGACCATCACTTTCAAACTGGTTGCAATTACTCCTGTTATTTGATGGAAAAACTGTTGTATTTTTTTTGCATTTTATGGTTCGGGCGTTGACTTCTAAGGCCCTAACTGTTCAATCTGTTGGAGCAACGCCCTAGGGTGAAGCCTAGGTTGCCCGGAACCTAGGATTGGCCATCACTTTCAAACTGGTTGCAATTATTTCTGTTATATGATGGAAACGCTGTTGTATTTTTTTTGCATTTTATGCTTCGGGCGTTGACTTCTAAGGCCCTAACTATTCAATCCGTTGGAGCAACGCCCTACGGTGAAGCCAAGGTTGCTCGGAAAGTAGAAATGACCATAAGTTTCATACTAGTTGCAATTATTCGTTTTATACGATGGAAAAACTGTTGTATTTATATTGTATTTTATGCTTCTGGCGTTGACTTCTAAGGAACTAACTATTCCATCTGGTGGATCAACGCCCTAGATTGAAGCCTAGGTTGCCCGGAACGTAGAATTGGCCATCACTTTCAAACTGGTTGCAATTATTCCTTATATATGATGGAAACACTGTTGTATTTTTTTTGCATTTTATGGTTCGGGCGTTGACTTCTAAGTCCCTAACTATTCAATCTGTTGGAGCAACGCCCTAGGGTGAAGCCTAGGTTGCTCGGAAAGTAGAAATGTTCATAGGTTTCATACTGGTTGCAATTATTCGTTTTATACGATGGAAAAACTGTTGTATGTATATTGTATTTTATGCTTCTGGCGTTGACTTCCAAGGCACTAACTATTCGATCTGGTGGAGCAACGCAATAGAGTGATGCCTAGGTTGCCCGGAACGTAGAATTGGCCATCAATTTGAAACTGGTTGCAATTATACCTGTTATATGATGGAAACACTGCTGTATTTTTTTTGCATTTTATGGTTCGGGCGTTGACTTCTAAGGCCCTAACTGTTCAATCTGTTGGAGCAACGCCCCAGGGTGAAGCCCAGGTTGCTCGGAAAGTACAAAAGTCCATAAAATTCATACTGGTTGCAATTATTCGTTTTATACGATGGAAAAACTGTTGTATTTATATTGTATTTTTTACATCTGGCGTTGACTTCTAAGGTACTAACTATTCGATCTAGTGGAGCAACGCCCTAGAGTGAAGCCTATGTTGCCTGGAACGTAGAAATAACCATAACTTTTACACTGGTAGCAATTATTCGTTTTATACTATGGAAAAACTGTTCTACTGATTTTGAATTTAATGCTTCGGGCGTTGGATTCTAAGGCCCTAACTGTTTGATCTGGTGGAGCAACGCCCTAGAGTGAAACCTAGGTTGCCCGGAACGTAGAAATGACCATAACTTTCACACTGGTTGCTATTATTCGTTTTATACGATGGAAAAACTGTTATATTTATTTTGTATTTTATGCTTCTGGCGTTGACTTCTTAGGCCCTTACTATTCGATCTGGTGGAACAACGCCCTAGAGTGAAACCTAGGTTGCCTGGAACGTAGAATTGGCCATCACATTCAAAGTGGTTGCAATTATTCCTGATATATGATGGAAACACTGTTGTATTTTTTTTGCATTTTATGGTTCGGGCGTTGACTTCTAAGGTCCTAACTATTCAATCTGTTGGAGCAACGGCCTAGGGTGAAGCCTAGGTTGCTCGGAAAGTAGAAATGACCATAAGTTTCATACTGGGTGCAATTATTCGTTTTATACGATGGAAAAACTGTTGTATTTATATTGTATTTTATGCTTCTGGCGTTGACTTCTAAGGCACTAACTATTCGATCTGGAGGAGCAACGCAATAATGTGATGCCTAGGTTGCCCGGAACGTATAATTGGCCATCAATATCAAACTGGTTGCAATTATACCTGTTATATGATTGAAACACTGCTGTATTTTTTTTTGCATTTTATGGTTCGGGCGTTGACTTCTAAGGCCCTAACTATTCAATCCGTTGGAGCAACGCCCTAGGGTGAAGCCCAGGTTGCTCGGAAAGTAGAAATGACCATAAGTTTCATACTGGTTGCAATTATTCGTTTTATACGATGGAAAAACTGTTGTATTTATATTGTATTTTATGCTTCTGGCGTTGACTTCCAAGGCACTAACTATTCGATCTGGTGGAGCAACGCAATAGAGTGATGCCTAGGTTGCCCGGAACGTAGAATTGGCCATCAATTTGAAACTGGTTGCAATTATACCTGTTATATGATGGAAACACTGCTGTATTTTTTTTGCATTTTATGGTTCGGGCGTTGACTTCTAAGGCCCTAACTGTTCAATCTGTTGGAGCAACGCCCTAGGGTGAAGCCCAGGTTGCTCGGAAAGTAGAAATGTCCAGAAGATTCATACTGGTTGCAATTATTCGTTTTATACGATGGAAAAACTGTTGTATTTATATTGTATTTTTTACATCTGGCGTTGACTTCTAAGGTACTAACTATTCGATCTAGTGGAGCAACGCCCTAGAGTGAAGCCTATGTTGCCCGGAACGTAGAAATGATCATCACTTTCAAACTGGTTGCAATTATTCCTGTTATATGATGGAAAAACTGTTGTATTTTTATTGTATTTTATGCTTCGGGCATTGACTTCTAAGGCCCTAACTATTCATTCTGGTGGAACAACGGCCTAGGGTAAAGCCTAGGTTGTCCGGAACGTAGAAATAACCATAACTTTTACACTGGTAGCAATTATTCGTTTTATACTATGGAAAAACTGTTCTACTGATTTTGAATTTAATGCTTCGGGCGTTGGATTCTAAGGCCCTAACTGTTTGATCTGGTGGAGCAACGCCCTAGAGTGAAACCTAGGTTGCCCGGAACGTAGAAATGACCATAACTTTCACACTGGTTGCTATTATTCGTTTTATACGATGGAAAAACTGTTATAATTATTTTGTATTTTATGCTTCTGGCGTTGACTTCTTAGGCCCTTACTATTCGATCTGGTAGAACAACGCCCTAGAGTGAAACCTAGGTTGCCTGGAACGTAGAATTGGCCATCACATTCAAAGTGGTTGCAATTATTCCTGATATATGATGGAAACACTGTTGTATTTTTTTTGCATTTTATGGTTCGGGCGTTGACTTCTAAGGCCCTAACTATTCAATCTGTTGGAGCAACGCCCTAGGGTGAAGCCTAGGTTGCTCGGAAAGTAGAAATGTTCATAGGTTTCAAACTGGTTGCAATTATTCGTTTTATACGATGGAAAAACTGTTGTATTTATATTGTATTTTATGCTTCTGGCGTTGACTTCCAAGGCACTAACTATTCGATCTGCTGGAGCGACGCAATAGAGTGATGCCTAGGTTGCCCGGAACGTAGAATTGGCCATCAATTTGAAACTGGTTGCAATTATACCTGTTATATGATGGAAACACTGCTGTATTTTTTTTGCATTTTATGGTTCGGGCGTTGACTTCTAAGGCCCTAACTGTTCAATCTGTTGGAGCAACGCCCTAGGGTGAAGCCCAGGTTGCTCGGAAAGTAGAAATGTCCATAAGATTCATACTGGTTGCAATTATTCGTTTTATACGATGGAAAAACTGTTGTATTTATATTGTATTTTTTACATCTGGCGTTGACTTCTAAGGTACTAACTATTCGATCTAGTGGAGCAACGCCCTAGAGTGAAGCCTAAGTTGCCCGGAACGTAGAAATGATCATCACTTTCAGACTGGTTGCAATTATTCCAGATATATGATGGAAACACTGTTGTATTTTTTTTGCATTTTAAGGTTCGGGCGTTGACTTCTAAGGCCCTAACTATTCAATCTGTTGGAGCAACGCCCTAGGGTGAAGCCTAGGTTGCTCGGAACGTAGAAACGGCCATAACTTTCACACTGGTTGCTATCATTCGTTTTATATGATGGAAGAACTGTTGTATTTATATTGTATTTTATACTTCTGGCGTTCACTTCTTAGGCCCTAATTATTCGATCTGGTGGAACAACGGCCTAGGGTGAAGCCTAGGTTGCCCGGAACGTAGAAATGACCATCACTTTCAATCTGGTTGCAATTATTCCTGATATATGATGGAAACACTGTTGTATTTTTTTTGCATTTTATGGTTCGGGCGTTGACTTCTAAGGCCCTAACTATTCAATCTGTTGGAGCAACGCCCTAGGGTGAAGCCTAGGTTGCTCGGAAAGTAGAAATGTCCATAAGTTTCATACTGGTTGCAATTATTCGTTTTATACGATGGAAAAGCTGTTGTATTTATATCGTATTTTATGTTTCTGGCGTCGACTTCTTAGGCCCTAACTATTCTATCTGGTGGAGCATCGCCCTAGAGTGAAGCCTAGGATGCTCGAAATGTAGAAATGACCATAACTTTCACACTGGTTGCAATTATTCGTTTTATACGATGGAAAAGCTGTTGTATTTATATCGTATTTTATACTTCAGGCGTTGACTTCTGAGGCCGTAGCTATTCGATGTGGTGGAAGAACGCCATACAGTGAAGCCTAGGTTGCCCGGAACCTAGAAATGACCATTACTTTCACACTGTTGGCAATTATTCCTTTTATACGATGGAAAAGCTGTTGTATTTATATCGTATTTTATGCTTCTGGCGTTGACTTCTTAGGCCCTAACTACTTGATCTGGTGGAGCACCGCCCTAAAGTGAAGCCTAGGTTGCCCGGAACGTAGAACATACCATTACCTTCACACTGGTTGCAATTATTAATGTTATACGATGGAAACACTGTTGTATTTATATTGTATTTCATGCTTCTAGCGTTGACTTCTAAGGCCCTAGCTATTCGATCTGGTGGAGCAACACCCTAGAGTGAGGCCTAGGTTGCCCGGATCGTAGAAATGACCATACCTTTCACACTGTTTGCTATTATTGATTTTATACGATGGAAAAACAGTTGTATTTATATTGTATTTTATGCTTCTGGCGTTGATTTCTTGGGCCCTAACTATTTGGTCTGTTGGAGCACCGCCCTAGAGCGAAACCTAGGTTGCCCGGAACGTAGAAATGACCATTACTTTCACACTGGTTGCAAATATACTTTATATACGATGGAAAAGCTGTTGCATTTATATTGTATTTTATGCTTCTGGCGTTGACTTCTAAGGCCCGAACTATTCGATCTCGTGGAGCAACTCCCTAGAGTGAAGCATAGGTTGCTCGGAATGTAGAAATGTCCATAACTTTCACACTGGTTGCAATTATTCGTTTTATACGATGGAAAAGCTGTTGTATTTATATTGTATTTCATGCTTCTAGCGTTGACTTCTAAGGCCCTAACTATTCGATCTGGTGGAGCAACACCCTAGAGTGAGGCCTAGGTTGCCCGGAACGTAGATATGACCATTACTTTCACCCTGTTTTCAAATATACTTTACATACGATGGAAAAGCTGTTGTATTTATATTGTATTTTATGTTTCTGGCGTTGACTTCTAAGGCCCTAACTACTTGATCTGGTGGATCACCGCCATAGAGTGAAGCCTAGGTTGCCCGAAACGTAGAACATACCATTACCTTCAAGATGGTTGCAATTATTCCTGTTATACGATGGAAAGACTGTTGCATCTTTATTGTATTTTATGCTTCTGGCGTTGACTTCTAAGGCCCTAACTATTCGATCTGGTGGAGCAACGCCCTAGAGAGAAGCCTAGCTTGCTCGGAATGCAGAAATGTCTAGAGCTTTCCCACTGGTTGCAATTAATCGTTTTATACGATGGAAAAGCTGTTGTATTTATATTGTATTTTATGCTTCTGGCGTTGACTTCTTAGGCCCTAACTATTCGATCTGGTGGAGCAACGCCCTAGAGAGAAGCCTAGCTTGCTCGGAATGCAGAAATGTCCATAACTTTCACACTGGTTGCAATTATTAGTTTTATAAATGGAAAAGCTGTTGTATTTATATTGTATTTTATGCGTCTGGCGTTGACTTCTTAGGCCCAGCTATTCGTTCTGGTGGAGCAACGCCCTAGAGAGAAGCCTAGCTTGCTCGGAATGTAGAAATGTCCATAACATTCCCACTGGTTGCAATTATTCGTTTTATACGATGGAAATGCTGTTGTATTTATATTGTATTTCATGCTTCTGCCGTTGACTTCTAAGGCCCTAACTATTCGATCTGGTGGAGCAACACCCTAGAGTGAGGCCTAGGTTGCCCGGATCGTAGAATTGGCCATCACTTTCAAACTGGTTGCAATTATTCCTTGTATATGATGGAAACACTGTTGTATTTTTTTTGCATTTTATGGTTCGGGCGTTGACTTCTAAGTCCCTAACTATTCAATCTGTTGGAGCAACGCCCTAGGGTGAAGCCTAGGTTGCTCGGAAAGTAGAAATGTTCATAGGTTTCATACTGGTTGCAATTATTCGTTTTATACGATGGAAAAACTGTTGTATTTATATTGTATTTTATGCTTCTGGCGTTGACTTCCAAGGCACTAACTATTCGATCTGGTGGAGCAACGCTATAGAGTGATGCCTAGGTTGCCCGGAACGTAGAATTGGCCATCAATTTGAAACTGGTTGCAATTATACCTGTTATATGATGGAAACACTGCTATATTTTTTTTGCATTTTATGGTTCGGGCGTTGACTTCTAAGGCCCTAACTGTTCAGTCTGTTGGAGCAACGCCCTAGGGTGAAGCCTAGGTTGCCCGGAACCTAGGATTGGCCATCACTTTCAAACTGGTTGCAATTATTTCTGTTATATGATGGAAACGCTGTTGTATTTTTTTTGCATTTTATGCTTCGGGCGTTGACTTCTAAGGCCCTAACTATTCAATCCGTTGGAGCAACGCCCTACGGTGAAGCCTAGGTTGCTCGGAAAGTAGAAATGACCATAAGTTTCATACTGGTTGCAATTATTCGTTTTATACGATGGAAAAACAGTTGTATTTATATTGTATTTTATGCATCTGGCGTTGACTTCTAAGGAACTAACTATTCGATCTGGTGGATCAACGCCCTAGAGTGAAGCCTAGGTTGCCCGGAACGTAGAATTGGCCATCACTTTCAAACTGGTTGCAATTATTCCTTATATAGGATGGAAACACTGTTGTATTTTTTTTGCATTTTATGGTTCGGGCGTTGACTTCTAAGGCCCTAACTATTCAATCTGTTGGAGCAACGCCCTAGGATGAAGCCTAGGTTGCTCGGAAAGTAGAAATGTTCATAGGTTTCAAACTGGTTGCAATTATTCGTTTTATACGATGGAAAAACTGTTGTATTTATATTGTATTTTATGCTTCTGGCGTTGACTTCCAAGGCACTAACTATTCGATCTGGTGGAGCAACGCAATAGAGTGATGCCTAGGTTGCCCGGAACGTAGAATTGGCCATCAATTTGAAACTGGTTGCGATTATACCTGTTATATGATGGAAACACTGCTGTATTTTTTTTGCATTTTATGGTTCGGGCGTTGACTTCTAAGGCCCTAACTGTTCAATCTGTTGGAGCAACGCCCTAGGGTGAAGCCCAGGTTGCTCGGAAAGTAGAAATGTCCATAAGATTCATACTGGTTGCAATTATTCGTTTTATACGATGGAAAAACTGTTGTATTTATATTGTATTTTTTACATCTGGCGTTGACTTCTAAGGTACTAACTATACGATCTAGTGGAGCAACGCCCTAGAGTGAAGCCTAAGTTGCCCGGAACGTAGAAATGATCATCACTTTCAAACTGGTTGCAATTATTCCTGTTATATGATGGAAAAACTGTTGTATTTTTATTGCATTTTATGCTTCGGGCATTGACTTCTAAGGCCCTAACTATTCATTCTGGTGGAACAACGGCCTAGGGTGAAGCCTAGGTTGCCCGGAACGTAGAAATAACCATAACTTTTACACTGGTAGCAATTATTCGTTTTATACTATGGAAAAACTGTTATATTTATTTTGTATTTTATGCTTCTGACGTTGACTTCTAAGGCCCTTACTATTCGATCTGGTGGAACAACGCCCTAGAGTGAAACCTAGGTTGCCCGGAACGTAGAATTGGCCATCACTTTCAAACTGGTTGCAATTATTCCAGATATATGATGGAAACACTGTTGTATTTTTTTTGCATTTTAAGGTTCGGGCGTTGACTTCTAAGGCCCTAACTATTCAATCTGTTGGAGCAACGCCCTAGGGTGAAGCCTAGGTTGCTCGGAACGTAGAAATGTCCATAACTTTCACACTGGTTGCTATCATTCGTTTTATATGATGGAAGAACTGTTGTATTTATATTGTATTTTATACTTCTGGCGTTCACTTCTTAGGCCCTAATTATTCGATCTGGTGGAACAACGGCCTAGGGTGAAGCCTAGGTTGCCCGGAACGTAGAATTGGCCATCACTTTCAAACTGGTTGCAATTATTCCTGTTATATGATGGATACACTGTTGTATTTTTTTTGCATTTTATGGTTCGGGCGTTGACTTCTAAGGCCCTAACTATTCAATCTGTTGGAGCAACGCCCTAGGGTGAAGCCTAGGTTGCTCGGAAAGTAGAAATGTCCATAAGTTTCATACTGGTTGCAATTATTCGTTTTATACGATGGAAAAGCTGTTGTATTTATATCGTATTTTATGTTTCTGGCGTCGACTTCTTATGCCCTAACTATTCTATCTGGTGGAGCATCGCCCTAGAGTGAAGCCTAGGATGCTCGAAATGTAGAAATGACCATAACTTTCACACTGGTTGCAATTATCCGTTTTATACGATGGAAAAGCTGTTGTATTTATATCGTATTTTATACTTCAGGCGTTGACTTCTGAGGCCGTAGCTATTCGATGTGGTGGAAGAACGCCATACAGTGAAGCCTAGGTTGCCCGGAACCTAGAAATGACCATTACTTTCACACTGTTGGCAATTATTCCTTTTATACGATGGAAAAGCTGTTGTATTTATATCGTATTTTATGCTTCTGGCGTTGACTTCTTAGGCCCTAACTGCTTGATCTGGTGGAGCACCGCCCTAAAGTGAAGCCTAGGTTGCCCGGAACGTAGAACATACCATTACCTTCACACTCGTTGCAATTATTAATGTTATACGATGGAAACACTGTTGCATTTATATTGTATTTCATGCATCTAGCGTTGACTTCTAAGGCCCTAGCTATTCGATCTGGTGGAGCAACACCCTAGAGTGAGGCCTAGGTTGCCCGGATCGTAGAAATGACCATAACTTTCACACTGTTTGCTATTATTGATTTTATACGATGGAAAAACAGTTGTATTTATATTGTATTTTATGCTTCTGGCGTTGATTTCTTGGGCCCTAACTATTTGGTCTGTTGGAGCACCGCCCTAGAGCGAAACCTAGGTTGCCCGGAACGTAGAAATGACCATTACTTTCACACTGGTTGCAAATATACTTTATATACGATGGAAAAGCTGTTGCATTTATATTGTATTTTATGCTTCTGGCGTTGACTTCTAAGGCCCGAACTATTCGATCTCGTGGAACAACTCCCTAGACTGAAGCATAGGTTGCTCGGAATGTAGAAATGTCCATAACTTTCAAACTGGTTGCAATTATTCGTTTTATACGATGGAAAAACTGTTGTATTTATATTGTATTTTATGCTTCTGGCGTTGACTTCCAAGGCACTAACTATTCGATCTGGTGGATCACCGCCACAGAGTGAAGCCTAGGTTGCCCGAAACGTAGAACATACCATTACCTTCAAGATGGTTGCAATTATTCCTGTTATACGATGGAAAAACTGTTGCATCTTTATTGTATTTTATGCTTCTGGCGTTGACTTCTAAGGCCCTAACTATTCGATCTGGTGGAGCAACGCCCTAGAGAGAAGCCTAGCTTGCTCGGAATGCAGAAATGTCTAGAGCTTTCCCACTGGTTGCAATTAATCGGTTTATACGATGGAAAAGCTGTTGTATTTATATTGTATTTTATGCTTCTGGCGTTGACTTCTTAGGCCCTAACTATTCGATCTGGTGGAGCAACGCCCTAGAGAGAAGCCTAGCTTGCTCGGAATGCAGAAATGTCCATAACTTTCACACTGGTTGCAATTATTAGCTTTATAAATGGAAAAGCTGTTGTATTTATATTGTATTTTATGCGTCTGGCGTTGACTTCTTAGGCCCAGCTATTCGTTCTGGTGGAGCAACGCCCTAGAGAGAAGCCTAGCTTGCTCGGAATGTAGAAATGTCCATAACATTCCCACTGGTTGCAATTATTCGTTTTATACGATGGAAATGCTGTTGTATTTATATTGTATTTCATGCTTCTGCCGTTGACTTCTAAGGCCCTAACTATTCGATCTGGTGGAGCAACACCCTAGAGTGAGGCCTAGGTTGCCCGGATCGTAGAATTGGCCATCACTTTCAAACTGGTTGCAATTATTCCTTGTATATGATGGAAACACTGTTGTATTTTTTTTGCATTTTATGGTTCGGGCGTTGACTTCTAAGTCCCTAACTATTCAATCTGTTGGAGCAACGCCCTAGGGTGAAGCCTAGGTTGCTCGGAAAGTAGAAATGTTCATAGGTTTCATACTGGTTGCAATTATTCGTTTTATACGATGGAAAAACTGTTGTATTTATATTGTATTTTTTACATCTGGCGTTGACTTCTAAGGTACTAACTATACGATCTAGTGGAGCAACGCCCTAGAGTGAAGCCTAAGTTGCCCGGAACGTAGAAATGATCATCACTTTCAAACTGGTTGCAATTATTCCTGTTATATGATGGAAAAACTGTTGTATTTTTATTGCATTTTATGCTTCGGGCATTGACTTCTAAGGCCCTAACTATTCATTCTGGTGGAACAACGGCCTAGGGTGAAGCCTAGGTTGCCCGGAACGTAGAAATAACCATAACTTTTACACTGGTAGCAATTATTCGTTTTATACTATGGAAAAACTGTTATATTTATTTTGTATTTTATGCTTCTGACGTTGACTTCTAAGGCCCTTACTATTCGATCTGGTGGAACAACGCCCTAGAGTGAAACCTAGGTTGCCCGGAACGTAGAATTGGCCATCACTTTCAAACTGGTTGCAATTATTCCAGATATATGATGGAAACACTGTTGTATTTTTTTTGCATTTTAAGGTTCGGGCGTTGACTTCTAAGGCCCTAACTATTCAATCTGTTGGAGCAACGCCCTAGGGTGAAGCCTAGGTTGCTCGGAACGTAGAAATGTCCATAACTTTCACACTGGTTGCTATCATTCGTTTTATATGATGGAAGAACTGTTGTATTTATATTGTATTTTATACTTCTGGCGTTCACTTCTTAGGCCCTAATTATTCGATCTGGTGGAACAACGGCCTAGGGTGAAGCCTAGGTTGCCCGGAACGTAGAATTGGCCATCACTTTCAAACTGGTTGCAATTATTCCTGTTATATGATGGATACACTGTTGTATTTTTTTTGCATTTTATGGTTCGGGCGTTGACTTCTAAGGCCCTAACTATTCAATCTGTTGGAGCAACGCCCTAGGGTGAAGCCTAGGTTGCTCGGAAAGTAGAAATGTCCATAAGTTTCATACTGGTTGCAATTATTCGTTTTATACGATGGAAAAGCTGTTGTATTTATATCGTATTTTATGTTTCTGGCGTCGACTTCTTATGCCCTAACTATTCTATCTGGTGGAGCATCGCCCTAGAGTGAAGCCTAGGATGCTCGAAATGTAGAAATGACCATAACTTTCACACTGGTTGCAATTATCCGTTTTATACGATGGAAAAGCTGTTGTATTTATATCGTATTTTATACTTCAGGCGTTGACTTCTGAGGCCGTAGCTATTCGATGTGGTGGAAGAACGCCATACAGTGAAGCCTAGGTTGCCCGGAACCTAGAAATGACCATTACTTTCACACTGTTGGCAATTATTCCTTTTATACGATGGAAAAGCTGTTGTATTTATATCGTATTTTATGCTTCTGGCGTTGACTTCTTAGGCCCTAACTGCTTGATCTGGTGGAGCACCGCCCTAAAGTGAAGCCTAGGTTGCCCGGAACGTAGAACATACCATTACCTTCACACTCGTTGCAATTATTAATGTTATACGATGGAAACACTGTTGCATTTATATTGTATTTCATGCATCTAGCGTTGACTTCTAAGGCCCTAGCTATTCGATCTGGTGGAGCAACACCCTAGAGTGAGGCCTAGGTTGCCCGGATCGTAGAAATGACCATAACTTTCACACTGTTTGCTATTATTGATTTTATACGATGGAAAAACAGTTGTATTTATATTGTATTTTATGCTTCTGGCGTTGATTTCTTGGGCCCTAACTATTTGGTCTGTTGGAGCACCGCCCTAGAGCGAAACCTAGGTTGCCCGGAACGTAGAAATGACCATTACTTTCACACTGGTTGCAAATATACTTTATATACGATGGAAAAGCTGTTGCATTTATATTGTATTTTATGCTTCTGGCGTTGACTTCTAAGGCCCGAACTATTCGATCTCGTGGAACAACTCCCTAGACTGAAGCATAGGTTGCTCGGAATGTAGAAATGTCCATAACTTTCAAACTGGTTGCAATTATTCGTTTTATACGATGGAAAAACTGTTGTATTTATATTGTATTTTATGCTTCTGGCGTTGACTTCCAAGGCACTAACTATTCGATCTGGTGGATCACCGCCACAGAGTGAAGCCTAGGTTGCCCGAAACGTAGAACATACCATTACCTTCAAGATGGTTGCAATTATTCCTGTTATACGATGGAAAAACTGTTGCATCTTTATTGTATTTTATGCTTCTGGCGTTGACTTCTAAGGCCCTAACTATTCGATCTGGTGGAGCAACGCCCTAGAGAGAAGCCTAGCTTGCTCGGAATGCAGAAATGTCTAGAGCTTTCCCACTGGTTGCAATTAATCGGTTTATACGATGGAAAAGCTGTTGTATTTATATTGTATTTTATGCTTCTGGCGTTGACTTCTTAGGCCCTAACTATTCGATCTGGTGGAGCAACGCCCTAGAGAGAAGCCTAGCTTGCTCGGAATGCAGAAATGTCCATAACTTTCACACTGGTTGCAATTATTAGCTTTATAAATGGAAAAGCTGTTGTATTTATATTGTATTTTATGCCTCTGGCGTTGACTTCTTAGGCCCAGCTATTCGTTCTGGTGGAGCAACGCCCTAGAGAGAAGCCTAGCTTGCTCGGAATGTAGAAATGTCCATAACATTCCCACTGGTTGCAATTATTCGTTTTATACGATGGAAATGCTGTTGTATTTATATTGTATTTCATGTTTCTGGCGTTGTCTTCTAAGGCCCTAACTATTCGATCTGGTGGAGCAACACCCTAGAGTGAGGCCTAGGTTGCCCGGATCGTAGAAATGACCATAACTTTCACACTGTTTGCAATTATTTCTGTTATATGATGGAAACGCTGTTGTATTTTTTTTGCATTTTATGCTTCGGGCGTTGACTTCTAAGGCCCTAACTATTCAATCCGTTGGAGCAACGCCCTACGGTGAAGCCTAGGTTGCTCGGAAAGTAGAAATGACCATAAGTTTCATACTGGTTGCAATTATTCGTTTTATACGATGGAAAAACTGTTGTATTTATATTGTATTTTATGCCTCTGGCGTTGACTTCTAAGGAACTAACTATTCGATCTGGTGGATCAACGCCCTAGAGTGAAGCCTAGGTTGCCCGGAACGTAGAATTGGCCATCATTTTCAAACTGGTTGCAATTATTCCTTATATATGATGGAAACACTGTTATATTTTTTTTGCATTTTATGGTTCGGGCGTTGACTTCTAAGGCCCTAACTATTCAATCTGTTGGAGCAGCGCCCTAGGGTGAAGCCTAGGTTGCCCGGAACGTAGAAATGATCATCACTTTCAAACTGGTTGCAATTATTCCTGTTATATGATGGAAAAACTGTTGTATTTTTATTGCATTTTATGCTTCGGGCATTGACTTCTAAGGCCCTAACTATTCATTCTGGTGGAACAACGGCCTAGGGTGAAGCCTAGGTTGCCCGGAACGTAGAAATAACCATAACTTTTACACTGGTAGCAATTATTCGTTTTACACTATGGAAAAACTGTTCTACTGATTTTGAATTTAATGCTTCGGGCGTTGGATTCTAAGGCCCTAACTGTTTGATCTGGTGGAGCAACGCCCTAGAGTGAAACCTAGGTTGCCCGGAACGTAGAAATGACCATAACTTTCACACTGGTTGCTATTATTCGTTTTATACGATGGAAAAACTGTTATATTTATTTTGTATTTTATGCTTCTGGCGTTGACTTCTTAGGCCCTTACTATTCGATCTGGTGGAACAACGCCCTAGAGTGAAACCTAGGTTGCCTGGAACGTAGAATTGGCCATCACATTCAAAGTGGTTGCAATTATTCCTGATATATGATGGAAACACTGTTGTATTTTTTTTGCATTTTATGGTTCGGGCGTTGACTTCTAAGGTCCTAACTATTCAATCTGTTGGAGCAACGGCCTAGGGTGAAGCCTAGGTTGCTCGGAAAGTAGAAATGACCATAAGTTTCATACTGGGTGCAATTATTCGTTTTATACGATGGAAAAACTGTTGTATTTATATTGTATTTTATGCTTCTGGCGTTGACTTCTAAGGCACTAACTATTCGATCTGGTGGAGCAACGCAATAATGTGATGCCTAGGTTGCCCGGAACGTAGAATTGGCCATCAATTTCAAACTGGTTGCAATTATACCTGTTATATGATTGAAACACTGCTGTATTTTTTTTTGCATTTTATGGTTCGGGCGTTGACTTCTAAGGCCCTAACTATTCAATCCGTTGGAGCAACGCCCTAGGGTGAAGCCCAGGTTGCTCGGTAAGTAGAAATGACCATAAGTTTCATACTGGTTGCAATTATTCGTTTTATACGATGGAAAAACTGTTGTATTTATATTGTATTTTATACATCTGGCGTTGACTTCTAAGGTACTAACTATTCGATCTAGTGGAGCAACGCCCTAGAGTGAAGCCTAAGTTGCCCGGAACGTAGAAATGATCATCACTTTCAGACTGGTTGCAATTATTCCAGATATATGATGGAAACACTGTTGTATTTTTTTTGCATTTTATGGTTCGGGCGTTGACTTCTAAGGTCCTAACTATTCAATCTGTTGGAGCAACGGCCTAGGGTGAAGCCTAGGTTGCTCGGAAAGTAGAAATGACCATAAGTTTCATACTGGGTGCAATTATTCGTTTTATACGATGGAAAAACTGTTGTATTTATATTGTATTTTATGCTTCTGGCGTTGACTTCTAAGGCACTAACTATTCGATCTGGTGGAGCAACGCAATAATGTGATGCCTAGGTTGCCCGGAACGTAGAATTGGCCATCAATTTCAAACTGGTTGCAATTATACCTGTTATATGATTGAAACACTGCTGTATTTTTTTTTGCATTTTATGGTTCGGGCGTTGACTTCTAAGGCCCTAACTATTCAATCCGTTGGAGCAACGCCCTAGGGTGAAGCCCAGGTTGCTCGGTAAGTAGAAATGACCATAAGTTTCATACTGGTTGCAATTATTCGTTTTATACGATGGAAAAACTGTTGTATTTATATTGTATTTTATACATCTGGCGTTGACTTCTAAGGTACTAACTATTCGATCTAGTGGAGCAACGCCCTAGAGTGAAGCCTGTGTTGCCCGGAACGTAGAAATGACCATCACTTTCAAACTGGTTGCAATTATTCCTGTTATTTGATGGAAAAACTGTTGTATTTTTATTGCATTTTATGCTTCGGGCATTGACTTCTAAGGGCCTAACTATTCAATCTGGTGGAACAACGGCCTAGGGTGAAGCCTAGGTTGCCCGGAACGTAGAAATAACCATAACTTTTACACTGGTAGCAATTATTCGTTTTATACTATGGAAAAACTGTTCTATTTATTTTGTATTTAATGCTTCGGGCGTTGGCTTCTAAGGCCCTAACTGTTTGATCTGGTGGAGCAACGCCCTAGAGTGAAACCTAGGTTGCCCGGAACGTAGAAATGATCATAACTTTCACACTGGTTGCTATTATTCGTTTTATACGATGGAAAAACTGTTATATTTATATTGTATTTTATGCTTCTGGCGTTGACTTCTTAGGCCCTTACTATTCGATCTGGTGGAACAACGCCCTAGAGTGAAGCCTAGGTTGCCTGGAACGTAGAATTGGCCATCACATTCAAAGTGCTTGCAATTATTCCTGATATATGATGGAAACACTGTTGCATTTTTTTTCATTTTATGGTTCGGGCGTTGACTTCTAAGGCCCTAACTATTCAACCTGTTGGAGCAACGGCCTAGGGTGAAGCCTAGGTTGCTCGGAAAGCAGAAATGACCATAAGTTTCATACTGGTTTCAATTATTCGTTTTATACGATGGAAAAGCTGTTGTATTTATATCGTACTTTATGCTTCTGGCGTTGACTTCTAAGGCACTATCTATTCGATCTGGTGGAGCAACGCCCTAGAGCGAAGCCTAGGTTGCCCGGAACCTAGGATTGGCCATCACTTTCAAACTGGTTGCAATTATTCCTGTTATATGATGGAAACGCTGTTGTATTTTTTTTGCATTTTATGCTTCGGGCGTTGACTTGTAAGGCCCTAACTATTCAATCCGTTGGAGCAACGCCCTACGGTGAAGCCTAGGTTGCTCGGAAAGTAGAAATGACCATAAGTTTCATACTGGTTGCAATTATTCGTTTTATACGATGGAAAAACTGTTGTATTTATATTGTATTTTATGCTTCTGGCGTTGACTTCTAAGGAACTAACTATTCGATCTGGTGGATCAACGCCCTAGAGTGAAGCCTAGGTTGCCCGGAACGTAGAATTGGCCATCACTTTCAAACTGGTTGCAATTATTCCTTATGTATGATGGAAACACTGTTGTATTTTTTTTGCATTTTATGGTTCGGGCGTTGACTTCTAAGGCCCTAACTATTCAATCTGTTGGAGCAACGCCCTAGGGTGAAGCCTAGGTTGCTCGGAAAGTAGAAATGTTCATAGGTTTCATACTGGTTGCAATTATTCGTTTTATACGATGGAAAAACTGTTGTATTTATATTGTATTTTATGCTTCTGGCGTTGACTTGTAAGGCACTAACTATTCGATCTGGTGGAGCAACGCCCTAGAGTGAAGCCTAGGTTGCCCGGAACGTAGAATTGGCCAACGCTTTCAAACTGGTTGCAATTATTCCTGTTATATGATGGATACACTGTTGCATTTTTATTGCATTTTATGCTTTGGGCGTTGACTTCTAATGCCCTAACTATTCAATCTGTTGGAGAAACGACCTAGGGTGAAGCCTAGCTTGCTCGGAAAGAAGAAATGACCATAAGTTTCATACTGGTTGCAATTATTCGTTTTATACGATGGACAAGCTGTTGTATTTATATCGTATTTTATGCTTCTGGCGTTGACTTTTTAGGCCGTATCTATTCGGTCTGGTGGAGCAACGCCCTGGAGTGAAACCTAGGTTGCCCGGAACGTAGAATTGGCCATCACTTTCAAACTGGTTGCAATTATTCCAGATATATGATGGAAACACTGTTGTATTTTTTTTGCATTTTAAGGTTCGGGCGTTGACTTCTAAGGCCCTAACTATTCAATCTGTTGGAGCAACGCCCTAGGGTGAAGCCTAGGTTGCTCGGAACGTAGAAATGGCCATAACTTTCACACTGGTTGCTATCATTCGTTTTATATGATGGAAGATCTGTTGTATTTATATTGTATTTTATACTTCTGGCGTTTACTTCTTAGGCCCTAATTATTCGATCTGGTGGAACAACGGCCTAGGGTGAAGCCTAGGTTGCCCGGAACGTAGAAATGACCATCACTTTCAAAC
This sequence comes from Calliopsis andreniformis, assembly GCF_051401765.1. Classification (NCBI taxonomy): domain Eukaryota; kingdom Metazoa; phylum Arthropoda; class Insecta; order Hymenoptera; family Andrenidae; genus Calliopsis; species Calliopsis andreniformis. The sequence goes on from NC_135072.1 coordinate 7,759,634, forward strand.
TGGTTGCAATTATTCCTGATATATGATGGAAACACTGTTGTATTTTTTTTGCATTTTATGGTTCGGGCGTTGACTTCTAAGGCCCTAACTATTCAATCTGTTGGAGCAACGCCCTAGGGTGAAGCCTAGGTTGCTCGGAAAGTAGAAATGTCCATAAGTTTCATACTGGTTGCAATTATTCGTTTTATACGATGGAAAAGCTGTTGTATTTATATCGTATTTTATGTTTCTGGCGTCGACTTCTTAGGCCCTAACTATTCTATCTGGTGGAGCATCGCCCTAGAGTGAAGCCTAGGTTGCTCGAAATGTAGAAATGACCATAACTTTCACACTGGTTGCAATTATTCGTTTTATACGATGGAAAAGCTGTTGTATTTATATCGTATTTTATACTTCAGGCGTTGACTTCTGAGGCCGTACCTATTCGATGTGGTGGAAGAACGCCATACAGTGAAGCCTAGGTTGCCCGGAACCTAGAAATGACCATTACTTTCACACTGTTGGCAATTATTCCTTTTATACGATGGAAACACTGTTGTATTTATATTGTATTTCATGCTTCTAGCGTTGACTTCTAAGGCCCTAACTATTCGATCTGGTGGAGCAACACCCCAGAGTGAGGCCTAGGTTGCCCAGATCGTAGAAATGACCATAACTTTCACACTGTTTGCAATTATTGATTTTATACACTGGGAAAACAGTTGTATTTATATTGTATTTTATGCTTCTGGCGCTGATTTCTTGGGCCCTAACTATTTGATCTGGTGGAACACCGCCCTAGAGCGAAACCTACGTTGCCCGGAACGTAGAAATGGCCATTACTTTCACACTGGTTGCAATTATTCCTGTTATACGATGGACAAACTGTTGGATTTTTATTGTACTCTATGCTTCTGGTGTTGACTTCTAAGACCCTACGTGTTCGACCTGGTGGAGCAATGCCTCAGAGTTAAGTCTATGATGCCCGGAAAGTAGAAATGGCCATTACTTTCACACTGGTTGCTATTATTCGTTTTATACGATCCAATAACTGTTGTACATATATCGAATTTTATGCTTCTGGCGTTGACTTCTTAGGCCCTAACTATTCGATCTAGTAGAACAACGCCCTAGAGTGAAACCTAGGTTAACCGGAACGTAGAAATGACCAGTACCTTCACACTGTTTGCAGTTCTTCCTGTTATACGATGGAAAAACTGTTGCATCTTTATTGTATTTTATGCTCCTGGCGTTGACTTCTAAGGCCCTAACTATTCGATCTGGTGGAGCAACGCGCTAGAGTGAAGCCTAGGTTGCTCGGAATGTAGAAATGTCCATAACTTTCACACTGGTTGCAATTATTCGTTCCAGACGATGGAAAAGCTGTTGTATTTGTATTGTATTTTATGCTTCTGGCGTTGACTTCTTAGGCCCTAACTATTCGTTCTGGTGGAGCAGCGCCCTAGATTGAAACCTATGTGGCTCGGAATGTAGAAATGTCCATAACATTCACACTGGTTGCAATTGTTCGTTTTATACGATGGAAAAGCTGTTGTATTTATATTGTATTTCCTGCTCCTGGCGTTGACTTCTAAGGCCCTAACTATTCGATCTGGTGGAGCAACACCCTTGAGTGAGGCCTAGGTTGCCCGGAACGTAGAAATGACCATTACTTTCACACTGGTTGCAATTATACGTTTTATACGATGGAAAAGCTGTTGTATTTATATTGTATTTCATGCTTCTAGCGTTGACTTCTAAGGCCCTAACTATTCGATCTCGTGGAGCAACATCCTAGAGTGAGGCCTAGGTTGCCCGGAACGTAGAAATGACCATTACTTTCACACTGTTTGCTAATATACTTTATATACGATGGAAAAGCTGTTGTATTTATATTGTATTGTATGCTTCTGGCGTTGACTTCTAAGGTCCGAACTATTCGATCTCGTGGAGCAACGCCCTAGAGTGAAGCCTAGGTTGCTCGGAATGTAGAAATGTCCATAACTTTCACACTGGTTGCAATTATTCGTTTTATACGATGGAAAAGCTGTTGTATTTATATTGTATTTTATGCTTCTGGCGTTGACTTCCAAGGCACTAACTATTCGATCTGGTGGAGCAACGCAATAGAGTGATGCCTAGGTTGCCCGGAACGTAGAATTGGCCATCAATTTGAAACTGGTTGAAATTATACCTGTTATATGATGGAAACACTGCTGTATTTTTTTTGCATTTTATGGTTCGGGCGTTGACTTCTAAGGCCCTAACTGTTCAATCTGTTGGAGCAACGCCCTAGGGTGAAGCCCAGGTTGCTCGGAAAGTAGAAATGTCCATAAGATTCATACTGGTTGGAATTATTCGTTTTATACGATGGAAAAACTGTTGTGTTTATATTGTATTTTTTACATCTGGCGTTGACTTCTAAGGTACTAACTATTCGATCTAGTGGAGCAACGCCCTAGAGTGAAGCCTATGTTGCCCGGAACGTAGAAATGATCATCACTTTCAAACTGGTTGCAATTATTCCTGTTATATGATGGAAAAACTGTTGTACTTTTATTGCATTTTATGCTTCGGGCATTGACTTCTAAGGCCCTAACTATTCATTCTGGTGGAACAACGGCCTAGGGTGAAGCCTAGGTTGCCCGGAACGTAGAAATAACCATAACTTTTACACTGGTAGCAATTATTCGTTTTATACTATGGAAAAACTGTTCTACTGATTTTGAATTTAATGCTTCGGGCGTTGGATTCTAAGGCCCTAACTGTTTGATCTGGTGGAGCAACGCCCTAGAGTGAAACCTAGGTTGCCCGGAACGTAGAATTGGCCATCACATTCAAAGTGGTTGCAATTATTCCTGATATATGATGGATACACTGTTGCATTTTTTTTCATTTTATGGTTCGGGCGTTGACTTCTAAGGCCCTAACTATTCAACCTGTTGGAGCAACGGCCTAGGGTGAAGCCTAGGTTGCTCGGAAAGCAGAAATGACCATAAGTTTCATACTGGTTTCAATTATTCGTTTTATACGATGGAAAAGCTGTTGTATTTATATCGTACTTTATGCTTCTGGCGTTGACTTCTAAGGCACTATCTATTCGATCTGGTGGAGCAACGCCCTAGAGCGAAGCCTAGGTTGCCCGGAACCTAGGATTGGCCATCACTTTCAAACTGGTTGCAATTATTCCTGTTATATGATGGAAACGCTGTTGTATTTTTTTTGCATTTTATGCTTCGGGCGTTGACTTGTAAGGCCCTAACTATTCAATCTGTTGGAGCAACGCCCTAGGGTGAAGCCTAGGTTGCTCGGAAAGTAGAAATGTTCATAGGTTTCATACTGGTTGCAATTATTCGTTTTATACGATGGAAAAACTGTTGTATTTATATTGTATTTTATGCTTCTGGCGTTGACTTGTAAGGCACTAACTATTCGATCTGGTGGAGCAACGCCCTAGAGTGAAGCCTAGGTTGCCCGGAACGTAGAATTGGCCAACGCTTTCAAACTGGTTGCAATTATTCCTGTTATATGATGGATACACTGTTGCATTTTTATTGCATTTTATGCTTTGGGCGTTGACTTCTAATGCCCTAACTATTCAATCTGTTGGAGAAACGACCTAGGGTGAAGCCTAGCTTGCTCGGAAAGAAGAAATGACCATAAGTTTCATACTGGTTGCAATTATTCGTTTTATACGATGGACAAGCTGTTGTATTTATATCGTATTTTATGCTTCTGGCGTTGACTTTTTAGGCCGTATCTATTCGGTCTGGTGGAGCAACGCCCTGGAGTGAAACCTAGGTTGCCCGGAACGTAGAATTGGCCATCACTTTCAAACTGGTTGCAATTATTCCAGATATATGATGGAAACACTGTTGTATTTTTTTTGCATTTTAAGGTTCGGGCGTTGACTTCTAAGGCCCTAACTATTCAATCTGTTGGAGCAACGCCCTAGGGTGAAGCCTAGGTTGCTCGGAACGTAGAAATGGCCATAACTTTCACACTGGTTGCTATCATTCGTTTTATATGATGGAAGAACTGTTGTATTTATATTGTATTTTATACTTCTGGCGTTTACTTCTTAGGCCCTAATTATTCGATCTGGTGGAACAACGGCCTAGGGTGAAGCCTAGGTTGCCCGGAACGTAGAAATGACCATCACTTTCAAACTGGTTGCAATTATTCCTGATATATGATGGAAACACTGTTGTATTTTTTTTGCATTTTATGGTTCGGGCGTTGACTTCTAAGGCCCTAACTATTCAATCTGTTGGAGCAACGCCCTAGGGTGAAGCCTAGGTTGCTCGGAAAGTAGAAATGTCCATAAGTTTCATACTGGTTGCAATTATTCGTTTTATACGATGGAAAAGCTGTTGTATTTATATCGTATTTTATGTTTCTGGCGTCGACTTCTTAGGCCCTAACTATTCTATCTGGTGGAGCATCGCCCTAGAGTGAAGCCTAGGTTGCTCGAAATGTAGAAATGACCATAACTTTCACACTGGTTGCAATTATTCGTTTTATACGATGGAAAAGCTGTTGTATTTATATCGTATTTTATACTTCAGGCGCTGACTTCTGAGGCCGTACCTATTCGATGTGGTGGAAGAACGCCATACAGTGAAGCCTAGGTTGCCCGGAACCTAGAAATGACCATTACTTTCACACTGTTGGCAATTATTCCTTTTATACGATGGAAACACTGTTGTATTTATATTGTATTTCATGCTTCTAGCGTTGACTTCTAAGGCCCTAACTATTCGATCTGGTGGAGCAACACCCTAGAGTGAGGCCTAGGTTGCCCGGATCGTAGAAATGACCATAACTTTCACACTGTTTGCTATTATTGATTTTATACGATGGAAAAACAGTTGTATTTATATTGTATTTTATGCTTCTGGCGTTGATTTCTTGGGCCCTAACTATTTGGTCTGTTGGAGCACCGCCCTAGAGCGAAACCTAGGTTGCCCGGAACGTAGAAATGACCATTACTTTCACACTGGTTGCAAATATACTTTATATACGATGGAGAAGCTGTTGCATTTATATTGTATTTTATGCTTCTGGCGTTGACTTCTAAGGCCCGAACTATTCGATCTCGTGGAGCAACTCCCTAGAGTGAAGCATAGGTTGCTCGGAATGTAGAAATGTCCATAACTTTCACACTGGTTGCAATTATTCGTTTTATACGATGGAAAAGCTGTTGTATTTATATTGTATTTCATGCTTCTAGCGTTGACTTCTAAGGCCCTAACTATTCGATCTGGTGGAGCAACACCCTAGAGTGAGGCCTAGGTTGCCCGGAACGTAGATATGACCATTACTTTCACCCTGTTTTCAAATATACTTTACATACGATGGAAAAGCTGTTGTATTTATATTGTATTTTATGTTTCTGGCGTTCAATTCTAAGGCCCTAACTACTTGATCTGGTGGATCACCGCCATAGAGTGAAGCCTAGGTTGCCCGAAACGTAGAACATACCATTACCTTCAAGATGGTTGCAATTATTCCTGTTATACGATGGAAAAACTGTTGCACCTTTATTGTATTTTATGCTTCTGGCGTTGACTTCTAAGGCCCTAACTATTCGATCTGGTGGAGCAACGCCCTAGAGAGAAGCCTAGCTTGCTCGGAATGCAGAAATGTCTAGAGCTTTCCCACTGGTTGCAATTAATCGTTTTATACGATGGAAAAGCTGTTGTATTTATATTGTATTTTATGCTTCTTGCGTTGACTTCTAAGGCCCGAACTATACGATCTCGTGGAGCAACTCCCTAGAGTGAAGCATAGGTTGCTCGGAATGTAGAAATGTCCATTACTTTCACACTGGTTGCAATTATTCCTGTTATACGATGGACAAACTGTTGGATTTTTATTGTACTCTATGCTTCTGGCGTTGACTTCTAAAACCCTACGTGTTCGACCTGGTGGAGCAATGCCTCAGAGTTAAGTCTATGATGCCCGGAAAGTAGAAATGGCCATTACTTTCACACTGGTTGCTATTATTCGTTTTATACGATCCAATAACTGTTGTACATATATCGAATTTTATGCTTCTGGCGTTGACTTCTTAGGCCCTAACTATTCGATCTAGTAGAACAACGCCCTAGAGTGAAACCTAGGTTAACCGGAACGTAGAAATGACCAGTACCTTCACACTGTTTGCAGTTCTTCCTGTTATACGATGTCAAAACTGTTGCATCTTTATTGTATTTTATGCTCCTGGCGTTGACTTCTAAGGCCCTAACTATTCGATCTGGTGGAGCAACGCGCTAGAGTGAAGCCTAGGTTGCTCGGAATGTAGAAATGTCCATAACTTTCACACTGGTTGCAATTATTCGTTTCAGACGATGGAAAAGCTGTTGTATTTGTATTGTATTTTATGCTTCTGGCGTTGACTTCTTAGGCCCTAACTATTCGTTCTGGTGGAGCAGCGCCCTAGATTGAAACCTATGTGGCTCGGAATGTAGAAATGTCCATAACATTCACACTGGTTGCAATTGTTCGTTTTATACGATGGAAAAGCTGTTGTATTTATATTGTATTTCCTGCTCCTGGCGTTGACTTCTAAGGCCCTAACTATTCGATCTGGTGGAGCAACACCCTTGAGTGAGGCCTAGGTTGCCCGGAACGTAGAAATGACCATTACTTTCACACTGGTTGCAATTATACGTTTTATACGATGGAAAAGCTGTTGTATTTATATTGTATTTCATGCTTCTAGCGTTGACTTCTAAGGCCCTAACTATTCGATCTCGTGGAGCAACATCCTAGAGTGAGGCCTATGTTGCCCGGAACGTAGAAATGACCATTACTTTCACACTGTTTGCTAATATACTTTATATACGATGGAAAAGCTGTTGTATTTATATTGTATTGTATGCTTCTGGCGTTGTCTTCTAAGGTCCGAACTATTCGATCTCGTGGAGCAACGCCCTATAGTGAAGCCTAGGTTGCTCGGAATGTAGAAATGTCCATAACTTTCACACTGGTTGCAATTATTCGTTTTATACGATGGAAAAGCTGTTGTATTTATATTGTATTTTATGCTTCTGGCGTTGACTTCCAAGGCACTAACTATTCGATCTGGTGGAGCAACGCAATAGAGTGATGCCTAGGTTGCCCGGAACGTAGAATTGGCCATCAATTTGAAACTGGTTGCAATTATACCTGTTATATGATGGAAACACTGCTGTATTTTTTTTGCATTTTATGGTTCGGGCGTTGACTTCTAAGGCCCTAACTGTTCAATCTGTTGGAGCAACGCCCTAGGGTGAAGCCCAGGTTGCTCGGAAAGTAGAAATGTCCATAAGATTCATACTGGTTGGAATTATTCGTTTTATACGATGGAAAAACTGTTGTGTTTATATTGTATTTTTTACATCTGGCGTTGACTTCTAAGGTACTAACTATTCGATCTAGTGGAGCAACGCCCAAGAGTGAAGCCTATGTTGCCCGGAACGTAGAAATGATCATCACTTTCAAACTGGTTGCAATTATTCCTGTTATATGGTGGAAAAACTGTTGTACTTTTATTGCATTTTATGCTTCGGGCATTGACTTCTAAGGCCCTAACTATTCATTCTGGTGGAACAACGGCCTAGGGTGAAGCCTAGGTTGCCCGGAACGTAGAAATAACCATAACTTTTACACTGGTAGCAATTATTCGTTTTATACTATGGAAAAACTGTTCTACTGATTTTGAATTTAATGCTTCGGGCGTTGGATTCTAAGGCCCTAACTGTTTGATCTGGTGGAGCAACGCCCTAGAGTGAAACCTAGGTTGCCCGGAACGTAGAATTGGCCATCACATTCAAAGTGGTTGCAATTATTCCTGATATATGATGGATACACTGTTGCATTTTTATTGCATTTTATGCTTTGGGCGTTGACTTCTAAGGCCCTAACTATTCAATCTGTTGGAGCAACGCCCTAGGGTGAAGCCTAGGTTGCTCGGAACGTAGAAATGGCCATAACTTTCACACTGGTTGCTATCATTCGTTTCATATGATGGAAGAACTGTTGTATTTATATTGTATTTTATACTTCTGGCGTTCACTTCTTAGGCCCTAATTATTCGATCTGGTGGAACAACGGCCTAGGGTGAAGCCTAGGTTGCCCGGAACGTAGAAATGACCATCACTTTCAAACTGGTTGCAATTATTCCTGATATATGATGGAAACACTGTTGTATTTTTTTTGCATTTTATGGTTCGGGCGTTGACTTCTAAGGCCCTAACTATTCAATCTGTTGGAGCAACACCCTAGGGTGAAGCCTAGGTTGCTCGGAACGTAGAAATGTCCATAAGTTTCATACTGGTTGCAATTATTCGTTTTATACGATGGAAAAGCTGTTGTATTTATATCGTATTTTATGTTTCTGGCGTCGACTTCTTAGGCCCTAACTATTCTATCTGGTGGAGCATCGCCCTAGAGTGAAGCCTAGGTTGCTCGAAATGTAGAAATGACCATAACTTTCACACTGGTTGCAATTATTCGTTTTATACGATGGAAAAGCTGTTGTATTTATACCGTATTTTATACTTCAGGCGTTGACTTCTGTGGCCGTAGCTATTCGATGTGGTGGAAGAACGCCATACAGTGAAGCCTAGGTTGCCCGGAACCTAGAAATGACCATTACTTTCACACTGTTGGCAATTATTCCTTTTATACGATGGAAAAGCTGTTGTATTTATATCGTATTTTATGCTTCTGGCGTTGACTTCTTAGGCCCTAACTACTTGATCTGGTGGAACACCGCCCTAAAGTGAAGCCTAGGTTGCCCGGAACGTAGAACATACCATTACCTTCACACTGGTTGCAATTATTAATGTTATACGATGGAAACACTGTTGTATTTATATTGTATTTCATGCTTCTAGCGTTGACTTCTAAGGCCCTAACTATTCGATCTGGTGGAGCAACACCCTAGAGTGTGGCCTAGGTTGCCCGGATCGTAGATATGACCATAACTTTCACACTGTTTGCAATTATTGATTTTATACACTGGGAAAACAGTTGTATTTATATTGTATTTTATGCTTCTGGCGTTGATTTCTTGGGCCCTAACTATTTGATCTGGTGGAACACCGCCCTAGAGCGAAACCTACGTTGCCCGGAACGTAGAAATGGCCATTACTTTCACACTGGTTGCAATTATTCCAGTTATACGATGGACAAACTGTTGGATTTTTATTGTACTCTATGCTTCTGGCGTTGACTTCTAAGACCCTACGTGCTCGACCTGGTGGAGCAATGCCTCAGAGTTAAGTCTATGATGCCCGGAAAGTAGAAATGGCCATTACTTTCACACTGGTTGCTATTATTCGTTTTATACGATCCAATAACTGTTGTACATATATCGAATTTTATGCTTCTGGCGTTGACTTCTTAGGCCCTAACTATTCGATCAAGTAGAACAACGCCCTAGAGTGAAACCTAGGTTAACCGGAACGTAGAAATGACCAGTACCTTCACACTGTTTGCAGTTCTTCCTGTTATACGATGGAAAAACTGTTGCATCTTTATTGTATTTTATGCTCCTGGCGTTGACTTCTAAGGCCCTAACTATTCGATCTGGTGGAGCAACGCGCTAGAGTGAAGCCTAGGTTGCTCGGAATGTAGAAATGTCCATAACTTTCACACTGGTTGCAATTATTCGTTTCAGACGATGGAAAAGCTGTTGTATTTGTATTGTATTTTATGCTTCTGGCGTTGACTTCTTAGGCCCTAACTATTCGTTCTGGTGGATCAACGCCCTAGAGTGAAACCTATGTGGCTCGGAATGTAGAAATGTCCATAACATTCACACTGGTTGCAATTGTTCGTTTTATACGATGGAAAAGCTGTTGTATTTATATTGTATTTCCTGCTCCTGGCGTTGACTTCTAAGGCCCTAGCTATTCGATCTGGTGGAGCAACACCCTTGAGTGAGGCCTAGGTTGCCCGGATCGTAGAAATGACCATAACTTTCACACTGTTTGCAATTATTGATTTTATACGCTGGAAAAACTGTTGTATTTATATTGTATTTTATGCTTCTGGCGTTGATTTCTTGGGCCCTAACTATTTGGTCTGTTGGAGCACCGCCCTAGAGCGAAGCCTAGGTTGCCCGGAACGTAGAAATGACCATTACTTTCACACTGGTTGCAATTATACGTTTTATACGATGGAAAAGCTGTTGTATTTATATTGTATTTCATGCTTCTAGCGTTGACTTCTAAGGACCTAACTATTCGATCTGGTGGAGCAACACCCTAGAGTGAGGCCTAGGTTGCCCGGAACGTAGATATGACCATTACTTTCACCCTGTTTTCAAATATACTTTACGTACGATGGAAAAGCTGTTGTATTTATATTGTATTTTATGTTTCTGGCGTTGACTTCTAAGGCCCTAACTACTTGATCTGGTGGATCACCGCCATAGAGTGAAGCCTAGGTTGCCCGAAACGTAGAACATACCATTACCTTCACAATGGTTGCAATTATTCCTGTTATACGATGGAAAAACTGTTGCATCTTTATTGTATTTTATGCTTCTGGCGTTGACTTCTAAGGCCCTAACTATTCGATCTGGTGGAGCAACGCCCTAGAGAGAAGCCTAGCTTGCTCGGAATGCAGAAATGTCTAGAGCTTTCCCACTGGTTGCAATTAATCGTTTTATACGATGGAAAACCTGTTGTATTTATATTGTATTCCATGCTTCTAGCGTTGACTTCTAAGGCCCTAACTATTCGATCTGGTGGAGCAACACCCTAGAGTGAGGCCTAGGTTGCCCGGAACGTAGATATGACCATTACTTTCACCCTGTTTTCAAATATACTTTACGTACGGTGGAAAAGCTGTTGTATTTATATTGTATTTTATGCTTCTGGCGTTGACTTCTAAGGAACTAACTATTCGATCTGGTGGATCAACGCCCTAGAGTGAAGCCTAGGTTGCCCGGAACGTAGAATTGGCCATCACTTTCAAACTGGTTGCAATTATTCCTTATGTATGATGGAAACACTGTTGTATTTTTTTTGCATTTTATGGTTCGGGCGTTGACTTCTAAGGCCCTAACTATTCAATCTGTTGGAGCAACGCCCTAGGGTGAAGCCTAGGTTGCTCGGAAAGTAGAAATGTTCATAGGTTTCATACTGGTTGCAATTATTCGTTTTATACGATGGAAAAACTGTTGTATTTATATTGTATTTTATGCTTCTGGCGTTGACTTCTAAGGCCCTAACTGTTTGATCTGGTGGAGCAACGCCCTAGAGTGAAACCTAGGTTGCCCGGAACGTAGAATTGGCCATCACATTCAAAGTGGTTGCAATTATTCCTGATATATGATGGATACACTGTTGCATTTTTATTGCATTTTATGCTTTGGGCGTTGACTTCTAATGCCCTAACTATTCAATCTGTTGGAGCAACGACCTAGGGTGAAGCCTAGCTTGCTCGGAAAGAAGAAATGACCATAAGTTTCATACTGGTTGCAATTATTCGTTTTATACGATGGACAAGCTGTTGTATTTATATCGTATTTTATGCTTCTGGCGTTGACTTTTTAGGCCGTATCTATTCGGTCTGGTGGAGCAACGCCCTGGAGTGAAACCTAGGTTGCCCGGAACGTAGAATTGGCCATCACTTTCAAACTGGTTGCAATTATTCCAGATATATGATGGAAACACTGTTGTATTTTTTTTGCATTTTAAGGTTCGGGCGTTGACTTCTAAGGCCCTAACTATTCAATCTGTTGGAGCAACGCCCTAGGGTGAAGCCTAGGTTGCTCGGAACGTAGAAATGGCCATAACTTTCACACTGGTTGCTATCATTCGTTTCATATGATGGAAGAACTGTTGTATTTATATTGTATTTTATACTTCTGGCGTTCACTTCTTAGGCCCTAATTATTCGATCTGGTGGAACAACGGCCTAGGGTGAAGCCTAGGTTGCCCGGAACGTAGAAATGACCATCACTTTCAAACTGGTTGCAATTATTCCTGATATATGATGGAAACACTGTTGTATTTTTTTTGCATTTTATGGTTCGGGCGTTGACTTCTAAGGCCCTAACTATTCAATCTGTTGGAGCAACGCCCTAGGGTGAAGCCTAGGTTGCTCGGAAAGTAGAAATGTCCATAAGTTTCATACTGGTTGCAATTATTCGTTTTATACGATGGAAAAGCTGTTGTATTTATATCGTATTTTATGTTTCTGGCGTCGACTTCTTAGGCCCTAACTATTCTATCTGGTGGAGCATCGCCCTAGAGTGAAGCCTAGGTTGCTCGAAATGTAGAAATGACCATAACTTTCACACTGGTTGCAATTATTCGTTTTATACGATGGAAAAGCTGTTGTATTTATACCGTATTTTATACTTCAGGCGTTGACTTCTGTGGCCGTAGCTATTCGATGTGGTGGAAGAACGCCATACAGTGAAGCCTAGGTTGCCCGGAACCTAGAAATGACCATTACTTTCACACTGTTGGCAATTATTCCTTTTATACGATGGAAAAGCTGTTGTATTTATATTGTACTTCATGCTTCTGGCGTTGACTTCTAAGGCCCTAACTATTCGATCTGGAGGAGCAACGCCCTAGAGTGAAGCCTAGGTTGCTCGGACTGTAGAAATGTCCATAACTTTCACACTGGTTGCAATATTTCGTTTGATACGATGGAAAAGCTGATGTATTTATATTGTATTTTATGCTTCTGGCGTTGACTTCTTAGGCCCTAACTATTCGATCTGGTGGACCAACGCCCTAGAGTGAAGCCCAGGTTCCTCGGAATGTAGAAATGTCCATATCTTTCACACTGGTTTCAATTATTCGTTTTATACGATGGAAAAGCTGTTGTATTTATATTGTATTTCATGCTTCTGGCGTTGACTTCTAAGGCCCTAACTATTCAATCTGGTGGAGCAGCGCCGTAGAGTGAAGCCTAGGTTGCCCGGAACGTAGGAAGGACCATTACCTTCACACTGGTTGCAATCATTCCTCTTACACGATGGAAAAACCATTGTATCTTTATTGTATTTTATGCATTGGGTGTTGACTTCTATGGCCCTACCTATTCGATCTGGTGGAGCAACGCCCTACAGTGGAGCCCAGGTTGCCCGGAACGTAGATATGACCATAACATTCACACTGGTTGCAATTATTCTTTTTATACGATGGAAAAGCTGTTGTATTTATATTGTATTTCATGCTTCTGGCGTTGACTTCTAAGGCCCTAACTATTCGATCTGGTGGAGCAGCACACTAGAGTGAGGCCCAGGTTGCCCGGATCGTAGAAATGATCATAACTTTCACACTGTTTGCAATTATTCGTTTTATACGATGGAAATACTGTTGCATCTTTATCGTATTTTATGCTTCTGGCGTTGACTTCTAAGGCCCTAACTATTGGATCTGGTGGAGCACCGCCCTAAAGTGAAGCCTAGGTTGCCCGGAACGTAGAACATACCATTACCTTCACACTGGTTGCAATTATTAATGTTATACGATGGAAGAACTGTTGCACTTTAATTGTATTTTATGCTTCTGGCGTTGGATTCTAAGTCCCTAACTAATCGATCTCGTGGAGCAACGCTCTAGAGTGAAGCCTAGCTTGCCCGGAACGTAGAAATGACCATTACTTTCACACTGTTTGCAAATATACATTGTTTACGATGGCAAAGCTGTTGTATTTATATAGTATTTTATGCTTCTGGCGTTGACATCTTAGGCTCTAACTATTGCATCTGGTTGAGCAACGCCCTACAGTGGAGCCCAGGTTGCCCGGAACGTAGATATGACCATAACAATCACACAGGTTGCAATTATTCATTTTATACGATGGAAAAACTGTTGTACTTATATTGTATTTAATTCTTCTGGCGTTGACTTCTTAGGCCCTAACCATTCGATCTGGTGGAACAACGCCCTAGAGTGAAGCCTAGGTTGCCCGGAACGTAGAAATGACCATTGCTTTCACACTGTTTGCAAATACACATTATATACGATGGAAAAGCTGTTGTATTTATATTGTATTTTAGCTTCTGGCGTTGCCTTCTTAGGCCCTAACTACTTGATCTGGTGGAGCACCGCCCTAGAGAGAAGCCTAGGTTGCCCGGAACGTAGAACATACCATTACCTTCACACTGGTTGCAATTACTCCTCTTATACGTTGGAAAAACTGTTGCACCTTTATTGTATTTTATGCACCTGGCGTTGACTTCTAAGGCACTAACTATTCCATCCGGTGGAGCAACGCCCTAGTGTGAAGCCTAGGTTGCCCGGAACGTAGATATGACCATACAATTCACACAGGTTGGAATTATTCGTTTTATACGATGGAAAAGCTGTTGTATTTATATTGTATTTTGTGCTTTTGGCGTTGACTTCTGAGGCCCTAACTATTCGATCTGGTGGAGCAACGCCCTAGAGTCAAGCCTAGGTTGCCCGGAACGTAGGAAGGACCATTACCTTCACACTGGTTGCAATTATTCCTCTTACACGATGGAAAGACCGTTGTATCTTTATTGTATTTTATGCCTTCGGTGTTGACTTCTAGCCCTACCTATTCGATCTGGTGGAGCAACGCCCTACAGTGGAGCCCAGGTTGCCCGGAACGTAGATATGACCATAACATTCAGACAGCTTGCAATTAGTCATTTTATACAATGGAAAAACTGTTGTACTTATATTGTATTTTGTGCTTTTGGCGTTGACTTCTGAGGACCTAACTATTCGATCTGGTGGTGCAACGCCCTAGAGTGAAGCCTAGGTTGCCTGTAAGGTAGAAATAACCATTACTTTCACACTGGTAACAATTATTCGTTTTAAACGACGGAAGAACTGTTGTATTTATTTCGTATTTTATGCTTCTGGCGTTGACTTCTAAGGCGGTAGCTATTAGACGTGGTGGAGCAACCCCCAAGAGTGACGTCTAGGTTGCCGGGAACGTAGAAATGACCATTGCTTTCACAATGTTTGCAATTATTCATTTTATACAATGGAAGAACTGTTGTATTTATATTGTATTTTATGCACCTCGCGCTGACTTCAAAGTCCCTACCTATTCGATATGGTGGAGCAACGCCTTGAGTGAAACCCAGGTTACCCGGAGCGTAGAAATGACCAGTACTTTCACACTGGTTGCAGTTATTCCTGTTATACGATGACAAAACTGTTGCATTTTAATTGTATTTTATGCTTCTGGCGTTGAATTCTAAGTCCCTAACTACTCGATCTCGGGGAGCAACGCCATAGTGCGAAGCCTAGCTTGCCCGGAACGTAGAAATGACCATTACTTCCACACTGTTTGCAAATATACGTTATTTACGATGGAAAAGCTGTTGTATTTATATTGTATTTTATGCTTCTGGCGCTGACTTCTTAGGCCCTAACTATTTGATCTAGTGGAGCACCGTCCTAGAGTGAAGCCAAGGTTGCCCGGAACGTAGAAATGGCCATAACTTTCACACTGGTTGCAATTATTCGTTTTATACGATGGAAAAGCTGTTGTATTTATATCGTATTTTGTGCTTTTGGCGTTGAATTCTAAGTCCCTAGCTATTCGATCTGGTGGAGCAACGCCCTAGAGTGAAACCTAGGTTACCCGGAATGTAGAAATGACCAGTACTTTCACACTGGTGGCAGTTATTCCTGTTATACGATGGAAAAAATATTGCATCCTTATTGTATTTTATGCTTCTGGCGTTGACTTCTAAGGCCCTAACTATTCGATCTGGTGGAGCAACGCCATAGAGTGAAGCCTAGGCTGCTCGGAACGTAGAAATGTCCACAGCTTTCAAACTGGTTGCAATTATTACATTTATACGATGGAAAAGCTGTTGTATTTTTATTGCACTTTATGCTTCGGGCGTTGACTTCTAAGGCCCTAACTATTCAATCCTGTTGGAGCAACGCCCTAGGGTGAAGCCTAGGTTGTCGTGAAAGTAGAAATGACCATAGCTTTCATACTGGTTGCAGTTAATCCTGTTATACGATGGAAAAACTGTTATATTTTAATTGTATTTTATGCTTCTGGCGTTGAATTCTAAGTCCCTAACTATTCGATCTCGTGAAGCAACGCCCTAGAGTGAAGCCTAGCTTGCCCGGAACGTAGAAATGACCATTACTTTCACACTGGTTGCAATTATTCGTTTTATACGATGGAAAATCTGTTGCATTTATATCGTATTTTATGCTTCTGGCGTTGACTTCTTAGGCCCTAACTATTCGATCTGGTGGAGGAACGCAATAGAGTGAAATCTAGCATGCCCGGAACGTAGAAATGACAATTACTTTCACACAGGTTGCAATTATTCCTGTTATACGTTGGAGAAACTTTTGTATTTTTGTTGTATTTTATGCTTCTGGCGATGAATTCTAAGTCCCTATCTATTGGATCTTTTGCAGCAACGCCCTAGAGTGAAGCCTAGGTTGCCCGGAACGTAGAGATGACCATTACCTTCACACTGTTTGCATATATACATTATATACCATGGAAAAGCTGTTGTATTTATATGGTATTTTATGCTTCTGGCGTTGACTTCTTAGGCCCTAACTCTTTGATCTGGTGGAGCACCGCCCTAGAGTGAAGACTAGGTTGCCCGGAACGTAGAACATACCATTACCTTCACACTGGTTGCAGTTATTCCTGTTATACGATGTAAAAGCTGTTGCATCTTTATTGTAGTTTATGCTCCTGGCGTTGACTTCTAAGGCCCTAACTATTCGATCTGGTGGAGCAACGCACTAGAGTGAAGCCTAGGTTCCTCGAAATGTAGAAATGTCCATAATTTTCACACTGGTTGCAATTATTCGTTTTATACGATGGAGAAGCTGTTGTATTTATATTGTACTTCATGGCTCTGGCTTTGACTTCTAAGGCCCTAACTATTCGATCTGGTGGAGCAACGCCCTAGAGTGAAGCCTAGGTTGCTCGGAACGTAGATCATACCATTACCTTCACACTGGTTGCAATTATTCCTGCTATACGATGGAGAAACTGTTGCATCTTTATTGTATTTCATGTTTCTGGCGTTGACTTCTAAGGCCCTAACTAATCGATCTGGTGGAGCAACGCCCTAGAATGAAGCCTACATAGCCCAGAACGTAGAAATGACACTATCTTTCACTCTGGTTGCAATTATTCGTTTTATAAGATGGAAAAACTGTTGCATTTTTATTGTATTTTATGTTTCTGGCGTTGTATTCTAAGTCCCTAATTATTCGATCTGGTGGAGCAACTCCCTAGAGCGAAGCCAAGGGTGCCCGGAACGTAGAAATGGCTATTACCTTTACACTGGTTGCAATTATTCGTTTTATACGATGGAAAAACTGTTGTATCTATATCGTATTTTATGCTTCTGGCGTTGACTTCCAAGGCCCTAACTATTCGATCTAGTGGAGCAACGCCCTAGAATGAAGCCTAGGTTATCCGGGACGTAGAAATGACCATAACTTTAACACTGGTTGCAATTATTCAAGTTATACAATGGAAAAGGTGTTGTATTTATATTGTATTTTATGCTTCTGGCGCTGACTCTTCAGGCCCTAACTATTCGATCTAGCGGCGCAACGCCCTAGAGTGAAGCCTAGGTTGCCCGAAACGTAGAAATGACCATCACTTTCACACTGGTTGCAATTATTCCTGTTATACGATGGAACAACTGTTTTATGTTTATTATATTTTATGCTTCTGGCGCTGACCTCTAAGTCTCTAGGTATTCGATCTGGTGGAGCAACAGCTCAGAGTTAAGCCTAGGATGCCCGAAACGCCGAAATGATCATTACTTTCACGCTTGTTGCAATTATTCCTGTTATACGATGAAAGGACTGTTGTATTTTTATTGTATTTTATGCTTCTGCCGTTGACTTCTAAGTCCCTAACAATTAGATGTGGTGGAGCAACGCCCTAGAGTGAAGCCTAGGTTGCCCGGAAAGTAGAAATGACCATAACTTTCATACTGGTTGCAATTATTCGTTTTATACGATGGAAAAACTGTTGTATTTATATTGTATTTTATGCTTCTGACGTGAATTCTAAGGCCGTAGCTATTCGATGTGGTGGAGCAACGCCCTAGAGTGAAACCTAGGATGCCCGGAACGTATAAATGGCCATTACTTTCACACTGCTTGCAATTATTCGTTTTATACAATGAAAAAACTGTTGTATTTATTATGTATTTGGTGCTTCTGGCGTTGACTTCTTAGGCCAGAACTATTCCATCTGGTGGAGCAACGCCATAGAGTGAAACGTAGGTTTCCCGGAACGTAGAAATGACCATTATGTTCACACTAGTTGCAATTATTCCTGTTATACGATGAAAAAGCTGTAGTATTTTTATTGTATTTTATGCTTCTGGCGTTGAATTCTATGTCCCTAGCTATTCGATCTGGTGGAGCAACGCCTTATAGTGAAGCCCAGGTTGCCCGGAACGTAGAAATGACCATTACTTTCACACTGTTTGCAATTACTAATTTTATACGATGGAAAGGCTGTTGTATTTATATTGTATTTTATTCTCCAGGCGTTGACTTCCTAGGCCCTAACTATTCGATCTGGTGGAACAACGCCCTCGGGTGATGCCTAGGTTGCCCGGAACGTAGAAATGACCATCACCTTCACAGTGGTTGCAATTATTCCTGTTATACGATGGAAAAACTGCTGTATTTGTATTGTATTTTATGCTTCTGACGTTGAATTGTAAGTCCCTATCTATTCGATCTGTAGGAGCAACGCCCTAGGCTGAAGTCTAGGATGCCCGGAACGTAGAAATGACTATTACTTTCACACTGGTTGCAATTATTCGCTCTATACGATGGAAAAACTGTTGTATTTATATTGTATTTTATGCTTCTGGCGTTGACTTCTTAGGTCCAAACTATTCGGTCTAGTGGACCAACGACCTAGAGGGAAGCCTAGGTTGCACGGCACGTAGAAATGACCATAACTTCCACACTGGTTGCATTATTCGCTTTATGCAAAGGAAAAACTGTTCTATTTATATTGTATTTTATGCTTCTGGCGTTGACTTCTTAGGCCCTAACTATTCGATCTGGTCGAACAACGACTTGGGCGAAGCCTAGGTTGCCCGGAACGTAGATATGACCATTACTTTCACACTGTTTGCTATTATTCATTTTATACGATGGAAAAAGTCTTCTATTTATATTGTATTTTATTCTTCTGGCGTTGACTTCTAAGGCCCTAACTATTCGATGTGGTGGACCAGCGCCCTAGAGTGAAGCCTAGGTTGCCCGGAGCGCAGAAATGACCATTACGTTCACACTGGTTGCAATTATTCGTATCATACGGTGGAAAAACTGTTGTATTTTTATTGTATTTTAACCTTCTGGCGTTGACTTCTTAAGCCCTAACTATTCGATCTGGTAGAGCAACGCCCTAGAGAGAAGCCTAGGTTGCCCGGAACGTAGAAATGACCAGTACTATCACACTAGTTGCAATTATTCATTTTATACGCAGGCAAAACTCTTCTATTTATATTGTATTTTATTCTTCTGGCGTTGACTTCTAAGGCCCTAACTATTCGGTGTGGTGGAGCAACGCCCTAGAGTGATGCCTAGGCTGCCCGGAACATAGATATGACCATAACTTTCACACTGGTTGCAATTATTCGTTCTATACAATGGAAAAACTGTTGTCTTTATATTGTATTTTATGCTTCTGGCGTTGACTACTAAGGCCGTAGCTATTCGATCTGGTGGAACAACGCCCTAGAGTGAAGCCTAGCTTGCCCGGAACGTAGAAATGACCATCACTTTCACACTGGTTGCAATCATTCCTGTTATACGATGGAACAACTGTTGTATTTTTATTATATTTTATGCTTCTGGCGCTGACGTCTAAGTCCCTAGCTATTCGATCTGGTGGAGCAACACCCTAAAGCGAAACCTAGGTTGCCCGGAACGGAGAAATGACCATTACTTTCACACTGGTTGCAATTATTCCTGTTATACGATTGAAGGACTGTTGTATTTTTATAGTATTTTATGCTTCTGTCGTTGACTTCTTAGGCCCTAGCTATTCGATCTGGTGGCACAACGCACTAGAGTGAAGCCTAGGTTGCACGGAACGTAGAAATGACCATAACTTTCACACTGGTTGCAATTATTCGTCTTATACGAGGGAAAGACTGTTATATTTATTTTGTATTTTATGCATCTGGTGTTGACCTCTAAGGCTCTAACTCTTCGATCTGTAGGAACAATGCCTCAGAGTTAAGTCTAGTATGCCCGAAACGTCGAAATGGTCATACTGTCGCACTGGTTACAATTATTCGTGCTATACGATGGAAAAGCTGTTGTATTTTTATTGTATTTTATGTTTCTGGCGTTGATTTTTTAGGCCCTAACTATTGGATCTGGTGGAACAACGGCCTAGAGTGAAGCCTAGCTGGCCCGGAACGTAGAAATGACCATCACTTTCACACTTGTTGCAATTATTCATGCTATACGATGGAAAAACTGTTGCATTTTTATTGCATTTTCTGCTTCTGGCATAGACCTCTAAGGTCCTAGCTATTCGAGCTGGTGGAGCTACGCCTTAGAGTGAAGCCTAGGTTACCCGGAACGTAGAAATGACCAGTACTTTCACACTGGTTGCAACTATTCGTTTTATGCGATGGAAAATCTGTTGTATTTATATCGTATTTTATGCTTCTGGCGTTGACTTCTTAGGCCCTAACTATTCGATCTGGTGGAGGAACGCCATAGAGTGAAACCTAGCATGCCCAGAACGTAGAAATGACCATTACTTTCACACTGGTTGCAATTATTCCTGTTATACGTTGGAAAGACTGTTATATTTTTATTATATTTTATGCTTCTGGCGTAGAATTCTAAGTCCCTAGCTATTGGATCTGGTGGAGCAACGCCCTAGAGTGAAGCCTAGGTTGCCCGGAACGTAGAAATGACCATTGCTTTCACACTGTTAGCAAGTACACATTATATACGATGGAAAAGCTGTTGTATTTATATTGTATTTTGTGCTTTTGGCGTTGACTTCTGAGGACCGAAGTATTCGATCTGGTGGAGCAACGCCCTAGAGTGAAGCCTAGGTTGCCCGGAACGTAGGAAGGACCATTACCTTCACACTGGTTGCAATTATTCCTCTTACACGATGGAAAAACCATTGTATCTTTATTGTATTTGATGCATTGGGTGTTGACTTCTATGGCCCTACCTATTCGATCTGGTGGAGCAACGCCCTACAGTGGAGTCCAGGTTGCCCGGAACGTAGATATGACCATAACATTCACACTGGTTGCAATTATTTATTTTATACCATCGAAAAACTGTTGTACTTATATTGTATTTAATTCTTCTGGCGTTGACTTCTTAGGCCCTAACCATTCGATCTGGTGGAACAACGACCTAGAGTGAAGCCTAGGTTGCCCGGAACGTAGAAATGACCATTGCTTTCACACTGTTTGCAAATACACATTATATACGATGGAAAAGCTGTTGTATTTATATTGTATTTATAGCTTCTGGCGTTGCCTTCATAGGCCCTAACTACTTGATCTGGTGGAGCACTGCCCTAGAGTGAAGCCTAGGTTGCCCGGAACGTAGAACATGCCATTACCTTCACACTGGTTGCAATTACTCCTCTTATACGTTTGAAAGACTGTTGCACCTTTATTGTATTTTATGCACCTGGCGTGGACTTCTAAGGCCCTAACTATTCCATCTGGTGGAGCAACGCCCTAGAGGGAAGCCTAGGTTGCTCGGAATGTAGAAATGGCCATAACTTTCACACTGGATGCAATTATTCGATTTATACGATGGAACAGCTGTTGTATTTATATTGTATTTCTTGCTTCTGGCGTGAACTTCTAAGGCCGTAGCTGTTAGATGTGGTGGAGAAACGCCCTAGAGTGACGTCTAGGTTGCCCGGAACGTAGAAATGACCATTGCTTTCACAATGTTTGCAATTATTCATTTTATACAATGGAAGAACTGTTGTACTTGTATTGTATTTTATCCTTGTGGCGTTGACTTCTAAGTCCCTAGCTATTCGATATGGTGGAGCAACGCCTTGAGTGAATCCCAGGTTACTCGCAGCGTAGAAATGACCAGTACTTTCACACTGGTTGCAGTTATTCCTGTTATACGATGGAAATACTGTTGCATTTTAATTGTATTTTATGCTTCTGGCGTTGACATCTTAGGGCCTAACTATTTGATCTGGTGGTGTGCCTCCCTAGAGTGACCCCTAGGTTTCCCGGAACGTAGAAATGACCATAACTTTCACACTGGCTGCAATTATACGTTTTATACGATGGAAAATCTGTTGTACTTATATCGTATTTTATTCTTCTGGCGTTGACTTCATAGGCCCTAACCATTCAATCTGGTGGAGCAACGCCGTAGAGTGAAGCCTAGGTTGCCCGGAACGTAGGAAGGACCATTACCTTCACACTGGTTGCAATTATTCCTCTTACACGATGGAAAAACCATTGTATCTTTATTGTATTTTATGCATTGGGTGTTGACTTCTATGGCCCTACCTATTCGATCTGGTGGAGCAACGCCTACAGTGGAGCCCAGGTTGCCCGGAACGTAGATATGACCAGTACATTCACACTGGTTGCAGTTATTCCTGTTATACGATGGTAAAACTGTTGCATTTTAATTGTATTTTATGCTTCTGGCGTTGAATTCTAAGTCCCTAACTATTCGATCTCGTGGAGCAACGCTTTAGAGTGAAGCCTAGCTTGCCGCGAACGTAGAAATGACCATTACTTTCACACGGTTTGCAAATATACATTATTTACGATGGCAAAGCTGTTGTATTTATATTGTATTTTATGCTTCTGGCGTTGACATCTTAGGCCCTAACTATTTGATCTGGTGGAGCAGCACGGTAGAGTGAAGCCTAGGTTGCCTGTAAGGTAGAAATGACCATTACTTTCACACTGGTAACAATTATTCGTTTTATACGATGGAAAAGCTGTTGTATTTATTTCGTATTTTATGCTTCTGGCGTTGACTTCTAAGGCCGTAGCTATTAGATGTGGTGGAGCAACGCCCTAGAGTGACGCCTACGTTGCCAGGAACGTAGAAATGACCATTGCTTTCACAATGTTTCCAATTATTCATTTTATACAATGGAAAAACTGTTGTACTTATATTGTATTTTATCCTTCTGGCGTTGAATTCTAAGTGCCTAGCTATTCGATCTGGTGGAGCGACGCCCTAGGGTGTAACCTAGGTTACCCGGAACGTAGAAATGACCAGTACTTTCACACTGGTTGCAGTTATTCCTGTTATACGATGGAAAAACTGTTTCATCCTTATTGTATTTTATGCTCCTGGCGTTGACTTCTAAGGCCCTAACTATTCGATCTGGTGGAGCAACGCCCTAGAGTGAAGCCTAGGTTGCTCGGGAAGTAGAAATGTCCATAGCTTTCAAACTGGTTGCAATTATTCGTTTTATACGATGGAAAAACTGTTGTATTTATATTGTATTTTATGCTTCTGGCTTTGAATTCTTAGGCCCTTACTATTCGATCTGGTGGAGCAACGCCCCAGTGTGAAGCCTAGGATGCCCGGAACGTAGATATGACCATACAATTCACACAGGTTGCAATTATCCGTTTTATACGATGGAAAGACTGTTGTATTTATATTGTATTTTATGCTTCTGGCGTTGACTTCTAAGTCCCTAGCTGTTCGATATGGTGGCACAACGCCTTGAGTGAAATCCAGGTTACCCGGAACGTAGAAATGACCAGTACTTTCACACTGGTTGCAGTTATTCCTGTTATACGATGGAAGAACTGTTGCATTTTAATTGTATTTTATGCTTCTGGCGTTGGATTCTAAGTCCCTAACTAATCGATCTCGTGGAGCAACGCTCTAGAGTGAAGCCTAGCTTGCCCGGAACGTAGAAATGACCATTACTTTCACACTGTTTGCAAATATACATTGTTTACGATGGCAAAGCTGTTGTATTTATATAGTATTTTATGCTTCTGGCGTTGACATCTTAGGCTCTAACTATTGCATCTGGTTGAGCAACGCCCTACAGTGGAGCCCAGGTTGCCCGGAACGTAGATATGACCATAACAATCACACAGGTTGCAATTATTCATTTTATACGATGGAAAAACTGTTGTACTTATATTGTATTTAATTCTTCTGGCGTTGACTTCTTAGGCCCTAACCATTCGATCTGGTGGAACAACGCCCTAGAGTGAAGCCTAGGTTGCCCGGAACGTATAAATGACCATTGCTTTCACACTGTTTGCAAATACACATTATATACGATGGAAAAGCTGTTGTATTTATATTGTATTTTAGCTTCTGGCGTTGCCTTCTTAGGCCCTAACTACTTGATCTGGTGGAGCACCGCCCTAGAGAGAAGTCTAGGTTGCCCGGAACGTAGAACATACCATTACCTTCACACTGGTTGCAATTACTCCTCTTAGGCGTTGGAAAAACTGTTGCACCTTTATTGTATTTTATGCACCTGGCGTTGACTTCTAAGGCACTAACTATTCCATCTGGTGGAGCAATGCCCTAGAGTGAAGCATAGGTTGCCTGGAACGCAGAAATGTCAATAACTTTCACACTGGTTGCAATTATTCGTTTTATACGATGGAAAAGCTGTTGTATTTATATTGAATTTTATCATTCTGGCGTTGAATTCTAAGTCCCTAGCTATTCGATCTGGTGGAGCAACGCCCTAGAGTGAAACCTAGGTTACCCGGAACGTAGAAATGACCAGTACTTTCACACTGGTTGCAATTATTCTTTTTATACGGTGGAAAGACTGTTGTTTTATTTTGTATTTTATGCTTCTGGCGTTAACTTCTTCGGCCCTAACTATTGGATCTGGTGGACCAACGCCCTACAGTCAGGCCTATGTTGCCCGGGACGCAGAAATGACCATAACTTTCAAACTGATTGCAATTATGCGTTATATTCAATGGAAAAACAGTAGTACTTATATTGTATTTTATGCTTCTAGCGTTGACTTCTAAGGCCGCATCTATTCCATGTGGTGGAGCAGCGCCATAGAGTGAAGCCTAGGTTCCCCGGAACGTAGGAATGACCATTACTTTCACACTGGTTGCAATTAGTCGTTTTATACGATGGAAAAACTGTGGTATTTATTTTGTATTTTATGTTTCGGGCATTGACTTCTATGGCCCTACCTATTCGATCTGGTGGAGCAACGCCGTAGAGTCAAGCCTAGGTTGCCCGGAACGTAGATATGACCGTAACTTTCACACTGGTTGCAATTATTCGTTTTATACGATGGAAAGACTGTTGTATTTATTTTGAGTTTTATGCTTCTGGCGTTGACTTCTAAGGCCCTAACTCTTCGATCTGGTGCAGCAATGCCTCAGTCTTAAGTCCAGGATGCCCGAAACTTCGAAATGATCATTACTTTCACACTGGTTGCAATTATTCATGCTATACGATGGAAAGACTGTTGCATTTTTATTGTATTTCCTGCTTCTGGCTTTGACTTCTAAGGTCCTAGCTATTAGATCTGGTGGAGCAACGCCCTAGAGTCAAGCCTAGGTTGCCCGGAACGTAGATATGGCCATAACTTTCACACTGGTTGCAACTATTCGTTTTGTATGATGGTAAGACTGTTGTTTTATTTTGTATTTTATGCTTCTGGCGTTGACTTCTAAGGCCGTAACCCTTCGATCTGGTGGAGCAATGACACAGAGTTAATTCTAGGATGCCTGAAACGTCGAAATGGTCATTACTTTCACACTGGTTGCAATTATTCCCGTTATACGATGGAAAGACTGTTGTATTTTTATTGTATTTTATTTATCGGGCGTTGACTTCTAAGTCCCTAACTATTCGATCTGGTGGATCAACGCCCTAGAGTGAGGCCTATGTTGCCCGGAACGTAGAAATGACCATGACTTTCAAACTGATTGCAATTATGCGTTATATTCAATGGAAAAACTGTTGTACTTATATTGTATGTTATGCTTCTAGCGTTGACTTCTAAGACCGCAGCTATTCCATGTGGTGGAGCAACGCCCTAGAGTGAAGCCTAGCTTGCCCGGAACGTAGAAATGACCATCACTTTCACACTGGTTGCAATTATTCATGCTATACGATGGAAAGACTGTTGCATTTTTATTGTATTTTCTGCTTCTGGCTTAGACTTCTAAGGTCCTAGCTATTCGATCAGGAGGAGCAACGCCCTAGAGTGAAGCCTAGGTTGACCGGAACGCAGCAATGACCATTACTTTCACACTGTTTGCAATTATTCATTTTATACGATGGAAAAGCTGTTGTAATTATATTGTATTTTATGCTGCTGGCGTTGACTTCCAAGGTCGTAGCTATTAGATGTGGTGGACCAACGCCCTGGAGTGACGCCAAGGTTTCCCGGAACGCAGATGTGGCCATTACTTTCACACTGTTTACAATTATTCGTTTTACACGATAGAAAAACTGTTGCATCTTTATTGTATTTTATGCTTCTGGCGTTGACTTCTAAGGCCCTAACTATTCGATCTGGTGGAGCAACGCCCTAGATTGATGCCTAGGTCGCCCGGAACGTAGAAATGACCATAACTTTCACACTGGTTGCAATTATTCGTTTTATACGATGGAAAGTCTTTTGCATTTAAATGGTATTTTATGCTTCTGGCGTTGACTTCTTAGGCCCTAACTATTCGATCTGGTGGAGGAACGCCACAGAGTGAAACCGACCATGCCCGGAACGTAGAAATGACCATTACTTTCACACTGGTTGCAATTATTCCTGTTATACGTTGGAAAAACTGTTGCATTGTTATTGAATTTTATGCTTCTGGCGTTGAGTTGTAAGTCCCTAACTATTCCATCTCGTCGAGCAACGCCCTAGAGTGAAGCCTAGGTTGCTGGGAACGTAGAAATGACCATTACTTTCACACTGATTGCGAATATACATTCTATACGATGGAAAAGCTGTTGTATTTATATTGTATTTTATGCTTCTGGCGCTGACTTCTTAGGCCCTAACTATTTGTTCTGGTGGAGCACCGCCCTAGAGTGAAGCCCAGGTTACTCGAAACATAGAAATGACCATTACCTTCACGCTTGTTGCAATTATTCCTGTTATATGATGAAAAAACTGTTGCATTTTAATTGTATTGTATGCTTCAGGCGTTGATTTCCAAAGCCGGAGCTATTCGATGTGGTGGAGCTACGCCCTATGGTGAATCCTAGGTTGCCCGGAACGTAGAAATGACCATTACTTTCACACTGTTTGCAAATATACATTATATACGACGGAAGAGCTATTGTATTTATAGTGTATTTTATGCTTCTGGCGTTGACTTAATAGGCCCTAACTATTTGATCTGATGGTGAACCGCCCTAGAGTGAAGCCTAGGTTGCCCGGAACGTAGAACATACCATAACCATTACACTGGTTGCAATTATTCCTGTTATACGATGGAAAAACTGTTGCATCTTTATTGCATTTTATGCTTCTGGCGTTGACTTCTAAGGCCCTAACTATTCGATCTGGTGGAGCAACGCCCTAGATTGAAGCCTAGGTCGCCCGGAACGTAGAAATGACCATAACTTTCACACTGGTTGCAATTATTCGTTTTATACGATGGAAAGTCTGTTGTATTTAAATGGTATTTTATGCTTCTGGCGTTGACTTCTTAGGCCCTAGCTATTGGATCTGGTGGAGCACCGCCCTAGTGTGAAGACTAGGTTGCCCGGAACGTAGAAATGACCAGTACTGTCACCCTGGTTGCAGTTATTCCTGTTATACGATGTAAAAACTGTTGCATCTTTATTGTATTTTATGCTCCTGGCGTTGACTTCTAAGGCCCTAGCTAATCGATCTAGTGGAGCAATGCCCGAGGGTGATGTCTAGGTTGCCCTGAAAGTTGAAATGACCATAACTTTCATACTGGTTGCAATTATTCGTTTTATACGATGGAACAACTGTTGCATCTTTATTGTATTTTATGCTTCTTTCGTTGACTTCTAAGGACCTAACTAGTCGATCTGGTGGAGTAGCGCCCTAGAGTGAAACCTGGGTTGCCCGGAACGTAGAAATGACCATTACTTTCACAATGTTTGCAACCATTCATTTTAAACGATGGAAAAGCTGTTGTATTTATATTGTATTTGGTGCTCCTGGCGTTGACTTGTAAGGCCTTAACTATTCGATCTGGTGGAGCAACACCCTGGAGTGAGGCCCAGGTTGCCCGGATCGTTGAAATGGCCATAACTTTCACACTGTTTGCAATTAATGATATTATACAATGGAAAAACTGTTGTATTTATATTGTATTTTATGCTTCTGGCGTTGATTTCTTGGGACCTAGCTATTCGATCTGGTGGAGCAACGCCCTAGAGTGAAGACTAGATTGCCCGGAACGTAGAACTGACCATTACCTCCAGGCTTGTTGCAATTATTCCTGTTGTATGATGAAAAAACTGTTGTATTCTTATTGTATTTTATGCTTCAGGCGTTGATTTCTAAGGACCTAACTATTCGATCTGCTGGAGCAACGCCCTAGAGTGGAATCTAGTTGCCCGGAACGCAGAAATGTCAATAACTTTCACACTGGTTGCAATTATTCGTTTTATACGATGGAAAAGCTGTTGTATTTATATTGTATTTTATCATTCTGTCGTTGAATTCTAAGTCCCTAGCTATTCGATCTGGTGGAGCAACGCCCTAGAGTGAAACCTAGGTTACCCGGAACGTAGAAATGACCAGTACTTTCACACTGGTTGCAATTATTCTTTTTATACGATGGAAAGACTGTTGCTTTATTTTGTATTTTATGCTTCTGACGTTGACTTCTTCGGCCCTAACTATTGGATCTGGTGGACCAACGCCCTAGAGTGAGGCCTATGTTGCTCGGGACGCAGAAATGACCATAACTTTCAAACTGATTGCAATTATGCGTTATATTCAATGGAAAAACAGTAGTACTTATATTGTATTTTATGCTTCTAGCGTTGACTTCTAAGGCCGCATCTATTCCATGTGGTGGAGCAGCGCCCTAGAGTGAAGCCTAGGTTCCCCGGAACGTAGAAATGACCATTACTTTCACACCGGCTGCAATTCGTCGTTTTATACGATGGAAAAACTGTTGTATTTATTTTGTATTTTATGTTTCGGGCATTGACTTCTATGGCCCTACCTATTCGATCTGGTGGAGCAACGCCGTAGAGTCAAGCCTAGGTTGCCCGGAACGTAGATATGACCGTAACATTCACACTGGTTGCATTTATTCGTTTTATACGATGGAAAGACTGTTGTATTTATTTTGTATTTTATGCTTCTGGCGTTGACTTCTAAGGCCCTAACTCTTCGATCTGGTGCAGCAATGCCTCAGACTTAAGTCCAGGATGCCCGAAACGTCGAAATGATCATTACTTTCACACTGGTTGCAATTATTCATGCTATACGATGGAAAGACTGTTGCATTTTTATTGTATTTTCTGCTTCTGGCTTTGACTTCTAAGGTCCTAGCTATTCGATCTGGTGGAGTAACGCCCTAGAGTCAAGCCTAGGTTGCCCGGAACGTAGATATGACCATAACTTTCACACTGGTTGCAACTATTCGTTTTGTATGATGGAAAGACTGTTGTTTTATTTTGTATTTTATGCTTCTGGCGTTGACTTCTAAGGCCCTAACCCTTCGATCTGGTGGAGCAATGACACAGAGTTAATTCTAGGATGCCTGAAACGTCGAAATGATCATTACTTTCACACTGGTTGCAATTATTCCCGTTATACGATGGAAAGTGTGTTGTATTTAAATGGTATTTTATGCTTCTGGCGTTGACTTCTTAGGCCCTAACTATTCGATCTGGTGGAGGAACGCCATAGAGTGAGGCCTAGATTGCCCGGAACGTAGAACTGACCATTATCATCAGGCTTGTTGCAATTATTCCTGTTGTATGATGAAAAAACTGTTGTATTCTTATTGTATTTTATGCTTCAGGCGTTGATTTCTAAGGACCTAACTATTCGATCTGGTGGAGCAACGCCCTAGAGTCAAGCCTAGGTTGCCCGGAACGTAGATATGGCCATAACTTTCACACTGGTTGCAATTATTCATTTTATACGATGGAAAAGCTGTTGTAATTATATTGTATTTTATGCTGCTGGCGTTGACCTCTAAGGCCCTAACTATTCGATCTGGTGGAGCAACGCCCTAGATTGAGGCCTAGGTCGCCCGGAACGTAGAAATGACCATAACTTTCACACTGGTTGCAATTATTCGTTTTATACGATGGAAAGTCTGTTGTATTTAAATGGTATTTTATGCTTCTGCCGTTGACTTCTTAGGCCCTAACTATTCGATCTGGTGGAGGAACGCCATAGAGTGAAACCTAGCATTCCCGGAACGTAGAAATGACCATTACTTTCACACTGATTGCGAATATACATTCTATACGATGGAAAAGCTGTTGTATTTATATTGTATTTTATGCTTCGGGCGCTGACTTCTTAGGCCCTAACTATTTGATCTGGTGGAGCACCGCCCCAGAGTGAAGCCCAGGTTACCCGGAACGTAGAAATGACCATTACCTTCACGCTTGTTGCAATTATTCCTGTTATATGATGAAAAAACTGTTGCATTTTAATTGTATTTTATGCTTCAGGCGTTGATTTCCAAGGCCGGAGCTATTCGATGTGGTGGAGCTACGCCCTATGGTGAAGTCTAGGTTGCCCGGAACGTAGAAATGACCATTACTTTCACACTGTTTGCAAATATACATTATATACGACGGAAGAGCTATTGTATTTATAGTGTATTTTACGCTTCTGGCGTTGACTTAATAGGACCTAACTATTTGATCTGATGGTGAACCGCCCTAGAGTGAAGCCTAGGTTGCCCGGAACGTAGAACATACCATTACCTTTACACTGGTTGCAATTATTCCTGTTATACGATGGAAAAACTGTTGCATCTTTATTGCATTTTATGCTTCTGGCGTTGACTTCTAAGGCCCTAACTATTCGATCTGGTGGAGCAACGCCCTAGATTGAAGCCTAGGTCGCCCGGAACGTAGAAATGACCATAGCATTTACGCTCGTAGCAATTATTCGTTTTATACAATGGAAAAACCGTTCTATTTATTTTGTATTTTATGCTTCGGGCGTTGACTTCTCAGGCCCTAATTATTCGATCTGGTGGAGCAATGCCTCAGAGTTAAGTCTAGGATGCCCGAAACGCCGAAATGATCATTACTTTCACGCTTGTTGCAATTATTCCTGTTATGCGATGAAAAGACTGTTGTCTTTTTATTGTATTTTATGCTTCAGGCGTGGACTTCTCAGGCCGTAGCTGTTCGATGTGGTGGAAGAACGCCATACAGTGAAGCCTAGGTTGCCCGAACGTAGAAATGACCATTACTTTCACACTGTTTGCAATTATTCCCTTTATACTATGGAAAAGCTGTTGTATTTATATCGTATTTTATGCTTCTGGCGTTGACTTCTTAGGCCCTAACTATTCGATCTGGTGGAACAACGCCGTAGAGTGAAGCCTAGGTTGCCCGGAACGTAGAAATGACCATTACTTTCACACTGTTTGCAATTATTAGTTTTATACGATGGAAAAACTGTTGCATCTTTATCGTATTTTATGATTCTGGCATTGACTTCTTAGGCCGTAACTATCCGATCTGGTGGAGCAACGCCCTGCACTGAAACCTGGGTTGCCCGGAACGTAGAAATGACCACTACTATCACACTGGTTGCAAATAATTCCTGCTATACGTTGGAAAAACTGTTGTATCTTTATTGCATTTTATGCTTCTGGCGTTCACTTCTTAGGCCCTAACTATTCGGTCTGGTGGAACAACGCCCTATGGTGAAGCCTAGGTTGCCCGGAACGTAGAAATGACCATAGCATTTACACTCGTAGCAATTATTCGTTTTATACAATGGAAAAACCGTTCTATTTATTTTGTATTTTATGCTTCGGGCCTTGATTTCTAAGGCCCTAACTATTCAATCTGTTAGAGCAACGCCCTAGGGTGAAGCCTAGGTTGCTCAGAAATTAGAAATGACCATAAGTTTCATACTGGTTGCAATTATTCGTTTTATACGATGGAAAAACTGTTTAATTTATATTGTATTTTATGCTTCTGGCGTTGACTTCTCAGGCCCTAATTATTCGATCTGGTGGAGCAATGCCTCAGAGTTAAGTCTAGGATGCCCGGAACGCCGAAATGATCATTACTTTCACGCTTGTTGCAATTATTCCTGTTATGCGATGAAAAGACTGTTGTCTTTTTATTGTATTTTATGCTTTAGGCGTGGACTTCTCAGGCCGTAGCTATTGGATGTGGTGGAAGAACGCCATACAGTGAAGCCTAGGTTGCCCGAACGTAGAAATGACCATTACTTTCACACTGTTTGCAATTATTCCCTTTATACGATGGAAAAGCTGTTGTATTTATATCGTATTTTATGCTTCTGGCGTTGACTTCTAAGGACCTAACTATTCGATCTGGTGGAGCAACGCCCTAGAGTGAAGCCTAGGTTGCCCGGAACGTAGAATAGACCATAGCTTTCACACTGGTTGCTATTATTCGTTTTATACGATGGAAAAACTGTTATATTCATATTGTATTTTATGCTTCTGGCGTTGACTTCTTAGGCCCTAACTATTCGATCTTGTGGAACAACGCCCTAGAGTGAAGCCTAGGTTGCCTCGAACGTAGAAATGACCATCACTTTCACACGGGTTGCAATTATTCGTGTTATAGAATGGAAAGACTGTTGTATTTTTATTGTATTTTATACTTCAGGCGTTGACTTCTGAGGCCGTATCTATTCGATGTGGTGGAAGAACGCCATACAGTGAAGCCTAGGTTGCCCGGAACGTAGAAATGACCATAAGTTTCATACTGGATGCAATTATTCGGTTTATACGATGGAAAAACTGTTGTATTTATATTGTATTTTATGCTTCTGGCGTTCACTTCTTAGGCCCTAACTATTCGATTTTGTGGAACAACGCCCTAGGGTGAAGCCTAGGTTGCCCGGAACGTAGAAATGACCATAGCTTTTACACTGGTAGCAATTATCCGTTTTATACAATGGAAAATCCGTTCTATTTATTTTGTATTTTATGCTTCGGGCGTTGACTTCTAAGGCCCTAACTATTCGATCTGTTGGAGCAACGCCCTAGGGTGAAGCCTAGGTTGCTCGGAAAGTAGAAATGACCATAAGTTTCATACTGGTTGCAATTATTCGTTTTATACGACGGAAAAACTGTTGTATTTATATTGTATTTTATGCTTCTGGCGTTGACTTCTAAGGCCCTAATTTTTCGATTTGGAGGAGCAATGCCTCTGAGTTAAGTCTAGGATGCCCGAAACGCCGAAATGATCATTACTTTCACACTGGTTGCAATTATTCATTCTATACGATGGAAAGACTGTTGCATTTTTATTGTATTTTCTGCTTCTAGCTTTGACTTCTAAGGTCCTAGCTATTCGATCTGGTGGAGCAACGCCCTAGAGTCAAGCCTAGGTTGCCCGGAACGTAGATATGACCATAACTTTCGCACTGGTTGCAACTATTCGTTTTGTATGATGGAAAGACTGTTGTTTTATTTTGTATTTTATGCTTCTGGCGTTGACTTCTAAGGCCCTAACCCTTCGATCTGGTGGAGCAATGACACAGAGTTAATTCTAGGATGCCTGAAACGTCGAAATGATCATTACTTTCACACTGGTTGCAATTATTCCCGTTATACGATGGAAAGACTGTTGTATTTTTATTGTATTTTATTTATCGGGCGTTGACTTCTAAGTCCCTAACTATTCGATCTGGTGGAGCAACGCCCTAGAGTGAAACCTAGGTTACCCGGAACGTAAAAATGACCAGTACTTTCACACTGGTTGCAATTATTCTTTTTATACGATGGAAAGACTGTTGCTTTATTTTGTATTTTATGCTTCTGACGTTGACTTCTTCGGCCCTAACTATTGGATCTGGTGGACCAACGCCCTAGAGTGAGGCCTATGTTGCCCGGGACGCAGAAATGACCATAACTTTCAAACTGATTGCAATTATGCGTTATATTCAATGGAAAAACAGTAGTACTTATATTGTATTTTATGCTTCTAGCGTTGACTTCTAAGGCCGCATCTATTCCATGTGGTGGAGCAGCGCCCTAGAGTGAAACCTAGGTTCCCCGGAACGTAGAAATGACCATTACTTTCACACTGGTTGCAATTAGTCGTTTTATACCATGGAAAAACTGTTGTATTTATTTTGTATTTTATGTTTCGGGCATTGACTTCTATGGCCCTACCTATTCGATCTGGTGGAGCAACGCCGTAGAGTCAAGCCTAGGTTGCCCGGAACGTAGATATGACCGTAACATTCACACTGGTTGCATTTATTCGTTTTATACGATGGAAAGACTGTTGTATTTATTTTGTATTTTATGCTTCTGGCGTTGACTTCTAAGGCCCTAACTCTTCGATCTGGTGCAGCAATGCCTCAGACTTAAGTCCAGGATGCCCGAAACGTCGAAATGATCATTACTTTCACACTGGTTGCAATTATTCATGCTATACGATGGAAAGACTGTTGCATTTTTATTGTATTTTCTGCTTCTGGCTTTGACTTCTAAGGTCCTAGCTATTCGATCTGGTGGAGTAACGCCCTAGAGTCAAGCCTAGGTTGCCCGGAACGTAGATATGACCATAACTTTCACACTGGTTGCAACTATTCGTTTTGTATGATGGAAAGACTGTTGTTTTATTTTGTATTTTATGCTTCTGGCGTTGACTTCTAAGGCCCTAACCCTTCGATCTGGTGGAGCAATGACACAGAGTTAATTCTAGGATGCCTGAAACGTCGAAATGATCATTACTTTCACACTGGTTGCAATTATTCCCGTTATACGATGGAAAGTGTGTTGTATTTAAATGGTATTTTATGCTTCTGGCGTTGACTTCTTAGGCCCTAACTATTCGATCTGGTGGAGGAACGCCATAGAGTGAGGCCTAGATTGCCCGGAACGTAGAACTGACCATTATCATCAGGCTTGTTGCAATTATTCCTGTTGTATGATGAAAAAACTGTTGTATTCTTATTGTATTTTATGCTTCAGGCGTTGATTTCTAAGGACCTAACTATTCGATCTGGTGGAGCAACGCCCTAGAGTCAAGCCTAGGTTGCCCGGAACGTAGATATGGCCATAACTTTCACACTGGTTGCAATTATTCATTTTATACGATGGAAAAGCTGTTGTAATTATATTGTATTTTATGCTGCTGGCGTTGACCTCTAAGGCCCTAACTATTCGATCTGGTGGAGCAACGCCCTAGATTGAGGCCTAGGTCGCCCGGAACGTAGAAATGACCATAACTTTCACACTGGTTGCAATTATTCGTTTTATACGATGGAAAGTCTGTTGTATTTAAATGGTATTTTATGCTTCTGCCGTTGACTTCTTAGGCCCTAACTATTCGATCTGGTGGAGGAACGCCATAGAGTGAAACCTAGCATTCCCGGAACGTAGAAATGACCATTACTTTCACACTGGTTGCAATTATTCCTGTTATACGTTGGAAAAACTGTTGCATTGTTATTGAATTTTATGCTTCTGGCGTTGAGTTGTAAGTCCCTAACTATTCCATCTCGTCGAGCAACGCCCTAGAGTGAAGCCTAGGTTGCCGGGAACGTAGAAATGACCATTACTTTCACACTGATTGCGAATATACATTCTATACGATGGAAAAGCTGTTGTATTTATATTGTATTTTATGCTTCGGGCGCTGACTTCTTAGGCCCTAACTATTTGATCTGGTGGAGCACCGCCCCAGAGTGAAGCCCAGGTTACCCGGAACGTAGAAATGACCATTACCTTCACGCTTGTTGCAATTATTCCTGTTATATGATGAAAAAACTGTTGCATTTTAATTGTATTTTATGCTTCAGGCGTTGATTTCCAAGGCCGGAGCTATTCGATGTGGTGGAGCTACGCCCTATGGTGAAGTCTAGGTTGCCCGGAACGTAGAAATGACCATTACTTTCACACTGTTTGCAAATATACATTATATACGACGGAAGAGCTATTGTATTTATAGTGTATTTTACGCTTCTGGCGTTGACTTAATAGGACCTAACTATTTGATCTGATGGTGAACCGCCCTAGAGTGAAGCCTAGGTTGCCCGGAACGTAGAACATACCATTACCTTTACACTGGTTGCAATTATTCCTGTTATACGATGGAAAAACTGTTGCATCTTTATTGCATTTTATGCTTCTGGCGTTGACTTCTAAGGCCCTAACTATTCGATCTGGTGGAGCAACGCCCTAGATTGAAGCCTAGGTCGCCCGGAACGTAGAAATGACCATAGCATTTACGCTCGTAGCAATTATTCGTTTTATACAATGGAAAAACCGTTCTATTTATTTTGTATTTTATGCTTCGGGCGTTGACTTCTCGGGCCCTAATTATTCGATCTGGTGGAGCAATGCCTCAGAGTTAAGTCTAGGATGCCCGAAACGCCGAAATGATCATTACTTTCACGCTTGTTGCAATTATTCCTGTTATGCGATGAAAAGACTGTTGTCTTTTTATTGTATTTTATGCTTCAGGCGTGGACTTCTCAGGCCGTAGCTGTTCGATGTGGTGGAAGAACGCCATACAGTGAAGCCTAGGTTGCCCGAACGTAGAAATGACCATTACTTTCACACTGTTTGCAATTATTCCCTTTATACGATGGAAAAGCTGTTGTATTTATATCGTATTTTATGCTTCTGGCGTTGACTTCTTAGGCCCTAACTATTCGATCTGGTGGAACAACGCCGTAGAGTGAAGCCTAGGTTGCCCGGAACGTAGAAATGACCATTACTTTCACACTGTTTGCAATTATTAGTTTTATACGATGGAAAAACTGTTGCATCTTTATCGTATTTTATGATTCTGGCATTGACTTCTTAGGCCGTAACTATCCGATCTGGTGGAGCAACGCCCTGCACTGAAACCTGGGTTGCCCGGAACGTAGAAATGACCACTACTATCACACTGGTTGCAAATAATTCCTGCTATACGTTGGAAAAACTGTTGTATCTTTATTGCATTTTATGCTTCTGGCGTTCACTTCTTAGGCCCTAACTATTCGGTCTGGTGGAACAACGCCCTATGGTGAAGCCTAGGTTGCCCGGAACGTAGAAATGACCATAGCATTTACACTCGTAGCAATTATTCGTTTTATACAATGGAAAAACCGTTCTATTTATTTTGTATTTTATGCTTCGGGCCTTGATTTCTAAGGCCCTAACTATTCAATCTGTTAGAGCAACGCCCTAGGGTGAAGCCTAGGTTGCTCAGAAATTAGAAATGACCATAAGTTTCATACTGGTTGCAATTATTCGTTTTATACGATGGAAAAACTGTTTAATTTATATTGTATTTTATGCTTCTGGCGTTGACTTCTCAGGCCCTAATTATTCGATCTGGTGGAGCAATGCCTCAGAGTTAAGTCTAGGATGCCCGGAACGCCGAAATGATCATTACTTTCACGCTTGTTGCAATTATTCCTGTTATGCGATGAAAAGACTGTTGTCTTTTTATTGTATTTTATGCTTCAGGCGTGGACTTCTCAGGCCGTAGCTATTGGATGTGGTGGAAGAACGCCATACAGTGAAGCCTAGGTTGCCCGAACGTAGAAATGACCATTACTTTCACACTGTTTGCAATTATTCCCTTTATACGATGGAAAAGCTGTTGTATTTATATCGTATTTTATGCTTCTGGCGTTGACTTCTAAGGACCTAACTATTCGATCTGGTGGAGCAACGCCCTAGAGTGAAGCCTAGGTTGCCCGGAACGTAGAATAGACCATAGCTTTCACACTGGTTGCTATTATTCGTTTTATACGATGGAAAAACTGTTATATTCATATTGTATTTTATGCTTCTGGCGTTGACTTCTTAGGCCCTAACTATTCGATCTTGTGGAACAACGCCCTAGAGTGAAGCCTAGGTTGCCTCGAACGTAGAAATGACCATCACTTTCACACGGGTTGCAATTATTCCTGTTATAGAATGGAAAGACTGTTGTATTTTTATTGTATTTTATACTTCAGGCGTTGACTTCTGAGGCCGTATCTATTCGATGTGGTGGAAGAACGCCATACAGTGAAGCCTAGGTTGCCCGGAACGTAGAAATGACCATAAGTTTCATACTGGATGCAATTATTCGGTTTATACGATGGAAAAACTGTTGTATTTATATTGTATTTTATGCTTCTGGCGTTCACTTCTTAGGCCCTAACTATTCGATTTTGTGGAACAACGCCCTAGGGTGAAGCCTAGGTTGCCCGGAACGTAGAAATGACCATAGCTTTTACACTGGTAGCAATTATCCGTTTTATACAATGGAAAATCCGTTCTATTTATTTTGTATTTTATGCTTCGGGCGTTGACTTCTAAGGCCCTAACTATTCGATCTGTTGGAGCAACGCCCTAGGGTGAAGCCTAGGTTGCTCGGAAAGTAGAAATGACCATAAGTTTCATACTGGTTGCAATTATTCGTTTTATACGACGGAAAAACTGTTGTATTTATATTGTATTTTATGCTTCTGGCGTTGACTTCTAAGGCCCTAATTTTTCGATTTGGAGGAGCAATGCCTCTGAGTTAAGTCTAGGATGCCCGAAACGCCGAAATGATCATTACTTTCACTCTTGTTGCAATTATTCCAGTAATACGATGAAAAGACTGTTGTATTTTTATTGCATTTTATGCTTCAGGCGTGGACTTCTGAGGCCGTAGCTATTCGATGTGGTGGAAGAACGCCATACAGTGAAGCCTAGGTTGCCCGGAACGTAGAAATGACCACTACTTTCACACTGTTTGTAATTATTCATTTAATACGATGGAAATGCTGTTGTATTTATATCGTATTTTATGCGTCGGGCGTTGACTTCTTATGCCCTAACATTTCGATCTGGTGGAGCAACGCCCGACAGTGAAGCCTAGGTTGCCCGGAACGTAGATATGACCATAACCTTCACACAGGTTGCAATTATTCGTTTTATACGGTGTAAAGGCTGTTGTATTTATTTTGTATTTTATGCTTCTGGCGTTGACTTCTTAGGCCGTAACTATTCGATCTGGTGGAGCAACGCCCTGGAGTGAAACCTGGGTTGCCCGGAACGTAGAAATGACCACTACTATCACACTGGTTGCAAATTATTCCTGCTATACGATGGAAAAACTGTTTTATTTTTATTGCATTTTATGCTTCTGGCGTTCACTTCTTAGGCCCTAACTATTCGATCTGGTGGAACAACGGCCTAGGGTGAGGCCTAGGTTGCCCGGAACGTAGAAATGGATATAACTTTCACACTGGTTGCAATTATTTGTTTTATACGATGGAAAAGCTGTTGTATTTATATCGTATTTTATGCTTCTGGCGTTGACTTCTTAGGCCCTAACTATTCCATCTGGTGGAACAACGCCCTAGAGTAAATCCCAGGCTGCGCGGAACGTAGAAATGACCACAACTTTCACACTGGTAACAATTATTCGTTTTATACAATGGAAAGACTGTTCTATTTATATTGTATTTTATGCTTCTGAGGTTGACTACTTAGGCCCTAACTATTCGATCTGGTGGAGCAACGCCCCAGAGTGAAGCCTAGGTTGCCTGTAAGGTAGAAATGACCATTACTTTCACACTGGTAACAATTATTCGTTTTATACGATGGAAAAGCTGTTGTATTTATTTCGTATTTTATGCTTCTGGCGTTGACTTCTAAGGCCGTAGCTATTAGATGTGGTGGAGCAACGCCCTAGAGTGACGCCTACGTTGCCAGGAACGTAGAAATGACCATTGCTTTCACAATGTTTCCAATTATTCATTTTATACAATGGAAAAACTGTTGTACTTATATTGTATTTTATCCTTCTGGCGTTGAATTCTAAGTGCCTAGCTATTCCATCTGGTGGAGCGACGCCCTAGGGTGTAACCTAGGTTGCCCGGAACGTAGAAATGACCAGTACTTTCACACTGGTTGCAGTTATTCCTGTTATACGATGGAAAAACTGTTTCATCCTTATTGTATTTTATGCTCCTGGCGTTGACTTCTAAGGCCCTAACTATTCGATCTGGTGGAGCAACGCCCTAGAGTGAAGCCTAGGTTGCTCGGGAAGCAGAAATGTCCATAGCATTCAAACTGGTTGCAATTATTCGATTTATACGATGGAAAAGCTGTTGTCTTTTTATTGCATTTTATGCTTCGGGCGTTGACTTCTAAGACCCTAACTATTCAATCTGTTGGAGCAACGCCCTAGGGTGAAACCTAGGTTGCCCTGAAAGTAGAAATGACCATAACTTTCATACTGGTTGCAATTATTCGTTTTATACGATGGAGCAGCTGTTGCATCTTTATTGTATTTTATGCTTCTGGCTTTGAATTCTTAGGCCCTTACTATTCGATCTGGTGGAGCAACGCCCCAGTGTGAAGCCTAGGATGCCCGGAACGTAGATATGACCATACAATTCACACAGGCTGCAATTATCCGTTTTATACGATGGAAAGACTGTTGTATTTATATTGTATTTTATGCTTCTGGCGTTGACTTCTAAGTCCCTAACTATTCGAACTGGTGGACCAACGACCTAGAGTGAAACGTAGGTTGCCCGGAACGTAGAAATGACCATTACTTTCACACTGGTTGCAATTATTCCTGTTATACGTTGGAAAAACTGTTGCATTGTTATTGAATTTTATGCTTCTGGCGTTGAGTTGTAAGTCCCTAACTATTCCATCTCGTCGAGCAACGCCCTAGAGTGAAGCCTAGGTTGCCGGGAACGTAGAAATGACCATTACTTTCACACTGATTGCGAATATACATTCTATACGATGGAAAAGCTGTTGTATTTATATTGTATTTTATGCTTCGGGCGCTGACTTCTTAGGCCCTAACTATTTGATCTGGTGGAGCACCGCCCCAGAGTGAAGCCCAGGTTACCCGGAACGTAGAAATGACCATTACCTTCACGCTTGTTGCAATTATTCCTGTTATATGATGAAAAAACTGTTGCATTTTAATTGTATTTTATGCTTCAGGCGTTGATTTCCAAGGCCGGAGCTATTCGATGTGGTGGAGCTACGCCCTATGGTGAAGTCTAGGTTGCCCGGAACGT
The DNA here is from genome assembly GCF_051401765.1 of Calliopsis andreniformis. NCBI lineage: Eukaryota > Metazoa > Arthropoda > Insecta > Hymenoptera > Andrenidae > Calliopsis > Calliopsis andreniformis. Next base: position 7,800,758 of record NC_135072.1, read on the forward strand.
AGAAATGACCATTACTTTCACACTGTTTGCAAATATACATTATATACGACGGAAGAGCTATTGTATTTATAGTGTATTTTACGCTTCTGGCGTTGACTTAATAGGACCTAACTATTTGATCTGATGGTGAACCGCCCTAGAGTGAAGCCTAGGTTGCCCGGAACGTAGAACATACCATTACCTTTACACTGGTTGCAATTATTCCTGTTATACGATGGAAAAACTGTTGCATCTTTATTGCATTTTATGCTTCTGGCGTTGACTTCTAAGGCCCTAACTATTCGATCTGGTGGAGCAACGCCCTAGATTGAAGCCTAGGTCGCCCGGAACGTAGAAATGACCATAGCATTTACGCTCGTAGCAATTATTCGTTTTATACAATGGAAAAACCGTTCTATTTATTTTGTATTTTATGCTTCGGGCGTTGACTTCTCAGGCCCTAATTATTCGATCTGGTGGAGCAATGCCTCAGAGTTAAGTCTAGGATGCCCGAAACGCCGAAATGATCATTACTTTCACGCTTGTTGCAATTATTCCTGTTATGCGATGAAAAGACTGTTGTCTTTTTATTGTATTTTATGCTTCAGGCGTGGACTTCTCAGGCCGTAGCTGTTCGATGTGGTGGAAGAACGCCATACAGTGAAGCCTAGGTTGCCCGAACGTAGAAATGACCATTACTTTCACACTGTTTGCAATTATTCCCTTTATACGATGGAAAAGCTGTTGTATTTATATCGTATTTTATGCTTCTGGCGTTGACTTCTTAGGCCCTAACTATTCGATCTGGTGGAACAACGCCGTAGAGTGAAGCCTAGGTTGCCCGGAACGTAGAAATGACCATTACTTTCACACTGTTTGCAATTATTAGTTTTATACGATGGAAAAACTGTTGCATCTTTATCGTATTTTATGATTCTGGCATTGACTTCTTAGGCCGTAACTATCCGATCTGGTGGAGCAACGCCCTGCACTGAAACCTGGGTTGCCCGGAACGTAGAAATGACCACTACTATCACACTGGTTGCAAATAATTCCTGCTATACGTTGGAAAAACTGTTGTATCTTTATTGCATTTTATGCTTCTGGCGTTCACTTCTTAGGCCCTAACTATTCGGTCTGGTGGAACAACGCCCTATGGTGAAGCCTAGGTTGCCCGGAACGTAGAAATGACCATAGCATTTACACTCGTAGCAATTATTCGTTTTATACAATGGAAAAACCGTTCTATTTATTTTGTATTTTATGCTTCGGGCCTTGATTTCTAAGGCCCTAACTATTCAATCTGTTAGAGCAACGCCCTAGGGTGAAGCCTAGGTTGCTCAGAAATTAGAAATGACCATAAGTTTCATACTGGTTGCAATTATTCGTTTTATACGATGGAAAAACTGTTTAATTTATATTGTATTTTATGCTTCTGGCGTTGACTTCTCAGGCCCTAATTATTCGATCTGGTGGAGCAATGCCTCAGAGTTAAGTCTAGGATGCCCGGAACGCCGAAATGATCATTACTTTCACGCTTGTTGCAATTATTCCTGTTATGCGATGAAAAGACTGTTGTCTTTTTATTGTATTTTATGCTTCAGGCGTGGACTTCTCAGGCCGTAGCTATTGGATGTGGTGGAAGAACGCCATACAGTGAAGCCTAGGTTGCCCGAACGTAGAAATGACCATTACTTTCACACTGTTTGCAATTATTCCCTTTATACGATGGAAAAGCTGTTGTATTTATATCGTATTTTATGCTTCTGGCGTTGACTTCTAAGGACCTAACTATTCGATCTGGTGGAGCAACGCCCTAGAGTGAAGCCTAGGTTGCCCGGAACGTAGAATAGACCATAGCTTTCACACTGGTTGCTATTATTCGTTTTATACGATGGAAAAACTGTTATATTCATATTGTATTTTATGCTTCTGGCGTTGACTTCTTAGGCCCTAACTATTCGATCTTGTGGAACAACGCCCTAGAGTGAAGCCTAGGTTGCCTCGAACGTAGAAATGACCATCACTTTCACACGGGTTGCAATTATTCCTGTTATAGAATGGAAAGACTGTTGTATTTTTATTGTATTTTATACTTCAGGCGTTGACTTCTGAGGCCGTATCTATTCGATGTGGTGGAAGAACGCCATACAGTGAAGCCTAGGTTGCCCGGAACGTAGAAATGACCATAAGTTTCATACTGGATGCAATTATTCGGTTTATACGATGGAAAAACTGTTGTATTTATATTGTATTTTATGCTTCTGGCGTTCACTTCTTAGGCCCTAACTATTCGATTTTGTGGAACAACGCCCTAGGGTGAAGCCTAGGTTGCCCGGAACGTAGAAATGACCACAGCTTTTACACTGGTAGCAATTATCCGTTTTATACAATGGAAAATCCGTTCTATTTATTTTGTATTTTATGCTTCGGGCGTTGACTTCTAAGGCCCTAACTATTCGATCTGTTGGAGCAACGCCCTAGGGTGAAGCCTAGGTTGCTCGGAAAGTAGAAATGACCATAAGTTTCATACTGGTTGCAATTATTCGTTTTATACGACGGAAAAACTGTTGTATTTATATTGTATTTTATGCTTCTGGCGTTGACTTCTAAGGCCCTAATTTTTCGATTTGGAGGAGCAATGCCTCTGAGTTAAGTCTAGGATGCCCGAAACGCCGAAATGATCATTACTTTCACACTGGTTGCAATTATTCATTCTATACGATGGAAAGACTGTTGCATTTTTATTGTATTTTCTGCTTCTAGCTTTGACTTCTAAGGTCCTAGCTATTCGATCTGGTGGAGCAACGCCCTAGAGTCAAGCCTAGGTTGCCCGGAACGTAGATATGACCATAACTTTCGCACTGGTTGCAACTATTCGTTTTGTATGATGGAAAGACTGTTGTTTTATTTTGTATTTTATGCTTCTGGCGTTGACTTCTAAGGCCCTAACCCTTCGATCTGGTGGAGCAATGACACAGAGTTAATTCTAGGATGCCTGAAACGTCGAAATGATCATTACTTTCACACTGGTTGCAATTATTCCCGTTATACGATGGAAAGACTGTTGTATTTTTATTGTATTTTATTTATCGGGCGTTGACTTCTAAGTCCCTAACTATTCGATCTGGTGGAGCAACGCCCTAGAGTGAAACCTAGGTTACCCGGAACGTAAAAATGACCAGTACTTTCACACTGGTTGCAATTATTCTTTTTATACGATGGAAAGACTGTTGCTTTATTTTGTATTTTATGCTTCTGACGTTGACTTCTTCGGCCCTAACTATTGGATCTGGTGGACCAACGCCCTAGAGTGAGGCCTATGTTGCCCGGGACGCAGAAATGACCATAACTTTCAAACTGATTGCAATTATGCGTTATATTCAATGGAAAAACAGTAGTACTTATATTGTATTTTATGCTTCTAGCGTTGACTTCTAAGGCCGCATCTATTCCATGTGGTGGAGCAGCGCCCTAGAGTGAAACCTAGGTTCCCCGGAACGTAGAAATGACCATTACTTTCACACTGGTTGCAATTAGTCGTTTTATACCATGGAAAAACTGTTGTATTTATTTTGTATTTTATGTTTCGGGCATTGACTTCTATGGCCCTACCTATTCGATCTGGTGGAGCAACGCCGTAGAGTCAAGCCTAGGTTGCCCGGAACGTAGATATGACCGTAACATTCACACTGGTTGCATTTATTCGTTTTATACGATGGAAAGACTGTTGTATTTATTTTGTATTTTATGCTTCTGGCGTTGACTTCTAAGGCCCTAACTCTTCGATCTGGTGCAGCAATGCCTCAGACTTAAGTCCAGGATGCCCGAAACGTCGAAATGATCATTACTTTCACACTGGTTGCAATTATTCATGCTATACGATGGAAAGACTGTTGCATTTTTATTGTATTTTCTGCTTCTGGCTTTGACTTCTAAGGTCCTAGCTATTCGATCTGGTGGAGTAACGCCCTAGAGTCAAGCCTAGGTTGCCCGGAACGTAGATATGACCATAACTTTCACACTGGTTGCAACTATTCGTTTTGTATGATGGAAAGACTGTTGTTTTATTTTGTATTTTATGCTTCTGGCGTTGACTTCTAAGGCCCTAACCCTTCGATCTGGTGGAGCAATGACACAGAGTTAATTCTAGGATGCCTGAAACGTCGAAATGATCATTACTTTCACACTGGTTGCAATTATTCCCGTTATACGATGGAAAGTGTGTTGTATTTAAATGGTATTTTATGCTTCTGGCGTTGACTTCTTAGGCCCTAACTATTCGATCTGGTGGAGGAACGCCATAGAGTGAGGCCTAGATTGCCCGGAACGTAGAACTGACCATTATCATCAGGCTTGTTGCAATTATTCCTGTTGTATGATGAAAAAACTGTTGTATTCTTATTGTATTTTATGCTTCAGGCGTTGATTTCTAAGGACCTAACTATTCGATCTGGTGGAGCAACGCCCTAGAGTCAAGCCTAGGTTGCCCGGAACGTAGATATGGCCATAACTTTCACACTGGTTGCAATTATTCATTTTATACGATGGAAAAGCTGTTGTAATTATATTGTATTTTATGCTGCTGGCGTTGACCTCTAAGGCCCTAACTATTCGATCTGGTGGAGCAACGCCCTAGATTGAGGCCTAGGTCGCCCGGAACGTAGAAATGACCATAACTTTCACACTGGTTGCAATTATTCGTTTTATACGATGGAAAGTCTGTTGTATTTAAATGGTATTTTATGCTTCTGCCGTTGACTTCTTAGGCCCTAACTATTCGATCTGGTGGAGGAACGCCATAGAGTGAAACCTAGCATTCCCGGAACGTAGAAATGACCATTACTTTCACACTGGTTGCAATTATTCCTGTTATACGTTGGAAAAACTGTTGCATTGTTATTGAATTTTATGCTTCTGGCGTTGAGTTGTAAGTCCCTAACTATTCCATCTCGTCGAGCAACGCCCTAGAGTGAAGCCTAGGTTGCCGGGAACGTAGAAATGACCATTACTTTCACACTGATTGCGAATATACATTCTATACGATGGAAAAGCTGTTGTATTTATATTGTATTTTATGCTTCGGGCGCTGACTTCTTAGGCCCTAACTATTTGATCTGGTGGAGCACCGCCCCAGAGTGAAGCCCAGGTTACCCGGAACGTAGAAATGACCATTACCTTCACGCTTGTTGCAATTATTCCTGTTATATGATGAAAAAACTGTTGCATTTTAATTGTATTTTATGCTTCAGGCGTTGATTTCCAAGGCCGGAGCTATTCGATGTGGTGGAGCTACGCCCTATGGTGAAGTCTAGGTTGCCCGGAACGTAGAAATGACCATTACTTTCACACTGTTTGCAAATATACATTATATACGACGGAAGAGCTATTGTATTTATAGTGTATTTTACGCTTCTGGCGTTGACTTAATAGGACCTAACTATTTGATCTGATGGTGAACCGCCCTAGAGTGAAGCCTAGGTTGCCCGGAACGTAGAACATACCATTACCTTTACACTGGTTGCAATTATTCCTGTTATACGATGGAAAAACTGTTGCATCTTTATTGCATTTTATGCTTCTGGCGTTGACTTCTAAGGCCCTAACTATTCGATCTGGTGGAGCAACGCCCTAGATTGAAGCCTAGGTCGCCCGGAACGTAGAAATGACCATAGCATTTACGCTCGTAGCAATTATTCGTTTTATACAATGGAAAAACCGTTCTATTTATTTTGTATTTTATGCTTCGGGCGTTGACTTCTCAGGCCCTAATTATTCGATCTGGTGGAGCAATGCCTCAGAGTTAAGTCTAGGATGCCCGAAACGCCGAAATGATCATTACTTTCACGCTTGTTGCAATTATTCCTGTTATGCGATGAAAAGACTGTTGTCTTTTTATTGTATTTTATGCTTCAGGCGTGGACTTCTCAGGCCGTAGCTGTTCGATGTGGTGGAAGAACGCCATACAGTGAAGCCTAGGTTGCCCGAACGTAGAAATGACCATTACTTTCACACTGTTTGCAATTATTCCCTTTATACGATGGAAAAGCTGTTGTATTTATATCGTATTTTATGCTTCTGGCGTTGACTTCTTAGGCCCTAACTATTCGATCTGGTGGAACAACGCCGTAGAGTGAAGCCTAGGTTGCCCGGAACGTAGAAATGACCATTACTTTCACACTGTTTGCAATTATTAGTTTTATACGATGGAAAAACTGTTGCATCTTTATCGTATTTTATGATTCTGGCATTGACTTCTTAGGCCGTAACTATCCGATCTGGTGGAGCAACGCCCTGCACTGAAACCTGGGTTGCCCGGAACGTAGAAATGACCACTACTATCACACTGGTTGCAAATAATTCCTGCTATACGTTGGAAAAACTGTTGTATCTTTATTGCATTTTATGCTTCTGGCGTTCACTTCTTAGGCCCTAACTATTCGGTCTGGTGGAACAACGCCCTATGGTGAAGCCTAGGTTGCCCGGAACGTAGAAATGACCATAGCATTTACACTCGTAGCAATTATTCGTTTTATACAATGGAAAAACCGTTCTATTTATTTTGTATTTTATGCTTCGGGCCTTGATTTCTAAGGCCCTAACTATTCAATCTGTTAGAGCAACGCCCTAGGGTGAAGCCTAGGTTGCTCAGAAATTAGAAATGACCATAAGTTTCATACTGGTTGCAATTATTCGTTTTATACGATGGAAAAACTGTTTAATTTATATTGTATTTTATGCTTCTGGCGTTGACTTCTCAGGCCCTAATTATTCGATCTGGTGGAGCAATGCCTCAGAGTTAAGTCTAGGATGCCCGGAACGCCGAAATGATCATTACTTTCACGCTTGTTGCAATTATTCCTGTTATGCGATGAAAAGACTGTTGTCTTTTTATTGTATTTTATGCTTCAGGCGTGGACTTCTCAGGCCGTAGCTATTGGATGTGGTGGAAGAACGCCATACAGTGAAGCCTAGGTTGCCCGAACGTAGAAATGACCATTACTTTCACACTGTTTGCAATTATTCCCTTTATACGATGGAAAAGCTGTTGTATTTATATCGTATTTTATGCTTCTGGCGTTGACTTCTAAGGACCTAACTATTCGATCTGGTGGAGCAACGCCCTAGAGTGAAGCCTAGGTTGCCCGGAACGTAGAATAGACCATAGCTTTCACACTGGTTGCTATTATTCGTTTTATACGATGGAAAAACTGTTATATTCATATTGTATTTTATGCTTCTGGCGTTGACTTCTTAGGCCCTAACTATTCGATCTTGTGGAACAACGCCCTAGAGTGAAGCCTAGGTTGCCTCGAACGTAGAAATGACCATCACTTTCACACGGGTTGCAATTATTCCTGTTATAGAATGGAAAGACTGTTGTATTTTTATTGTATTTTATACTTCAGGCGTTGACTTCTGAGGCCGTATCTATTCGATGTGGTGGAAGAACGCCATACAGTGAAGCCTAGGTTGCCCGGAACGTAGAAATGACCATAAGTTTCATACTGGATGCAATTATTCGGTTTATACGATGGAAAAACTGTTGTATTTATATTGTATTTTATGCTTCTGGCGTTCACTTCTTAGGCCCTAACTATTCGATTTTGTGGAACAACGCCCTAGGGTGAAGCCTAGGTTGCCCGGAACGTAGAAATGACCATAGCTTTTACACTGGTAGCAATTATCCGTTTTATACAATGGAAAATCCGTTCTATTTATTTTGTATTTTATGCTTCGGGCGTTGACTTCTAAGGCCCTAACTATTCGATCTGTTGGAGCAACGCCCTAGGGTGAAGCCTAGGTTGCTCGGAAAGTAGAAATGACCATAAGTTTCATACTGGTTGCAATTATTCGTTTTATACGACGGAAAAACTGTTGTATTTATATTGTATTTTATGCTTCTGGCGTTGACTTCTAAGGCCCTAATTTTTCGATTTGGAGGAGCAATGCCTCTGAGTTAAGTCTAGGATGCCCGAAACGCCGAAATGATCATTACTTTCACTCTTGTTGCAATTATTCCAGTAATACGATGAAAAGACTGTTGTATTTTTATTGCATTTTATGCTTCAGGCGTGGACTTCTGAGGCCGTAGCTATTCGATGTGGTGGAAGAACGCCATACAGTGAAGCCTAGGTTGCCCGGAACGTAGAAATGACCACTACTTTCACACTGTTTGTAATTATTCATTTAATACGATGGAAATGCTGTTGTATTTATATCGTATTTTATGCGTCGGGCGTTGACTTCTTATGCCCTAACATTTCGATCTGGTGGAGCAACGCCCGACAGTGAAGCCTAGGTTGCCCGGAACGTAGATATGACCATAACCTTCACACAGGTTGCAATTATTCGTTTTATACGGTGTAAAGGCTGTTGTATTTATTTTGTATTTTATGCTTCTGGCGTTGACTTCTTAGGCCGTAACTATTCGATCTGGTGGAGCAACGCCCTGGAGTGAAACCTGGGTTGCCCGGAACGTAGAAATGACCACTACTATCACACTGGTTGCAAATTATTCCTGCTATACGATGGAAAAACTGTTTTATTTTTATTGCATTTTATGCTTCTGGCGTTCACTTCTTAGGCCCTAACTATTCGATCTGGTGGAACAACGGCCTAGGGTGAGGCCTAGGTTGCCCGGAACGTAGAAATGGATATAACTTTCACACTGGTTGCAATTATTTGTTTTATACGATGGAAAAGCTGTTGTATTTATATCGTATTTTATGCTTCTGGCGTTGACTTCTTAGGCCCTAACTATTCCATCTGGTGGAACAACGCCCTAGAGTAAATCCCAGGCTGCGCGGAACGTAGAAATGACCACAACTTTCACACTGGTAACAATTATTCGTTTTATACAATGGAAAGACTGTTCTATTTATATTGTATTTTATGCTTCTGAGGTTGACTACTTAGGCCCTAACTATTCGATCTGGTGGAGCAACGCCCCAGAGTGAAGCCTAGGTTGCCTGTAAGGTAGAAATGACCATTACTTTCACACTGGTAACAATTATTCGTTTTATACGATGGAAAAGCTGTTGTATTTATTTCGTATTTTATGCTTCTGGCGTTGACTTCTAAGGCCGTAGCTATTAGATGTGGTGGAGCAACGCCCTAGAGTGACGCCTACGTTGCCAGGAACGTAGAAATGACCATTGCTTTCACAATGTTTCCAATTATTCATTTTATACAATGGAAAAACTGTTGTACTTATATTGTATTTTATCCTTCTGGCGTTGAATTCTAAGTGCCTAGCTATTCCATCTGGTGGAGCGACGCCCTAGGGTGTAACCTAGGTTGCCCGGAACGTAGAAATGACCAGTACTTTCACACTGGTTGCAGTTATTCCTGTTATACGATGGAAAAACTGTTTCATCCTTATTGTATTTTATGCTCCTGGCGTTGACTTCTAAGGCCCTAACTATTCGATCTGGTGGAGCAACGCCCTAGAGTGAAGCCTAGGTTGCTCGGGAAGCAGAAATGTCCATAGCATTCAAACTGGTTGCAATTATTCGATTTATACGATGGAAAAGCTGTTGTCTTTTTATTGCATTTTATGCTTCGGGCGTTGACTTCTAAGACCCTAACTATTCAATCTGTTGGAGCAACGCCCTAGGGTGAAACCTAGGTTGCCCTGAAAGTAGAAATGACCATAACTTTCATACTGGTTGCAATTATTCGTTTTATACGATGGAGCAGCTGTTGCATCTTTATTGTATTTTATGCTTCTGGCTTTGAATTCTTAGGCCCTTACTATTCGATCTGGTGGAGCAACGCCCCAGTGTGAAGCCTAGGATGCCCGGAACGTAGATATGACCATACAATTCACACAGGTTGCAATTATCCGTTTTATACGATGGAAAGACTGTTGTATTTATATTGTATTTTATGCTTCTGGCGTTGACTTCTAAGTCCCTAACTATTCGAACTGGTGGACCAACGACCTAGAGTGAAACGTAGGTTGCCCGGAACGTAGAAATGACCATTACTTTCACACTGGCTGCAATTATTCCTGTTATACTATGGAAAAACTGTTGTATTTATATTGTATTTTATTCTTCTGGCGTTGACTTCTTAGGCCCTAACTATTCGATCTGGTGGAGCAACGCCTTGAGTGAAACCCAGGTTACCCGGAGCGTAGAAATGACCAGTACTTTCACACTGGTTGCAGTTATTCCAGTTATACGATGGAAAAACTGTTGCATTTTAATTGTATTTTATGCTTCTGCTGTTGAATTCTAAGTCCCTAGCTATTTGATCTGGTGGAACAACGCCACAGAGTGATACCCAGGTTACGCGGAACGTAGAAATGACCAGTACTTTCACACTCGTTGCAGTTATTCCTGCTATACGATGGATAAACTGTTGCATTTTTATTGTATTTTATGCTTCTGGCGTTGAATTCTAATTCCCTAACTATTCCATCTCGTCGTTCAACGCCCTAGAGTGAAGCCTAGGTTGCCCGGAACGTAGAAATGACCATTACCTTCACACTGTTTGTAAATACACATTCTATACAAATGAAAAGCTGTTGTATTTATATTGTATTTTATGCTTCTGGCGCTGACTTCTTAGGCCCTAACTATTTGATCTGGTGGAGCACCGCCCTAGAGTGAAGCATAGGTTGCCCGGAACGTAGAACATACCATTACCTTCACACTGGTTGCAATTATTCCTGTTATACGATGGAAAGACTGTTGCATCTTTATTGTATTTTATGCTCCTGGCGTCGACTTCTAAGGCCCTAACTATTCGATCTGGTGGAGCACCGCCCTAGAGTGAAGCCTAGGTTGCCCGGAACGTAGAAATGACCATTACTTTCACACTGTTTGCAAATATACTTTATATACGATGGAAAAGCTGTTGTATTTATATTGTATTTTATGCTTCTGGCGTTGACTTCTAAGGCCCTAACTACTAGGTCTGGTGGATCACCGCCCTAGAGTGAAGCCTAGGTTGCCCTGAACGTAGAACATACCATTACCTTCACACTGGTTGCAATTATTCGTTTTATACGATGGAAAAGCTGTTGTATTTATATTGTATTTGGTGCTCCTGGCGTTGACTTCTAAGGCCTTAACTATTCGATCTGGTGGAGCAACACCCTGGAGTGAGGCCCAGGTTGCCCGGATCGTAGAAATGGCCATAACTTTCACACTGTTTGCAATTAATGATATTATACAATGGAAAAACTGTTGTATTTATATTGTATTTTATGGTTCAGGCGTTGATTTCTTGGGACCTAGCTATTCGATCTGGTGGAGCAACGCCCTAGAGTGAAGACTAGATTGCCCGGAACGTAGAACTGACCATTACCTTCAGGCTTGTTGCAATTATTCCTGTTGTATGATGAAAAAACTGTTGTATTCTTATTGTATTTTATGCTTCAGGCGTTGATTTCTAAGGACCTAACTATTCGACCTGCTGGAGCAACGCCCTAGAGTGGAATCTAGGTTGCCCAGAACGCAGAAATGTCAATAACTTTCACACTGGTTGCAATTATTCGTTTTATACGATGGAAAAGCTGTTGTATTTATATTGTATTTTATCATTCTGTCGTTGAATTCTAAGTCCCTAGCTATTCGATCTGGTGGAGCAACGCCCAAGGGTGAAACCTAGGTTACCCGGAACGTAGAAATGACCAGTACTTTCACACTGGTTGCAATTATTCTTTTTATACGATGGAAAGACTGTTGCTTTATTTTGTATTTTATGCTCCTGACGTTGACTTCTTCGGCCCTAACTATTGGATCTGGTGGACCAACGCCCTAGAGTGAGGCCTATGTTGCTCGGGACGCAGAAATGACCATAACTTTCAAACTGATTGCAATTATGCGTTATATTCAATGGAAAAACAGTAGTACTTATATTGTATTTTATGCTTCTAGCGTTGACTTCTAAGGCCGCATCTATTCCATGTGGTGGAGCAGCGCCCTAGAGTGAAGCCTAGGTTCCCCGGAACGTAGAAATGACCATTACTTTCACACTGGTTGCAATTCGTCGTTTTATACGATGGAAAAACTGTTGTATTTATTTTGTATTTTATGTTTCGAGGCATTGACTTCTATGGCCCTACCTATTCGATCTGGTGGAGCAACGCCGTAGAGTCAAGCCTAGGTTGCCCGGAACGTAGATATGACCGTAACTTTCACACTGGTTGCATTTATTCGTTTTATACGATGGAAAGACTGTTGTATTTATTTTGTACTTTATGCTTCTGGCGTTGACTTCTAAGGCCCTAACTCTTCGATCTGGTGCAGCAATGCCTCAGACTTAAGTCCAGGATGCCCGAAACGTCGAAATGATCATTACTTTCACACTGGTTGCAATTATTCGTGCTATACGATGGAAAGACTGTTGCATTTTTATTGTATTTTCTGCTTCTGGCTTTGACTTCTAAGGTCCTAGCTATTCGATCTGGTGGAGCAACGCCCTAGAGTCAAGCCTAGGTTGCCCGGAACGTAGATATGACCATAACTTTCGCACTGGTTGCAACTATTCGTTTTGTATGATGGAAAGACTGTTGTTTTATTTTGTATTTTATGCTTCTGGCGTTGACTTCTAAGGCCCTAACCCTTCCATCTGGTGGAGCAATGACACAGAGTTAATTCTAGGATGCCTGAAACGTCGAAATGATCATTACTTTCACACTGGTTGCAATTATTCCCGTTATACGATGGAAAGACTGTTGTATTTTTATTGTATTTTATTTATCGGGCGTTGACTTCTAAGTCCCTAACTATTCGACCTGGTGGATCAACGCCCTAGAGTGAGGCCTAGATTGCCCGGAACGTAGAACTGACCATTACCTTCAGGCTTGTTGCAATTATTCCTGTTGTATGATGAAAAAACTGTTGTATTCTTATTGTATTTTTGCTTCAGGCGTTGATTTCTAAGTCCCTAGCTATTCGATCTGGTGGAGCAACGCCCTAGAGTGAAACCTAGGTTACCCGGAACGTAGAAATGACCAGTACTTTCACACTGGTTGCAATTATTCTTTTTATACGATGGAAAGACTGTTGCTTTATTTTGTATTTTATGCTTCTGACGTTGACTTCTTCGGCCCTAACTATTGGATCTGGTGGACCAACGCCCTAGAGTGAGGCCTATGTTGCCCGGGACGCAGAAATGACCATAACTTTCAAACTGATTGCAATTATGCGTTATATTCAATGGAAAAACAGTAGTACTTATATTGTATTTTATGCTTCTAGCGTTGACTTCTAAGGCCGCATCTATTCCATGTGGTGGAGCAGCGCCCTAGAGTGAAGCCTAGGTTCCCCGGAACGTAGAAATGACCATTACTTTCACACTGGTTGCAATTAGTCGTTTTATACGATGGAAAAACTGTTGTATTTATTTTGTATTTTATGTTTCGGGCATTGACTTCTATGGCCCTACCTATTCGATCTGGTGGAGCAACGCCGTAGAGTCAAGCCTAGGTTGCCCGGAACGTAGATATGACCGTAACATTCACACTGGTTGCATTTATTCGTTTTATACGATGGAAAGACTGTTGTATTTATTTTGTATTTTATGCTTCTGGCGTTGACTTCTAAGGCCCTAACTCTTCGATCTGGTGCAGCAATGCCTCAGACTTAAGTCCAGGATGCCCGGAACGTAGAAATGACCATCACTTTCACACTGGTTGCAATTATTCATGCTATACGATGGAAAGACTGTTGCATTTTTATTGTATTTTCTGCTTCTGGCTTTGACTTCTAAGGTCCTAGCTATTCGATCAGGAGGAGCAGCGCCCTAGGGAGAAGCCTAGGTTGCCCGGAACGTAGAAATGACCATTACTTTCACACTGTTTGCAATTATTCATTTTATACGATTGAAAAACTGTTGTACTTATATTGCATTTTATTTTTCTGGCGTTGAATTCTAAGTCCCTAGCTATTCGATCTGGTGGAGCAACGCCCTAGAGTGAAGCCTAGATTGAACGGAACGTAGAACTGACCATTACCTTCAGGCTTGTTGCAATTATTCCTGTTGTATGATGAAAAAACTGATGTATTCTTATTGTATTTTATGCTTCAGGCGTTGATTTCTAAGGACCTAACTATTCGATCTGCTGGAGCAACGCCCAAGAGTGGAATCTAGGTTGCCCGGAACGCAGAAATGTCAATAACTTTCACACTGGTTGCAATTATTCGTTTTATACGATGGAAAAGCTGTTGTATTTATATTGAATTTTATCATTCTGGCGTTGAATTCTAAGTCCCTAGCTATTCGATCTGGTGGAGCAACGCCCTAGAGTGAAACCTAGGTTACCCGGAACGTAGAAATGACCAGTACTTTCACACTGGTTGCAATTATTCTTTTTATACGGTGGAAAGACTGTTGTTTTATTTTGTATTTTATGCTTCTGGCGTTAACTTCTTCGGCCCTAACTATTGGATCTGGTGGACCAACGCCCTACAGTCAGGCCTATGTTGCCCGGGACGCAGAAATGACCATAACTTTCAAACTGATTGCAATTATGCGTTATATTCAATGGAAAAACAGTAGTACTTATATTGTATTTTATGCTTCTAGCGTTGACTTCTAAGGCCGCATCTATTCCATGTGGTGGAGCAGCGCCATAGAGTGAAGCCTAGGTTCCCCGGAACGTAGGAATGACCATTACTTTCACACTGGTTGCAATTAGTCGTTTTATACGATGGAAAAACTGTGGTATTTATTTTGTATTTTATGTTTCGGGCATTGACTTCTATGGCCCTACCTATTCGATCTGGTGGAGCAACGCCGTAGAGTCAAGCCTAGGTTGCCCGGAACGTAGATATGACCGTAACTTTCACACTGGTTGCAATTATTCGTTTTATACGATGGAAAGGCTGTTGTATTTATTTTGAGTTTTATGCTTCTGGCGTTGACTTCTAAGGACCTAACTCTTCGATCTGGTGCAGCAATGCCACAGTCTTAAGTCCAGGATGCCCGAAACGTCGAAATGATCATTACTTTCACACTGGTTGCAATTATTCATGCCATACGATGGAAAGACTGTTGCATTTTTATTGTATTTCCTGCTTCTGGCATTGACTTCTAAGGTCCTAGCTATTCGATCTGGTGGAGCAACGCCCTAGAGTCAAGCCTAGGTTGCCCGGAACGTAGATATGGCCATAACTTTCACACTGGTTGCAACTATTCGTTTTGTATTATGGTAAGACTGTTGCTTTATTTTGTATTTTATGCTTCTGGCGTTGACTTCTAAGGCCCTAACCCTTCGATCTGGTGGAGCAATGACACAGAGTTAATTCTAGGATGCCTGAAACGTCGAAATGGTCATTACTTTCACACTGGTTGCAATTATTCCCGTTATACGATGGAAAGACTGTTGTATTTTTATTGTATTTTATTTATCGGGCGTTGACTTCTAAGTCCCTAACTATTCGATCTGGTGGATCAACGCCCTAGAGTGAGGCCTAGATTGCCCGGAACGTAGAACTGACCATTACCTTCAGGCTTGTTGCAATTATTCCTGTTGTATGAAGAAAAAACTGTTGTATTCTTATTGTATTTTTTCTTCAGGCGTTGATTTCTAAGTCCCTAGCTATTCGATCTGGTGGAGCAACGCCCTAGAGTGAGGCCTATGTTGCCCGGGACGCAGAAATGACCATAACTTTCAAACTGATTGCAATTATGCGTTATATTCAATGGAAAAACAGTAGTACTTATATTGTATTTTATGCTTCTAGCGTTGACTTCTAAGGCCGCATCTATTCCATGTGGTGGAGCAGCGCCCTAGAGTGAAGCCTAGGTTCCCCGGAACGTAGAAATGACCATTACTTTCACACTGGTTGCAATTAGTCGTTTTATACGATGGAAAAACTGTTGTATTTATTTTGTATTTTATGCTTCGGGCATTGACTTCTATGGCCCTACCTATTCGATCTGGTGGAGCAACGCCGTAGAGTCAAGCCTAGGTTGCCCGGAACGTAGATATGACCGTAAGATTCACACTGGTTGCATTTATTCGTTTTATACGATGGAAAGACTGTTGTATTTATTTTGTATTTTATGCTTCTGGCGTTGACTTCTAAGGCCCTAACTCTTCGATCTGGTGCAGCAATGCCTCAGACTTAAGTCCAGGATGCCCGAAACGTCGAAATGATCATTACTTTCACACTGGTTGCAATTATTCATGCTATACGATGGAAAGACTGTTGCATTTTTATTGTATTTTCTGCTTCTGGCTTTGACTTCTAAGGTCCTAGCTATTCGATCTGGTGGAGCAACGCCCTAGAGTCAAGCCTAGGTTGCCCGGAACGTAGATATGACCATAACTTTCACACTGGTTGCAACTATTCGTTTTGTATGATGGAAAGACTGTTGTTTTATTTTGTATTTTATGCTTCTGGCGTTGACTTCTAAGGCCCTAACCCTTCGATCTGGTGGAGCAATGACACAGAGTTAATTCTAGGATGCCTGAAACGTCGAAATGATCATTACTTTCACACTGGTTGCAATTATTCCCGTTATTCGATGGAAAGTGTGTTGTATTTAAATGGTATTTTATGCTTCTGGCGTTGACTTCTTAGGCCCTAACTATTCGATCTGGTGGATCAACGCCCTAGAGTGAGGCCTATGTTGCCCGGAACGTAGAAATGACCATAACTTTCAAACTGATTGCAATTATGCGTTATATTCAATGGAAAAACTGTTGTACTTATATTGTATGTTATGCTTCTAGCGTTGACTTCTAAGGCCGCAGCTATTCCGTGTGGTGGAGCAACGCCCTAGAGTGAAGCCTAGCTTGCCCGGAACGTAGAAATGACCATCACTTTCACACTGGTTGCAATTATTCATGCTATACGATGGAAAGACTGTTGCATTTTTATTGTATTTTCTGCTTCTGGCTTTGACTTCTAAGGTCCTAGCTATTCGATCAGGAGGAGCAGCGCCCTAGGGAGAAGCCTAGGTTGCCCGGAACATAGAAATGACCATTACTTTCACACTGCTTGCAATTATTCATTTTATACGATTGAAAAACTGTTGTACTTATATTGCATTTTATTCTTCTGGCGTTGAATTCTAAGTCCCTAGCTATTCGATCTGGTGGAGCAACGCCCTAGAGTGAAGCATAGATTGCCCGGAACGTAGAACTGACCATTACCTTCAGGCTTGTTGCAATTATTCCTGTTGTATGATGAAAAAACTGTTGTATTCTTATTGTATTTTATGCTTCAGGCGTTGATTTCTAAGGACCTAACTATTCAATCTGCTGGAGCAACGCCCTAGAGTGGAATCTAGGTTGCCCAGAACGCAGAAATGTCAATAACTTTCACACTGGTTGCAATTATTCGTTTTATACGATGGAAAAGCTGTTGTATTTATATTGTATTTTATCATTCTGTCGTTGAATTCTAAGTCCCTAGCTATTCGATCTGGTGGAGCAACGCCCTAGAGTGAAACCTAGGTTACCCGGAACGTAGAAATGACCAGTACTTTCACACTGGTTGCAATTATTCTTTTTATACGATGGAAAGACTGTTGCTTTATTTTGTATTTTATGCTTCTGACGTTGACTTCTTCGGCCCTAGCTATTGGATCTGGTGGACCAACGCCCTAGAGTGTGGCCTATGTTGCTCGGGACGCAGAAATGACCATAACTTTCAAACTGATTGCAATTATGCGTTATATTCAATGGAAAAACAGTAGTACTTATATTGTATTTTATGCTTCTAGCGTTGACTTCTAAGGCCGCATCTATTCCATGTGGTGGAGCAGCGCCCTAGAGTGAAGCCTAGGTTCCCCGGAAAGTAGAAATGACCATTACTTTCACACTGGTTGCAATTCGTCGTTTTATACGATGGAAAAACTGTTGTATTTATTTTGTATTTTATGTTTCGGGCATTGACTTCTATGGCCCTACCTATTCGATCTGGTGGAGCAACGCCGTAGAGTCAAGCCTAGGTTGCCCGGAACGTAGATATGACCGTAACTTTCACACTGGTTGCATTTATTCGTTTTATACGATGGAAAGACTGTTGTATTTATTTTGTACTTTATGCTTCTGGCGTTGACTTCTAAGGCCCTAACTCTTCGATCTGGTGCAGCAATGCCTCAGACTTAAGTCCAGGATGCCCGAAACGTCGAAATGATCATTACTTTCACACTGGCTGCAATTATTCATGCTATACGATGGAAAGACTGTTGCATTTTTATTGTATTTTCTGCTTCTGGCTTTGACTTCTAAGGTCCTAGCTATTCGATCTGGTGGAGCAACGCCCTAGAGTCAAGCCTAGGTTGCCCGGAACGTAGAAATGACCATAACTTTCACACTGGTTGCAATTATTCGTTTTATACGATGGAAAAGCTGTTGTATTTATATCGTATTTTATGCTTCTGGCGTTGACTCCTTAGGCCCTAACTATTCCATCTGGTGGAACAACGCCCTAGAGTAAAGCCCAGGTAGCGCGGAACGTAGAAATGACCATAACTTTCACACTGGTAGCAATTATTCGTTTTATACAATGGAAAAACTGTTCTATTTATATTGTATTTTATGCTTCTGGCGTTGACTACTTAGGCCCTAACTAATAGATCTTGTGGAACAACGCCCTAGAGTGAAGCCTAGGTTGCCTGGAACGTAGAAATGACCATCACTTTCACACGGGTTGCAATTATTCCTGTTATAGGATGGAAAGACTGTTGTATTTTTATTGTATTTTATTCTTCTGGTGTTGACTTCTTAGGCCCTAACTATTCGTTCTGGTGGAACAACGCCGTAGAGTGAAGCCTAGGTTGCCCGGCACGTAGAAATAACCATTACTTTCACACTGTTTGCAATTATTCCTTTTATACGATGGAACAGCTGTTGTATTTATATCGTGTTTTAAGCTTCTGACGTCGACTTCTAAGGACCTAACTATTCGATCTGGTGGAGCAACGCCCTAAAGTGATGCCTAGGTTGCTCGGAATGTAGAAATGACCATAAGTTGCATACTGGTTGCAATTATTCGTTTTATGCGATGAAAAAGCTGTTGTATTTATATTGTATTTTATGCTTCTGGGGTTGACTTCTAAGGCCCTAAATATTCGATCTGGTGGAGCAATGCCTCAGAGTTAAGTCTAGGATACCCGAAACGCCGAAATGATCATTACTTTCACGCTTGTTGCAATTATTCCTGTTATACGATGAAAAGACTGTTGTATTTTTATTGTACTTTATGCTTCAGGCGTGGACTTCTGAGGCCGTAGCTATTCGATGTGGTGGAAGAACGCCATACAGCGAAGCCTAGGTTGCCCGGAACGTAGAAATGACCACTACTTTCACACTGTTTGCAATTATACATTTAATACGATGCAAATGCTGTTGTATTTATATCGTATTTTATGTTTCGGGCGTAGACTTCTTAGGCCCTAACATTTCGATCTGGTGGAGCAACGCCCGACAATGAGTCATAGGTTGCCCGGAACGTAGATATGACCATAACCTTCACACAGGTTGCAATTATTCGTTTTATACGGTGAAAAGGCTGTTGTATTTATTTTGTATTTTATTCTTCTGGTGTTGACTTCTTAGGCCCTAACTATTCGATCTGGTGTAACAACGCCGTAGAGTAAAGCCTAGGTTGCCCGGAACGTAGAAATGACCATTGCTTTCACACTGTTTGCAATTATTCCTTTTATACGATGGAAAAGCTGCTGTATTTATATCGTATTTTATGCTTCTGGCGTTGACTTCTAAGGACCTAACTATTCGATCTGGTGGAGCAACGCCCTAGAGTGAAGCCTAGGTTGCTCGGAATGTAGAAATGACCATAACTTTCACACTGATTGCAATTATTCGTTTTATACGATGGAATAACTGTTGTACTTATATTGTATTTTATCCTTCTGGCGTTGAATTCTAAGTCCCTAGCTATTCGATCTGATAGAGCAACGCCCTAGAGTGAAACGTAGGTTATCCGGAACGTAGAAATGTCCAGTACATTCAGACTGGTTGCAGTTATTCCTGTTAAACGATGGAAAAACTGTTGCATCTTTATTGTATTTTATGATTCTGGCACTGACTTCTAAGGCCGTAACTATTCGATCTGGTGGAGCAACGCCCTAGTGTGAAGGGTAGGTTGCGCGGAACGTAGCAATGACCATAACTTTCACACTGGTAGCAATTATTCGTTTTATACGATGGAAAAACTGTTCTATTTATTTTGTATTTTATGCTTCTGGCGTCGACTTCTTAGGCCCTAACTATTCGATCAGGTGGAACAACGCCGTAGAGTGAAGCCTAGGTTGTCCGGAACGTAGAAATGACCATTACTTTCACAATGTCTGCAATTATTCATTTTATACGATGGAAAAACTGTTGCGCTTGTATTGTATTTTATCCTTCTGGCGTTGAATTCTAAGTCCCTAGCTATTCGATCCGGTGGTGCAACGCCCCAGACTGAAACCTAGGTTACCCGGAACGTAGAAATGACCAGTACTTCCACACTGGTTGCAGTTATTCGTTTTATACAATGGAAAAACTGTTCTATTTATTTTGCATTTTATGCTTCGGGCGTTGACTTCTAAGGCCCTAACTATTCGATCTGGTGGAGCAACGCCCTAGAGTGAAGCCTAGGTTGCTCGGAACGTAGAAATGACCATTACCTGCACACTGTTTGCAATTATTCATTTTATACGGTGGCAAAGCTGTTGTATTTATATTGTATTTTATGCTTCCGGCGTTAACTTCTAAGGCCGTAGCTATCAGATGTGGAGCAGCAACGCCCTAGAGTGACGCGTAGGTGGCCAGGAACGTAGAAATGACCATTACTTTCACAATGTTCGCAATCATTCATTTTATACGACGGAAAAACTGTTGTACTTATATTGTATTTTATGCTTCGGGCGTTGACTTCTAAGGCCCTAACTATCCGATTTGTTGGTGAAACGCCCTACGGTGAGGCCTAGTTTGCCCGGAACGTAGATATGTCCATAACCACCACACAGGTTGCAATTATTCGTTTTATAAGATGGAAAGGCTGTCGTGTTTATTTTGTAGTTTATGCTTCTAGCGTTGACTTCTAAGGCCTTAACTCTTCGATCTGGTGGCTCAACTCCTCAGAGTTAAGTCTAGGATGCCCGAAATGTCGATATGATCATTACTTTCGCACTGGTTGCAATTAGTCATGCTATACGATGGAAAAACTGTTGCATTTTTATTGTATTTTGTGCTTCTGGCGTTGAGTTCTAAGGCCTTAGCTATCAGATATGGTGGAGCAATGCCTCAGAGTTAAGTCTAGGATGCCCGAAACGCCGAAATGATCATTACTTTCACGCTTGTTGCAATTATTCCTGTTATACGATGAAAAGGCTGTTGTATTTTTATTGTATTTTATGCTTCAGGCGTCCACTTCTGAGGCCGTAGCTATTCGATGTGGTGGAAGAACGCCATACAGTGAAGCCTAGGTAGCCCGGAACGTAGAAATGACCACTACTTTCACACTCTTTGCAATTATTCATTTAATACCATGGAAATGCTGTTGTATTTATATCGTATTTTATGCTTCGGGCGTTGACTTCTTAGGCCCTAACATATCGATCTGGTGGAGCAACGCCCGACAGTGAAGCCTAGGTTGCCCGGAACGTAGATATGACCATAACCTTCACACAGGTTGCAATTATTCGTTTTATACGGTGTAAAGGCTGTTGTATTTATTTTGTATTTTATTCTTCTGGTGTTGACTTCTTAGGCCCTAACTATTCGATCTGGTGGAACAACGCCGTAGAGTGAAGCCTAGGTTGCCCGGAACGTAGAAATGACCATTACTTTCACACTGTTTGCAATTATACGTTTTATAGGATGGAAAAACTGTTGCATCTTTATCGTATTTTATGCTTCTGGCATTGACTTCTTAGGCCGTAACTATCCGATCTGGTGGAGCAACGCCCTGGAGTGAAACCTGGGTTGCCCGGAACGTAGAAATGACCACTACTATCACACTGGTTGCAAATTATTCCTGCTATACGATGGAAAAACTGTTTTATTTTTATTGCATTTTATGCTTCTGGCGTTCACTTCCTAGGCCCCAACTATTCGATCTGGTGGAACAACGGCCTAGGGTGAACCCTAGGTTGCCCGGAACGTATAAATGACCATAACTTTCACACTGGTTGCAATTATTTGTTTTATACGATGGAAAAGCTGTTGTATTTATATCGTATTTTATGCTTCTGGCGTTGACTTCTTAGACCCTGACTATTCCATCTGGTGGAACAACGCCGTAGAGTGAAGCCTAGGTTGCCCGGAACGTAGAAATGACCATTACTTTCACACTGTTTGCAATTATTCCTTTTATACGATGGAAAAGCTGTTGTATTTATATCGTATTTTATGCTTCTGGCGTTGACTTCTTAGGCCCTAACTATTCGATCTGGTGGAACAACGCCGTAGAGTGAAGCCTAGGTTGCCCGGAACGTAGAAATTACCATTACTTTCACCACTGTTTGCAATTATTCGTTTTATACGATGGAAAAACTGTTGCATCTTTATCGTATTTTATGCTTCTGGCATTGACTTCTTAGGCCGTAACTATCCGATCTGTTGGAGCAACGCCCTGGAGTGAAACCTGGGTTGCCTGGAACGTAGAAATGACCACTACTATCACACTGGTTGCAAATTATTCCTGCTATACGATGGAAAAACTGTTGTATTTTTATTGTATTTTATGCTTCTGGCGTTGACTACTTAGGCCCTAACTAATAGATCTTGTGGAACAACGCCCTAGAGTGAAGCCTAGGTTGCCTGGAACGTAGAAATGACCATCACTTTCACACGGGTTGCAATTATTCCTGTTATAGGATGGAAAGACTGTTGTATTTTTATTGTATTTTACTCTTCTGGTGTTGACTTCTTAGGCCCTAACTATTCGTTCTGGTGGAACAACGCCGTAGAGTGAAGCCTAGGTTGCCCGGCACGTAGAAATAACCATTACTTTCACACTGTTTGCAATTATTCCTTTTATACGATGGAACAGCTGTTGTATTTATATCGTGTTTTAAGCTTCTGACGTCGACTTCTAAGGACCTAACTATTCGATCTGGTGGAGCAACGCCCTAAAGTGATGCCTAGGTTGCTCGGAATGTAGAAATGACCATAAGTTGCATACTGGTTGCAATTATTCGTTTTATACGATGAAAAAGCTGTTGTACTTATATTGTATTTTATGCTTCTGGGGTTGACTTCTAAGGCCCAAAATATTCGATCTGGTGGAGCAATGCCTCAAAGTTAAGTCTAGGATACCCGAAACGCCGAAATGATCATTACTTTCACGCTTGTTGCAATTATTCCTGTTATACGATGAAAAGACTGTTGTATTTTTATTGTATTTTATGCTTCAGGCGTGGACTTCTGAGGCCGTAGCTATTCGATGTGGTGGAAGAACGCCATACAGCGAAGCCTAGGTTGCCCGGAACGTAGAAATGACCACTACTTTCACACTGTTTGCAATTATACATTTAATACGATGCAAATGCTGTTGTATTTATATCGTATTTTATGTTTCGGGCGTAGACTTCTTAGGCCCTAACATTTCGATCTGGTGGAGCAACGCCCGACAATGAGTCATAGGTTGCCCGGAACGTAGATATGACCATAACCTTCACACAGGTTGCAATTATTCGTTTTATACGGTGAAAAGGCTGTTGTATTTATTTTGTATTTTATTCTTCTGGTGTTGACTTCTTAGGCCCTAACTATTCGATCTGGTGTAACAACGCCGTAGAGTAAAGCCTAGGTTGCCCGGAACGTAGAAATGACCATTGCTTTCACACTGTTTGCAATTATTCCTTTTATACGATGGAAAAGCTGCTGTATTTATATCGTATTTTATGCTTCTGGCGTTGACTTCTAAGGACCTAACTATTCGATCTGGTGGAGCAACGCCCTAGAGTGAAGCCTAGGTTGCTCGGAATGTAGAAATGACCATAACTTTCACACTGATTGCAATTATTCGTTTTATACGATGGAATAACTGTTGTACTTATATTGTATTTTATCCTTCTGGCGTTGAATTCTAAGTCCCTAGCTATTCGATCTGGTAGAGCAACGCCCTAGAGTGAAACCTAGGTTATCCGGAACGTAGAAATGTCCAGTACATTCAGACTGGTTGCAGTTATTCCTGTTAAACGATGGAAAAACTGTTGCATCTTTATTGTATTTTATGATTCTGGCACTGACTTCTAAGGCCGTAACTATTCGATCTGGTGGAGCAACGCCCTAGGGTGAAGGGTAGGTTGCGCGGAACGTAGCAATGACCATAACTTTCACACTGGTAGCAATTATTCGTTTTATACGATGGAAAAACTGTTCTATTTATTTTGCATTTTATGCTTCGGGCGTTGACTTCTAAGGCCCTAACTATTCGATCTGGTGGAGCAACGCCCTAGAGTGAAGCCTAGGTTGCCCGGAACGTAGAAATGACCATAACTTTCACACTGGTTGCTATTATTCGTTTTATACGATGGAAAAGCTGTTGTACTTATGTTGTAATTTATGCTTCTGGCGTCGACTTCTTAGGCCCTAACTATTTGATCTGGTGGAGCACCGCCCTAGAGTGAAGCCTAGGTTGCCCGGAACGTAGAAATGACCACTACTTTCACACTGTTTGCAATTATTCATTTAATACGATGGAAATGCTGTTCTATTTATATCGTATTTTATGCTTCGGGCGTTGACTTCTTAGGCCCTAACATTTCGATCTGGTGGAGCAACGCCCGGCAGTGAAGCCTAGGTTGCCCGGAACGTAGATATGACCATAACCTTCACACAGGTTGCAATTATTCGTTTTATACGGTGTAAAGGCTGTTGGACATATTTTGTATTTTATTCTTCTGGTGTTGACTTCTTAGGCCCTAACTATTCGATCTGGTGGAACAACGCCGTAGATTGAAGCCTAGGTTATCCGGAACGTAGAAATGACCATTACTTTCACACTGTTTGCAATTATTCCTTTTACACGATGGAAAAGCTGTTGTATTTATATTGTATTTTATGCTTCTGGCGTTGACTTCTAACTCCGTAGCTATTCGGTCTGGTGGAACAACTCCTATATTGAAGCCTAGGTTGCCCGGAAAGTAGAAATGACCGTCCCTTTCACACTGGTTGCAATTACTCCTGTTATAAGATGGATAAACTGTTGTATCTTTATTGTATTTTATGCATCGGGCGTTGACTTCTAAGGCCCTAACTATTCGATCTGGAGGAACAAAGAGCTAGATTGATGCCTAGGCTGCACGGAACGTAGAAACGACTATCACATTCACACTGGTTGTAATTATTCCAGTTATACGATGGAAAAACTGTTGTATCTTTATTGTATTTTATGCTTCGTGCGATGACTTCTAAGGCCCTATCTGTTCGATCTGGAGGAGCAACGCCCTAGAGTTGAGCCTAGGTTGCCCGGAACGTAGAAATGACCATAACTTTCACACTGGTTGCAATTATCTGTTTTATACGATGGAAAAGCTGTTGTATTTATATCGTATTTTATGCTTCTGGCGTTGACTTCTTAGACCCTGACTATTCCATCTGGTGGAACAACGCCCTAGAGTAAAGCCCAGGTTGCGCGGAACGTAGAAATGACCATAACTTTCACACTTGTAGCAATTATTCGTTTTATACCATGGAAAAACTGTTCCATTTATATTGTATTATATGCTTTTGGCGTTGACTTCTAATGCCCTAAATATTCGATCTGGTGGAGAAATGCCTCAGAGTTAAGTCTAGGATGCCCGAAACGCCGAAATGATCATTACTTTCACGCTTGTTGCAATTATTTCTGTTATACGATGAAAAGACTGTTGTATTTTTATTGTATTTTATGCTTCAGGCGTGGACTTCTGAGGCCGTAGCTATTCGATGTGGTGGAAGAACGCCATACAGCGAAGCCTAGGTTGCCCGGAACGTAGAAATGACCACTACTTTCACACAGTTTGCAATTATTCATTTAATACGATGGAAATGCTGTTGTATTTATATCGTATTTTATGCTTCTGGCGTTGACTTCTTAGGCCCTAACATTTCGATCTGGTGGAGCAACGCCCGACAATGAGTCATAGGTTGCCCGGAACGTAGATATGACCATAACCTTCACACAGGTTGCAATTATTCGTTTTATACGGTGTAAAAACTGTTGTATTTATTTTGTATTTTATTCTTCTGGTGTTGACTTCTTAGGCCCTAACTATTCGATCTGGTGTAACAACGCCGTAGAGTAAAGCCTAGGTTGCCCGGAACGTAGAAATGACCATTGCTTTCACACTGTTTGCAATTATTCCTTTTATACGATGGAAAAGCTGTTGTATTTATATCGTATTTTATGCTTCTGGCGTTGACTTCTAAGGACCTAACTATTCGATCTGGTGGAGAAACGCCCTAGCGTGAAGCCTAGGTTGCTCGGAATGTAGAAATGACCATTACTTTCACACTGTTTGCTATTATTCATTTTATACGATGGAAAAGTTGTTCCATTTATATTGTATTTTATGCTTCTGGCGTTGACTTCTTAGGCCGTAACTATTCGATCTGTCGGAGCAACGCACTAGAGTGAAGCCTAGGTTGCCCGGAACGTAGAAATGGCCATTGCTTTCACACTGGATGCAATTGTTCGTTCTATACGATGGAAAAACTGTTGTATTTTTATTGCATTTTATGCTTCTGGCGTTCACTTCTCAGGCCCTAACTATTCGATCTGGTGGAACAACGGCCTAGGGTGAAGCCCAGGTTGCCCGGAACGTAGAAATGACCATAACTTTCACACTGGTTGCAATTATTTGTTTTATACGATGGAAAAGCTGTTGTATTTATATCGTATTTTATGCTTCTGGCGTTGACTTCTTAGGCCCTAACTATTCCATCTGGTGGAACAACGCCCTAGAGTAAAGCCCAGGTAGCGCGGAACGTAGAAATGACCATAACTTTCACACTGGTTGCAATTATTCGTTTTATGCGATGGAAAAGCTGTTGTATTTATATTGTATTTTATGCTTCTGGCGTTGAGTTCTTAGGACCTAACTATTCGATATGGTGGAGCCACGCCCTAGAGTGAAGCCTAGGTTGGCGGGAAAGTAGAAATGACCATTAGTTTCACTCTGGTTGCAATTATTCCTGTTATACGACGGAAAAACTGGTGTATTTATATTGTATTTTATGCTTCTGGCGTTGAGTTCTTAGGACCTAACTATTCGATATGGTGGGGCCACGCCCTAGGGTGAAGCCTAGGTTGGCGGGAAAGTAGAAATGACCATTAGTTTCACTCTGGTTGCAATTATTCCTGTTATACGACGGAAAAACTGGTGTATTTATATTGTATTTTATGCTTCTGGCGTTGACTCCTTAGGCCCTAACTATGCAATCTGATGGAGCAACGCCCTGGAGTGAAGCCTAGGTCGCCCGGAACGTAGAAATGACCATTACCTTCAAAGTTGATGCAATCATTCGTTCTATACGATGGAAAAACTGTTGTATCTTTATTGTATTTTATGTTTCTGGCGTTGTCATCTTAGGCCATAACTATTCGATCTGGTGGAGCTACGCCCTAGATTGAAGCCTAGGTTGCATGGAACGTAGAAATGACCATAACTTTCACACTGGCTATAATTATTCGTTTTATACGATGGAAGGACTGTTCTATTTATTTTGTATTTTTTGCTTCGGGCGTTGTCTTCTAAGGCCCTAACTCTTCGATCTGGTGCAGCAACGCCCTAGAGTGAAGCCTAGGTTGACCGGAGCGTAGAAATGACCATAACTTTCACACTGGCAGGAATTATTCGTTTTATACGATGGAAAGACTGTTCTATTTATTTGGTATTTTATGCTTTGGGAGTTGTCATCTAAGGCCCTAACTCTTCGCTCTGGTGGAGCAACGCCCTAGAGTGAAGTCTAGGTTGACTGGAGCGTAGAAATGACCATTACATTCACACTGATTGCAATTATTCATTTTATACGATGGAAAACCTGTTGTATTTATATTGTATTTTATGCTTCTGGCGTTGACTTCTAAGGTCGTAGCTACTGGATCAGGTTCACCAACGCCCTGGAGTGAAGCCTAAGTTGCACAAAACGTAGAAATGACCATAACTTTCACACTGGTTGAAATAATTCGTTTTATACGATGGAAAGACTGTTCTACTTATTTTGTATTTTATACTTCGGGCGTTGTCTTCTAAGGCCCTAGCTCTTCGATCTGGTGGAGCAACGCCCTAGAGTGAAGCCTAGGTCGCCCGGAACGTAGAAAGGACCATTACCTTCAAAGTTGAAGCAATCATTCGTTCTATACGATGGAAAAACTGTTGTATCTTTATTGTATTTTGTGTTTCTGGCGTTGTCTTCTTAGGCCATAACTATTCGATCTGGTGGAGCTACGCCCTAGATTGAAGCCTAGGTTGCATGGAACGTAGAAATGACCATAACTTTCACACTGGCTATAATTATTCGTTTTATACGATGGAAAGACTGTTCTATTTATTTTGTATTTTTTGCTTCGGGCGTTGTCTTGTAAGGCCCTAACTCTTCGATCTGGTGGAGCAACGCCCTAGAGTGAAGCCTAGGTTGACCGGAGCGTAGACATGACCATAACTTTCACACTGGCTGCAATTATTCGTTTTATACGATGGAAAGACTGTTCTATTTATTTTGTATTTTATGATTCGGGCGTTGTCTTCTAAGGCCCTAACTCTTCGATCTGGTGGAGCAACACCCTAGAGTGAAGCCTAGGTTGCCCGGAGCGTAGAAATGACCATTACATTCACACTGATTACAATTATACATTTTATGCGATGGAAAAGCTGTTGCATTTATATTGTATTTTATGCTTCTGGCGTTGACTTCTTAGGCCCTAACTATTCGATATGGTGGAGCTACGCCCTAGAGTGAAGCCTAGGTTGGCGGGAACGTAGAAATGACCATTAGTTTCACACTGGGTGCAATTATTCCTGTTATACGACGGAAAAACTGTTGTATTTATATTGTATTTTATGCTTCTGGCGTTGACTCCTTAGGCCCTAACTATGCGATCTGATGGAGCAACGCCCTGGAGTGAAGCCTAGGTTGCCCTGAACGTAGAAATGACCATTACCTTCACAGTTGATGCAATCATTCGTTCTATACGATGGAAAAACTGTTGTATCTTTATTGTATTTTATGTTTCTGGCGTTGACTTCTTAGGCTCTAACAATTCGATCTGGCGGAGCAACGCCGTAGAGTGAAGCCTAGGTGGCCCGGACCGTAGAAATGACCATAACTTTCACACTGGTTGCTATTACTCATTTTATACGATGGAAAATCTGTCGTATTTATATTGTATTGTATGCTTCTAGCGTCGCCTTCTTAGGCCCTATCTATTCTTCTGGTGGAGCAACGCCCTATAGTGAAGCCTAGGTTGCCCGGAACGTAGAAATGACCACAACTTTCACAATGGTTGCAATTATTCGTTTTATACGATGTAAAAACAGTTGTATTTGTTTTGAATTTTATACTTCTGGCGTTGACTTCTAAGACCCTAAAATTCGACATGGTGGAACAACGCCATAGAGAGAAGCCTAGGTTTCTCGGAACGTAGAAATGACCATCCCTTTCACACTGGTTGGAATTATTCATGTTATACGATGGAAAAACTGTTGTATCTTTATTGTATTTTATGCTTCGTCCGTTGACTTCTAAGGCCCTAACTATTCGATCTGGAGGAGCAACGCCCTAGAGTTGAGCCTAGGTTGCACGGAAGGTAGAAGTGACCATTACTTTCACGCTGCTTGGAATTATTCCCGTTATACGATGAAAAGCTGTTGTATTTTTATTTTGTTGTATGCTTCTGGCGTTGACTTCTATGTCCCTGGGTATTCGATCTGGTGGAGCAACGCCCTAGAGTGTAGCCTAGGTTGCCCGGAACGTAGAAATGATCATTACGTTCACACTGGTTGCAATTATTCCTTTTATACGATGGACAAACTGTTGTATTTATATTGTATTTTATGCTTCTTGCGTTGACTTCTAAGGCCCTAACAATTCGATCTGGTCGAGCAACGCCATAGAGTGATGCCTAGCTTGCTCGGAACGTAGAAATGACCATCCATTTCACACTGGTTGCAATTAGTCCTGTTATACGATGGAAAAACTGTGTATCTTTATTGTATTTTATGCTTCGTGCTTTGACTTCTAAGGCCCTAACTATTCGATCTGGTGGAGCAACGCCCTATATTGAAGCCTAGGTTGCACGGAACGTAGAAATGACCATAACTTTCACACTTGTTGCAATTATTCGTTTTATACGATGGAAAAACTGTTGTATTTGTTTTGTATTTTATATTTCTGGCGTTGTCTTCTAAGGCCCTAACTATTTGATCTGGTGGAGCACCGCCCGAGAGTGTAGCCTAGGTAGCCCGGGGCGTAGAAAAGACCATTACCTTCACACAGGTTGCAATTATTCGTTTTATACGATGGTAAAACTGTTGTATTTATATTGTATTTTGTGCTTCTGGCGTTGACTTCTTAGGCCCTATCTATTCTTCTCGTGGAGCAACGCGCTAGAGTGAAGCCTTGGCTGCCCGGAGCGTAGAAATGACCATCACTTTCACACTGGTTTCAATTATTCGTTTTATACAATGGAAAAACTGGTGTATTTATATTGTATTTTATGCTTCTGGCGTTGACTTCTTAGGCCATAACTATTGGATCTGTCGGAGCAACGCCCTAGAGTGATGCCTAGGTGGCCCGGACGGTAGAAATGACCATAACTTTCTCACTGGTTGCTATTATTCGTTTTATACGATGGAAAATCTGTCGTATTTATATTGTATTGTATGCTTCTAGCGTCGACTTCTTAGGCCCTATCTATTCTTCTGGTGGAGCAACGCCCTAGAGTGAAGCCTGGTCTGCCCGAAACGTAGAAATGACCATCACTTTCACACTGGTTGCAATTATTCGTTTTATACGATGGAAAAACTGTTTAATTTATTTTGTATTTTATGCTTCTAGCGTTGACTTCTTAGGCCCTATCTATTCTTCTGGTGGAGCAACGCCCTAGAGTGAAGCCTAGGCTGCCCGAAACGAAGAAATGACCATCACTTTCACACTGGTTGCAATTATTCGTTTTAAACAATGGAAAAACTGTTGTATTTATATTGTATTTTATGCTTCTGGCGCTGACTTCTTAGGCCCTAACGAATCGATATGCTGGAGCCACGTAATAGGCTGAAGCCTAGGTTGCCCGGGACGTAGAAAGTGCCATTACGTTCACATTGGATTCAATTATTCGTTTTATACGATGGAAAAACTGTTGTATTTATATTATATTTTATGCTTCTGGCATTGACTTCTAAAGCCCTAACTATTCGATCTGGTGGAGCAACGCCATAGAGTCAAGCCGAAGTTGCCCGGAACGTAGAACTGAACGGTACTTTCACACTGTTTGCAATTATTCAATTTACACGATGGAAAAGCTGTTGTATTTGTTTTGTACTTTATATTTCTGGCGTTGACTTCTAAGGCCCTATCAATTCGATCTGGTGGAACAACGCCATAGAGTGAAGCCTAGGTTGCTCGGAACGTAGAAATGACCATCCCTTTCACACTGGTTGCAATTACTCCTGTTATACGATGGAAAAACTGTGTATCTTTATTGTATGTTATGCTTCGTGCTTTGACTTCTAAGGCTCTAACTATTCGATCTGGAGGAACAACGACCTAGATTGAAGCCTAGGCTGCCAGCAACGTAGAAGCGAATATCACATTCACACTGGTTGGAATTACTCAAGTTATACGATGGCAAAACTGTTGTATCTTTATTGTATTTTATGCTTCGTGCGTTGACTTCTAAGGCCCTAACTATTCGATCTGGAGGAGCAACGCCCTAGAGTTGAGCCTAGGTTGCACGGAAGGTAGAAGTGACCATTACCTTCAACCTGCTTGGAATTATTCCCGTTATACGATGAAAAACTGTTGTATTTTCATTGTATTGTATGCTTCTGGCGTTGACTTCTAAGTCCCTAGGTATTCGATCTGGTGGAGCAACGCCCTAGAGTGAAGCCTCGGTTCCCCGGAACGTAGAAATGACCATTAGCTTCATACTGGTTGCAATTATTCGTTTTATACAATGGAAAAACTGTTCTATTTATATTGTATTTTATGCTTCTGGCGAAGACTTCTTAGGCCATAACAACTCGATCAGGTGGAGCAACGCCCTAGATTGAAGCCTAGGTTGCACGGAACGTAGAAATGACCATAACTTTCACACTGTTTGCAATTATTCGTTTTATACAATGGAAAAGCTGTTGAATTTATTTTGTATTTTATGCTTCTGGCGTTGACTTCTAAGGCCCTAAGAATTCGATCTGGTGGAGCAACGCCCTAGATTAAAGCCTAGGTTGCACGGGACGTAGAAATGACCATAACTTTCACACTGGCTGCAATTATTCGTTTTATACGATGGAAAGACTGTTCTATTTATTTTGTATTTTATGCTTCGGGCGTTGTCTTCTAAGGCCCTAACTCTTCGATCTGGTGGAGCAACGCCCTAGCGTGAAGCCTAGGTTGACCGGAGCGTAGAAATGACCATTACATTCACACTGATTGCAATTATTCATTTTATGCGATGGAAAAGCTGTTGTATTTATATTGTATTTTATGCTTCTGGCGTTAACTTCTAAGGTCGTAGCTATTCGATGTAGTGGAGCAACGCACTACAATGAAGCCCATGTTGACAGGAACGTAGAAATGACCATTACCTTTACACTGGTTGCAATTACTCGTGTTATACGGTGGAAAAACTGTTGTATTTTTATTGTATTTTATGCTTCTAGCGTTGACTTCTAAGTCCCTAGCTATTCGAACTGGGTGAACAACGCCCTAGAGCGAAGCCTAGGCTGCCCGGAACGTAGAAATGACAACTACTTTCACACTGGTTGCAATTAACCGTTCTACACGATGGAAAAACTGTTGTATTTATTTTGTATATTATGCTTCTGACGTTGACTTGTAAGGCCCTAAGGCTTTGATCTGGTGGAGCAATGCGTCAGAGTTAAGTCTAGCATGCCCGAAACGTCGAAATGATCATTACTTTCACACTGGTTGTAATTATTCGTTTTATACGATGGTAAAACTGTAGTATTTATTTTGTAGTTGGTGCTTCTGGCGTTGATTTCTTACGCCCTAACTATTGGATCTGGTGGAGCAACGCCCTAGAGTCAAGCCTAGATTGCCCGGAACGTAGAAATGATCATAACTTTCACACTGGTGGCAATCATTCGTTTTATACGATGGAAAAACTGTTGTATTTTTATTGTATTTTATGCTTCTGGCGTTGTCTTTTAAGGCCCTAACTATTCGATCTAGTGGAGGAACGCACTAGGGTGAAGCCCAGGTTGCCCGGCCTTAGAAGTCAACGCGCGAAACATAAAACACAAAATAAATAGAACAGTTTTTCCGTTGTATAAATCGAATAATTGCTACCAGTGTGAAAGTTATGGTCATTTCTACGTTCCGGGCAACCTAGATTTCACCCCAGTGCGTTCTTCCACCAGATCGAATAGTTAAGGCCTAAGAAGTGAACGCCAGAAGCATAAAATGCCATATAATTACAACAGTTTTTCCATCGTATAAAACGGATAATTGCATCCAGTATGAAAGTAATGGTGATTTCTACTTCCCGGGTAACCTAGGATTCACCCTAGGGCGTTGCTCCAACAGATTGAAAAGTTAGTGCCTAAGAAGTGAACGCCAGAAGCATAAAATACAATATAAATACAACAGTTTTTCCATCGTATAAACCGGATAATTGCAACCAGTATGAAAGTTATGGTCATTTCAACTTTCCGGGCAACCTAGGATTCACCCTATGGCGTTGCTCCAACAGATTGAATAGTTAGTGCCTTAGAAGTCAACGCCCGAAGCATCAAATGCAATAAAAATACAACAGTTTTTCCGTCATATTACAGGAGTAATTGCAACCAGTTTGAAAGTGATGGTCATTTCTACGTTCCGGGCACACTAGGCTTCACTCTAGGGCGTTGCTCCACCATATCGAATACTTATTGCCTTAGAAGTCAACGCCAGAAGCATAATATACAATATAAATACAACAGTTTTTCCATCGTATAACAGGAATAATTGCAACCAGTTTGAAAGTTATGGTCATTTCTACTTGCCGGGCAACCTAGGCTTCACCCTAGGGCGTTGTTCTACCCGATCGAATAGTTAGGGCCTAAGAAGTGAACGCCAGAAGCATAAAATACAATATATATACAACAGTTTTTCCATCGTATAACAGGACTAATTGTAACCAGTTTGAAAGTGATGGTCATTTCTACGTTACGGGCAACCTAGGCTTCACCCTAGGGCGTTGCTCCACCAGATCGAATAGTTAGGGCCTTAGAAGTCAACGCCAGAAGCATAAGGTACAATATAAATACAACAGCTTTTCCATCGTATAACAGGAACAATAGCAACCAGTAAGAAAGTTATGGACATTTCTACTTTCCGGGCAACCTAGGCTTCACCCTAGGGCGTTGCTCCAACAGCCTGAATAGTTAGTGCCTTAGAAGTCAACGCCCGAAGCATAAAATGCAATAAAAATACAACAGTTTTTCCGTCGTATAACAGGAATAATTGTAACCAGTTTGAAAGTGATGGTCATTTCTACGTTCCGGGCAACCTAGGCTTCACTCTAGGGCGTTGCTCCACCAGATCGAATAGTTAGGGCCTAAGAAGTCAACACCGGGAGCATAAAATACAATATAAATAAAACAGGTTTTCCATCCTATAATATGAATAATTGCAACCAGTGTGAATGTGATGGTCATTTCTACGTTCCGTGCAACCTAGACTTCACTCTACGGCGTGTTCCACCATATCGAATAGTTAGGGCCTAAGAAGTCAGCGCCAGAAGCATAAAATACAACATAAATATAACAGTTTTTCCATCGAATAAAACGAATAATAGCCACCAGTGTGAAGGTTATGGTCATTTCTATGTTCCGGGCAACCTAAGCTTCACTCTAGGGCGTTGCTCCACCAGATCGAACAGTTAGTGCCTCAGAAGTCAACGCCAGAAGCATTAAATACAATATAAAAACAACAGTTCTTCCATCGTATAAAACGAATAATTGCAACCACTATGAAAGTTATGGTCATTTCTACAATCCGGGCAACCTAGGCTTCACCCTAGGGCGTTGCTCCACCAGATCGAATAGTTAGGGCCTTAGAAGTCAACGCCAGAAGCATAAGGTACAATATAAATACAACAGCTTTTCCATCGTATAACAGGAACAATAGCAACCAGTATGAAAGTTATGGACATTTCTACTTTCCGGGCAACCTAGGCTTCACCCTAGGGCGTTGCTCCAACAGCCTGAATAGTTAGTGCCTTAGAAGTCAACGCCCGAAGCATAAAATGCAATAAAAATACAACAGTTTTTCCGTCGTATAACAGGAATAATTGTAACCAGTTTGAAAGTGATGGTCATTTCTACGTTCCGGGCAACCTACGCTTCACTCTAGGGCGTTGCTCCACCAGATCGAATAGTTAGTGCGTTAGAAGTCAACGTCAGAAGCATAAAATACAGTATAAATACAACAGTTTTTCCATCGTATAAAACGAATAATTGCAACCAGTATGAAAGTTATGGACATTTCTACTTTCCGGGCAACCTAGGCTTCACCCTAGGGCGACGCTGCACCAGATCGAATAGTTAGGGCCTTAGAAGTCAACGCGCGGAACATAAAACACAAAATAAATAGAACCGTTTTTCCATTGAATAAATCGAATAATTGCTACCAGTGTGAAAGTTATGGTCATTTCTACGTTCCGGGCAACCTAGGCTTCACCCTAGTGCGTTGTTCCACCAGATCGAATAGTTAAGGCCTAAGAAGTGAGCGCCAGAAGCATAAAACACAATATAAATACAACAGTATTTCCATCGTATAAAACGAATAATTGCAACCAGTATGAAAGTTATGGACATTTCTACTTTCCGGGCAACCTAGGCTTCACCCTAGGTCGTTGCTCCAACAGATTGAATAGTTAGGGCCCTAGAAGTTAACGCCCGAAGCATAAAATGCAATAAAAATACAACAGTTTTTCCGTCATATTACAGGAGTAATTGCAACCAGTTTGAAAGTGATGGTCATTTCTACGTTCCGGGCACACTAGGCTTCACTCTAGGGCGTTGCTCCACCATATCGAATACTTATTGCCTTAGAAGTCATCGCCAGAAGCATAATATACAATATAAATACAACAGTTTTTCCATCGTATAACAGGAATAATTGCAACCAGTTTGAAAGTTATGGTCATTTCTACTTGCCGGGCAACCTAGGCTTCACCCTAGGGCGTTGTTCTACCCGATCGAATAGTTAGGGCCTAAGAAGTGAACGCCAGAAGCATAAAATACAATATATATACAACAGTTTTCCCATCGTATAACAGGACTAATTGTAACCAGTTTGAAAGTGATGGTCATTTCTACGTTACGGGCAACCTAGGCTTCACTCTAGGGCGTTACTCCACCAGATCGAATAGTTAGGGCCTAAGAAGTCAACACTAGGAGCATAAAATACAATATAAATACAACAGGTTTTCCATCCTATAATATGAATAATTGCAACCAGTGTGAAAGTGATGGTCATTTCTACGTTCCGGGCAACCTAGACTTCACTCTAGGGCGTTGTTCCACCAGATCGAATAGTTAGGGCCTAAGAAGTAAGCGCCAGAAGCATAAAATACAATATAAGTATAACAGTTTTTCCATCGAATAAAACGAATAATAGACACCAGTGTGAAGGTTGTGGTCATTTCTATGCTCCGGGCTACCTAAGCTTCACTCTAGGGCGTTGCACCACCAGATCGAACAGTTAGTGCCTCAGAAGTCAACGCCAGAAGCATTAAATACAATATAAATACAACAGTTCTTCCATCGTATAAAACGAATAATTGCAACCACTATGAAAGTTATGGTCATTTCTACAATCCGGGCAACCTAGGCTTCACCCTAGGGCGTTGCTCCACCAGATCGAATATTTAGGGCCTTAGAAGTCAACGCCAGAAGCATAAGGTACATTATAAATACAACAGCTTTTCCATCGTATAACAGGAACAATAGCAACCAGTGTGAAAGATATGGTCATTTCTACGTTCCGGGCAACCTAGGCGTCACTCTAAGGCGTTGCTCCACCAGATCGAATAGTTAGGGCCTAAGAAGTGAACGCCAGAAGCAGAAAATACAATGTAAATGCAACAGCTTTTCCATCGTATAAAATGAATAATTGCAAAGAGTTTGAAAGTAATGGTCATTTCGACGTTCCGGGCAACCTAGGTTTCAATCTAGGGCGTTGCTCCACCAGATCGAATAGTTAGTGCCTTAGAAGTCAACGTCAGAAGCATAAAATACATTATAAATACAACAGTTTTTCCATCGTAAAAAACGAATAATTGCAACCTGTCCGAAAATTATGGACATTTCTACTTTCCGGGCAACCTAGGCTTCACCCTAGGGCGATGCTCCACCAGATCGAATAGTTAGGGCCTTAGAAGTCAACGCGCGAAACATAAAACACAAAATAAATAGAACAGTTTTTCCATTGTATAAATCGAATAATTCCTACCAGTGTGAAAGTTATGGTCATTTCTACGTTCCGGGCAGCCTAGGCTTCACCCTAGTGCGTTGTTCTACCAGATCGAATAGCTAAGGCCTAAGAAGTGAACGCCAGAAGCATAAAATACAATATAAGTACAACAGTTTTTCCATCGAATAAAACGGATAATTGCAACCAGTATGAAAGTAATGGTCATGTCTACTTCCCGGGCAACCTAGGATTCACCCTAGGGCGTTGCTCCAACAGATTGAAAAGTTAGTGCCTAAGAAGTGAACGCCAGAAGCATTAAATACAATATAAATACAACAGTTTTTCCTTCGTATAAACCGGATAATTGCAACCAGTATGAAAGTTATTTTCGTTTCTACTTTCCGGGCAACCTAGGGTTCACCCTAGGGCGTTGCTCCAACAGATTGAATAGTTAGTGCCTTAGAAGTCAACGCCAGAAGCATCAAATGCAATAAAAATACAACAGTTTTTCCATCATATAACAGGAGTAATTGCAACCAGTTTGAAAGTGATGGTAATTTCTACGTTCCGGGCACCCTAGGCTTCACTCTAGGGCGTTGCTCCACCATATCGAATACTTAGTGCCTTAGAAGTCAACGCCAGAAGCATAAAATACAATATAAATACAACAGTTTTTCCATCGTATAACAGGAATAATTGCAACCAGTTTGAAAGTTATGGTCATTTCTACTTTCCGGGCAACCTAGGCTTCACCCTAGGGCGTTGTTCCACCCGATCGAATAGTCAGGGCCTAAGAAGTGAACGCCAGAAGCATATAATACAATATAAATACATCAGTTTTTCCATCGTATAAAACGAATAATTGCAACCAGTGTGAAAGTTATGGTCATTTCTACGTTCCGGGCAACCTAGGCTTCACCCTAGGGCGTTGCTCCAACAGATTGAATAGTTAGTGCCTTAGAAGTCAACGCCAGAAGCATCAAATGCAATAAAAACACAACAGTTTTTCCATCATATAACAGGAATAATTGCAACCAGTATGAAAGTTATGGTCATTTCTACTTCCCGGGAAACCTAGGATTCACGCTGGGGCGTTGCTCCAACAGATTGAAAAGTTAGTGCCTAAGAAGTGAACGCCAGAAGCATAAAATGCAATAAAAATACAACAGTTTTTCCATCATATAACAGGAGCAATTGCAACCAGTTTGAAAGTGATGGTCATTTCTACGTTCCGGGCACCCTAGGCTTCACTCTAGGGCGTTGCTCCACCATATCGAATACTTAGTGCATTAGAAGTCAACGTCAGAAGCATAAAATACAGTATAAATACAGCAGTTCTTCAATCGTATAAAACGAATAATTGCAGCCAGTATGAAAGTTATGGACATTTCTACTTTCCATGCAACCTAGGCTTCACCCTAGGGCGTTGCTCCACTAGATCGAATAGTTGGTGCCTTAGAAGTCAACGTCAGAAGCATAAAATACCGTATAAATACAACAGTTCTTCCATCGTACAAAACGAATAATTGCAAACAGTATGAAAGTTATGGACATTTCTACTTTCCAGGCAACCTAGGCTTCACCCAAGGGCGTTGCTCCACTAGATCGAATAGTTAGGGCCTTAGAAGTCAACGCGCAAAACATAAAACACAAAATAAATAGAACAGTTTTTCCATTGTATAAATCGAATAATTCCTACCAGTGTGAAAGTTATGGTCATTTCTACGTTCCGGGCAGCCTAGGCTTCACCCTAGTGCGTTGTTCTACCAGATCGAATAGTTAAGGCCTAAGAAGTGAACGCCAGAAGCATAAAATACAATATAAGTACAACAGTTTTTCCATCGTATAAAACGGATAATTGCAACCAGTATGAAAGTAATGGTCATATCTACTTCCCGGGCAACCTAGGATTCACCCTAGGGCGTTGCTCCAACAGATTGAAAAGTTAGTGCCTAAGAGGTGAACGCCAGAAGCATTAAATACAATATAAATACAACAGTTTTTCCATCGTATAAACCGGATAATTGCAACCAGTATGAAAGTTATTTTCATTTCTACTTTCCGGGCAACCTTGGGTTCACCCTAGGGCGTTGCTCCAACAGATTGAATAGTTAGTGCCTTAGAAGTCAACGCCAGAAGCATCAAATGCAATAAAAATACAACAGTTTTTCCATCATATAACAGGAGTAATTGCAACCAGTTTGAAAGTGATGGTAATTTCTACGTTCGGGGCACCCTAGGCTTCACTCTAGGGCGTTGCTCCACCATATCGAATACATAGTGGCTTAGAAGTCAACGCCAGAAGCATAAAATACAATATAAATACAACAGTTTTTCCATCGTATAACAGGAATAATTGCAACCAGTTTGAAAGTTATGGTCATTTCTACTTTCCGGGCAACCTAGGCTTCACCCTAGGGCGTTGTTCCACCCGATCGAATAGTCAGGGCCTAAGAAGTGAACGCCAGAAGCATATAATACAATATAAATTCATCAGTTATTCCATCGTATAAAACGAATAATTGCAACCAGTGTGAAAGTTATGGTCATTTCTACGTTCCGGGCAACCTAGGCTTCACTCTAGGGCGTTGCTCCAACAGATCGAATAGTTGGTGCCTTAGAAGTCAACGTCAGAAGCATAAAATACAGTATAAATACAACAGTTCTTCCATCGTATAAAACGAATAATTGCAACCAGTATGAAAGTTATGGACATTTCTACTTTCCAGGCAACCTAGGCTTCACCCAAGGGCGTTGCTCCACTAGATCGAATAGTTAGGGCCTTAGAAGTCAACGCGCAAAACATAAAACACAAAATAAATAGAACAGTTTTTCCATTGTATAAATCGAATAATTGCTACCAGTGTGAAAGTTATGGCCATTTCTACGTTCCGGGAAACCTAGGCTTCACCCTAGTGCGTTGTTCCACCAGATCGAATAGTTAAGGCCTAAGAAGTGAACGCCAGAAGCATAAAATACAATATAAATACAACAGTTTTTCCATCTTATAAACCGGATAATTGCAACCAGTATGAAAGTTATGGTCATTTCTACTTTCCGGGCAACCTAGGATTCACCCTAGGGCGTTGCGCCAACAGATTGAATAGTTAGTGCCTTAGAAGTCAACGCCCGTATCATAAAATGCAATAAAAATACAACAGTTTTTCCATCACATAACAGGAGTAATTGCAACCAGTTTGAAAGTGATGGTCATTTCTACGTTCCGGGCACCCTAGGCTTCACTCTAGGTCGTTGCTCCACCATATCGAACACTTAGTGCATTAGAAGTCAACGTCAGAAGCATAAAATACAGTATAAATACAGCAGTTCTTCCATCGTATAAAACGAATAATTGCATCCAGTATGAAAGTTATGGACATTTCTACTTTCCAGGCAACCTAGGCTTCACCCTAGGGCGTTGCTCCACTAGATCGAATAGTTAGGGCCTTAGAAGACAACGCGCGAAACATACAACACAAAATAAATAGAACAGTTTTTCCATTGTATAAATCGAATAATTGCTACCAGTGTGAAAGTTATGGCCATTTCTACGTTCCGGGAAACCTAGGCTACACCCTAGTGCGTTGTTCCACCAGATCGAATAGTTAAGGCCTAAGAAGTGAACGCCAGAAGCATAAAATAGAATATAAATACAACAGTTTTTCCATCGTATAAAACGAATAATTGCAACCAGTGTGAAAGTTATGGGCATTTCTACGTTCCGGGCAACCTAGACTTCACTCTAGGGCGTTGCTCCACCAGATCGAATAGCTGGTGCCTTAGAAGTCAACGTCAGAAGCTTAAAATACACTATAAATACAACAGTTTTTCCATCGTATAAAACGAATAATTGCAACCAGTATGAAAGTTGTGGTCATTTCTACGTTCCGGGCAACCTAGGCTTCACCCTAGGGCGTTGCTCCACCAGATCGAATAGTTAGAGCCTTAGAAGTCAACGCCAGAAGCATAAGGTACAATATAAATACAACAGCTTTTCCATCGTATAACAGGAACAATAGCAACCAGTGTGAAAGATATGATCATTTCTACGTTCCGGGCAACCTAGGCGTCACTCTAAGGCGTCGCTCCACCAGATCGAATAGTTAGGGCCTAAGAAGTCAACGCCAGAAGCATAAAATACAATATAAATGCAACAGCTTTTCCATCGTATAAAATGAATAATTGCAAAGAGTGTGAAAGTAATGGTCATTTCTACGTTCCGGGCAACCTAGGTTTCACTCTAGGGCGTTGCTCCACCAGATCGAATAGTTAGTGCCTTAGAAGTCAACGTCAGAAGCATAAAATACAGTATAAATACAACAGTTTTACCATCGTATAAAACGAATAATTGCAACCAGTGTGAAAGTTATGGTCATTTCTACGTTCCGGGCAACCTAGGCTTCACTCTAGGGCGTTGCTCCACCAGCTCGAATGGTTGGTGCCTTAGAAGTCAACGTCAGAAGCTTAAAATACAATATAAATACAACAGTTTTTCCATCGTATAAACCGAATAATTGCAATCAGTGTGAAAGTGATGGTCATTTCTACGTTCCGGGCAACTTAGGCTTCACCCTAGGGCGCTGCTCCACCAGATCGAATAGTTAGGGCCTTAGAAGTCAACGCCAGAAGCATAAGGTACATTATAAATACAACAGCTTTTCCATCGTATAACAGGAACAATAGCAACCAGTGTGAAAGATATGATCATTTCTACGTTCCGGGCAACCTAGGCGTCACTCTAAGGCGTCGCTCCACCAGATCGAATAGTTAGGGCCTAAGAAGTCAACGCCAGAAGCATAAAATACAATATAAATGCAACAGCTTTTCCATCGTATAAAATGAATAATTGCAAAGAGTGTGAAAGTAATGGTCATTCCTACGTTCCGGGCAACCTAGGCGTCACTCTAAGGCGTTGCTCCACCAGATCGAATAGTTAGGGCCTAAGAAGTCAACGCCAGAAGCAGAAAATACAATGTAAATGCAACAGCTTTTCCATCGTATAAGATGAATAATTGCAAAGAGTTTGAAAGTAATGGTCATTTCTACGTTCCGGGCAACCTAGGTTTCAATCTAGGGCGTTGCTCCACCAGATCGAATAGTTAGTGCCTTAGAAGTCAACGCCAGAAGCATCAAATGCAATAAAAATATAACAGTTTTTCCATCATATAACAGGAGTAATTGCAACCAGTTTGAAAGTGATGGTCATTTCTACGTTCCGGGCACACTAGGCTTCGCTCTAGGGCGTTGCTCCACCATATCGAATACTTAGTGCCTTAGAAGTCAACGCCAGAAGCATAAAATACAATATAAATACAACAGTTTTTCCAACGTATAACAGGAATAATTGCAACCAGTTTGAAAGTTATGGTCATTTCTACTTTCCGGGCAACCTAGGCTTCACCCTAGGGCGTTGTTCCACCCGATCGAATAGTCAGGGCCTAAGAAGTGAACGCCAGAAGCATATAATACAATATAAATACATCAGTTCTTCCATCGTATAAAACGAATAATTGCAACCAGTGTGAAAGTTATGGTCATTTCTACGTTCCAGGCAACCTAGGCTTCACTCTAGGGCGTTAATCCAACTGATCGAATAGTTGGTGCCTTAGAAGTCAACGTCAGAAGCATAAAATACAATATAAATACAACAGTTTTTCCATCGTATAAAACGAATAATTGCAACCAGTATGAAAGTTATGATCATTTCTACTTTCCGGGCAGCCTAGGCTTCACCCTAGGGCGTTGCTCCAACAGATTGAATAGTTAGGGACTTAGAAGTCAACACCAGGAGCATAAAATACAATATAAATACAACAGGTTTTCCATCCTATAATATGAATAATTGCTGCCAGTGTGAAAGTGATGGTCATTTCTTCGTTCCGGGCAACCTAGACTTCACTCTAGTACGTTGTTCCACCAGATCGAATGGTTAAGGCCTAAGAAGTGAACGCCAGAAGCATAAAATACAATATAAATACAACAGTTTTTCCATCGTATATACCGGATAATTGCAACCAGTATGAAAGTTATGGTCATTTCTACTTTCC
The DNA here is from genome assembly GCF_051401765.1 of Calliopsis andreniformis. Lineage (NCBI taxonomy): Eukaryota > Metazoa > Arthropoda > Insecta > Hymenoptera > Andrenidae > Calliopsis > Calliopsis andreniformis. The sequence goes on from NC_135072.1 coordinate 7,844,336, forward strand.
GTGCAACCCAGGATTCACCTTGGGGCGTTGCTCCAACAGATTGAATAGTTAGTGCCTGAGAAGTCAACGCCCGAAGCATCAAATGCAATAAAAATACAACAGTTTTTCCATCATATAAAACGAATAATTGCAACCAGTATGAAAGTTATGGACATTTCTACTTTCCGGGCAGCGTAGGCTTCACCCTAGGGCGGTGGTAAAACAGATTGAATAGTTAGTGCCTTAGAAGTCAACGCCAGAAGCATCAAATGCAATAAAAATACAACAGTTTTTCCATCATATAACAGGAGTAATTGCAACCAGTATGAAAGTTATGGTCATTTCTACTTCCCGGGCAAGCTAGGATTCACGCTAGGGCGTTGCTCCAACAGATTGAAAAGTTAGTGCCTAAGAAGTGCACGCCAGAAGCATAAAATACAATATAAATACAACAGTTTTTCCATCGTATAAACCGGATAATTGCAACCAGTATGAAAGTTATGGTCATTTCTACTTTCCGGGCAACCTAGGATTCACCCTAGGGCGTTGCTCCAACAGATTGAATAGTTAGTGCCTTAGAAGTCAACGTCAGAAGCATAAAATACAGTATAAATACAACAGTTCTTCCATCGTATAAAACGAATAATTGCAACCGGTATGAAAGTTATGGACATTTCTACTTTCCAGGCAACCTAGGCTTCACCCTAGGGCGATGCTCCACTAGATCGAATAGTTAGGGCCTTAGAAGTCAACGCGCAAAACATAAAACACAAAATAAATAGAACAGTTTTTCCATTGTATAAATCGAATAATTGCTATCAGTGTGAAAGTTATGGCCATTTCTACTTTCCGGGAACCCTAGGCTTCACCCTAGTGCGTTGTTCCACCAGATCGAATAGTTAAGGCCTAAGAAGTGAACGCCAGAAGCATAAAATACAATATAAATACAACAGTTTTTCCATCGTATAAACCGGATAATTGCAACCAGTATGAAAGTTATGGTCATTTCTACTTTCCGGGCAACCTAGGCTTCACCCTAGGGCGTTGTTCCACCAGATCGAATAGTTAGGGCCTTAGAAGTCAACGCCAGAAGCATCAAATGCAATAAAAATACAACAGTTTTTCCATCATATAACAGGAGTAATTGCAACCAGTTTGAAAGTGATGGTAATTTCTACGTTCCGGGCACCCTAGGCTTCACTCTAGGGCGTTGCTCCACCATATCGAATACTTAGTGCCTTAGAAGTCAACGCCAGAAGCATAAAATACAATATAAATACAACAGTTTTTCCATCGTATAACAGGAATAATTGCAACCAGTTTGAAAGTTATGGTCATTTCTACTTTCCGGGCAACCTAGGCTTCACCCTAGGGCGTTGTTCCACCCGATCGAATAGTCAGGGCCTAAGAAGTGAACGCCAGAAGCATATAATACAATATAAATACATCAGTTTTTCCATCGTATAAAACGAATAATTGCAACCAGTGTGAAAGTTATGGTCATTTCTACGTTCCGGGCAACCTAGGCTTCACCCTAGGGCGTTGCTCCAACAGATTGAATAGTTAGTGCCTTAGAAGTCAACGCCAGAAGCATCAAATGCAATAAAAACACAACAGTTTTTCCATCATATAACAGGAATAATTGCAACCAGTATGAAAGTTATGGTCATTTCTACTTCCCGGGAAACCTAGGATTCACGCTGGGGCGTTGCTCCAACAGATTGAAAAGTTAGTGCCTAAGAAGTGAACGCCAGAAGCATAAAATGCAATAAAAATACAACAGTTTTTCCATCATATAACAGGAGCAATTGCAACCAGTTTGAAAGTGATGGTCATTTCTACGTTCCGGGCACCCTAGGCTTCACTCTAGGGCGTTGCTCCACCATATCGAATACTTAGTGCATTAGAAGTCAACGTCAGAAGCATAAAATACAGTATAAATACAGCAGTTCTTCAATCGTATAAAACGAATAATTGCAGCCAGTATGAAAGTTATGGACATTTCTACTTTCCATGCAACCTAGGCTTCACCCTAGGGCGTTGCTCCACTAGATCGAATAGTTGGTGCCTTAGAAGTCAACGTCAGAAGCATAAAATACCGTATAAATACAACAGTTCTTCCATCGTACAAAACGAATAATTGCAAACAGTATGAAAGTTATGGACATTTCTACTTTCCAGGCAACCTAGGCTTCACCCAAGGGCGTTGCTCCACTAGATCGAATAGTTAGGGCCTTAGAAGTCAACGCGCAAAACATAAAACACAAAATAAATAGAACAGTTTTTCCATTGTATAAATCGAATAATTCCTACCAGTGTGAAAGTTATGGTCATTTCTACGTTCCGGGCAGCCTAGGCTTCACCCTAGTGCGTTGTTCTACCAGATCGAATAGTTAAGGCCTAAGAAGTGAACGCCAGAAGCATAAAATACAATATAAGTACAACAGTTTTTCCATCGTATAAAACGGATAATTGCAACCAGTATGAAAGTAATGGTCATATCTACTTCCCGGGCAACCTAGGATTCACCCTAGGGCGTTGCTCCAACAGATTGAAAAGTTAGTGCCTAAGAGGTGAACGCCAGAAGCATTAAATACAATATAAATACAACAGTTTTTCCATCGTATAAACCGGATAATTGCAACCAGTATGAAAGTTATTTTCATTTCTACTTTCCGGGCAACCTTGGGTTCACCCTAGGGCGTTGCTCCAACAGATTGAATAGTTAGTGCCTTAGAAGTCAACGCCAGAAGCATCAAATGCAATAAAAATACAACAGTTTTTCCATCATATAACAGGAGTAATTGCAACCAGTTTGAAAGTGATGGTAATTTCTACGTTCGGGGCACCCTAGGCTTCACTCTAGGGCGTTGCTCCACCATATCGAATACATAGTGGCTTAGAAGTCAACGCCAGAAGCATAAAATACAATATAAATACAACAGTTTTTCCATCGTATAACAGGAATAATTGCAACCAGTTTGAAAGTTATGGTCATTTCTACTTTCCGGGCAACCTAGGCTTCACCCTAGGGCGTTGTTCCACCCGATCGAATAGTCAGGGCCTAAGAAGTGAACGCCAGAAGCATATAATACAATATAAATTCATCAGTTATTCCATCGTATAAAACGAATAATTGCAACCAGTGTGAAAGTTATGGTCATTTCTACGTTCCGGGCAACCTAGGCTTCACTCTAGGGCGTTGCTCCAACAGATCGAATAGTTGGTGCCTTAGAAGTCAACGTCAGAAGCATAAAATACAGTATAAATACAACAGTTCTTCCATCGTATAAAACGAATAATTGCAACCAGTATGAAAGTTATGGACATTTCTACTTTCCAGGCAACCTAGGCTTCACCCAAGGGCGTTGCTCCACTAGATCGAATAGTTAGGGCCTTAGAAGTCAACGCGCAAAACATAAAACACAAAATAAATAGAACAGTTTTTCCATTGTATAAATCGAATAATTGCTACCAGTGTGAAAGTTATGGCCATTTCTACGTTCCGGGAAACCTAGGCTTCACCCTAGTGCGTTGTTCCACCAGATCGAATAGTTAAGGCCTAAGAAGTGAACGCCAGAAGCATAAAATACAATATAAATACAACAGTTTTTCCATCTTATAAACCGGATAATTGCAACCAGTATGAAAGTTATGGTCATTTCTACTTTCCGGGCAACCTAGGATTCACCCTAGGGCGTTGCGCCAACAGATTGAATAGTTAGTGCCTTAGAAGTCAACGCCCGTATCATAAAATGCAATAAAAATACAACAGTTTTTCCATCATATAACAGGAGTAATTGCAACCAGTTTGAAAGTGATGGTCATTTCTACGTTCCGGGCACCCTAGGCTTCACTCTAGGTCGTTGCTCCACCATATCGAACACTTAGTGCATTAGAAGTCAACGTCAGAAGCATAAAATACAGTATAAATACAGCAGTTCTTCCATCGTATAAAACGAATAATTGCAACCAGTATGAAAGTTATGGACATTTCTACTTTCCAGGCAACCTAGGCTTCACCCTAGGGCGTTGCTCCACTAGATCGAATAGTTAGGGCCTTAGAAGACAACGCGCGAAACATACAACACAAAATAAATAGAACAGTTTTTCCATTGTATAAATCGAATAATTGCTACCAGTGTGAAAGTTATGGCCATTTCTACGTTCCGGGAAACCTAGGCTACACCCTAGTGCGTTGTTCCACCAGATCGAATAGTTAAGGCCTAAGAAGTGAACGCCAGAAGCATAAAATAGAATATAAATACAACAGTTTTTCCATCGTATAAAACGAATAATTGCAACCAGTGTGAAAGTTATGGGCATTTCTACGTTCCGGGCAACCTAGACTTCACTCTAGGGCGTTGCTCCACCAGATCGAATAGCTGGTGCCTTAGAAGTCAACGTCAGAAGCTTAAAATACACTATAAATACAACAGTTTTTCCATCGTATAAAACGAATAATTGCAACCAGTATGAAAGTTGTGGTCATTTCTACGTTCCGGGCAACCTAGGCTTCACCCTAGGGCGTTGCTCCACCAGATCGAATAGTTAGAGCCTTAGAAGTCAACGCCAGAAGCATAAGGTACAATATAAATACAACAGCTTTTCCATCGTATAACAGGAACAATAGCAACCAGTGTGAAAGATATGATCATTTCTACGTTCCGGGCAACCTAGGCGTCACTCTAAGGCGTCGCTCCACCAGATCGAATAGTTAGGGCCTAAGAAGTCAACGCCAGAAGCATAAAATACAATATAAATGCAACAGCTTTTCCATCGTATAAAATGAATAATTGCAAAGAGTGTGAAAGTAATGGTCATTTCTACGTTCCGGGCAACCTAGGTTTCACTCTAGGGCGTTGCTCCACCAGATCGAATAGTTAGTGCCTTAGAAGTCAACGTCAGAAGCATAAAATACAGTATAAATACAACAGTTTTACCATCGTATAAAACGAATAATTGCAACCAGTGTGAAAGTTATGGTCATTTCTACGTTCCGGGCAACCTAGGCTTCACTCTAGGGCGTTGCTCCACCAGCTCGAATGGTTGGTGCCTTAGAAGTCAACGTCAGAAGCTTAAAATACAATATAAATACAACAGTTTTTCCATCGTATAAACCGAATAATTGCAATCAGTGTGAAAGTGATGGTCATTTCTACGTTCCGGGCAACTTAGGCTTCACCCTAGGGCGCTGCTCCACCAGATCGAATAGTTAGGGCCTTAGAAGTCAACGCCAGAAGCATAAGGTACATTATAAATACAACAGCTTTTCCATCGTATAACAGGAACAATAGCAACCAGTGTGAAAGATATGATCATTTCTACGTTCCGGGCAACCTAGGCGTCACTCTAAGGCGTCGCTCCACCAGATCGAATAGTTAGGGCCTAAGAAGTCAACGCCAGAAGCATAAAATACAATATAAATGCAACAGCTTTTCCATCGTATAAAATGAATAATTGCAAAGAGTGTGAAAGTAATGGTCATTCCTACGTTCCGGGCAACCTAGGCGTCACTCTAAGGCGTTGCTCCACCAGATCGAATAGTTAGGGCCTAAGAAGTCAACGCCAGAAGCAGAAAATACAATGTAAATGCAACAGCTTTTCCATCGTATAAGATGAATAATTGCAAAGAGTTTGAAAGTAATGGTCATTTCTACGTTCCGGGCAACCTAGGTTTCAATCTAGGGCGTTGCTCCACCAGATCGAATAGTTAGTGCCTTAGAAGTCAACGCCAGAAGCATCAAATGCAATAAAAATATAACAGTTTTTCCATCATATAACAGGAGTAATTGCAACCAGTTTGAAAGTGATGGTCATTTCTACGTTCCGGGCACACTAGGCTTCGCTCTAGGGCGTTGCTCCACCATATCGAATACTTAGTGCCTTAGAAGTCAACGCCAGAAGCATAAAATACAATATAAATACAACAGTTTTTCCAACGTATAACAGGAATAATTGCAACCAGTTTGAAAGTTATGGTCATTTCTACTTTCCGGGCAACCTAGGCTTCACCCTAGGGCGTTGTTCCACCCGATCGAATAGTCAGGGCCTAAGAAGTGAACGCCAGAAGCATATAATACAATATAAATACATCAGTTCTTCCATCGTATAAAACGAATAATTGCAACCAGTGTGAAAGTTATGGTCATTTCTACGTTCCAGGCAACCTAGGCTTCACTCTAGGGCGTTAATCCAACTGATCGAATAGTTGGTGCCTTAGAAGTCAACGTCAGAAGCATAAAATACAATATAAATACAACAGTTTTTCCATCGTATAAAACGAATAATTGCAACCAGTATGAAAGTTATGATCATTTCTACTTTCCGGGCAGCCTAGGCTTCACCCTAGGGCGTTGCTCCAACAGATTGAATAGTTAGGGACTTAGAAGTCAACACCAGGAGCATAAAATACAATATAAATACAACAGGTTTTCCATCCTATAATATGAATAATTGCTGCCAGTGTGAAAGTGATGGTCATTTCTTCGTTCCGGGCAACCTAGACTTCACTCTAGTACGTTGTTCCACCAGATCGAATGGTTAAGGCCTAAGAAGTGAACGCCAGAAGCATAAAATACAATATAAATACAACAGTTTTTCCATCGTATATACCGGATAATTGCAACCAGTATGAAAGTTATGGTCATTTCTACTTTCCGTGCAACCCAGGATTCACCTTGGGGCGTTGCTCCAACAGATTGAATAGTTAGTGCCTGAGAAGTCAACGCCCGAAGCATCAAATGCAATAAAAATACAACAGTTTTTCCATCATATAAAACGAATAATTGCAACCAGTATGAAAGTTATGGACATTTCTACTTTCCGGGCAGCGTAGGCTTCACCCTAGGGCGGTGGTAAAACAGATTGAATAGTTAGTGCCTTAGAAGTCAACGCCAGAAGCATCAAATGCAATAAAAATACAACAGTTTTTCCATCATATAACAGGAGTAATTGCAACCAGTATGAAAGTTATGGTCATTTCTACTTCCCGGGCAAGCTAGGATTCACGCTAGGGCGTTGCTCCAACAGATTGAAAAGTTAGTGCCTAAGAAGTGCACGCCAGAAGCATAAAATACAATATAAATACAACAGTTTTTCCATCGTATAAACCGGATAATTGCAACCAGTATGAAAGTTATGGTCATTTCTACTTTCCGGGCAACCTAGGATTCACCCTAGGGCGTTGCTCCAACAGATTGAATAGTTAGTGCCTTAGAAGTCAACGTCAGAAGCATAAAATACAGTATAAATACAACAGTTCTTCCATCGTATAAAACGAATAATTGCAACCGGTATGAAAGTTATGGACATTTCTACTTTCCAGGCAACCTAGGCTTCACCCTAGGGCGATGCTCCACTAGATCGAATAGTTAGGGCCTTAGAAGTCAACGCGCAAAACATAAAACACAAAATAAATAGAACAGTTTTTCCATTGTATAAATCGAATAATTGCTATCAGTGTGAAAGTTATGGCCATTTCTACTTTCCGGGAACCCTAGGCTTCACCCTAGTGCGTTGTTCCACCAGATCGAATAGTTAAGGCCTAAGAAGTGAACGCCAGAAGCATAAAATACAATATAAATACAACAGTTTTTCCATCGTATAAACCGGATAATTGCAACCAGTATGAAAGTTATGGTCATTTCTACTTTCCGGGCAACCTAGGCTTCACCCTAGGGCGTTGTTCCACCAGATCGAATAGTTAGGGCCTAAGAAGTGAACGCCAGAAGCAAAAAATACAATATAAATACAACAGTTTTTCCATCATATAAAACGAATAATTGCAACCAGTGTGAAAGTAATGGTCATTTCTACGTCCCGGGCAACGTAGGTTTCACTCTACGGCGTTGATCCACCAGAGGGAATAGTTAGGGCCTAAGAATTCAACGCCAGAAGGATAAAATACAATATAAGTACAACAGTTATTCCATCGTATAAAATGAATAATTGCAACCAGTGTGAAATTTATGGTCATTCCTACATTCCGAGCAACCTAGACTTCACTCTAGGGCGTTGCTCCACCGGATCGAATAGTTAGGTCCTTAGAAGTCAACGCCAGAAGCATAAAATACGATATAAATACAACAGCTTGTCCATCGTAGAACAGGAATAATTGCAACCAGTGTGAAAGTTATGGTCATTGCTGCGTTCCAGGCAACCTAGGCTTCACTCTAGGTCATTGCTCCACCAGATCAAACAGTTAGGGCCTTAGAAGTAAACGCCCGAAGCATAAAATACAAAATAAATGGAACAGTTTTTCCATTGTATAAAACGAATAATTGCTACCAGTGTGAAAGTTATGGTCATTTCTACGTTCCGGGCAACCTAGGCTTCACCCTAGGGCGTTGCTCCACCAGATCGAATAGTTAGGGCCTAAGAAGTGAACGCCAGAAGCATAAAATACAATATAAATACAACAGTTTTTGCACTCCATAAAACAAATAATTGAAACCAGTATGAAAGTTATGGTCATTTCTACGTTCCGGGCAACCTAGGCTTCACTCTAGGGCGTTGCTCCACCAGACCGAATAGCTAGGGCCTTAGAAGTCAACGCCCGAAGCATAAAATACGAAATAAATAGTACAGTTTTTCCATCGTATTAAACGAATAATTTCTACCAGTGTGGAAGTTATGGTCATTTCTACTTTCCGGGCAACCTAGGCTTCACCCTAGGGTGTTGTTCCAGCAGATGGAATAGTTAGGGCCTAAGAAGTCAACGCCAGAAGCATAAAACAGGATATAAATACAGCAGCTTTTCCATCGAATAAAACGAATATTTGCAACCAGTGTGAAAGTTATGGTCATTTCTAGGTTCCGGGCAACCTAGGCTTCACCCTAGGGCGTTGTTCCACCAGATCGAATAGTTAGAGCCTAAGAAGTGAACGCCAGAAGCATAAAATACAATATAAATACAACAGTTTTTCCATCATATAAAACGAATAATTGCAATCAGGATGAAAGTTATGGTCATTTCTACGTTCCGGGCAACCTAGGCTTCACTCTAGGGTGTTGCTCTACCAGATGGAGTAGCTAGGGCCTTAGAAGTCAACGCCCGAAGCATAAAATACAAAATAAATAGAACAGTTTTTCCATCGTATAAAACGAATAATTGCTACCAGTGTGAAAGTTATGGTCATTTCTACTTTCTGGGAAACCTAGACTTCACCCTAGGGCGTTGTTCCACCAGATGGAATAGTTAGGGCCAAAGAAGTCAACGCCAGAAGCATAAAATAGAATAATGATGCAACAGTTTTTCCATCGAATAACAGGAATAACTGCAAACAGTATGAAAGTACTGGTCATTTCTACGTTCCGGGTAACCTAGGTTTCACTCTAGGGCGTTGCTCCACCAGACCGTATAGTTAGGGCCTAAGAAGTCAACGCCATAAGAATAAAATACAATATAAATATACCAGTTTTTCCATCGTATAAAACGAATAATAGCAACCAGTTGTCTAGGTTATGGTCATTTCAACGTTCCTGGCAATCTAGGCTTCACTCTAGGGCGTTGCTCCACCAGATCAATAAGTTAGGGCGTTAGAAGTCAACGCCCGAAGCATAAAATGCAAAATCAATACACCAGCTTTTCCATTGTATAAAACGAATAATTGCTACCAGTGTAAAAGTTATGGTCATTTCTACGTTCCCGGCCACCTAGGCTTCACTCTAGGGCGTTGCTCCACCAGATCGAATAGTTAGGGCCTTAGAAGTCCACGCCAGAAGCATAAAATACGATAAAGATGCAACAGTTTTTCCATCGTATAAAATGAATAATTGCAACCAGTGTGAAATTTATGGTCATTCCTACATTCCGAGCAACCTAGACTTCACTCTAGAGCGTTGCTCCACCAGATCGAATAGTTTGGTCCTTAGAAGTCAACGCCAGAAGCATAAAATACGATATAAATACAACAGCTTGTCCATCGTAGAACAGGAATAATTGCAACCAGTGTGAAAGTTATGGTCATTTCTGCGTTCCGGGCAACCTAGGCTTCACTCTAGGTCGTTGCTCCACCAGAACAAACAGTTAGGGCCTTAGAAGTAAACGCCCGAAGCATAAAATACAAAATAAATGGAACAGGTTTTCCATTGTATAAAACGAATAATTGGTACCAGTGTGAAAGTTATGGTCATTTCTAAGATCCGGGCAACCTAGGCTTCACCCTAGGGCGTTGTTCCACCAGATCGAATAGTTAGGGCCTAAGAAGTCAACGCCAGAAGCATAAAATACGATATAAATACAACAGCTTTTCCATCGTATAAAACGAATAATGGCAAACCAGTGTGAGAGTTCTGGTCATTTCGACGTTCGGGCAACCTAGGCTTCACTCTAGGGCGTTGTTCCACCAGATCGAATAGTTAGGGCCTAAGAAGTCAACGTCAGAAGCATAAAATACTATATAAATGTAACAGTTTTTTCATCGTATAAAACGAATAATAGCAACCAGTGTGAAATTTATGCTCATTCCTACATTCCGAGCAACCTAGACTTCACTTTAGAGCGTTGCTCCACCAGATCGAATAGTTTGGTCCTTACAAGTCAACGCCAGAAGCATAAAATCCGATATAAATACAACAGCTTGTCCATCGTAGAACAGAAATAATTGCAACCAGTGTGAAAGTTATGGTCATTTCTGCGTTCCGGGCAACCTAGGCTTCACTCTAGGTCGTTGCTCCACCAGAACAAACAGTTAGGGCCTTAGAAGTAAACGCCCGAAGCATAAAATACAAAATAAATGGAACAGGTTTTCCATTGTATAAAACGAATAATTGGTACCAGTGTGAAAGATATGGTCATTTCTAAGTTCCGGGCAACCTAGGCTTCACCCTAGGGCGTTGTTCCACCAGATCAAATAGTTAGGGCCTAAGAAGTCAACGCCAGAAGCATAAAATACGATATAAATACAACAGCTTTTCCATCGTATAAAACGAATAATGGCAAACCAGTGTGAGAGTTCTGGTAATTTCGACGTTCCGGCAACCTAGGCTTCACTCTAGGGCGTTGTTCCACCAGATCGAATAGTTAGGGCCTAAGAAGTCAACGTCAGAAGCATAAAATACAATATAAATACAACAGTCTTTCCATCGTATAAAACGAATAATTGCAACCAGTATGAAAGGTATGGTCATTTCTACGTTCCGGGCAACCTAGGCTTCACTCGAGGGCGTTGTTCCACCAGACCGAATAGTTAGGGCCTAAGAAGTGAACGCCAGAAGCAAAAAATACAATATAAATACAACAGTTTTTCCATCATATAAAACGAATAGTTGCAACCAGTGTGAAAATAATGGTCATTTCTACGTTCCGGGCAACGTAGGTTTCACTCTACGGCGTTGATCCACCAGAGGGAATAGTTAGGGCCTAAGAATTCAACGCCAGAAGGATAAAATACAATATAAGTACAACAGTTATTCCGTCGTATAAAATGAATAATTGGAACCAGTGTGAAATTTATGGTCATTCCTACATTCCGAGCAACCTAGACTTCACTCTAGAGCGTTGCTCCACCAGATCGAATAGTTTGGTCCGTAGAAGTCAACGCCAGAAGCATAAAATACGATATAAATACAACAGCTTGTCCATCGTAGAACAGGAATAATTGCAACCAGTGTGAAAGTTATGGTCATTTCTGCGTTCCGGGCAACCTAGGCTTCACTCTAGGTCGTTGCTCCACCAGAACAAACAGTTGGGGCCTTAGAAGTAAACGCCCGACGCATAAAATACAAAATAAATGGAACAGGTTTTTCATTGTATAAAACGAATAGTTGGTACTAGTGTGAAAGTTATGGTCATTTCTAAGTTCCGGGCAACCTAGGCTTCACCCTAGGGCGTTGTTCCACCAGATCAAATAGGTAGGGCCTAAGAAGTCAACGCCAGAAGCATAAAATACGATATAAATACAACAGCTTTTCCATCGTATAAAACGAATAATGGCAAACCAGTGTGAGAGTTCTGGTCATTTCGACGTTCCGGCAACCTAGGCTTCACTCTAGGGCGTTGTTCCACCAGATCGAATAGTTAGGGCCTAAGAAGTCAACGTCAGAAGCATAAAATACAATATAAATACAACAGCCTTTCCATCGTATAAAACGAATAATTGCAACCAGTATGAAAGGTATGGTCATTTCTACGTTCCGGGCAACCTAGGCTTCACTCTAGGGCGTTGTTCCACCAGACCGAATAGTTAGGGCCTAAGAAGTGAACGCCAGAAGCAAAAAATACAATATAAATACAACAGTTTTTCCATCATATAAAACGAATAATTGCAACCAGTGTGAAAGTAATGGTCATTTCTACGTTCCGGGCAACGTAGGTTTCACTCTACGGCGTTGATCCACCAGAGGGAATAGTTAGGGCCTAAGAATTCAACGCCAGAAGGATAAAATACAATATAAGTACAACAGTTATTCCATCGTATAAAATGAATAATTGCAACCAGTGTGAAATTTATGGTCATTCCTACATTGCGAGCAACCTAGACTTCACTCTAGAGCGTTGCTCCACCAGATCGAATAGTTAGGTCCTTAGAAGTCAACGCCAGAAGCGTAAAATGCGATATAAATACAACAGCTTGTCCATCGTAGAACAGGAATGATTGCAACCAGTGTGAAAGTTATGGTCATTTCTGCGTTCCGGGCAACCTAGGCTTCACTCTAGGTCGTTGCTCCACCAGATCAAACAGTTAGGGCCTTAGAAGTAAACGCCCGAAGCATAAAATACAAAATAAATGGAACAGTTTTTCCATTGTATAAAACGAATAATTGCTACCAGTGTGAAAGTTATGGTCATTTCTACGTTCCGGGCAACCTAGGCTTCACCCTAGGGCGTTGTTCCACCAGATCAAATAGTTAGGGCCTAAGAAGTCAACGCCAGAAGCATAAAATACGATATAAATACAACAGCTTTTCCATCGTATAAAACGAATAATGGCAAACCAGTGTGAGAGTTCTGGTAATTTCGACGTTCCGGCAACCTAGGCTTCACTCTAGGGCGTTGTTCCACCAGATCGAATAGTTAGGGCCTAAGAAGTCAACGTCAGAAGCATAAAATACAATATAAATACAACAGTCTTTCCATCGTATAAAACGAATAATTGCAACCAGTATGAAAGGTATGGTCATTTCTACGTTCCGGGCAACCTAGGCTTCACTCTAGGGCGTTGTTCCACCAGACCGAATAGTTAGGGCCTAAGAAGTGAACGCCAGAAGCAAAAAATACAATATAAATACAACAGTTTTTCCATCATATAAAACGAATAGTTGCAACCAGTGTGAAAGTAATGGTCATTTCTACGTTCCGGGCAACGTAGGTTTCACTCTACGGCGTTGATCCACCAGAGGGAATAGTTAGGGCCTAAGAATTCAACGCCAGAAGGATAAAATACAATATAAGTACAACAGTTATTCCATCGTATAAAATGAATAATTGCAACCAGTGTGAAATTTATGGTCATTCCTACATTCCGAGCAACCTAGACTTCACTCTAGAGCGTTGCTCCACCAGATCGAATAGTTTGGTCCTTAGAAGTCAACGCCAGAAGCATAAAATACGATATAAATACAACAGCTTGTCCATCGTAGAACAGGAATAATTGCAACCAGTGTGAAAGTTATGGTCATTTCTGCGTTCCGGGCAACCTAGGCTTCACTCTAGGTCGTTGCTCCACCAGAACAAACAGTTAGGGCCTTAGAAGTAAACGCCCGACGCATAAAATACAAAATAAATGGAACAGGTTTTTCATTGTATAAAACGAATAGTTGGTACTAGTGTGAAAGTTATGGTCATTTCTAAGTTCCGGGCAACCTAGGCTTCACCCTAGGGCGTTGTTCCACCAGATCAAATAGTTAGGGCCTAAGAAGTCAACGCCAGAAGCATAAAATACGATATAAATACAACAGCTTTTCCATCGTATAAAACGAATAATTGCTACCAGTGTAAAAGTTATGGTCATTTCTACGTTCCCGGCCACCTAGGCTTCACACTAGGGCGTTGCTCCACCAGATCGAATAGTTAGGGCCTTAGAAGTCCACGCCAGAAGCATAAAATACGATAAAGATGCAACAGTTTTTCCATCGTATAAAATGAATAATTGCAACCAGTGTGAAATTTATGGTCATTCCTACATTCCGAGCAACCTAGACTTCACTCTAGAGCGTTGCTCCACCAGATCGAATAGTTAGGTCCTTAGAAGTCAACGCCAGAAGCGTAAAATGCGATATAAATACAACAGCTTGTCCATCGTAGAACAGGAATGATTGCAACCAGTGTGAAAGTTATGGTCATTTCTGCGTTCCGGGCAACCTAGGCTTCACTCTAGGTCGTTGCTCCACCAGATCAAACAGTTAGGGCCTTAGAAGTAAACGCCCGAAGCATAAAATACAAAATAAATGGAACAGTTTTTCCATTGTATAAAACGAATAATTGCTACCAGTGTGAAAGTTATGGTCATTTCTACGTTCCGGGCAACCTAGGCTTCACCCTAGGGCGTTGCTCCACCAGATCGAATAGTTAGGGCCTAAGAAGTGAACGCCAGAAGCATAAAATACAATATAAATACAACAGTTTTTTCACTTCATAAAACAAATAATTGAAACCAGTATGAAAGTTATGGTCATTTCTACGTTCCGGGCAACCTAGGCTTCACTCTAGGGCGTTGCTCCACCAGACCGAATAGCTAGGGCCCTAGAAGTCAACGCCCGAAGCATAAAATACGAAATAAATAGTACAGTTTTTCCATCGTATTAAACGAATAATTTCTACCAGTGTGGAAGTTATGGTCATTTCTACTTTCCGGGCAACTTAGGCTTCACCCTAGGGTGTTGTTCCAGCAGATGGAATAGTTAGGGCCTAAGAAGTCAACGCCAGAAGCATAAAACACGATATAAATACAGCAGCTTTTCCATCGAATAAAACGAATATTTGCAACCAGTGTGATAGTTATGCTCATTTCTACGTTCCGGGCAACCTAGGTTTCACTCCAGGGCGTTGCTCCACCAGATCGAATAGTTTGGTCATAAGAAGTAAACGCCAGAAGCATAAAATACAATATAAATACAACAGTTTTTCCATCATATAAAACGAATAATTGCAACCAGTATGAAAGGTATGGTCATTTCTACGTTCCGGGCAACCTAGGCTTCACTCGAGGGCGTTGTTCCACCAGACCGAATAGTTAGGGCCTAAGAAGTGAACGCCAGAAGCAAAAAATACAATATAAATACAACAGTTTTTCCATCATATAAAACGAATAGTTGCAACCAGTGTGAAAGTAATGGTCATTTCTACGTTCCGGGCAACGTAGGTTTCACTCTACGGCGTTGATCCACCAGAGGGAATAGTTAGGGCCTAAGAATTCAACGCCAGAAGGATAAAATACAATATAAGTACAACAGTTATTCCGTCGTATAAAACGAATAATTGCAACCAGTGTGAAAGTTATGGGCATTTCTACGTTCCGGGCAACCTAGACTTCACTCTAGGGCGTTGCTCCACCAGATCGAATAGCTGGTGCCTTAGAAGTCAACGTCAGAAGCTTAAAATACACTATAAATACAACAGTTTTTCCATCGTATAAAACGAATAATTGCAACCAGTATGAAAGTTGTGGTCATTTCTACGTTCCGGGCAACCTAGGCTTCACCCTAGGGCGTTGCTCCACCAGATCGAATAGTTAGAGCCTTAGAAGTCAACGCCAGAAGCATAAGGTACAATATAAATACAACAGCTTTTCCATCGTATAACAGGAACAATAGCAACCAGTGTGAAAGATATGATCATTTCTACGTTCCGGGCAACCTAGGCGTCACTCTAAGGCGTCGCTCCACCAGATCGAATAGTTAGGGCCTAAGAAGTCAACGCCAGAAGCATAAAATACAATATAAATGCAACAGCTTTTCCATCGTATAAAATGAATAATTGCAAAGAGTGTGAAAGTAATGGTCATTTCTACGTTCCGGGCAACCTAGGTTTCACTCTAGGGCGTTGCTCCACCAGATCGAATAGTTAGTGCCTTAGAAGTCAACGTCAGAAGCATAAAATACAGTATAAATACAACAGTTTTACCATCGTATAAAACGAATAATTGCAACCAGTGTGAAAGTTATGGTCATTTCTACGTTCCGGGCAACCTAGGCTTCACTCTAGGGCGTTGCTCCACCAGCTCGAATGGTTGGTGCCTTAGAAGTCAACGTCAGAAGCTTAAAATACAATATAAATACAACAGTTTTTCCATCGTATAAACCGAATAATTGCAATCAGTGTGAAAGTGATGGTCATTTCTACGTTCCGGGCAACTTAGGCTTCACCCTAGGGCGCTGCTCCACCAGATCGAATAGTTAGGGCCTTAGAAGTCAACGCCAGAAGCATAAGGTACATTATAAATACAACAGCTTTTCCATCGTATAACAGGAACAATAGCAACCAGTGTGAAAGATATGATCATTTCTACGTTCCGGGCAACCTAGGCGTCACTCTAAGGCGTCGCTCCACCAGATCGAATAGTTAGGGCCTAAGAAGTCAACGCCAGAAGCATAAAATACAATATAAATGCAACAGCTTTTCCATCGTATAAAATGAATAATTGCAAAGAGTGTGAAAGTAATGGTCATTCCTACGTTCCGGGCAACCTAGGCGTCACTCTAAGGCGTTGCTCCACCAGATCGAATAGTTAGGGCCTAAGAAGTCAACGCCAGAAGCAGAAAATACAATGTAAATGCAACAGCTTTTCCATCGTATAAGATGAATAATTGCAAAGAGTTTGAAAGTAATGGTCATTTCTACGTTCCGGGCAACCTAGGTTTCAATCTAGGGCGTTGCTCCACCAGATCGAATAGTTAGTGCCTTAGAAGTCAACGCCAGAAGCATCAAATGCAATAAAAATATAACAGTTTTTCCATCATATAACAGGAGTAATTGCAACCAGTTTGAAAGTGATGGTCATTTCTACGTTCCGGGCACACTAGGCTTCGCTCTAGGGCGTTGCTCCACCATATCGAATACTTAGTGCCTTAGAAGTCAACGCCAGAAGCATAAAATACAATATAAATACAACAGTTTTTCCAACGTATAACAGGAATAATTGCAACCAGTTTGAAAGTTATGGTCATTTCTACTTTCCGGGCAACCTAGGCTTCACCCTAGGGCGTTGTTCCACCCGATCGAATAGTCAGGGCCTAAGAAGTGAACGCCAGAAGCATATAATACAATATAAATACATCAGTTCTTCCATCGTATAAAACGAATAATTGCAACCAGTGTGAAAGTTATGGTCATTTCTACGTTCCAGGCAACCTAGGCTTCACTCTAGGGCGTTAATCCAACTGATCGAATAGTTGGTGCCTTAGAAGTCAACGTCAGAAGCATAAAATACAATATAAATACAACAGTTTTTCCATCGTATAAAACGAATAATTGCAACCAGTATGAAAGTTATGATCATTTCTACTTTCCGGGCAGCCTAGGCTTCACCCTAGGGCGTTGCTCCAACAGATTGAATAGTTAGGGACTTAGAAGTCAACACCAGGAGCATAAAATACAATATAAATACAACAGGTTTTCCATCCTATAATATGAATAATTGCTGCCAGTGTGAAAGTGATGGTCATTTCTTCGTTCCGGGCAACCTAGACTTCACTCTAGTACGTTGTTCCACCAGATCGAATGGTTAAGGCCTAAGAAGTGAACGCCAGAAGCATAAAATACAATATAAATACAACAGTTTTTCCATCGTATATACCGGATAATTGCAACCAGTATGAAAGTTATGGTCATTTCTACTTTCCGTGCAACCCAGGATTCACCTTGGGGCGTTGCTCCAACAGATTGAATAGTTAGTGCCTGAGAAGTCAACGCCCGAAGCATCAAATGCAATAAAAATACAACAGTTTTTCCATCATATAAAACGAATAATTGCAACCAGTATGAAAGTTATGGACATTTCTACTTTCCGGGCAGCGTAGGCTTCACCCTAGGGCGGTGGTAAAACAGATTGAATAGTTAGTGCCTTAGAAGTCAACGCCAGAAGCATCAAATGCAATAAAAATACAACAGTTTTTCCATCATATAACAGGAGTAATTGCAACCAGTATGAAAGTTATGGTCATTTCTACTTCCCGGGCAAGCTAGGATTCACGCTAGGGCGTTGCTCCAACAGATTGAAAAGTTAGTGCCTAAGAAGTGCACGCCAGAAGCATAAAATACAATATAAATACAACAGTTTTTCCATCGTATAAACCGGATAATTGCAACCAGTATGAAAGTTATGGTCATTTCTACTTTCCGGGCAACCTAGGATTCACCCTAGGGCGTTGCTCCAACAGATTGAATAGTTAGTGCCTTAGAAGTCAACGTCAGAAGCATAAAATACAGTATAAATACAACAGTTCTTCCATCGTATAAAACGAATAATTGCAACCGGTATGAAAGTTATGGACATTTCTACTTTCCAGGCAACCTAGGCTTCACCCTAGGGCGATGCTCCACTAGATCGAATAGTTAGGGCCTTAGAAGTCAACGCGCAAAACATAAAACACAAAATAAATAGAACAGTTTTTCCATTGTATAAATCGAATAATTGCTATCAGTGTGAAAGTTATGGCCATTTCTACTTTCCGGGAACCCTAGGCTTCACCCTAGTGCGTTGTTCCACCAGATCGAATAGTTAAGGCCTAAGAAGTGAACGCCAGAAGCATAAAATACAATATAAATACAACAGTTTTTCCATCGTATAAACCGGATAATTGCAACCAGTATGAAAGTTATGGTCATTTCTACTTTCCGGGCAACCTAGGCTTCACCCTAGGGCGTTGTTCCACCAGATCGAATAGTTAGGGCCTAAGAAGTGAACGCCAGAAGCAAAAAATACAATATAAATACAACAGTTTTTCCATCATATAAAACGAATAATTGCAACCAGTGTGAAAGTAATGGTCATTTCTACGTCCCGGGCAACGTAGGTTTCACTCTACGGCGTTGATCCACCAGAGGGAATAGTTAGGGCCTAAGAATTCAACGCCAGAAGGATAAAATACAATATAAGTACAACAGTTATTCCATCGTATAAAATGAATAATTGCAACCAGTGTGAAATTTATGGTCATTCCTACATTCCGAGCAACCTAGACTTCACTCTAGGGCGTTGCTCCACCGGATCGAATAGTTAGGTCCTTAGAAGTCAACGCCAGAAGCATAAAATACGATATAAATACAACAGCTTGTCCATCGTAGAACAGGAATAATTGCAACCAGTGTGAAAGTTATGGTCATTGCTGCGTTCCAGGCAACCTAGGCTTCACTCTAGGTCATTGCTCCACCAGATCAAACAGTTAGGGCCTTAGAAGTAAACGCCCGAAGCATAAAATACAAAATAAATGGAACAGTTTTTCCATTGTATAAAACGAATAATTGCTACCAGTGTGAAAGTTATGGTCATTTCTACGTTCCGGGCAACCTAGGCTTCACCCTAGGGCGTTGCTCCACCAGATCGAATAGTTAGGGCCTAAGAAGTGAACGCCAGAAGCATAAAATACAATATAAATACAACAGTTTTTGCACTCCATAAAACAAATAATTGAAACCAGTATGAAAGTTATGGTCATTTCTACGTTCCGGGCAACCTAGGCTTCACTCTAGGGCGTTGCTCCACCAGACCGAATAGCTAGGGCCTTAGAAGTCAACGCCCGAAGCATAAAATACGAAATAAATAGTACAGTTTTTCCATCGTATTAAACGAATAATTTCTACCAGTGTGGAAGTTATGGTCATTTCTACTTTCCGGGCAACCTAGGCTTCACCCTAGGGTGTTGTTCCAGCAGATGGAATAGTTAGGGCCTAAGAAGTCAACGCCAGAAGCATAAAACAGGATATAAATACAGCAGCGTTTCCATCGAATAAAACGAATATTTGCAACCAGTGTGAAAGTTATGGTCATTTCTAGGTTCCGGGCAACCTAGGCTTCACCCTAGGGCGTTGTTCCACCAGATCGAATAGTTAGAGCCTAAGAAGTGAACGCCAGAAGCATAAAATACAATATAAATACAACAGTTTTTCCATCATATAAAACGAATAATTGCAATCAGGATGAAAGTTATGGTCATTTCTACGTTCCGGGCAACCTAGGCTTCACTCTAGGGTGTTGCTCTACCAGATGGAGTAGCTAGGGCCTTAGAAGTCAACGCCCGAAGCATAAAATACAAAATAAATAGAACAGTTTTTCCATCGTATAAAACGAATAATTGCTACCAGTGTGAAAGTTATGGTCATTTCTACTTTCTGGGAAACCTAGACTTCACCCTAGGGCGTTGTTCCACCAGATGGAATAGTTAGGGCCAAAGAAGTCAACGCCAGAAGCATAAAATAGAATAATGATGCAACAGTTTTTCCATCGAATAACAGGAATAACTGCAAACAGTATGAAAGTACTGGTCATTTCTACGTTCCGGGTAACCTAGGTTTCACTCTAGGGCGTTGCTCCACCAGACCGTATAGTTAGGGCCTAAGAAGTCAACGCCATAAGAATAAAATACAATATAAATATACCAGTTTTTCCATCGTATAAAACGAATAATAGCAACCAGTTGTCTAGGTTATGGTCATTTCAACGTTCCTGGCAATCTAGGCTTCACTCTAGGGCGTTGCTCCACCAGATCAATAAGTTAGGGCGTTAGAAGTCAACGCCCGAAGCATAAAATGCAAAATCAATACACCAGCTTTTCCATTGTATAAAACGAATAATTGCTACCAGTGTAAAAGTTATGGTCATTTCTACGTTCCCGGCCACCTAGGCTTCACTCTAGGGCGTTGCTCCACCAGATCGAATAGTTAGGGCCTTAGAAGTCCACGCCAGAAGCATAAAATACGATAAAGATGCAACAGTTTTTCCATCGTATAAAATGAATAATTGCAACCAGTGTGAAATTTATGGTCATTCCTACATTCCGAGCAACCTAGACTTCACTCTAGAGCGTTGCTCCACCAGATCGAATAGTTTGGTCCTTAGAAGTCAACGCCAGAAGCATAAAATACGATATAAATACAACAGCTTGTCCATCGTAGAACAGGAATAATTGCAACCAGTGTGAAAGTTATGGTCATTTCTGCGTTCCGGGCAACCTAGGCTTCACTCTAGGTCGTTGCTCCACCAGAACAAACAGTTAGGGCCTTAGAAGTAAACGCCCGAAGCATAAAATACAAAATAAATGGAACAGGTTTTCCATTGTATAAAACGAATAATTGGTACCAGTGTGAAAGTTATGGTCATTTCTAAGATCCGGGCAACCTAGGCTTCACCCTAGGGCGTTGTTCCACCAGATCGAATAGTTAGGGCCTAAGAAGTCAACGCCAGAAGCATAAAATACGATATAAATACAACAGCTTTTCCATCGTATAAAACGAATAATGGCAAACCAGTGTGAGAGTTCTGGTCATTTCGACGTTCGGGCAACCTAGGCTTCACTCTAGGGCGTTGTTCCACCAGATCGAATAGTTAGGGCCTAAGAAGTCAACGTCAGAAGCATAAAATACTATATAAATGTAACAGTTTTTTCATCGTATAAAACGAATAATAGCAACCAGTGTGAAATTTATGCTCATTCCTACATTCCGAGCAACCTAGACTTCACTTTAGAGCGTTGCTCCACCAGATCGAATAGTTTGGTCCTTACAAGTCAACGCCAGAAGCATAAAATCCGATATAAATACAACAGCTTGTCCATCGTAGAACAGAAATAATTGCAACCAGTGTGAAAGTTATGGTCATTTCTGCGTTCCGGGCAACCTAGGCTTCACTCTAGGTCGTTGCTCCACCAGAACAAACAGTTAGGGCCTTAGAAGTAAACGCCCGAAGCATAAAATACAAAATAAATGGAACAGGTTTTCCATTGTATAAAACGAATAATTGGTACCAGTGTGAAAGATATGGTCATTTCTAAGTTCCGGGCAACCTAGGCTTCACCCTAGGGCGTTGTTCCACCAGATCAAATAGTTAGGGCCTAAGAAGTCAACGCCAGAAGCATAAAATACGATATAAATACAACAGCTTTTCCATCGTATAAAACGAATAATGGCAAACCAGTGTGAGAGTTCTGGTAATTTCGACGTTCCGGCAACCTAGGCTTCACTCTAGGGCGTTGTTCCACCAGATCGAATAGTTAGGGCCTAAGAAGTCAACGTCAGAAGCATAAAATACAATATAAATACAACAGTCTTTCCATCGTATAAAACGAATAATTGCAACCAGTATGAAAGGTATGGTCATTTCTACGTTCCGGGCAACCTAGGCTTCACTCGAGGGCGTTGTTCCACCAGACCGAATAGTTAGGGCCTAAGAAGTGAACGCCAGAAGCAAAAAATACAATATAAATACAACAGTTTTTCCATCATATAAAACGAATAGTTGCAACCAGTGTGAAAATAATGGTCATTTCTACGTTCCGGGCAACGTAGGTTTCACTCTATGGCGTTGATCCACCAGAGGGAATAGTTAGGGCCTAAGAATTCAACGCCAGAAGGATAAAATACAATATAAGTACAACAGTTATTCCGTCGTATAAAATGAATAATTGGAACCAGTGTGAAATTTATGGTCATTCCTACATTCCGAGCAACCTAGACTTCACTCTAGAGCGTTGCTCCACCAGATCGAATAGTTTGGTCCGTAGAAGTCAACGCCAGAAGCATAAAATACGATATAAATACAACAGCTTGTCCATCGTAGAACAGGAATAATTGCAACCAGTGTGAAAGTTATGGTCATTTCTGCGTTCCGGGCAACCTAGGCTTCACTCTAGGTCGTTGCTCCACCAGAACAAACAGTTGGGGCCTTAGAAGTAAACGCCCGACGCATAAAATACAAAATAAATGGAACAGGTTTTTCATTGTATAAAACGAATAGTTGGTACTAGTGTGAAAGTTATGGTCATTTCTAAGTTCCGGGCAACCTAGGCTTCACCCTAGGGCGTTGTTCCACCAGATCAAATAGGTAGGGCCTAAGAAGTCAACGCCAGAAGCATAAAATACGATATAAATACAACAGCTTTTCCATCGTATAAAACGAATAATGGCAAACCAGTGTGAGAGTTCTGGTCATTTCGACGTTCCGGCAACCTAGGCTTCACTCTAGGGCGTTGTTCCACCAGATCGAATAGTTAGGGCCTAAGAAGTCAACGTCAGAAGCATAAAATACAATATAAATACAACAGCCTTTCCATCGTATAAAACGAATAATTGCAACCAGTATGAAAGGTATGGTCATTTCTACGTTCCGGGCAACCTAGGCTTCACTCTAGGGCGTTGTTCCACCAGACCGAATAGTTAGGGCCTAAGAAGTGAACGCCAGAAGCAAAAAATACAATATAAATACAACAGTTTTTCCATCATATAAAACGAATAATTGCAACCAGTGTGAAAGTAATGGTCATTTCTACGTTCCGGGCAACGTAGGTTTCACTCTACGGCGTTGATCCACCAGAGGGAATAGTTAGGGCCTAAGAATTCAACGCCAGAAGGATAAAATACAATATAAGTACAACAGTTATTCCATCGTATAAAATGAATAATTGCAACCAGTGTGAAATTTATGGTCATTCCTACATTGCGAGCAACCTAGACTTCACTCTAGAGCGTTGCTCCACCAGATCGAATAGTTAGGTCCTTAGAAGTCAACGCCAGAAGCGTAAAATGCGATATAAATACAACAGCTTGTCCATCGTAGAACAGGAATGATTGCAACCAGTGTGAAAGTTATGGTCATTTCTGCGTTCCGGGCAACCTAGGCTTCACTCTAGGTCGTTGCTCCACCAGATCAAACAGTTAGGGCCTTAGAAGTAAACGCCCGAAGCATAAAATACAAAATAAATGGAACAGTTTTTCCATTGTATAAAACGAATAATTGCTACCAGTGTGAAAGTTATGGTCATTTCTACGTTCCGGGCAACCTAGGCTTCACCCTAGGGCGTTGTTCCACCAGATCAAATAGTTAGGGCCTAAGAAGTCAACGCCAGAAGCATAAAATACGATATAAATACAACAGCTTTTCCATCGTATAAAACGAATAATGGCAAACCAGTGTGAGAGTTCTGGTAATTTCGACGTTCCGGCAATCTAGGCTTCACTCTAGGGCGTTGTTCCACCAGATCGAATAGTTAGGGCCTAAGAAGTCAACGTCAGAAGCATAAAATACAATATAAATACAACAGTCTTTCCATCGTATAAAACGAATAATTGCAACCAGTATGAAAGGTATGGTCATTTCTACGTTCCGGGCAACCTAGGCTTCACTCTAGGGCGTTGTTCCACCAGACCGAATAGTTAGGGCCTAAGAAGTGAACGCCAGAAGCAAAAAATACAATATAAATACAACAGTTTTTCCATCATATAAAACGAATAGTTGCAACCAGTGTGAAAGTAATGGTCATTTCTACGTTCCGGGCAACGTAGGTTTCACTCTACGGCGTTGATCCACCAGAGGGAATAGTTAGGGCCTAAGAATTCAACGCCAGAAGGATAAAATACAATATAAGTACAACAGTTATTCCATCGTATAAAATGAATAATTGCAACCAGTGTGAAATTTATGGTCATTCCTACATTCCGAGCAACCTAGACTTCACTCTAGAGCGTTGCTCCACCAGATCGAATAGTTTGGTCCTTAGAAGTCAACGCCAGAAGCATAAAATACGATATAAATACAACAGCTTGTCCATCGTAGAACAGGAATAATTGCAACCAGTGTGAAAGTTATGGTCATTTCTGCGTTCCGGGCAACCTAGGCTTCACTCTAGGTCGTTGCTCCACCAGAACAAACAGTTAGGGCCTTAGAAGTAAACGCCCGACGCATAAAATACAAAATAAATGGAACAGGTTTTTCATTGTATAAAACGAATAGTTGGTACTAGTGTGAAAGTTATGGTCATTTCTAAGTTCCGGGCAACCTAGGCTTCACCCTAGGGCGTTGTTCCACCAGATCAAATAGTTAGGGCCTAAGAAGTCAACGCCAGAAGCATAAAATACGATATAAATACAACAGCTTTTCCATCGTATAAAACGAATAATTGCTACCAGTGTAAAAGTTATGGTCATTTCTACGTTCCCGGCCACCTAGGCTTCACACTAGGGCGTTGCTCCACCAGATCGAATAGTTAGGGCCTTAGAAGTCCACGCCAGAAGCATAAAATACGATAAAGATGCAACAGTTTTTCCATCGTATAAAATGAATAATTGCAACCAGTGTGAAATTTATGGTCATTCCTACATTCCGAGCAACCTAGACTTCACTCTAGAGCGTTGCTCCACCAGATCGAATAGTTAGGTCCTTAGAAGTCAACGCCAGAAGCGTAAAATGCGATATAAATACAACAGCTTGTCCATCGTAGAACAGGAATGATTGCAACCAGTGTGAAAGTTATGGTCATTTCTGCGTTCCGGGCAACCTAGGCTTCACTCTAGGTCGTTGCTCCACCAGATCAAACAGTTAGGGCCTTAGAAGTAAACGCCCGAAGCATAAAATACAAAATAAATGGAACAGTTTTTCCATTGTATAAAACGAATAATTGCTACCAGTGTGAAAGTTATGGTCATTTCTACGTTCCGGGCAACCTAGGCTTCACCCTAGGGCGTTGCTCCACCAGATCGAATAGTTAGGGCCTAAGAAGTGAACGCCAGAAGCATAAAATACAATATAAATACAACAGTTTTTTCACTTCATAAAACAAATAATTGAAACCAGTATGAAAGTTATGGTCATTTCTACGTTCCGGGCAACCTAGGCTTCACTCTAGGGCGTTGCTCCACCAGACCGAATAGCTAGGGCCCTAGAAGTCAACGCCCGAAGCATAAAATACGAAATAAATAGTACAGTTTTTCCATCGTATTAAACGAATAATTTCTACCAGTGTGGAAGTTATGGTCATTTCTACTTTCCGGGCAACTTAGGCTTCACCCTAGGGTGTTGTTCCAGCAGATGGAATAGTTAGGGCCTAAGAAGTCAACGCCAGAAGCATAAAACACGATATAAATACAGCAGCTTTTCCATCGAATAAAACGAATATTTGCAACCAGTGTGATAGTTATGCTCATTTCTACGTTCCGGGCAACCTAGGTTTCACTCCAGGGCGTTGCTCCACCAGATCGAATAGTTTGGTCATAAGAAGTAAACGCCAGAAGCATAAAATACAATATAAATACAACAGTTTTTCCATCATATAAAACGAATAATTGCAACCAGTATGAAAGGTATGGTCATTTCTACGTTCCGGGCAACCTAGGCTTCACTCGAGGGCGTTGTTCCACCAGACCGAATAGTTAGGGCCTAAGAAGTGAACGCCAGAAGCAAAAAATACAATATAAATACAACAGTTTTTCCATCATATAAAACGAATAGTTGCAACCAGTGTGAAAGTAATGGTCATTTCTACGTTCCGGGCAACGTAGGTTTCACTCTACGGCGTTGATCCACCAGAGGGAATAGTTAGGGCCTAAGAATTCAACGCCAGAAGGATAAAATACAATATAAGTACAACAGTTATTCCGTCGTATAAAATGAATAATTGGAACCAGTGTGAAATTTATGGTCATTCCTACATTCCGAGCAACCTAGACTTCACTCTAGAGCGTTGCTCCACCAGATCGAATAGTTTGGTCCGTAGAAGTCAACGCCAGAAGCATAAAATACGATATAAATACAACAGCTTGTCCATCGTAGAACAGGAATAATTGCAACCAGTGTGAAAGTTATGGTCAT
The DNA here is from genome assembly GCF_051401765.1 of Calliopsis andreniformis. Classification (NCBI taxonomy): domain Eukaryota; kingdom Metazoa; phylum Arthropoda; class Insecta; order Hymenoptera; family Andrenidae; genus Calliopsis; species Calliopsis andreniformis. The sequence goes on from NC_135072.1 coordinate 7,871,053, forward strand.
TTCTGCGTTCCGGGCAACCTAGGCTTCACTCTAGGTCGTTGCTCCACCAGAACAAACAGTTAGGGCCTTAGAAGTAAACGCCCGACGCATAAAATACAAAATAAATGGAACAGGTTTTTCATTGTATAAAACGAATAGTTGGTACTAGTGTGAAAGTTATGGTCATTTCTAAGTTCCGGGCAACCTAGGCTTCACCCTAGGGCGTTGTTCCACCAGATCAAATAGGTAGGGCCTAAGAAGTCAACGCCAGAAGCATAAAATACGATATAAATACAACAGCTTTTCCATCGTATAAAACGAATAATGGCAAACCAGTGTGAGAGTTCTGGTCATTTCGACGTTCCGGCAACCTAGGCTTCACTCTAGGGCGTTGTTCCACCAGATCGAATAGTTAGGGCCTAAGAAGTCAACGTCAGAAGCATAAAATACAATATAAATACAACAGCCTTTCCATCGTATAAAACGAATAATTGCAACCAGTATGAAAGGTATGGTCATTTCTACGTTCCGGGCAACCTAGGCTTCACTCTAGGGCGTTGTTCCACCAGACCGAATAGTTAGGGCCTAAGAAGTGAACGCCAGAAGCAAAAAATACAATATAAATACAACAGTTTTTCCATCATATAAAACGAATAATTGCAACCAGTGTGAAAGTAATGGTCATTTCTACGTTCCGGGCAACGTAGGTTTCACTCTACGGCGTTGATCCACCAGAGGGAATAGTTAGGGCCTAAGAATTCAACGCCAGAAGGATAAAATACAATATAAGTACAACAGTTATTCCATCGTATAAAATGAATAATTGCAACCAGTGTGAAATTTATGGTCATTCCTACATTGCGAGCAACCTAGACTTCACTCTAGAGCGTTGCTCCACCAGATCGAATAGTTAGGTCCTTAGAAGTCAACGCCAGAAGCGTAAAATGCGATATAAATACAACAGCTTGTCCATCGTAGAACAGGAATGATTGCAACCAGTGTGAAAGTTATGGTCATTTCTGCGTTCCGGGCAACCTAGGCTTCACTCTAGGTCGTTGCTCCACCAGATCAAACAGTTAGGGCCTTAGAAGTAAACGCCCGAAGCATAAAATACAAAATAAATGGAACAGTTTTTCCATTGTATAAAACGAATAATTGCTACCAGTGTGAAAGTTATGGTCATTTCTACGTTCCGGGCAACCTAGGCTTCACCCTAGGGCGTTGTTCCACCAGATCAAATAGTTAGGGCCTAAGAAGTCAACGCCAGAAGCATAAAATACGATATAAATACAACAGCTTTTCCATCGTATAAAACGAATAATGGCAAACCAGTGTGAGAGTTCTGGTAATTTCGACGTTCCGGCAACCTAGGCTTCACTCTAGGGCGTTGTTCCACCAGATCGAATAGTTAGGGCCTAAGAAGTCAACGTCAGAAGCATAAAATACAATATAAATACAACAGTCTTTCCATCGTATAAAACGAATAATTGCAACCAGTATGAAAGGTATGGTCATTTCTACGTTCCGGGCAACCTAGGCTTCACTCTAGGGCGTTGTTCCACCAGACCGAATAGTTAGGGCCTAAGAAGTCAACGCCAGAAGCATAAAACACGATATAAATACAGCAGCTTTTCCATCGAATAAAACGAATATTTGCAACCAGTGTGATAGTTATGCTCATTTCTACGTTCCGGGCAACCTAGGTTTCACTCCAGGGCGTTGCTCCACCAGATCGAATAGTTTGGTCATAAGAAGTAAACGCCAGAAGCATAAAATACAATATAAATACAACAGTTTTTCCATCATATAAAACGAATAATTGCAATCAGGATGAAAGTTATGGTCATTTCTACGTTCCGGGCAACCTAGGCTTCACTCTAGGGCGTTGCTCGACCAGATGGAGTAGCTAGGGCCTTAGAAGTCAACGCCCGAAGCATAAAATACAAAATAAATAGAACAGTTTTTCCATCGTATAAAACGAATAATTGCTACCAGTGTGAAAGTTATGGTCATTTCTACTTTCTGGGAAACCTAGACTTCACCCTAGGGCGTTGTTCCACCAGATGGAATAGTTAGGGCCAAAGAAGTCAACGCCAGAAGCATAAAATAGAATAATGATGCAACAGTTTTTCCATCGAATAACAGGAATAACTGCAAACAGTATGAAAGTACTGGTCATTTCTACGTTCCGGGTAACCTAGGTTTCACTCTAGGGCGTTGCTCCACCAGACCGTATAGTTAGGGCCTAAGAAGTCAACGCCATAAGAATAAAATACAATATAAATATACCAGTTCTTCCATCGTATAAAACGAATAATAGCAACCAGTTGTCTAGGTTATGGTCATTTCAACGTTCCTGGCAATCTAGGCTTCACTCTAGGGCGTTGCTCCACCAGATCAATAAGTTAGGGCGTTAGAAGTCAACGCCCGAAGCATAAAATGCAAAATAAATACAACAGCTTTTCCATTGTATAAAACGAATAATTGCTACCAGTGTAAAAGTTATGGTCATTTCTACGTTCCCGGCCACCTAGGCTTCACTCTAGGGCTTTGCTCCACCAGATCGAATAGTTGGGGCCTTAGAAGTCCACGCCAGAAGCATAAAATACGATAAAGATGCAACAGTTTTTCCATCGTATAAAATGAATAATTGCAACCAGTGTGAAATTTATGGTCATTCCTACATTCCGAGCAACCTAGACTTCACTCTAGAGCGTTGCTCCACCAGATCGAATAGTTAGGTCCTTAGAAGTCAACGCCAGAAGCATAAAATACGATATAGATACAACAGTTTGTCCATCGTAGAACAGGAATAATTGCAACCAGTGTGAAAGTTATGGTCATTTCTGCGTTCCGGGCAACCTAGGCTTCACTCTAGGTCGTTGCTCCACCAGAACAAACAGTTAGGGCCTTAGAAGTAAACGCCCGAAGCATAAAATACAAAATAAATGGAACAGGTTTTCCATTGTATAAAACGAATAATTGGTACCAGTGTGAAAGTTATGGTCATTTCTAAGTTCCGGGCAACCTAGGCTTCACCCTAGGGCGTTGTTCCACCAGATCGAATAGTTAGGGCCTAAGAAGTCAACGTCAGAAGCATAAAATACTATATAAATGTAACAGTTTTTTCATCGTATAAAACGAATAATAGCAACCAGTGTAAGTTATGGTCATTTCTACGTTCCGGGCAACCTAGGCATCACCCTAGGGCGTTGTTCCACCAGATCGAATAGTTAGGGCCTAAGAAGTGAACGCCAGAAGCAAAAAATACAATATAAATACAACAGTTTTTGCATTATATAAAACGAATAATTGCAACCAGTGTGAAAGTAATGGTCATTTCTACGTTCCGGGCAACGTAGGTTTCACTCTACGGCGTTGATCCACCAGAGGGAATAGTTAGGGCCTAAGAATTCAACGCCAGAAGGATAAAATACAATATAAGTACAACAGTTATTCCATCGTATAATATGAATAATTGCAACCAGTGTGAAATTTATGGTCATTCCTACATTCCGAGCAACCTAGACTTCACTCTAGAGCGTTGCTCCACCAGATCGAATAGTTTGGTCCTTAGAAGTCAACGCCAGAAGCATAAAATACGATATAAATACAACAGCTTGTCCATCGTAGAACAGGAATAATTGCAACCAGTGTGAAAGTTATGGTCATTTCTGCGTTCCGGGCAACCTAGGCTTCACTCTAGGTCGTTGCTCCACCAGAACAAACAGTTAGGGCCTTAGAAGTAAACGCCCGAAGCATAAAATACAAAATAAATGGAACAGGTTTTCCATTGTATAAAACGAATAATTGGTACCAGTGTGAAAGATATGGTCATTTCTAAGTTCCGGGCAACCTAGGCTTCACCCTAGGGCGTTGTTCCACCAGATCAAATAGTTAGGGCCTAAGAAGTCAACGCCAGAAGCATAAAATACGATATAAACACAACAGCTTTTCCATCGTATAAAACGAATAATGGCAAACCAGTGTGAGAGTTCTGGTAATTTCGACGTTCCGGCAACCTAGGCTTCACTCTAGGGCGTTGTTCCACCAGATCGAATAGTTAGGGCCTAAGAAGTCAACGTCAGAAGCATAAAATACAATATAAATACAACAGTCTTTCCATCGTATAAAACGAATAATTGCAACCAGTATGAAAGGTATGGTCATTTCTACGTTCCGGGCAACCTAGGCTTCACTCTAGGGCGTTGTTCCACCAGACCGAATAGTTAGGGCCTAAGAAGTGAACGCCAGAAGCAAAAAATACAATATAAATACAACAGTTTTTCCATCATATAAAACGAATAGTTGCAACCAGTGTGAAAGTAATGGTCATTTCTACGTTCCGGGCAACGTAGGTTTCACTCTACGGCGTTGATCCACCAGAGGGAATAGTTAGGGCCTAAGAATTCAACGCCAGAAGGATAAAATACAATATAAGTACAACAGTTATTCCATCGTATAAAATGAATAATTGCAACCAGTGTGAAATTTATGGTCATTCCTACATTCCGAGCAACCTAGACTTCACTCTAGAGCGTTGCTCCACCAGATCGAATAGTTTGGTCCGTAGAAGTCAACGCCAGAAGCATAAAATACGATATAAATACAACAGCTTGTCCATCGTAGAACAGGAATAATTGCAACCAGTGTGAAAGTTATGGTCATTTCTGCGTTCCGGGCAACCTAGGCTTCACTCTAGGTCGTTGCTCCACCAGAACAAACAGTTAGGGCCTTAGAAGTAAACGCCCGACGCATAAAATACAAAATAAATGGAACAGGTTTTTCATTGTATAAAACGAATAGTTGGTACTAGTGTGAAAGTTATGGTCATTTCTAAGTTCCGGGCAACCTAGGCTTCACCCTAGGGCGTTGTTCCACCAGATCAAATAGGTAGGGCCTAAGAAGTCAACGCCAGAAGCATAAAATACGATATAAATACAACAGCTTTTCCATCGTATAAAACGAATAATGGCAAACCAGTGTGAGAGTTCTGGTCATTTCGACGTTCCGGCAACCTAGGCTTCACTCTAGGGCGTTGTTCCACCAGATCGAATAGTTAGGGCCTAAGAAGTCAACGTCAGAAGCATAAAATACAATATAGATACAACAGCCTTTTCATCGTATAAAACGAATAATTGCAACCAGTATGAAAGGTATGGTCATTTCTACGTTCCGGGCAACCTAGGCTTCACTCTAGGGCGTTGTTCCACCAGACCGAATAGTTAGGGCCTAAGAAGTGAACGCCAGAAGCAAAAAATACAATATAAATACAACAGTTTTTCCATCATATAAAACGAATAGTTGCAACCAGTGTGAAAGTAATGGTCATTTCTACGTTCCGGGCAACGTAGGTTTCACTCTACGGCGTTGATCCACCAGAGGGAATAGTTAGGGCCTAAGAATTCAACGCCAGAAGGATAAAATACAATATAAGTACAACAGTTATTCCATCGTATAAAATGTATAATTGCAACCAGTGTGAAATTTATGGTCATTCCTACATTCCGAGCAACCTAGACTTCACTCTAGAGCGTTGCTCCACCAGATCGAATAGTTTGGTCCTTAGAAGTCAACGCCAGAAGCATAAAATACGATATAAATACAACAGCTTGTCCATCGTAGAACAGGAATAATTGCAACCAGTGTGAAAGTTATGGTCATTTCTGCGTTCCGGGCAACCTAGGCTTCACTCTAGGTCGTTGCTCCACCAGAACAAACAGTTAGGGCCTTAGAAGTAAACGCCCGACGCATAAAATACAAAATAAATGGAACAGGTTTTTCATTGTATAAAACGAATAGTTGGTACTAGTGTGAAAGTTATGGTCATTTCTAAGTTCCGGGCAACCTAGGCTTCACCCTAGGGCGTTGTTCCACCAGATCAAATAGTTAGGGCCTAAGAAGTCAACGCCAGAAGCATAAAATACGATATAAATACAACAGCTTTTCCATCGTATAAAACGAATAATGGCAAACCAGTGTGAGAGTTCTGGTCATTTCGACGTTCCGGCAACCTAGGCTTCACTCTAGGGCGTTGTTCGACCAGATCGAATAGTTAGGGCCTAAGAAGTCAACGTCAGAAGCATAAAATACAATATAAATACAACAGTCTTTCCATCGTATAAAACGAATAATTGCAACCAGTAGGAAAGGTATGGTCATTTCTACGTTCCGGGCAACCTAGGCTTCACTCTAGGGCGTTGTTCCACCAGACCGAATAGTTAGGGCCTAAGAAGTGAACGCCAGAAGCAAAAAATACAATATAAATACAACAGTTTTTCCATCATATAAAACGAATAATTGCAACCAGTGTGAAATTTATGGTCATTCCTACATTGCGAGCAACCTAGACTTCACTCTAGAGCGTTGCTCCACCAGATCGAATAGCTAGGTCCTTAGAAGTCAACGCCAGAAGCGTAAAATGCGATATAAATACAACAGCTTGTCCATCGTAGAACAGGAATGATTGCAACCAGTGTGAAAGTTATGGTCATTTCTACGTTCCGGGCAACCTAGGCTTTACCCTAGGGCGTTGCTCGACCAGATGGAGTAGCTAGGGCCTTAGAAGTCAACGCCCGAAGCATAAAATACAAAATAAATAGTACAGTTTTTCCATCGTATTAAACGAATAATTTCCACCAGTGTGGAAGTTATGGTCATTTCTACTTTCCGGGCAACCTAGGCTTCACCCTAGGGTGTTGTTCCAGCAGATGGAATAGTTAGGGCCTAAGAAGTCAACGCCAGAAGCATAAAACACGATATAAATACAGCAGCTTTTCCATCGAATAAAACGAATATTTGCAACCAGTGTGAAAGTTATGGTCATTTCTAGGTTCCGGGCAACCTAGGCTTCACCCTAGGGCGTTGTTCCACCAGATCGAATAGTTAGGGCCTAAGAAGTCAACGCCAGAAGCATAAAATAGAATAATGATGCAACAGTTTTTCCATCATATAAAACGAATAATTGCAATCAGGATGAAAGTTATGGTCATTTCTACGTTCCGGGCAACCTAGGCTTCACTCTAGGGCGTTGCTCGACCAGATGGAGTAGCTAGGGCCTTAGAAGTCAACGCCCGAAGCATAAAATACAAAATAAATAGAACAGTTTTTCCATTGTATAAAACGAATAATTGGTACCAGTGTGAAAGTTATGGTCATTTCTAAGTTCCGGGCAACCTAGGCTTCACCCTAGGGCGTTGTTCCACCAGATCGAATAGTTAGGGCCTAAGAAGTCAACGCCAGAAGCATAAAATACGATATAAATACAACAGCTTTTCCATCGTATAAAACGAATAATGGCAAACCAGTGTGAGAGTCCTGGTCATTTCGACGTTCCGGCAACCTAGGCTTCACTCTAGGGCGTTGTTCCACCAGATCGAATAGTTAGGGCCTAAGAAGTCAACGTCAGAAGCATAAAATACTATATAAATATAACAGCTTTTCATCGTATAAAACGAATAATAGCAACCAGTGTAAGTTATGGTCATTTCTGCGTTCCGGGCAACCTAGGCATCACCCTAGGGCGTTGTTCCACCAGATCGAATAGTTAGGGCCTAAGAAGTGAACGCCAGAAGCAAAAAATACAATATAAATACAACAGTTTTTCCATCATATAAAACGAATAATTGCAACCAGTGTGAAAGTAATGGTCATTTCTACGTTCCGGGCAAAGTAGGTTTCACTCTACGGCGTGGATCCACCAGAGGGAATAGTTAGGGCCTAAGAATTCAACGCCAGAAGGATAAAATACAATATAAGTACAACAGTTATTCCATCGTATAAAATGAATAATTGCAACCAGTGTGAAATTTATGGTCATTCCTACATTCCGAGCAACCTAGACTTCACTCTAGAGCGTTGCTCCACCAGACCGAATAGTTTGGTCCTTAGAAGTCAACGCCAGAAGCATAAAAAACGATATAAATACATCAGCTTGTCCATCGTAGAACAGGAATAATTGTAGCCAGTGTGAAAGTTATGGTCATTTCTGCGTTCCGGGCAACCTAGGCTTCACTCTAGGTCGTTGCTCCACCAGAACAAACAGTTAGGGCCTTAGAAGTAAACGCCCGAAGCATAAAATACAAAATAAATGGAACAGGTTTTCCATTGTATAAAACGAATAGTTGGTACTAGTGTGAAAGTTATGGTCATTTCTAAGTTCCGGGCAACCTAGGCTTCACCATAGGGCGTTGTTCCACCAGATCAAATAGTTAGGGCCTAAGAAGTCAACGCCAGAAGCATAAAATACGATTTAAATACAACAGCTTTTCCATCGTATAAAACGAATAATGGCAAACCAGTGTGAGAGTTCTGGTCATTTCGACGTTCCGGCAACCTAGGCTTCACTCTAGGGCGTTGCTCCACCAGATCAATAAGTTAGGGCGTTAGAAGTCAACGCCCGAATCATAAAATGCAAAATAAATAGAACAGCTCTTCCATTGTATAAAACGAATAATTACTACCAGTGTAAAAGTTATGGTCATTTCTACGTTCCCGGCCACCTAGGCTTCACTCTAGGGCGTTGCTCCACCAGATCGAATAGTTGGGGCCTTAGCAGTCCACGCCAGAAGCATAAAATACGATAAAGATGCAACAGTTTTTCCATCGTATAAAATGAATAATTGCAACCTGTGTGAAATTTATGGTCATTCCTACATTCCGAGCAACCTAGACTTCACTCTAGAGCGTTGCTCCACCAGATCGAATAGTTAGGTCCTTAGAAGTCAACGCCATAAGCATAAAATACGATATAGATACAACAGTTTGTCCATCGTAGAACAGGAATAATTGCAACCAGTGTGACAGTTATGGTCATTTCTGCGTTCCGGGCAACCTAGGCTTCACTCTAGGTCGTTGCTCCACCAGATCGAATAGTTAGGGCCTAAGAAGTCAACGCCAGAAGCATAAAATACGATATAAATACAACAGCTTTTCCAACGTATAAAACGAATAATGGCAAACCAGTGTGAGAGTTCTGGTCATTTCGACGTTCCGGCAACCTAGGCTTCACTCTAGGGCGTTGTTCCACCAGATCGAATAGTTAGGGCCTAAGAAGTCAACGTCAGAAGCATAAAATACTATATAAATATAACAGCTTTTCATCGTATAAAACGAATAATAGCAACCAGTGTAAGTTATGGTCATTTCTACGTTCCGGGCAACCTAGGCATCACCCTAGGGCGTTGTTCCACAAGATCGAATAGTTAGGGCCTAAGAAGTCAACGCCAGAAGCATGAAATACAACAAAGATGCAACAGTTTTTCCATCGTATAACAGGAATAACTGCAAACAGTATGAAAGTACTGGTCATTTCTACGTTCCGGGTAACCTAGCTTTCACTCTAGGGCGTTGCTCCACCAGGTCGAATAGTTAGGGCCTAAGAAGTCAACGCCAGAAGCATAAAATACGATATAAATACAACAGCTTTTCCATCGTATAAAACGAATAATGGCAAACCAGTGTGAGAGTTCTGGTCATTTCGACGTTCCGGCAACCTAGGCTTCACTCTAGGGTGTTGCTCCACCAGATCGAATAGTTAGGGCCTTAGAAGTCAACGCCAGGAGCACAAGATACAATAAAAATACAACAGTCTTTTCATCGTATTACAGGAGTAATTGCAATAAGCGTGAAAGTAATGATCATTTCTGCGTTTCGGGCATCCTAGACTTAACTCTGGGGCATTGCGCCTCCAGATCGAATAGTTAGGGCCTAAGAAGTCAATGCCAGAAGCATAAAATACAATATAAATACAACAGCTTTGCCATCGAATAAAATGAATACTTGCAAACAGTGTGAAAGATATGGTCATTTCTACGTTCCGGGCAACCTAGGCTTCACTCTAGGGCGTTGGTCCACCAGAGGGAATAGTTAGGGCCTAAGAATTCAACGCCAGAAGGATAAAATACAATATAAGTACAACAGTTATTCCATCGTATAAAATGAATAATTGCAACCAGTGTGAAATTTATGGTCATTCCTACATTCCGGGCAACCTAGGATTCACTCTAGGGCGTTGCTCCACCACGTCGAATAGCTACGACCTTAGAAGACAACGCTTGAAGCATAAAATACAATAAAAATACAACAGTTTTTCCATCGTATGAAACGAATAATTGCAACCGGTGTAAAAGTTATGGACATTTCTACGTTCCAGGCAACCTAGGCTTCACTCTAGGGCGTTGTTCCACCAGATCGAATAGTTAGGTCCTGGGAAGTCATCTCCAGAAGCATAAAATACAATGTAAATTCAACAGCTTTTCCTTCGTTTAAAACGAATAATTGCAACCAGTGTGAAAGTAATGCCCATTTCTACGTTCCGGGCATCCTAGGCTTCACTCTACGGCGTTGCTTCACCAGATCGTATAGTTAGGTCCATAGAAAACAACGACAGAAGCATAAAATATAATAAAAATACAAGAGTATTTCCATCGTATATAAAGAACAATTGCAACCAGTGTGAAAGTGCTGGTCATTTCTACGTTCCGGGCAACCTACGCTGCACTCTAGGGCGTTGCTCCACGAGACCGAATAGTTAGGGCCTAAGAAGTCATCGCCAGAAGCATAAAATACAATATAAATACAACAGCTTTTCCATCGTATAAAACGGATAATGGCAACCAGTGTGAACGTACTGGTCATTTCTACGTTCCGGGTAACCTAGGCTACACTCTAGGGCGTTGCTCCGCCAGATCGAATAGTTAGGGCCTAAGAAGTCAACGCCAGATGCATAAAATACAATATAAATACAACAGTTTTTCCATCGTATAACAGGAATAATTGCAAACAGTGTGAAGGTAATGGTCATTTCTGCGCTCCTGGCAACCAAGGCTTCACTCTAGGGTGTTGCTCCACCACATCGAATAGTTAGGTCCTTAGAAGTCAACGGCAGAAGTATAAAATACAATATAAATAGAAGAGCTTTTCCATCGCATAAAATGAATATCTGCAACCAGTGTGAAAGTACTGGTCATTTCTACGTTCCGGGCAACCTAGGCTTCACTCTAGGGCGTTGTTCCACCAGACCGAATAGTTAGGGCCTAAGGAGTCCACGCCAGAAGCATAAAATGAATTATAAATACAACAGCTTTTCCATCGTATAAAACGGATAATGGCAACCAGTGTGAACGTACTGGTCATTTCTACGTTCCGGGCAACCTAGGCTCCACTCTAGGGCGTTGCTCCACCAGATCGAATAGTTAGGGCCTTAGAAGTCAACCCCAGAAGCATTAAGTACAATAAAGATGCAACAGTTTTTCCATCGTATAACAGGAATAACTGCCACCGGTTTGAAAGTACTGGTAATTTCTACGTTCCGGGCAACCTAGGCTTCACTCTAGGGCGTTGCTCCACCAGATCGATTAGATAGGGCCTCAGAAGTCAACGCCATAGGCATAAAGCACAATATAAATACAACAGATTTTCCATCGTAAGACAGGAATAATTGCAACTAGTGTGAAAGTAATGGTCGTTTCTACGTTCCGGGCAACCTAGGCTTCACTCTAGGGCGTTGCCCCCCCACATGGAATAGCTACGGCCGTAGATGTCAACGCCAGAAGCATAAAATACAATGAAAATACAACAGCTTTTCCATCGTATAGCAGGAATAATTGTAACCAGTGTGAAGCTAATGGTCATTTCTACGTTCCGGGCAACAGAGGCTTCACTCTAGGGCGTTGTTCCACCGGACCGAATAGTTAGGGCCTAAGAAGTCATCGCCAGAAGCATAAAGTACAATATAAATACAACAGTTATTCCATCGTATAAAATGAATAATTGCAACCAGTGTGAAATTTATGGTCATTCCTACATTCCGAGCAACCTAGACTTCACTCTAGAGCGTTGCTCCACCAGATCGAATAGTTAGGGCCTAAGAAGTCAACGCCAGATGCATAAAATACAATATAAATACAACAGTTTTTCCATCGTATAACAGGAATAATTGCAAACAGTGTGAAGGTAATGGTCATTTCTGCGCTCCTGGCAACCAAGGCTTCACTCTAGGTCGTTGCTCCACCAGATCGAATAGTTAGGGCCTAAGAAGTCAACGCCAGAAGCATAAAATACGATATAAATACAACAGCTTTTCCAACGTATAAAACGAATAATGGCAAACCAGTGTGAGAGTTCTGGTCATTTCGACGTTCCGGCAACCTAGGCTTCACTCTAGGGCGTTGTTCCACCAGATCGAATAGTTAGGGCCTAAGAAGTCAACGTCAGAAGCATAAAATACTATATAAATATAACAGCTTTTCATCGTATAAAACGAATAATAGCAACCAGTGTAAGTTATGGTCATTTCTACGTTCCGGGCAACCTAGGCATCACCCTAGGGCGTTGTTCCACCAGATCGAATAGTTAGGGCCTAAGAAGTCAACGCCAGAAGCATGAAATACAACAAAGATGCAACAGTTTTTCCATCGTATAACAGGAATAACTGCAAACAGTATGAAAGTACTGGTCATTTCTACGTTCCGGGTAACCTAGGTTTCACTCTAGGGCGTTGCTCCACCAGATCGTATTGTTAGGTCCTAAGAAGTCAACGCCAGAAGCATAAAATACAATATAAATATAACAGTTTTTCCATCGTATAAAACGAATAATAGCAACCAGTGTGAAAGTGATGGTCATTTCTACGTTCAGGTCAACGTAGGTTTCACTCTAGGGAGTTGATCCACCAGAGGGAATAGTTTGGGCCTAAGAAGTCAACGCCACAAGCATTAAATACAATATAAATACAACAGCTTTTCAATCGTATAAAACGAATAATTGCAACCAGTGTGAAAGTTATGGACATTTCTACATTCCGGCCAACTGAGGCTTCACCCTAGGGCGTGGCTCCACGAGGTCGAATAGTTAGGGCCTTAGAAGTCATCGCCAGAACCATAAAATACAGTAAAGATGCAACAGCTTTTCCATCGTTTTACAGGAACAACTGCAACCAGTGTGAATGTACTGGTCATTTCTACGTTCCGGATAACCTGGGTTTCACTCTAGGGCGTTGCTCTACCAGATCGAATAGCCAGGGACTTAGAATTGAACGCCAGAAGGATAAAATACAATATAAATACAACAGTTATTCCATCGTATAAAATGATTAGTTGCTAACATGGTGAAAGTAATGGTCATTTCTACGTTCCGGGCAACCTAGGCGTCGCTCTAGGGCGTTGCTCCAACACATCTAATAGCTACGGCCTTAGAAGTCAACGCCAGAGGCATAAAATACAATATAAATACAACAGCTTTTCCATCGTACAAGATGAATAATAGCAAACAGTGTGAAAGTAATGGTCATTTCTACGTTCCGCGCAACCTGGGCTTCACTCTAGGTCGTTGCTCCACCAGATCAAATAGCTAGCGACTTAGAATTAAACGCCAGAAGCATAGAATGCAATAAAAATACAACAGTTTTTCCATCGTATAACAGGAATAATTGCAACCAGTGTGAATGTAATGGTCATTTCTACGTTCCGGGCAACCTAGCTTTCACTCTAGGGCGTTGCTCCACCAGGTCGAATAGTTAGGGCCTAAGAAGTCAACGCCAGAAGCATAAAATACGATATAAATACAACAGCTTTTCCATCGTATAAAACGAATAATGGCAAACCAGTGTGAGAGTTCTGGTCATTTCGACGTTCCGGCAACCTAGGCTTCACTCTAGGGTGTTGCTCCACCAGATCGAATAGTTAGGGCCTTAGAAGTCAACGCCAGGAGCACAAGATACAATAAAAATACAACAGTCTTTTCATCGTATTACAGGAGTAATTGCAATAAGCGTGAAAGTAATGATCATTTCTGCGTTTCGGGCATCATAGACTTAACTCTGGGGCATTGCGCCTCCAGATCGAATAGTTAGGGCCTAAGAAGTCAATGCCAGAAGCATAAAATACAATATAAATACAACAGCTTTGCCATCGAATAAAATGAATACTTGCAAACAGTGTGAAAGATATGGTCATTTCTACGTTCCGGGCAACCTAGGCTTCACGCTAGGGCGTTGGTCCACCAGAGGGAATAGTTAGGGCCTAAGAATTCAACGCCAGAAGGATAAAATACAATATAAGTACAACAGTTATTCCATCGTATAAAATGAATAATTGCAACCAGTGTGAAATTTATGGTCATTCCTACATTCCGGGCAACCTAGGATTCACTCTAGGGCGTTGCTCCACCACGTCGAATAGCTACGACCTTAGAAGACAACGCTTGAAGCATAAAATACAATAAAAATACAACAGTTTTTCCATCGTATGAAACGAATAATTGCAACCGGTGTAAAAGTTATGGACATTTCTACGTTCCAGGCAACCTAGGCTTCACTCTAGGGCGTTGTTCCACCAGATCGAATAGTTAGGTCCTGGGAAGTCATCTCCAGAAGCATAAAATACAATGTAAATTCAACAGCTTTTCCTTCGTTTAAAACGAATAATTGCAACCAGTGTGAAAGTAATGCCCATTTCTACGTTCCGGGCATCCTAGGCTTCACTCTACGGCGTTGCTTCACCAGATCGTATAGTTAGGTCCATAGAAAACAACGACAGAAGCATAAAATATAATAAAAATACAAGAGTATTTCCATCGTATATAAAGAACAATTGCAACCAGTGTGAAAGTGCTGGTCATTTCTACGTTCCGGGCAACCTACGCTGCACTCTAGGGCGTTGCTCCACGAGACCGAATAGTTAGGGCCTAAGAAGTCATCGCCAGAAGCATAAAATACAATATAAATACAACAGCTTTTCCATCGTATAAAACGGATAATGGCAACCAGTGTGAACGTACTGGTCATTTCTACGTTCCGGGTAACCTAGGCTACACTCTAGGGCGTTGCTCCGCCAGATCGAATAGTTAGGCCCTAAGAAGTCAACGCCAGATGCATAAAATACAATATAAATACAACAGTTTTTCCATCGTATAACAGGAATAATTGCAAACAGTGTGAAGGTAATGGTCATTTCTGCGCTCCTGGCAACCAAGGCTTCACTCTAGGGTGTTGCTCCACCACATCGAATAGTTAGGTCCTTAGAAGTCAACGGCAGAAGTATAAAATACAATATAAATAGAAGAGCTTTTCCATCGCATAAAATGAATATCTGCAACCAGTGTGAAAGTACTGGTCATTTCTACGTTCCGGGCAACCTAGGCTTCACTCTAGGGCGTTGTTCCACCAGACCGAATAGTTAGGGCCTAAGGAGTCCACGCCAGAAGCATAAAATGAATTATAAATACAACAGCTTTTCCATCGTATAAAACGGATAATGGCAACCAGTGTGAACGTACTGGTCATTTCTACGTTCCGGGCAACCTAGGCTCCACTCTAGGGCGTTGCTCCACCAGATCGAATAGTTAGGGCCTTAGAAGTCAACCCCAGAAGCATTAAGTACAATAAAGATGCAACAGTTTTTCCATCGTATAACAGGAATAACTGCCACCGGTTTGAAAGTACTGGTAATTTCTACGTTCCGGGCAACCTAGGCTTCACTCTAGGGCGTTGCTCCACCAGATCGATTAGATAGGGCCTCAGAAGTCAACGCCATAGGCATAAAGCACAATATAAATACAACAGATTTTCCATCGTAAGACAGGAATAATTGCAACTAGTGTGAAAGTAATGGTCGTTTCTACGTTCCGGGCAACCTAGGCTTCACTCTAGGGCGTTGCCCCCCCACATGGAATAGCTACGGCCGTAGATGTCAACGCCAGAAGCATAAAATACAATGAAAATACAACAGCTTTTCCATCGTATAGCAGGAATAATTGTAACCAGTGTGAAGCTAATGGTCATTTCTACGTTCCGGGCAACAGAGGTTTCACTCTAGGGCGTTGTTCCACCGGACCGAATAGTTAGGGCCTAAGAAGTCATCGCCAGAAGCATAAAGTACAATATAAATACAACAGTTATTCCATCGTATAAAATGAATAATTGCAACCAGTGTGAAATTTATGGTCATTCCTACATTCCGAGCAACCTAGACTTCACTCTAGAGCGTTGCTCCACCAGATCGAATAGTTAGGTCCTTAGAAGTCAACGCCAGAAGCGTAAAATACGATATAAATACAACAGTCTTTTCACTCCATAAAACAGATAATTGAAACCAGTGTGAAAGTTATGGTCATTTCTACGTTCCGGGCAACCTAGGCTTCACTCTAGGGCGTTGCTCCACCAGACCGAATAGCTAGGGCCTTAGAAGTCAACGCCCGAAGCATAAAATACGAAATAAATAGTACAGTTTTTCCATCGTATTAAACGAATAATTTCTACCAGTGTGGAAGTTATGGTCATTTCTACTTTCCGGGCAACCTAGGCTTCACTCTAGGGCGTTTATCCACCAGAGGGAATAGTTAGGGCCTAAGAAGTCAACGCCAGAAGCATAAAATACAATATAAATACAACAGCTTTTCAATCGTATAAAACGAATAATTGCAACCAGTGTGAAAGTTATGGACATTTCTACATTCCGGCCAACCTAGGCTTCACCCTAGGGCGTGGCTCCACGAGGTCGAATAGTTAGGGCCTTAGAAGTCATCGCCAGAAGCATAAAATACAATAAAGATGCAACAGTTTTTCCATCGTTTTACAGGAATAATTGCAACCAGTTTGAAAGTGATGGTCATTTCTACGTACCGGGCAACGTAGGCTTCACTCTAGGGCGTTGCTCCACCAGATCGAATAGTTAGGTCCTTAGAAGTCAACGCCCGAAGCAAAAAATACAAAATAAATAGAACAGTTTTTCCATCGTATAAAACGAATAATTGCTACCAGTGTGAAAGTTATGGTCATTTCTACTTTCCGGGCAACTTAGGCTTCACCCTAGGGCGTTGTTCCACCAGATGGAATAGTTAGGGCCTAAGAAGTCAACGCCAGAAGCATGAAATACAACAAAGATGCAACAGTTTTTCCATCGTATAACAGGAATAACTGCAAACAGTATGAAAGTACTGGTCATTTCTACGTTCCGGGTAACCTAGGTTTCACTCTAGGGCGCTGTTCCACCAGATCGAATAGTTAGCGCCTAAGAAGTCAACGTCAGAAGCATAAAATACAATATAAATATAACAGTTTTTCCATCGTATAAAACGAATAATAGCAACCAGTGTGAAAGTGATGGTCATTTCTACGTTCAGGTCAACGTAGGTTTCACTCGAGGGCGTTGATCCACCAGAGGGAATAGTTAGGGCCTAAGAAGTCAACGCCACAAGCATTAAATACAATATAAATACAACAGCTTTTCAATCGTATAAAACGAATAATTGCAACCAGTGTGAAAGTTATGGACATTTCTACATTCCGGCCAACTTAGGCTTCACCCTAGGGCGTGGCTCCACGAGGTCGAATAGTTAGGGCCTTAGAAGTCATCGCCAGAACCATAAAATACATAAAGATGCAACAGTTTTTCCATCGTTTTACAGGAACAACTGCAACCAGTGTGAATGTACTGGTCATTTCTACGTTCCGGATAACCTGGGTTTCACTCTAGGGCGTTGCTCTACCAGATCGAATAGCCAGGGACTTAGAATTCAACGCCAGAAGGATAAAATACAATATAAATACAACAGTTATTCCATCGTATAAAATGATTAGTTGCTAACATGGTGAAAGTAATGGTCATTTCTACGTTCCGGGCAACCTAGGCGTCACTCTAGGGCGTTGCTCCAACACATCTAATAGCTACGGCCTTAGAAGTCAACGCCAGAGGCATAAAATACAATATAAATACAACAGCTTTTCCATCGTACAAGATGAATAATAGCAAACAGTGTGAAAGTAATGCTCATTTCTACGTTCCGCGCAACCTGGGCTTCACTCTAGGTCGTTGCTCCACCAGATCAAATAGCTAGCGACTTAGAATTAAACGCCAGAAGCATAGAATGCAATAAAAATACAACAGTTTTTCCATCGTATAACAGGAATAATTGCAACCAGTGTGAATGTAATGGTCATTTCTACGTTCCGGGCAACCTATCTTTCACTCTAGGGCGTTGCTCCACCAGGTCGAATAGTTAGGGCCTAAGAAGTCAACGCCAGAAGCATAAAACACGATATAAATGCAACAGCTTTTCCATCGTATAAAACGAATAATTGCTACCAGTGTGAAGGTTATGGTCATTTCTACTTTCCGGGCGACCTAGGCTTCGCCCTAGGGCGTTGCTCCAACCGATGGAATAGCTAGGGCCTTAGAAGTCAATGCCCGACGCATAAAATGCAATAAAAATACAACAGTTTTTACATCCTATAACAGGAATAATTGCAACCAGTTTGAAAGTGATGGTCATTTCTACGTACCGGGCAACGTAGGCTTCACTCTAGGGCGTTGCTCCACCAGATCGAATAGTTAGGTCGTTAGAAGTCAACGCCCGAAGCGAAAAATACAAAATAAATAGAACAGTTTTTCCATCGTATAAAACGAATAATTGCTACCAGTGTGAAAGTTATGGTCATTTCTACTTCCCGGGCAACTTAGGCTTCACCCTAGGGCGTTGTTCCACCAGATGGAATAGTTAGGGCCTAAGAAGTCAACGCCAGAAGCATAAAATACAACAAAGATGCAACAGTTTTTCCATCGTATAACAGGAATAACTGCAAACAGTGTGAAAGTACTGGCCATTTCTACGTTCCGGGTAACCTAGGCTTCACCCTAGGGCGTTGCTCCTCCAGATCGAATAGTTAGGGCCTAAGAAGTGAACGCCAGAAGCATAAAATACAATATAAATACAACAGTTTTTTCACTCCATAAAACAAATAATTGAAACCAGTATGAAAGTTATGGTCATTTCTACGTTCCGGGCAACCTAGGCTTCACTCTAGGGCGTTGCTCCACCAGACCGAATAGCTAGGGCCTTAGAAGTCAACGCCCGAAGCATAAAATACGAAATAAATAGTACAGTTTTTCCATCGTATGAAACGAATAATTTCTACCAGTGTGGAAGTTATGGTCATTTCTACTTTCCGGGCAACCTAGGCTTCACGCTAGGGTGTTGTTCCAGCAGATGGAATAGTTAGGGCCTAAGAAGTCAACGCCAGAAGCATAAAACACGATATAAATACAGCAGCTTTTCCATCGAATAAAACGAATATTTGCAACCAGTGTGATAGTTATGCTCATTTCTACGTTCCGGGCAACCTAGGTTTCACTCCAGGGCGTTGCTCCACCAGATCGAATAGTTTGGTCATAAGAAGTAAACGCCAGAACCATAAAATACGATATAAATACAACAGCTTTTCCATCGTATAAAACGGATAATTGCAACCAGTGTGAAAGTAATGGTCATTTCTACGTTCCGGTCAACGTAGGTTTCACTCTAGGGCGTTGATCCACCAGAGGGAATAGTTAGGGCCTAAGAAGTCAACGCCAGAAGCATAAAATACAATATAAATACAACAGCTTTTCAATCGTATAAAACGAATAATTGCTACCAGTGTGAAAGTTATGGACATTTCTACATTCTGGCCAACCTAGGCTTCACCCTAGGGCGTAGCTCCACGAGGTCGAATAGTTAGGGCCTTAGAAGTCAACGTCAGAAGCATAAAATACAATATAAATATAACAGTTTTTTCATCGTATAAAACGAATAATAGCAACCAGTGTAAGTTATGGTCATTATACGTTCCGGGCAACCTAGGCTTCACCCTAGGGCGTTGTTCCACCAGATCGAATAGTTAGGCCCTAAGATGTGAACGCCAGAAGCAAAAAATACAATATAAATACAACAGTTTTTCCATCATATAAAACGAATAATTGCAACCAGTGTGAAAGTAATGGTCATTTCTACGTTCCGGGCAACGTAGGTTTCACTCTACGGCGTTGATCCACCAGAGGGAATAGTTAGGGCCTAAGAATTCAACGCCAGAAGGATAAAATGCAATATAAGTACAACAGTTATTCCATCGTATAAAATGAATAATTGCAACCAGTGTGAAATTTATGGTCATTCCTACATTCCGAGAAACCAAGACTTCACTCTAGAGCGTTGCTCCACCAGATCGAATAGTTAGGTCCTTAGAAGTCAACGCCAGGAGCATAAAATACGATATAAATACAACAGCTTGTCCATCGTAGAACAGGAATAATTGCAACCAGTGTGAAAGTTATGGTCATTTCTGCGTTCCAGGCAACCTAGGCTTCACTCTAGGTCGTTGCTCCACCAGATCAAACAGTTAGGGCCTTAGAAGTAAACGCCCGAAGCATAAAATACAAAATAAATGGAACAGTTTTTCCATTGTATAAAACGAATAATTGCTACCAGTGTGAAAGTTATGGTCATTTCTACGTTCCGGCCAACCTAGGCTTCACCCTAGGGCGTTGCTCCACCAGATCGAATAGTTAGGGCCTAAGAAGTGAACGCCAGAAGCATAAAATACAATATAAATACAACAGTTTTTTCACTCCATAAAACAAATAATTGAAACCAGTATGAAAGTTATGGTCATTTCTACGTTCCGGGCAACCTAGGCTTCACTCTAGGGCGTTGCTCCACCAGACCGAATAGCTAGGGCCTTAGAAGTCAACGCCCGAAGCATAAAATACGAAATAAATAGTACAGTTTTTCCATCGTATTAAACGAATAATTTCTACCAGTGTGGAACTTATGGTCATTTCTACTTTCCGGGCAACCTAGACTTCACCCTAGGGTGTTGTTCCAGCAGATGGAATAGTTAGGGCCTAAGAAGTCAACGCCAGAAGCATAAAACACGATATAAATACAGCAGCTTTTCCATCGAATAAAACGAATATTTGCAACCAGTGTGAAAGTTATGGTCATTTCTAGGTTCCGGGCAACCTAGGCTTCACCCTAGGGCGTTGTTCCACCAGATCGAATAGTTAGGGCCTAAGAAGTCAACGCCAGAAGCATAAAATAGAATAATGATGCAACAGTTTTTCCATCGTATCACAGGAATAACTGCAAACAGTATGAAAGTACTGGTCATTTCTACGTTCCGGGTAACCTAGGTTTCACTCTAGGGCGTTGCTCCACCAGACCGTATAGTTAGGGCCTAAGAAGTCAACGCCATAAGAATAAAATACAATATAAATATACCAGTTTTTCCATCGTATAAAACGAATAATTGCAACCAGTTGTCTAGGTTATGGTCATTTCAACGTTCCTGGCATCTAGGCTTCACTCTAGGGCGTTGCTCCACCAGATCAATAAGTTAGGGCGTTAGAAGTCAACGCCCGAAGCATAAAATGCAAAATAAATAGAACAGCTTTTCCATTGTATAAAACGAATAATTGCTACCAGTGTAAAAGTTATGGTCATTTCTACGTTCCGGGCAACCTAGGCTTCACTCTAGGGCGTTGCTCCACCAGATCGAATAGTTAGGGCCTTAGAAGTCCACGCCAGAAGCATAAAATACGATATAAATACAACAGCTTTTCAATCGTATAAAACGAATAATTGCAACCAGTGTGAAAGTTATGGACATTTCTACATTCCGGCCAACTTAGGCTTCACCCTAGGGCGTGGCTCCACGAGGTCGAATAGTTAGGGCCTTAGAAGTCATCGCCAGAACCATAAAATACATAAAGATGCAACAGTTTTTCCATCGTTTTACAGGAACAACTGCAACCAGTGTGAATGTACTGGTCATTTCTACGTTCCGGATAACCTGGGTTTCACTCTAGGGCGTTGCTCTACCAGATCGAATAGCCAGGGACTTAGAATTCAACGCCAGAAGGATAAAATACAATATAAATACAACAGTTATTCCATCGTATAAAATGATTAGTTGCTAACATGGTGAAAGTAATGGTCATTTCTACGTTCCGGGCAACCTAGGCGTCACTCTAGGGCGTTGCTCCAACACATCTAATAGCTACGGCCTTAGAAGTCAACGCCAGAGGCATAAAATACAATATAAATACAACAGCTTTTCCATCGTACAAGATGAATAATAGCAAACAGTGTGAAAGTAATGCTCATTTCTACGTTCCGCGCAACCTGGGCTTCACTCTAGGTCGTTGCTCCACCAGATCAAATAGCTAGCGACTTAGAATTAAACGCCAGAAGCATAGAATGCAATAAAAATACAACAGTTTTTCCATCGTATAACAGGAATAATTGCAACCAGTGTGAATGTAATGGTCATTTCTACGTTCCGGGCAACCTAGCTTTCACTCTAGGGCGTTGCTCCACCAGGTCGAATAGTTAGGGCCTAAGAAGTCAACGCCAGAAGCATAAAACACGATATAAATACAACAGCTTTTCCATCGTATAAAACGAATAATTGCTACCAGTGTGAAGGTTATGGTCATTTCTACTTTCCGGGCGACCTAGGCTTCGCCCTACGGCGTTGCTCCAACCGATGGAATAGCTAGGGCCTTAGAAGTCAATGCCCGACGCATAAAATGCAATAAAAATACAACAGTTTTTACATCCTATAACAGGAATAATTGCAACCAGTTTGAAAGTGATGGTCATTTCTACGTACCGGGCAACGTAGGCTTCACTCTAGGGCGTTGCTCCACCAGATCGAATAGTTAGGTCGTTAGAAGTCAACGCCCGAAGCGAAAAATACAAAATAAATAGAACAGTTTTTCCATCGTATAAAACGAATAATTGCTACCAGTGTGAAAGTTATGGTCATTTCTACTTCCCGGGCAACTTAGGCTTCACCCTAGGGCGTTGTTCCACCAGATGGAATAGTTAGGGCCTAAGAAGTCAACGCCAGAAGCATAAAATACAACAAAGATGCAACAGTTTTTCCATCGTATAACAGGAATAACTGCAAACAGTGTGAAAGTACTGGTCATTTCTACGTTCCGGGTAACCTAGGCTTCACCCTAGGGCGTTGCTCCTCCAGATCGAATAGTTAGGGCCTAAGAAGTGAACGCCAGAAGCATAAAATACAATATAAATACAACAGTTTTTTCACTCCATAAAACAAATAATTGAAACCAGTATGAAAGTTATGGTCATTGCTACGTTCCGGGCAACCTAGGCTTCACTCTAGGGCGTTGCTCCACCAGACCGAATAGCTAGGGCCTTAGAAGTCAACGCCCGAAGCATAAAATACGAAATAAATAGTACAGTTTTTCCATCGTATGAAACGAATAATTTCTACCAGTGTGGAAGTTATGGTCATTTCTACTTTCCGGGCAACCTAGGCTTCACGCTAGGGTGTTGTTCCAGCAGATGGAATAGTGAGGGCCTAAGAAGTCAACGCCAGAAGCATAAAACACGATATAAATACAGCAGCTTTTCCATCGAATAAAACGAATATTTGCAACCAGTGTGATAGTTATGCTCATTTCTACGTTCCGGGCAACCTAGGTTTCACTCCAGGGCGTTGCTCCACCAGATCGAATAGTTTGGTCATAAGAAGTAAACGCCAGAACCATAAAATACGATATAAATACAACAGCTTTTCCATCGTATAAAACGGATAATTGCAACCAGTGTGAAAGTAATGGTCATTTCTACGTTCCGGTCAACGTAGGTTTCACTCTAGGGCGTTGATCCACCAGAGGGAATAGTTAGGGCCTAAGAAGTCAACGCCAGAAGCATAAAATACAATATAAATACAACAGCTTTTCAATCGTATAAAACGAATAATTGCTACCAGTGTGAAAGTTATGGACATTTCTACATTCTGGCCAACCTAGGCTTCACCCTAGGGCGTAGCTCCACGAGGTCGAATAGTTAGGGCCTAAGAATTCAACGCCAGAAGGATAAAATGCAATATAAGTACAACAGTTATTCCATCGTATAAAATGAATAATTGCAACCAGTGTGAAATTTATGGTCATTCCTACATTCCGAGCAACCAAGACTTCACTCTAGAGCGTTGCTCCACCAGATCGAATAGTTAGGTCCTTAGAAGTAAACGCCCGAAGCATAAAACACGATATAAATACAGCAGCTTTTCCATCGTATAAAACGAATAATTGCTACCAGTGTGAAGGTTATGGTCATTTCTACTTTCCGGGCGACCTAGGCTTCGCCCTACGGCGTTGCTCCAACCGATGGAATAGCTAGGGCCTTAGAAGTCAATGCCCGACGCATAAAATGCAATAAAAATACAACAGTTTTTACATCCTATAACAGGAATAATTGCAACCAGTTTGAAAGTGATGGTCATTTCTACGTACCGGGCAACGTAGGCTTCACTCTAGGGCGTTGCTCCACCAGATCGAATAGTTAGGTCGTTAGAAGTCAACGCCCGAAGCGAAAAATACAAAATAAATAGAACAGTTTTTCCATCGTATAAAACGAATAATTGCTACCAGTGTGAAAGTTATGGTCATTTCTACTTCCCGGGCAACTTAGGCTTCACCCTAGGGCGTTGTTCCACCAGATGGAATAGTTAGGGCCTAAGAAGTCAACGCCAGAAGCATAAAATACAACAAAGATGCAACAGTTTTTCCATCGTATAACAGGAATAACTGCAAACAGTGTGAAAGTACTGGTCATTTCTACGTTCCGGGTAACCTAGGCTTCACCCTAGGGCGTTGCTCCTCCAGATCGAATAGTTAGGGCCTAAGAAGTGAACGCCAGAAGCATAAAATACAATATAAATACAACAGTTTTTTCACTCCATAAAACAAATAATTGAAACCAGTATGAAAGTTATGGTCATTGCTACGTTCCGGGCAACCTAGGCTTCACTCTAGGGCGTTGCTCCACCAGACCGAATAGCTAGGGCCTTAGAAGTCAACGCCCGAAGCATAAAATACGAAATAAATAGTACAGTTTTTCCATCGTATGAAACGAATAATTTCTACCAGTGTGGAAGTTATGGTCATTTCTACTTTCCGGGCAACCTAGGCTTCACGCTAGGGTGTTGTTCCAGCAGATGGAATAGTGAGGGCCTAAGAAGTCAACGCCAGAAGCATAAAACACGATATAAATACAGCAGCTTTTCCATCGAATAAAACGAATATTTGCAACCAGTGTGATAGTTATGCTCATTTCTACGTTCCGGGCAACCTAGGTTTCACTCCAGGGCGTTGCTCCACCAGATCGAATAGTTTGGTCATAAGAAGTAAACGCCAGAACCATAAAATACGATATAAATACAACAGCTTTTCCATCGTATAAAACGGATAATTGCAACCAGTGTGAAAGTAATGGTCATTTCTACGTTCCGGTCAACGTAGGTTTCACTCTAGGGCGTTGATCCACCAGAGGGAATAGTTAGGGCCTAAGAAGTCAACGCCAGAAGCATAAAATACAATATAAATACAACAGCTTTTCAATCGTATAAAACGAATAATTGCTACCAGTGTGAAAGTTATGGACATTTCTACATTCTGGCCAACCTAGGCTTCACCCTAGGGCGTAGCTCCACGAGGTCGAATAGTTAGGGCCTTAGAAGTCAACGTCAGAAGCATAAAATACAATATAAATATAACAGTTTTTTCATCGTATAAAACGAATAATAGCAACCAGTGTAAGTTATGGTCATTATACGTTCCGGGCAACCTAGGCTTCACCCTAGGGCGTTGTTCCACCAGATCGAATAGTTAGGGCCTAAGATGTGAACGCCAGAAGCAAAAAATACAATATAAATACAACAGTTTTTCCATCATATAAAACGAATAATTGCAACCAGTGTGAAAGTAATGGTCATTTCTACGTTCCGGGCAACGTAGGTTTCACTCTACGGCGTTGATCCACCAGAGGGAATAGTTAGGGCCTAAGAATTCAACGCCAGAAGGATAAAATGCAATATAAGTACAACAGTTATTCCATCGTATAAAATGAATAATTGCAACCAGTGTGAAATTTATGGTCATTCCTACATTCCGAGCAACCAAGACTTCACTCTAGAGCGTTGCTCCACCAGATCGAATAGTTAGGTCCTTAGAAGTAAACGCCCGAAGCATAAAACACGATATAAATACAGCAGCTTTTCCATCGAATAAAACGAATATTTGCAACCAGTGTGAAAGTTATGGTCATTTCTAGGTTCCGGGCAACCTAGGCTTCACCCTAGGGCGTTGTTCCACCAGATCGAATAGTTAGGGCCTAAGAAGTCAACGCCAGAAGCATAAAATAGAATAATGATGCAACAGGTTTTCCATCGTATCACAGGAATAACTGCAAACAGTATGAAAGTACTGGTCATTTCTACGTTCCGGGTAACCTAGGTTTCACTCTAGGGCGTTGCTCCACCAGACCGTATAGTTAGGGCCTAAGAAGTCAACGCCATAAGAATAAAATACAATATAAATATACCAGTTTTTCCATCGTATAAAACGAATAATTGCAACCAGTTGTCTAGGTTATGGTCATTTCAACGTTCCTGGCATCTAGGCTTCACTCTAGGGCGTTGCTCCACCAGATCAATAAGTTAGGGCGTTAGAAGTCAACGCCCGAAGCATAAAATGCAAAATAAATAGAACAGCTTTTCCATTGTATAAAACGAATAATTGCTACCAGTGTAAAAGTTATGGTCATTTCTACGTTCCGGGCAACCTAGGCTTCACTCTAGGGCGTTGCTCCACCAGATCGAATAGTTAGGGCCTTAGAAGTCCACGCCAGAAGCATAAAATACGATATAAATACAACAGCTTTTCCATCGTATAAAACGAATTATGGCAAACCAGTGTGAGAGTTCTGGTCATTTCGACGTTCCGGCAACCTAGGCTTCACTCTAGGGTGTTGCTCCACCAGATCGAATAGTTAGGGCCTTAGAAGTCAACGCCAGGAGCATAAGATACAATAAAAATACAACAGTCTTTTCATCGTATTACAGGAATAATTGCAATAAGCGTGAAAGTAATGATCATTTCTGCGTTTCGGGCATCCTAGACTTAACTCTGGGGCATTGAGCCTCCAGATCGAATAGTTAGGGCCTAAGAAGTCAATGCCAGAAGAATAAAATACAATATAAATACAACAGCTTTGCCATCGAATAAAATGAATAATTGCAAACAGTGTGAAAGATATGGTCATTTCTACGTTCCGGGCAACCTAGGCTTCACTCTAGGGCCTTGGTCCACCAGATCAAACAGTTAGGGCCTTAGAAGTCAACGCCCGAAACACAAAATACAATATACATAGAACAGGTTTTCCATTGTATAAAACGAATAATTGGTACCAGTGTGAAAGTTATGGTCATTTCTAAGTTCCGGGCAACCTAGGCTTCTCACTAGGGCGTTGTTCCACCAGATCGAATAGTTAGGGCCTAAGAAGTCAACGCCAGAAGCATAAAATACGATATAAATACAACAGCTTTTCCATCGTATAAAACGAATAATGGCAAACCAGTGTGAGAGTTCTGGTCATTTCGACGTTCCGGCAACCTAGGCTTCACTCTAGGGTGTTGCTCCACCAGATCGAAGAGTTAGGGCCTTAGAAGTCAACGCCAGGAGCATAAGATACAATAAAAATACAACAGTCTTTTCATCGTATTACAGGAATAATTGCAATAAGCGTGAAAGTAATGATCATTTCTGCGTTTCGGGCATCCTAGACTTAACTCTGGGGCATTGAGCCTCCAGATCGGATAGTTAGGGCCTAAGAAGTCAATGCCAGAAGCATAAAATACAATATAAATACAACAGCTTTGCCATCGAATAAAATGAATAATTGCAAACAGTGTGAAAGATATGGTCATTTCTACGTTCCGGGCAACCTAGGCTTCACCCTAGGGCGTTGTCCCACCAGATCGAATAGTTAGGGCCTAAGAAGTCAACGCCAGAAGCATAAAATACGATATAAATACAGCAGCTTTTCCATCGTATAAAACGAATAATGGCAAACCAGTGTGAGAGTTCTGGTCATTTCGACGTTCCGGCAACCTAGGCTTCACTTTAGGGCGTTGTTCCACCAGATCGAATAGTTAGGGCCTAAGAAGTCAACGTCAGAAGCATAAAATACTATATAAATATAACAGTTTTTTCATCGTATAAAACGAATAATAGCAACCAGTGTAAGTTATGGTCATTTCTACGTTCCGGGCAACCTAGGCATCACCCTAGGGCGTTGTTCCACCAGATCGAATAGTTAGGGCCTAAGAAGTGAACGCCAGAAGCAAAAAATACAATATAAATACAACAGTTTTTCCATCATATAAAACGAATAATTGCAACCAGTGTGAAAGTAATGGTCATTTCTACGTTCCGGGCAACGTAGGTTTCACTCTACGGCGTTGATCCACCAGAGGGAATAGTTAGGGCCTAAGAATTCAACGCCAGAAGGATAAAATACAATATAAGTACAACAGTTATTCCATCGTATAAAATGAATAATTGCAACCAGTGTGAAATTTATGGTCATTCCTACATTCCGAGCAACCTAGACTTCACTCTAGAGCGTTGCTCCACCAGATCGAATAGTTTGGTCCTTAGAAGTCAACGCCAGAAGCATAAAATACGATATAAATACAACAGCTTGTCCATCGTAGAACAGGAATAATTGCAACCAGTGTGAAAGTTATGGTCATTTCTGCGTTCCGGGCAACCTAGGCTTCACTCTAGGTCGTTGCTCCACCAGAACAAACAGTTAGGGCCTTAGAAGTAAACGCCCGAAGCATAAAATACAAAATAAATGGAACAGGTTTTCCATTGTATAAAACGAATAGTTGGTACTAGTGTGAAAGTTATGGTCATTTCTAAGTTCCGGGCAACCTAGGCATCACCCTAGGGCGTTGTTCCACCAGATCGAATAGTTAGGGCCTAAGAAGTGAACGCCAGAAGTAAAAAATACAATATAAATACAACAGTTTTTCCATCATATAAAACGAATAATTGCAATCAGGATGAAAGTTATGGTCATTTCTACGTTCCGGGCAACCTAGGATTCACTCTAGGGCGTTGCTCGACCAGATGGAGTAGCTAGGGCCTTAGAAGTCAACGCCCGAAGCATAAAATACAAAATAAATAGAACAGTTTTTCCATCGTATAAAACGAATAATTGCTACCAGTGTGAAAGTTATGGTCATTTCTACTTTCTGGGCAACCTAGGCTTCACCCTAGGGCGTTGTTCCACCAGATGGAATAGTTAGGGCCTAAGAAGTCAACGCCAGAAGCATAAAATAGAATAATGATGCAACAGTTTTTCCATCGTATAACAGGAATAACTGCAAACAGTATGAAAGTACTGGTCATTTCTACGTTCCGGGTAACCTAGGTTTCACTCTAGGGCGTTGCTCCACCAGACCGTATAGTTAGGGCCTAAGAAGTCAACGCCATAAGAATAAAATACAATATAAATATACCAGTTTTTCCATCGTATAAAACGAATAATAGCAACCAGTTGTCTAGGTTATGGTCATTTCAACGTTTCTGGCAATCTAGGCTTCACTCTAGGGCGTTGCTCCACCAGATCAATAAGTTAGGGCGTTAGAAGTCAACGCCCGAAGCATAAAATGCAAAATAAATAGAACAGCTTTTCCATTGTATAAAACGAATAATTGCTACCAGTGTAAAAGTCATGGTCATTTCTACGTTCCCGAACACCTAGGCTTCACTCTAGGGCGTTGCTCCACCAGATCGAATAGTTAGGGCCTTAGAAGTCCACGCCAGAAGCATAAAATACGATAAAGATGCAACAGTTTTTCCATCGTATAAAATGAATAATTGCAACCAGTGTGAAATTTATGGTCATTCCTACATTCGGAGCAACCTAGACTTCACTCTAGAGCGTTGCTCCACCAGATCGAATAGTTAGGTCCTTAGAAGTCAACGCCAGAAGCATAAAATACGATATAGATACAACAGTTTGTCCATCGTAGAACAGGAATAATTGCAACCAGTGTGAAAGTTATGGTCATTTCTGCGTTCCGGGCAACCTAGGCTTCACTCTAGGTCGTTGCTCCACCAGAACAAACAGTTAGGGCCTTAGAAGTAAACGCCCGAAGCATAAAATACAAAATAAATGGAACAGGTTTTCCATTGTATAAAACGAATAATTGGTACCAGTGTGAAAGTTATGGTCATTTCTAAGTTCCGGGACACCTAGGCTACACCCTAGGGCGTTGTCCCACCAGATCGAATAGTTAGGGCCTAAGAAGTCAACGCCAGAAGCATAAAATACGATATAAATACAACAGACTTTCCATCGTATAAAACGAATAATGGCAAACCAGTGTGAGAGTTCTGGTCATTTCGACGTTCCGGCAACCTAGGCTGCACTCTAGGGCGTTGTTCCACCAGATCGAATAGTTAGGGCCTAAGAA
Organism: Calliopsis andreniformis; assembly: GCF_051401765.1. Lineage (NCBI taxonomy): Eukaryota > Metazoa > Arthropoda > Insecta > Hymenoptera > Andrenidae > Calliopsis > Calliopsis andreniformis. The sequence goes on from NC_135072.1 coordinate 7,901,153, forward strand.
GTCAACGTCAGAAGCATAAAATACTATATAAATATAACAGTTTTTTCATCGTATAAAACGAATAATAGCAACCAGTGTAAGTTATGGTCATTTCTACGTTCCGGGCAACCTAGGCATCACCCTAGGGCGTTGTTCCACCAGATCGAATAGTTAGGGCCTAAGAAGTGAACGCCAGAAGCAAAAAATACAATATAAATACAACAGTTTTTCCATCATATAAAACGAATAATTGCAACCAGTGTGAAAGTAATGGTCATTTCTACGTTCCGGGCAACGTAGGTTTCACTCTACGGCGTTGATCCACCAGAGGGAATAGTTAGGGCCTAAGAATTCAACGCCAGAAGGATAAAATACAATATAAGTACAACAGTTATTCCATCGTATAAAATGAATAATTGCAACCAGTGTGAAATTTATGGTCATTCCTACATTCCGAGCAACCTAGACTTCACTCTAGAGCGTTGCTCCACCAGATCGAATAGTTTGGTCCTTAGAAGTCAACGCCAGAAGCATAAAATACGATATAAATACAACAGCTTGTCCATCGTAGAACAGGAATAATTGCAACCAGTGTGAAAGTTATGGTCATTTCTGCGTTCCGGGCAACCTAGGCTTCACTCTAGGTCGTTGCTCCACCAGAACAAACAGATAGGGCCTTAGAAGTAAACGCCCGAAGCATAAAATACAAAATAAATGGAACAGGTTTTCCATTGTATAAAACGAATAGTTGGTACTAGTGTGAAAGTTATGGTCATTTCTAAGTTCCGGGCAACCTAGGCTTCACCCTAGGGCGTTGTTCCACCAGATCAAATAGTTAGGGCCTAAGAAGTCAACGCCAGAAGCATAAAATACGATATAAATACAACAGCTTTTCCATCGTATAAAACGAATAATGGCAAACCAGTGTAAGAGTTCTGGTCATTTCGACGTTCCGGCAACCTAGGCTTCACTCTAGGGCGTTGCTCCACCAGATCGAATAGTTAGGGCCTAAGAAGTCAACGTCAGAAGCATAAAATACAATATAAATACACCAGTCTTTCCATCGTATAAAACGAATAATTGCAACCAGTATGAAAGGTATGGTCATTTCTACGTTCCGGGCAACCTAGGCTTCACTCTAGGGCGTTGTTCCACCAGACCGAATAGTTAGGGCCTAAGAAGTGAACGCCAGAAGCAAAAAATACAATATAAATACAACAGTTTTTGCATCATATAAAACGAATAATTGCAACCAGTGTGAAAGTAATGGTCATTTCTACGTTCCGGGCAACGTAGGTTTCACTCTACGGTGTTTATCCACCAGAGGGAATAGTTAGGGCCTAAGAATTCAACGCCAGAAGGATAAAATACAATATAAGTACAACAGTTATTCCATCGTATAAAATGAATAATTGCAACCAGTGTGAAATTTATGGTCATTCCTACATTCCGAGCAACCTAGACTTCACTCTAGAGCGTTGCTCCACCAGATCGAATAGTTAGGTCCTTAGAAGTCAACGCCAGAAGCGTAAAATACGATATAAATACAACAGCTTTTCCATCGTAGAACAGGAATGATTGCAACCAGTGTGAAAGTTATGGTCATTTCTAAGTTCCGGGCAACCTAGGCTTCTCCCTAGGGCGTTGTTCCACCAGATCAAATAGTTAGGGCCTAAGAAGTCAACGCCAGAAGCATAAAATACGATATAAATACAACAGCTTTTCCATCGTATAAAACGAATAATGGCAAACCAGTGTAAGAGTTCTGGTCATTTCGACGTTCCGGCAACCTAGGCTTCACTCTAGGGCGTTGCTCCACCAGATCGAATAGTTAGGGCCTAAGAAGTCAACGTCAGAAGCATAAAATACAATATAAATACACCAGTCTTTCCATCGTATAAAACGAATAATTGCAACCAGTATGAAAGGTATGGTCATTTCTACGTTCCGGGCAACCTAGGCTTCACTCTAGGGCGTTGTTCCACCAGACCGAATAGTTAGGGCCTAAGAAGTGAACGCCAGAAGCAAAAAATACAATATAAATACAACAGTTTTTGCATCATATAAAACGAATAATTGCAACCAGTGTGAAAGTAATGGTCATTTCTACGTTCCGGGCAACGTAGGTTTCACTCTACGGTGTTGATCCACCAGAGGGAATAGTTAGGGCCTAAGAATTCAACGCCAGAAGGATAGAATACAATATAAGTACAACAGTTATTCCATCGTATAAAATGAATAATTGCAACCAGTGTGAAATTTATGGTCATTCCTACATTCCGAGCAACCTAGACTTCACTCTAGAGCGTTGCTCCACCAGATCGAATAGTTAGGTCCTTAGAAGTCAACGCCAGAAGCGTAAAATACGATATAAATACAACAGCTTTTCCATCGTAGAACAGGAATGATTGCAACCAGTGTGAAAGTTATGGTCATTTCTGCGTTCCGGGCAACCTAGGCTTCACTCTAGGTCGTTGTTCCACCAGATCAAACAGTTAGGGCCTTAGAAGTAAACGCCCGAAGCATAAAATACAAAATAAATGGAACAGTTTTTCCATTGTATAAAACGAATAATTGCTACCAGTGTGAAAGTTATGGTCATTTCTACGTTCCGGGCAAACTAGGCTTCACCCTAGGGCGTTGCTCCACCAGATCGAATAGTTAGGGCCTAAGAAGTGAACGCCAGAAGCATAAAATACAATATAAATACAACAGTCTTTTCACTCCATAAAACAGATATTTGAAACCAGTATGAAAGTTATGGTCATTTCTACGTTCCGAGCAACCTAGCCGTCACTCTAAGGCGTTGCTCCACCAGATCGAATATCTAGTGACATAGAATTCATCGCTAAAAGCATAAAATACAATTATAATACAACAGTTTTTCCATCGTATAACAGGAATAATTGCAACCAGTGTGAAAGTAATGGTCATTTCTACTTTCCGGTCAACGTAGGTTTCACTCTAGGGCGTTTATCCACCAGAGGGAATAGTTAGGGCCTAAGAAGTCAACGCCAGAAGCATAAAATACAATATAAATACAACAGCTTTTCAATCGTATAAAACGAATAATTGCAACCAGTGTGAAAGTTATGGACATTTCTACATTCCGGCCAACCTAGGCTTCACCCTAGGGCGTGGCTCCACGAGGTCGAATAGTTAGGGCCTTAGAAGTCATCGCCAGAAGCATAAAATACAATAAAGATGCAACAGTTTTTCCATCGTTTTACAGGAATAATTGCAACCAGTTTGAAAGTGATGGTCATTTCTACGTACCGGGCAACGTAGGCTTCACTCTAGGGCGTTGCTCCACCAGATCGAATAGTTAGGTCCTTAGAAGTCAACGCCCGAAGCAAAAAATACAAAATAAATAGAACAGTTTTTCCATCGTATAAAACGAATAATTGCTACCAGTGTGAAAGTTATGGTCATTTCTACTTTCCGGGCAACTTAGGCTTCACCCTAGGGCGTTGTTCCACCAGATGGAATAGTTAGGGCCTAAGAAGTCAACGCCAGAAGCATGAAATACCACAAAGATGCAACAGTTTTTCCATCGTATAACAGGAATAACTGCAAACAGTATGAAAGTACTGGTCATTTCTACGTTCCGGGTTACCTAGGTTTCACTCTAGGGCGTTGCTCCACCAGATCGTATTGTTAGGTCCTAAGAAGTCAACGCCAGAAGCATAAAGTACGATATAAATACAACAGCTTTTCCATCGTATAAAACGAATAATTGCAACCAGTGTGAAAGTAATGGTCATTTCTACGTTCCGGGCAACGTAGGTTTCACTCTACGCCGTTGATCCACCAGAGGGAATAGTTAGGGCCTAAGAATTCAACGCCAGAAGGATAAAATACAATATAAGTACAACAGTTATTCCATCGTATAAAATGAGTAGTTGCAAATATTGTGAAAGTAATGGTCATTTCTACGTTCCGGGAAACCTAGGCTTCACTCTAGGGCGCTGTTCCACCAGATCGAATAGTTAGGGCCTAAGAAGTCAACGCCAGAAGCATAAAATGGAATAATGATGCAACAGTTTTTCCATCGTATAACAGGAATAACTGCAAACAGTATGAAAGTACTGGTCATTTCTGCGTTCCGGGTAACCTAGGTTTCACCCTAGGGCGTTGCTCCACCAGGTCAATAAGTTAGGGCGTTAGAAGTCAACGCCCGAAGCATAAAATGCAAAATACATAGAACAGCTTTTCCATTGTATAAAACGAATAATTGCTACCAGTGTAAAAGTTATGGTCAATTCTACGTTCAGGGCATCCTAGGCTTCACTCTAGGGCGTTGCTCCACCAGATCGAATAGTTAGGGCCTTAGAAGTCCACGGCAGAAGCATAAAATACGATAAAGATGCAACAGTTTTTCCATCGTATAAAATGAATAATTGCAACCATTGTGAAATTTATTGTCATTCCTACATTCCGAGCAACCTAGACTTCACTCTAGAGCGTTACTCCACCAGATCGAATAGTTAGGTCCTTAGAAGTCAACGCCAGAAGCATAAAATACGATATAGATACAACAGTTTGTCCATCGTAGAACAGGAATAATTGCAACCAGTGTGAAAGTTATGGTCATTTCTGCGTTCCGGGCAACCTAGGCTTCACTCTAGGTCGTTGCTTCACCAGAACAAACAGTTAGGGCCTTAGAAGTAAACGCCCGAAGCATAAAATACAAAATAAATGGAACAGTTTTTCCATTGTATAAAACAAATAATTGCTACCAGTGTGAAAGTTATGGTCATTTCTACGTTCCGGGCAACCTAGCCTTCACACTAGGGCGTTGTTCCACCAGATCGAATAGTTATGGCCTAAGAAGTCAACGCCAGAAGAATAAAATCAATATAAGTACAATAGTTTTTCCATCGTATAAAATGAATAATTGCAAACATTGTGCAAGTAATGGTCATTTCTACGTTCCGGTCAACCTAGGTGTCACTCTAGGGCGTTGCTCCACCACATCTAATAGCTACGGCCTTAGAAGTCAACGCCAGAAGAATAAAATACAACAAAGATGCAACAGCTTTTCCATCGTATAAAACGAATAATTGCAATCAGTGTGAAAGTTATGGTCATTTCTACTTTCCGGGCAACCTAGGCTTCACCGTAGGGCGTTGCTCCAGCAGATTGAATAGATAGGACCTTAGAGGTCAATGCCAGAAGCATAAAATGCAATAGAAATACAACAGTTTTTCCATCATATAACAGGAACAATTGCAATCAGTTTGAAAGTGATGGTCATTTCTTCGTTCCGGGCAACTTAGGCTTCACTCTAGGGCGTTGTTCCACCATATCGAACAGTTAGGGCAAAAGAAGTGAACGCCAGAAGCATAAAATACAATATAAATACAACAGTTTTTTCACTCCATAAAACAAATAATTGAAACCAGTATGAAAGTTATGGTCATTTCTACGTTCCGGGCAACCTAGGCTTCACTCTAGGGCGTTGCTCCACCAGACCGAATAGCTAGGGCCTTAGAAGTCAACGCCCGAAGCATAAAATACGAAATAAATAGTACAGTTTTTCCATCGTATTAAACGAATAATTTCTACCAGTGTGGAAGTTATGGTCATTTCTACTTTGCGGGCAACCTAGGCTCCACCCTAGGGTGTTGTTCCAGCAGATGGAATAGTTAGGGCCTAAGAAGTCAACACCAGAAGCATAAAACACGATATAAATACAGCAGCTTTTCCATCGAATAAAACGAATATTTGCAACCAGTGTGAAAGTTATGGTCATTTCTAGGTTCCGGGCAACCTAGGCTTCACCCTAGGGCGTTGTTCCACCAGATCGCATAGTTAGAGCCTAAGGAGAGAACGCCAGAAGCATAAAATACAATATAAATACAACGGTTTTTCCATCATATAAAACGAATAATTGCAATCAGGATGAAAGTTATGGTCATTTCTACGTTCCGGGCAACCTAGGCTTCACTCTAGGGCGCTGCTCGACCAGATGGAATAGCTAGGGCCTTAGAAGTCAACGCCCGAAGCATAAAATACAAAATAAATAGAACAGTTTTTCCATCGTATAAAACGAATAATTGCTACCAGTGTGAAAGTTATGGTCATTTCTACTTTCTGGGCAACCTAGGCTTCACCCTAGGGCGTTGTTCCACCAGATGGAACAGTTAGGGCCTAAGAAGTCAACGCCAGAAGCATAAAATAGAATAATGATGCAACAGTTTTTCCATCGTATAACAGGAATAACTGCAAACAGTATGAAAGTACTGGTCATTTCTACCTTCCGGGTAACCTAGGTTTCACTCTAGGGCGTTGCTCCACCAGACCGTATAGTTAGGGCCTACGAAGTCAACGCCATAAGAATAAAATACAATATAAATATACCAGTTTTTCCATCGTATAAAACGAATAATAGCAACCAGTTGTCTAGGTTATGGTCATTTCAACGTTCCTGGCAATCTAGGCTTCACTCTAGGGCCTTGTTCCACCATATCGAACAGTTAGGGCAAAAGAAGTCAACGCCAGAAGGATAAAATACGGTATAAATACAACAGTTTTTTCACTCTATAAAACGAATAATTGCTACCAGTGTGAAAGTTATGGTCATTTCTACGTTCCGGTCAACCTAGGTGTCACTCTAGGGCGTTGCTCCACCACATCTAATAGCTACGGCCTTAGAAGTCAACGCCAGAAGAATAAAATACAATAAAGATGCAACAGCTTTTCCATCGTATAAAACGAATAATTGCAATCAGTGTGAAGGTTATGGTCATTTCTACTTTCCGGGCAACCTAGGCTTCACCGTAGGGCGTTGCTCCAGCAGATTGAATAGATAGGACCTTAGAGGTCAATGCCAGAAGCATAAAATGCAATAGAAATACAACAGTTTTTCGATCATATAACAGGAACAATTGCAATCAGTTTGAAAGTGATGGTCATTTCTTCGTTCCGGGCAACTTAGGCTTCACTCTAGGGCGTTGTTCCACCATATCGAACAGTTAGGGCAAAAGAAGTCAACGCCAGAAGCATAAAATACAATATAAATATGACAGTTTTTCCATTGTATAAAACGAATAATAGCAACCAGTATGAAAGTTATGGTCATTTCTACGTTCCGGGCAACCTAGGCTTCACTCTAGGGCGTTGCTCCACCAGACCGAATAGCTAGGGCCTTAGAAGTCAACGCCCGAAGCATAAAATACGAAATAAATAGTACAGTTTTTCCATCGTATTAAACGAATAATTTCTACCAGTGTGGAAGTTATGGTCATTTCTACTTTGCGGGCAACCTAGGCTCCACCCTAGGGTGTTGTTCCAGCAGATGGAATAGTTAGGGCCTAAGAAGTCAACGCCAGAAGCATAAAACACGATATAAATACAGCAGCTTTTCCATCGAATAAAACGAATATTTGCAGCCAGTGTGAAAGTTATGGTCATTTCTAGGTTCCGGGCAACCTAGGCTTCACCCTAGGGCGTTGTTCCACCAGATCGCATAGTTAGAGCCTAAGGAGAGAACGCCAGAAGCATAAAATACAATATAAATACAACAGTTTTTCCATCATATAAAACGAATAATTGCAATCAGGATGAAAGTTATGGTCATTTCTACGTTCCGGGCAACCTAGGCTTCACTCCAGGGCGCTGCTCGACCAGATGGAATAGCTAGGGCCTTAGAAGTCAACGCCCGAAGCATAAAATACAAAATAAACAGAACAGTTTTTCCATCGTATAAAACGAATAATTGCTACCAGTGTGAAAGTTATGGTCATTTCTACTTTCTGGGCAACCTAGGCTTCACCCTAGGGCGTTGTTCCACCAGATGGAATAGTTAGGGCCTAAGAAGTCAACGCCAGAAGCATAAAATAGAATAATGATGCAACAGTTTTTCCATCGTATAACAGGAATAACTGCAAACAGTATGAAAGTTCTGGTCATTTCTACGTTCCGGGTAACCTAGGTTTCACTCTAGGGCGTTGCTCCACCAGGCCGTATAGTTAGGGCCTAAGAAGTCAACGCCATAAGAATAAAGTACAATATAAATATACCAGTTTTTCCATCGTATAAAACGAATAATAGCAACCAGTTGTCTAGGTTATGGTCATTTCAACGTTCCTGGCAATCTAGGCTTCACTCTAGGGCGTTGTTCCACCATATCGAACAGTTAGGGCAAAAGAAGTCAACGCCAGAAGCATAAAATACAATATAAATACAACAGTTTTTTCACTCTATAAAACGAATAATTGCTACCAGTGTGAAAGTTATGGTCATTTCTACGTTCCGGTCAACCTAGGTGTCACTCTAGGGCGTTGCTCCACCACATCTAATAGCTACGGCCTTAGAAGTCAACGCCAGAAGAATAAAATACAATAAAGATGCAACAGCTTTTCCATCGTATAAAACGAATAATTGCAACCAGTGTGAAAGTTATGGTCATTTCTACTTTCCGGGCAACCTAGGCTTCACCGTAGGGTGTTGCTCCAGCAGATTGAATAGATAGGACCTTAGAGGTCAATGCCAGAAGCATAAAATGCAATAGAATTACAACAGTTTTTCCATCATATAACAGGAATAATTGCAATCAGTTTGAAAGTGATGGTCATTTCTTCGTTCCGGGCAACTTAGGCTTCACTCTAGGGCGTTGTTCCACCATATCGAACAGTTAGGGCAAAAGAAGTCAACGCCAGAAGCATAAAATACAATATAAATATGACAGTTTTTCCATTGTATAAAACGAATAATAGCAACCAGTATGAAAGTTATGGTCATTTCTTCGTTCCGGGCAACCTAGGCTTCACACTAGGGCGTTGCTCCACCAGATCGAATAGTTAGGGCCTTAGAAGTCAACGCCCGAGGCATAAAATACAAAATAAATAAAACAGCTTTTCCATCGTATAAAACGAATAATTGCAACCAGTGTGAATGTAATGGTCATTTCTGCGTTCCGGGCAACCTAGGCTTCACTCTAGGGCGTTGCTCCACCAAACCGAATAGCTAGGGCCTTAGCAGTCAACGCCAGAAGCATAAAATACAATAAAGATGCAAAAGTTTTTCCATCGTATAACAGGAATAACTGCAAACAGTGTGAAAGTAATGGCCATTTCCATGTTCCGTTCAATCTAGGCTTCACTCTAGGGCGTTGCTCCTCCAGGTCAATCAGTTAGGGCCTTAGAAGTCAACGCCCGAAGCATAAAATGCAAAATAAATAGAACAGTTTTTCCATTGTATATAATGAATAATTGCTACCAGTGTAAAAGTTAAAGTCATTTCTACGTTCCGGTCAACCTAGGCTTCACCCTAGGGCGTTTTTCCACCAGATCGAATAGTTAGGGCGTAAGAAGTGAACGCCAGAAGCATAAAATACAATATAAGTACAACAGTTTTTCCATCATATAAAACGAATAATTGCAACCAGTATGAAAGTTAGGGTCATTTCTACTTTCCCGGCAACCTAGGCTTCACCCTAGGTCGTTGCTCCAACAGATGGAATAGTTAGGGCCTTAGAAGTCAATGCCCGACGCATAAAATGCAATAAAAATACAACAGTTTTTCCATCATATAACAGGAATAATTGCAACCAGTTTGAAAGTGATGGTCATTTCTACGTACCGGGCACCCTAGGCTTCACTCTAAAGCGTTGCTCCACCAGATCGAATAGCTAGAGACATAGAATTAAACGCCAGAAGCATAGAATACAATAAAAATACAACAGTTTTTCCATCGTATAACAGGAATAATTGCAACCATTGTGAAAGTAATGGTCATTTCTACTTTCCGGGCAACCTAGGCTTCACCCTAGGGCGTTGCACCACCAGATCGAATAGTTAGGGCCTTAGAAGTCATCGCCCGAAGCATAAAATACAAAATAAATAGAACAGTTTTTCCATCGTGTAAAACGAATAATTGCTACCAGTGTGAAAGTTATGGTCATTGCTACGTTCCGCGCAACCTAGGCTTCACCCAAGGGCGTTGTTCCACCAGATGGAATAGTTAGGGCCTAAGATGTCAACGCCAGAAGCGTAAGATACGATATAAATACAACAGCATTTCCATCGTATAAAACGAATAATTGCAACCAGTGTGAATGTAATGGTCATTTCTACGTTCCGGGCAACCTAGGCTTCACTCTAGGTCGTTGCTCCACCAGATCGAATAGCCAGGGCCTTAGAAGTCAACGCCAGAATCATAAAATACGATATAAATACAACAGCTTTTCCATCGCATTAAACGAATAATTGCAACCATTGTGAAAGTAATGGTCATTTCTACGTTACCGCCAACGTAGGTTTCACTCTACGGCGTTGATGCACCAGAGGGAATAGTTAGGGCCTAAGAAATCAACGCCAGAAGGATAAAATACAATATAAGTACAACAGTTATTCCATCGTATAAAATGAGTAGTTGCAAACATTGTGAAAGTAATTGTCATTTCTACGTTCCGGGAAACCTAGGCGTCACTCTAGGGCGTTGTTCTACCTGACCGAATAGTCAGGGCCTTAGAAGTCAACGCCAGAAGCATAAAATGCAATAAAGATGCAACAGTTTTTCCATCGTATAACAGGAATAACTGCAAACAGTGTGAAAGTTATGGTCATTTCAACGTTCCGGGCAATCTAGGCTTCACTCTAGGGCGTTGCTCCACCAGGTCAATCAGTTAGGGCCTTAGAAGTCAACGCCCGAAGCATAAAATGCAAAATAAATAGAACAGTTTTTCTATTGTATAAAACGAATAATTGCTACCAGTGTAAAAGTTAAGGCCATTTCTACGTTCCGGTCAACCTAGGCTTCACCCTAGGGCGTTTTTCCACCAGATCGAATAGTTAGGGCCTAAGAAGTGAACGCCAGAAGCATAAAATACAATATAAGTACAACAGTTTTTCCATCATATAAAACGAATAATTGCAACCAGTATGAAAGTTATGGTCATTTCTACTTTCCCTGCAACCTAGGCTTCACCCTAGGTCGTTGCTCCAACAGATGGAATAGCTAGGGCCTTAGAAGTCAATGCCCGACGCATAAAATGCAATAAAAATACAACAGTTATTCCATCATATAACAGGAATAATTGCAACCAGTTTGAAAGCGATGGTCATTTCTACGTACCGGGCACCCTAGGCTTTACTCTAGGGCGTTGATCCACCAGATCGAATAGTTAGGTACTTAGAAGTCAACGCCCGAAGCATAAAATACAAAGTAAATAGAACAGTTTGTCCATCGTATAAAACGAATAATTGCAACCAGTATGAAAGTTATGGTCATTTCTACTTTCCGGGCAACCTAGGCTTCACCCTAGGGCGTTGCACCACCAGATCGAATAGTTAGGGCCTTAGAAGTCATCGCCCGAAGCATAAAATACAAAATAAATAGAACAGTTTTTCCATCGTGTAAAACGAATAATTGCTACCAGTGTGAAAGTTATGGTCATTTCTACGTTCCGGCAACATAGGGTTCACGCTTGGACGTTGCCCCACCAGATTGAATAGCTAGGACCTTAGAAGTCAACGCCAGAAGCATAAAATACAATAAAAATACAACAGTTTTTCGATTGTATAATACGAATGATTGCAACCAGTGTGAAGGTAATCGTCATTTCTCCGTTCCGGGCAACCTAAGCGTCGCTCTAGGGCGTTGCTCCACCAAATCGAATAGTTAGGGCCTAAGAAGTCAACGCCGGAAGCATAAAATAAAATAAAAATGCAACAGTCTTTCCATCGTATAGCATGAATTATTGCAACCAGAGTGAAAGTAATGGTCATTTCTACGTCTCGGGCAACCTAGGCTTCACTCTAGGGCGTTGCTCCACCAGATCGAATAGCCAGGGCCTTAGAAGTCAACGCCCGAAACATAAAATACAATAAATATATAACAGTTTTTCCATCGTATAACGGGAATAATTGCAGTCAGTGTGAAGGTGATGGTCATTTCTACGTTCCGGGCAACCTAGGCTCCACTCTACGGCGTTGGTCCACCAAAATCCAATAGTTAGGGCCTAAGAAGTCAACGCCAGAAGCACCAAATGCAAAATAAATACAACAGTTTTTCCATCGTATAAAACGAATAATTGCAACCAGTGTGAAGGTAATGGTCATTTCTACGTCTCGGGCAACCTAGGCTTCACTCTAGGGCGTTGCTCCACCAGATCGAATAGCCAGGGCCTTAGAAGTCAACGCCCGAAACATAAAATACAATAAATATATAACAGTTTTTCCATCGTATAACGGGAATAATTGCAGTCAGTGTGAATGTGATGGTCATTTCTACGTTTCGGGCAACCTAGGCTCCACTCTACGGCGTTGGTCCACCAAAATCCAATAGTTAGGGCCTAAGAAGTCATCGCCCGAAGCATAAAATACAAAATAAATAGAACAGTTTTTCCATCGTGTAAAACGAATAATTGCTACCAGTGTGAAAGTTAAGGTCATTGCTACGTTCCGCGCAACCTAGGCTTCACCCAAGGGCGTTGTTCCACCAGATGGAATAGTTAGGGCCTAAGATGTCAACGCCAGAAGCATAAGATACGATATAAATACAACAGCATTTCCATCGTATAAAACGAATAATTGCAACCAGTGTGAATGTAATGGTCATTTCTGCGTTCCGGGCAACCTAGGCTTCACTCTAGGGCGTTGCTCCACCAGATCGAATAGTTAGGGCCTTAGAAATCAACGCCAGAAGCATAAAACACAATAAAGATGCAACAGTTTTTCCATCGTAAAACAGGAATAATTGCAACCAGTGTGAAGGTAATGGTCTTTTCTACGTTCCGGGCAACCTAGGCTTCACTCTAGGGCGGTGCTCCACCAGATCAAATAGTTAGGGCCTAAGAAGTCAACGCCTGAAGCATAAAACACAACATAAATACAACAGATTTTCCATCGTATATAATGTATATTTGCAAACAGTGTGAAAGTAATGGTCATTTCTACATACCGGGCAACCTAGGCTCCGCTCTCGCGCGTTGCTCCACCAAACCGAATAGCTAGGGCCTTAGAAGTCAACGCCAGAAGCATAAAATACGATAAAGATGCAAAAGTTCTTCCATCGTATAACAGGAATAACTGCAAACAGTGTGAAAGTAATGGTCATTTCCATGTTCCGGGCAATCTAGGCTTTTACTTTAGGGCGTTGCTCCACCAGGTCAATCAGTTAGGGCCTTAGAAGTCAACGCCCGAAGCATAAAATGCAAAATAAATAGAACAGTTTTTCCATTGTATAAAACGAATAATTGCTACCAGTGTAAAAGTTAAGATCATTTCTACGTTCTGGTCAACCTAGGCTTCACTCTAGGGCGTTGCTCCACCAGATCGAATAGTTAGGTACTTAGAAGTCAACGCCCGAAGCATAAAATACAAAGTAAATAGAACAGTTTTTCCATCGTATAAAACGAATAATCGCAACCAGTATGAAAGTTATGGTCATTTCTACTTTCCGGGCAACCTACGCTTCACCCTAGGGCGTTGCACCACCAGATCGAATAGTTAGGGCCTTAGAAGTCAACGCCCGAAGCATAAAATACAAAATAAATGGAACAGCTTTTCCATCGTATAAAACGAATAACTGCAACCAGTGTGAAAGTAATAGTCATTTCTACGTTCCGGGCAACGTAGGTTTCACCCAAGGGCGTTGTTCCACCAGATGGAATAGTTAGGGCCTAAGATGTCAACGCCAGAATCATAAAATACGATATAAATACAACAGCTTTTCCATCGTATAAAACGAATAATTGCAACCATTGTGAAAGTAATGGTCATTTCTACGTTACCGCCAACGTAGGTTTCACTCTACGGCGTTGATCCACCAGAGGGAATAGTTAGGGCCTTAGAAGACAACGCCAGAAGCATAAAATACAATATAAATACAACAGCTTTTCCATCGTATACAAGGAATAATTGCAAACAGTGAGAAAGTAATGGTCATTTCTACGTTCCGGGCCACCTAGGCTTCACTCTAGGGCGTTGCTCCACCAGATCGAATAGGTAGGGCCATAGAAGTCAACGCCCTATACAAAAATACAATATAAGTACAACAGCTTTTCCATCATATAAAATGCACAATTGCAAACAGCGTGAAAGTGATGGTCATTTCTACGTTCCGGGCAACCTAGGCTCCGCTCTAGGGCGTTGCTCCACCAGGTCGAATAGCCAGGGACTTAGAAGTCAACGCCAGAAGCATAAAATAAAATAAAGATACAACAGTTTTTCCATTGTATAATAGGAATGACTGCAACTAGTGTGAAGGTAATGGTCATTTCTGCGTTCCGGGCAACCTAGGCTTCACTCTAGGGCGTTGCTCCACCACATAGAATAGTGAGTGACTTAGAAGTTAACGCCAGAGGCATAAAATACACCATAAATAGAAAAGTTTTTCCATTGTATAAAACGAATAATTGCAACCAGGGTGAAAGTTGTGGTCATTTCTACGTTCCGGCAACATAGGGTTCACGCTTGGACGTTGCCCCACCAGATTGAATAGCTAGGACCTTAGAAGTCAACACCAGAAGCATAAAATACAATAAAAATACAACAGTTTTTCGATTGTATAATACGAATGATTGCAACCAGTGTGAAGGTGATGGTCATTTCTCCGTTCCGGGCAACCTAAGCGTCGCTCTAGGGCGTTGCTCCACCAGATCGAATAGTTAGGGCCTAAGAAGTCAACGCCGGAAGCATAAAATAAAATAAAAATGCAACAGTCTTTCCATCGTATAGCATGAATTATTGCAACCAGAGTGAAAGTAATGGTCATTTCTACGTCTCGGGCAACCTAGGCTTCACTCTAGGGCGTTGCTCCACCAGATCGAATAGCCAGGGCCTTAGAAGTCAACGCCCGAAACATAAAATACAATAAATATATAACAGTTTTTCCATCGTATAACGGGAATAATTGCAGTCAGTGTGAAGGTGATGGTCATTTCTACGTTCCGGGCAACCTAGGCTCCACTCTACGGCGTTGGTCCACCAAAATCCAATAGTTAGGGCCTAAGAAGTCAACGCCAGAAGCACCAAATGCAAAATAAATACAACAGTTTTTCCATCGTATAAAACGAATAATTGCAACCAGTGTGAAGGTAATGGTCATTTCTACGTCTCGGGCAACCTAGGCTTCACTCTAGGGCGTTCCTCCACCAGATCGAATAGCCAGGGCCTTAGAAGTCAACGCCCGAAACATAAAATACAATAAATATATAACAGTTTTTCCATCGTATAACGGGAATAATTGCAGTCAGTGTGAAGGTGATGGTCATTTCTACGTTCCGGGCAACCTAGGCTCCACTCTACGGCGTTGGTCCAACAAAATCCAATAGTCAGGGCCTAAGAAGTCATCGCCCGAAGCATAAAGTACAAAATAAATAGAACAGTTTTTCCATCGTATAAAACGAATAATTGCTACCAGTGTGAAAGTTATGGTCATTGCTACGTTCCGCGCAACCTAGGCTTCAGCCAAGGGCGTTGTTCCACCAGATGGAATAGTTAGGGCCTAAGATGTCAACGCCAGAAGCATAAGATACGATATAAATACAACAGCATTTCCATCGTATAAAACGAATAATTGCAACCAGTGTGAATGTAATGGTCATTTCTACGTTCCGGGCAACCTAGGCTTCACTCTAGGGCGTTGCTCCACCAGATCGAATAGTTAGGGCCTTAGAAATCAACGCCAGAAGCATAAAACACAATAAAGATGCAACAGTTTTTCCATCGTAAAACAGGAATAATTGCAACCAGTGTGAAGGTAATGGTCTTTTCTACGTTCCGGGCAACCTAGGCTTCACTTTAGGGCGGTGCTCCACCAGATCAAATAGTTAGGGCCTAAGAAGTCAACGCCTGAAGCATAAAATACAACATAAATACAACAGATTTTCCATCGTATATAATGTATATTTGCAAACAGTGTGAAAGTAATGGTCATTTCTACGTTCCGGGCAACCTAGGCTCCACTCTATGGCGTTGGTCCACCAAAATCCAATAGTTAGGGCCTAAGAAGTCAACGCCAGAAGCACCAAATGCAAAATAAATACAACAGCTTTTCCATCGTATAAAACGAATAATTGCAACCAGTGTGAAGGTAATGGTCATTTCTACGTCTCGGGCAACCTAGGCTTCACTCTAGGGCGTTGCTCCACCAGATCGAATAGCCAGGGCCTTAGAAGTCAACGCCCGAAACATAAAATACAATAAATATATAACAGTTTTTCCATCGTATAACGGGAATAATTGCAGTCAGTGTGAATGTGATGGTCATTTCTACGTTTCGGGCAACCTAGGCTCCACTCTACGGCGTTGGTCCACCAAAATCCAATAGTTAGGGCCTAAGAAGTCATCGCCCGAAGCATAAAATACAAAATAAATAGAACAGTTTTTCCATCGTGTAAAACGAATAATTGCTACCAGTGTGGAAGTTATGGTCATTGCTACGTTCCGCGCAACCTAGGCTTCACCCAAGGGCGTTGTTCCACCAGATGGAATAGTTAGGGCCTAAGATGTCAACGCCAGAAGCATAAGATACGATATAAATACAACAGCATTTCCATCGTATAAAACGAATAATTGCAACCAGTGTGAATGTAATGGTCATTTCTACGTTCCGGGCAACCTAGGCTTCACTCTAGGGCGTTGCTCCACCAGATCGAATAGTTAGGGCCTTAGAAATCAACGCCAGAAGCATAAAACACAATAAAGATGCAACAGTTTTTCCATCGTAAAACAGGAATAATTGCAACCAGTGTGAAGGTAATGGTCATTTCTCCGTTCCGGGCAACCTAGGCGTCGCTCTAGGGCGTTGCTCCACCAGATCGAATAGTTAGGGCCTTAGAAGTCAACGCCAGAAGCATAAAATGCAATAAAGATGCAACAGTTTTTCCATCGTATAACAGGAATAACTGCAAACAGTGTGAAAGTTATGGTCATTTCAACGTTCCGGGCAATCTAGGCTTCACTCTAGGGCGTTGCTCCACCAGGTCAATCAGTTAGGGTCTTAGAAGTCAACGCCCGAAGCATAAAATGCAAAATAAATAGATCAGTTTTTCTATTGTATAAAACGAATAATTGCTACCAGTGTAAAAGTTAAGGCCATTTCTACGTTCCGGTCAACCTAGGCTTCACCCTAGGGCGTTTTTCCACCAGATCGAATAGTTAGGGCCTAAGAAGTGAACGCCAGAAGCATAAAATACAATATAAGTACAACAGTTTTTCCATCATATAAAACGAATAATTGCAACCAGTATGAAAGTTATGGTCATTTCTACTTTCCGGGCAACCTAGGCTTCACCCTAGGTCGTTGCTCCAACAGATGGAATAGTTATGGCCTTAGAAGTCAGCGTCAGAAGCATAGAATACAATATAAATACAACAGTTTTTCGATCGTATAAAATGAATAATTGCAAACACTGTGAAAGTTGTGGTCATTTCTGCGTTCCGGCAACATAGGGTTCACGCTTGGACGTTGCCCCACCAGATTGAATAGTTAGGTTCTAAGAAGTCAACGCCGGAAGCATAAAATAAAATAAAGATACAACAGTTTTTCCATTGTATAATAGGAATGATTGCAACTAGTGTGAAGGTAATGGTCATTTCTGCGTTCCGGGCAACCTAGGCTTCACTCTAGGGCGTTGCTCCACCACATCGAATAGTGAGTGTCTTAGAAGTTAACGCCAGAGGCATAAAATACACCATAAATACAAAAGTTTATCCATTGTATAAAACGAATAATTGCAACCAGTGTGAAAGTTGTGGTCATTTCTACGTTCCGCCAACATAGGGTTCACTCTTGGACGTTGCCCCACCAGATTGAATAGCTAGGACCTTAGAAGTCAACGCCAGAAGCATAAAATACAATAAAAATACAACAGATTTTCGATTGTATAATACGAATGATTGCAACCAGTGTGAAGGTAATGGTCATTTCTCCGTTCCTGGCAACCTAGGCGTCGCTCTAGGGCGTTGCTCCACCAGATCGAATAGTTAGGGCCTAAGAAGTCAACGCCGGAAGCATAAGATACAATAAAAATGCAACAGCCTTTCCATCATATAGCATGAATTATTGCAACCAGAGTGAAGGTAATGGTCATTTCTACGTCTCGGGCAACCTAGGCTTCACTCTAGGGCGTTGCTCCACCAGATCGAATAGCCAGGGCGTTAGAAGTCAACGCCCGAAACATAAAATACAATAAATATCTAACAGTTTTTCCATCGTATAACGGGAATAATTGCAGTCAGTGTGAAGGTGATGGTCATTTCTACGTTCCGGGCAACCTAGGCTCCACTCTAGGGCGTTGGTCCACCAAAATCCAATAGTGAGCGCCTAAGAAGTCAACGCCAGAAGCACCAAATGCAAAATAAATACAACAGTTTTTCCATCGTATAAAACGAATAATTGCAACCAGTGTGAAGGTAATGGTCATTTCTACGTTTCGGGCAACCTAGGCTTCACTCTAGGGCGTTGCTCCACCAGATCGAATAGCCAGGGCCTTAGAAGTCAACGCCAGAATCATAAAATACAATGTAAATACAACAGCTTTTCCATCGTATGAAATGAATAATTGCAACCAGTGTGAAAGTTGTGGTCATTTCTACGTTCCGCCAACATAGGGTTCACTCTTGGACGTTGCCCCACCAGATTGAATAGCTAGGACCTCAGAAGTCAACGCCAGAAGCATAAAATACAATAAAAATACAACAGTTTTTCGATTGTATAATACGAATGATTGCAACCAGTGTGAAGGTAATGGTCATTTCTCCGTTCCGGGCAACCTAGGCGTCGCTCTAGGGCGTTTCTCCACCAGATCGAATAGTTAGGGCCTAAGAAGTCAACGCCGGAAGCATAAAATAAAATAAAAATGCAACAGTCTTTCCATCGTATAGCATGAATTATTGCAACCAGAGTGAAAGTAATGGTCATTTCTACGTCTCGGGCAACCTAGGCTTCACTCTAGGGCGTTGCTCCACCAGATCGAATAGCCAGGGCGATAGAAGTCAACGCCCGAAACATAAAATACGATAAATATATAACAGTTTTTCCATCGTATAACGGGAATAATTGCAGTCAGTGTGAAGGTGATGGTCATTTCTACGTTCCGGGCAACCTAGGCTTCACTCTAGGGCGTTGCTCAGCCACATCGAATAGCTGTGGCCTTAGAAGTCAACGCCAGAAGCATAAAATACAATATAAATACAACAGTTGTACCATTGAATAAAACGAATAATTGCTATCAATGTGAAAGTGATGGCCATTTCTACGTTCCGGGCAACATTGGCTTCACTCTTGGACATTGCCCCACCAGACGGAATAGCTAGGACCTTAGAAGTCAAAGCCAGAAGCAGAAAATACAATAAAAATGCAACAGTATTTCTACCGTGTAGCATGAATAATTGCAACCACTGTGAAAGTTATGGTCATATCTACGTTCTGGGCAACCTAGGCTTGACTCTAGGGCGTTGCTCCACCACATCTAATAGTTACGACCTTAGAAGTCAACGCCAGAAGCATAAAATGCAATATAAATACAACAGCTTTTCCATCGTATAGAATGAATAGTTGCAAACAGTGAGAAAGTAATGGTCATTTCTACGTTCCGGACCACCTAGGCTTCACTCTAGGGCGTTGCTCCACCAGATCGAATAGGTAGGGCCATAGAAGTCAACGCCCTATACAAAAATACAATATAAGTACAACAGCTTTTCCATCATATAAAATGCACAATTGCAAACAGTGTGAAAGTGATGGTCATTTCTACGTTCCGGGCAACCTAGGCTCCGCTCTAGGGCGTTGCTCCACCAGGTCGAATAGCTAGGGACTTAGAAGTCAACGCCAGAAGCATAAAATAAAATAAAGATACAACAGTTTTTCCATTGTATAATAGGAATGACTGCAACTAGTGTGAAGGTAATGGTCATTTCTGCTTTCCGGGCAACCTAGGCTCCGCTCTCGGGCGTTGCTCCACCAAACCGAATAGCTAGGGCCTTAGAAGTCAACGCCAGAAGCATAAAATACAATAAAGATGCAACAGTTTTTCCATCGTATAACAGGAATAACTGCAAACAGTGTGAAAGTTATGGTCATTTCAACGTTCCGGGCAATCTAGGCTTCACTCTAGGGCGTTGCTCCACCAGGTCAATCAGTTAGGGCCTTAGAAGTCAACGCCCGAAGCATAAAATGCAAAATAAATAGAACAGTTTTTCTATTGTATAAAACGAATAATTGCTACCAGTGTAAAAGTTAAGGTCATTTCTACGTTCCGGTCAACCTAGGCTTCACCCTAGGGCGTTTTTCCACCAGATCGGATAGTTAGGGCCTAAGAAGTGAACGCCAGAAGCATAAAATACAATATAAGTACAACAGTTTTTCCATCATATAAAACGAATAATTGCAACCAGTATGAAAGTTATGGTCATTTCTACTTTCCCGGCAACCTAGGCTTCACCCTAGGTCGTTGCTCCAACAGATGGAATAGTTAGGGCCTTAGAAGTCACTGCTCGACGCATAAAATGCAATAAAAATACAACAGTTTTTCCATCATATAACAGGAATAATTGCAACCAGTTTGAAAGTGATGGTCATTTCTACGTACCGGGCACCCTAGGCTTCACTCTAGGGCGTTGCTCCACCAGATCGAATAGTTAGGTACTTAGAAGTCAACGCCCAAAGCATAAAGTACAAAGTAAATAGAACAGTTTTTCCATCGTATAAAACGAATAATCGCAACCAGTATGAAAGCTATTTTCATTTCTACTTTCCGGGCAACCTAGGCTTCACCCTAGGGCGTTGCACCACCAGGTCGAATAGTTAGGGCCTTCGAAGTCAACGCCCGAAGCATAAAATACAAAATAAATGGAACAGCTTTTCCATCGTATAAAACGAATAATTGCAACCATTGTGAAAGTAATGGTCATTTCTACGTTCCGGGCAACCTAGGCGTCACTCTAGGGCGTTGCTCTACCTGACCGAATAGTCAGCGCCTTAGAAGTCAACGCCAGAAGCATAAAATGCAATAAAGATGCAACAGTTTTTCCATCGTATAACAGGAATAACTGCAAACAGTGTGAAAGTTATGGTCATTTCAACGTTCCGGGCAATCTAGGCTTCACTCTAGGGCGTTGCTCCACCAGGTCAATCAGTTAGGGCCTTAGAAGTCAACGCCCGAAGCATAAAATGCAAAACAAATAGAACAGTTTTTCTATTGTATAAAACGAATAATTGCTACCAGTGTAAAAGTTAAGGTCATTTCTACGTTCCGGTCAACCTAGGCTTCACCCTAGGGCGTTTTTCCACCAGATCGAATAGTTAGGGCCTGAGAAGTGAACGCCAGAAGCATAAAATACAATATAAGTACAACAGTTTTTCCATCATATAAAACGAATAATTGCAACCAGTATGAAAGTTATGGTCGTTTCTACTTTCCCGGCAACCTAGGCTTCACCCTAGGTCGTTGCTCCAACAGATGGAATAGTTAGGGCCTTAGAAGTCAATGCCCGACGCATAAAATGCAATAAAAATACAACAGTTTTTCCATCATATAACAGGAATAATTGCAACCAGTTTGAAAGTGATGGTCATTTCTACGTACCGGGCACCCTAGGCTTCACTCTAGGGCGTTGCTCCACCAGATCGAATAGTTAGGTACTTAGAAGTCAACGCCCAAAGCATAAAGTACAAAGTAAATAGAACAGTTTTTCCATCGTATAAAACGAATAATTGCAACCAGTGTGAAAGTAATAATCATTTCTACGTTCCGGGCAACGTAGGTTTCACTCTAGGGCGTTGATCCGCCAGAGGGAATAGTTAGGGCGTAAGAAGTCAACGCCTGAAGCATAAAATACAAAATAAATAAAACAGTTTTTCCATCGTATAAAACGAATAATTGCTACCAGTGTGAAAGTTATGGTCATTTCTACGTTGCGCGCAACCTAGATTTCAACCTAGGGCGTTGTTCCACCAGACGGAATAGTTAGTGACTAAGAAGTCAACGACAGAAGCATAAAATGCGATATAAATACAACAGCTTTTCCATCGTATAAAACGAATAATTGCAACCAGTATGAAAGTTATTTTCATTTCTACTTTCCGGGCAACCTAGGGTTCACCCTAGGGCGTTGCTCCAACAGATTGAATAGTTAGTGCCTTAGAAGTCAACGCCAGAAGCATCAAATGCAATAAAAATACAACAGTTTTTCCATCATATAACAGGAGTAATTGCAACCAGTTTGAAAGTGATGGTAATTTCTACGTTCCGGGCACCCTAGGCTTCACTCTAGGGCGTTGCTCCACCATTTCGAATACTTAGTGCCTTAGAAGTCAACGCCAGAAGCATAAAATACAATATAAATACAACAGATTTTCCATCGTATAACAGGAATAATTGCAACCAGTTTGAAAGTTATGGTCATTTCTACTTTCCGGGCAACCTAGGCTTCTCCCTAGGGCGTCGTTCCACCCGATCGAATAGTCAGGGCCTAAGAAGTGAACGCCAGAAGCATATAATACAATATAAATACATCAGTTTTTCCATCGTATAAAACGAATAATTGCAACCAGTGTGAAAGTTATGGTCATTTCTACGTTCCGGGCAACCTAGGCTTCACTCTAGGGCGTTGCTCCAACAGATCGAATAGTTGGTGCCTTAGAAGTCAACGTCAGAAGCATAAAATACAATATAAATACAACAGTTTTTCCATCGTATAAAACGAATAATTGCAACCAGTATGAATATTATGGACATTTCTACTTTCCGGGCAGCCTATGCTTCACCCTAGGGCGTTGCCCCAGCAGATTGAATAGTTAGGGACTTAGAAGTCAACACCAGGAGCATAAAATACAATATAAATACAACAGGTTTTCCATCCTATAATATGAATAATTGCAACCAGTGTGAAAGTGATGGTCATTTCTTCGTTCCGGGCAACCTAGACTTCACTCTAGTGCGTTGTTCCACCAGATCGAATGGTTAAGGCCTAAGCAGTGAACGCCAGAAGCATAAAGTACAATATAAATACAACAGTTTTTCCATCGTATAAACCGGATAATTGCAACCAGTATGAAAGTTATGGTCATTTCTACTTTCTGTGCAACCTAGGATACACCCTAGGGCGTTGCTCCAACAGATTGAATAGTTAGTGCCTGAGAAGTCAACACCCGGAGCATAAAATACAATATAAATGCAACAGCTTTTCCATCGTATAAAATGAATAATTGCAAAGAGTGTGAAAGTAATGGTCATTGCAACGTTCCGCACAACCTAGGCTTCACCTAAGGGCGTTGTTCCACCGGATGGAATAGTTAGGGCCTAAGATGTCAACGCCAGAAGCATAAGATACGATATAAATACAACAGCATTTCCATCGTATAAAACGAATAATTGCAACCAGTGTGAATGTAATGGTCATTTCTACGTTCCGGGAAACCTAGGCTTCACTCTAGGGCGTTGCTCCACCAGATTGAATAGTTAGGGCCTTAGAAATCAACGCCAGAAGCATAAAATACAATAAAGGTGCATCAGTTTTTCCATCGTAAAACAGGAATAATTCCAACCAGTGTGAAGGTAATGGTCTTTTCTACTTTCCGGGCAGCCTAGGCTTCACTCTAGGGCGGTGCTCCACCAGATCAAATAGTTAGGGCCTAAGAAGTCAACGCCAGAAGCATAAAATAGAACATAAATACAACAGATATTCCATCGTGTAGAATGTATATTTGCAAACAGTGTGAAAGTAATGGTCTTTTCTACGTACCGGGCAACCTAGGCTCCGCTCTGGGGCGTTCCTCCACCAAACCGAATAGCTAGGGCCTTAGAAGTCAACGCCAGAAGCATAAAATACAATAAAGATGCAAAAGTTTTTCCATCGTATAACAGGAATAACTGCAAACAGTGTGAAAGTAATGGTCATTTCCATGTTCCGGGCAATCTAGGCTTCACTCTAGGGCGTCGCTCCACCAAGTCAATCAGTTAGTGCCTTAGAAGTCAACGCCCGAAGCATGAAATGCAAAATAAATAGAACAGTTTTTCCATTGTACATAACGAATCATTGCTACCACTGCAAAAGTTAAGGTCATTTCTACGTTCTGGTCAACCTAGGCTTCACCCTAGGGCGTTTTTCCACCAGATCGAATAGTTAGGGCCTAAGAAGTCAACGCCAGAAGCATAAAATAGAACATAAGTACAACAGATATTCCATCGTGTAGAATGTATATTTGCAAACAGTGTGAAAGTAATGGTCTTTTCTACGTACCGGGCAACCTAGGCTCCGCTCTCGGGCGTTCCTCCACCAAACCGAGTAGCTAGGGCCTTAGAAGTCAACGCCAGAAGCATAAAATACAATAAAGATGCAAAAGTTCTTCCATCGTATAACAGGAATAACTGCAAACAGTGTGAAAGTAATGGTCATTTCCATGTTCCGGGCAATCTAGGCTTTTACTTTAGGGCGTTGCTCCACCAGGTCAATCAGTTAGGGCCTTAGAAGTCAACGCCCGAAGCATAAAATGCAAAATAAATAGAACAGTTTTTCCATTGTATAAAACGAATAATTGCTACCAGTGTAAAAGTTAAGGTCATTTCTACGTTCTGGTCAACCTAGGCTTCACTCTAGAGCGTTGCTCCACCAGATGGAATAGTTAGGGACTAAGAAGTCAGCGCCAGAAGCATAAAATGCGATATAAATACAACAGCATTTCCATCGTATAAAACGAATAATTGCAACCAGTGTGAAAGGTATGGTTATTTCTACGTTCTGGGCTACCTACGCTTCACTCTAGGGCGTTGCTCCACCAGATCGAATAGTTGGTGCCTTAGAAGTCAACGTCAGAAGCTTAAAATACAATATAAATACAACAGTTTTTCCATCGTATAAATCGAATAATTGCAACAAGTATGAAAGTGATGGTCATTTCTACGTTCCGGGCAACCTAGGCTTCACCCTAGGGCGTTGCTCCACCAGATCGAATAGTTAAGGCCTTAGTAGTCAACGCCAGAAGCATAAGGTACAATATAAATGCAACAGCTTTTCCATCGTATAACAGGAACAATAGCAACCAGTGTGAAAGATATGATCATTTCTACGTTCCGGGCAACCTAGGCGTCACTCGAAGTCGTCGCTCCACCAGATCGAATAGTTAGGGCCTAAGAAGTCAACGCCAGAAGCATAAAATACAATATAAATGCAACAGCTTTTCTATCGTATAAAATGAATAATTGCAAAGAGTGTGAAAGTAATGGTCATTTCTACGTTCCGGGCAACCTAGGTTTCACTCTAGGGCGTTGCCCCACCAGATCGAATAGTTAGTGCCTTAGAAGTCAACGTCAGAAGCATAAAATACAGTATAAATACAACAGTTTTACCATCGTATAAAACGAATAATTGCAACCAGTGTGAAAGTTATGGTCATTTCTACGTTCCGGGCAACCTAGGCTTCACTCTAGGGCGTTGCTCCACCAGCTCGAATGGTTGGTGCCTTAGAAGTCAACGTCAGAAGCTTAAAATACAATATAAATACAACAGTTTTTCCATCGTATAAAACGAATAATTGCAACCAGTGTGAAAGTGATGGTCATTTCTACGTTCCGGGCAACCTAGGCTTCACCCTAGGGCGCTGCTCCACCAGATCGAATAGTTAGGGCCTTAGAAGTCAACGCCAGAAGCATAAGGTACATTATAAATACAACAGCTTTTCCATCGTATAACAGGAACAATAGCAACCAGTGTGAAAGATATGGTCATTTCTACGTTCCGGGCAACCTAGGCGTCACTCTAAGGCGTTGCTCCGCCAGATCGAATAGTTAGGGCCTAAGAAGTCAACGCCAGAAGCAGAAAATACAATGTAAATGCAACTGCTTTTCCATCGTATAAAATGAATAATTGCAAAGAGTTTGAAAGTAATGGTCATTTCTACGTTCCGGGCAACCTAGGTTTCACTCTAGGGCGTTGCTCCACCAGATCGAATAGTTAGTGCCTTAGAAGTCAACGTCAGAAGCATAAAATACAGTATAAATGCAACAGTTTTTCCATCGTAAAAAACGAATAATTGCAACCTGTCCGAAAGTAATGGACATTTCTACTTTCCGGGCAACCTAGGCTTCACCCTAGGGCGATGCTCCACCAGATCGAATAGTTAGGGCCTTAGAAGTCAACGCGCGAAACATAAAACACAAAATAAATAGAACAGTTTTTCCATTGTATAAATCGAATAATTCCTACCAGTGTGAAAGTTATGGTCATTTCTACGTTCCGGGCAGCCTAGGCTTCACCCTAGTGCGTTGTTCTACCAGATCGAGTAGTTAAGGCCTAAGAAGTGAACGCCAGAAGCATAAAGTACAATATAAGTACAACAGTTTTTCCATCGTATAAAACGGATAATTGCAACCAGTATGAAAGTAATGGTCATATCTACTTCCCGTGCAACCTAGGATTCACCCTAGGGCGTTGCTCCAACAGATTGAAAAGTTAGTGCCTAAGAAGCGAACGCCAGAAGCATTAAATACAATATAAATACAACAGTTTTTCCATCGTATAAACCGGATAATTGCAACCAGTATGAAAGTTATTTTCATTTCTACTTTCCGGGCAACCTAGGGTTCACCCTAGGGCGTTGCTCCAACAGATTGAATAGTTAGTGCCTTAGAAGTCAACGCCAGAAGCATCAAATGCAATAAAAATACAACAGTTTTTCCATCATATAACAGGAGTAATTGCAACCAGTTTGAAAGTGATGGTAATTTCTACGTTCCGGGCACCCTAGGCTTCACTCTAGGGCGTTGCTCCACCATTTCGAATACTTAGTGCCTTAGAAGTCAACGCCAGAAGCATAAAATACAATATAAATACAACAGATTTTCCATCGTATAACAGGAATAATTGCAACCAGTTTGAAAGTTATGGTCATTTCTACTTTCCGGGCAACCTAGGCTTCACCCTAGGGCGTTGTTCCACCCGATCGAATAGTCAGGGCCTAAGAAGTGAACGCCAGAAGCATATAATACAATATAAATACATCAGTTTTTCCATCGTATAAAACGAATAATTGCAACCAGTGTGAAAGTTATGGTCATTTCTACGTTCCGGGCAACCTAGGCTTCACTCTAGGGCGTTGCTCCAACAGATCGAATAGTTGGTGCCTTAGAAGTCAACGCCAGAAGCATAAAATAGAACATAAGTACAACAGATATTCCATCGTGTAGAATGTATATTTGCAAACAGTGTGAAAGTAATGGTCTTTTCTACGTACCGGGCAACCTAGGCTCCGCTCTCGGGCGTTCCTCCACCAAACCGAGTAGCTAGGGCCTTAGAAGTCAACGCCAGAAGCATAAAATACAATAAAGATGCAAAAGTTCTTCCATCGTATAACAGGAATAACTGCAAACAGTGTGAAAGTAATGGTCATTTCCATGTTCCGGGCAATCTAGGCTTTTACTTTAGGGCGTTGCTCCACCAGGTCAATCAGTTAGGGCCTTAGAAGTCAACGCCCGAAGCATAAAATGCAAAATAAATAGAACAGTTTTTCCATTGTATAAAACGAATAATTGCTACCAGTGTAAAAGTTAAGGTCATTTCTACGTTCTGGTCAACCTAGGCTTCACTCTAGAGCGTTGCTCCACCAGATGGAATAGTTAGGGACTAAGAAGTCAGCGCCAGAAGCATAAAATGCGATATAAATACAACAGCATTTCCATAGTATAAAACGAATAATTGCAACCAGTGTGAAAGGTATGGTTATTTCTACGTTCTGGGCTACCTACGCTTCACTCTAGGGCGTTGCTCCACCAGATCGAATAGTTGGTGCCTTAGAAGTCAACGTCAGAAGCTTAAAATACAATATAAATACAACAGTTTTTCCATCGTATAAATCGAATAATTGCAACAAGTATGAAAGTGATGGTCATTTCTACGTTCCGGGCAACCTAGGCTTCACCCTAGGGCGTTGCTCCACCAGATCGAATAGTTAAGGCCTTAGTAGTCAACGCCAGAAGCATAAGGTACAATATAAATGCAACAGCTTTTCCATCGTATAACAGGAACAATAGCAACCAGTGTGAAAGATATGATCATTTCTACGTTCCGGGCAACCTAGGCGTCACTCGAAGTCGTCGCTCCACCAGATCGAATAGTTAGGGCCTAAGAAGTCAACGCCAGAAGCATAAAATACAATATAAATGCAACAGCTTTTCTATCGTATAAAATGAATAATTGCAAAGAGTGTGAAAGTAATGGTCATTTCTACGTTCCGGGCAACCTAGGTTTCACTCTAGGGCGTTGCCCCACCAGATCGAATAGTTAGTGCCTTAGAAGTCAACGTCAGAAGCATAAAATACAGTATAAATACAACAGTTTTACCATCGTATAAAACGAATAATTGCAACCAGTGTGAAAGTTATGGTCATTTCTACGTTCCGGGCAACCTAGGCTTCACTCTAGGGCGTTGCTCCACCAGCTCGAATGGTTGGTGCCTTAGAAGTCAACGTCAGAAGCTTAAAATACAATATAAATACAACAGTTTTTCCATCGTATAAAACGAATAATTGCAACCAGTGTGAAAGTGATGGTCATTTCTACGTTCCGGGCAACCTAGGCTTCACCCTAGGGCGCTGCTCCACCAGATCGAATAGTTAGGGCCTTAGAAGTCAACGCCAGAAGCATAAGGTACATTATAAATACAACAGCTTTTCCATCGTATAACAGGAACAATAGCAACCAGTGTGAAAGATATGGTCATTTCTACGTTCCGGGCAACCTAGGCGTCACTCTAAGGCGTTGCTCCGCCAGATCGAATAGTTAGGGCCTAAGAAGTCAACGCCAGAAGCAGAAAATACAATGTAAATGCAACTGCTTTTCCATCGTATAAAATGAATAATTGCAAAGAGTTTGAAAGTAATGGTCATTTCTACGTTCCGGGCAACCTAGGTTTCACTCTAGGGCGTTGCTCCACCAGATCGAATAGTTAGTGCCTTAGAAGTCAACGTCAGAAGCATAAAATACAGTATAAATGCAACAGTTTTTCCATCGTAAAAAACGAATAATTGCAACCTGTCCGAAAGTAATGGACATTTCTACTTTCCGGGCAACCTAGGCTTCACCCTAGGGCGATGCTCCACCAGATCGAATAGTTAGGGCCTTAGAAGTCAACGCGCGAAACATAAAACACAAAATAAATAGAACAGTTTTTCCATTGTATAAATCGAATAATTCCTACCAGTGTGAAAGTTATGGTCATTTCTACGTTCCGGGCAGCCTAGGCTTCACCCTAGTGCGTTGTTCTACCAGATCGAGTAGTTAAGGCCTAAGAAGTGAACGCCAGAAGCATAAAGTACAATATAAGTACAACAGTTTTTCCATCGTATAAAACGGATAATTGCAACCAGTATGAAAGTAATGGTCATATCTACTTCCCGGGCAACCTAGGATTCACCCTAGGGCGTTGCTCCAACAGATTGAAAAGTTAGTGCCTAAGAAGCGAACGCCAGAAGCATTAAATACAATATAAATACAACAGTTTTTCCATCGTATAAACCGGATAATTGCAACCAGTATGAAAGTTATTTTCATTTCTACTTTCCGGGCAACCTAGGGTTCACCCTAGGGCGTTGCTCCAACAGATTGAATAGTTAGTGCCTTAGAAGTCAACGCCAGAAGCATCAAATGCAATAAAAATACAACAGTTTTTCCATCATATAACAGGAGTAATTGCAACCAGTTTGAAAGTGATGGTAATTTCTACGTTCCGGGCACCCTAGGCTTCACTCTAGGGCGTTGCTCCACCATTTCGAATACTTAGTGCCTTAGAAGTCAACGCCAGAAGCATAAAATACAATATAAATACAACAGATTTTCCATCGTATAACAGGAATAATTGCAACCAGTTTGAAAGTTATGGTCATTTCTACTTTCCGGGCAACCTAGGCTTCACCCTAGGGCGTTGTTCCACCCGATCGAATAGTCAGGGCCTAAGAAGTGAACGCCAGAAGCATATAATACAATATAAATACATCAGTTTTTCCATCGTATAAAACGAATAATTGCAACCAGTGTGAAAGTTATGGTCATTTCTACGTTCCGGGCAACCTAGGCTTCACTCTAGGGCGTTGCTCCAACAGATCGAATAGTTGGTGCCTTAGAAGTCAACGTCAGAAGCATAAAATACAGTATAAATACAACAGTTTTACCATCGTATAAAACGAATAATTGCAACCAGTGTGAAAGTTATGGTCATTTCTACGTTCCGGGCAACCTCGGCTTCACTCTAGGGCGTTGCTCCACCAGCTCGAATGGTTGGTGCCTTAGAAGTCAACGTCAGAAGCTTAAAATACAATATAAATACAACAGTTTTTCCATCGTATAAAACGAATAATTGCAACCAGTGTGAAAGTGATGGTCATTTCTACGTTCCGGGCAACCTAGGCTTCACCCTAGGGCGCTGCTCCACCAGATCGAATAGTTAGGGCCTTAGAAGTCAACGCCAGAAGCATAAGGTACATTATAAATACAACAGCTTTTCCATCGTATAACAGGAACAATAGCAACCAGTGTGAAAGATATGGTCATTTCTACGTTCCGGGCAACCTAGGCGTCACTCTAAGGCGTTGCTCCGCCAGATCGAATAGTTAGGGCCTAAGAAGTCAACGCCAGAAGCAGAAAATACAATGTAAATGCAACTGCTTTTCCATCGTATAAAATGAATAATTGCAAAGAGTTTGAAAGTAATGGTCATTTCTACGTTCCGGGCAACCTAGGTTTCACTCTAGGGCGTTGCTCCACCAGATCGAATAGTTAGTGCCTTAGAAGTCAACGTCAGAAGCATAAAATACAGTATAAATGCAACAGTTTTTCCATCGTAAAAAACGAATAATTGCAACCTGTCCGAAAGTAATGGACATTTCTACTTTCCGGGCAACCTAGGCTTCACCCTAGGGCGATGCTCCACCAGATCGAATAGTTAGGGCCTTAGAAGTCAACGCGCGAAACATAAAACACAAAATAAATAGAACAGTTTTTCCATTGTATAAATCGAATAATTCCTACCAGTGTGAAAGTTATGGTCATTTCTACGTTCCGGGCAGCCTAGGCTTCACCCTAGTGCGTTGTTCTACCAGATCGAGTAGTTAAGGCCTAAGAAGTGAACGCCAGAAGCATAAAGTACAATATAAGTACAACAGTTTTTCCATCGTATAAAACGGATAATTGCAACCAGTATGAAAGTAATGGTCATATCTACTTCCCGGGCAACCTAGGATTCACCCTAGGGCGTTGCTCCAACAGATTGAAAAGTTAGTGCCTAAGAAGCGAACGCCAGAAGCATTAAATACAATATAAATACAACAGTTTTTCCATCGTATAAACCGGATAATTGCAACCAGTATGAAAGTTATTTTCATTTCTACTTTCCGGGCAACCTAGGGTTCACCCTAGGGCGTTGCTCCAACAGATTGAATAGTTAGTGCCTTAGAAGTCAACGCCAGAAGCATCAAATGCAATAAAAATACAACAGTTTTTCCATCATATAACAGGAGTAATTGCAACCAGTTTGAAAGTGATGGTAATTTCTACGTTCCGGGCACCCTAGGCTTCACTCTAGGGCGTTGCTCCACCATTTCGAATACTTAGTGCCTTAGAAGTCAACGCCAGAAGCATAAAATACAATATAAATACAACAGATTTTCCATCGTATAACAGGAATAATTGCAACCAGTTTGAAAGTTATGGTCATTTCTACTTTCCGGGCAACCTAGGCTTCACCCTAGGGCGTTGTTCCACCCGATCGAATAGTCAGGGCCTAAGAAGTGAACGCCAGAAGCATATAATACAATATAAATACATCAGTTTTTCCATCGTATAAAACGAATAATTGCAACCAGTGTGAAAGTTATGGTCATTTCTACGTTCCGGGCAACCTAGGCTTCACTCTAGGGCGTTGCTCCAACAGATCGAATAGTTGGTGCCTTAGAAGTCAACGTCAGAAGCATAAAATACAGTATAAATACAACAGTTTTACCATCGTATAAAACGAATAATTGCAACCAGTGTGAAAGTTATGGTCATTTCTACGTTCCGGGCAACCTCGGCTTCACTCTAGGGCGTTGCTCCACCAGCTCGAATGGTTGGTGCCTTAGAAGTCAACGTCAGAAGCTTAAAATACAATATAAATACAACAGTTTTTCCATCGTATAAAACGAATAATTGCAACCAGTGTGAAAGTGATGGTCATTTCTACGTTCCGGGCAACCTAGGCTTCACCCTAGGGCGCTGCTCCACCAGATCGAATAGTTAGGGCCTTAGAAGTCAACGCCAGAAGCATAAGGTACATTATAAATACAACAGCTTTTCCATCGTATAACAGGAACAATAGCAACCAGTGTGAAAGATATGGTCATTTCTACGTTCCGGGCAACCTAGGCGTCACTCTAAGGCGTTGCTCCGCCAGATCGAATAGTTAGGGCCTAAGAAGTCAACGCCAGAAGCAGAAAATACAATGTAAATGCAACTGCTTTTCCATCGTATAAAATGAATAATTGCAAAGAGTTTGAAAGTAATGGTCATTTCTACGTTCCGGGCAACCTAGGTTTCACTCTAGGGCGTTGCTCCACCAGATCGAATAGTTAGTGCCTTAGAAGTCAACGTCAGAAGCATAAAATACAGTATAAATGCAACAGTTTTTCCATCGTAAAAAACGAATAATTGCAACCTGTCCGAAAGTAATGGACATTTCTACTTTCCGGGCAACCTAGGCTTCACCCTAGGGCGATGCTCCACCAGATCGAATAGTTAGGGCCTTAGAAGTCAACGCGCGAAACATAAAACACAAAATAAATAGAACAGTTTTTCCATTGTATAAATCGAATAATTCCTACCAGTGTGAAAGTTATGGTCATTTCTACGTTCCGGGCAGCCTAGGCTTCACCCTAGTGCGTTGTTCTACCAGATCGAGTAGTTAAGGCCTAAGAAGTGAACGCCAGAAGCATAAAGTACAATATAAGTACAACAGTTTTTCCATCGTATAAAACGGATAATTGCAACCAGTATGAAAGTAATGGTCATATCTACTTCCCGGGCAACCTAGGATTCACCCTAGGGCGTTGCTCCAACAGATTGAAAAGTTAGTGCCTAAGAAGCGAACGCCAGAAGCATTAAATACAATATAAATACAACAGTTTTTCCATCGTATAAACCGGATAATTGCAACCAGTATGAAAGTTATTTTCATTTCTACTTTCCGGGCAACCTAGGGTTCACCCTAGGGCGTTGCTCCAACAGATTGAATAGTTAGTGCCTTAGAAGTCAACGCCAGAAGCATCAAATGCAATAAAAATACAACAGTTTTTCCATCATATAACAGGAGTAATTGCAACCAGTTTGAAAGTGATGGTAATTTCTACGTTCCGGGCACCCTAGGCTTCACTCTAGGGCGTTGCTCCACCATTTCGAATACTTAGTGCCTTAGAAGTCAACGCCAGAAGCATAAAATACAATATAAATACAACAGATTTTCCATCGTATAACAGGAATAATTGCAACCAGTTTGAAAGTTATGGTCATTTCTACTTTCCGGGCAACCTAGGCTTCACCCTAGGGCGTTGTTCCACCCGATCGAATAGTCAGGGCCTAAGAAGTGAACGCCAGAAGCATATAATACAATATAAATACATCAGTTTTTCCATCGTATAAAACGAATAATTGCAACCAGTGTGAAAGTTATGGTCATTTCTACGTTCCGGGCAACCTAGGCTTCACTCTAGGGCGTTGCTCCAACAGATCGAATAGTTGGTGCCTTAGAAGTCAACGTCAGAAGCATAAAATACAGTATAAATACAACAGTTTTACCATCGTATAAAACGAATAATTGCAACCAGTGTGAAAGTTATGGTCATTTCTACGTTCCGGGCAACCTCGGCTTCACTCTAGGGCGTTGCTCCACCAGCTCGAATGGTTGGTGCCTTAGAAGTCAACGTCAGAAGCTTAAAATACAATATAAATACAACAGTTTTTCCATCGTATAAAACGAATAATTGCAACCAGTGAGAAAGTGATGGTCATTTCTACGTTCCGGGCAACCTAGGCTTCACCCTAGGGCGCTGCTCCACCAGATCGAATAGTTAGGGCCTTAGAAGTCAACGCCAGAAGCATAAGGTACATTATAAATACAACAGCTTTTCCATCGTATAACAGGAACAATAGCAACCAGTGTGAAAGATATGGTCATTTCTACGTTCCGGGCAACCTAGGCGTCACTCTAAGGCGTTGCTCCGCCAGATCGAATAGTTAGGGCCTAAGAAGTCAACGCCAGAAGCAGAAAATACAATGTAAATGCAACTGCTTTTCCATCGTATAAAATGAATAATTGCAAAGAGTTTGAAAGTAATGGTCATTTCTACGTTCCGGGCAACCTAGGTTTCACTCTAGGGCGTTGCTCCACCAGATCGAATAGTTAGTGCCTTAGAAGTCAACGTCAGAAGCATAAAATACAGTATAAATGCAACAGTTTTTCCATCGTAAAAAACGAATAATTGCAACCTGTCCGAAAGTAATGGACATTTCTACTTTCCGGGCAACCTAGGCTTCACCCTAGGGCGATGCTCCACCAGATCGAATAGTTAGGGCCTTAGAAGTCAACGCGCGAAACATAAAACACAAAATAAATAGAACAGTTTTTCCATTGTATAAATCGAATAATTCCTACCAGTGTGAAAGTTATGGTCATTTCTACGTTCCGGGCAGCCTAGGCTTCACCCTAGTGCGTTGTTCTACCAGATCGAGTAGTTAAGGCCTAAGAAGTGAACGCCAGAAGCATAAAGTACAATATAAGTACAACAGTTTTTCCATCGTATAAAACGGATAATTGCAACCAGTATGAAAGTAATGGTCATATCTACTTCCCGGGCAACCTAGGATTCACCCTAGGGCGTTGCTCCAACAGATTGAAAAGTTAGTGCCTAAGAAGCGAACGCCAGAAGCATTAAATACAATATAAATACAACAGTTTTTCCATCGTATAAACCGGATAATTGCAACCAGTATGAAAGTTATTTTCATTTCTACTTTCCGGGCAACCTAGGGTTCACCCTAGGGCGTTGCTCCAACAGATTGAATAGTTAGTGCCTTAGAAGTCAACGCCAGAAGCATCAAATGCAATAAAAATACAACAGTTTTTCCATCATATAACAGGAGTAATTGCAACCAGTTTGAAAGTGATGGTAATTTCTACGTTCCGGGCACCCTAGGCTTCACTCTAGGGCGTTGCTCCACCATTTCGAATACTTAGTGCCTTAGAAGTCAACGCCAGAAGCATAAAATACAATATAAATACAACAGATTTTCCATCGTATAACAGGAATAATTGCAACCAGTTTGAAAGTTATGGTCATTTCTACTTTCCGGGCAACCTAGGCTTCACCCTAGGGCGTTGTTCCACCCGATCGAATAGTCAGGGCCTAAGAAGTGAACGCCAGAAGCATATAATACAATATAAATACATCAGTTTTTCCATCGTATAAAACGAATAATTGCAACCAGTGTGAAAGTTATGGTCATTTCTACGTTCCGGGCAACCTAGGCTTCACTCTAGGGCGTTGCTCCAACAGATCGAATAGTTGGTGCCTTAGAAGTGAACGTCAGAAGCATAAAATACAATATAAATACAACAGTTTTTCCATCGTATAAAACGAATAATTGCAACCAGTATGAATGTTATGGACATTTCTACTTTCCGGGCAGCCTATGCTTCACCCTAGGGCGTTGCTCCAGCAGATTGAATAGTTAGGGACTTAGAAGTCAACACCAGGAGCATAAAATACAATATAAATACAACAGGTTTTCCATCCTATAATATGAATAATTGCAACCAGTGTGAAAGTGATGGTCATTTCTTCGTTCCGGGCAACCTAGACTTCACTCTAGTGCGTTGTTCCACCAGATCGAATGGTTAAGGCCTAAGCAGTGAACGCCAGAAGCATAAAGTACAATATAAATACAACAGTTTTTCCATCGTATAAACCGGATAATTGCAACCAGTATGAAAGTTATGGTCATTTCTACTTTCCGTGCAACCTAGGATACACCCTAGGGCGTTGCTCCAACTGATTGAATAGTTAGTGCCTGAGAAGTCAACACCCGGAGCATAAAATACAATATAAATGCAACAGCTTTTCCATCGTATAAAATGAATAATTGCAAAGAGTGTGAAAGTAATGGTCATTTCTACGTTCCGGGCAACCTAGGTTTCACTCTAGGGCGTAGCTCCACCAGATCGAATAGTCAGTGCCTTAGAAGTCAACGTCAGAAGCATAAAATACAGTATAAATACAACAGTTCTTCCATCGTATAAAACGAATAATTGCAACCAGTATGAAAGTTATGGACATTTCTACTTTCCAGGCAACCTAGGCTTCACCCAAGGGCGTTGCTCCACTAGATCGAATAGTTAGGGCCTTAGAAGTCAACGCGCAAAACATAAAACACAAAATAAATAGAACAGTTTTTCCATTGTATAAATCGAATAATTGCTACCAGTGTGAAAGTTATGGCCATTTCTACGTTCCGGGAAACCTAGGCTTCACCCTAGTGCGTTGTTCCACCAGATCGAATAGTTAAGGCCTAAGAAGTGAACGCCAGAAGCATAAAATACAATATAAATACAACAGTTTTTCCATCGTATAAACCGGATAATTGCAACCAGTATGAAAGTTATGGTCATTTCTACTTTCCGGGCAACCTAGGATTCACCCTAGGGCGTTGCTCCAACAGATTGAATAGTTAGTGCCTTAGAAGTCAACGCCCGTATCATAAAATGCAATAAAAATACAACAGTTTTTCCATCATATAACAGGAGTAATTGCAACCAGTTTGAAAGTGATGGTCATTTCTACGTTCCGGGCACCCTAGGCTTCACTCTAGGTCGTTGCTCCACCATATCGAATACTTAGTGCATTAGAAGTCAACGTCAGAAGCATAAAATACAGTATAAATACAGCAGTTCTTCCATCGTATAAAACGAATAATTGCAACCAGTATGAAAGTTATGGACATTTCTACTTTCCAGGCAACCTAGGCTTCACCCTAGGGCGTTGCTCCACTAGATCGAATAGTTAGGGCCTTAGAAGACAACGCGCGAAACATAAAACACAAAATAAATAGAACAGTTTTTCCATTGTATAAATCGAGTAATTGCTACCAGTGTGAAAGTTATGGCCATTTCT
Organism: Calliopsis andreniformis; assembly: GCF_051401765.1. NCBI lineage: Eukaryota > Metazoa > Arthropoda > Insecta > Hymenoptera > Andrenidae > Calliopsis > Calliopsis andreniformis. The sequence continues at coordinate 7,938,270 of NC_135072.1, forward strand.
ACGTTCCGGGAAACCTAGGCTTCACCCTAGTGCGTTGTTCCACCAGATCGAATAGTTAAGGCCTAAGAAGTGAACGCCAGAAGCATAAAATAGAATATAAATACAACAGTTTTTCCATCGTATAAAACGAATAATTGCAACCAGTGTGAAAGTTATGGGCATTTCTACGTTCCGGGCAACCTAGGCTTCACTCTAGGGCGTTGCTCCACCAGATCGAATAGCTGGTGCCTTAGAAGTCAACGTCAGAAGCTTAAAATACACTATAAATACAACAGTTTTTCCATCGTATAAAACGAATAATTGCAACCAGTATGAAAGTTGTGGACATTTCTACTTTCCGGGCAACCTAGGCTTCTCCCAAGGGAGTTGCTCCAACAGACTGAATAGTTAGGGCCTTAGAAGCCAACGCCCGAAGCATAAAATGCAAAAAAATACAACAGTTTTTCCATCGTATAACAGGAATAATTGTAACCAGTGTGAAAGTGATGGTCATTTCTACGTTCCGGGCAACCTAGGCTTCACCCTAGGGCGTTGCTCCACCAGATCGAATAGTTAGGGCCTAAGAAGTCAACGCCAGAAGCATAAAATACAATATAAATGCAACAGCTTTTCCATCGTATAAAATGAATAATTGCAAAGAGTGTGAAAGTAATGGTCATTTCTACGTTCCGGGCAACCTAGGTTTCACTCTAGGGCGTTGCTCCACCAGATCGAATAGTTAGTGCCTTAGAAGTCAACGTCAGAAGCATAAAATACAGTATAAATACAACAGTTTTACCATCGTATAAAACGAATAATTGCAACCAGTGTGAAAGTTATGGTCATTTCTACGTTCCGGGCAACCTAGGCTTCACTCTAGGGCGTTGCTCCACCAGCTCGAATGGTTGGTGCCTTAGAAGTCAACGTCAGAAGCTTAAAATACAATATAAATACAACAGTTTTTCCATCGTATAAACCGAATAATTGCAACCAGTGTGAAAGTGATGGTCATTTCTACGTTCCGGGCAACTTAGGCTTCACCCTAGGGCGCTGCTCCACCACATCGAATAGTTAGGGCCTTAGAAGTCAACGCCAGAAGCATAAGGTACATTATAAATACAACAGCTTTTCCATCGTATAACAGGAACAATAGCAACCAGTGTGAAAGATATGGTCATTTCTACGTTCCGGGCAACCTAGGCGTCACTCTAAGGCGTTGCTCCACCAGATCGAATAGTTAGGGCCTAAGAAGTCAACGCCAGAAGCAGAAAATACAATGTAAATGCAACAGCTTTTCCATCGTATAAGATGAATAATTGCAAAGAGTTTGAAAGTAATGGTCATTTCTACGTTCCGGGCAACCTAGGATTCACCCTAGGGCGTTGCTCCAACAGATTGAAAAGTTAGTGCCTAAGAAGTGAACGCCAGAAGCATTAAATACAATATAAATACAACAGTTTTTCCATCGTATAAACCGGATAATTGCAACCAGTATGAAAGTTATTTTCATTTCTACTTTCCGGGCAACCTAGGGTTCACCCTAGGGCGTTGCTCCAACAGATTGAATAGTTAGTGCCTTAGAAGTCAACGCCAGAAGCATCAAATGCAATAAAAATACAACAGTTTTTCCATCATATAACAGGAGTAATTGCAACCAGTTTGAAAGTGATGGTAATTTCTACGTTCCGGGCACCCTAGGCTTCACTCTAGGGCGTTGCTCCACCATATCGAATACTTAGTGCCTTAGAAGTCAACGCCAGAAGCATAAAATACAATATAAATACAACAGATTTTCCATCGTATAACAGGAATAATTGCAACCAGTTTGAAAGTTATGGTCATTTCTACTTTCCGGGCAACCTAGGCTTCACCCTAGGGCGTTGTTCCACCCGATCGAATAGTCAGGGCCTAAGAAGTGAACGCCAGAAGCATATAATACAATATAAATACATCAGTTTTTCCATCGTATAAAACGAATAATTGCAACCAGTGTGAAAGTTATGGTCATTTCTACGTTCCGGGCAACCTAGGCTTCACTCTAGGGCGTTGCTCCACTAGATCGAATAGTTAGGGCCTTAGAAGACAACGCGCGAAACATAAAACACAAAATAAATAGAACAGTTTTTCCATTGTATAAATCGAATAATTGCTACCAGTGTGAAAGTTATGGCCATTTCTACGTTCCGGGAAACCTAGGCTTCACCCTAGTGCGTTGTTCCACCAGATCGAATAGTTAAGGCCTAAGAAGTGAACGCCAGAAGCATAAAATAGAATATAAATACAACAGTTTTTCCATCGTATAAAACGAATAATTGCAACCAGTGTGAAAGTTATGGGCATTTCTACGTTCCGGGCAACCTAGGCTTCACTCTAGGGCGTTGCTCAACCAGATCGAATAGCTGGTGCCTTAGAAGTCAACGTCAGAAACTTAAAATACACTATAAATACAGCAGTTTTTCCATCGTATAAAACGAATAATTGCAACCAGTATGAAAGTTGTGGACATTTCTACTTTCCGGGCAACATAGGCTTCTCCCTAGGGAGTTGCTCCAACAGACTGAATGGTTAGGGCCTTAGAAGTCAACGCCCGAAGCATAAAATGCAAAAAAATACAACAGTTTTTCCATCGTATAACAGGAATAATTGCAACCAGTGTGAAAGTGATGGTCATTTCTACGTTCCGGGCAACCTGGGCTTCACCCTAGGGCGTTGCTCCACCAGATCGAATAGTTAGAGCCTTAGAAGTCAACGCCAGAAGCATAAGGTACAATATAAATACAACAGCTTTTCCATCGTATAACAGGAACAATAGCAACCAGTGTGAAAGATATGATCATTTCTACGTTCCGGGCAACCTAGGCGTCACTCTAAGGCGTCGCTCCACCAGATCGAATAGTTAGGGCCTAAGAAGTCAACGCCAGAAGCATAAAATACAATATAAATGCAACAGCTTTTCCATCGTATAAAATGAATAATTGCAAAGAGTGTGAAAGTAATGGTCATTTCTACGTTCCGGGCAACCTAGGTTTCACTCTAGGGCGTTGCTCCACCAGATCGAATAGTTAGTGCCTTAGAAGTCAACGTCAGAAGCATAAAATACAGTATAAATACAACAGTTTTACCATCGTATAAAACGAATAATTGCAACCAGTGTGAAAGTTATGGTCATATCTACGTTCCGGGCAACCTAGGCTTCACTCTAGGGCGTTGCTACACCAGCTCGAATGGTTGGTGCCTTAGAAGTCAACGTCAGAAGCTTAAAATACAATATAAATACAACAGTTTTTCCATCGTATAAACCGAATAATTGCAACCTGTGTGAAAGTGATGGTCATTTCTACGTTCCGGGCAACTTAGGCTTCACCCTAGGGCGCTGCTCCACCAGATCGAATAGTTAGGGCCTTAGAAGTCAACGCCAGAAGCATAAGGTACATTATAAATACAACAGCTTTTCCATCGTATAACAGGAACAATAGCAACCAGTGTGAAAGATATGGTCATTTCTACGTTCCGGGCAACCTAGGCGTCACTCTAAGGCGTTGCACCACCAGATCGAATAGTTAGGGCCTAAGAAGTCAAGGCCAGAAGCAGAAAATACAATGTAAATGCAACAGCTTTTCCATCGTATAAGATGAATAATTGCAAAGAGTTTGGAAGTAATGGTCATTTCTACGTTCCGGGCAACCTAGGTTTCACTCTAGGGCGTTGCTCCACCAGGTCGAATAGTTAGTGCCTTAGAAGTCAACGCCAGAAGCATCAAATGCAATAAAAATACAACAGTTTTTCCATCATATAACAGGAGTAATTGCAACCAGTTTGAAAGTGATGGTCATTTCTACGTTCCGGGCACACTAGGCTTCGCTCTAGGGCGTTGCTCCACCATATCGAATACTTAGTGCCTTAGAAGTCAACGCCAGAAGCATAAAATACAATATAAATACAACAGTTTTTCCAACGTATAACAGGAATAATTGCAACCAGTTTGAAAGTTATGGTCATTTCTACTTTCCGGGCAACCTAGGCTTCACCCTAGGGCGTTGTTCCACCCGATCGAATAGTCAGGGCCTAAGAAGTGAACGCCAGAAGCATATAATACAATATAAATACATCAGTTTTTCCATCGTATAAAACGAATAATTGCAACCAGTGTGAAAGTTATGGTCATTTCTACGTTTCAGGCAACCTAGGCTTCACTCTAGGGCGTTGATCCAACAGATCGAATAGTTGGTGCCTTAGAAGTCAACGTCAGAAGCATAAAATACAATATAAATACAACCGTTTTTCCATCGTATAAAACGAATAATTGCAACCAGTATGAAAGTTATGATCATTTCTACTTTCCGGGCAACCTAGGTTTCACTCTAGGGCGTTGCTCCACCAGGTCGAATAGTTAGTGCCTTAGAAGTCAACGCCAGAAGCATCAAATGCAATAAAAATACAACAGTTTTTCCATCATATAACAGGAGTAATTGCAACCAGTTTGAAAGTGATGGTCATTTCTACGTTCCGGGCACACTAGGCTTCGCTCTAGGGCGTTGCTCCACCATATCGAATACTTAGTGCCTTAGAAGTCAACGCCAGAAGCATAAAATACAATATAAATACAACAGTTTTTCCAACGTATAACAGGAATAATTGCAACCAGTTTGAAAGTTATGGTCATTTCTACTTTCCGGGCAACCTAGGCTTCACCCTAGGGCGTTGTTCCACCCGATCGAATAGTCAGGGCCTAAGAAGTGAACGCCAGAAGCATATAATACAATATAAATACATCAGTTTTTCCATCGTATAAAACGAATAATTGCAACCAGTGTGAAAGTTATGGTCATTTCTACGTTTCAGGCAACCTAGGCTTCACTCTAGGGCGTTGATCCAACAGATCGAATAGTTGGTGCCTTAGAAGTCAACGTCAGAAGCATAAAATACAATATAAATACAACCGTTTTTCCATCGTATAAAACGAATAATTGCAACCAGTATGAAAGTTATGATCATTTCTACTTTCCGGGCAGCCTAGGCTTCACCCTAGGGCGTTGCTCCAACAGATTGAATAGTTAGGGACTTAGAAGTCAACACCAGGAGCATAAAATACAATATAAATACAACAGGTTTTCCAACCTATAATATGAATAATTGCTACCAGTGTGAAAGTGATGGTCATTTTTTCGTTCCGGGCAACCTAGACTTCACTCTAGTGCGTTGTTCCACCAGATCGAATGGTTAAGGCCTAAGAAGTGAACGCCAGAAGCATAAAATACAATATAAATACAACAGTTTTTCCATCGTATATACCGGATAATTGCAACCAGTATGAAAGTTATGGTCATTTCTACTTTCCGTGCAACCCAGGATTCACCTTGGGGCGTTGCTCCAACAGATTGAATAGTTAGTGCCTGAGAAGTCAACGCCCGAAGCATCAAATGCAATAAAAATACAACAGTTTTTCCATCATATAAAGCGAATAATTGCAACCAGTATGAAAGTTATGGACATTTCTACTTTCCGGGCAGCCTAGGCTTCACCCTAGGGCGTTGCTCCAACAGATTGAATAGTTAGTGCCTTAGAACTCAACGCCAGAAGCATCAAATGCAATAAAGATACAACAGTTTTTCCATCATATAAAACGAATAATTGCAACCAGTATGAAAGTTAGGGTCATTTCTACTTTCCCGGCAACCTAGGCTTCACCCTAGGCCGTTGCTCCAACAGATGGAATTGTTAGGGCCTTAGAAGTCAATGCCCGACGCATAAAATGCAATAAAAATACAACAGTTTTTCCATCATATTACAGGAATAATTGCAACCAGTTTGAAAGTGATGGTCATTTCTACGTACCGGGCACCCTAGGCTTCACTCTAGGGCGTTGCTCCACCAGATCGAATAGCTAGAGACTTAGAATTAAACGCCAGAAGCATAGAATACAATAAAAATACAACAGTTTTTCCATCGTATAACAGGAATAATTGCAACCAGTGTGAATGTAATGGTCATTTCTACGTTCCGGGCAACCTAGGCTTCACTCTAGGGCGTTGCTCCACCAGATCGAATAGTTAGTGCCTTAGAAGTCAACGCCAGAAGCATCAAATGCAATAAAAATACAACAGTTTTTCCATCATATAACAGGAGTAATTGCAACCAGTATGAAAGTTATGGTCATTTCTACTTCCCGGGCAACCTAGGATTCACGCTAGGGCGTTGCTCCAACAGATTGAAAAGTTAGTGCCTAAGAAGTGAACGCCAGAAGCATAAAATACAATATAAATACAACAGTTTTTCCATCGTATAAACCGGATAATTGCAACCAGTATGAAAGTTATGGTCATTTCTACGTTCCGGGCATCCTAGGCTTCACTCTACGGCGTTGCTTCACCAGATCGTATAGTTAGGTCCATAGAAAACAACGACAGCAGCATAAAATATAATAAAAATACAAGAGTATTTCCATCGTATATAAGGAACAATTGCAACCAGTGTGAAAGTGCTGGTCATTTCTACGTTCCGGGCAACCTACGCTGCACTCTAGGGCGTTGCTCCACCCGATCGAGTAGTTAGGGCCTGAAAAGTCAACGTCGGAAGCATATAATACAATATAAATACAACAGCTTTTCCATCGTATAAAACGGATAATTGCAACCAGTGTGAAGGTACTGGCCATTTCTACGTTCCGGGCAGACTAGGCTTCACTCTAGGTCGTTGCTCCACCAGATCGAATAGTTAGGGCTTAAGAAGTCACCGCCAGAAGGATGAAATACAATAAAAACACAATAGTTTTTCATCGTATAACAGGAATAATTGCAACCAGCGTGAAAGTAATGGTCATTTCTTCGTTCCGGGCAACCTAGGCTTCACTCTAGGGCGTTGCTCCACCACATCAAATAGCTACGGCCTTGGAAGTCAACTTCAGAAGCATAAAATACAATATAAATAAAATTGGTTTTCCATCGTATAAAACGAATAATTGCAACCAGTGTGAAGGTTATGGACATTTCTACATTCCGGGCAACCTAGGCTTTACTCTTGGGCGTTGCTCCACCAGGTCGAATAGCTAGGGACTTAGAATTCGACGCCAGGAGCATAAAATACAATATAAATACAACAGTCTTTCCATCGTATAAAACGAATAATTGCAACCAGTATGAAAGGTATGGTCCTTTCTACGTTCCGGGCAACCTAGGCTTCACTCTAGGGCGTTGTTCCACCAGACCGAATAGTTAGGGCCTAAGGAGTCCACGCCAGAAGCATAAAATGAAATATAAATACAACAGCTTTTCCATCGTATAAAACGGATAATGGCAACCAGTGTGAACGTACTGGTCATTTCTACGTTCCGGGCAACCTAGGCTACAGTCTAGGGCGTTGCTCCACCAGATCGAATAGTTAGGGCCTTAGAAGTCAACCCCAGAAGCATTAAATACAATAAAGATGCAACAGTTTTTCCATCGTATAACAGGAATAACTGCCACTAGTTTGAAAGTACTGGTAATTTCTACGTTCCGGGCAACCTAGGCTTCACTCTAGGGCGTTGCTCCACCAGATCGAATAGATAGGGCCTCAGAAGTCAACGCCATAGGCATAAAACACAATATAAATACAACAGTTTTTTCATCGTATAAAACGAATAATTGCAACCAGTATGAAAGTTATGGTCATTTCTACGTTCCGGGCAACCTAGGCTTCACTCTAGGGCGTTGTTCCACGAGACCGAATAGTTAGGGCCTAAGAAGTCAACGCCAGAAGCATAAAATACAATAAAAATGGAATAGCTTTTCCATCGTATAACACGAATAATGGCAACCAGCGTGAAAGTTATGATCATTTCTGCGTTTCGGGCAACCTAGGCTTCACACCATGGCCTTGCTCCACCAGATCGAATAGTTAGGGCCTTAAAAGTCAACGCCCGAAGTATAAAACACAACATAAATACAACAGCTTTTCCACTGTATAAAATGAATATTTGCAAACAGTGCGAAAGTAGTGGTCATTTCTACGTTCCGGGCAACCTAGGCTTCAGTCTAGGGCGTTGCTCCAACACGTAGAATAGCTACGACATTAGAAGACAACGCCTGAAGCATAAAATACAATAAAAATACAACAGTTTCTCCATCGTATAACAGGAGTAATTGCAACCATTGTGAAAGACATTGTCATTCCTTTGTTCCGAGCAACCTAGGCGTCACTCTGGGACGTTGCCCCACGAGATCGAACAGCTGCGGCCTTAGAAGACAACGCCAGAAGCATAAAATACAATATGAAGAAAACAGTTTTTCCATCGTATAAAATGAATAATAGCAACCAGTGTGAAAGTAATGGCCATTTCTATGTTCCGGGCAACCTAGGCTTCACACTATGGCGTTGCTCCACCAGATCGACAAGTTAGGGCCTAAGACGTCAACGCCAGAAGCATAAAATACAATATAAATACAACAGTTTTTCCATCGTATAAAACGAATAAATGCAACCAGAGTGAAGGTAATGCCCATTTCTACGTTCCTGACATCCTAGGCTTCACTCTAGGGCGTTACTTCACCAGATCGTATAGTTAGGTCCATGGAAAACAACGACAGAAGCATAAAATATAATAAAAATACAAGAGTATTTCCGTCGTATATAAGGAACAATTGCAACCAGTGTGAAAGTGCTGGTCATTTCTACGTTCCGGGCAACCTACGCTGCACTCTAGGGCGTTGCTCCACGAGACCGAATAGTTAGGGCCTAAGAAGTCATCGCCAGAAGCATAAAATGCAATATAAATACAACAGTCTTTCCATCGTATAAAACGAATAATTGCAACCAGTATGAGAGGTATGGTCATTTCTACGTTCCGGGCAACCTAGGCTTCACTCTAGGGCGTTGTTCCACCAGACCGAATAGTTAGGGCCTAAGGAGTCCACGCCAGAAGCATAAAATACAATATAAATACAACAGTTTTTCCATCGTATAACAGGAATAATTGCAACCAGTGTGAAAGTGATGGTCATTTCTACGTTCCGGGCAACCTAGGCTTCACTCTGGGGCGTTGTTCCACCAGACCGAATAGTTAGGGCCTAAGAAGTCAACGCCATAAGAATAAAATACAATATAAATATACCAGTTTTTCCATCGTATAAAACGAATAATAGCAACCAGTTGTCTAGGTTATGGTCATTTCAACGTTCCTGGCAATCTAGGCTTCACTCTAGGGCGTTGCTCCACCACATCGAATAGCTACGGCCTTAGAAGTCAACGCCAGAAGCATACAGTACAATAAAAATGCAACAGTTTTTCCATCGTATATCAGGAATAATTGCAAGCAGTGTGAACGTAATGGTCATTTCAGCGATACGGGCAACCTAGGCTTCACTCTAGAGCGTTGCTCCACCTGATCGAACAGCTACGGCCTTAGAAGTCAACGCCAGAAGCATAAAATACAATATGAATAAAACAGTTTTTCCATTGTATAGAGTGAATAATTGCAAGCAGTGTGAAAGTAACGGCCATTTCTACGTTCCAGGCAACCTAGGCTTCACTCTAGGGCGTTTATCCACCAGATCGTCTAGTTAGGGCCATAGAAAACAGCGACAGAAGCATAAAATATAATAAAAATATAAGAGTTTTTCCATCGTATATAAGGAACAACTGCTACCAGTGTGAAAGTGATGGTCATTTCTACTTTCCGGGCAACCTGCGCTTCACTCTAGGGCGTTGCTCCACCAGATCGAATAGTGAGGGCCTTAGAAAACAGCGACAGAAGCATAAAATACAATAAAAATACAACAGCTTTTCCATCGTATAAAAGGAATAATTGCAACCAGTGTGAAACTAATGGTCATTTCTACGTTCCCGGCTACATATGCTTCACTATTGGACGTTACCCCACCAGATCGAATAGCTAGGACCTTAGCAGTCAACGACAGAAGCATAAAATACAATAAAAATATATAAGTTTTTCCGTCGTATAAAACGAATAATGGCAACCAGTGTGAAAATTATGGTCATTTCTACATTCCGGCAACCTAGGCTTTACTCTTGGGCGTTGCTCCACCAGATCGAATAGTTAGGACCTAAGTAGTCAACGCCTGAAGCATAAAATACAATATAAATACAACAGCTTTTCCACTGTATAAAATGAATATTTGCAAACAGTCTGAAAGTAATGGTCATTTCTACGTTCCGGGCAACCTAGGATTCACTCTAGGGCGTTGCTCCACCACGTCGAATAGCTACGACCTTAGAAGACAACGCTTGAAGCATAAAATACAATAAAAATACAACAGTTTTTCCATCGAATAACAGGAATAATTGCTACCAGTGTGAAAGACATTGTCATTTCTACGTTCCGGGTATCCTAGGCTTCATTCTGGATCGTTGCCCCACGAGATCGAATAGCTACGACCTAAGAAAACAACGCCTGAAGCATAAAATACAATAAAACTACTACAGTTTTTCCATCGTATAACAGGGATAATTGCAACCAGTGTGAAAGATATGGTCATTTCTACGTTCCGGGCAACCTAGGCTTCACTCTATGGCGTTGCTCCACCAGATCGACAAGTTAGGGCCTAAGAAGTCAACGCCAGAAGCATAAAATACAATATAAATACAACAGCTTTTCCATCGTATAACAGGAATAATTGCAACCAGTGTGAAAGTAATGCCCATTTCTACGTTCCGGGCATCCTAGGCTTCACTCTACGGCGTTGTTTCACCAGATCGTATAGTTAGGTCCATAGAAAACAACGACAGAAGCATAAAATATAATAAAAATACAAGAGTATTTCCATCGTACATAAGGAACAATTGCAACCAGTGTGAAAGTGCTGGTCATTTCTACGTTCCGGGCAACCTACGCTGCACTCTAGGGCGTTGCTCCACCAGATCGAGTAGTTAGGGCCTGAAAAGTCAACGTCGGAAGCATATAATACAATATAAATACAACAGCTTTTCCATCGTATAAAACGGATAATTGCAACCAGTGTGAAGGTACTGGCCATTTCTACGTTCCGGGCAGACTAGGCTTCACTCTAGGTCGTTGCTCCACCAGATCGAATAGTTAGGGCTTAAGAAGTCGCCGCCAGAAGGATGAAATACAATAAAAACACAATAGTTTTTCATCGTATAACAGGAATAATTGCAACCAGCGTGAAAGTAATGGTCATTTCTTCGTTCCGGGCAACCTAGGCTTCACTCTAGGGCGTTGCTCCACCACATCAAATAGCTACGGCCTTAGAAGTCAACTTCAGAAGCATAAAATACAATATAAATAAAATTGGTTTTCCATCGTATAAAACGAATAATTGCAACCAGTGTGAAGGTTATGGACATTTCTACATTCCGGGCAACCTAGGCTTTACTCTTGGGCGTTGCTCCACCAGGTCGAATAGCTAGGGACTTAGAATTCGACGCCAGGAGCATAAAATACAATATAAATACAACAGTCTTTCCATCGTATAAAACGAATAATTGCAACCAGTATGAAAGGTATGGTCCTTTCTACGTTCCGGGCTACCTAGGCTTCACTCTAGGGCGTTGTTCCACCAGACCGAATAGTTAGGGCCTAAGGAGTCCACGCCAGAAGCATAAAATGAAATATAAATACAACAGCTTTTCCATCGTATAAAACGGATAATGGCAACCAGTGTGAACGTACTGGTCATTTCTACGTTCCGGGCAACCTAGGCTACAGTCTAGGGCGTTGCTCCGCCAGATCGAATAGTTAGGGCCTAAGAAGTCAACGCCAGATGCATAAAATACAATATAAATACAACAGTTTTTCCATCGTATAACAGGAATAATTGCAAACAGTGTGAAGGTAATGGTCATTTCTGCGCTCCTGGCAACCTAGGCTTCACTCTAGGGTGTTGCTCCACCACATCGAATAGTTAGGTCCTTAGAAGTCAACGGCAGAAGTATAAAATACAATATAAATAGAAGAGCTTTTCCATCGCATAAAATGAATATCTGCAACCAGTGTGAAAGTACTGGTCATTTCTACGTTCCGGGCAACCTAGGCTTCACTCTAGGGCGTTGTTCCACCAGACCGAATAGTTAGGGCCTAAGGAGTCCACGCCAGAAGCATAAAATGAAATATAAATACAACAGCTTTTCCATCGTATAAAACGGATAATGGCAACCAGTGTGAACGTACTGGTCATTTCTACGTTCCGGGCAACCTAGGCTCCACTCTAGGGCGTTGCTCCACCAGATCGAATAGTTAGGGCCTTAGAAGTCAACCCCAGAAGCATTAAATACAATAAAGATGCAACAGTTTTTCCATCGTATAACAGGAATAACTGCCACTAGTTTGAAAGTACTGGTAATTTCTACGTTCCGGGCAACCTAGGCTTCACTCTAGGGCGTTGTTCCACCAGACCGAATAGTTAGGGCCTAAGGAGTCCACGCCAGAAGCATAAAATACAATATAAATACAACAGTTTTTCCATCGTATAACAGGAATAATTGCAACCAGTGTGAAAGTGATGGTCATTTCTACGTTCCGGGCAACCTAGGCTTCACTCTGGGGCGTTGTTCCACCAGACCGAATAGTTAGGCCCTAAGAAGTCAACGCCATAAGAATAAAATACAATATAAATATACCAGTTTTTCCATCGTATAAAACGAATAATAGCAACCAGTTGTCTAGGTTATGGTCATTTCAACGTTCCTGGCAATCTAGGCTTCACTCTAGGGCGTTGCTCCACCCGATCGAATAGTCAGGGCCTAAGAAGTGAACGCCAGAAGCATAAAATACAATATAAATACAACAGTTTTTCCAACGTATAACAGGAATAATTGCAACCAGTTTGAAAGTTAAGGTCATTTCTACTTTCCGGGCAACCTAGGCTTCACCCTAGGGCGTTGTTCCACCCGATCGAATAGTCAGGGCCTAAGAAGTGAACGCCAGAAGCATATAATACAATATAAATACATCAGTTTTTCCATCGTATAAAACGAATAATTGCAACCAGTGTGAAAGTTATGGTCATTTCTACGTTCCAGGCAACCTAGGCTACACTCTAGGGCGTTGATCCAACAGATCGAATAGTTGGTGCCTTAGAAGTCAACGTCAGAAGCATAAAATACAATATAAATACAACAGTTTTTCCATCGTATAAAACGAATAATTGCAACCAGTATGAAAGTTATGGTCATTTCTACTTCCCGGGCAGCCTAGGCTTCACCCTAGGGCGTTGCTCCAACAGATTGAATAGTTAGGGACTTAGAAGTCAACACCAGGAGCATAAAATACAATATAAATACAACAGGTTTTCCATCCTATAATATGAATAATTGCTACCAGTGCGAAAGTGATGATCATTTCTTCGTTCCGGGCAACCTAGACTTCACTCTAGTGCGTTGTTCCACCAGATCGAATGGTTAAGGCCTAAGAAGTGAACGCCAGAAGCATAAAATACAATATAAATACAACAGTTTTTCCATCGTATAAACCGGATAATTGCAACCAGTATGAAAGTTATGGTCATTTCTACTTTCCGTGCAACCCAGGATTCACCCTGGGGCGTTGCTCCAACAGATTGAATAGTTAGTGCCTGAGAAGTCAACGCCCGAAGCATCAAATGCAATAAAAATACAACAGTTTTTCCATCGTATAAAACGAATAATTGCAACCAGTGTGAAAGTTATGGTCATTTCTACGTTCCAGGCAACCTAGGCTACACTCTAGGGCGTTGATCCAACAGATCGAATAGTTGGTGCCTTAGCTGTCAACGTCAGAAGCATAAAATACAATATAAATACAACAGTTTTTCCATCGTATAAAACGAATAATTGCAACCAGTATGAAAGTTATGGTCATTTCTACTTTCCGGGCAGCCTAGGCTTCACCCTAGGGCGTTGCTCCAACAGATTGAATAGTTAGGGACTTAGAAGTCAACACCAGGAGCATAAAATACAATATAAATACAACAGGTTTTCCATCCTATAATATGAATAATTGCTACCAGTGCGAAAGTGATGATCATTTCTTCGTTCCGGGCAACCTAGACTTCACTCTAGTGCGTTGTTCCACCAGATCGAATGGTTAAGGCCTAAGAAGTGAACGCCAGAAGCATAAAATACAATATAAATACAACAGTTTTTCCATCGTATAAACCGGATAATTGCAACCAGTATGAAAGTTATGGTCATTTCTACTTTCCGTGCAACCCAGGATTCACCCTGGGGCGTTGGTCCGACAGATTGAATAGTTAGTGCCTGAGAAGTCAACGCCCGAAGCATCAAATGCAATAAAAATACAACAGTTTTTCCATCATATAAAACGAATAATTGCAACCAGTATGAAAGTTATGGACATTTCTACTTTCCGGGCAGCCTAGGCTTCACCCTAGGGCGTTGCTTCAACAGATTGAATAGTTAGTGCCTTAGAACTCAACGCCAGAAGCATCAAATGCAATAAAAATACAACAGTTTTTCCATCATATAACAGGAGTAATTGCAACCAGTTTGAAAGTGATGATCATTTCTACGTTCCGGGCACCCTAGGCTTCACTCTAGGGCGTTGCTCCACCATATCGAATACTTCGTGCCTTAGAAGTCAACGTCAGAAGCATAAAATACAGTATAAATACAACAGTTTTTCCATCGTATAAAACGAATAATTGCAACCAGTGTGAAAGTTATGGTCTTTTCTACGTTCCGGGCAACCTAGGCTTCACTCTAGGGCGTTGCTCCACAAGCTCGAATGGTTGGTGCCTCAGAAGTCAACGTTAGAAGTTAAAAATACATTATAAATACAACAGTTTTTCCATCGTATAAAACGAATAATTGCAACTAGTGTGAAACTGATGGTCATTTCTACGTTCCGGGCAACCAACGCTTCACTCTAGGGTGTTGCTCCACCACATCGAATAGCTACGGCCTTAGAAGTCAACGCCAGAAGCATACAGTACAATAAAAATGCAACAGTTTTTCCATCGTATAACAGGAATAATTGCAAGCAGTGTGAACGTAATGGTCATTTCAGCGATACGGGCAACCTAGGCTCCACTCTAGAGCGTTGCTCCACCTGATCGAACAGCTACGGCCTTAGAAGTCAACGCCAGAAGCATAAAATACAATATGAATAAAACAGTTTTTCCATTGTATAAAATGAATATTTGCAAACAGTCTGAAAGTAATGGTCATTTCTACGTTCCGGGCAACCTAGGATTCACTCTAGGGCGTTGCTCCACCACGTCGAATAGCTACGACCTTAGAAGACAACGCTTGAAGCATAAAATACAATAAAAATACAACAGTTTTTCCATCGAATAACAGGAATAATTGCTACCAGTGTGAAAGACAATGTCATTTCTACGTTCCGGGTATCCTAGGCTTCATTCTGGATCGTTGCCCCACGAGATCGAATAGCTACGACCTAAGAAAACAACGCCTGAAGCATAAAATACAATAAAACTACTACAGTTTTTCCATCGTATAACAGGGATAATTGCAACCAGTGTGAAAGATATGGTCATTTCTACGTTCCGGGCAACCTAGGCTTGACTCTATGGCGTTGCTCCACCAGATCGACAAGTTAGGGCCTATGAAGTCAACGCCAGAAGCATAAAATACAATATAAATACAACAGCTTTTCCATCGTATAACAGGAATAATTGCAACCAGTGTGAAAGTAATGCCCATTTCTACGTTCCGGGCATCCTAGGCTTCACTCTACGGCGTTGCTTCACCAGATCGTATAGTTAGGTCCATAGAAAACAACGACAGAAGCATAAAATATAATAAAAATACAAGAGTATTTCCATCGTACATAAGGAACAATTGCAACCAGTGTGAAAGTGCTGGTCATTTCTACGTTCCGGGCAACCTACGCTGCACTCTAGGGCGTTGCTCCACCAGATCGAGTAGTTAGGGCCTGAAAAGTCAACGTCGGAAGCATATAATACAATATAAATACAACAGCTTTTCCATCGTATAAAACGGATAATTGCAACCAGTGTGAAGGTACTGGCCATTACTACGTTCCGGGCAGACTAGGCTTCACTCTAGGTCGTTGCTCCACCAGATCGAATAGTTAGGGCTTAAGAAGTCACCGCCAGAAGGATGAAATACAATAAAAACACAATAGTTTTTCATCGTATAACAGGAATAATTGCAACAAGCGTGAAAGTAATGGTCATTTCTTCGTTCCGGGCAACCTAGGCTTCACTCTAGGGCGTTGCTCCACCACATCAAATAGCTACGGCCTTAGAAGACAACTTCAGAAGCATAAAATACAATATAAATAAAATTGGTTTTCCATCGTATAAAACGAATAATTGCAACCAGTGTGAAGGTTATGGACATTTCTACATTCCGGGCAACCTAGGCTTTACTCTTGGGCGTTGCTCCACCAGGTCGAATAGCTAGGGACTTAGAATTCGACGCCAGGAGCATAAAATACAATATAAATACAACAGTCTTTCCATCGTATAAAACGAATAATTGCAACCAGTATGAAAGGTATGGTCCTTTCTACGTTCCGGGCAACCTAGGCTTCACTCTAGGGCGTTGTTCCACCAGACCGAATAGTTAGGGCCTAAGGAGTCCACGCCAGAAGCATAAAATGAAATATAAATACAACAGCTTTTCCATCGTATAAAACGGATAATGGCAACCAGTGTGAACGTACTGGTCATTTCTACGTTCCGGGCAACCTAGGCTACAGTCTAGGGCGTTGCTCCGCCAGATCGAATAGTTAGGGCCTAAGAAGTCAACGCCAGATGCATAAAATACAATATAAATACAACAGTTTTTCCATCGTATAACAGGAATAATTGCAAACAGTGTGAAGGTAATGGTCATTTCTGTGCTCCTGGCAACCTAGGCTTCACTCTAGGGTGTTGCTCCACCACATCGAATAGTTAGGTCCTTATAAGTCAACGGCAGAAGTATAAAATACAATATAAATAGAAGAGCTTTTCCATCGCATAAAATGAATATCTGCAACCAGTGTGAAAGTACTGGTCATTTCTACGTTCCGGGCAACCTAGGCTTCACTCTAGGGCGTTGTTCCACCAGACCGAATAGTTAGGGCCTAAGGAGTCCACGCCAGAAGCATAAAATACAATAAAAATGGAATAGCTTTTCCATCGTATAACACGAATAATGGCAACCAGCGTGAAGCTATTGGTCATTTCTACGTTCCGGGCAACAGAGGCTTCACTCTAGCGCGTTGTTCCACCGGACCGAATAGTTAGGGCCTAAGAAGTCATCGCCAGAAGCATAAAGTACAATATAAATACAACAGTTTTTTCATCGTATAAAACGAATAATTGCAACCAGTATGAAAGTTATGGTCATTTCTACGTTCCGGGCAACCTAGGCTTCACTCTAGGGCGTTGTTCCACGAGACCGAATAGTTAGGGCCTAAGAAGTCAACGCCAGAAGCATAAAATACAATAAAAATGGAATAGCTTTTCCATCGTATATCACGAATAATGGCAACCAGCGTGAAAGTTATGATCATTTCTGCGTTTCGGGAAACCTAGGCTTCACACCATGGCCTTGCTCCACCAGATCGAATAGTTAGGGCCTTAAAAGTCAACGCCCGAAGTATAAAACACAACATAAATACAACAGCTTTTCCACTGTATAAAATGAATATTTGCAAACAGTGCGAAAGTAGTGGTCATTTCTACGTTCCGGGCAACCTAGGCTTCAGTCTAGGGCGTTGCTCCAACACGTAGAATAGCTACGACATTAGAAGACAACGCCTGAAGCATAAAATACAATAAAAATACAACAGTTTCTCCATCGTATAACAGGAGTAATTGCAACCATTGTGAAAGACATTGTCATTCCTTTGTTCCGAGCAACCTAGGCGTCACTCTGGGACGTTGCCCCACGAGATCGAACAGCTGCGGCCTTAGAAGACAACGCCAGAAGCATAAAATACAATATGAAGAAAACAGTTTTTCCATCCTATAAAACGAATAATTGCATCCAGTATGAAAGTTATGGTCATTTCTACTTTCCGGGCAACCTAGGCTTCACCCTAGGGCGTTGCACCACCAGATCGAATAGTTAGGGCCTTAGAAGTCAACGCCCGAAGCATAAAATGCAAAATAAATAGAACAGCTTTTCCATTGTATAAAACGAATAATTGCTACCAGTGTAAAAGTTATGGTCATTTCTACGTTCCGGGCAACCTAGGCTTCACTCTAGGGCGTTGCTCCACCAGATCGAATAGTTAGGGCCTAAGAAGTGAACGCCAGAAGCATAAAATACAATATAAATACAACAGTTTTTCCATCCTATAAAACGAATAATTGCATCCAGTATGAAAGTTATGGTCATTTCTACGTTCCGGGCAACCTAGGCTTCACTCTAGGGCGTTGTTCCACGAGACCGAATAGTTAGGGCCTAAGAAGTCAACGCCAGAAGCATAAAATACAATAAAAATGGAATAGCTTTTCCATCGTATATCACGAATAATGGCAACCAGCGTGAAAGTTATGATCATTTCTGCGTTTCGGGAAACCTAGGCTTCACACCATGGCCTTGCTCCACCAGATCGAATAGTTAGGGCCTTAAAAGTCAACGCCCGAAGTATAAAACACAACATAAATACAACAGCTTTTCCACTGTATAAAATGAATATTTGCAAACAGTGCGAAAGTAGTGGTCATTTCTACGTTCCGGGCAACCTAGGCTTCAGTCTAGGGCGTTGCTCCAACACGTAGAATAGCTACGACATTAGAAGACAACGCCTGAAGCATAAAATACAATAAAAATACAACAGTTTCTCCATCGTATAACAGGAGTAATTGCAACCATTGTGAAAGACATTGTCATTCCTTTGTTCCGAGCAACCTAGGCGTCACTCTGGGACGTTGCCCCACGAGATCGAACAGCTGCGGCCTTAGAAGACAACGCCAGAAGCATAAAATACAATATGAAGAAAACAGTTTTTCCATCGTATAAAATGAATAATAGCAACCAGTGTGAAAGTAATGGCCATTTCTATGTTCCGGGCAACCTAGGCTTCACACTATGGCGTTGCTCCACCAGATCGACAAGTTAGGGCCTAAGACGTCAACGCCAGAAGCATAAAATACAATATAAATACAACAGTTTTTCCATCGTATAAAACGAATAAATGCAACCAGAGTGAAGGTAATGCCCATTTCTACGTTCCTGACACCCTAGGCTTCACTCTAGGGCGTTACTTCACCAGATCGTATAGTTAGGTCCATAGAAAACAACGACAGAAGCATAAAATATAATAAAAATACAAGAGTATTTCCGTCGTATATAAGGAACAATTGCAACCAGTGTGAAAGTGCTGGTCATTTCTACGTTCCGGGCAACCTACGCTGCACTCTAGGGCGTTGCTCCACGAGACCGAATAGTTAGGGCCTAAGAAGTCATCGCCAGAAGCATAAAATGCAATATAAATACAACAGTCTTTCCATCGTATAAAACGAATAATTGCAACCAGTATGAGAGGTATGGTCATTTCTACGTTCCGGGCAACCTAGGCTTCACTCTAGGGCGTTGTTCCACCAGACCGAATAGTTAGGGCCTAAGGAGTCCACGCCAGAAGCATAAAATACAATATAAATACAACAGTTTTTCCATCGTATAACAGGAATAATTGCAACCAGTGTGAAAGTGATGGTCATTTCTACGTTCCGGGCAACCTAGGCTTCACTCTGGGGCGTTGTTCCACCAGACCGAATAGTTAGGGCCTAAGAAGTCAACGCCATAAGAATAAAATACAATATAAATATACCAGTTTTTCCATCGTATAAAACGAATAATAGCAACCAGTTGTCTAGGTTATGGTCATTTCAACGTTCCTGGCAATCTAGGCTTCACTCTAGGGCGTTGCTCCACCAGATCAATAAGTCAGGGCGTTAGAAGTCAACGCCCGAAGCATAAAATGCAAAATAAATAGAACAGCTTTTCCATTGTATAAAACGAATAATTGCTACCAGTGTAAAAGTTATGGTCATTTCTACGTTCCGGGCAACCTAGGCTTCACTCTAGGGCGTTGCTCCACCAGATCGAATAGTTAGGGCCTAAGAAGTGAACGCCAGAAGCATAAAATACAATATAAATACAACAGTTTTTCCATCCTATAAAACGAATAATTGCATCCAGTATGAAAGTTATGGTCATTTCTACTTTCCGGGCAACCTAGGCTTCACCCTAGGGCGTTGCACCACCAGATCGAATAGTTAGGGCCTTAGAAGTCAACGCCCGAAGCATAAAATGCAAAATAAATAGAACAGTTTTTCCATCGTATAAAACGAATAATTGCTACCAGTGTGAAGGTTATGGTCATTTCTACTTTCCGGGCGACCTAGGCTTCGCCCTAGGGCGTTGCTCCAACCGATGGAATAGCTAGAGCCTTAGAAGTCAATGCCCGACTCATAAAATGCAATAAAAATACAACAGTTTTTACATCCTATAACAGGAATAATTGCAACCAGTTTGAAAGTGATGGTCATTTCTACGTACCGGGCAACGTAGGCTTCACTCTAGGGCGTTGCTCCACCAGATCGAATAGTTAGGTCCTTAGAAGTCAACGCCCGAAGCGAAAAATACAAAATAAATAGAACAGTTTTTCCATCGTATAAAACGAATAATTGCTACCAGTGTGAAAGTTATGGTCATTTCTACTTTCCGGGCAACCTAGGCTTCACTCTAGGGCGTTGCTCCACCACATCAAATAGCTACGGCCTTAGAAGTCAACGCCACTAACATAACATACAATATAAATACTGGAGCTTTTCCATCGTATGACAGGAATAACTGCAACCAGTGTGATGGTACTGGTCATTTCTACGTACCGGGCATCCGAGGCTTCACTCTAGCGCGTTTCTCCACGAGATCGAATAGCTGGGGCCTAAGAAGTCAACGCCAGAAGCTTAAAATACAATAAAAATACATCAGTTTTTCCGTCGTATAAAACGAATAATGGCAACCAGTGTGAAAGTTATGGTCATTTCTACGTTCCGGGCAACCTACGCTTCACTCTAGGGTGTTGCTCCACCACATCGAATAGCTACGGCCTTAGAAGTCAACGCCAGAAGCATAAAATACAATATTAATAAAACAGGTTTTCCATCGTATAAAACGAGTAATTGCAACCAGTGTGAAGGTTATGGACATTTCTACATTCCGGGCAACCTAGGCTTTACTCTTGGGCGTTGCTCCACCAGGTCGAATAGCTAGGGACTTAGAATTCGACGCCAGGAGCATAAAATACAATAAAAATACAAAAGCTTTTCCGTCGTATAAAACGAATAATGGCAACCAGTGTGAAGGTGATGGTCATTTCTACGTTCCGGTCAACCTAGCCTTCACTCTAGGGCGTTGCTCCATCAGATCGCATAGTTAGGGCCTTAGAAGTCAACGCCAGAAGCATAAAATACAAAATAAATACAACACTTTTTCCATCGTATGAAACGAATAATTGCAACCAGTGTGAAAGTTATGGTCATTTCTACGTTCCGGGCAACCTACGCTTCACTCTAGGGTGTTGCTCCGCCACATCGAATAGCTACGGCCTTAGAAGTCAACGCCAGAAGCATAAAATACAATATAAATAAAATTGGTTTTCCATCGTATAAAACGAATAATTGCAACCAGTGTGAAAGTTATGGTCATTTCTACATTCCGGGCAACCTAGGCTTTACTCTTGGGCGTTGCACCACCAGATCGAATAGTTAGGACCTAAGTAGTCAACGCCTGAAGCCTAAAATACAATATAAATACACCAGCTTTTCCACTGTATAAAATGAATATTTGCAAACAGTCTGAAAGTAATGGTCATTTTTACGTTCCGGGCAACCTAGGATTCACTCTAGGGCGTTGCTCCACCACGCCGAATAGCTACGACCTTAGAAGACAACGCTTGAAGCATAAAATACAATAAAAATACAACAGTTTTTCCATCGTATGAAACGAATAATTGCAACCGGTGTAAAAGTTATGGACATTTCTACGTTCCAGGCAACCTAGGCTTCACTCTAGGGCGTTGTTCCACCAGATCGAATAGTTAGGTCCTGGGAAGTCATCTCCAGAAGCATAAAATGCAATGTAAATTCAACAGCTTTTCCTTCGTTTAAAACGAATAATTGCAACCAGTGTGAAAGTAATGCCCATTTCTACGTTCCGGGCATCCTAGGCTTCACTCTACGGCGTTGCTTCACCAGATCGTATAGTTAGGTCCATAGAAAACAACGACAGAAGCATAAAATATAATAAAAATACAAGAGTATTTCCATCGTATATAAGGAACAATTGCAACCAGTGTGAAAGTGCTGGTCATTTCTACGTTCCGGGCAACCTACGCTGCACTCTAGGGCGTTGCTCCACGAGACCGAATATTTAGGGCCTAAGAAGTCATCGCCAGAAGCATAAAATACAATATAAATACAACAGTCTTTCCATCGTATAAAACGAATAATTGCAACCAGTATGAAAGGTATGGTCATTTCTACGTTCCGGGCAACCTAGGCTTCACTCTAGGGCGTTGTTCGACCAGACCGAATAGTTAGGGCCTAAGGAGTCCACGCCAGAAGCATAAAATGAAATATAAATTCAACAGCTTTTCCTTCGTTTAAAACGAATAATTGCAACCAGTGTGAAAGTAATGCCCATTTCTACGTTCCGGGCATCCTAGGCTTCACTCTACGGCGTTGCTTCACCAGACCGTATAGTTAGGTCCATAGAAAACAACGCCAGAAGCATAAAATACAATATAAATACAACAGTTTTTCCATCGTATAAAACGAATAATTGCATCCAGTATGAAAGTTATGGTCATTTCTACTTTCCGGGCAACCTAGGCTTCACCCTAGGGCGTTGCACCACCAGATCGAATAGTTAGGGCCTTAGAAGTCAACGCCCGAAGCATAAAATGCAAAATAAATAGAACAGTTTTTCCATCGTATAAAACGAATAATTGCTACCAGTGTGAAGGTTATGGTCATTTCTACTTTCCGGGCGACCTAGGCTTCGCCCTAGGGCGTTGCTCCAACCGATGGAATAGCTAGAGCCTTAGAAGTCAATGCCCGACGCATAAAATGCAATAAAAATACAACAGTTTTTACATCCTATAACAGGAATAATTGCAACCAGTTTGAAAGTGATGGTCATTTCTACGTACCGGGCAACGTAGGCTTCACTCTAGGGCGTTGCTCCACCAGATCGAATAGTTAGGTCCTTAGAAGTCAACGCCCGAAGCGAAAAATACAAAATAAATAGAACAGTTTTTCCATCGTATAAAACGAATAATTGCTACCAGTGTGAAAGTTATGGTCATTTCTACTTTCCGGGCAACTTAGGCTTCACCCTAGGGCGTTGTTCCACCAGATGGAATAGTTAGGGCCTAAGAAGTCAACGCCAGAAGCATAAAATACAATATAAATACAACAGTTTTTTCACTCCATAAAACAAATAATTGAAACCAGTATGAAAGTTATGGTCATTTCTACGTTCCGGGCAACCTAGGCTTCACTCTAGGGCGTTGCTCCACCAGACCGAATAGCTAGGGCCTTAGAAGTCAACGCCCGAAGCATAAAATACGAAATAAATAGTACAGTTTTTCCATCGTATTAAACGAATAATTTCTACCAGTGTGGAAGTTATGGTCATTTCTACTTTCCGGGCAACCTAGGCTTCACTCTAGGGCGTTGCTCCACCACATCAAATAGCTACGGCCTTAGAAGTCAACGCCACTAACATAACATACAATATAAATACTGGAGCTTTTCCATCGTATGACAGGAATAACTGCAACCAGTGTGATGGTACTGGTCATTTCTACGTACCGGGCATCCGTGGCTTCACTCTAGCGCGTTTCTCCACGAGATCGAATAGCTGGGGCCTAAGAAGTCAACGCCAGAAGCATAAAATACAATAAAAATACATCAGTTTTTCCGTCGTATAAAACGAATAATGGCAACCAGTGTGAAAGTTATGGTCATTTCTATGTTCCGGGCAACCTACGCTTCACTCTAGGGTGTTGCTCCACCACATCGAATAGCTATGGCCTTAGAAGTCAACGCCAGAAGCATAAAATACAATATTAATAAAACAGGTTTTCCATCGTATAAAACGAGTAATTGCAACCAGTGTGAAGGTTATGGACATTTCTACATTCCGGGCAACCTAGGCTTTACTCTTGGGCGTTGCTCCACCAGGTCGAATAGCTAGGGACTTAGAATTCGACGCCAGGAGCATAAAATACAATAAAAATACAAAAGCTTTTCCGTCGTATAAAACGAATAATGGCAACCAGTGTGAAGGTGATGGTCATTTCTACGTTCCGGTCAACCTAGCCTTCACTCTAGGGCGTTGCTCCATCAGATCGCATAGTTGGGGCCTTAGAAGCCAACGCCAGAAGCATAAAATACAAAATAAATACAACACTTTTTCCATCGTATGAAACGAATAATTGCAACCAGTGTGAAAGTTATTGTCATTTCTACGTTCCGGGCAACCTACGCTTCACTCTAGGGTGTTGCTCCGCCACATCGAATAGCTACGGCCTTAGAAGTCAACGCCAGAAGCATAAAATACAATATAAATAAAATTGGTTTTCCATCGTATAAAACGAATAATTGCAACCAGTGTGAAAGTTATGGTCATTTCTACATTCCGGGCAACCTAGGCTTTACTCTTGGGCGTTGCACCACCAGATCGAATAGTTAGGACCTAAGTAGTCAACGCATGAAGCCTAAAATACAATATAAATACACCAGCTTTTCCACTGTATAAAATGAATATTTGCAAACAGTCTGAAGGTAATGGTCATTTTTACGTTCCGGGCAACCTAGGATTCACTCTAGGGCGTTGCTCCACCACGTCGAATAGCTACGACCTTAGAAGACAACGCTTGAAGCATAAAATACAATAGAAATACAACAGTTTTTCCATCGTATGAAACGAATAATTGCAACCGGTGTAAAAGTTATGGACATTTCTACGTTCCAGGCAACCTAGGCTTCACTCTAGGGCGTTGTTCCACCAGATCGAATAGTTAGGTCCTGGGAAGTCATCTCCAGAAGCATAAAATACAATGTAAATTCAACAGCTTTTCCTTCGTTTAAAACGAATAATTGCAACCAGTGTGAAAGTAATGCCCATTGCTACGTTCCGGGCATCCTAGGCTTCACTGTACGGCGTTGCTTCACCAGATCGTATAGTTAGGTCCATAGAAAACAACGACAGAAGCATAAAATATAATAAAAATACAAGAGTATTTCCATCGTATATAAGGAACAATTGCAACCAGTGTGAAAGTGCTGGTCATTTCTACGTTCCGGGCAACCTACGCTGCACTCTAGGGCGTTGCTCCACGAGACCGAATAGTTAGGGCCTAAGAAGTCATCGCCAGAAGCATAAAATACAATATAAATACAACAGTCTTTCCAACGTATAAAACGAATAATTGCAACCAGTATGAAAGGTATGGTCATTTCTACGTTCCGGGCAACCTAGGCTTCACTCTAGGGCGTTGTTCCACCAGACCGAATAGTTAGGGCCTAAGGAGTCCACGCCAGAAGCATAAAATGAAATATAAATACAACAGCTTTTCCATCGTATAAAACGGATAATGGCAACCAGTGTGAACGTACTGGTCATTTCTACGTTCCGGGCAACCTAGGCTACACTCTAGGGCGTTGCTCCGCCAGATCGAATAGTTAGGGCCTAAGAAGTCAACGCCAGATGCATAAAATACAATATAAATACAACAGTTTTTCCATCGTAAAACAGGAATAATTGCAAACAGTGTGAAGGTAATGGTCATTTCTGCGCTCCTGGCAACCTAGGCTTCACTCTAGGGTGTTGCTCCACCACATCGAGTAGTTAGGTCCTTAGAAGTCAACGGCAGAAGTATAAAATACAATATAAATAGAAGAGCTTTTCCATCGCATAAAATGAATATCTGCAACCAGTGTGAAAGTACTGGTCATTTCTACGTTCCGGGCAACCTAGGCTTCACTCTAGGGCGTTGCTCCACCAGATCGACAAGTTAGGGCCTAAGGGGTCCACGCCAGAAGCATAAAATACAATATAAATACAACAGTTTTTCCATCGTATAAAACGAATAAATGCAACCAGAGTGAAGGTAATGCCCATTTCTACGTTCCTGACATCCTAGGCTTCACTCTAGGGCGTTACTTCACCAGATCGTATAGTTAGGTCCATAGAAAACAACGACAGAAGCATAAAATATAATAAAAATACAAGAGTATTTCCGTCGTATATAAGGAACAATTGCAACCAGTGTGAAAGTGCTGGTCATTTCTACGTTCCGGGCAACCTAGGCTTCACTCTAGGGCGTTGTTCCACCAGACCGAATAGTTAGGGCCTAAGGAGTCCACGCCAGAAGCATAAAATACAATATAAATACAACAGTTTTTCCATCGTATAACAGGAATAATTGCAACCAGTGTGAAAGTGATGGTCATTTCTACGTTCCGGGCAACCTAGGCTTCACTCTGGGGCGTTGTTCCACCAGACCGAATAGTTAGGGCCTAAGAAGTCAACGCCATAAGAATAAAATACAATATAAATATACCAGTTTTTCCATCATATAAAACGAATAATAGCAACCAGTTGTCTAGGTTATGGTCATTTCAACGTTCCTGGCAATCTAGGCTTCACTCTAGGGCGTTGCTCCACCAGATCAATAAGTCAGGGCGTTAGAAGTCAACGCCCGAAGCATAAAATGCAAAATAAATAGAACAGCTTTTCCATTGTATAAAACGAATAATTGCTACCAGTGTAAAAGTTATGGTCATTTCTACGTTCCGGGCAACCTAGGCTTCACTCTAGGGCGTTGCTCCACCAGATCGAATAGTTAGGGCCTAAGAAGTGAACGCCAGAAGCATAAAATACAATATAAATACAACAGTTTTTCCATCCTATAAAACGAATAATTGCATCCAGTATGAAAGTTATGGTCATTTCTACTTTCCGGGCAACCTAGGCTTCACCCTAGGGCGTTGCACCACCAGATCGAATAGTTAGGGCCTTAGAAGTCAACGCCCGAAGCATAAAATGCAAAATAAATAGAACAGTTTTTCCATCGTATAAAACGAATAATTGCTACCAGTGTGAAGGTTATGATCATTTCTACTTTCCGGGCGACCTAGGCTTCGCCCTAGGACGTTGCTCCAACCGATGGAATAGCTAGAGCCTTAGAAGTCAATGCCCGACGCATAAAATGCAATAAAAATACAACAGTTTTTACATCCTATAACAGGAATAATTGCAACCAGTTTGAAAGTGATGGTCATTTCTACGTACCGGGCAACGTAGGCTTCACTCTAGGGCGTTGCTCCACCAGATCGAATAGTTAGGTCCTTAGAAGTCAACGCCCGAAGCGAAAAATACAAAATAAATAGAACAGTTTTTCCATCGTATAAAACGAATAATTGCTACCAGTGTGGAAGTTATGGTCATTTCTACTTTCCGGGCAACCTAGGCTTCACTCTAGGGCGTTGCTCCACCACATCAAATAGCTACGGCCTTAGAAGTCAACGCCACTAACATAACATACAATATAAATACTGGAGCTTTTCCATCGTATGACAGGAATAACTGCAACCAGTGTGATGGTACTGGTCATTTCTACGTACCGGGCATCCGAGGCTTCACTCTTGCGCGTTTCTCCACGAGATCGAATAGCTGGGGCCTAAGAAGTCAACGCCAGAAGCATAAAATACAATAAAAATACATCAGTTTTTCCGTCGTATAAAACGAATAATGGCAACCAGTGTGAAAGTTATGGTCATTTCTACGTTCCGGGCAACCTACGCTTCACTCTAGGGTGTTGCTCCACCACATCGAATAGCTACGGCCTTAGAAGTCAACGCCAGAAGCATAAAATACAATATTAATAAAACAGGTTTTCCATCGTATAAAACGAGTAATTGCAACCAGTGTGAAGGTTATGGACATTTATACATTCCGGGCAACCTAGGCTTTACTCTTGGGCGTTGCTCCACCAGGTCGAATAGCTAGGGACTTAGAATTCGACGCCAGGAGCATAAAATACAATAAAAATACAAAAGCTTTTCCGTCGTATAAAACGAATAATGGCAACCAGTGTGAAGGTGATGGTCATTTCTACGTTCCGGTCAACCTAGCCTTCACTCTAGGGCGTTGCTCCATCAGATCGCATAGTTAGGGCCTTAGAAGCCAACGCCAGAAGCATAAAATACAAAATAAATACAACACATTTTCCATCGTATGAAACGAATAATTGCAACCAGTGTGAAAGTTATGGTCATTTCTACGTTCCGGGCAACCTACGCTTCACTCTAGGGTGTTGCTCCGCCACATCGAATAGCTACGGCCTTAGATGTCAACGCCAGAAGCATAAAATACAATATAAATAAAATTGGTTTTCCATCGTATAAAACGAATAATTGCAACCAGTGTGAAAGTTATGGTCATTTCTACATTCCGGGCAACCTTGGCTTTACTCTTGGGCGTTGCACCACCAGATCGAATAGTTAGGACCTAAGTAGTCAACGCCTGAAGCCTAAAATACAATATAAATACACCAGCTTTTCCACTGTATAAAATGAATATTTGCAAACAGTCTGAAAGTAATGGTCATTTTTACGTTCCGGGCAACCTAGGATTCACTCTAGGGCGTTGCTCCACCACGTCGAATAGCTACGACCTTAGAAGACAACGCTTGAAGCATAAAATACAATAAAAATACAACAGTTTTTCCATCGTATGAAACGAATAATTGCAACCGGTGTAAAAGTTATGGACATTTCTACGTTCCAGGCAACCTAGGCTTCACTCTAGGGCGTTGTTCCACCAGATCGAATAGTTAGGTCCTGGGAAGTCATCTCCAGAAGCATAAAATACAATGTAAATTCAACAGCTTTTCCTTCGTTTAAAACGAATAATTGCAACCAGTGTGAAAGTAATGCCCATTTCTACGTTCCGGGCATCCTAGGCTTCACTCTACGGCGTTGCTTCACCAGATCGTATAGTTAGGTCCATAGAAAACAACGACAGAAGCATAAAATATAATAAAAATACAAGAGTATTTCCATCGTATATAAGGAACAATTGCAAACAGTGTGAAAGTGCTGGTCATTTCTACGTTCCGGGCAACCTACGCTGCACTCTAGGGCGTTGCTCCACGAGACCGAATAGTTAGGGCCTAAGAAGTCATCGCCAGAAGCATAAAATACAATATAAATACAACAGTCTTTCCAACGTATAAAACGAATAATTGCAACCAGTATGAAAGGTATGGTCATTTCTACGTTCCGGGCAACCTAGGCTTCACTCTAGGGCGTTGTTCCACCAGACCGAATAGTTAGGGCCTAAGGAGTCCACGCCAGAAGCATAAAATGAAATATAAATACAACAGCTTTTCCATCGTATAAAACGGATAATGGCAACCAGTGTGAACGTACTGGTCATTTCTACGTTCCGGGCAACCTAGGCTACACTCTAGGGCGTTGCTCCGCCAGATCGAATAGTTAGGGCCTAAGAAGTCAACGCCAGATGCATAAAATACAATATAAATACAACAGTTTTTCCATCGTATAACAGGAATAATTGCAAACAGTGTGAAGGTAATGGTCATTTCTGCGCTCCTGGCAACCTAGGCTTCACTCTAGGGTGTTGCTCCACCACATCGAGTAGTTAGGTCCTTAGAAGTCAACGGCAGAAGTATAAAATACAATATAAATAGAAGAGCTTTTCCATCGCATAAAATGAATATCTGCAACCAGTGTGAAAGTACTGGTCATTTCTACGTTCCGGGCAACCTAGGCTTCACTCTAGGGCGTTGTTCCACCAGACCGAATAGTTAGGGCCTAAGGGGTCCACGCCAGAAGCATAAAATGAAATATAAATACAACAGCTTTTCCATCGTATAAAACGGATAATGGCAACCAGTGTGAACGTACTGGTCATTTCTACGTTCCGGGCAACCTAGGCTTCACTCTAGGGCGTTGCTCCACCAGATCGAATAGTTAGGGCCTTAGAAGTCAACCCCAGAAGCATTAAATACAATAAAGATGCAACAGTTTTTCCATCGTATAACAGGAATAACTGCCACTAGTTTGAAAGTACTGGTAATTTCTACGTTCCGGGCAACCTAGGCTTCACTCTAGGGCGTTGCTCCACCAGATCGAATAGATAGGGCCTCAGAAGTCAACGCCATAGCCATAAAACACAATATAAATACAACAGATTTTCCATCGTAAAACAGGAATAATTGCAACCAGTGTGAAAGTAATGGTCGTTTCTACGTTCCGGGCAACCTAGGCTTCACTCTAGGGCGTTGCCCCCCCCACATGGAATAGCTACGGCCTTAGATGTCAACGCCAGGAGCATAAAATACAATAAAAATACAACAGCTTTTCCATCGTATAGCAGGAATAATTGTAACCAGTGTGAAGCTAATGGTCATTTCTACGTTCCGGGCAACAGAGGCTTCACTCTAGCGCGTTGTTCCACCGGACCGAATAGTTAGGGCCTAAGAAGTCATCGCCAGAAGCATAAAGTACAATATAAATACAACAGTTTTTTCATCGTATAAAACGAATAATTGCAACCAGTATGAAAGTTATGGTCATTTCTACGTTCCGGGCAACCTAGGCTTCACTCTAGGGCGTTGTTCCACGAGACCGAATAGTTAGGGCCTAAGAAGTCAACGCCAGAAGCATAAAATACAATAAAAATGGAATAGCTTTTCCATCGTGTAACACGAATAATGGCAACCAGCGTGAAAGTTATGATCATTTCTGCGTTTCGGGCAACCTAGGCTTCACGCCATGGCCTTGCTCCACCAGATCGAATAGTTAGGGCCTTAAAAGTCAACGCCCGAAGTATAAAACACAACATAAATACAACAGCTTTTCCACTGTATAAAATGAATATTTGCAAACAGTGCGAAAGTAATGGTCATTTGTACGTTCCGGGCAACCTAGGCTTCAGTCTAGGGCGTTGCTCCAACACGTAGAATAGCTACGACATTAGAAGACAACGCCTGAAGCATAAAATACAGTAAAAATACAACAGTTTCTCCATCGTATAACAGGAGTAATTGCAACCAGTGTGAAAGACATTGTCATTCCTTTGTTTCAAGCAACCTAGGCGTCACTCTGGGACGTTGCCCCACGAGATCGAACAGCTGCGGCCTTAGAAGACAACGCCAGAAGCATAAAATACAATATGAAGAAAACAGTTTTTCCATCGTATAAAATGAATAATAGCAACCAGTGTGAAAGTAATGGCCATTTCTATGTTCCGGGCAACCTAGGCTTCACACTATGGCGTTACTTCACCAGATCGTATAGTTAGGTCCATAGAAAACAACGACAGAAGCATAAAATATAATAAAAATACAAGAGTATTTCCGTCGTATATAAGGAACAATTGCAACCAGTGTGAAAGTGCTGGTCATTTCTACGTTCCGGGCAACCTAGGCTTCACTCTAGGGCGTTGTTCCACCAGACCGAATAGTTAGGGCCTAAGGAGTCCACGCCAGAAGCATAAAATACAATATAAATACAACAGTTTTTCCATCGTATAACAGGAATAATTGCAACCAGTGTGAAAGTGATGGTCATTTCTACGTTCCGGGCAACCTAGGCTTCACTCTGGGGCGTTGTTCCACCAGACCGAATAGTTAGGGCCTAAGAAGTCAACGCCATAAGAATAAAATACAATATAAATATACCAGTTTTTCCATCGTATAAAACGAATAATAGCAACCAGTTGTCTAGGTAATGTTCATTTCAACGTTCCTGGCAATCTAGGCTTCACTCTAGGGCGTTGCTCCACCAGATCAATAAGTCAGGGCGTTAGAAGTCAACGCCCGAAGCATAAAATGCAAAATAAATAGAACAGCTTTTCCATTGTATAAAACGAATAATTGCTACCAGTGTAAAAGTTATGGTCATTTCTACGTTCCGGGCAACCTAGGCTTCACTCTAGGGCGTTGCTCCACCAGATCGAATAGTTAGGGCCTAAGAAGTGAACGCCAGAAGCATAAAATACAATATAAATACAACAGTTTTTCCATCCTATAAAACGAATAATTGCATCCAGTATGAAAGTTATGGTCATTTCTACTTTCCGGGCAACCTAGGCTTCACCCTAGGGCGTTGCACCACCAGATCGAATAGTTAGGGCCTTAGAAGTCAACGCCCGAAGCATAAAATGCAAAATAAATAGAACAGTTTTTCCATCGTATAAAACGAATAATTGCTACCAGTGTGAAGGTTATGGTCATTTCTACTTTCCGGGCGACCTAGGCTTCGCCCTAGGGCGTTGCTCCAACCGATGGAATAGCTAGAGCCTTAGAAGTCAATGCCCGACGCATAAAATGCAATAAAAATACAACAGTTTTTACATCCTATAACAGGAATAATTGCAACCAGTTTGAAAGTGATGGTCATTTCTACGTACCGGGCAACGTAGGCTTCACTCTAGGGCGTTGCTCCACCAGATCGAATAGTTAGGTCCTTAGAAGTCAACGCCCGAAGCGAAAAATACAAAATAAATAGAACAGTTTTTCCATCGTATAAAACGAATAATTGCTACCAGTGTGAAAGTTATGGTCATTTCTACTTTCCGGGCAACTTAGGCTTCACCCTAGGGCGTTGTTCCACCAGATGGAATAGTTAGGGCCTAAGAAGTCAACGCCAGAAGCATAAAATACAACAAAGATGCAACAGTTTTTCCATCGTATAACAGGAATAACTGCAAACAGTGTGAAAGTACTGGTCATTTCTACGTTCCGGGTAACCTAGGCTTCACCCTAGGGCGTTGCTACACCAGATCGAATAGTTAGGGCCTAAGAAGTGAACGCCAGAAGCATAAAATACAATATAAATACAACAGTTTTTTCACTCCATAAAACAAATAATTGAAACCAGTATGAATGTTATGGTCATTTCTACGTTCCGGTCAACCTAGCCTTCACTCTAGGGCGTTGCTCCATCAGATCGCATAGTTAGGGCCTTAGAAGCCAACGCCAGAATTATAAAATACAAAATAAATACAACACTTTTTCCATCGTATGAAACGAATAATTGCAACCAGTGTGAAAGTTATGGTCATTTCTACGTTCCGGGCAACCTACGCTTCACTCTAGGGTGTTGCTCCGCCACATCGAATAGCTACGGCCTTAGAAGTCAACGCCAGAAGCATAAAATACAATATAAATAAAATTGGTTTTCCATCGTATAAAACGAATAATTGCAACCAGTGTGAAAGTTATGGTCATTTCTACATTCCGGGCAACCTAGGCTTTACTCTTGGGCGTTGCACCACCAGATCGAATAGTTAGGACCTAAGTAGTCAACGCCTGAAGCCTAAAATACAATATAAATACACCAGCTTTTCCACTGTATAAAATGAATATTTGCAAACAGTCTGAAAGTAATGGTCATTTTTACGTTCGGGGCAACCTAGGATTCACTCTAGGGCGTTGCTCCACCACGTCGAATAGCTACGACCTTAGAAGACAACGCTTGAAGCATAAAATACAATAAAAATACAACAGTTTTTCCATCGTATGAAACGAATAATTGCAACCCGTGTAAAAGTTATGGACATTTCTACGTTCCAGGCAACCTAGGCTTCACTCTAGGGCGTTGTTCCACCAGATCGAATAGTTAGGTCCTGGGAAGTCATCTCCAGAAGCATAAAATACAATGTAAATTCAACAGCTTTTCCTTCGTTTAAAACGAATAATTGCAACCAGTGTGAAAGTAATGCCCATTTCTACGTTCCGGGCATCCTAGGCTTCACTCTACGGCGTTGCTTCACCAGATCGTATAGTTAGGTCCATAGAAAACAACGACAGAAGCATAAAATATAATAAAAATACAAGAGTATTTCCATCGTATATAAGGAACAATTGCAACCAGTGTGAAAGTGCTGGTCATTTCTACGTTCCGGGCAACCTACGCTGCACTCTAGGGCGTTGCTCCACGAGACCGAATAGTTAGGGCCAAAGAAGTCATCGCCAGAAGCATAAAATGAAATATAAATACAACAGCTTTTCCATCGTATAAAACGGATAATGGCAACCAGTGTGAACGTACTGGTCATTTCTACGTTCCGGGCAACCTAGGCTACACTCTAGGGCGTTGCTCCGCCAGATCGAATAGTTAGGGCCTAAGAAGTCAACGCCAGATGCATAAAATACAATATAAAAACAACAGTTTTTCCATCGTATAACAGGAATAATTGCAAACAGTGTGAAGGTAATGGTCATTTCTGCGCTCCTGGCAACCTAGGCTTCACTCTAGGGTGTTGCTCCACCACATCGAGTAGTTAGGTCCTTAGAAGTCAACGGCAGAAGTATAAAATACAATATAAATAGTAGAGCTTTTCCATCGCATAAAATGAATATCTGCAACCAGTGTGAAAGTACTGGTCATTTCTACGTTCCGGGCAACCTAGGCTTCACTCTAGGGCGTTGTTCCACCAGACCGAATAGTTAGGGCCTAAGGGGTCCACGCCAGAAGCATAAAATGAAATATAAATACAACAGCTTTTCCATCGTATAAAACGGATAATGGCAACCAGTGTGAACGTACTGGTCATTTCTACGTTCCGGGCAACCTAGGCTACACTCTAGGGCGTTGCTCCACCAGATCGAATAGTTAGGGCCTTAGAAGTCAACCCCAGAAGCATTAAATACAATAAAGATGCAACAGTTTTTCCATCGTATAACAGGAATAACTGCCACTAGTTTGAAAGTACTGGTAATTTCTACGTTCCGGGCAACCTAGGCTTCACTCTAGGGCGTTGCTCCACCAGATCGAATAGATAGGGCCTCAGAAGTCAACGCCATAGGCATAAAACACAATATAAATACAACAGATTTTCCATCGTAAAACAGGAATAATTGCAACCAGTGTGAAAGTAATGGTCGTTTCTACGTTCCGGGCAACCTAGGCTTCACTCTAGGGCGTTGCCCCCCCCCCCCCCCCCCCCCCCACATGGAATAGCTACGGCCTTAGATGTCAACGCCAGAAGCATAAAATACAATAAAAATACAACAGCTTTTCCATCGTATAGCAGGAATAATTGTAACCAGTGTGAAGCTAATGGTCATTTCTACGTTCCGGGCAACAGAGGCTTCACTCTAGGGCGTTGCTCCACCGGACCGAATAGTTAGGGCCTAAGAAGTCATCGCCAGAAGCATAAAGTACAATATAAATACAACAGTTTTTTCATCCTATAAACGAATAATTGCAACCAGTATGAAAGTTATGGTCATTTCTACGTTCCGGGCAACCTAGGCTTCACTCTAGGGCGTTGTTCCACGAGACCGAATAGTTAGGGCCTAAGAAGTCAACGCCAGAAGCATAAAATACAATAAAAATACAACAGTTTTTCCATCATATAACAGGAGTAATTGCAACCAGTTTGAAAGTGATGGTCATTTCTACGTTCCGGGCACACTAGGCTTCGCTCTAGGGCGTTGCTCCACCATATCGAATACTTAGTGCCTTAGAAGTCAACGCCAGAAGCATAAAATACAATATAAATACAACAGTTTTTCCAACGTGTAACAGGAATAATTGCAACCAGAGTGAAGGTAATGCCCATTTCTACGTTCCTGACATCCTAGGCTTCACTCTAGGGCGTTGATCCAACAGATCGAATAGTTGGTGCCTTAGAAGTCAACGTCAGAAGCATAAAATACAATATAAATACAACAGTTTTTCCAACGTGTAACAGGAATAATTGCAACCAGTTTGAAAGTTATTGTCATTTCTACTTTCCGGGCAACCTAGGCTTCACCCTAGGGCGTTGTTCCACCCGATCGAATAGTCAGGGCCTAAGAAGTGAACGCCAGAAGCATAAAATACAATATAAATACAACAGTTTTTCCAACGTATAACAGGAATAATTGCAACCAGTTTGAAAGTTATGGTCATTTCTACTTTCCGGGCAACCTAGGCTTCACCCTAGAGCGTTGTTCCACCCGATCGAATAGTCAGGGCCTAAGAAGTGAACGCCAGAAGCATATAATACAATATAAATACATCAGTTTTTCCATCGTATAAAACGAATAATTGCAACCAGTGTGAAAGTTATGGTCATTTCTACGTTCCAGGCAACCTAGGCTACACTCTAGGGCGTTGATCCAACAGATCGAATAGTTGGTGCCTTAGAAGTCAACGTCAGAAGCATAAAATACAATATAAATACAACAGTTTTTCCATCGTATAAAACGAATAATTGCAACCAGTATGAAAGTTATGGTCATTTCTACTTTCCGGGCAGCCTAGGCTTCACCCTAGGGCGTTGCTCCAACAGATTGAATAGTTAGGGACTTAGAAGTCAACACCAGGAGCATAAAATACAATATAAATACAACAGGTTTTCCATCCTATAATATGAATAATTGCTACCAGTGCGAAAGTGATGATCATTTCTTCGTTCCGGGCAACCTACGCTTCACTCTAGGGTGTTGCTTCACCACATCGAATAGCTACGGCCTTAGAAGTCAACGCCAGAAGCATACAGTACAATAAAAATGCAACAGTTTTTCCATCGTATAACAGGAATAATTGCAAGCAGTGTGAACGTAATGGTCATTTCAGCGATACGGGCAACCTAGGCTTCACTCTAGAGCGTTGCTCCACCTGATCGAACAGCTACGGCCTTAGAAGTCAACGCCAGAAGCATAAAATACAATATGAATAAAACAGTTTTTCCATTGTATAGAGTGAATAATTGCAAGCAGTGTGAAAGTAACGGCCATTTCTACGTTCCAGGCAACCTAGGCTTCACTCTGGGGCGTTTATCCACCAGATCGTCTAGTTAGGGCCATAGAAAACAGCGACAGAAGCATAAAATATAATAAAAATATAAGAGTTTTTCCATCGTATATAAGGAACAACTGCTACCAGTGTGAAAGTGATGGTCATTTCTACGTTCCGGGCAACCTGCGCTTCACTCTAGGGCGTTGCTCCACCAGATCGAATAGTGAGGGCCTTAGAAAACAGCGACAGAAGCATAAAATACAATAAAAATACAACAGCTTTTCCATCGTATAAAAGGAATAATTGCAACCAGTGTGAAACTAATGGTCATTTCTACGTTCCCGGCTACATATGCTTCACTATTGGACGTTGATCCAACAGATCGAATAGTTGGTGCCTTAGAAGTCAACGTCAGAAGCATAAAATACAATATAAATACAACAGTTTTTCCATCGTATAAAACGAATAATTGCAACCAGTATGAAAGTTATGGTCATTTCTACTTTCCGGGCAGCCTAGGCTTCACCCTAGGGCGTTGCTCCAACAGATTGAATAGTTAGGGACTGAGAAGTCAACACCAGGAGCATAAAATACAATATAAATACAACAGGTTTTCCATCCTATAATATGAATAATTGCTACCAGTGCGAAAGTGATGATCATTTCTTCGTTCCGGGCAACCTACGCTTCACTCTAGGGTGTTGCTCCACCACATCGAATAGCTACGGCCTTAGAAGTCAACGCCAGAAGCATACAGTACAATAAAAATGCAACAGTTTTTCCATCGTATAACAGGAATAATTGCAAGCAGTGTGAACGTAATGGTCATTTCAGCGATACGGGCAACCTAGGCTTCACTCTAGAGCGTTGCTCCACCTGATCGAACAGCTACGGCCTTAGAAGTCAACGCCAGAAGCATAAAATACAATATGAATAAAACAGTTTTTCCATTGTATAGAGTGAATAATTGCAAGCAGTGTGAAAGTAACGGCCATTTCTACGTTCCAGGCAACCTAGGCTTCACTCTAGGGCGTTTATCCACCAGATCGTCTAGTTAGGGCCATAGAAAACAGCGACAGAAACATAAAATATAATAAAAATATAAGAGTTTTTCCATCGTATATAAGGAACAACTGCTACCAGTGTGAAAGTGATGGTCATTTCTACGTTCCGGGCAACCTGCGCTTCACTCTAGGGCGTTGCTCCACCAGATCGAATAGTGAGGGCCTTAGAAAACAGCGACAGAAGCATAAAATACAATAAAAATACAACAGCTTTTCCATCGTATAAAAGGAATAATTGCAACCAGTGTGAAACTAATGGTCATTTCTACGTTCCCGGCTACATATGCTTCACTATTGGACGTTGCCCCACCAGATCGAATAGCTAGGACCTTAGCAGTCAACGACAGAAGCATAAAATACAATAAAAATATATAAGTTTTTCCGTCGTATAAAATGAATAATGGCAACCAGTGTGAAAATTACGGTCATTTCTACGTTCCGGGCAACCTACGCTTCACTCTAGGGTGTTGCTCCACCACATCGAATAGCTACGGCCTTAGAAGTCAACGGCAGAAGCATAAAATACAATATAAATAAAACTGGTTTTCCATCGCATAAAAGGAATAATTGCAACCAGTGTGAAAGTTATGGTCATTTCTACGTTCCGGGCAACCTAGGCTACAGTCTAGGGTGTTGCTCCGCCAGATCGAATAGTTAGGGCCTAAGAAGTCAACGCCAGTTGCATAAAATACAATATAAATACAACAGTTTTTCCATCGTATAACAGGAATAATTGCAAACAGTGTGAAGGAAATGGTCATTTCTGCGCTCCTGGCAACCTAGGCTTCACTCTAGGGTGTTGCTCCACCACATCGAGTAGTTAGGTCCTTAGAAGTCAACGGCAGAAGTATAAAATACAATATAAATAGTAGAGCTTTTCCATCGCATAAAATGAATATCTGCAACCAGTGTGAAAGTACTGGTCATTTCTACGTTCCGGGCAACCTAGGCTTCACTCTAGGGCGTTGTTCCACCAGACCGAATAGTTAGGGCCTAAGGGGTCCACGCCAGAAGCATAAAATGAAATATAAATACAACAGCTTTTCCATCGTATAAAACGGATAATGGCAACCAGTGTGAACGTACTGGTCATTTCTACGTTCCGGGCAACCTAGGCTCCACTCTAGGGCGTTGCTCCACCAGATCGAATAGTTAGGGCCTTAGAAGTCAACCCCAGAAGCATTAAATACAATAAAGATGCAACAGTTTTTCCATCGTATAACAGGAATAACTGCCACTAGTTTGAAAGTACTGGTAATTTCTACGTTCCGGGCAACCTAGGCTTCACTCTAGGGCGTTGCTCCACCAGATCGAATAGATAGGGCCTCAGAAGTCAACGCCATAGGCATAAAACACAATATAAATACAACAGATTTTCCATCGTAAAACAGGAATAATTGCAACCAGTGTGAAAGTAATGGTTGTTTCTACGTTCCGGGCAACCTAGGCTTCACTCTAGGGCGTTGCCCCCCCCCCCCCCCCCCCACATGGAATAGCTACGGCCTTAGATGTCAACGCCAGAAGCATAAAATACAATAAAAATACAACAGCTTTTCCATCGTATAGCAGGAATAATTGTAACCAGTGTGAAGCTAATGGTCATTTCTACGTTCCGGGCAACAGAGGCTTCACTCTAGGGCGTTGCTCCACCGGACCGAATAGTTAGGGCCTAAGAAGTCATCGCCAGAAGCATAAAGTACAATATAAATACAACAGTTTTTTCATCCTATAAACGAATAATTGCAACCAGTATGAAAGTTATGGTCATTTCTACGTTCCGGGCAACCTAGGCTTCACTCTAGGGCGTTGTTCCACGAGACCGAATAGTTAGGGCCTAAGAAGTCAACGCCAGAAGCATAAAATACAATAAAAATACAACAGTTTTTCCATCATATAACAGGAGTAATTGCAACCAGTTTGAAAGTGATGGTCATTTCTACGTTCCGGGCACACTAGGCTTCGCTCTAGGGCGTTGCTCCACCATATCGAATACTT
Organism: Calliopsis andreniformis; assembly: GCF_051401765.1. Lineage (NCBI taxonomy): Eukaryota > Metazoa > Arthropoda > Insecta > Hymenoptera > Andrenidae > Calliopsis > Calliopsis andreniformis. The sequence continues at coordinate 7,978,027 of NC_135072.1, forward strand.
AGTGCCTTAGAAGTCAACGCCAGAAGCATAAAATACAATATAAATACAACAGTTTTTCCAACGTGTAACAGGAATAATTGCAACCAGAGTGAAGGTAATGCCCATTTCTACGTTCCTGACATCCTAGGCTTCACTCTAGGGCGTTGATCCAACAGATCGAATAGTTGGTGCCTTAGAAGTCAACGTCAGAAGCATAAAATACAATATAAATACAACAGTTTTTCCAACGTGTAACAGGAATAATTGCAACCAGTTTGAAAGTTATGGTCATTTCTACTTTCCGGGCAATCTAGGCTTCACCCTAGGGCGTTGTTCCACCCGATCGAATAGTCAGGGCCTAAGAAGTGAACGCCAGAAGCATAAAATACAATATAAATACAACAGTTTTTCCAACGTATAACAGGAATAATTGCAACCAGTTTGAAAGTTATGGTCATTTCTACTTTCCGGGCAACCTAGGCTTCACCCTAGAGCGTTGTTCCACCCGATCGAATAGTCAGGGCCTAAGAAGTGAACGCCAGAAGCATATAATACAATATAAATACATCAGTTTTTCCATCGTATAAAACGAATAATTGGAACCAGTGTGAAAGTTATGGTCATTTCTACGTTCCAGGCAACCTAGGCTACACTCTAGGGCGTTGATCCAACAGATCGAATAGTTGGTGCCTTAGAAGTCAACGTCAGAAGCATAAAATACAATATAAATACAACAGTTTTTCCATCGTATAAAACGAATAATTGCAACCAGTATGAAAGTTATGGTCATTTCTACTTTCCGGGCAGCCTAGGCTTCACCCTAGGGCGTTGCTCCAACAGATTGAATAGTTAGGGACTTAGATGTCAACACCAGGAGCATAAAATACAATATAAATACAACAGGTTTTCCATCCTATAATATGAATAATTGCTACCAGTGCGAAAGTGATGATCATTTCTTCGTTCCGGGCAACCTACGCTTCACTCTAGGGTGTTGCTTCACCACATCGAATAGCTACGGCCTTAGAAGTCAACGCCATAAGTATACAGTACAATAAAAATGCAACAGTTTTTCCATCGTATAACAGGAATAATTGCAAGCAGTGTGAACGTAATGGTCATTTCAGCGATACGGGCAACCTAGGCTTCACTCTAGAGCGTTGCTCCACCTGATCGAACAGCTACGGCCTTAGAAGTCAACGCCAGAAGCATAAAATACAATATGAATAAAACAGTTTTTCCATTGTATAGAGTGAATAATTGCAAGCAGTGTGAAAGTAACGGCCATTTCTACGTTCCAGGCAACCTAGGCTTCACTCTGGGGCGTTTATCCACCAGATCGTCTAGTTAGGGCCATAGAAAACAGCGACAGAAGCATAAAATATAATAAAAATATAAGAGTTTTTCCATCGTATATAAGGAACAACAGCTACCAGTGTGAAAGTGATGGTCATTTCTACGTTCCGGGCAACCTGCGCTTCACTCTAGGGCGTTGCTCCACCAGATCGAATAGTGAGGGCCTTAGAAAACAGCGACAGAAGCATAAAATACAATAAAAATACAACAGCTTTTCCATCGTATAAAAGGAATAATTGCAACCAGTGTGAAACTAATGGTCATTTCTACGTTCCCGGCTACATATGCTTCACTATTGGACGTTGCCCCACCAGATCGAATAGCTAGGACCTTAGCAGTCAACGACAGAAGCATAAAATACAATAAAAATATATAAGTTTTTCCGTCGTATAAAACGAATAATGGCAACCAGTGTGAAAATTACGGTCATTTCTACGTTCCGGGCAACCTACGCCTCACTCTAGGGTGTTGCTCCACCACATCGAATAGCTACGGCGTTAGAAGTCAACTGCAGAAGCATAAAATACAATATAAATACATCAGTTTTTCCATCGTATAAAACGAATAATTGCAACCAGTGTGAAAGTTATGGTCATTTCTACGTTCCAGGCAACCTAGGCTACACTCTAGGGCGTTGATCCAACAGATCGAATAGTTGGTGCCTTAGAAGTCAACGTCAGAAGCATAAAATACAATATAAATACAACAGTTTTTCCATCGTATAAAACGAATAATTGCAACCAGTATGAAAGTTATGGTCATTTCTACTTTCCGGGCAGCCTAGGCTTCACCCTAGGGCGTTGCTCCAACAGATTGAATAGTTAGGGACTGAGAAGTCAACACCAGGAGCATAAAATACAATATAAATACAACAGGTTTTCCATCCTATAATATGAATAATTGCTACCAGTGCGAAAGTGATGATCATTTCTTCGTTCCGGGCAACCTACGCTTCACTCTAGGGTGTTGCTCCACCACATCGAATAGCTACGGCCTTAGAAGTCAACGCCAGAAGCATACAGTACAATAAAAATGCGACAGTTTTTCCATCGTATAACAGGAATAATTGCAAGCAGTGTGAACGTAATGGTCATTTCAGCGATACGGGCAACCTAGGCTTCACTCTAGAGCGTTGCTCCACCTGATCGAACAGCTACGGCCTTAGAAGTCAACGCCAGAAGCATAAAATACAATATGAATAAAACAGTTTTTCCATTGTATAGAGTGAATAATTGCAAGCAGTGTGAAAGTAACGGCCATTTCTACGTTCCAGGCAACCTAGGCTTCACTCTAGGGCGTTTATCCACCAGATCGTCTAGTTAGGGCCATAGAAAACAGCGACAGAAGCATAAAATATAATAAAAATATAAGAGTTTTTCCATCGTATATAAGGAACAACTGCTACCAGTGTGAAAGTACTGGTCATTTCTACGTTCCGGGCAACCTACGCTTCACTCTAGGGTGTTGCTCCACCACATCGAATAGCTACGGCCTTAGAAGTCAACGGCAGAAGCATAAAATACAATATAAATAAAACAGGTTTTCCATCGCATAAAAGGAATAATTGCAACCAGTGTGAAAGTTATGGTCATTTCTACGTTCCGGGCAACCTAGGCTACAGTCTAGGGTGTTGCTCCGCCAGATCGAATAGTTAGGGCCTAAGAAGTCAACGCCAGTTGCATAAAATACAATATAAATACAACAGTTTTTCCATCGTATAACAGGAATAATTGCAAACAGTGTGAAGGAAATGGTCATTTCTGCGCTCCTGGCAACCTAGGCTTCACTCTAGGGTGTTGCTCCACCACATCGAATAGTTAGGTCCTTAGAAGTCAACGGCAGAAGTATAAAATACAATATAAATAGAAGAGCTTTTCCATCGCATAAAATGAATATCTGCAACCAGTGTGAAAGTACTGGTCATTTCTACGTTCCGGGCAACCTAGGCTACAGTCTAGGGCGTTGCTCCGCCAGATCGAACAGTTAGGGCCTAAGAAGTCAACGCCAGATGCATAAAATACAATATAAATACAACAGTTTTTCCATCGTATAACAGGAATAAATGCAACCAGAGTGAAAGTTATGGTCATTTCTGCGTTCCGGGCAACCTAGGCTACACTCTAGGGCGTTGATCCAACAGATCGAATAGTTGGTGCCTTAGAAGTCAACGTCAGAAGCATAAAATACAATATAAATACAACAGTTTTTCCATCGTATAAAACGAATAATTGCAACCAGTATGAAAGTTATGGTCATTTCTACTTTCCGGGCAGCCTAGGCTTCACCCTAGGGCGTTGCTCCAACAGATTGAATAGTTAGGGACTGAGAAGTCAACACCAGGAGCATAAAATACAATATAAATACAACAGGTTTTCCATCCTATAATATGAATAATTGCTACCAGTGCGAAAGTGATGATCATTTCTTCGTTCCGGGCAACCTACGCTTCACTCTAGGGTGTTGCTCCACCACATCGAATAGCTACGGCCTTAGAAGTCAACGCCAGAAGCATACAGTACAATAAAAATGCGACAGTTTTTCCATCGTATAACAGGAATAATTGCAAGCAGTGTGAACGTAATGGTCATTTCAGCGATACGGGCAACCTAGGCTTCACTCTAGAGCGTTGCTCCACCTGATCGAACAGCTACGGCCTTAGAAGTCAACGCCAGAAGCATAAAATACAATATGAATAAAACACTTTTTCCATTGTATAGAGTGAATAATTGCAAGCAGTGTGAAAGTAACGGCCATTTCTACGTTCCAGGCAACCTAGGCTTCACTCTAGGGCGTTTATCCACCAGATCGTCTAGTTAGGGCCATAGAAAACAGCGACAGAAGCATAAAATATAATAAAAATATAAGAGTTTTTCCATCGTATATAAGGAACAACTGCTACCAGTGTGAAAGTACTGGTCATTTCTACGTTCCGGGCAACCTACGCTTCACTCTAGGGTGTTGCTCCACCACATCGAATAGCTACGGCCTTAGAAGTCAACGGCAGAAGCATAAAATACAATATAAATAAAACAGGTTTTCCATCGCATAAAAGGAATAATTGCAACCAGTGTGAAAGTTATGGTCATTTCTACGTTCCGGGCAACCTAGGCTACAGTCCAGGGTGTTGCTCCGCCAGATCGAATAGTTAGGGCCTAAGAAGTCAACGCCAGTTGCATAAAATACAATATAAATACAACAGTTTTTCCATCGTATAACAGGAATAATTGCAAACAGTGTGAAGGAAATGGTCATTTCTGCGCTCCTGGCAACCTAGGCTTCACTCTAGGGTGTTGCTCCACCACATCGAATAGTTAGGTCCTTAGAAGTCAACGGCAGAAGTATAAAATACAATATAAATAGAAGAGCTTTTCCATCGCATAAAATGAATATCTGCAACCAGTGTGAAAGTACTGGTCATTTCTACGTTCCGGGCAACCTAGGCTACAGTCTAGGGCGTTGCTCCGCCAGATCGAACAGTTAGGGCCTAAGAAGTCAACGCCAGATGCATAAAATACAATATAAATACAACAGTTTTTCCATCGTATAACAGGAATAAATGCAACCAGAGTGAAAGTTATGGTCATTTCTGCGTTCCGGGCAACCTAGGCTTCACTCTAGGTCGTTGCTCCACCAGAACAAACAGTTAGGGCCTTAGAAGTAAACGCCCGAAGCATGAAATACAAAATAAATGGAACAGGTTTTCCATTGTATAAAACGAATAATTGGTACCAGTGTGAAAGTTATGGTCATTTCTAAGTTCCGGGGAACGTAGGCTTCTCCCTAGGGCGTTGTTCCACCAGATCGAATAGTTAGGGCCTATGAAGTCAACGCCAGAAGCATAAAATACGATATAAATACAACAGCTTTTCCATCGTATAAAACGAATAATGGCAAACCAGTGTGAGAGTTCTGGTCATTTCGACGTTCCGGCAACCTAGGCTTCACTCTAGGGCGATGTTCCACCAGATCGAATAGTTAGGGCCTAAGAAGTCAACGTCAGAAGCATAAAATACAATATAAATATAACTGTTCTTTCATCGTATAAAACGAATAATAGCAACCAGTGTAAGTTATGGTCATTATACGTTCCGGGCAACCTAGGCTTCACCCTAGGGCGTTGTTCCACCAGATCGAATAGTTAGGGCCTAAGAAGTGAACGCCAGAAGCAAAAAATACAATATAAATACAACAGTTTTTCCATCATATAAAACGAATAATTGCAACCAGTGTGAAAGTAATGGTCATTTCTACGTCCCGGGCAACGTAGGTTTCACTCTACGGCGTTGATCCACCAGAGGGAATAGTTAGGGCCTAAGAATTCAACGCCAGAAGGATAAAATGCAGTATAAGTACAATAGTTATTCCATCGTATAAAATGAATAATTGCAACCAGTGTGAAAGTTATTGTCATTTCTACGTTCCGGGCAACCTAGGCTACAGTCTAGGGTGTTGCTCCGCCAGATCGAATAGTTAGGGCCTAAGAAGTCAACGCCAGTTGCATAAAATACAATATAAATACAACAGTTTTTCCATCGTATAACAGGAATAATTGCAAACAGTGTGAAGGAAATGGTCATTTCTGCGCTCCTGGCAACCTAGGCTTCACTCTAGGGTGTTGCTCCACCACATCGAATAGTTAGGTCCTTAGAAGTCAACGGCAGAAGTATAAAATACAATATAAATAGAAGAGCTTTTCCATCGCATAAAATGAATATCTGCAACCAGTGTGAAAGTACTGGTCATTTCTACGTTCCGGGCAACCTAGGCTACAGTCTAGGGCGTTGCTCCGCCAGATCGAATAGTTAGGGCCTAAGAAGTCAACGCCAGATGCATAAAATACAATATAAATACAACAGTTTTTCCATCGTATAACAGGAATAAATGCAACCAGAGTGAAAGTTATGGTCATTTCTGCGTTCCGGGCAACCTAGGCTTCACTCTAGGTCGTTGCTCCACCAGAACAAACAGTTAGGGCCTTAGAAGTAAACGCCCGAAGCATAAAATACAAAATAAATGGAACAGGTTTTCCATTGTATAAAACGAATAATTGGTACCAGTGTGAAAGTTATGGTCATTTCTAAGTTCCGGGCAACGTAGGCTTCTCCCTAGGGCGTTGTTCCACCAGATCGAATAGTTAGGGCCTATGAAGTCAAGCCAGAAGCATAAAATACGATATAAATACAACAGCTTTTCCATCGTATAAAACGAATAATGGCAAACCAGTGTGAGAGTTCTGGTCATTTCGACGTTCCGGCAACCTAGGCTTCACTCTAGGGCGTTGTTCCACCAGATCGAATAGTTAGGGCCTAAGAAGTCAACGCCAGTTGCATAAAATACAATATAAATACAACAGTTTTTCCATCGTATAACAGGAATAATTGCAAACAGTGTGAAGGAAATGGTCATTTCTGCGCTCCTGGCAACCTAGGCTTCACTCTAGGGTGTTGCTCCACCACATCGAATAGTTAGGTCCTTAGAAGTCAACGGCAGAAGTATAAAATACAATATAAATAGAAGAGCTTTTCCATCGCATAAAATGAATATCTGCAACCAGTGTGAAAGTACTGGTCATTTCTACGTTCCGGGCAACCTACGCTTCACTCTAGGGTGTTGCTCCACCACATCGAATAGCTACGGCCTTAGAAGTCAACGGCAGAAGCATAAAATACAATATAAATAAAACAGGTTTTCCATCGCATAAAAGGAATAATTGCAACCAGTGTGAAAGTTATGGTCATTTCTACGTTCCGGGCAACCTAGGCTACAGTCTAGGGTGTTGCTCCGCCAGATCGAATAGTTAGGGCCTAAGAAGTCAACGCCAGTTGCATAAAATACAATATAAATACAACAGTTTTTCCATCGTATAACAGGAATAATTGCAAACAGTGTGAAGGAAATGGTCATTTCTGCGCTCCTGGCAACCTAGGCTTCACTCTAGGGTGTTGCTCCACCACATCGAATAGTTAGGTCCTTAGAAGTCAACGGCAGAAGTATAAAATACAATATAAATAGAAGAGCTTTTCCATCGCATAAAATGAATATCTGCAACCAGTGTGAAAGTACTGGTCATTTCTACGTTCCGGGCAACCTAGGCTACAGTCTAGGGCGTTGCTCCGCCAGATCGAACAGTTAGGGCCTAAGAAGTCAACGCCAGATGCATAAAATACAATATAAATACAACAGTTTTTCCATCGTATAACAGGAATAAATGCAACCAGAGTGAAAGTTATGGTCATTTCTGCGTTCGGGGCAACCTAGGCTTCACTCTAGGTCGTTGCTCCACCAGAACAAACAGTTAGGGCCTTAGAAGTAAACGCCCGAAGCATGAAATACAAAATAAATGGAACAGGTTTTCCATTGTATAAAACGAATAATTGGTACCAGTGTGAAAGTTATGGTCATTTCTAAGTTCCGGGCAACGTAGGCTTCTCCCTAGGGCGTTGTTCCACCAGATCGAATAGTTAGGGCCTATGAAGTCAACGCCAGAAGCATAAAATACGATATAAATACAACAGCTTTTCCATCGTATAAAACGAATAATGGCAAACCAGTGTGAGAGTTCTGGTCATTTCGACGTTCCGGCAACCTAGGCTTCACTCTAGGGCGTTGTTCCACCAGATCGAATAGTTAGGGCCTAAGAAGTCAACGTCAGAAGCATAAAATACAATATAAATATAACAGTTCTTTCATCGTATAAAACGAATAATAGCAACCAGTGTAAGTTATGGTCATTATACGTTCCGGGCAACCTAGGCTTCACCCTAGGGCGTTGTTCCACCAGATCGAATAGTTAGGGCCTAAGAAGTGAACGCCAGAAGCAAAAAATACAATATAAATACAACAGTTTTTCCATCATATAAAACGAATAATTGCAACCAGTGTGAAAGTAATGGTCATTTCTACGTCCCGGGCAACGTAGGTTTCACTCTACGGCGTTGATCCACCAGAGGGAATAGTTAGGGCCTAAGAATTCAACGCCAGAAGGATAAAATGCAGTATAAGTACAATAGTTATTCCATCGTATAAAATGAATAATTGCAACCAGTGTGAAATTTATGGTCATTCCTACATTCCGAGCAACCTAGACTTCACTCTAGAGCGTTGCTCCACCGGATCGAATAGTTAGGTCCTTAGAAGTCAACGCCAGAAGCATAAAATACGATATAAATACAACAGCTTGTCCATCGTAGAACAGGAATAATTGCAACCAGTGTGAAAGTTATGGTCATTGCTGCGTTCCAGGCAACCTAGGCTTCACTCTAGGTCGTTGCTCCACCAGATCAAACAGTTAGGGCCTTAGAAGTAAAAGCCCGAAGCATAAAATACAAAATAAATGGAACAGTTTTTCCATTGTATAAAACGAATAATTGCTACCAGTGTGAAAGTTATGGTCATTTCTACGTTCCGGGCAACCTAGGCTTCACTCTAGGGCGTTGCTCCACCAGACCGAATAGCTAGGGCCTTAGAAGTCAACGCCCGAAGCATAAAATACGAAATAAATAGTACAGTTTTTCCATCGTATTAAACGAATAATTTCTACCAGTGTGGAAGTTATGGTCATTTCTACTTTCCGGGCCACCTAGGCTTCAGCCTAGGGTGTTGTTCCAGCAGATGGAATAGTTAGGGCCTAAGAAGTCAACGCCCGAAGCATAAAATACGAAATAAATAGTACAGTTTTTCCATCGTATTAAACGAATAATTTCTACCAGTGTGGAAGTTATGGTCATTTCTACTTTCCGGGCAACCTAGGCTTCACCCTAGGGTGTTGTTCCAGCAGATGGAATAGTTAGGGCCTAAGAAGTCAACGCCAGAAGCATAAAACACGATATAAATACAGCAGCTTTTCCATCGAATAAAACGAATATTTGCAACCAGTGTGAAAGTTATGGTCATTTCTAGGTTCCGGGCAACCTAGGCTTCACCCTAGGGCGTTGTTCCACCAGATCGAATAGTTAGAGCCTAAGAAGTGAACGCCAGAAGCATAAAATACAATATAAATACAACAGTTTTTCCATCATATAAAACGAATAATTGCAATCAGGATGAAAGTTATGGTCATTTCTACGTTCCGGGCAACCTAGGCTTCACTCTAGGGCGTTGCTCGACCAGATGGAGTAGCTAGGGCCTTAGAAGTCAACGCCCGAAGCATAAAATACAAAATAAATAGAACAGTTTTTCCATCGTATAAAACGAATAATTGCTACCAGTGTGAAAGTTATGGTCATTTCTACTTTCTGGGCAACCTAGGCTTCACCCCAGGGCGTTGTTCCACCAGATGGAATAGTTAGGGCCTAAGAAGTCAACGCCAGAAGCATAAAATAGAATAATGATGCAACAGTTTTTCCATCGTATAACAGGAATAACTGCAAACAGAATGAAAGTACTGGTCATTTCTACGTTCCGGGTAACCTAGGTTTCACTCTAGGGCGTTGCTCCACCAGACCGTATAGTTAGGGCCTAAGAAGTCAACGCCATAAGAATAAAATACAATATAAATATACCAGTTTTTCCATCGTATAAAACGAATAATAGCAACCAGTTGTCTAGGTTATGGTCATTTCAACGTTCCTGGCAATCTAGGCTTCACTCTAGGTCGTTGCTCCACCAGAACAAACAGTTAGGGCCTTAGAAGTAAACGCCCGAAGCATAAAATACAAAATAAATGGAACAGGTTTTCCATTGTATAAAACGAATAATTGGTACCAGTGTGAAAGTTATGGTCATTTCTAAGTTCCGGGCAACGTAGGCTTCTCCCTAGGGCGTTGTTCCACCAGATCGAATAGTTAGGGCCTATGAAGTCAACGCCAGAAGCATAAAATACGATATAAATACAACAGATTTTCCATCGTATAAAACGAATAATGGCAAACCAGTGTGAGAGTTCTGATCATTTCGACGTTCCGGCAACCTAGGCTTCACTCTAGGGCGTTGTTCCACCAGATCGAATAGTTAGGGCCTAAGAAGTCAACGTCAGAAGCATAAAATACAATATAAATATAACAGTTCTTTCATCGTATAAAACGAATAATAGCAACCAGTGTAAGTTATGGTCATTTCTACGTTCCCGGCCACCTAGGCTTCACTCTAGGGCGTTGCTCCACCAGATCGAATAGTTAGGGCCTTAGAAGTCTACGCCAGAAGCATAAAATACGATAAAGATGCAACAGTTTTTCCATCGTATAAAATGAATAATTGCAACCAGTGTGAAATTTATGGTCATTCCTACACTCCGAGCAACCTAGACTTCACTCTAGAGCGTTGCTCCACCAGATCGAATAGTTTGGTCCTTAGAAGTCAACGCCAGAAGCATAAAATACGATATAAATACAACAGCTTGTCCATCGTAGAACAGGAGTAATTGCTACCAGTGTGAAAGTTATGGTCATTTCTACGTTCCGGGCAACCTAGGCTTCACCCTAGGGCGTTGCTCCACCAGATCGAATAGTTAGGGCCTAAGAAGTGAACGCCAGAAGCATAAAATACAATATAAATACAACAGTTTTTTCACTCCATAAAACAAATAATCGAAACCAGTATGAAAGTTATGGTCATTTCTACGTTCCGGGCAACCTAGGCTTCACTCTAGGGCGTTAATCCACCAGACCGAATAGCTAGGGCCTTAGAAGTCAACGCCCGAAGCATAAAATACGAAATAAATAGTACAGTTATTCCATCGTATTAAACGAATAATTTCTACCAGTGTGGAAGTTATGGTCATTTCTACTTTCCGGGCAACCTAGGCTTCACCCTAGGGTGTTGTTCCAGCAGATGGAATAGTTAGGGCCTAAGAAGTCAACGCCAGAAGCATAAAACACGATATAAATACAGCAGCTTTTCCATCGAATAAAACGAATATTTGCAACCAGTGTGAAAGTTATGGTCATTTCTAGGTTCCGGGCAACCTAGGCTTCACCCTAGGGCGTTGTTCCACCAGATCGAATAGTTAGGGCCTAAGAAGTCAACGCCAGAAGCATAAAATAGAATAATGATGCAACAGTTTTTCCATCGTATAACAGGAATAACTGCAAACAGTATGAAAGTACTGGTCATTTCTACGTTCCGGGTAACCTAGGTTTCACTCTAGGGCGTTGCTCCACCAGACCGTATAGTTAGGGCCTAAGAAGTCAACGCCATAAGAATAAAATACAATATAAATATACCAGTTTTTCCATCGTCTAAAACGAATAATTGCAACCAGTTGTCTAGGTTATGGTCATTTCAACGTTCCTGGCAATCTAGGCTTCACTCTAGGGCGTTGCTCCATCAGATCAATAAGTTAGGGCGTTAGAAGTCAACGCCCGAAGCATAAAATGCAAAATAAATAGAACAGCTTTTCCATTGTATAAAACGAATAATTGCTACCAGTGTATGTTATGGTCATTATACGTTCCGGGCAACCTAGGCTTCACCCTAGGCCGTTGTTCCACCTGATCGAATAGTTAGGGCCTAAGAAGTGAACGCCAGAAGCAAAAAATACAATATAAATACAACAGTTTTTCCATCATATAAAACGAATAATTGCAACCAGTGTGAAAGTAATGGTCATTTCTACGTCCCGGGCAACGTAGGCTTCACTCTACGGCGTTGATCCACCAGAGGGAATAGTTAGGGCCTAAGAATTCAACGCCAGAAGGATAAAATACAATATAAGTACATCAGTTATTCCATCGTATAAAATGAATAATTGCAACCAGTGTGAAATTTATGGTCATTCCTACATTCCGAGCAACCTAGACTTCACTCTAGAGCGTTGCTCCACCAGATCGAATAGTCAGGTCCTTAGAAGTCAACGCCAGAAGCATAAAATACGATATAAATACAACAGCTTGTCCATCGTAGAACAGGAATAATTGCAACCAGTGCGAAAGTTATGGTCATTGCTGCGTTCCAGGCAACCTAGGCTTCACTCTAGGTCGTTGCTCCACCAGATCAAACAGTTAGGGCCTTAGAAGTCAACGCCCGAAGCATAAAATGCAAAATAAATAGAACAGTTTTTCTATTGTATAAAACGAATAATTGCTACCAGTGTAAAAGTTAAGGCCATTTCTACGTTCCGGTCAACCTAGGCTTCACCCTAGGGCGTTGCTCCACCAGATCGAATAGTTAGGGCCTAAGAAGTGAACGCCAGAAGCATAAAATACAATATAAGTACAACAGTTTTTTCACTCCATAAAACAAATAATTGAAACCAGTATGAAAGTTATGGTCATTTCTACGTTCCGGGCAACCTAGGCTTCACTCTAGGGCGTTGCTCCACCAGACCGAATAGCTAAGGCCTTAGAAGTCAACGCCCGAAGCATAAAATACGAAATAAATAGTACAGTTTTTCCATCGTATTAAACGAATAATTTCTACCAGTGTGGAAGTTATGGTCATTTCTACGTTCCCGGCCACCTAGGCTTCACTCTAGGGCGTTGCTCCACCAGATCGAATAGTTAGGGCCTTAGAAGTCAACGCCCGAAGCATAAAATACAAAATAAATAGAACAGTTTTTCCATCGTATAAAACGAATAATTGCTACCAGTGTGAAAGTTATGGTCATTTCTACTTTCTGGGCAACCTAGGCTTCACCCTAGGGCGATGTTCCACCAGATGGAATAGTTAGGGCCTAAGAAGTCAACGCCAGAAGCATAAAATAGAATAATGATGCAACAGTTTTTCCATCGTATAACAGGAATAACTGCAAACAGTATGAAAGAACTGGTCATTTCTACGTTCCGGGTAACCTAGGTTTCACTCTAGGGCGTTGCTCCACCAGACCGTATAGTTAGGGCCTAAGAAGTCAACGCCATAAGAATAAAATACAATATAAATATACCAGTTTTTCCATCGTATAAAACGAATAATAGCAACCAGTTGTCTAGGTTATGGTCATTTCAACGTTCCTGGCAATCTAGGCTTCACTCTAGGGCGTTGCTCCACCAGATCAATAAGTTAGGGCGTTAGAAGTCAACGCCCGAAGCATAAAATGCAAAATAAATAGAACAGCTTTTCCATTGTATAAAACGAATAATTGCTACCAGTGTAAAAGTTATGGTCATTTCTACGTTCCCGGCCACCTAGGCTTCACTCTAGGGCGTTGCTCCACCAGATCGAATAGTTAGGGCCTTAGAAGTCCACGCCAGAAGCATAAAATACGATAAAGATGCAACAGTTTTTCCATCGTATAAAATGAATAATTGCAACCAGTGTCAAATTTATGGTCATTCCTACATTCCGAGCAACCTAGACTTCACTCTAGAGCGTTGCTCCACCAGATCGAATAGTTAGGTCCTTAGAAGTCAACGCCAGAAGCATAAAATACGATATAGATACAACAGTTTGTCCATCGTAGAACAGGAATAATTGCAACCAGTGTGAAAGTTATGGTCATTTCTGCGATCCGGGCAACCTAGGCTTCACTCTAGGTCGTTGCTCCACCAGAACAAACAGTTAGGGCCTTAGAAGTAAACGCCAGAAGCATAAAATACGATATAAATACAACAGCTTTTCCATCGTATAAAACGAATAATGGCAAACCAGTGTGAGAGTTCTGGTCATTTCGACGTTCCGGCAACCTAGGCTTCACTCTAGGGCGTTGTTCCACCAGATCGAATAGTTAGGGCCTAAGAAGTCAACGTCAGAAGCATAAAATACTATATAAATATAACAGCTTTTCATCGTATAAAACGAATAATAGCAACCAGTGTAAGTTACGGTCATTTCTACGTTCCGGGCAACCTAGGCATCACCCTAGGGCGTTGTTCCACCTGATCGAATAGTTAGGGCCTAAGAAGTGAACGCCAGAAGCAAAAAATACAATATAAATACAACAGTTTTTCCATCATATAAAACGAATAATTGCAACCAGTGTGAAAGTAATGGTCATTTCTACGTTCCGGGCAACGTAGGTTTCACTCTACGGCGTTGATCCACCAGAGGGAATAGTTAGGGCCTAAGAATTCAACGCCAGAAGGATAAAATACAATATAAGTACATCAGTTATTCCATCGTATAAAATGAATAATTGCAACCAGTGTGAAATTTATGGTCATTCCTACATTCCGAGCAACCTAGACTTCACTCTAGAGCGTTGCTCCACCAGATCGAATAGTCAGGTCCTTAGAAGTCAACGCCAGAATCATAAAATACGATATAAATACAACAGCTTGTCCATCGTAGAACAGGAATAATTGCAACCAGTGCGAAAGTTATGGTCATTGCTGCGTTCCAGGCAACCTAGGCTTCACTCTAGGTCGTTGCTCCACCAGATCAAACAGTTAGGGCCTTAGAAGTAAACGCCCGAAGCATAAAATACAAAATAAATGGAACAGTTTTTCCATTGTATAAAACGAATAATTGCTACCAGTGTGAAAGTTATGGTCATTTCTACGTTCCGGGCAACCTAGGCTTCACCCTAGGGCGTTGCTCCACCAGATCGAATAGTTAGGGCCTAAGAAGTGAACGCCAGAAGCATAAAATACAATATAAGTACAACAGTTTTTTCACTCCATAAAACAAATAATTGAAACCAGTATGAAAGTTATGGTCATTTCTACGTTCCGGGCAACCTAGGCTTCACTCTAGGGCGTTGCTCCACCAGACCGAATAGCTAAGGCCTTAGAAGTCAACGCCCGAAGCATAAAATACGAAATAAATAGTACAGTTTTTCCATCGTATTAAACGAATAATTTCTACCAGTGTGGAAGTTATGGTCATTTCTACGTTCCCGGCCACCTAGGCTTCACTCTAGGGCGTTGCTCCACCAGATCGAATAGTTAGGGCCTTAGAAGTCAACGCCCGAAGCATAAAATACAAAATAAATAGAACAGTTTTTCCATCGTATAAAACGAATAATTGCTACCAGTGTGAAAGTTATGGTCATTTCTACTTTCTGGGCAACCTAGGCTTCACCCTAGGGCGATGTTCCACCAGATGGAATAGTTAGGGCCTAAGAAGTCAACGCCAGAAGCATAAAATAGAATAATGATGCAACAGTTTTTCCATCGTATAACAGGAATAACTGCAAACAGTATGAAAGAACTGGTCATTTCTACGTTCCGGGTAACCTAGGTTTCACTCTAGGGCGTTGCTCCACCAGACCGTATAGTTAGGGCCTAAGAAGTCAACGCCATAAGAATAAAATACAATATAAATATACCAGTTTTTCCATCGTATAAAACGAATAATAGCAACCAGTTGTCTAGGTTATGGTCATTTCAACGTTCCTGGCAATCTAGGCTTCACTCTAGGGCGTTGCTCCACCAGATCAATAAGTTAGGGCGTTAGAAGTCAACGCCCGAAGCATAAAATGCAAAATAAATAGAACAGCTTTTCCATTGTATAAAACGAATAATTGCTACCAGTGTAAAAGTTATGGTCATTTCTACGTTCCCGGCCACCTAGGCTTCACTCTAGGGCGTTGCTCCACCAGATCGAATAGTTAGGGCCTTAGAAGTCCACGCCAGAAGCATAAAATACGATAAAGATGCAACAGTTTTTCCATCGTATAAAATGAATAATTGCAACCAGTGTCAAATTTATGGTCATTCCTACATTCCGAGCAACCTAGACTTCACTCTAGAGCGTTGCTCCACCAGATCGAATAGTTAGGTCCTTAGAAGTCAACGCCAGAAGCATAAAGTACGATATAGATACAACAGTTTGTCCATCGTAGAACAGGAATAATTGCAACCAGTGTGAAAGTTATGGTCATTTCTGCGATCCGGGCAACCTAGGCTTCACTCTAGGTCGTTGCTCCACCAGAACAAACAGTTAGGGCCTTAGAAGTAAACGCCAGAAGCATAAAATACGATATAAATACAACAGCTTTTCCATCGTATAAAACGAATAATGGCAAACCAGTGTGAGAGTTCTGGTCATTTCGACGTTCCGGCAACCTAGGCTTCACTCTAGGGCGTTGTTCCACCAGATCGAATAGTTAGGGCCTAAGAAGTCAACGTCAGAAGCATAAAATACTATATAAATATAACAGCTTTTCATCGTATAAAACGAATAATAGCAACCAGTGTAAGTTACGGTCATTTCTACGTTCCGGGCAACCTAGGCATCACCCTAGGGCGTTGTTCCACCTGATCGAATAGTTAGGGCCTAAGAAGTGAACGCCAGAAGCAAAAAATACAATATAAATACAACAGTTTTTCCATCATATAAAACGAATAATTGCAACCAGTGTGAAAGTAATGGTCATTTCTACGTTCCGGGCAACGTAGGTTTCACTCTACGGCGTTGATCCACCAGAGGGAATAGTTAGGGCCTAAGAATTCAACGCCAGAAGGATAAAATACAATATAAGTACAACAGTTATTCCATCGTATAAAATGAATAATTGCAACCAGTGTGAAATTTATGGTCATTCCTACATTCCGAGCAACCTAGACTTCACTCTAGAGCGTTGCTCCACCAGATCGAATAGTTTGGTCCTGAGAAGTCAACGCCAGAAGCATAAAATACGATATAAATACAACAGCTTGTCCATCGTAGAACAGGAATAATTGCAGCCAGTGTGAAAGTTATGGTCATTTCTGCGTTCCGGGCAACCTAGGCTTCACTCTAGGTCGTTGCTCCACCAGAACAAACAGTTAGGGCCTTAGAAGTAAACGCCCGAAGCATAAAATACAAAATAAATGGAACAGGTTTTCCATTGTATAAAACGAATAGATGGTAGTAGTGTGAAAGTTATGGTCATTTCTAAGTTCCGGATAACATAGGCTTCACCCTAGGGCGTTGTTCCACCAGATCTAATAGTTAGGGCCTAAGAAGTCAACGCCAGAAGCATAAAATACGATATAAATACAACAGCTTTTCCATCGTATAAAACGAATAATGGCAAACCAGTGTGAGAGTTCTGGTCATTTCGACGTTCCGGCAACCTAGGCTTCACTCTAGGGCGTTGTTCCACCAGATCGAATAGTTAGGGCCTAAGAAGTCAATGTCAGAAGCATAAAATACAATATAAACACAACAGTCTTTCCATCGTATAAAACGAATAATTGC
The DNA here is from genome assembly GCF_051401765.1 of Calliopsis andreniformis. NCBI lineage: Eukaryota > Metazoa > Arthropoda > Insecta > Hymenoptera > Andrenidae > Calliopsis > Calliopsis andreniformis. The sequence continues at coordinate 7,995,358 of NC_135072.1, forward strand.
AACCAGTATGAAAGGTATGGTCATTTCTACGTTCCGGGCAACCTAGGCTTCACTCTAGGGCGTTGTTCCACCAGACCGAATAGTTAGGGCCTAAGAAGTGAACGCCAGAAGCAAAAAATACAATATAAATACAACAGTTTTTCCATCATATAAAACGAATAATTGCAACCAGTGTGAAAGTAATGGTCATTTCTACGTTCCGGGCAACGTAGGTTTCACTCTACGGCGTTGATCCACCAGAGGGAATAGTTAGGGCCTAAGAATTCAACGCCAGAAGGATAAAATACAATATAAGTACAACAGGTATTCCATCGTATAAAATGAATAATTGCAACCAGTGTGAAATTTATGGTCATTCCTACATTCCGAGCAACCTAGACTTCACTCTAGAGCGTTGCTCCACCAGATCGAATAGTTAGGTCCTTAGAAGTCAACGCCAGAAGCGTAAAATACGATATAAATACAACAGCTTGTCCATCGTAGAACAGGAATGATTGCATCCAGTGTGAAAGTTATGGTCATTTCTGCGTTCCGGGCAACCTAGGCTTCACTCTAGGTCGTTGCTCCACCAGATCAATAAGTTAGGGCGTTAGAAGTCAACGCCCGAAGCATAAAATGCAAAATAAATAGAACAGCTTTTCCATTGTATAAAACGAATAATTGCTACCAGCGTAAAAGTTATGGTCATTTCTACGTTCAGGGCATCCTAGGCTTCACTCTAGGGCGTTGCTCCACCAGATCGAATAGTTAGGGCCTTAGAAGTCCACGGCAGAAGCATAAAATACGATAAAGATGCAACAGTTTTTCCATCGTATAAAATGAATAATTGCAACCAGTGTGAAATTTATGGTCATTCCTACATTCCGAGCAACCTAGACTTCACTCTAGAGCGTTGCTCCACCAGATCGAATAGTTAGGTCCTTAGAAGTCAACGCCAGAAGCATAAAATACGATATAGATACAACAGTTTGTCCATCGTAGAACAGGAATAATTGCAACCAGTGTGAAAGTTATGGTCATTTCTGCGTTCCGGGCAACCTAGGCTTCACTCTAGGTCGTTGCTTCACCAGAACAAACAGTTAGGGCCTTAGAAGTAAACGCCCGAAGCATAAAATACAAAATAAATGGAACAGTTTTTCCATTGTATAAAACGAATAATTGCTACCAGTGTGAGAGTTATGGTCATTTCTACGTTCCGGGCAACCTAGGCTTCACCCTAGGGCGTCGCTCCACCAGATCGAATAGTTCGGGCCTAAGAAGTGAACGCCAGAAGCATAAAATACAATATAAATACAACAGTTTTTTCACTCCATAAAACAAATAATTGAAACCAGTATGAAAGTTATGGTCATTTCTACGTTCCGGGCAACCTAGGCTTCACTCTAGGGCGCTGCTCGACCAGATGGAATAGCTAGGGCCTTAGAAGTCAACGCCCGAAGCATAAAATACAAAATAAATAGAACAGTTTTTCCATCGTATAAAACGAATAATTGCTACCAGTGTGAAAGTACTGGTCATTTCTACGTTCCGGGTAACCTAGGTTTCACTCTAGGGCGTTGCTCCACAAGACAGTATAGTTAGGGCCTAAGAAGTCAACGCCATAAGAATAAAATACAATATAAATATACCAGTTTTTCCATCGTATAAAACGAATAATAGCAACCAGTTGTCTAGGTTATGGTCATTTCAACGTTCCTGGCAATCTAGGCTTCACTCTAGGGCGTTGCTCCACCAGATCAATAAGTTAGGGCGTTAGAAGTCAACGCCCGAAGCATAAAATGCAAAATAAATAGAACAGCTTTTCCATTGAATAAAACGAATAATTGCTACCAGTGTAAAAGTTATGGTCATTTCTACTTTCCGGGCAACCTAGGCTTCACACTAGGGCGTTGCTCGACCAGATCGAATAGCTAGGGCCTTAGAAGTCAACGCCCGAAGCATAAAATACAAAATAAATGGAACAGTTTTTCCATCGTGTAAAACGAATAATTGCTACCAGTGTGAAAGCTATGGTCATTGCTACGTTCCGCGCAACCTAGGCTTCACCCAAGGGCGTTGTGCCACCAGATGGAATAGTTAGGGCCTAAGATGTCAACGCCAGAAGCATAAGATACGATATAAATACAACAGCATTTCCATCGTATAGCATGAATTATTGCAACCAGAGTGAAAGTAATGGTCATTTCTACGTTCCGGGCTACCTAGGCTTCACTCTAGGGCGTTGCTCCACCACATCGAATAGCTACGGCCTTAGAAGTCAGCGTCAGAAGCATAGAATACAATATAAATACAACAGTTTTTCGATCGTATAAAATGAATATTTGCAAACACTGTGAAAGTTGTGGTCATTTCTACGTTCCGGCAACATAGGGTTCACGCTTGGACGTTGCCCCACCAGATTGATTAGTTAGGTTCTAAGAAGTCAACGCCGGAAGCATAAAATAAAATAAAGATACAACAGTTTTTCCATTGTATAATAGGAATGATTGCAACTAGTGTGCAGGTAATGGTCATTTCTGCGTTCCGGGCAACCTAGGCTTCACTCTAGGGCGTTGCTCCACCACATCGAATAGTGAGTGTCTTAGAAGTTAACGCCAGAGGCATAAAATACACCATAAATACAAAAGTTTTTCCATTGTATAAAACGAGTAATTGCAACCAGGGTGAAAGTTGTGGTCATTTCTACGTTCCGGGCTACCTAGGCTTCACTCTAGGGCGTTGCTCCACCACATCGAATAGCTACGGCCTTAGAAGTCAGCGTCAGGAGCATAGAATACAATATAAATACAACAGTTTTTCGATCGTATAAAATGAATAATTGCAAACATTGTGAAAGTAACGGTCGTTTGTGCGTTCCCGGCAACCTAGGCTTCGCTCTCGGGCGTTGGTCCACCAGATCGAATATTTAGGGCCTAAGAAGTCAACGCCGGAAGCATAAAATACAATAAAAATATAATAGTTTTTCCATGGTGTAATGGGAACAATAGCAGCCAGTGTCAAGGTGATGGTCATTTCTACGTTCCGGGCAGCCTAGGCTTCACTCTAGGGCGTTGGTCCACCAAATCGAATAGTTAGAGCCTAAGAAGTCAACGCCAGAAGCATCAAATACAAAATATATACAACAGTTTTTCCATCGTATAAAACGAATAATTGCAACCAGTGTGAAAGTAGTAGTCATTTCTACGTTCCGGGCAACCTAGGCTTCACTATAGGGCGTTGCTCCACCACATCGAATAGCTACGGCCTTAGAAGTAAACGCCAGAGGCATAAAATACACCATAAATACAAAAGTTTTTCCATCGTGTAAAACGTATAATTGCTACCAGTGTGAAAGTTATGGTCATTGCTACGTTCCGCGCAACCTAGGCTTCACCCAAGGGCGTTGTTCCACCAGATGGAATAGTTAGGGCCTAAGATGTCAACGCCAGAAGCATAAGATACGATATAAATACAACAGCATTTCCATCGTATAAAACGAATAATTGCAACCAGTGTGAATGTAATGGTCATATCTACGTTCCGGGCAACCTAGGCTTCACTCTAGGGCGTTGCTCCACCAGATCGAATAGTTAGGGCCTTAGAAATCAACGCCAGAAGAATAAAACACAATAAAGATGCAACAGTTTTTCCATCGTAAAGCAGGAATAATTGTAACCAGTGTGAAGGTAATGGTCTTTTCTACGTTCCGGGCACCCCAGGCTTTACTCTAGGGCGTTGCTCCACCAGATCGAATAGTTAGGTACTTAGAAGTCAACGCCCGAAGCATAAAATGCAAAGTAAATAGAACAGTTTGTCCATCGTATAAAACGAATAATTGCAACCAGTATGAAAGTTATGGTCATTTCTACTTTCCGGGCAACCTAGGCTTCACACTAGGGCGTTGCTCGACCAGATCGAATAGCTAGGGCCTTAGAAGTCAACGCCCGAAGCATAAAATACAAAATAAATAGAACAGTTTTTCCATCGTGTAAAACGAATAATTGCTACCAGTGTGAAAGCTATGGTCAAGGCTACGTTCCGCGCAACCTAGGCTTCACCCAAGGGCGTTGTTCCACCAGATGGAATAGTTAGGGCCTAAGATGTCAACGCCAGAAGCATAAGATACGATATAAATACAACAGCATTTCCATCGTATAGCATGAATTATTGCAACCAGAGTGAAAGTAATGGTCATTTCTACGTTCCGGGCTACCTAGGCTTCCCTCTAGGGCGTTGCTCCACCACATCGAATAGCTACGGCCTTAGAAGTCAGCGTCAGAAGCATAGAATACAATATAAATACAACAGTTTTTCGATCGTATAAAATGAATATTTGCAAACACTGTGAAAGTTGTGGTCATTTCTACGTTCCGGCAACATAGGGTTCACGCTTGGACGTTGCCCCACCAGATTGAATAGTTAGGTTCTAAGAAGTCAACGCCGGAAGCATAAAATAAAATAAAGATACAACAGTTTTTCCATTGTATTATAGGAATGATTGCAACTAGTGTGAAGGTAATGGTCATTTCTGCGTTCCGGGCAACCTAGGCTTCACTCTAGGGCGTTGCTCCACCACATCGAATAGTGAGTGTCTTAGAAGTTAACGCCAGAGGCATAAAATACACCATAAATACAAAAGTTTTTCCATTGTATAAAACGAGTAATTGCAACCAGGGTGAAAGCTGTGGTCATTTCTACGTTCCGGGCTACCTAGGCTTCACTCTAGGGCGTTGCTCCACCACATCGAATAGCTACGGCCTTAGAAGTCAGCGTCAGAAGCATAGAATACAATATAAATACAACAGTTTTTCGATCGTATAAAATGAATAATTGCAAACATTGTGAAAGTAACGGTCGTTTGTGCGTTCCCGGCAACCTAGGCTTCACCCTAGGGCGTTGCTCCACCAGATTAAACAGTTAGGGCCTTAGAAGTCAACGCCCGAAGCATAAAATGCAAAATAAATAGAACAGTTTTTCCATCGTATAAAACGAATAATTGCAACCAGTGTGAAGGTAATGGTCATTTCTACGTCTCGGGCAACCTAGGCTTCACTCTAGGGCGTTGCTCCACCAGATCGAATAGCCAGTGCCTTAGAAGTCAACGCCCGAAACATAAAATACAATAAGTATATAACAGTTTTTCCATCGTATAACGGGAATAATTGCAGTCAGTGTGAAGGCGATGGTCATTTCTACGTTCCGGGCAACCTAGGCTCCACTCTACGGCGTTGGTCCACCAAAATCCAATAGTTAGGGCCGAAGAAGTCATCGCCCGAAGCATAAAATACAAAATAAATAGAACAGTTTTTCCATCGTGTAAAACGAATAATTGCTACCAGTGTGAAAGCTATGGTCATTGCTACGTTCCGCGCAACCTAGGCTTCACCCAAGGGCGTTGTTCCACCAGATGGAATAGTTAGGGCCTAAGATGTCAACGCCAGAAGCATAAGATACGATATAAATACAACAGCATTTCCATCGTATAGCATGAATTATTGCAACCAGAGTGAAAGTAATGGTCATTTCTACGTTCCGGGCTACCTAGGCTTCACTCTAGGGCGTTGCTCCACCACATCGAATAGCTACGGCCTTAGAAGTCAGCGTCAGAAGCATAGAATACAATATAAATACAACAGTTTTTCGACCGTATAAAATGAATATTTGCAAACACTGTGAAAGTTGTGGTCATTTCTACGTTCCGGCAACATAGGGTTCACGCTTGGACGTTGCCCCACCAGATTGAATAGTTAGGTTCTAAGAAGTCAACGCCGGAAGCATAAAATAAAATAAAGATACAACAGTTTTTCCATTGTATAATAGGAATGATTGCAACTAGTGTGAAGGTAATGGTCATTTCTGCGTTCCGGGCAACCTAGGCTTCACTCTAGGGCGTTGCTCCACCACATCGAATAGTGAGTGTCTTAGAAGTTAACGCCAGAGGCATAAAATACACCATAAATACAAAAGTTTTTCCATTGTATAAAACGAGTAATTGCAACCAGGGTGAAAGTTGTGGTCATTTCTACGTTCCGGGCTACCTAGGCTTCACTCTAGGGCGTTGCTCCACCACATCGAATAGCTACGGCCTTAGAAGTCAGCGTCAGAAGCATAGAATACAATATAAATACAACAGTTTTTCGATCGTATAAAATGAATAATTGCAAACATTGTGAAAGTAACGGTCGTTTGTGCGTTCCCGGCAACCTAGGCTTCACTCTCGGGCGTTGCTCCACCAGATCGAATATTTAGGGCCTAAGAAGTCAACGCCGGAAGCATAAAATACAATAAAAATATAATAGTTTTTCCATGGTGTAATGGGAACAATAGCAGCCAGTGTCAAGGTGATGGTCATTTCTACGTTCCGGGCAGCCTAGGCTTCACTCTAGGGCGTTGGTCCACCAAATCGAATAGTTAGAGCCTAAGAAGTCAACGCCAGAAGCATCAAATACAATATAAATACAACAGCTTTTCCATCGTATAGAAGGAATAATTGCAAACAGTGAGAAAGTAATGGTCATTTCTACGTTCCGGGCCACCTAGGCTTCACTCTAGGGCGTTGCTCCACCAGATCGGATAGGTAGGGCCATAGAAGTAAACGCCCTATACAAAAATACAATATAAGTACAACAGCTTTTCCATCATATAAAATGCACAATTGCAAACAGCGTGAAAGTGATGGTCATTTCTACGTTCCGGGCAACCTAGGCTCCGCTCTAGGGCGTTGCTCCTCCAGGTCGAATAGCTAGGGACTTAGAAGTCAACGCCAGAAGCATAAAATAAAGTAAAGATGCAACAGTTTTTCCATTGTATAATAGGAATGACTGCAACTAGTGTGAAGGTAATGGTCATATCTGCGTTCCGGGCAACCTAGGCTTCACTCTAGGGCGTTGCTCCACCACATCGAATAGTGAGTGCCTTAGAAGTTAACGCCAGAGGCATAAAATACACCATAAATACAAAAGTTTTTCCATTGTATAAAACGAATAATTGCAACCAGGGTGAAAGTTGTGATCATTTCTACGTTCCGGCAACATAGGGTTCACGCTTGGACGTTGCCCCACCAGATTGAATAGCTAGGACCCTAGAAGTCAACGCCAGAAGCATAAAATACAATAAAAATACAACAGTTTTTCGATTGTATAATACGAATGATTGCAACCAGTGTGAAGGTAATGGTCATTTCTCCGTTCCGGGCAACCTAGGCGTCGCTCTAGGGCGTTGCTCCACCAGATCGAATAGTTAGGGCCTAAGACGTCAACGCCGGAAGCATAAAATAAAATAAAAATGCAACAGTCTTTCCATCGTATAGCATGAATTATTGCAACCAGAGTGAAAGTAATGGTCATTTCTACGTCTCGGACAACCTAGGCTTCACTCTAGGGCGTTGCTCCACCAGATCGAATAGCCAGGGCCTTAGAAGTCAACGCCCGAAACATAAAATACAATAAATATATAACAGTTTTTCCATCGTATAACGGGAATAATTGCAGTCAGTGTGAAGGTGATGGTCATTTCTACGTTCCGGGAAACCTAGGCTCCACTCTACGGCGTTGGCCCACCAAAATCCAATAGTTAGGGCCTAAGAAGTCAACGCCAGAAGCACCAAATGCAAAATAAATACAACAGTTTTTCCATCGTATAAAACGAATAATTGCAACCAGTGTGAAGGTAATGGTCATTTCTACGTCTCGGGCAACCTAGGCTTCACTCTAGGGCGTTGCTCCACCAGATCGAATAGCCAGTGCCTTAGAAGTCAACGCCCGAAACATAAAATACAATAAGTATATAACAGTTTTTCCATCGTATAACGGGAATAATTGCAGTCAGTGTGAAGGCGATGGTCATTTCTACGTTCCGGGCAACCTAGGCTCCACTCTACGGCGTTGGTCCACCAAAATCCAATAGTTAGGGCCGAAGAAGTCATCGCCCGAAGCATAAAATACAAAATAAATAGAACAGTTTTTCCATCGTGTAAAACGAATAATTGCTACCAGTGTGAAAGCTATGGTCATTGCTACGTTCCGCGCAACCTAGGCTTCACCCAAGGGCGTTGTTCCACCAGATGGAATAGTTAGGGCCTAAGATGTCAACGCCAGAAGCATAAGATACGATATAAATACAACAGCATTTCCATCGTATAGCATGAATTATTGCAACCAGAGTGAAAGTAATGGTCATTTCTACGTTCCGGGCTACCTAGGCTTCACTCTAGGGCGTTGCTCCACCACATCGAATAGCTACGGCCTTAGAAGTCAGCGTCAGAAGCATAGAATACAATATAAATACAACAGTTTTTCGATCGTATAAAATGAATATTTGCAAACACTGTGAAAGTTGTGGTCATTTCTACGTTCCGGCAACATAGGGTTCACGCTTGGACGTTGCCCCACCAGATTGAATAGTTAGGTTCTAAGAAGTCAACGCCGGAAGCATAAAATAAAATAAAGATACAACAGTTTTTCCATTGTATAATAGGAATGATTGCAACTAGTGTGAAGGTAATGGTCATTTCTGCGTTCCGGGCAACCTAGGCTTCACTCTAGGGCGTTGCTCCACCACATCGAATAGTGAGTGTCTTAGAAGTTAACGCCAGAGGCATAAAATACACCATAAATACAAAAGTTTTTCCATTGTATAAAACGAGTAATTGCAACCAGGGTGAAAGTTGTGGTCATTTCTACGTTCCGGGCTACCTAGGCTTCACTCTAGGGCGTTGCTCCACCACATCGAATAGCTACGGCCTTAGAAGTCAGCGTCAGAAGCATAGAATACAATATAAATACAACAGTTTTTCGATCGTATAAAATGAATAATTGCAAACATTGTGAAAGTAACGGTCGTTTGTGCGTTCCCGGCAACCTAGGCTTCACTCTCGGGCGTTGGTCCACCAGATCGAATATTTAGGGCCTAAGAAGTCAACGCCGGAAGCATAAAATACAATAAAAATATAATAGTTTTTCCATGGTGTAATGGGAACAATAGCAGCCAGTGTCAAGGTGATGGTCATTTCTACGTTCCGGGCAGCCTAGGCTTCACTCTAGGGCGTTGGTCCACCAAATCGAATAGTTAGAGCCTAAGAAGTCAACGCCAGAAGCATCAAATACAAAATATATACAACAGTTTTTCCATCGTATAAAACGAATAATTGCAACCAGTGTGAAAGTAGTAGTCATTTCTACGTTCCGGGCAACCTAGGCTTCACTATAGGGCGTTGCTCCACCACATCGAATAGCTACGGCCTTAGAAGTAAACGCCAGAGGCATAAAATACACCATAAATACAAAAGTTTTTCCATTGTATAAAACGAATAATTGCAACCAGTGTGAAAGTTGTGGTCATTTCTACGTTCCGCCAACATAGGGTTCACTCTTGGACGTTGCCCCACCAGATTGAATAGCTAGGACCTTAGAAGTCAACGCCAGAAGCATAAAATATAATAAAAATACAACAGATTTTCGATTGTATAATACGAATGATTGCAACCAGTGTGAAGGTAATGGTCATTTCTCCGTTCCGGGCAACCTAGGCTTCACACTAGGGAGTTGTTGCACAGATCGAATATTTAGGGCCTAAGAAGTCAACGCCTGAAGCATAAAATACATTATAATTACAACAGCATTTCCAACGTATAAAACGAATATTTGCAACCAGTGTGAAAACTATGGTCATTTCTACATTCCGAGCAACCCAGGCTTCACTCTAGGGCGTTGCTCTACCAGATCAAATAGACAGGGCCTTACAAGTCAACGCCGGAAGAATAAAATGCAATAAAGATGCAACAGTTTTTCCATCGTATAAGAGGAATAATTGCAACCAGTGTGAAGGTAATGGTATGTTATACGTTCCAGGCAACCTAGGCTTCACTCTAGGGCCGTGCCCCACCAGATTGAATAGCTACGACCTTAGAGTTCAATGCCAGAAGCAGAAAATACAATAAAAATACGACAGCTTTTCCATCGTATTGAATGAGTAATTGCAAACGGTGTGAAAGTAATGGTCGTTTCTACGTTCCGGGCAACCTAGGCTTCACTCTCGGGCGTTGCTCCACCAGATCAAATATTTAGTGCCTAAAAAGTCAACGCCGGAAGCATAAAATACAATAAAAATACAACAGTCTTTCCATCGTATAGCATGAATTATTGCAACCAGAGTGAAGGTAATGGTCATTTCTACGTCTCCGGCAACCTAGGCTTCACTCTAGGGCGTTGCTCCACCAGATCGAATAGCCAGGGCCTTAGAAGTCAACGCCCCAAACATAAAATACAATAAATATATAACAGTTTTACCATCGTATAACGGGAATAATTGCAGCCAGTGTGAAGGTGATGGTCATTTCTACGTTCCGGGCAACCTAGGCTCCAGTCTAGGGCGTTGGTCCACCAAAATCCAATAGTTAGGGCCTAAGAAGTCAACGGCAGAAGCACCAAATGCAAAATAAATACAACAGCTTTTCCATCGTATAAAACGAATAATTGCAACCAGTGTGAAGGTAATGGTCATTTCTACGTTCCGGGCAACCTAGGCTTCACCCTAGGGCGTTGCTCCACCACATCTAATAGCTTCGACCGTAGAAGTCAACGCCAGAAGCATAAAATACAACATAAATACAACAGTTTTTCCATTGTATAAAACGAATAATTGCTATCAGTGTGAAAGTGATGGTCATTTCTACGTTCCGGACAACATAGGGTTCACTCTTGGACGTTGCCCCACCAGATTGAATAGCTAGGACCTTAGAAGTCAACGCCAGAAGCATAAAATACAATATAAATACAACAGTTTTTCCATTGAATAAAACGAATAATTGCTATCAGTGTGAATGTGATGGTCAATTCTACGTTCCGGGCAACATGGGCTTCACCCTTGGACGTTGCCCCACCAGACGGAATAGCCAGGACCTTAGAAGTCAACGCCAGAAGCATAAAATACAATATAAATACAACTGCTTTTCCATCGTATCGAATGAATAATTGCAAGCAGTGTGAAAGTAATGGTCATTGCAGCGTTCCGGACAGCCTAGGCTACACTCTAGGGTGTTGCTCCAACAGATCGAATAGCTAGGGACTTAGAATTCAACGCAAGAAGCATAAAATACAATAAAAATACAACAGTTTTTCCATCGTATAACAGGAATAATTGCAACCAGTGTGAAAGTAATGGGCGTTTCTACGTTCCGGGCAACCTAGGCTTCACTCTAGGTCGTTGCACCGCCAGCTCGAATAGCTAGGACCTTAGAAGTCAATGCCAGAAGCAGAAATGCAATAAAAATGCATCAGTTTTTCCAACGTATAGCATGAATAATTGCAATCAGTGTGAAAGTGATGGTCATTTCTACGTTCCGGGCAACCTAGGCTCCGCTGTAGGGCGTTGCTGCACCAGATCGAATAGCTAGGGACATAGAAGTCAACGCCAGAAGCATAAAATACAGTAAAAATACAACAGTTTTTCCATCGTATAACAGGAATAACTGCAACCTGTGTGAAAGTACTGGTCATTTCTACGTTTCGGGCAACCTAGGCTTCACTCTAGGGCGTTGCTCCACCAAATCGAATAGCTAGGGACATAGAAGTCAACGCCAGAAGCATAAAATACAGTAAAAATACAACAGTTTTTCCATCGTATAACAGGAATAACTGCAACCTGTGTGAAAGTACTGGTCATTTCTACGTTTCGGGCAACCTAGGCTTCACTCTAGGGCGTTGCTCCACCAAATCGAATAGTTAGGGCCTAAGAAGTCAACGCCAGAAGCATAAAACACACAATAAATGCAACAGCTTTTCCATCGTATAGAACGAATAATTGCAACCAGTGTGAAAGTTATGGTCATTTCTACATTTTGGGCAACCTGGGCTTCACTCTAGGGCGTTGCTCCACCAGATCGAATAGTTAGGGCCTAAGAAGTCAACGCCAGAAGCATAAAACACACAATAAATACAACAGCTTTTCCATCGTATAGAATGAATAATTGCAACCAGTGTGAAAGTTATGGTCATTTCTACGTTCTGGGCATCCTAGACTGTAACCTAGGTCGTTGCTCCACCAGATCGAATAGTTAGGGCCTTAGAAGTCAACGCCCGAAGCATAAAATGCAAAATAAATAGAATAGTCTTTCCATTGTATAAAATGATTAATTGCAAGCAGTGTGAAAGATATGGTCATTTCTACGTTCCGGGCAAGCTAGGCTTCACTCTAGGGTGTTGCTCCACCACATCGAATAGCTACGACCTTAGAACACAGCGCCAGAAGCATAAAATACAATAAAAATCCAACAGTTTTTCCATCGTATAACAGGAATAATTGCAACCAGTGTGAAAGTGATGGTCATTTCTACGATCCGGGCAAAGTCTGCCTCACTCTAGGGCGTCGTTCCAGCTGGTCGAATAGTTAGGGCCTAGGAAGTCAACGCCAGAAGCACCAAATACAAAATAAATACAACAGTTTTTCCACCGAAAAAAAGGAATAATTGCAACCAGTGTGAAAGTAATGGACATTTCTACGTTCCGGGCAACATAGGCTTCACTCTAGGGCGTTGCTCCACCAGATCAAAGAGTTAGGGCCTTAGAAGTCAACGCCCGAAGCATAAAATACAAAATAAATAGAACAGTTTTTCCATTGTATAAAACGAATAATTGCTACCAGTGTAAGAGTTATGGTCTTGTCTACGTTCCTGGCAACCTAGGCTTCACCCTAGGGCATTGTTCCATCAGATCGAATAGTTAGGCCCTAAGAAGTGAACGCCAGAAGCATAAAATACAATATAAATACAACAGTTTTTCCATCGCAGAAAACGAATAATTGCAACCTGTGTGAAGGTTATGGTCATATCTACGTTCCGGGCAACCTAGGCTTCACTGTAGGGCGTTGCTCCACCAGATCGAAGTGTTAGGGCCTGAGGAGTCAACGTCCGAAGCATAGAATACAATAGAAATACATCAGTTTTTCCATCGTATAAAACGAATAATTGCAACCATTATGAAACTTATGGTCATTTCTACGTTCCGGGCAACCTAGGCTTCAGCCTAGGGCGTTGTTCCACCAGATCTAATAGTTAGGGCCTAAGGAGTGAACGCCAGAAGCATTAAACACAATATAAATACAACAGTTTTTCCATCGTATAAAAGGAATTATTGCAAACAGTGCGAAAGTAATGGTTGTTTCTACGTTCCGGGCAACCTAGGCTTCACCCTAGGGCGTTGCTCCACCAGATTAAACAGTTAGGGCCATAGAAGTCAACGCCCGAAGCATAAAATGCAAAATAAATAGAACAGTTTTTCCATTGTATAAAACGAATAATTGCTACCAGTGTAAAAGTTATGGTCATTTCTACGTTCCGGGCAACCTAGGCTTCACCCTAGGGCGTTGTTCCACCAGATCGAATAGTTAGGGCCTAAGAAGTGAACGCCAGAAGCATAAAATACAATATATATACAACAGTTTTTCCATCGTTTAAAACGAATAATTGCAACCAGTGTGAAAGCTATGGTCATTTGTACATTCCGAGCAACCTAGGCTTCACTCTAGGGCGTTGCTCCAAAAGATTGAATAGTCAGGGCCTTAGAAGTCAACGCCCGAAGCATAAAATGCATTAAAAATACAACAGTTTTTCCATCGTATAACAGGATTAATTGTAACCAGTTTGAAAGTGATGGTCATTTCTACGTTCCGGGCAACCTAGGCTTCACTCTAGGGCGTTGCTCCACTAGATCGAATAGCTAGGGCCTTAGAAGTCAACGCCAGAGTCATAAAATACAATATAAATACAACAGCTTTTCCATCGTAAAAAACGAATAATTGCAACCAGTGTGAAAGTTATGGTTATTTCTACATTGCGAGCAACCTAGGCTTCACTCTAGGGCGTTGCTCCACCAGATCGAATAGTTAGGTCCTTAGAAGTCACCGCCAGAAGAATAAAATACAAAATAAATACAACAGCCTTTACACCGTATAAAACGAATAATTGCAACCTGTGTGAAGGTTATGGTCATATCTACGTTCCGGGCAACCTAGGCTTCACTGTAGGGCGTTGCTCCACCAGATCGAAGTGTTAGGGCCTAAGAAGTCAACGCCCGAAGCATAAAATACAGAATAAATAGAACAGGTTTTCCATCGTATATAAGGAATAATTGCAGACAGTGTGAAAGTAATGGTCATTTCTACGTTCCGGGCAACCTTGGCTTCACTGTAGGGCGTTGCTCCACCAGATGAAACTGTTAGGGCCTTAGAAGTCAACGCCCGAAGCATACAATACGAAATAAATAGAACAGTTTTTCCATTGTATAAAACGAATAATTGCTACCAGTGTAAAAGTTATGGTCATTTCTACGTTCCGGGCAACCTAGGCTTCACTCTAGGGCGGTGCTCCACCATATCGAATAGCAACGGCCTCAGAAGCCTACGCCTGACGCATAAAATACAATAAAAATACAACGGTCTTTTCATCGTGTAACAGGAATAATTGCAACAAGCGTGAAAGTAATGATCATTTCGGCGTTTCGGGCATCCTAGACTTAACTCTGAGGCATTGCTCCACCAGATCGACTGGTTAGGGCCTAAGAAGTGAACGCCAGAAGCATTAAACACAATATAAATACAACAGTTTTTCCATCGTATAAAACGTATAATTGCAACCAGTGTGAAGGTTATGGTCATTTCTACATTCCGAGCAACCTAGGCTTCACTCTAGGGTGTTGCTCCAACAGATTGAATAGTTAGGGCCTTCGAAGTAAACGCCCGAAGCATAAAATGCAAGAAAAATACAACAGTTTTTCCATCGTATAACAGGATTAATTGCAACCAGTTTGAAAGTGATGGTCATTTCTACGTTCCGCGCAACCTAGGCTTCACTCTAGGGCGTTGCTCCACTAGATCGAATAGCTAGGGCCATAGAAGTCAACGCCAGAAGCATAAAATACGATATAAATACAACAGCTTTTCCATCGTATAAAAGGAATAATTGCAAACAGTGCGAAAGTAATGGTCATTTCTACGTTCCGGGCAACCTAGGCTTCACCCTAGGGCGTTGCTCCACCAGATTAAGCAGTTAGGGCCTTAGAAGTCAACGCCCGAAGCATAAAATACAAAATAAATACAACAATCTTTACACCGTATAAAACGAATAATTGGAACCTGTGTGAAGGTTATGGTCATATCTACGTTCCAGGCAACCTAGGCTTCACTGTAGGGCGTTGCTCCACCAGATCGAATAGCTAGGGCCTTAGAAGTCAACGCCAGAAGCATAAAATACGATATAAATACAACAGCTTTTCCATCGTATAAAAGGAATAATTGCAAACAGGGTGAAAGTAATGGTCATT
This sequence comes from Calliopsis andreniformis, assembly GCF_051401765.1. Classification (NCBI taxonomy): domain Eukaryota; kingdom Metazoa; phylum Arthropoda; class Insecta; order Hymenoptera; family Andrenidae; genus Calliopsis; species Calliopsis andreniformis. The sequence goes on from NC_135072.1 coordinate 8,010,651, forward strand.
TCTACGTTCCGGGCAAACTAGGCTTCACCCTAGGGCGTTGCTCCACCAGATTAAACAGTTAGGGCCTTAGAAGTCAACGCCCGAAGCATAAAATGCAAAATAAATAGAACAGTTTTTCCATTGTATAAAACGGATAATTGCTACCAGTGTAAAAGTTATGGTCATTTCTACGTTCCGGGCAACCTAGGCTTCACCCTAGGCCATTGCTCCACCAGATCGAATTGTTAGGGCCAAAGAATTCAACGCCCGAAGCATAAAATACAAAATAAATAGAACAGTTTTTCCATTGTATAAAACGAGTAATGCTACCAGTGTAAAAGTTATGGTCATTTCTACGTTCCGGGCAACCTAGGCTTCATCCTAGGGCATTGTTCCATCAGATCGAACCGATAGGCCCTAAGAAGTGAACGCCAGAAGCATAAAATACAATATAAATACAACAGTTTTTCCATCGTAGAAAACGAATAATTGCAACCAGTGTGAAAGTTATGGTCATTTGTATATTCCGAGCAACCTAGGCTTCACTCTAGGGCGGTGCTCCACCATATCGAATAGCTACGGCCTTAGAAGCCCACGCCTGAAGCATAAAATACAATAAAAATACAACGGTCTTTTCATCGTATAACAGGAATAATTGCAACAAGCGTGAAAGTAATGATCATTTCGACGTTTCGGGCATCCTAGACTTAACTCTGAGGCATTGCTCCACCAGATCGAATAGTTAGGGCCTAAGAAGTCAACACCAGAAGCATAAAATACAATATAAATACAACAGTTTTTCCATTGTATAAAACGAATAATTGCTACCAGTGTAAAAGTTATGGTCATTTCTACGTTCCGGGCAACCTAGGCTTCACTCTAGGGCGGTGCTCCACCATATCGAATAGCAACGGCCTTAGAAGCCTACGCCTGAAGCATAAAATACAATAAAAATACAACGGTCTTTTCATCGTATAACAGGAATAATTGCAACAAGCGTGAATGTAATGATCATTTCGGCGTTTCGGGCATCCTAGACTTAACTCTGAGGCATTGCTCCACCAGATCGACTGGTTAGGGCCTAAGAAGTGAACGCCAGAAGCATTAAACGCAATATAAATACAACAGTTTTTCCATCGTATAAAACGTATAATTGCAACCAGTGTGAAAGTTATGGTCATTTCTACATTCCGAGCAACCTAGGCCTCACTCTAGGGCGTTGCTCCAACAGATTGAATAGTTAGGGCCTTCGAAGTAAACGCCCGAAGCATAAAATGCAATAAAAATACAACAGTCTTTCCATCGTATAACAGGATTAATTGCAACCAGTTTGATAGTGAAGGTCATTTCTACGTTCCGGGCAACCTAGGCTTCACTCTAGGGCGTTGCTCCACTAGATCGAATAGCTAGGGCCTTAGAAGTCAACGCCAGAAGCATAAAATACGATATAAATACAACAGCTTTTCCATCGTATAAAGGGAATAATTGCAAACAGTGTGAAAGTAATGGTCATTTCTACGTTCCGGGCAAACTAGGCTTCACCCTAGGGCGTTGCTCCACCAGATTAAACAGTTAGGGCCTTAGAAGTCAACGCTCGAAGCATAAAATGCAAAATAAATAGACAGTTTTTCCATTGTATAAAACGGATAATTGCTACCAGTGTAAAAGTTATGGTCATTTCTACGTTCCGGGCAACCTAGGCTTCACCCTAGGGCGTTGTTCCACCAGATGGAATTGTTAGGGCCTAAGAAGTGAACGCCAGAAGCATAAAATACAATATAAATACAACAGTTTTTCCATCGTATAAAACGATTAATTGCAACCAGTGTGAAAGCTATGGTCATTTCTACATTCCGAGCAACCTAGGCTTCACTCTAGGGCGTTGCTCCACTAGATCGAATAGCTAGGGCCTTAGAAGTCAACGCCAGAGTCATAAAATACAATATAAATAAAACAGCTTTTCCATCGTAAAAAACGAATAATTGCAACCAGTGTGAAAGTTATGGTTATTTCTACATTTCGAGCAACCTAGGCTTCACTCTAGGGCGTTGCTCCACCAGATCGAATAGTTAGGTCCTTAGAAGTCACCGCCAGAAGCATAAAATACGATATAAATACAACAGCTTTTGCATCGTATAAAAGGAATAATTGCAAACAGTGTGAAAGTAATTGTCATTTCTACGTTCCGGGCAACCTAGGCTTCAGTCTAGGGCGTTGCTCCACCAGATCAAACAGTTAGGTCCTTAGAAGTCAACGCCCGAAGCATAAAATACAAAATAAATAGAACAGTTTTCCCATTGTATAAAACGAATAATTGCAACCTGTGTGAAGGTTATGGTCATATCTACGTTCCGGGCAACCTAGGCTTCACTGTAGGGCGTTGCTCCACCAGATCGAAGTGTTAGGGCCTAAGAAGTCAACGCCCCAAGCATAAAATACAATAGAAATACAACAGTTTTTCCATCGTATAAAACGCATAATTGCAACCATTATGAAACTTATGGTCATTTCTACGTTTCGGGCAACCCAGGCTTCACCCTAGGTCGTTGTTCCACCAGATCGAATAGTTAGGGCCTAAGAAGTGAACGCCAGAAGCATAAAATGCAATAAAAATACAACAGTCTTTCCATCGTATAACAGGATTAATTGCAACCAGTTTGATAGTGAAGGTCATTTCTACGTTCCGGGCAACCTAGGCTTCACTCTAGTGCGTTGCTCCACTAGATCGAATAGCTAGGGCCTTAGAAGTCAACGCCAGAAGCATAAAATAGGATATAAATACAACAGCTTTTCCATCGTATAAAAGGAATAATTGCAAACAGTGTGAAAGTAATGGTCATTTCAACGTTCCGGGCAAACTAGGCTTCACCCTAGGGCGTTGCTCCACCAGATTAAACAGTTAGGGCCTTAGAAGTCAACGCCCGAAGCATAAAATGCAAAATAAATAGACAGTTTTTCCATTGTATAAAACGGATAATTGCTACCAGTGTAAAAGTTATGGTCATTTCTACGTTCCGGGCAACCTAGGCTTCACCCTAGGGCGTTGTTCCACCAGATCGAATTGTTAGGGCCTAAGAAGTGAACGCCAGAAGCATAAAATACAATATAAATGCAACAGTTTTTCCATCGTATAAAACGATTAATTGCAACCAGTGTGAAAGCTATGGTCATTTCTACATTCCGAGCAACCTAGGCTTCACTCTAGGGCGTTGCTCCAACAGATTGAATAGTCAGGGCCTTAGAAGTCAACGCCCGAAGCATAAAATGCAATAAAAATACAACAGTTTTTCCATCGTATAACAGGATTAATTGCAACCAGTTTGAAAGTGATGGTCATTTCTACGTTCCGGGCAACCTAGGCTTCACTCTAGGGCGTTGCTCCACTAGATCGAATAGCTAGGGCCTTAGAAGTCAACGCCAGAGTCATAAAATACAATATAAATACAACAGCTTTTCCATCGTAGAAAACGAATAATTGCAACCAGTGTGAAAGTTATGGTTATTTCTACATTTCGAGCAACCTAGGCTTCACTCTAGGGCGTTGCTCCACCAGATCGAATAGTTAGGTCCTTAGAAGTCAACGCCCGAAGCATAAAATACAAAATAAATAGAACAGTTTTCCCATTGTATAAAACGAATAATTGCTACCAGTGTAAAAGTTATGGTCATTTCTACGTTCCGGGCAACCTAGGCTTCACTCTAGGGCGTTGCTCCACCAGATCGAATTGTTAGGGCCAAAGAAGTCAACGCCCGAATCATAAAATACAAAATAAGTAGAACAGTTTTTCCATTGTATAAAACGAATAATGCTACCAGTGTAAAAGTTCTGGTCATTTCTACGTTCCGCGCAACGTAGGCTTCATCCTAGAGCATTGTTCCATCAGATCGAACAGATAGGCCCTAAGAAGTGAACGCCAGAAGCATAAAATACAATATAAATACAACAGTTTTTCCATTGTATAAAACGAATAATTGCTACCAGTGTAAAAGTTATGGTCATTTCTACGTTCCGGGCAACGTAGGCTTGACTCTAAGGCGTTGCTCCACCAGATCGAATTGTTAGGGCCAAAGAAGTCAACGCCCGAAGCATAAAATACAATATAAATGCAACAGATTTTCCATCGTATAAAACGAATAATTGCAACCAGTGTGAAAGCTATGGTCATTTCTACATTCCGAGCAACCTAGGCTTCGCTCTAGGGCGTTGCTCCAACTGATTGAATAGTCAGGGCCTTATAAGTCAACGCCCGAAGCATAAAATGCAATAAAAATACAACAGTTTTTCCATCGTATAACAGGATTAATCGCAACCAGTTTGAAAGTGATGGTCATTTCTGCGTTCCGGGCAACCTAGGCTTCACTCTAGGGCGTTGCTCCACTAGATCGAATAGTTAGGGCCTTAGAAGTCAACGCCAGAGGCACAAAACACAATATAAATACAACAGCTTTTCCATCGTAAAGAACGAATAATTGCAACCAGTGTGAAAGTTATGGTTATTTCTACATTCCGAGCAACCTAGGCTTCACTCTAGGGCGTTGCTCCACCAGATCGAATAGTTAGGTCCTTAGAAGTCAACGCCAGAAGCATAAAATACGTTATAAATACAACAGCTTTTGCATCGTATAAAAGGAATAATTGCAAACAGTGTAAAAGCTATGGTCATTTCTACGTTCCGGGCAACCTAGGCTTCACTCTAGGGCGTTGCTCCACCAGATCGAATTGTTAGGGCCAAAGAAGTCAACGCCAGAGTCATAAAATACAATATAAATACAACAGCTTTTCCATCGTAAAAAACGAATAATTGCAACCAGTGTGAAAGTTATGGTTATTTCTACATTGCGAGCAACCTAGGCTTCACTCTAGGGCGTTGCTCCACCAGATCGAATAGTTAGGTCCTTAGAAGTCACCGCCAGAAGAATAAAATACAAAATAAATACAACAGCCTTTACACAGTATAAAACGAATAATTGCAACCTGTGTGAAGGTTATGGTCATATCTACGTTCCGGGCAACCTAGGCTTCACTGTAGGGCGTTGCTCCACCAGATCGAAGTGTTAGGGCCTAAGAAGTCAACGCCCGAAGCATAAAATACAATATAAATACAACAGTTTTTCCATCGTATAGAACGAATAATTGCAACCATTATGAAACTTATGGTCATTTCTACGTTCCGGACAACCCAGGCTTCACCCTAGGGCGTTGTTCCACCAGATCGAATAGTTAGGGCCTAAGAAGTGAACGCCAGAAGTATAAAATGCAATAAAAATACAACAGTCTTTCCATCGTATAACAGGATTAATTGCAACCAGTTTGATAGTGAAGGTCATTTCTACGTTCCGGGCAACCTAGGCTTCACTCTAGGGCGTTGCTCCACTAGATCGAATAGCTAGGGCCTAAGAAGTCAACGCCAGAAGCATAAAATACAATATAAATACAACAGCTTTTGCATCGTATAAAAGGAATAATTGCAAACAGTGTGAAAGTAATTGTCATTTCTACGTTCCGGGCAACCTAGGCTTCAGTCTAGGGCGTTGCTCCACCAGATCAAACAGTTAGGTCCTTAGAAGTCAACGCCCGAAGCATAAAATACAATATAAATAGAACAGTTTTCCCATTGTATAAAAGGAATAATTGCAACCTGTGTGAAGGTTATGGTCATATCTACGTTCCGGGCAACCTAGGCTTCACTGTAGGGCGTTGCTCCACCAGATCGAAGTGTTAGGGCCTAAGAAGTCAACGCCCGAAGCATAAAATACAATAGAAATACAACAGTTTTTCCATCGTATAAAACGAATAGTTGCAACCATTATGAAACTTATGGTCATTTCTACGTTTCGGGCAACCCAGGCTTCACCCTAGGTCGTTGTTCCACCAGATCGAATAGTTAGGGCCTAAGAAGTGAACGCCAGAAACATAAAATGCAATAAAAATACAACAGTCTTTCCATCGTATAACAGGATTAATTGCAACCAGTTTGATAGTGAAGGTCATTTCTACGTTCCGGGCAACCTAGGCTTCACTCTAGTGCGTTGCTCCACTAGATCGAATAGCTAGGGCCTTAGAAGTCAACGCCAGAAGCATAAAATACGATATAAATACAACAGCTTTTCCATCGTATAAAAGGAATAATTGCAAACAGTGTGAAAGTTATGGTCATTTCAACGTTCCGGGCAAACTAGGCTTCACCCTAGGGCGTTGCTCCACCAGATTAAACAGTTAGGGCCTTAGAAGTCAACGCCCGAAGCATAAAATGCAAAATAAATAGACAGTTTTTCCATTGTATAAAACGGATAATTGCTACCAGTGTAAAAGTTATGGTCATTTCTACGTTCCGGGCAACCTAGGCTTCACCCTAGGGCGTTGTTCCACCAGATCGAATTGTTAGGGCCTAAGAAGTGAACGCCAGAAGCATAAAATACAATATAAATACAACAGTTTTTCCATCGTATAAAACGATTAATTGCAACCAATGTGAAAGCTATGGTCATTTCTACATTCCGAGCAACCTAGGCTTCACTCTAGGGCGTTGCTCCAACAGATTGAATAGTCAGGGCCTTAGAAGTCAACGCCCGAAGCATAAAATGCAATAAAAATACAACAGTTTTTCCATCGTATAACAGGATTAATTGCAACCAGTTTGAAAGTGATGGTCATTTCTACGTTCCGGGCAACCTAGGCTTCACCCTAGGGCGTTGCGCCACCAGATCAAACAGATAGGTCCTTAGATGTCAACGCCAGAAGCATACAATACGATATAAATACAACAGCTTTTCCATGGTATAACAGGATTAGTTGCAACCAGTTTGAAAGTGATGGTCATTTGGGCGTTCCGGGCAACCTAGGCTTCACCCTAGGGCGTTGTTCCACCAGATCGAATAGTCAGGGCCTAAGCAGTGAACGCCAGAAGCATAAAATGCAATAAAAATACAACAGTCTTTCCGTCCTATAACAGGAATAATTGCAACCCGTGTGAAAGTGATGGTCATTTGTACGTTCCAGGGAACCTAGGCTTCACTCTAGGGCGTTGCTCCACCAGATCGAATTGTTAGGGCCAAAGAAGTCAACGCCCGAAGCATAAAATACAAAATAAATAGAACAGATTTTCCATTGTATAAAACGAATAATTGCTACCAGTGTAAAAGTTATGGTCATTTCTACGTTCCTGGCAACCTAGGCTTCACCCTAGGGCATTGTTCCATCAGATCGAATAGTTAGGCCCTAAGAAGTGAACGCCAGAAGCATAAAATACAATATAAATACAACAGTTTTTCCATCGCAGAAAACGAATAATTGCAACCAGTGTGAAAATTATGGTCACTTCTATATTCTGAGCAACCTAGGCTTCACTCGAGGGCGTTGCTCCACCAGATCGAATAGTTAGGTCCTTAGAAGTCAACGCCAGAAGCATAAAATACGATATAAATACAACAGCTTTTCCATGGTATAAAAGGAATAATTGCAAACAGTGAGAAAGTAATGGTCATTTCTACGTTCCAGGCAACCTAGGCTTCACTCTACGGCGTTCTTCCACCAGATCGAATCGTTAGGGCCAAAGAAGTCAACGCCAGAAGCATAAAATACGATATAAATACAACAGCTTTTCCATCGTATAAAAGGAATAATTGCAAACAGTGCGAAAGTAATGGTCATTTCTACGTTCCGGACAACCTAGGCTTCACCCTAGGGCGTTGCTACACCAGATTAAACAGTTAGGGCCTTAGAAGTCAACGCCCGAAGCATAAAATGCAAAATAAATAGAACAGTTTTTCCATTGTATAAAACGAAGAATTGCTACCAGTGTAAAAGTTATGGTCATTTCTACGTTCCGGGCAACCTAGGCTTCACCATAGGGCGTTGTTCCACCAGATCGAATAGTTAGGGCCTAAGAAGTGAACGCCAGAAGCATAAAATACAATATAAATACAACAGCTTTTCCATCGTAAAAAACGAATAATTGCAACCAGTGTGAATGTTATGGTTATTTCTACTTTCCGAGCAACCTAGGCTTCACTCTAGGGCGTTGCTCCACCAGATCGAATAGTTAGGTCCTTAGAAGTTACCGCCAGAAGCATAAAATACGATATAAATACAACAGCTTTTGCATCTTATAAAAGGAATAATTGCAAACAGTGTGAAAGTAATTGTCATTTCTACGTTCCGGGCAACCTAGGCTTCACTCTAGGGCGTTGCTCCACCAGATCAAACAGTTAGGTCCTTAGAAGTCAACGCCCGAAGCATAAAATACAAAATAAATAGAACAGTTTTCCCATTGTAAAAAACGAATAATTGCTGCCAGTGTAAAAGTTATGGTCATTTCTACGTTCCAGGCAACCTAGGCTTCACTCTAGGGCGTTGCTCCACCAGATCGAATTGATAGGGCCAAAGAAGTCAACGCCCGAAGCATAAAATACAAAATAAATAGAACAGTTTTTCCATTGTATAAAACGAATAATTGCTACCAGTGTAAAAGTTATGGTCATTTCTACGTTCCGGGCAACCTAGGCATCATCCTAGGGCATTGTTCCATCAGATCGAACTGATAGGCCCTAAGAAGTGAACGCCAGAAGCATAAAATACAATATAAATACAACAGTTTTTCCATCGTAGAAAACGAATAATTGCAACCAGTGTGAAAGTTATGGTCATTTGTATATTCCGAGCAACATAGGCTTCACTCTAGGGCGGTGCTCCACCATATCGAATAGCTACGGCCTTAGAAGCCTACGCATGAAGCATAAAATACAATAAAAATACAACGGTCTTTTCATCGTATAACAGGAATAATTGCAACAAGCGTGAAAGTATTGATCATTTCGGCGTTTCGGGCATCCTAGACTTAACTCTGAGGCATTGCTCCACCAGATCGAATAGTTAGGTCCTTAGAAGTCAACGCCAGAAGCATAAAATACGATATAAATGCAACAACTTTTGCATCGTATAAAAGGAATTATTGCAAACAGTGTGAAAGTAATTGTCATTTCTACGTTCCGGGCAACCTAGGCTTCACCATAGGGCGTTGTTCCACCAGATCGAATAGTCAGGGCCTAAGAAGTGAACGCCAGAAGCATAAAATGCAATAAAAATACAACAGTCTTTCCATCCTATGACAGGAATAATTGCAACCCGTGTGAAAGTGATGGTCATTTGTACGTTCCAGGGAACCTAGGCCTCACTCTAGGGCGTTGCTCCACCAGATCGAATTGTTAGGGCCAAAGAAGTCAGCGCCCGAAGCATAACATACAAAATAAATAGAACAGTTTTTCCATTGTATAAAACGAATAATTGCTACCAGTGTAAAAGTTATGGTCATTTCTACGTTCCGGGCAACCTAGGCTTCACTCTAGGGCGTTGCTCCACCAGATCGAATAGTTACGTCCTTAGAAGTCAACGCCAGAAGCATAAAATACGATATAAATACAACAGCTTTTCCATGGCATAAAAGGAATAATTGCAAACAGTGTGAGAGTAATGGTCATTTCTACGTTCCGGGCAACCTAGGCTTCACTCTACGGCGTTGTTCCACCAGATCGAATAGTTAGGGCCTAAGAAGTCAACACCAGAAGAATAAAATACAATATAAATACAACAGCCTTTGCACCGTATAAAACGAATAATTGCAACCTGTGTGAAGGTTATGGTCATATCTACGTTCCGGGCAACCTAGGCTTCACTGTAGGGCGTTTCTCCACCAGATCGAAGTGTTAGTGCCTAAGAAGTTAACGCCCGAAGCATAAAATACGATATAAATACAACAGCTTTTCCACCGTATTAAATAAATAATTGCAAACTGTGTGAAAGTAGTGGTCATTTCTGCGTTCCGAGCAACCTAGGTTTCACTCTAGGGCGGTGCTGCTCCAGATCGAATAGCTACGGCCTTAGAAGCCTACGCCTGAAGCATAAAATACAATAAAAATACAACAGTCTTTTCATCGTATAACCGGAATAATAGCAACATGCGTGAAAGTAATGATCATTTCGGCGTTTCGGGCATACTAGACTTAACTCTGAGGCATTGCTCCACCAGATTGAATAGTTAGGGCCTAAGGAGTCAACGCCAGAAGCATAAAATTCAATATAAATGCAACAGCTTTGCCACCGTATAGAATGAATAATTGCTACCAGTGTAAAAGTTATGGCCATTTCTACGTTGCGGGAAACCTAGGCTTCACCTTAGGTCGTTGTTCCACCAGATCGAATAGTTAGGGCCTAAGAAGTGAACGCCAGAAGCATAAAATACAATATAAATACAACAGTTTTTCCATCATATAAAACGAATAATTGCAACCAGTATGAAAGTTATGGTCATTTCTACTTTCCGGGCAACCTAGGATACACCATAGGGCGTTGCTCCAACAGATCGAATAGTTAGGGCCTATGAAGTCAACGCCAGAAGCTAAAATACAATAAAGGTGCAACAGCTTTTCCATCGTATAACAGGAATAATTGCAACCAGTGTGAAGGTAATGGTATGTTCTACGTTCCGGGCAACCTAGGCTTCACTCTAGGGCGGTGCTCCACCAGATCAAATAGTTAGGGCCTAAGAAGTCAACGCCAGAAGCATAAATTACAATATAAGTACAACAGCTTTTCCATCGCATATAATGTATATTTGCAAACAGTGTGGAAGTAATGGTCACTTCTACGTTCCGGGCAACCTAGGCTTCACTCTAGGGTGTTGCTCCACCAGATGGAATTACTAGGGACTGAGAATTCAATGCCAGAAGCATAAAATGCAATATAAATTTAACAGCTTTTCCATCGTATAAAAGGAATAATAGCAACCAGTGTGAAAGTTATGGTCATTTCAACGTTCCGGGCAACCTAGGCATCACGCTAGGGTGTTGCTCCACCAGATGGAATAGCTAGGGACTTAGAATTCAATGCCAGAAGCATAATATGCAATATAAATATAACAGCTTTTCCATCGTATAAAACGAATAACAGCAACCAGTGTGAAAGTTATGGTCATTTCTACTTCCCGGGCAACCTAGGCTTCACTCTAGAGCGTTGCTCCACCAGATCGAATAGTTAGGTCCTTAGAAGTCAACGCCCGAAGCATAAAATGCAAAATACATAGAACAGTTATTCCATTGCATAAAACGAATAACTGCAACCAGTGTGAAAGTACTGGTCATTTCAGCGTTCCGGGCAACCTAGGCTTCACCCTAGGGCGTTGTTCCACCAGATGGATTAGTTAGGGCCTAAGAAGTCAACGCCAGAAGCATAAAATACAATATAAATACAACAGCTTTTGCATCGTATAAAAGGAATAATTGCAAACAGTGTGAAAGTAATTGTCATTTCTACGTTCCGGGCAACCTAGGCTTCAGTCTAGGGCGTTGCTCCACCAGATCGAATAGTTAGGGCCTAAGAAGTGAACGCCAGAAGTATAAAATGCAATAAAAATACAACAGTCTTTCCATCGTATAACAGGATTAATTGCAACCAGTTTGATAGTGAAGGTCATTTCTACGTTCCGGGCAACCTAGGCTTCACTCTAGGGCGTTGCTCCACTAGATCGAATAGCTAGGGCCTAAGAAGTCAACGCCAGAAGCATAAAATACAATATAAATACAACAGCTTTTGCATCGTATAAAAGGAATAATTGCAAACAGTGTGAAAGTAATTGTCATTTCTACGTTCCGGGCAACCTAGGCTTCAGTCTAGGGCGTTGCTCCACCAGATCAAACAGTTAGGTCCTTAGAAGTCAACGCCCGAAGCATAAAATACAAAATAAATAGAACAGTTTTCCCATTGTATAAAAGGAATAATTGCAACCTGTGTGAAGGTTATGGTCATATCTACGTTCCGGGCAACCTAGGCTTCACTGTAGGGCGTTGCTCCACCAGATCGAAGTGTTAGGGCCTAAGAAGTCAACGCCCGAAGCATAAAATACAATAGAAATACAACAGTTTTTCCATCGTATAAAACGAATAGTTGCAACCATATGAAACTTATGGTCATTTCTACGTTTCGGGCAACCCAGGCTTCACCCTAGGTCGTTGTTCCACCAGATCGAATAGTTAGGGCCTAAGAAGTGAACGCCAGAAACATAAAATGCAATAAAAATACAACAGTCTTTCCATCGTATAACAGGATTAATTGCAACCAGTTTGATAGTGAAGGTCATTTATACGTTCCGGGCAACCTAGGCTTCACTCTAGTGCGTTGCTCCACTAGATCGAATAGCTAGGGCCTTAGAAGTCAACGCCAGAAGCATAAAATACGATATAAATACAACAGCTTTTCCATCGTATAAAAGGAATAATTGCAAACAGTGTGAAAGTTATGGTCATTTCAACGTTCCGGGCAAACTAGGCTTCACCCTAGGGCGTTGCTCCACCAGATTAAACAGTTAGGGCCTTAGAAGTCAACGCCCGAAGCATAAAATGCAAAATAAATAGACAGTTTTTCCATTGTATAAAACGGATAATTGCTACCAGTGTAAAAGTTATGGTCATTTCTACGTTCCGGGCAACCTAGGCTTCACCCTAGGGCGTTGTTCCACCAGATCGAATTGTTAGGGCCTAAGAAGTGAACGCCAGAAGCATAAAATACAATATAAATACAACAGTTTTTCCATCGTATAAAACGATTAATTGCAACCAATGTGAAAGCTATGGTCATTTCTACATTCCGAGCAACCTAGGCTTCACTCTAGGGCGTTGCTCCAACAGATTGAATAGTCAGGGCCTTAGAAGTCAACGCCCGAAGCATAAAATGCAATAAAAATACAACAGTTTTTCCATCGTATAACAGGATTAATTGCAACCAGTTTGAAAGTGATGGTCATTTCTACGTTCCGGGCAACCTAGGCTTCACCCTAGGGCGTTGCGCCACCAGATCAAACAGATAGGTCCTTAGATGTCAACGCCAGAAGCATACAATACGATATAAATACAACAGCTTTTCCATGGTATAACAGGATTAGTTGCAACCAGTTTGAAAGTGATGGTCATTTGGGCGTTCCGGGCAACCTAGGCTTCACCCTAGGGCGTTGTTCCACCAGATCGAATAGTCAGGGCCTAAGCAGTGAACGCCAGAAGCATAAAATGCAATAAAAATACAACAGTCTTTCCGTCCTATAACAGGAATAATTGCAACCCGTGTGAAAGTGATGGTCATTTGTACGTTCCAGGGAACCTAGGCTTCACTCTAGGGCGTTGCTCCACCAGATCGAATTGTTAGGGCCAAAGAAGTCAACGCCCGAAGCATAAAATACAAAATAAATAGAACAGATTTTCCATTGTATAAAACGAATAATTGCTACCAGTGTAAAAGTTATGGTCATTTCTACGTTCCGGGCAACCTAGGCTTCACCCTAGGGCATTGTTCCATCAGATCGAATAGTTAGGCCCTAAGAAGTGAACGCCAGAAGCATAAAATACAATATAAATACAACAGTTTTTCCATCGCAGAAAACGAATAATTGCAACCAGTGTGAAAATTATGGTCACTTCTATATTCCGCGCAACCTAGGCTTCACTCGAGGGCGTTGCTCCACCAGATCGAATAGTTAGGTCCTTAGAAGTCAACGCCAGAAGCATAAAATACGATATAAATACAACAGCTTTTCCATGGTATAAAAGGAATAATTGCAAACAGTGAGAAAGTAATGGTCATTTCTACGTTCCAGGCAACCTAGGCTTCACTCTACAGCGTTCTTCCACCAGATCGAATCGTTAGGGCCAAAGAAGTCAACGCCAGAAGCATAAAATACGATATAAATACAACAGCTTTTCCATCGTATAAAAGGAATAATTGCAAACAGTGCGAAAGTAATGGTCATTTCTACGTTCCGGACAACCTACGCTTCACCCTAGGGCGTTGCTACACCAGATTAAACAGTTAGGGCCTTAGAAGTCAACGCCCGAAGCATAAAATGCAAAATAAATAGAACAGTTTTTCCATTGTATAAAACGAATAATTGCTACCAGTGTAAAAGTTATGGTCATTTCTACGTTCCGGGCAACCTAGGCTTCACCATAGGGCGTTGTTCCACCAGATCGAATAGTTAGGGCCTAAGAAGCGAACGCCAGAAGCATAAAATACAATATAAATACAACAGCTTTTCCATCGTAAAAAACGAATAATTGCAACCAGTGTGAATGTTATGGTTATTTCTACATTCCGAGCAACCTAGGCTTCACTCTAGGGCGTTGCTCCACCAGATCGAATAGTTAGGTCCTTAGAAGTTACCGCCAGAAGCATAAAATACGATATAAATACAACAGCTTTTGCATCTTATAAAAGGAATAATTGCAAACAGTGTGAAAGTAATTGTCATTTCTACGTTCCGGGCAACCTAGGCTTCACTCTAGGGCGTTGCTCCACCAGATCAAACAGTTAGGTCCTTAGAAGTCAACGCCCGAAGCATAAAATACAAAATAAATAGAACAGTTTTCCCATTGTAAAAAACGAATAATTGCTGCCAGTGTAAAAGTTATGGTCATTTCTACGTTCCAGGCAACCTAGGCTTCACTCTAGGGAGTTGCTCCACCTCATCGAATAGCTACGGCCTTAGAAGTCAACGTCAGAAGCATAGAATACAACATAAATACAACAGTTTTTCGATCGTATAAAATGAATAATTGCAAACATTGTGAAAGTAACGGTCGTTTGTACGTTCCCGGCAACCTAGGCTTCACTCTCGGGCGGTGGTCCAACAGATCGAATAGGTAGGGCCATAGAAGTCAATGCCCGAAGCATAAAATACAATAAAGATACAAGATTTTTTCCATCGTATAACAGGAATAATTGCAACCAGTGTGAAAGTGATGGTCATTTCTACGTCACGGGCAACCTAGGCTTCACTCTGTGGCGTTGCTACACCACATCGAATAGCTACGGGCTTAGAAGTCAACGCCCGAAGCATAAAATGCAATAAAAATGCAGCAGTTTTTCCATCGTATAACAGGAATAATTGCAACCAGAGTGAAGATGATGGTCATCTCTACGTTCCGGGCAATCAAGGCTTCACTCTAGGGCGTTGATCCACCAGGTCCAGTAGTTAAGGCCTTAGAAGTCAACGCCAGGAGCATAAAATACAATATAAATAAAACAGCTTTTCCATCGTATAAAACGAATAATTGCAACCAGTGTGAAAGTAATGGTCACTTCTACGCTCCGGGCAGCCTAGGTTTCGCTCTAGGGCGTTGCTCCACCACATCGAATAGTGAGTGCCTTAGAAGTCGACACCAGAAGCATAAAATACAATATAAATACAACAGCTTTTCCATCGTATAACAGGAATAATTGCAATGAGTGTGAAAGTAATGGTCATTTCTACCTTCCGGGCAACCCAGGCTTCACTCTAGGGCGTTGCTACACCAGATCGGATAGGCAGGACCATAGAAGTCAACGCCCGATACAATAATACAATATAAGTACAACAGCTTTTCCATCATATAAAATGAACAATTACAAACAGTGTGAAAGTGATGGTCATTTCTACGTTCCGGGCAGCCTAGGCTTCACTCTAGGGCGATGCTCCACCAGTTCGAATAGTTAGGGCCTAAGAAGTCAACGCCACGGGCATAAAATACACCATAAATACAACAGTTTTTCCATTGTGTAAAACGAATAATTGCTACTAGTGTGAAAGTTATGGTCATTTCTTCGTCCCGGGCAACATAGGGTTCACTCTGGACGTTGCCCTACCAGATTGAGTAGCTAGAACCTTAGAAGTCAATGCCAGAAGCAGAAAATACGATAAAAATACAGCAGCTTTTCCATCGTATAGAATGAATAATTGCAAACAGTGTGAAAGTAATGGTCATTTCCACCTTCCGGGCAAACCTAGGCTTCACCCTAGGGCGTTGCTCCACCAGATCGAATAGTTAGGGCCTAAGAAGTCAACGCCAGAGGTATAAAATACAATAAAAATGCAACAGTTTTTCCATCGTGTAACAGGAATAATTGCAACCAGTGTGAAGGATATGGTCATTTCTACGTTCCGGGCAACCTAGGCTTCACTCTAGGGCGTTGCTCCGCCAGATCGAATAGGTATGGCCTTAGTAGTCAACGCCCGAAGCATAAAATACAAAATAAAAAGAACAGTTTTTCCATTGTATAAAACGAATAATTGCAACCAGTGTGAAAGTTATGGTCATTTCTACGTTCTGGGCAACCTAGGCTTCACTCTAGGGCGTTGTTCCACCAGATCCAATTGTTAGGGCCTTAGAAGTCAGCGCCAGAAGCATAAAATACAAAATAAATACAACAGTTTTTCCAACGTATAAAACGAATAATTGCAACCAGATTGAAAGTTATGGTCATTTCTACATTTTGGGCAACCTGGGCTTCACTCTAGGGCGTTGCTCCACCAGATCGAATAGTTAGGGCCTAAGAAGTCAACGCCAGAAGCATAAAACACACAATAAATACAACAGGTTTTCCATCGTATAGAACGAATAATTGCAACCAGTGTGAAAGTTATGGTCATTTCAACGTTCCGGGCAACCTAGGCATCACGCTAGGGTGTTGCTCCACCAGATGGAATAGCTAGGGACTTAGAATTCAATGCCAGAAGCATAATATGCAATATAAATATAACAGCTTTTCCATCGTATAAAACGAATAACAGCAACCAGTGTGAAAGTTATGGTCATTTCTACTTCCCGGGCAACCTAGGCTTCACTCTAGAGCGTTGCTCCACCAGATCGAATAGTTAGGTCCTTAGAAGTCAACGCCCGAAGCATAAAATGCAAAATACATAGAACAGTTATTCCATTGCATAAAACGAATAACTGCAACCAGTGTGAAAGTACTGGTCATTTCAGCGTTCCGGGCAACCTAGGCTTCACCCTAGGGCGTTGTTCCACCAGATGGATTAGTTAGGGCCTAAGAAGTCAACGCCAGAAGCATAAAATACAATATAAATACAACAGCTTTTGCATCGTATAAAAGGAATAATTGCAAACAGTGTGAAAGTAATTGTCATTTCTACGTTCCGGGCAACCTAGGCTTCAGTCTAGGGCGTTGCTCCACCAGATCGAATAGTTAGGGCCTAAGAAGTGAACGCCAGAAGTATAAAATGCAATAAAAATACAACAGTCTTTCCATCGTATAACAGGATTAATTGCAACCAGTTTGATAGTGAAGGTCATTTCTACGTTCCGGGCAACCTAGGCTTCACTCTAGGGCGTTGCTCCACTAGATCGAATAGCTAGGGCCTAAGAAGTCAACGCCAGAAGCATAAAATACAATATAAATACAACAGCTTTTGCATCGTATAAAAGGAATAATTGCAAACAGTGTGAAAGTAATTGTCATTTCTACGTTCCGGGCAACCTAGGCTTCAGTCTAGGGCGTTGCTCCACCAGATCAAACAGTTAGGTCCTTAGAAGTCAACGCCCGAAGCATAAAATACAAAATAAATAGAACAGTTTTCCCATTGTATAAAAGGAATAATTGCAACCTGTGTGAAGGTTATGGTCATATCTACGTTCCGGGCAACCTAGGCTTCACTGTAGGGCGTTGCTCCACCAGATCGAAGTGTTAGGGCCTAAGAAGTCAACGCCCGAAGCATAAAATACAATAGAAATACAACAGTTTTTCCATCGTATAAAACGAATAGTTGCAACCATATGAAACTTATGGTCATTTCTACGTTTCGGGCAACCCAGGCTTCACCCTAGGTCGTTGTTCCACCAGATCGAATAGTTAGGGCCTAAGAAGTGAACGCCAGAAACATAAAATGCAATAAAAATACAACAGTCTTTCCATCGTATAACAGGATTAATTGCAACCAGTTTGATAGTGAAGGTCATTTATACGTTCCGGGCAACCTAGGCTTCACTCTAGTGCGTTGCTCCACTAGATCGAATAGCTAGGGCCTTAGAAGTCAACGCCAGAAGCATAAAATACGATATAAATACAACAGCTTTTCCATCGTATAAAAGGAATAATTGCAAACAGTGTGAAAGTTATGGTCATTTCAACGTTCCGGGCAAACTAGGCTTCACCCTAGGGCGTTGCTCCACCAGATTAAACAGTTAGGGCCTTAGAAGTCAACGCCCGAAGCATAAAATGCAAAATAAATAGACAGTTTTTCCATTGTATAAAACGGATAATTGCTACCAGTGTAAAAGTTATGGTCATTTCTACGTTCCGGGCAACCTAGGCTTCACCCTAGGGCGTTGTTCCACCAGATCGAATTGTTAGGGCCTAAGAAGTGAACGCCAGAAGCATAAAATACAATATAAATACAACAGTTTTTCCATCGTATAAAACGATTAATTGCAACCAATGTGAAAGCTATGGTCATTTCTACATTCCGAGCAACCTAGGCTTCACTCTAGGGCGTTGCTCCAACAGATTGAATAGTCAGGGCCTTAGAAGTCAACGCCCGAAGCATAAAATGCAATAAAAATACAACAGTTTTTCCATCGTATAACAGGATTAATTGCAACCAGTTTGAAAGTGATGGTCATTTCTACGTTCCGGGCAACCTAGGCTTCACCCTAGGGCGTTGCGCCACCAGATCAAACAGATAGGTCCTTAGATGTCAACGCCAGAAGCATACAATACGATATAAATACAACAGCTTTTCCATGGTATAACAGGATTAGTTGCAACCAGTTTGAAAGTGATGGTCATTTGGGCGTTCCGGGCAACCTAGGCTTCACCCTAGGGCGTTGTTCCACCAGATCGAATAGTCAGGGCCTAAGCAGTGAACGCCAGAAGCATAAAATGCAATAAAAATACAACAGTCTTTCCGTCCTATAACAGGAATAATTGCAACCCGTGTGAAAGTGATGGTCATTTGTACGTTCCAGGGAACCTAGGCTTCACTCTAGGGCGTTGCTCCACCAGATCGAATTGTTAGGGCCAAAGAAGTCAACGCCCGAAGCATAAAATACAAAATAAATAGAACAGATTTTCCATTGTATAAAACGAATAATTGCTACCAGTGTAAAAGTTATGGTCATTTCTACGTTCCGGGCAACCTAGGCTTCACCCTAGGGCATTGTTCCATCAGATCGAATAGTTAGGCCCTAAGAAGTGAACGCCAGAAGCATAAAATACAATATAAATACAACAGTTTTTCCATCGCAGAAAACGAATAATTGCAACCAGTGTGAAAATTATGGTCACTTCTATATTCCGAGCAACCTAGGCTTCACTCGAGGGCGTTGCTCCACCAGATCGAATAGTTAGGTCCTTAGAAGTCAACGCCAGAAGCATAAAATACGATATAAATACAACAGCTTTTCCATGGTATAAAAGGAATAATTGCAAACAGTGAGAAAGTAATGGTCATTTCTACGTTCCAGGCAACCTAGGCTTCACTCTACAGCGTTCTTCCACCAGATCGAATCGTTAGGGCCAAAGAAGTCAACGCCAGAAGCATAAAATACGATATAAATACAACAGCTTTTCCATCGTATAAAAGGAATAATTGCAAACAGTGCGAAAGTAATGGTCATTTCTACGTTCCGGACAACCTAGGCTTCACCCTAGGGCGTTGCTACACCAGATTAAACAGTTAGGGCCTTAGAAGTCAACGCCCGAAGCATAAAATGCAAAATAAATAGAACAGTTTTTCCATTGTATAAAACGAATAATTGCTACCAGTGTAAAAGTTATGGTCATTTCTACGTTCCGGGCAACCTAGGCTTCACCATAGGGCGTTGTTCCACCAGATCGAATAGTTAGGGCCTAAGAAGTGAACGCCAGAAGCATAAAATACAATATAAATACAACAGCTTTTCCATCGTAAAAAACGAATAATTGCAACCAGTGTGAATGTTATGGTTATTTCTACATTCCGAGCAACCTAGGCTTCACTCTAGGGCGTTGCTCCACCAGATCGAATAGTTAGGTCCTTAGAAGTTACCGCCAGAAGCATAAAATACGATATAAATACAACAGCTTTTGCATCTTATAAAAGGAATAATTGCAAACAGTGTGAAAGTAATTGTCATTTCTACGTTCCGGGCAACCTAGGCTTCACTCTAGGGCGTTGCTCCACCAGATCAAACAGTTAGGTCCTTAGAAGTCAACGCCCGAAGCATAAAATACAAAATAAATAGAACAGTTTTCCCATTGTAAAAAACGAATAATTGCTGCCAGTGTAAAAGTTATGGTCATTTCTACGTTCCAGGCAACCTAGGCTTCACTCTAGGGAGTTGCTCCACCTCATCGAATAGCTACGGCCTTAGAAGTCAACGTCAGAAGCATAGAATACAACATAAATACAACAGTTTTTCGATCGTATAAAATGAATAATTGCAAACATTGTGAAAGTAACGGTCGTTTGTACGTTCCCGGCAACCTAGGCTTCACTCTCGGGCGGTGGTCCAACAGATCGAATAGGTAGGGCCATAGAAGTCAATACCCGAAGCATAAAATACAATAAAGATACAAGATTTTTTCCATCGTATAACAGGAATAATTGCAACCAGTGTGAAAGTGATGGTCATTTCTACGTCACGGGCAACCTAGGCTTCACTCTGTGGCGTTGCTACACCACATCGAATAGCTACGGGCTTAGAAGTCAACGCCCGAAGCATAAAATGCAATAAAAATGCAGCAGTTTTTCCATCGTATAACAGGAATAATTGCAACCAGAGTGAAGATGATGGTCATCTCTACGTTCCGGGCAATCAAGGCTTCACTCTAGGGCGTTGATCCACCAGGTCCAGTAGTTAAGGCCTTAGAAGTCAACGCCAGGAGCATAAAATACAATATAAATAAAACAGCTTTTCCATCGTATAAAACGAATAATTGCAACCAGTGTGAAAGTAATGGTCACTTCTACGCTCCGGGCCGCCTAGGTTTCGCTCTAGGGCGTTGCTCCACCACATCGAATAGTGAGTGCCTTAGAAGTCGACACCAGAAGCATAAAATACAATATAAATACAACAGCTTTTCCATCGTATAACAGGAATAATTGCAATGAGTGTGAAAGTAATGGTCATTTCTACCTTCCGGGCAACCCAGGCTTCACTCTAGGGCGTTGCTACACCAGATCGGATAGGCAGGACCATAGAAGTCAACGCCCGATACAATAATACAATATAAGTACAACAGCTTTTCCATCATATAAAATGAACAATTGCAAACAGTGTGAAAGTGATGGTCATTTCTACGTTCCGGGCAGCCTAGGCTTCACTCTAGGGCGATGCTCCACCAGTTCGAATAGTTAGGGCCTAAGAAGTCAACGCCACGGGCATAAAATACACCATAAATACAACAGTTTTTCCATTGTGTAAAACGAATAATTGCTACTAGTGTGAAAGTTATGGTCATTTCTTCGTCCCGGGCAACATAGGGTTCACTCTGGACGTTGCCCTACCAGATTGAGTAGCTAGAACCTTAGAAGTCAATGCCAGAAGCAGAAAATACGATAAAAATACAGCAGCTTTTCCATCGTATAGAATGAATAATTGCAAACAGTGTGAAAGTAATGGTCATTTCCACCTTCCGGGCAAACCTAGGCTTCACCCTAGGGCGTTGCTCCACCAGATCGAATAGTTAGGGCCTAAGAAGTCAACGCCAGAGGTATAAAATACAATAAAAATGCAACAGTTTTTCCATCGTGTAACAGGAATAATTGCAACCAGTGTGAAGGATATGGTCATTTCTACGTTCCGGGCAACCTAGGCTTCACTCTAGGGCGTTGCTCCGCCAGATCGAATAGGTATGGCCTTAGTAGTCAACGCCCGAAGCATAAAATACAAAATAAAAAGAACAGTTTTTCCATTGTATAAAACGAATAATTGCAACCAGTGTGAAAGTTATGGTCATTTCTACGTTCTGGGCAACCTAGGCTTCACTCTAGGGCGTTGTTCCACCAGATCCAATTGTTAGGGCCTTAGAAGTCAGCGCCAGAAGCATAAAATACAAAATAAATACAACAGTTTTTCCAACGTATAAAACGAATAATTGCAACCAGATTGAAAGTTATGGTCATTTCTACATTTTGGGCAACCTGGGCTTCACTCTAGGGCGTTGCTCCACCAGATCGAATAGTTAGGGCCTAAGAAGTCAACGCCAGAAGCATAAAACACACAATAAATACAACAGGTTTTCCATCGTATAGAACGAATAATTGCAACCAGTGTGAAAGTTATGGACATTTCTACGTTCCGGGCAACCTAGACTGTAGCCTAGGTCGTTGCTCCACCAGATCGAATAGTTAAGGCCTAAGAAGTTAACGCCAGAAGCATAAAACACTATATAAATGCAACAGCTCTTCCATTGTATAACCTGAATAATTGAAACCGGTGTGAAAGTTATGGTCATTTCTACGTTCCGGGCAACCTAGGCTTCACTCTAGGCCGTTGCTCCACCAGATCGAATAGTTAGGCCCTTAGAAGTCAACGCCCGAAGCATAAAATAAAATAAAAATGTAACAGTTTTTCCATCGTATAAAATGAATAATTGCAACCAGTGTGATGGTAATGGTCATTTCTACGTTACGGGCAACCTAGGCCTCACTATAGGTCGTTGCTCCACCAGAACGAATAGTTAGGGCCTTAGAAGTCTACGCACGAAGCATGTAATAAAATAAAAATGCGACAGTTTTTCCATCGTATAAAACGAATAATTACAACCAGTGTGAAAGTTATGGTCATTTCTACGTTCCGGGCGACATAGGCTTGACTCTTGGGCGTTGCCCCACCAGATAGAATAGTTTGGGCCTTAGAAGTCAACGCTCGAATCATAAAATACAAAATAAATAGAACAGTTTTTCCATTGTATAAAACGAATAACTGCACCAGTGTGAAAGTTATGGTCATTTCTACGTTCCCGGCAACATAGGCTTCACTCTAGGGCGTGGCTCCACCAGATCGAATGGCTACGGACTTAGAAGTCAACGCCAGGAGCATAAAATACAAAATAAATACAACAGTTTTTCCATCGTGTAAAACGAATAATTGCAACCGGTGTGAAAGTTATGGTCATTTCTACGTTCCGGGCAACCTAGGCTACACTCTATGGCGTTGCTCCACCAGATCGAGTAGTTAGGGCCTAAGAAGTCAACTCCAGAGGCATAAAACACAATATAAATAAAACAGTTTTTCCATCGTATAAAACGAATATTTGCAACCGGTGTGAAAGTTATGGTCATTTCTATGTTCCGGGCAAACCTAGGCTTCACTCTAGGGCGTTGCTCCACCAGATCGAATAGTTAGGGCCTAAGAAGTCAACGCCAGAGGCATAAAATACAATAAAAATGCAACAGTTTTTCCATTGTGTAACAGGAATAATTGCAGCCAGTGTGAAGGATATGGTCATTTCTACGTTCCGGGCAACCTAGATTTCGCTCTAGGGCGTTGCTCCACCACATCGAATAGTTAGGGCCTTAGAAGTCAATGCCCGAAGCATAAAATACAATATAAGTACAACGGTTTTTCCATCGTATAGAACGAATAATTGCAACCAGTATGAAAGTGAACGTCATTTCTACTTTCCGGGCAACCTAGGCTTCACCCTAGGGCGTTGCACCAACAGATTGAATAGTTAGGGGCTTAGAAGTCAACGCCCGAAGCATAAAATACAAAATAAACAGAACAGTTTTTCCATCGTATAACACGAATAATTGCTACCGGTTTGAAAGTTATGGTCATTTCTCCGTTCCGGGCAACCTAAGCTTCACTCTAGGGCGTTGCTCCACCAGATCGAATAGTTAGGGCCTTAGAAGTCAACGCCAGAAGCATAAAACACTATATAAATGCAACAGCTCTTCCATTGTATAACCTGAATAATTGAAACCGGTGTGAAAGTTATGGTCATTTCTACGTTCCGGGCAACCTAGGCTTCACTCTAGGCCGTTGCTCCACCAGATCGAATAGTTAGGCCCTTAGAAGTCAACGCCCGAAGCATAAAATAAAATAAAAATGTAACAGTTTTTCCATCGTATAAAATGAATAATTGCAACCAGTGTGATGGTAATGGTCATTTCTACGTTACGGGCAACCTAGGCCTCACTATAGGTCGTTGCTCCACCAGAACGAATAGTTAGGGCCTTAGAAGTCTACGCACGAAGCATGTAATAAAATAAAAATGCGACAGTTTTTCCATCGTATAAAACGAATAATTACAACCAGTGTGAAAGTTATGGTCATTTCTACGTTCCGGGCGACATAGGCTTGACTCTTGGGCGTTGCCCCACCAGATAGAATAGTTTGGGCCTTAGAAGTCAACGCTCGAATCATAAAATACAAAATAAATAGAACAGTTTTTCCATTGTATAAAACGAATAACTGCACCAGTGTGAAAGTTATGGTCATTTCTACGTTCCCGGCAACATAGGCTTCACTCTAGGGCGTGGCTCCACCAGATCGAATGGCTACGGACTTAGAAGTCAACGCCAGGAGCATAAAATACAAAATAAATGCAACAGTTTTTCCATCGTGTAAAACGAATAATTGCAACCGGTGTGAAAGTTATGGTCATTTCTACGTTCCGGGCAACCTAGGCTACACTCTATGGCGTTGCTCCACCAGATCGAGTAGTTAGGGCCTAAGAAGTCAACTCCAGAGGCATAAAACACAATATAAATAAAACAGTTTTTCCATCGTATAAAACGAATATTTGCAACCGGTGTGAAAGTTATGGTCATTTCTATGTTCCGGGCAAACCTAGGCTTCACTCTAGGGCGTTGCTCCACCAGATCGAATAGTTAGGGCCTAAGAAGTCAACGCCAGAGGCATAAAATACAATAAAAATGCAACAGTTTTTCCATTGTGTAACAGGAATAATTGCAGCCAGTGTGAAGGATATGGTCATTTCTACGTTCCTGGCAAGCTAGATTTCGCTCTAGGGCGTTGCTCCACCACATCGAATAGTTAGGGCCTTAGAAGTCAATGCCCGAAGCATAAAATACAATATAAGTACAACGGTTTTTCCATCGTATAGAACGAATAATTGCAACCAGTATGAAAGTGAACGTCATTTCTACTTTCCGGGCAACCTAAGCTTCACTCTAGGGCGTTGCTCCACCAGATCGAATAGTTAGGGCCTTAGAAGTCAACGCCAGAAGCATAAAATACAAGATAAATAAAACAGTTTTTCCATCGTGTAAAACGAATAATTGCTACCAGTGTGAAAGTTATGGTCATTTCTACGTTCCGCGCAACCTAGGCTTCACCCTAGGGCGTTGTTCCACCCGATGAAATAGCTAGGGCCTAAGAAGTTAACGCCAGAGGCATAAAATACGATATAAATACAACAGCTTTTCCATCGTAAAAAGCGAATAACTGCAACCAGTGTGGAAGTTATGGTCATTTCTACGTTCCGGGCAACCTAGGCTTCACTCTAGGGCGTTGCTCAACCAGATCGAATAGCTAGGGCCTTAGAAGTCAACGCCCGAAGCATAAAATACAAAATAAATAGAACAGTTTTTACATCGTATAAAACGAATAATTGCTACCAGTGTGAAAGTTATGGTCATTGCTACGTTCCGCGCAACCTAGGCTTCACCCAAGGGCGTTGTTCCACCAGATGGAATAGTTAGGGCCTAAGAAGTCAACGCCAGAAGCATAAAATACGATATAAATACAACAGCTTATCCATCGTATAAGACGAATAATTGCAACCAGTGTGAATGTAATGGTCATTTCTACGTTCCGGGCAACATAGGCTTCACTCTAGGTCGTTGCTCCGCCAGATCGAATAGTTAGGGCCTTTGAAATCAACGCCAGAAGCATAAAATACAATAAAGATGCAACAGCTTTTCCATCGTATAAAACGAATAATTGCAACCAGTGTGAAAGTTATGGTCATTTATAATTTCCGGGCAACCTAGGCTTCACCCTAGGGCGTTGCTCCAACAGATTGAATAGTTAGGAGCTTAGAAGTCATCGCCCGAATCATAAAATACCAAATAAATAGAACGGTTTATCCATTGTATAAAACGAATTATTGCTACCGGTGTAAAAGTTATGGACATTTCTACGTTCCGGGCAACCTAGGCTTCACACTAGGGCGTCGTTCCACCACATCTAATAGCTACGGCCTTAGATGTCAACCCCAGATGAATAAAATACAATAAAGATGCAACAGCTTTTCCATCGTATAAAACGAATAATTGCAACCCGTGTGAAAGTGATGGTCATTTCTACGTTCCAGGCAATATAGGCTTCACTCTAGGGCGTTGTTCCACCAGATCGAATAGTTAGGGCCTAAGAAGTCAACGCCAGAAGCATAAAATACAATATAAATACAACAGTTTTTCCATCGTATAAAACGAATAATTGCAACCAGTATGAAACTTATGGTCATTTCTACTTTCCTAGCAACCTAGGCTTCACCCTAGGGCGTTGCTCCAACAGATTGAATAGTTAGGGCCTTAGAAGTCAACGCCAGAAGCATAAAATACGATATAAATACAACAGCTTTCCCATCGTATTGAAGGATTAATTGCAAGCAGTTTGAAAGTGATGGTCATTTCTCCTTTCCGGGCAACCTCGGCTTCACTCTAGGGCGTTGCTCCACTAGATCGAACAGCTAGGGCCTTAGAAGTCAACGCCAGAAGCATAAAATACAATATAAATACAACAGTTTTTCCATCGTATAAAACGAATAATTGCAACCAGTATGAAACTTATGGTCATTTCTACTTTCCGAGCAACCTAGGCTTCACCCTAGGGCGTTGCTCCAACAGATTGAATAGTTAGGGTCTTAAAAGTCGACGCCCGAACCATAAAATGCAAAAAAAATACAACAGTGTTTCCATCATATAACAGGAATAATTGCAACCAGTTTGAAAGTGATGGCCAATTCTACGTTCCGGGCAACCTAGGCTTCACTCTAGGGCGTTGCACTACCAGATCGAATAGTTAGTGCCTTAGAAGTCAACGCCAGAAGCATAAAATACAATATAAATGCAACAGCTTTTCCATCGTATAAAACGAATAATTGCAACCAGTATGAAACTTATGGTCATTTCTACTTTCCGAGCAACCTACGCTTCACCCTAGGACATTGCTCCAGCAGATTGAATAGTTTGGGCCTTAGAAGTCAACGCCCGTAGCATAAAATGCAATAAAAATACAACAGAGTTTCCATCATATAACAGGAATAATTGCAACCAGTTTGAAAGTGATGGCCAATTCTACGTTCCGGGCAACCTAGGCTTCACTCTAGTGCGTTGCTCCACCAGATCGAATAGTTAGTGCCTTAGAAGTCAACGCCAGAAGCATAAAATACAATATAAATACAACAGTTTTTCCATCGTATAAAACGAATAATTGCAACCAGTATGAAACTTATGGTCATTTCTACTTTCCGAGCAACCTAGGCTTCACCCTAGGGCGTTGCTCCAACAGATTGAATAGTTAGGGTCTTAAAAGTCAACGCCCGAACCATAAAATGCAAAAAAAATACAACAGTGTTTCCATCATATAACAGGAATAATTGCAACCAGTTTGAAAGTGATGGCCAATTCTACGTTCCGGGCAACCTAGGCTTCACTCTAGGGCGTTGCACTACCAGATCGAATAGTTAGTGCCTTAGAAGTCAACGCCAGAAGCATAAAATACAATATAAATGCAACAGCTTTTCCATCGTATAAAACGAATAATTGCAACCAGTATGAAACTTATGGTCATTTCTACTTTCCGAGCAACCTAGGCTTCACCCTAGGGCGTTGCTGCAGCAGATTGAATAGTTTGCGCCTTAGAAGTCAGCGCCCGTAGCATAAAATGCAATAAAAATACAACAGAGTTTCCATCATATAACAGGAATAATTGCAACCAGTTTGAAAGTGATGGCCAATTCTACGTTCCGGGCAACCTAGGCTTCACTCTAGTGCGTTGCTCCACCAGATCGAATAGTTAGTGCCTTAGAAGTCAACGCCAGAAGCATAAAATACAATATAAATACAACAGCTCTTCCATCGTATAAAACGAATAATTGCAACCAGTATGAAACTTATGGTCATTTCTACTTTCCGAGCAATCTAGGCTTCACCCTAGGGCGTTGCTCCAACAGATTGAATAGTTAGGAGCTTAGAAGTCATCGCCCGAATCATAAAATACAAATAAATAGAACGGTTTATCCATTGTATAAAACGAATTATTGCTACCGGTGTAAAAGTTATGGACATTTCTACGTTCCGGGCAACCTAGGCTTCACACTAGGGCGTCGTTCCACCACATCTAATAGCTACGGCCTTAGATGTCAACCCCAGATGAATAAAATACAATAAATATGCAACAGCTTTTCCATCGTATAAAACGAATAATTGCAACCCGTGTGAAAGTGATGGTCATTTCTACGTTCCAGGCAATATAGGCTTCACTCTAGGGCGTTGTTCCACCAGATCGAATAGTTAGGGCCTAAGAAGCCAACGCCAGAAGCATAAAATACAATATAAATACAACAGTTTTTCCATCGTATAAAACGAATAATTGCAACCCGTGTGAAAGTGATGGTCATTTCTACGTTCCAGGCAATATAGGCTTCACTCTAGGGCGTTGTTCCACCATATCGAATAGTTAGGGCCTAAGAAGTCAACGCCAGAAGCATAAAATACAATATAAATACAACAGTTCTTCCATCGTATAAAACGAATAATTGCAACCAGTATGAAACTTATGGTCATTTCTACTTTCCTAGCAACCTAGGCTTCACCCTAGGGCGTTGCTCCAACAGATTGAATAGTTAGGGCCTTAGAAGTCAACGCCCGAAGCATAAAATGCAATAAAAATACAACAGTGTTTCCATCATATAACAGGAATAATTGCAACCAGTTTGAAAGTGATGGCCAATTCTACGTTCCGGTCAACCTAGGCTTCACTCTAGGGCGTTTCTCCACCAGATCGAATAGTTAGTGCCTTAGAAGTCAACGCCAGAAGCATAAAATACGATATAAATACAACAGCTTTTCCATCGTATAGAAGGATTAATTGCAAGCAGTTTGAAAGTGATGGTCATTTCTCCTTTCCGGGCAACCTCGGCTTCACTCTAGGGCGTTGCTCCACTAGATCGAACAGCTAGGGCCTTAGAAGTCAACGCCAGAAGCATAAAATACAATATAAATACAACAGTTTTTCCATCGTATAAAACGAATAATTGCAACCAGTATGAAACTTATGGTCATTTCTACTTTCCGAGCAACCTAGGCTTCACCCTAGGGCGTTGTTCCACCATATCGAATAGTTAGGGCCTAAGAAGTCAACGCCAGAAGCATAAAATACAATATAAATACAACAGTTCTTCCATCGTATAAAACGAATAATTGCAACCAGTATGAAACTTATGGTCATTTCTACTTTCCTAGCAACCTAGGCTTCACCCTAGGGCGTTGCTCCAACAGATTGAATAGTTAGGGCCTTGGAAGTCAACGCCCGAAGCATAAAATGCAATAAAAATACAACAGTGTTTCCATCATATAACAGGAATAATTGCAACCAGTTTGAAAGTGATGGCCAATTCTACGTTCCGGTCAACCTAGGCTTCACTCTAGGGCGTTTCTCCACCAGATCGAATAGTTAGTGCCTTAGAAGTCAACGCCAGAAGCATAAAATACGATATAAATACAACAGCTTTTCCATCGTATAGAAGGATTAATTG
Organism: Calliopsis andreniformis; assembly: GCF_051401765.1. Taxonomy (NCBI): domain Eukaryota; kingdom Metazoa; phylum Arthropoda; class Insecta; order Hymenoptera; family Andrenidae; genus Calliopsis; species Calliopsis andreniformis. Next base: position 8,040,160 of record NC_135072.1, read on the forward strand.
CAAGCAGTTTGAAAGTGATGGTCATTTCTCCTTTCCGGGCAACCTCGGCTTCACTCTAGGGCGTTGCTCCACTAGATCGAACAGCTAGGGCCTTAGAAGTCAACGCCAGAAGCATAAAATACAATATAAATACAACAGTTTTTCCATCGTATAAAACGAATAATTGCAACCAGTATGAAACTTATGGTCATTTCTACTTTCCGAGCAACCTAGGCTTCACCCTAGGGCGTTGCTCCAACAGATTGAATAGTTAGAGTCTTAAAAGTCAACGCCCGAAACATAAAATGCAAAAAAAATACAACAGTGTTTCCATCATATAACAGGAATAATTGCAACCAGTTTGAAAGTGATGGCCAATTCTACGTTCCGGGCAACCTAGGCTTCACTCTAGGGCGTTGCACTACCAGATCGAATAGTTAGTGCCTTAGAAGTCAACGCCAGAAGCATGAAATACAATATAAATGCAACAGCTTTTCCATCGTATAAAACGAATAATTGCAACCAGTATGAAACTTATGGTCATTTCTACTTTCCGAGCAACCTAGGCTTCACCCTAGGGCGTTGCTCCGACAGATTGAATAGTTAGGGTCTTAAAAGTCAACGCCCGAACCATAAAATGCAAAAAAAATACAACAGTGTTTCCATCATATAACAGGAATAATTGCAACCAGTTTGAAAGTGATGGCCAATTCTACGTTCCGGGCAACCTAGGCTTCACTCTAGGGCGTTGCACTACCAGATCGAATAGTTAGTGCCTTAGAAGTCAACGCCAGAAGCATAAAATACAATATAAATGCAACAGCTTTTCCATCGTATAAAACGAATAATTGCAACCAGTATGAAACTTATGGTCATTTCTACTTTCCGAGCAACCTAGGCTTCACCCTAGGGCGTTGCTCCAGCAGATTGAATAGTTTGCGCCTTAGAAGTCAACGCCCGTAGCATAAAATGCAATAAAAATACAACAGAGTTTCCATCATATAACAGGAATAATTGCAACCAGTTTGAAAGTGATGGCCAATTCTACGTTCCGGGCAACCTAGGATTCACCCTAGGGCGTTGCTCCACCAGATCGAATAGTTAGGTCCTTAGAAGTAAACGCCAGAAGCATAACATACGCTATAAATACAACAGCTTTTCCATCGTATAAAAGGATTAATTGCAACCAGTTTGAAAGTGATGGTCATTTCTCCTTTCCGGGCAACCTCGGCTTCACTCTAGGGCGTTGCTCCACCAGATCGAATAGTTAGGTCCTTAGAAGTCAACGCCCGAAGCATAAAATGCAATAAAAATACAACAGTGTTTCCATCATATAACAGGAATAATTGCAACCAGTTTGAAAGTGATGGCCAATTCTACGTTCCGGGCAACCTAGGCTACACTCTAGGGCGTTGCTCCACCAGATCGAATAGTTAGTGCCTTAGAAGTCAACGCCAGAAGCATAAAATACAATATAAATACAACAGTGTTTCCATCATATAACAGGAATAATTGCAACCAGTTTGAAAGTGATGGAAAATTCTACGTTCCGGGCAACCTAGGTTTCACTCCAGGGCGTTGCTCCACCAGACCGAATAGTTACGGCCTAAGAAGTCAACGCCAGAAGCATAAAATACGATATAAATACAACAGCTTTTCCATCGTATAAAACGAATAATTGCAACCAGTATGAAACTTATGGTCATTTCTACTTTCCGAGCAAGCTAGCCTTCACCCTAGGGGGTTGCTCGAACAGATTGAATAGTTAGGGCATTAGAAGTCAACGCCCGAAGCATAAAATGCAATAAAAATACAACAGTGTATCCATGATATAACAGGAACAATTGCAACCAGTTTGAAAGTGATGGCCAATTCTACGTTCCGCGCAACCTAGGCTTCACTCTAGGGCGCTGCTCCACCAGATCGAATAGTTAGTGCCTCAGAAGTCAACGCCAGAAGCATAAAATACAATTTAAATACAACAGTTTTTCCATCGTATAAAACGAATAATTGCAACCAGTATGAAACTTATGGTGATTTCTACTTTCCGAGCAACCTAGGCTTCACCCTAGGGCGTTGCTCCAACAGATTGAATAGTTAGGGCCTTAGAAGTCAACGCCCGAACCATAAACTGCAAAAAAAATACAACACTGTTTCCATCATATAACAGGAATAATTGCAACCAGTTTGAAAGTGATGGCCAATTCTACGTTCCGGGCAACCTAGGCTTCACTCTAGGGCGTTGCACTACCAGATCGAATAGTTAGTGCCTTAGAAGTCAACGCCAGAAGCATAAAATACAATATAAATGCAACAGCTTTTCCATCGTATAAAACGAATAATTGCAACCAGTATGAAACTTATGGTCCTTTCTACTTTCCGAGCAACCTAGGCTTCACCCTAGGGCGTTGCTCCAGCAGATTGAATAGTTTGGGCCTTAGAAGTCAACGCCCGTAGCATAAAATGCAATAAAAATACAACAGAGTTTCCATCATATAACAGGAATAATTGCAACCAGTTTGAAAGTGATGGCCAATTCTACGTTCCGGGCAACCTAGGCTTCACTCTAGTGCGTTGCTGCACCAGATCGAATAGTTAGTGCCTTAGAAGTCAACGCCAGAAGCATAAAATACAATATAAATACAACAGTTTTTCCATCGTATAAAACGAATAATTGCAACCAGTATGAAACTTATGGTCATTTCTACTTTCCGAGCAACCTAGGCTTCACCCTAGGGCGTTGCTCCAACAGATTGAATAGTTAGGGTCTTAAAAGTCAACGCCCGAACCTTAAAATGCAAAAAAAATACAACAGTGTTTCCATCATATAACAGGAATAATTGCAACCAGTTTGAAAGTGATGGCCAATTCTACGTTCCGGGCAACCTAGGCTTCACTCAAGGGCGTTGCACTACCAGATCGAATAGTTAGTGCCTTAGAAGTCAACGCCAGAAGCATAAAATACAATATAAATGCAACAGCTTTTCCATCGTATAAAACGAATAATTGCAACCAGTATGAAACTTATGGTGATTTCTACTTTCCGAGCAATCTAGGCTTCTCCCTAGGGCGTTGCTCCAACAGATTGAATGGTTAGGGCCTTAGAAGTCAACGCCCGAACCATAAAATGCAAAAAAAATACAACTGTGTTTCCATCATATATAAGGAATAATTGCAACCAGTTTGAAAGTGATGGCCAATTCTACGTTCCGGGCAACCTAGGATTCACTCCAGGGCGTTGCTCCACCAGACCGAATAGTTACGGCCTAAGAAGTCAACGCCAGAAGCATAAAATACGATATAAATACAACAGCTTTTCCATCGTATAAAACGAATAATTGCAACCAGTATGAAACTTATGGTCATTTCTACTTTCCGAGCAAGCTAGCCTTCACCCTAGGGGGTTGCTCGAACAGATTGAATAGTTAGGGCATTAGAAGTCAACGCCCGAAGCATAAAATGCAATAAAAATACAACAGAGTTTCCATCATATAACAGGAATAATTGCAACCAGTTTGAAAGTGATGGCCAATTCTACGTTCCGGGCAACCTAGGATTCACCCTAGGGCGTTGCTCCACCAGATCGAATAGTTAGGTCCTTAGAAGTAAACGCCAGAAGCATAACATACGCTATAAATACAACAGCTTTTCCATCGTATAAAAGGATTAATTGCAACCAGTTTGAAAGTGATGGTCATTTCTCCTTTCCGGGCAACCTCGGCTTCACTCGAGGGCGTTGCTCCACCAGATCGAATAGTTAGGTCCTTAGAAGTCAACGCCCGAAGCATAAAATGCAATAAAAATACAACAGTGTTTCCATCATATAACAGGAATAATTGCAACCAGTTTGAAAGTGATGGCCAATTCTACGTTCCGGGCAACCTAGGCTACACTCTAGGGCGTTGCTCCACCAGATCGAATAGTTAGTGCCTTAGAAGTCAACGCCAGAAGCATAAAATACAATATAAATACAACAGTGTTTCCATCATATAACAGGAATAATTGCAACCAGTTTGAAAGTGATGGAAAATTCTACGTTCCGGGCAACCTAGGTTTCACTCCAGGGCGTTGCTCCACCAGACCGAATAGTTACGGCCTAAGAAGTCAACGCCAGAAGCATAAAATACGATATAAATACAACAGCTTTTCCATCGTATAAAACGAATAATTGCAACCAGTATGAAACTTATGGTCATTTCTACTTTCCGAGCAAGCTAGCCTTCACCCTAGGGGGTTGCTCGAACAGATTGAATAGTTAGGGCATTAGAAGTCAACGCCCGAAGCATAAAATGCAATAAAAATACAACAGTGTATCCATGATATAACAGGAACAATTGCAACCAGTTTGAAAGTGATGGCCAATTCTACGTTCCGCGCAACCTAGGCTTCACTCTAGGGCGCTGCTCCACCAGATCGAATAGTTAGTGCCTCAGAAGTCAACGCCAGAAGCATAAAATACAATTTAAATACAACAGTTTTTCCATCGTATAAAACGAATAATTGCAACCAGTATGAAACTTATGGTGATTTCTACTTTCCGAGCAACCTAGGCTTCACCCTAGGGCGTTGCTCCAACAGATTGAATAGTTAGGGCCTTAGAAGTCAACGCCCGAACCATAAACTGCAAAAAAAATACAACACTGTTTCCATCATATAACAGGAATAATTGCAACCAGTTTGAAAGTGATGGCCAATTCTACGTTCCGGGCAACCTAGGCTTCACTCTAGGGCGTTGCACTACCAGATCGAATAGTTAGTGCCTTAGAAGTCAACGCCAGAAGCATAAAATACAATATAAATGCAACAGCTTTTCCATCGTATAAAACGAATAATTGCAACCAGTATGAAACTTATGGTCCTTTCTACTTTCCGAGCAACCTAGGCTTCACCCTAGGGCGTTGCTCCAGCAGATTGAATAGTTTGGGCCTTAGAAGTCAACGCCCGTAGCATAAAATGCAATAAAAATACAACAGAGTTTCCATCATATAACAGGAATAATTGCAACCAGTTTGAAAGTGATGGCCAATTCTACGTTCCGGGCAACCTAGGCTTCACTCTAGTGCGTTGCTGCACCAGATCGAATAGTTAGTGCCTTAGAAGTCAACGCCAGAAGCATAAAATACAATATAAATACAACAGTTTTTCCATCGTATAAAACGAATAATTGCAACCAGTATGAAACTTATGGTCATTTCTACTTTCCGAGCAACCTAGGCTTCACCCTAGGGCGTTGCTCCAACAGATTGAATAGTTAGGGTCTTAAAAGTCAACGCCCGAACCTTAAAATGCAAAAAAAATACAACAGTGTTTCCATCATATAACAGGAATAATTGCAACCAGTTTGAAAGTGATGGCCAATTCTACGTTCCGGGCAACCTAGGCTTCACTCAAGGGCGTTGCACTACCAGATCGAATAGTTAGTGCCTTAGAAGTCAACGCCAGAAGCATAAAATACAATATAAATGCAACAGCTTTTCCATCGTATAAAACGAATAATTGCAACCAGTATGAAACTTATGGTGATTTCTACTTTCCGAGCAATCTAGGCTTCTCCCTAGGGCGTTGCTCCAACAGATTGAATGGTTAGGGCCTTAGAAGTCAACGCCCGAACCATAAAATGCAAAAAAAATACAACTGTGTTTCCATCATATATAAGGAATAATTGCAACCAGTTTGAAAGTGATGGCCAATTCTACGTTCCGGGCAACCTAGGATTCACTCCAGGGCGTTGCTCCACCAGACCGAATAGTTACGGCCTAAGAAGTCAACGCCAGAAGCATAAAATACGATATAAATACAACAGCTTTTCCATCGTATAAAACGAATAATTGCAACCAGTATGAAACTTATGGTCATTTCTACTTTCCGAGCAAGCTAGCCTTCACCCTAGGGGGTTGCTCGAACAGATTGAATAGTTAGGGCATTAGAAGTCAACGCCCGAAGCATAAAATGCAATAAAAATACAACAGTGTATCCATCATATAACAGGAATAATTGCAACCAGTTTGAAAGTGATGGTCATTTCTCCTTTCCGGGCAACCTCGGCTTCACTCTAGGGCGTTGCTCCAACAGATTGAATAGTTAGGGTCTTAGAAGTCAACGCCCGAACCATAAAATGCAAAAAAAAATACAACAGTGTTTCCATCATATAACAGGCATAATTCCAACCAGTTTGAAAGTGATGGCCAATTCTACGTTCCGGGCAACCTAGGTTTCACTCCAGGGCGTTGCTCCACCAGACCGAATAGTTACGGCCTAAGAAGTCAACGCCAGAAGCATAAAAAACGATATAAATACAACAGCTTTTCCATCGTATAAAACGAATAATTGCAACCAGTGTGAAAGTAATGGTCATTTCTACGTTCCGAGCACCCTAGGCGTCACTCTAGGGCGTTGCTCCACCACATCTAATAGCTACGGCCTTAGAAGTCAACGCCAGAGGCAAAAAATACAATATAAATACAACAGCGTTTCCATCGTATAAAACGAATAATTGCAAGCAGTGTGAAAGTTACGGTCATTTCTACATTCCGAGCAACATAGGCTTCACTCTAGGGCGTTGCTCCACAAGATCGAATAGTTAGGTCCTTAGAAGAAAACGCCAGAAGCATAAAATACGATATAAATACAACACCTTTTCCATCGTATAAAAGGATTAATTGCAACCAGTTTGAAAGTGATGGTCATTTCTCCTTTCCGGGCAACCTCAGCTTCACTCTAGGGAATTGCTCCACTAGATCGAACAGCTAGGGCCTCAGAAGTCAACGCCAGAAGCATAAAATACAATATAAATACAACAGTTTTTCCATCGTATAAAACGAATAATTGGAACCAGTATGAAACTTATGGACATTTCTACTTTCCGAGCAATCTAGGCTTCTCCCTAGGGCGTTGCTCCAACAGATTGAATGGTTGGAGCCTTAGAAGTCAACGCCCGAACCATAAAATGCAAAAAAAATACAACTGTGTTTCCATCATATATAAGGAATAATTGCAACCAGTTTGAAAGTGATGGCCAATTCTACGTTCCGGGCAACCTAGGTTTCACTCCAGGGCGTTGCTCCACCAGACCGAATAGTTACGGCCTAAGAAGTCAACGCCAGAAGCGTAAAATACGATATAAATACATCAGCTTTTCCATCGTATAAAACGAATAATTGCAACCCGTATGAAACTTATGGTGATTTCTACTTTCCGAGCAACCTAGGCTTCACCCTAGGGCGTTGCTCCAACAGATTGAATAGTTAGGGTCTTAGAAGTCAACGCCCGAACCATAAAATGCAATAAAAATACAACAGTGTTTCCATCATATAACAGGAATAATTGCAACCAGTTTGAAATTGATGGCCAATTCTACGTTCCGTGCAACCTAGGTTTCACTCCAGGGCGTTGCTCCACCAGACCGAATAGTACTGCCTAAGAAGTCAACGCCAGAAGCATAAAAAACGATATAAATACAACAGCTTTTCCATCGTATAAAACGAATAATTGCAACCAGTGTGAAAGTAATGGTCATTTCTACGTTCCGAGCACCCTAGGCGTCACTCTAGGGCGTTGCTCCACCACATCTAATAGCTACGGCCTTAGAAGTCAACGCCAGAGGCATAAAATACAATATAAATACAACAGCGTTTCCATCGTATAAAACGAATAATTGCAAGCAGTGTGAATGTTATGGTCATTTCTACATTCCGAGCAACATAGGCTTCACTCTAGGGCGTTGCTCCGCCTGATCGAATAGTTAGGTCCTTAGAAGTAAACGCCAGAAGCATAAAATACGATATAAATACAACAGCTTTTCCATCGTATAGAAGGATTAATTGCAATCAGTTTGAAGGTGATGGTCATTTCTCCTTTCCGGGCAACCTCGGCTTCACTCTAGGGCGTTGCGCCAACAGATTGATAAGTTAGGGTCTTAGAAGTCAACGCCCGGACCATAAAATGCAAAAAAAATACAACAGTGTTTCCATCATATAACAGGAATAATTGCAACCAGTTTGAAAGTGATGGCCAATTCTACGTTCCAGGCAACCTAGGCTTCACTCTAGGGCGTTGTTCCACCAGATCGAATGGTTAGGGCCTGAGAAGTCAACGCCAGAAGCATAAAATACAATATAAATATAACAGTTTTTCCATCGTATAAAACGAATAATAGCAACCAGTGTGAAAGTTATGGTCATTTCTACGTTCCGGGCAACCTAGGTTTCGCTCTAGGGCGTTGCTGCACCAGAACAAACAGTTAGGGCCTTAGAAGCCAAAGCCCGAAACATTAAATACAAAATAAATAGAACAGTTTTTCCATAGTATAAAACGAATAATTGCTACCAGTGTAAAAGTTATGGTTATTTCTACGTTCCGGGCAACCTAGGCTTCACCCTAGGCCGTTGTTCCACCAGATCGAATAGTTAGGGCCTAAGAAGGGAACGCCAGAAGCATAAAATACAATATAAATACAACAGTTTTTCCATCATATAAAAGGAATAATTGCAACCAGTATGAAAGTTATGGTCATTTCTACTTTCCGGGCAACCTAGGCTTCACCCTAGGGCGTTGCTCCAACAGATTGAATAGTTAGGGCCTTAGAAGTCAATGCCCGAAGCATAAAATGCAATAAAAATACAACAGTTTTTCCATCATATAACAGGAATAATTGCAACCAGTTTGAAAGTGATGGCCAATTCTACGTTCCGGGCAACCTCGGCTTCACCCTAGGCCGTTGTTCCACCAGATCGAATAGTTAGGGCCTAAGAAGGGAACGCCAGAAGCATAGAATACAATATAAATACAACAGTTTTTCCATCATATAAAACGAATAATTGCAACCAGTATGAAAGTTATGGTCATTTCTACTTTCCGGGCAACCCAGGCTTCACCCTAGGGCGTTGCTCCAACATATTGAATAGTTAGGGCTTTAGAAGTCAATGCCCGAAGCATAAAATGCAATAAAAATACAACAGTTTTTCCATCATATAACAGGAATAATTGCAACCAGTTTGAAAGTGATGGTCATTTCTACGTTCCGGGCAACATAGTGTTCACTCTAGGGCGTTGCTCCACCAGACCGAATAGTTACGGCCTAAGAAGTCAACGCCAGAAGGATAAAATACGATATAAATACAACAGCTTTTCCATCGTATAAAACGAATAATTGCAACGAGTATGAAACTTATGGTCATTTCTACTTTCCGAGCAAGCTAGGCTTCACCCTAGGGCGTTGCTCCAACAGATTGAATAGTTAGGGCCTTAAAAGTCAACGCCCGAAGCATAAAATGCTATAAAAATACAACAGTGTATCCATCATATAACAGGAATAATTGCAACCAGTTTGAAAGTGATGGCCAATTCTACGTTCCGGGCAACCTAGGCTTCGCTCTAGGGCGTTGCTCCACCAGATCGAATAGTTACGGCCTAAGAAGTCAACGCCAGAAGCATAAAATACGATATAAATACAACAGCTTTTCTATCGTATAAAACGAATAATTGCAACCAATATGAAACTTATGGACATTTCTACCTTCCGAGCAAGCTAGGCTTCACCCTAGGGCGTTACTCCAACAGATTGAGTAGTTAGGGCCTTAGAAGTCAACGCCAGAAGCATAAAATGCAATATAAATACAACAGTTTTTCCATCGTATAAAACGAATAATTGGAACCAGTATGAAACTTATGGACATTTGTACTTTCCGAGCAACCTAGGCTTCACCCTACGGCGTTGCTCCAACAGATTGAATGGTTAGGGCCTTAGAAGTCAACGCCCGTACCATAAAATGCAAAAAAAATACAACTGTGTTTCCATCATATATCAGGAATAATTGCAACCAGTTTGAAAGTGATGACCAATTCTACGTTCCGGGCAACCTAGGCTTCACTCCAGGGCGTTGCACCACCAGATCGAATAGTTAGTGCCTTAGAAGTCAACGCCAGAAGCACAAAATACAATATAAATACAACAGTTTTTCCATCATATAAAACGAATAATTGCAACCAGTATGAAAGTTATGGTCATTTCTACTTTCCGGGCAACCTAGGCTTCACCCTAGGGCGTTGCTCCAACAGATTGAATAGTTAGGGCCTTAGAAGTCAATGCCCGAAGCATAAAATGCAATAAAAATACAACAGTTTTTCCATCATATAACAGGAATAATTGCAACCAGTTTGAAAGTGGTGGCCAATTCTACGTTCCAGGCAACCTAGGCTTCACTCTAGGGCGTTGTTCCACCAGATCGAATGGTTAGGGCCTAAGAAGTCAACGCCAGAAGCATAATAAACGATATAAATACAACAGCTTTTCCATCGTATAAAATGAATAATTGCAACCCGTGTGAAAGTAATGGTCATTTCTACGTTCCGAGCACCCTAGACGTCACCCTAGGGCGTTGCTCCACCACATCTAATAGCTACGGCCTTAGAAATCAACGCCAGAGGCATAAAATACAATATAAATACAACAGCATTTCCATCGTATAAAACGAATAATTGCAACCAGAGTGAAAGTTATGGTCATTTCTACATTCCGAGCAACCTAGGCTTAACTCTAGGGCGTTGCTCCACCAGATCGCATAGTTAGGTCCATTGAAGTAAACGCCAGAAGCATAAAATACGATATAAATACAACAGCTGTTCCATCGTATAAAAGGATTAATTGCAACCAGTTTGAGAGTGATGGTCATTTGTACTTTCCGAGCAACCTAGGCTTCACCCTAGGGCGTTGCTCCAACAGATTGAATAGTTAGGGTCTTAGAAGTCAACGCCCGAACCATAAAATGCAAAAAAAATACAACAGTGTTTCCATCATATACCAGGAATAATTGCAACCAGTCTGAAAGTGATGGCCAATTCTACGTTCCGGGCAACCTAGGTTTCACTCCAGGGCGTTGCTCCACCAGACCGACTAGTTAGTGCCTTAGAAGTCAACGCCAGAAGCATAAAATACAATACAAATACAACAGTTTTTCCACCGTATAAAACGAATAATTGCCACCAGTATGAAACTTATGGTCATTCCTACTTTCCGAGCAACCTAGGCTTCACCCTAGAGCGTTGCTCCACCACATCTAATAGCTACGGCCTTAGAAGTCAACGCCAGAGGCATAAAGTACAATACAAATACAACAGCGATTCATTCGTATAAAACGAATAATTGCAACCAGTGTGAAAGTTATGGTCATTTCTACATTCCGAGCAACCTACGATTCACTCTAGTGCGTTGCTCCACCAGATCGTATAGTTAGGTCCTTAGAAGTAAACGCCAGAAGCATAAAATGCGATATAAATACAACAGCGTTTCCATCGTATAAAAGGATTAATTGCAACCAATTTGAAAGTGATGGTCATTTCTCCTTTCCGGGCAACCTAGGCTTCACTCTAGGGCGTTGCTCCACCAGATCGGATTGATAGTGCCTTAGAAGTCAACGCCAGAAGCATAAAAGACAATATAAATACAACAGTTTTTCCATCGTATAAAACGAATAATTGCAACCAGTATGAAACTTATGGTCATTTCTACTTTCCGAGCAACCTAGGTTTCACCCTAGGGCGTTGCGCCCACAGATTGAATAGTTCGGGTCTTAGAAGTCAACGCCCGAACCATAAAATGCAAAAAAAATACAACAGTGTTTCCATCATATAACAGGAATAAGTGCAACCAGATTGAAAGTAATGGCCAATTCTACGTTCCGGGCAACCTAGGTTTCACTCCAGGGCGTTGCTCCACCAGACCGAATAGTTACTGCCTAAGAAGTCAACGCCAGAAGCATAAAAAACGATATAAATACAACAGCTTTTCCATCGGATAAAACGAATAATTGCAACCAGTGTGAAAGTAATGGTCATTTCTACGTTCAGAGCACCCTAGGCGTCACTCTAGGGCGTTGATCCACCACATCTAATAGCTACGGCCTTAGAAGTCAACTCCAGAGGCATAAAATACAATATAAATACAACAGCGTTTCCATCGTATAAAACGAATAATTGCAACCAGTGTGAAAGTTATGGTCATTTCTACATTCCGAGCAACCTAGGCTTCACTGTAGGGCGTTGCTCCACCAGATCGAATAGCTAGGTCCTTAGAAGTAAACGCCAGAAGCATAAAATACGATATAAATACAACAGCTTTTCCATCGTATAAAAGGATTAATTGCAACCAGTTTGAAAGTGATGGTCATTTCACCTTTCCGGGCAACCTCGGCTTCACTCTAGGGCGTCGCTCCACTATATCGAACAGCTAGGGCCTTAGAAGTCAACGCCAGAAGCATAAAATACAATATAAATACAACAGCTTTTCCATCGTATAAAACGAATAATTGCAACCAGTACGAAACTTATGGTCATTTCTACTTTCCGAGCAACCTAGGCTTCACCCTAGGGCGTTGCTCCAACATATTGAATAGTTAGGGCCTTAGAAGTCAACGCCCGAAGCATAAAATGCAATAAAAATACAACAGTGTTTCCATCATATAACAGGAATAATTGCAACCAGTTTGAAAGTGATGGCCAATTCTACGTTCCGGGCAACCTAGGCTTCACTCTAGGGCGTTGCTCCACCAGATCGAATAGTTAGTGCCTTAGAAGTCAACGCCAGAAGCATAAAATACAATATAAATACAACAGTTTTTCCATCGTATAAAACGTATAATTGCAACCAGTATGAAACTTATGGTCATTTCTACTTTCCCAGCAACCTAGGCTTCACCCTAGGGCGTTGCTCCAACAGATTGAATAGTTAGGGCCTTAGAAGTCAACGCCCGAACCATAAAATGCAAAAAAAATACAACAGTGTTCCCATTATATAACAGGAATAATTGCATCCAGTTTGAAAGTGATGGCCAATTCTACGTTCCGGGCAACCTAGGTTTCACTCGAGGGCGTTGCTCCACCACACCGAATAGTTACGGCCTAAGAAGTCAACGCCAGAAGCATAAAAAACGATATAAATACAACAGCTTTTCCATCGTATAAAACGAATAATTGCAACCAGTGTGAAAGTAATGGTCATTTCTACGTTCCGAGCACCGTAGCCGTCTCTCTAGGGCGTTGCTCCACCACATCTAATAGCTGCGGCCTTAGAAGTCAACGCCAGAGGCATAAGATACAATATAAATACAACAGCGTTTCCATCGTATAAAACGAATAATTGCAACCAGTATGAAACTTATGGACATTTCTACTTTCCGAGCAACCCAGGCTTCACCCTAGAGCGTTGCTCCAACAGATTGAATAGTTAGGGCCTTAGAAGTCAACGCCCGAAGCATAAAATACAATATAAATACAACAGTTTTTCCATCGTATAAAACGAATAATTGCAACCAGAATGAAACTGATGGTCATTTCTACTTTCCGAGCAACCTAGGCTTCACTCTTGGGCGTTGCTCCACCAGATCGAATTGTTAGTGCCTTAGAAGTCAACGCCAGAAGCATAAAATACAATATAAATACAACAGTTTTTCCATCGTATAAAACGAATAATTACAACCAGTATGAAACTTATGGTCATTTCTACTTTTCGAGCAACCTAGGCTTCACGCTAGGGCGTTGCTCCAACAGATTGAATAGTTAGGGCCTTAGAAGTCAACGACCGAACCATAAAATGCAAAAAAAATACAACAGTGTTTCCATCATATAGCAGGAGTAATTGCAACCAGTTTGGAAGTGATGGCCAATTCCACGTTCCGGGCAACCTAGGCTTCGCTCTAGGGCGTTGCTCCACCAGATCGAATAGATAGTGCCTTAGAAGTCAACGCCAGAAGCATAAAATACAACATAAATACAACAGTTTTTCCATCGTATAAAACGAATAATTGCAACCAGTATGAAACTTATGGTCATTTCTACTTTCCGAGCAACCTAGCCTTCACCCTAGGGCGTTGCTCCAACAGATTGAATAGTTACGGCCTTAGAAGTCAACGCCCGAACCATAAAATGCAAAAAAAATACAACAGTATTTCCATCATATATCAGGAATAATTGCAACCAGTTTGAAAGTGATGGCCAATTCTACGTTCCGGGCAACCTAGGTTTCACTCCAGCGAGTTGCTCCACCAGACCGAATAGTTACGGCCTAAGAAGTCAACGCCAGAAGCATAAAATGCGATATAAATACAACAGCTTTTCCATCGTATAAAACGAATAATTGCAACCAGTATGAAACTTATGGTCATTTCTACTTTCCGAGCAAGCTAGGCTTCACCCTAGGGCGTTGCTCCAACAGATTGAATAGTTAGGGCCTTAGAAGTCAACGCCCGAAGCATAAAATGCAATAAAAATACAACAGTGTATCCATCATATAACAGGAGTAGTTGCAACCAGTTTGAAAGTGATGGCCAATTCTACGTTCCGGGCAACCTAGGCTTCACTCTAGGGCGTTGCTCCACCAGATCGAATAGTTAGTGCCTTAGATGTCAACGCCAGAAGCATAAAATACAATATAAATACAACAGTTTTTCCATCGTAAAAAACGAATAATTGCAACCAGAATGAAACTTATGGTCATTTCTACTTTCCGAGCAACATAGGCTTCACCCTATGGCGTTGCTCCAACAGATTGAATAGTTAGGGCCTTAGAAGTCAACGCCCGAACCATAAAATGCAAAAAAAATACAACAGTGTTTCCATCATATATCAGGAATAATTGCAACCAGTTTGAAAGTGATGGCCAATTCTACGTTCCGGGAAACCTAGACTTCACTCTAGGGCGTTGCTCCACCAGACCAAATAGTTACGGCCTAAGAAGTCAACGCCAGAAGCATAAAATACGATATAAATACAACAGCCGTTACACCGTATAAAACGAATAATTGCAGCCAGTATGAAACTTATGGTCATTTCTACTTTCCGAGCAACCTAGCCTTCACCCTAGGGCGTTGCTCCAACAGATTGAATAGTTAGGGCCTTAGAAGTCAACGCCCGAACCATAAAATGCAAAAAAAATACAACAGTGTTTCCATCATATATCAGGAATAATTGCAACCAGTTTGAAAGTGATGGCCAATTCTACGTTCCGGGCAACCTAGGTTTCACTCCAGCGCGTTGCTCCACCAGACCGAATAGTTACGGCCGAAGAAGTCAACGCCAGAAGCATAAAATACGATATAAATACAACAGCTTTTCCATCGTATAAAACGAATAATTGCAACCAGTATGAAACTTATGGTCATTTCTACTTTCCGAGCAAGCTAGGCTTCACCCTATGGCGTTGCTCCAACAGATTGAATAGTTAGGGCCTTAGAAGTCAACGCCCGAAGCATAAAATGCAATAAAAATACAACAGTGTATCCATCATATAAGAGGAATAGGTGCAACCAGTTTGAAAGTGATGGCCAATTCTACGTTCCGGGCAACCTAGGCTTCACTCTAGGGCGTTGCTCCACCAGATCGAATAGTTAGTGCCTTAGAAGTCAACGCCAGAAGCATAAAATACAATATAAATACAACAGTTTTTCCATCGTATAAAACGAATAATTGCAACCAGAATGAAACTTATGGTCATTTCTACTTTCCGAGCAACCTAGGCTTCACCCCAGGGCGTTGCTCCAACAGATTGAATAGTTAGGGCCTTAGAAGTCAACGCCCGAACCATAAAATGCAAAAAAAGTACAACAGTGTTTCCATCATATATCAGGAATAATTGCAACCAGTTTGAAAGTGATGGCCAATTCTACGTTCCGGGCAACCTAGGCTTCACTCTAGGGCGTTGCTCCACCAGATCGAATAGCTAGTGCCTTAGAAGTCAACGCCAGCAGCATAAAATACAATATAAATTCAACAGTTTTTCCATCGTATAAAACAAATAATTGCAACCAGTATGAAACTTATGGTCATCTATACTTTCCGAGCAACCTAGGCTTCACCCTAGGGCGTTGCTCCAACGGATTGAATAGTTAGGGCCTTAGAAGTCAACGCCAGAACCATAAAATCCAAAAAAAATACAACAGTGTTTCCATCATAACAGGAATAATTGCAACCAGTTTGAATGTGTTGGCCAATTCTACGTTCCGGGCAACCTAGGTTTCACTCCAGGGCGTTGCTCCCACAGGTTGAATAGTTAGGGCCTTAGAAGTCTACGCCCGAACCATAAAATGCAAAAAAAATACAACAGTGTTTCCAGCATATAACAGGAATAAGTGCGACCACTTTGAAAGTGATGGACAATTCTACGTTCCGGGCAACCTAGGCTTCACTCTAGGGCCTTGCTCCAACAGATCGAATAGTTAGTGCCTTAGAAGTCAACGCCAGAAGCATAAAATACAATATAAATACAACAGCTTTTCCATCGTATAAAACGAATAATTGCAACCAGTATGAAACTTATGTTCATTTCTACTTTCCGAGCAACCTAGGCTTCACCCTAGGGCGTTGCTCCAACAGATTGAATGGTTAGGGCCTTAGAAGTCAACGCCCGAAGCATAAAATGCTATTAAAATACAACAGTGTTTCCATCATATAACAGGAATAATTGCGACCAGTTTGAAAGTGATGGCAAATTCTACGTTCCGGGCAACCTAGGCTTCACTCTAGGGCGTTGCTCCACCAGATCGAATAGTTAGTGCCTTAGAAGTCAACGCCAGAAGCATAAAATGCAATATAAGTACAACAGTTTTTCCATCGTATAAAACGAACAATTGCAACCAGTGTGAAAGTAATGGTCATTTCTACGTTCCGAGCACCCTAGGCTTCACGCTAGGGCGTTGCTCCAACAGATTGAATAGTTAGGGCCTTAGAAGTCAACGACCGAACCATAAAATGCAAAAAAAATACAACAGTGTTTCCATCATATAACAGGAGTAATTGCAACCAGTTTGGAAGTGATGGCCAATTCTACGTTCCGGGCAACCTAGGCTTCGCTCTAGGGCGTTGCTCCACCAGATCGAATAGATAGTGCCTTAGAAGTCAACGCCAGAAGCATAAAATACAACATAAATACAACAGTTTTTCCATCGTATAAAACGAATAATTGCAACCAGTATGAAACTTATGGTCATTCCTACTTTCCGAGCAACCTAGCCTTCACCCTAGGGCGTTGCTCCAACAGATTGAATAGTTAGGGCCTTAGAAGTCAACGCCCGAACCATAAAATGCAAAAAAAATACAACAGTATTTCCATCATATATCAGGAATAATTGCAACCAGTTTGAAAGTGATGGCCAATTCTACGTTCCGGGCAACCTAGGTTTCACTCCAGCGAGTTGCTCCACCAGACCGAATAGTTACGGCCTAAGAAGTCAACGCCAGAAGCATAAAATGCGATATAAATACAACAGCTTTTCCATCGTATAAAACGAATAATTGCAACCAGTATGAAACTTATGGTCATTTCTACTTTCCGAGCAAGCTAGGCTTCACCCTAGGGCGTTGCTCCAACAGATTGAATAGTTAGGGCCTTAGAAGTCAACGCCCGAACCATAAATTGCAAAAAAAATACAACAGTGTTTCCATCATATATCAGGAATAATTGCAACCAGTTTGAAAGTGATGGCCAATTCTACGTTCCGGGCAACCTAGGTTTCACTCCAGCGCGTTGCTCCACCAGACCGAATAGTTACGGCCGAAGAAGTCAACGCCAGAAGCATAAAATACGATATAAATACAACAGCTTTTCCATCGTATAAAACGAATAATTGCAACCAGTATGAAACTTATGGTCATTTCTACTTTCCGAGCAAGCTAGGCTTCACCCTATGGCGTTGCTCCAACAGATTGAATAGTTAGGGCCTTAGAAGTCAACGCCCGAAGCATAAAATGCAATAAAAATACAACAGTGTATCCATCATATAACAGGAATAGGTGCAACCAGTTTGAAAGTGATGGCCAATTCTACGTTCCGGGCAACCTAGGTTTCACTCCAGCGCGTTGCTCCACCAGACCGAATAGTTACGGCCGAAGAAGTCAACGCCAGAAGCATAAAATACGATATAAATACAACAGCTTTTCCATCGTATAAAGCGAATAATTGCAACCAGTATGAAACTTATGGTCATTTCTACTTTCCGAGCAAGCTAGGCTTCACCCTATGGCGTTGCTCCAACAGATTGAATAGTTAGGGCCTTAGAAGTCAACGCCCGAAGCATAAAATGCAATAAAAATACAACAGTGTATCCATCATATAACAGGAATAGGTGCAACCAGTTTGAAAGTGATGGCCAATTCTACGTTCCGGGCAACCTAGGCTTCACTCTAGGGCGTTGCTCCACCGGATCGAATAGTTAGTGCCTTAGAAGTCAACGCCAGAAGCATAAAATACAATATAAATACAACAGTTTTTCCATCGTATAAAACGAATAATTGCAACCAGAATGAAACTTATGGTCATTTCTACTTTCCGAGCAACCTAGGCTTCACCCCAGGGCGTTGCTCCAACAGATTGAATAGTTAGGGCCTTAGAAGTCAACGCCCGAACCATAAAATGCAAAAAAAGTACAACAGTGTTTCCATCATATATCAGGAATAATTGCAACCAGTTTGAAAGTGATGGCAAATTCTACGTTCCGGGCAACCTAGGCTTCACTCTAGGGCGTTGCTCCACCAGATCGAATAGTTAGTGCCTTAGAAGTCAACGCCAGAAGCATAAAATGCAATATAAGTACAACAGTTTTTCCATCGTATAAAACGAACAATTGCAACCAGTGTGAAAGTAATGGTCATTTCTACGTTCCGAGCACCCTAGGCTTCACGCTAGGGCGTTGCTCCAACAGATTGAATAGTTAGGGCCTTAGAAGTCAACGACCGAACCATAAAATGCAAAAAAAATACAACAGTGTTTCCATCATATAACAGGAGTAATTGCAACCAGTTTGGAAGTGATGGCCAATTCTACGTTCCGGGCAACCTAGGCTTCGCTCTAGGGCGTTGCTCCACCAGATCGAATAGATAGTGCCTTAGAAGTCAACGCCAGAAGCATAAAATACAACATAAATACAACAGTTTTTCCATCGTATAAAACGAATAATTGCAACCAGTATGAAACTTATGGTCATTCCTACTTTCCGAGCAACCTAGCCTTCACCCTAGGGCGTTGCTCCAACAGATTGAATAGTTAGGGCCTTAGAAGTCAACGCCCGAACCATAAAATGCAAAAAAAATACAACAGTATTTCCATCATATATCAGGAATAATTGCAACCAGTTTGAAAGTGATGGCCAATTCTACGTTCCGGGCAACCTAGGTTTCACTCCAGCGAGTTGCTCCACCAGACCGAATAGTTACGGCCTAAGAAGTCAACGCCAGAAGCATAAAATGCGATATAAATACAACAGCTTTTCCATCGTATAAAACGAATAATTGCAACCAGTATGAAACTTATGGTCATTTCTACTTTCCGAGCAAGCTAGGCTTCACCCTAGGGCGTTGCTCCAACAGATTGAATAGCTAGGGCCTTAGAAGTCAACGCCCGAAGCATAAAATGCAATAAAAATACAACAGTGTATCCATCATATAACAGGAGTAGTTGCAACCAGTTTGAAAGTGATGGCCAATTCTACGTTCCGGGCAACCTAGGCTTCACTCTAGGGCGTTGCTCCACCAGATCGAATAGTTACTGCCTTAGAAGTCAACGCCAGAAGCATAAAATACAATATAAATACAACAGTTTTTCCATCGTAAAAAACGAATAATTGCAACCAGAATGAAACTTATGGTCATTTCTACTTTCCGAGCAACCTATGCTTCACCCTAGGGTCGTTGCTCAACGGATTGAATAGTTAGGGCCTTAGAAGTCAACGCCCGAACCATAAAATCCAAAAAAAATACAACAGTGTTTCCATCATAACAGGAATAATTGCAACCAGTTTGAATGTGTTAGCCAATTCTACGTTCCGGGCAACCTAGGTTTCACTCCAGGGCGTTGCTCCCACAGGTTGAATAGTTAGGGCCTTAGAAGTCTACGCCCGAACCATAAAATGCAAAAAAAATACAACAGTGTTTCCAGCATATAACAGGAATAAGTGCGACCACTTTGAAAGTGATGGACAATTCTACGTTCCGGGCAACCTAGGCTTCACTCTAGGGCCTTGCTCCAACAGATCGAATAGTTAGTGCCTTAGAAGTCAACGCCAGAAGCATAAAATACAATATAAATACAACAGCTTTTCCATCGTATAAAACGAATAATTGCAACCAGTATGAAACTTATGTTCATTTCTACTTTCCGAGCAACCTAGGCTTCACCCTAGGGCGTTGCTCCAACAGATTGAATGGTTAGGGCCTTAGAAGTCAACGCCCCAAGCATAAAATGCTATTAAAATACAACAGTGTTTCCATCATATAACAGGAATAATTGCGACCAGTTTGAAAGTGATGGCAAATTCTACGTTGCGGGCAACCTAGGCTTCACTCTAGGGCGTTGCTCCACCAGATCGAATAGTTAGTGCCTTAGAAGTCAACGCCAGAAGCATAAAATGCAATATAAGTACAACAGTTTTTCCATCGTATAAAACGAACAATTGCAACCAGTGTGAAAGTAATGGTCATTTCTACGTTCCGAGCACCCTAGGCGTCTCTCTGGGGCGTTGCTCCACCACATCTAATAGCTACGGCCTTAGATGTCAACGCTAGAGGCATAAAATACAATATAAATACAACAGGTTTTCCATCGTATAAAACGAATAATTCCCACCAGTATGAAACTTATGGTCATTTCTACTTTCCGAGCAACCTATGCTTCACCCTAGGGTCGTTGCTCAACGGATTGAATAGTTAGGGCCTTAGAAGTCAACGCCCGAACCATAAAATGCAAAAAAAATAGAACAGTGTTTCCATCATATAACAGGAATAATTGCAACCAATTTGGAAACTGATGGCCAATTCTACGTTCCGGGCAACCTAGGCTTCACTCTAGGACGTTGCTCCACCAGACGAAATAGTTACGGCCTAAGAAGTCAACGCCAGAAGCATAAAATACGATATAAATACAACAGCTTTTCCATCGTATAAAACGAATAATTGCAACCAGTATGAAACTTATGGTCATTTCTACTTTCCGAGCAAGCTAGGCTTCACCCTAGGGCGTTGCTCCAACAGATTGAATAGTTAGGGCCTTAGAAGTCAACGCCCGAAGCATAAAATGCAATAAAAATACAACAGTGTTTCCATCATATAACAGGAATAATTGCAACCAGTTTGAAGGTTATGACCAATTCTACGTTCCGGGAAACCTAGGCTTCACTCTAGGGCGTTGCTCCACCAGATCGAATAGTTAGTGCCTTAGAAGTCAACGCCAGAAGCATAAAATACAATATAAATACAACAGTTTTTCCATCGTATAAAACGAATAATTGCAACCAGTTTGAAAGTGATGGCCAATTCTACCTTCCGGGTATCCTAGGCTTCACTCTAGGACGTTGCTCCACCAGATCGAATAGTTAGTGCCTTAGAAGTCAACGCCGGAAGCATAAAATGCAATATAAGTACAACAGTTTTTCCATCGTATAAAACGAACAATTGCAACCAGTGTGAAAGTAATGGGCATTTCTACGTTCCGAGCACCCTAGGCGTCTCTCTGGGGCGTTGCTCCACCACATCTAATAGCTATGGCCTTAGATGTCAACGCTAGAGGCATAAAATACAATATAAATACAACAGGTTTTCCATCGTATAAAACGAATAATTCCAACCAGTATGAAGCTTATGGTCATTTCTACTTTCCGAGCAACCTATGCTTCACCCTAGGGTCGTTGCTCAACGGATTGAATAGTTAGGGCCTTAGAAGTCAACGCCCGAACCATAAAATGCAAAAAAAATACAACAGTGTTTCCATCATATAACAGGAATAATTGCAACCAATTTGGAAACTGATGGCCAATCCTACGTTCCCGGCAACCTAGGCTTCACTCTAGGACGTTGCTCCACCAGATCGAATAGTTAGTGCCTTAGAAGTCAACGCCAGAAGCATGAAATACAATATAAATACAACAGCTTTTCCATCGTATAAAACGAATAATTGCAACCAGTATGAAACTTATGGTCATTTCTACTTTCCGTGCAACCTAGGCTTCACCCTAGGGCGTTGCTCCAACAGATTGAATAGTTAGGGCCTTAGAAGTCTACGCCCGAACCATAAAATGCAAAAAAAAATACAACAGTGTTTCCATCATATAACAGGAATAATTTCGACCAGTTTGAAAGTGATGGCCAATTCTACGTTCCGAGCAACCTAGGCTTCACCCTAGGGCGTTGCTCCAGCGGATTGCATAGTTAGGGCCTTAGAAGTCAACGCCCGAAACATAAAACGCAAAAAAAATACAACAGTGTTTCCATCATATAACAGGAATAATTGCAACCACTTTGAAAGTGATGGCCAATTCTACGTTCCGGGCAACCTAGGTTTCACTCCCGGGCGTTGCTCCACCAGACCGAATAGTTACGGCCTAAGAAGTCAACGCCAGAAGCATAAAATACGATATAAATACAACAGCTTTTCCATCGTATAAAACGTATAATTGCAAACAGTGTGAAGGTAGTGGTCATTTCTACGTTCCGGGCAAGCTAGGCTTCACCCTAGGCCGTTGTTCCACCAGATCGAATAGTAAGGGCCTAAGAAGTGAACGCCAGAAGCATAAAATGCAATAAAAATACAACAGTGTTTCCATCATATAACAGGAATAATTGCGACCAGTTTGAAAGTGATGGACAATTCTACGTGCCGGGCAACCTAGTCTTCACTCTAGGGCGTTGCTCCACCAGATCGAATAGTTAGTGCGTTAGAAGTCAACGCCAGAAGCATAAAATACAATATAAATACAACAGCTTTTCCATCGTATAAAACGGATAATTGCAACCAGTATGAAACTTATGGTCATTTCTACTTTCCGAGCAACCTAGGCCTCACCCTAGGGCGTTGCTCTAACAGATTGAATAGTTAGGGCCTTAGAAGTCTACGCCCGAACCATAAAATGCAAAAAAAGTACAACAGTGTTTCCGTCATATAACAGGAATAATTTCGACCAGTTTGAAAGTGCTGGCCAATTCTACGTTCCGGGCAACCTAGGTTTCACTCCAGGGCGTTGCTCCACCAGACCGAATAGTTACGGCCTAAGAAGTCAACGCCAGAAGCATAAAAAACGATATAAATACAACAGCGTTTCCATCGTATAAAACGAATAATTGCAAGCAGTGTGAAAGTTATGGTCATTTCTACATTCCGAGCCACCTAGGCTTCACTCTAGGGCGTTGCTCCACCAGATCGAATAGTTAGGTCCTTAGAAGTAAACGCCAGAAGCATAAAATACGATATAAATACAACAGTTTTTCCATCGTATAAAAGGATTAATTGCAACCAGTTTGAAAGTCATGGTCATTTCTCCTTTCCGGGCAACCTCGGTTTCACTCTAGGGCGTTGCTCCACTAGATCGAACAGCTAGGGCCTTAGAAGTCAACGACAGAAGCATAAAACACAATATAAATACAACAGTCTTTCCATCGTATAAAACGAATAATTGCAACCAGTATTAAACTTATGGTGATTTCTACTGTCCGAGCAACCTAGGCTTCACCCTAGGGCGTTGCTCCAACAGATTGAATAGTTAGGGTCTGAGAAGTCAACGCCCGAACCATAAAATGCAAAAAAAATACAACAGTGTTTCCATCATATACCAGGAATAATTGCAACCAGTTTCAAAGTGATGGCCAATTCTACGTTCCGGGCAACCTAGGTTTCACTCCAGGGCGTTGCTCCACCAGACCGACTAGTTACGGCCTAAGAAGTCAACGCCAGAAGCATAAAATAGGATGTAAATACAACAGCTTTTCCATCGTATAAAACGAATAATTGCAAACAGTGTGAAGGTAATGGTCATTTCTACGTTCCGGGCAAGCTAGGCTTCACCCTAGGCCGTTGTTCCACCAGATCGAATAGTTAGGGCCTAAGAAGTGAACGCCAGAAGCATAAAATGCAATAAAAATACAACAGTGTTTCCATCATATAACAGGAATAATTGCGACCAGTTTGAAAGTGATGGACAATTCTACGTGCCGGGCAACCTAGTCTTCACTCTAGGGCGTTGCTCCACCAGATCGAATAGTTAGTGCGTTAGAAGTCAACGCCAGAAGCATAAAATACAATATAAATACAACAGCTTTTCCATCGTATAAAACGAATAATTGCAACCAGTATGAAACTTATGGTCATTTCTACTTTCCGAGCAACCTAGGCCTCACCCTAGGGCGTTGCTCTAACAGATTGAATAGTTAGGGCCTTAGAAGTCTACGCCCGAACCATAAAATGCAAAAAAAGTACAACAGTGTTTCCGTCATATAACAGGAATAATTTCGACCAGTTTGAAAGTGCTGGCCAATTCTACGTTCCGGGCAACCTAGGTTTCACTCCAGGGCGTTGCTCCACCAGACCGAATAGTTACGGCCTAAGAAGTCAACGCCAGAAGCATAAAATACGATATAAATACAACAGCCTTTCCATCGTATAAAACGAATAATTGAAACCAGTGTGAAAGTAATGGTCATTTCTACGTTCCGAGCACCCTAGGTGTCACTCTAGGGCGTTGCTCCACCAGATCGAATAGTTAGTGCCTTAGAAGTCAACGCCAGAAGCATAAAATACAATATAAATACAACAGTTTTTCCATCATATAGAACGAATAATTGCAACCAGTATGAAACATATGGTCATTTCTACTTTCCGAGCAACCTAGGCTCTACCCTAGTGCGTTGCTCCAACAGGTTGAATAGTTAGGGCCTTAGAAGTCAACGGCCGAATCATAAAATGCAAAAAAAATACAACAGTGTTTCCATCATATATAACAGGAATAATTGCAACCAGTTTGAAAGTGATGGCCAATTCTACGTTCCGGGCAACCTAGGTTTCACTCCAGGGCGTTGCTCCACCAGACCGAATAGTTACGGCCTAAGAAGTCAACGCCAGAAGCATAAAAAACGATATAAATACAACAGCTTTTCCATCGTATAAAACGAATAATTGCAACCAGTGTGAAGGTAATGGTCATTTCTACGTTCCGAGCACCCTAGGCGTCACTCTAGGGCGTTGCTCCACCAGATCTAATAGCTACGGCCTTAGAAGTCAACGCCTGAGGCATAAAATACAATATAAATACAACAGCGTTTCCATCGTATAAAACGAATAATTGCAAGCAGTGTGAAAGTTATGGTCATTTCTACATTCCGAGCCACCTAGGCTTCACTCTAGGGCGTTGCTCCACCAGATCGAATAGTTAGGTCCTTAGAAGTAAACGCCAGAAGCATAAAATACGATATAAATACAACAGTTTTTCCATCGTATAAAAGGATTAATTGCAACCAGTTTGAAAGTCATGGTCATTTCTCCTTTCCGGGCAACCTCGGTTTCACTCTAGGGCGTTGCTCCACTAGATCGAACAGCTAGGGCCTTAGAAGTCAACGACAGAAGCATAAAACACAATATAAATACAACAGTCTTTCCATCGTATAAAACGAATAATTGCAACCAGTATTAAACTTATGGTCATTTCTACTGTCCGAGCAACCTAGGCTTCACCCTAGGGCGTTGCTCCACCAGATCGAATAGTTAGGTCCTTAGAAGTCAACGCCCGAAGCATAAAATGCAATAAAAATACAACAGTTTTTCCATCGTATAACAGGATTAATTGCAACCAGTGTGAAAGTAATGGTCATTTCTACGTTCCGAGCACCCTAGGCGTCTCTCTAGGGCGTTGCTCCACCACATCTAATAGCTACGGCCTTAGAAGTCAACGCCAGAGGCATAAAATACAATATAAATACAACAGCTTTTCCATCGTATAAAACGAATAATTGCAACCAGTGTGAAAGTTATGGTCATTTCTACATTCCGAGCAACCTAGGATTCACTCTAGTGCGTTGCTCCACCAGATCGAATAGTTAGGTCCTTAGAAGTGAACGCCAGAAGCATAAAATACGATATAAATGCAACAGTGTTTCCATCATATAACAGGAATAATTGCAAGCAGTCTGAAAGTGATGGCCAATTCTACGTTCCGGGCAACCTAGGCTTCCCTCTAGGTCGTTGCTCCACCAGATCGAATAGTCAGAACCTTAGAAGTCAACGCCAGAAGCATAAAATACGATATAAATACACCAGCTTTTCCATCGTATAAAACGAATAATTGCAACCAGTGTGAAAGTTATGGTCATTTCTACATTCCGAGCAACCTAGGCTTCATTCTAGGGCGTTGCTCCACCAGATCGAATAGTTAGGTCCTTAGAAGTAAACGCAAGAAGCATAAAATACGATATAAATATAACAGCTTTTCCATCGTATAAAAGAAATAATTGCAAACAGTGTGAAAGTAATGGTCATTTCTACGTTCCGGGCAACCTAGGCTTCACTCTACGGCGTTGTCCCACCAGATCGAATAGTTAGGGCCTAAGAAGTGAACGCCAGAAGCATAAAATACAATATAAATATAACAGTCTTTCCATCTTATAACAGGAATAATTGCAACCCGTGTGAAAGTGATGGTCATTTCTACGTTCCAGGCAACCTATGCTTCACTCTAGGGCGTTGTTCCACCAGATTGAATAGTTAGGGCCTAAGAAGTCAACGCCAGAAGCATAAAATACAATATAAGTACAACAGTTTTTCCATCGTATAAAACGAATAATTGCAAGCAGTATGAAACTGATGGTCATTTCTACTTTCCGAGCAACCTAGGCTTCACCATAGGCCGTTGTTCCACCGGATCGAATAGTTAGGGCCTAAGAAGTGAACGCCAGAAACATAAAATGCAATAAAAATGCAACAGTTTTTCCATCGTATAACAGGATTAATTGCAACCAGTTTGAAAGTAATGGTCATTTCTACGTTCCGAGCACCCTAGGCGTCTCTCTAGGGCGTTGCTCCACCACATCTAATAGCTACGGCCTTAGAAGTCAACGCCAGAGGCATAAAATACAATATAAATACAACAGCTTTTCCATCGTATAAAACGAATAATTGCAACCAGTGTGAAAGTAATGGTCATTTCTACGTTCCGTGCACCCTAGGCGTCTCTCTAGGGCGTTGCTCCTCCACATCTAATAGCTACGGCCTTAGAAGTCAACGCCAGAGGCATAAAATACAATATAAATACAACAGCTTTTTCATCGTATAAAACGAATTATTGCAACTAGTGTGAAAGTAATGGTCATTTCTACGTTCCGATCAACCTAGGCTTCACTCTACGGCGTTGTTCCGCCAGATCGAATAGTTAGGGCCTAAGAAGTCAACGCCAGAAGCATAAAATACGATATAAATACAACAGCTTTTCCATCGTATAAAACGAATAATTGCACCAGTGTGAAAGTTATGGTCATTTCTACATTCCGAGCCACCTAGGCATCACTCTAGGGAGTTGCTCCACCAGATCGAATAGTTAAGTCCTTAGAAGTAAACGCCAGAAGCATAAAATACGATATAAATGCAACAGCGTTTCCATCGTATAAAACGAATAATTGCAACCAGTGTGAAGGTTATGGTCATTTCTACATTCCGTGCAACCTAGGATTCACTCTAGGGCGTTGCTCCACCAGATCGAATAGTTAGGGCCTAAGAAGTGAACGCCAGAAACATAAAATGCAATAAAAATACAACAGTTTTTCCATCGTATAACAGGATTAATTGCAACCAGTTTGAAAGTGATGGTCATTTCTCCTTTCCGGGCAACCTAGGCTTCACTCTAGGGCGTTGCTCCGCTAGATCGAATAGCTAGGGCCTTAGAAGTCAACGCCAGAAGCATAAAATACGATACAAATACAACAGCTTTTCCATCGTATATAACGAATAATTGCAACCAGTGTGAAAGTAATGGTCATTTCTACGTTCCGTGCACCCTAGGCGTCTCTCTAGGGCGTTGCTCCAACAGATTGAATAGTTAGGGCCTTAGAAGTCAACGCCCGAAGCATAAAATGCAATAAAAATACAACAGTGTTTCCATCATATAACAGTAATAATTGCAACCAGTTTGAAAGTGATGACCAATTCTACGTTGCGGGCAACCTAGGCTTCACTCTAGGGCGCTGCTCCACCAGATCGAATAGTTAGTGCCTTAGAAGTCAACGCCAGAAGCATAAAATACAATATAAATACAACAGTTATTCCATCGTATAAAACGAACAATTGCAACCAGTTTGAAAGTGATGGCCAATTCTACCTTCCGGGCAACCTAGGCTTCACTCTAGGGCGTTGCTCCACCAGATCGAATAGTTAGTGCCTTAGAAGTCAACGCCAGAAGCATAAAATACAATATAAATACAACAGTTTTTCCATCGTATGAAACAAATAATTGCAACCTGTATGAAACTTATGGTCATTTCTACTTTCGAGCAACCTAGGCTTTACCCTAGGGCGTTGCTCCAACAGATTGAATAGTTAGGGCCTTAGAAGTCAACGCCAGAGGCATAAAATACAATATAAATACAACAGCTTTTCCATCGTATAAAACGAATAATTGCAACCCGTGTGAAAGTGATGGCCAATTCTACGTTCCGGACAACCTAGGCTTCACTCTAGGGCGTTGCTCCACCAGATCGAATAGTTAGTGCCTTAGAAGTCAACGCCAGAAGCATAAAATACAATATAAATACAACAGTTTTTCCATCGTATGAAACAAATAATTGCAACCTGTATGAAACTTATGGTCATTTCTACTTTCCGAGCAACCTAGGCTTCACGCTAGGGCGTTGCTCCAACGGATTGAATAGTTAGGGCCTTAGAAGTCAACGCCCGAACCATAAAACGCAAAAAAAATGCAACAGTGTTTCCATCATATAAGACGAATAAATGCAACCAGTTTGAAAGTGATGGTCAATTCTACGTTCCGGGCAACCTAGGTTTCACTTCAGGGCGTTGCTCCACCAGACCGAATAGTTACGGCCTAAGAAGTCAACGCCAGAAGCATAAAATACGATATAAATACAACTGCTTTTCCATCGTATAAAAGGAGTAATTGCAAACAGTGTGAAAGTAATGGTCATTTCTACGTTCCGGGCAACCTAGGCTTCACTCTACGGCGTTGTTCCACCAGATCGAATAGTTAGGGTCTAAGAAGTGAACGCCAGAAGCATAAAATACAATATAAATATAACAGTCTTTCCATCTTATAACAGGAATAATTGCAACCCGTGTGAAAGTTATGGTCATTTCTACATTCCGAGCAACCTAGGATCCACTCTAAGGCGCTGCTCCACCAGATCGAATAGTTAGGTCCTTAGAAGTAAACGCCAGAAGCATAAAATACGATATAAATACAACAGCGTTTCCATCGTATAACACGAATAATTGCAACCAGTGTGAAAGTTATGGTCATTTCTACATTCCGTGCAACCTAGGATTCACTCTAGGGCGTTGCTCCACCAGATCGAATAGTTAGGTCCTTAGAAGTAAACGCCAGAAGCATAAAATACGATATAAATAGAACAGCTTGTCCATCGTATAAAAGGAATAATTGCAAATAGTGTGAAAGTAATGGTCATTTTTACGTTCCGGGCAAGCTAGGCTTCACCATAGGCCGTTGTTCCACCAGATCGAATAGTTAGTGCCTAAGAAGTGAACGCCAGAAACATAAAATGCAATAAAAATACAACAGTTTTTCCATCGTATAACAGGATTAATTGCAACCAGTTTGAAAGTGATGGTCATTTCTCCTTTCCGGGCAACCTAGGCTTCACTCTAGGGCGTTGCTCCTCTAGATCGAATAGCTAGGGCCTTAGAAGTCTACGCCAGAAGCATAAAATACAATATAAATACAACAGTTTTTCCATCGTATAAAACGAATAATTGCAACCAGTATGAAACAGATGGTCATTTCTACTTTCCGAGCAACCTAGGCATCACCCTAGGGCGTTGCTCCAACGGATTGAATAGTTAGGGCCTTAGAAGTCAACGCCCGAACCATAAAATGCAAAAAAAATGCAACAGTGTTTCCATCATATAAAACGAATAAATGCAACCAGTTTGAAAGTGATGGTCAATTCTACGTTCCGGGCAACCTAGGTTTCACTTCAGGGCGCTGCTCCACCAGACCGAATAGTTACGGCCTAAGAAGTCAACGCCAGAAGCATAAAGTACGATATAAATACAACAGCTTTTCCATCGTATAAAACGAATAACTGCAACCAGTGTGAAAGTAATGGTCATTTCTACGTTCCGAGCACCCTAGGCGTCTCCCTAGGGCGTTGCTCCACCACATCTAATAGCTACGGCCATAGAAGTCAACGCCAGAGGCATAAAATACAATATAAATACAACAGCTTTTCCATCGTATAAAACGAGTAATTGCAACCAGTGTGAAAGTTATGGTCATTTCTACATTCCGAGCAACCTAGGATTCACTCTAGTGCGTTGCTCCACCAGATCGAATAGTTAGGTCCTTAGAAGTAAACACCAGAAGCATAAAATACGATATAAATGCAACAGTGTTTCCATCATATAACAGGAATAATTGCAAGCAGTCTGAAAGTGATGGCCAATTCTACGTTCCGGGCAACCTAGGCGCTCCCTCTAGGGCGTTGCTCCACCAGATGGAATAGTCAGAGACTTAGAAGTCAACGCCAGAGGCATAAAATGCAATAAAAATACAACAGTGTTTCCATCATATAACAGTAATAAGTGCAACCTGTTTGAAAGTGATGACCACTTCTACGTTGCGGGCAACCTAGGCTTCACTCTAGGGCGTTGCTCCACCAGATCGAATAGTTAGTGCCTTAGAAGTCAACGCCAGAAGCATAAAATACAATATAAATACAACAGTTATTCCATCGTATAAAACGAACAATTGCAACCAGTTTGAAAGTGATGGCCAATTCTACCTTCCGGGCAACCTAGGCTTCACTCTAGGGAGTTGCTCCACCAGATCGAATAGTTAAGTCCTTAGAAGTAAACGCCAGAAGCATAAAATACGATATAAATGCAACAGCTTTTCCATCGTATATAACGAATAATTGCAACCAGTGTGAAAGTAATGGTCATTTCTACGTTCCGTGCACCCTAGGCGTCTCTCTAGGGCGTTGCTCCTCCACATCTAATAGCTACGGCCTTAGAAGTCAACGCCAGAGGCATAAAATACAATATAAATACAACAGCTTTTTCATCGTATAAAACGAATTATTGCAACCAGTGTGAAAGTAATGGTCATTTCTACGTTCCGTGCAACCTAGGATTCACTCTAGGGCGCTGCTCCACCAGATCGAATAGTTAGGGCCTAAGAAGTGAACGCCAGAAACATAAAATGCAATAAAAATACAACAGTTTTTCCATCGTATAACAGGATTAATTGCAACCAGTTTGAAAGTGATGGTCATTTCTCCTTTCCGGGCAACCTAGGCTTCACTCTAGGGCGTTGCTCCGCTAGATCGAATAGCTAGGGCCTTAGACGTCAACGACAGAAGCATAAAATACGATACAAATACAACAGCTTTTCCATCGTATATAACGAATAATTGCAACCAGTGTGAAAGTAATGGTCATTTCTACGTTCCGTGCACCCTAGGCGTCTCTCTAGGGCGTTGCTCCAACAGATTGAATAGTTAGGGCCTTAGAAGTCAACGCCCGAAGCATAAAATGCAATAAAAATACAACAGTGTTTCCATCATATAACAGTAATAATTGCAACCAGTTTGAAAGTGATGACCAATTCTACGTTGCGGGCAACCTAGGCTTCACTCTAGGGCGTTGCTCCACCAGATCGAATAGTTAGTGCCTTAGAAGTCAACGCCAGAAGCATAAAATACAATATAAATACAACAGTTATTCCATCGTATAAAACGAACAATTGCAACCAGTTTGAAAGTGATGGCCAATTCTACCTTCCGGGCAACCTAGGCTTCACTCTAGGGCGTTGCTCCACCAGATCGAATAGTTAGGGCCTTAGAAGTCAACGCCAGAGGCATAAAATACAATATAAATACAACAGCTTTTCCATCGTATAAAACGAATAATTGCAACCCGTGTGAAAGTGATGGCCAATTCTACGTTCCGGACAACCTAGGCTTCACTCTAGGGCGTTGCTCCACCAGATCGAATAGTTAGTGCCTTAGAAGTCAACGCCAGAAGCATAAAATACAATATAAATACAACAGTTTTTCCATCGTATGAAACAAATAATTGCAACCTGTATGAAACTTATGGTCATTTCTACTTTCCGAGCAACCTAGGCTTCACGCTAGGGCGTTGCTCCAACGGATTGAATAGTTAGGGCCTTAGAAGTCAACGCCCGAACCATAAAACGCAAAAAAAATGCAACAGTGTTTCCATCATATAAGACGAATAAATGCAACCAGTTTGAAAGTGATGGTCAATTCTACGTTCCGGGCAACCTAGGTTTCACTTCAGGGCGTTGCTCCACCAGACCGAATAGTTACGGCCTAAGAAGTCAACGCCAGAAGCATAAAATACGATATAAATACAACTGCTTTTCCATCGTATAAAAAGAGTAATTGCAAACAGTGTGAAAGTAATGGTCATTTCTACGTTCCGGGCAACCTAGGCTTCACTCTACGGCGTTGTTCCACCAGATCGAATAGTTAGGGTCTAAGAAGTGAACGCCAGAAGCATAAAATACAATATAAATAGAACAGCTTGTCCATCGTATAAAAGGAATAATTGCAAATAGTGTGAAAGTAATGGTCATTTTTACGTTCCGGGCAAGCTAGGCTTCACCATAGGCCGTTGTTCCACCAGATCGAATAGTTAGTGCCTAAGAAGTGAACGCCAGAAACATAAAATGCAATAAAAATACAACAGTTTTTCCATCGTATAACAGGATTAATTGCAACCAGTTTGAAAGTGATGGTCATTTCTCCTTTCCGGGCAACCTAGGCTTCACTCTAGGGCGTTGCTCCGCTAGATCGAATAGCTAGGGCCTTAGAAGTCTACGCCAGAAGCATAAAATACAATATAAATACAACAGTTTTTCCATCGTATAAAACGAATAATTGCAACCAGTATGAAACAGATGGTCATTTCTACTTTCCGAGCAACCTAGGCATCACCCTAGGGCGTTGCTCCAACGGATTGAATAGTTAGGGCCTTAGAAGTCAACGCCCGAACCATAAAATGCAAAAAAAATGCAACAGTGTTTCCATCATATAAAACGAATAAATGCAACCAGTTTGAAAGTGATGGTCAATTCTACGTTCCGGGCAACCTAGGTTTCACTTCAGGGCGCTGCTCCACCAGACCGAATAGTTACGGCCTAAGAAGTCAACGCCAGAAGCATAAAGTACGATATAAATACAACAGCTTTTCCATCGTATAAAACGAATAACTGCAACCAGTGTGAAAGTAATGGTCATTTCTACGTTCCGAGCACCCTAGGCGTCTCCCTAGGGCGTTGCTCCACCACATCTAATAGCTACGGCCATAGAAGTCAACGCCAGAGGCATAAAATACAATATAAATACAACAGCTTTTCCATCGTATAAAACGAGTAATTGCAACCAGTGTGAAAGTTATGGTCATTTCTACATTCCGAGCAACCTAGGATTCACTCTAGTGCGTTGCTCCACCAGATCGAATAGTTAGGTCCTTAGAAGTAAACACCAGAAGCATAAAATACGATATAAATGCAACAGTGTTTCCATCATATAACAGGAATAATTGCAAGCAGTCTGAAAGTGATGGCCAATTCTACGTTCCGGGCAACCTAGGCGCTCCCTCTAGGGCGTTGCTCCACCAGATGGAATAGTCAGAGACTTAGAAGTCAACGCCAGAGGCATAAAATGCAATAAAAATACAACAGTGTTTCCATCATATAACAGTAATAAGTGCAACCTGTTTGAAAGTGATGACCACTTCTACGTTGCGGGCAACCTAGGCTTCACTCTAGGGCGTTGCTCCACCAGATCGAATAGTTAGTGCCTTAGAAGTCAACGCCAGAAGCATAAAATACAATATAAATACAACAGTTATTCCATCGTATAAAACGAACAATTGCAACCAGTTTGAAAGTGATGGCCAATTCTACCTTCCGGGCAACCTAGGCTTCACTCTAGGGAGTTGCTCCACCAGATCGAATAGTTAAGTCCTTAGAAGTAAACGCCAGAAGCATAAAATACGATATAAATGCAACAGCTTTTCCATCGTATATAACGAATAATTGCAACCAGTGTGAAAGTAATGGTCATTTCTACGTTCCGTGCACCCTAGGCGTCTCTCTAGGGCGTTGCTCCTCCACATCTAATAGCTACGGCCTTAGAAGTCAACGCCAGAGGCATAAAATACAATATAAATACAACAGCTTTTTCATCGTATAAAACGAATTATTGCAACCAGTGTGAAAGTAATGGTCATTTCTACGTTCCGTGCAACCTAGGATTCACTCTAGGGCGCTGCTCCACCAGATCGAATAGTTAGGGCCTAAGAAGTGAACGCCAGAAACATAAAATGCAATAAAAATACAACAGTTTTTCCATCGTATAACAGGATTAATTGCAACCAGTTTGAAAGTGATGGTCATTTCTCCTTTCCGGGCAACCTAGGCTTCACTCTAGGGCGTTGCTCCGCTAGATCGAATAGCTAGGGCCTTAGAAGTCAACGACAGAAGCATAAAATACGATACAAATACAACAGCTTTTCCATCGTATATAACGAATAATTGCAACCAGTGTGAAAGTAATGGTCATTTCTACGTTCCGTGCACCCTAGGCGTCTCTCTAGGGCGTTGCTCCAACAGATTGAATAGTTAGGGCCTTAGAAGTCAACGCCCGAAGCATAAAATGCAATAAAAATACAACAGTGTTTCCATCATATAACAGTAATAATTGCAACCAGTTTGAAAGTGATGACCAATTCTACGTTGCGGGCAACCTAGGCTTCACTCTAGGGCGTTGCTCCACCAGATCGAATAGTTAGTGCCTTAGAAGTCAACGCCAGAAGCATAAAATACAATATAAATACAACAGTTATTCCATCGTATAAAACGAACAATTGCAACCAGTTTGAAAGTGATGGCCAATTCTACCTTCCGGGCAACCTAGGCTTCACTCTAGGGCGTTGCTCCACCAGATCGAATAGTTAGTGCCTTAGAAGTCAACGCCAGAAGCATAAAATACAATATAAATACAACAGTTTTTCCATCGTATGAAACAAATAATTGCAACCTGTATGAAACTTATGGTCATTTCTACTTTCCGAGCAACCTAGGCTTCACGCTAGGGCGTTGCTCCAACGGATTGAATAGTTAGGGCCTTAGAAGTCAACGCCCGAACCATAAAACGCAAAAAAAATGCAACAGTGTTTCCATCATATAAAACGAATAAATGCAACCAGTTTGAAAGTGATGGTCAATTCTACGTTCCGGGCAACCTAGGTTTCACTTCAGGGCGTTGCTCCACCAGACCGAATAGTTACGGCCTAAGAAGTCAACGCCAGAAGCATAAAATACGATATAAATACAACTGCTTTTCCATCGTATAAAAGGAGTAATTGCAAACAGTGTGAAAGTAATGGTCATTTCTACGTTTCGGGCAACCTAGGCTTCACTCTACGGCGTTGTCCCACCAGATCGAATAGTTAGGGTCTAAGAAGTGAACGCCAGACGCATAAAATACAATATAAATATAACAGTCTTTCCATCTTATAACAGGAATAATTGCAACCCGTGTGAAAGTGATGGTCATTTCTACGTTCCAGGCAACCTATGCTTCACTCTAGGGCGTTGTTCCACCAGATTGAATAGTTAGGGCCTAAGAAGTCAACGCCAGAAGCATAAAATACAATATAAGTACAACAGTTTTTCCATCGTATAAAACGAATAGTTGCAACCAGTATGAAACTTATGGTCATTTCTACATTCCGAGCAACCTAGGATCCACTCTAGGGCGTTGCTCCACCAGATCGAATAGTTAGGGCCTTAGAAGTCAACGCCCGAACCATAAAATGCAAAAAAAATACAACAGTGTTTCCATCATATAACAGCAATAATTGCAACCAGTTTGAAAGTGATGGCCAATTCTACGTTCCGGGCAACCTAGGTTTCACTCCAGGGCGTTGCTCCACCAGACCGAATAGTTACGGCCTAAGAAGTCAACGCCAGAAGCATAAAATACGATACAACTACAACAGCTTTTCCATCGTATATAACGAATAATTGCAACCAGTGTGAAAGTAATGGTCATTTCTACGTTCCGTGCACCCTAGGCGTCTCTCTAGGGCGTTGCTCCTCCACATCTAATAGCTACGGCCTTAGAAGTCAACGCCAGAGGCATAAAATACAATATAAATACAACAGCTTTTTCATCGTATAAAACGAATTATTGCAACCAGTGTGAAAGTAATGGTTATTTCTACGTTCCGGGCAACCTAGACTTCACTCTACGGCGTTGTTCCACCAGATCGAATAGTTAGGGCCTAAGAAGTCAACGCCAGAAGCATAAAATACGATATAAATACAACAGCTTTTCCATCGTATAAAACGAATAATTGCAACCAGTGTGAAAGTTATGGTCATTTCTACATTCCGAGCAACCTAGGATCCACTCTAAGGCGCTGCTCCACCAGATCGAATAGTTAGGTCCTTAGAAGTAAACGCCAGAAGCATAAAATACGATATAAATACAACAGCGTTTCCATCGTATAACACGAATAATTGCAACCAGTGTGAAAGTTATGGTCATTTCTACATTCCGTGCAACCGAGGATTCACTCTAGGGCGTTGCTCCACCAGATCGAATAGTTAGGTCCTTAGAAGTAAACGCCAGAAGCATAAAATACGATATAAATAGAACAGCTTGTCCATCGTATAAAAGGAATAATTGCAAATAGTGTGAAAGTAATGGTCATTTTTACGTTCCGAGCACCCTAGGCGTCTCCCTAGGGCGTTGCTCCACCACATCTAATAGCTACGGCCATAGAAGTCAACGCCAGAGGCATAAAATACAATATAAATACAACAGCTTTTCCATCGTATAACAGGATTAATTGCAACCAGTTTGAAAGTGACGGTCATTTCTCCTTTCCGGGCAACCTAGGCTTCACTCTAGGGCGTTGCTCCGCTAGATCGAATAGCTAGGGCCTTAGAAGTCTACGCCAGAAGCATAAAATACAATATAAATACAACAGTTTTTCCATCGTATAAAACGAATAATTGCAACCAGTATGAAACAGATGGTCATTTCTACTTTCCGAGCAACCTAGGCTTCACCCTAGGGCGTTGCTCCAACGGATTGAATAGTTAGGGCCTTAGAAGTCAACGCCCGAACCATAAAATGCAAAAAAAATGCAACAGTGTTTCCATCATATAAAACGAATAAATGCAACCAGTTTGAAAGTGATGGTCAATTCTACGTTCCGGGCAACCTAGGTTTCACTTCAGGGCGCTGCTCCACCAGACCGAATAGTTACGGCCTAAGAAGTCAACGCCAGAAGCATAAAGTACGATATAAATACAACAGCTTTTCCATCGTATAAAACGAATAACTGCAACCAGTGTGAAAGTAATGGTCATTTCTACGTTCCGAGCACCCTAGGCGTCTCCCTAGGGCGTTGCTCCACCACATCTAATAGCTACGGCCATAGAAGTCAACGCCAGAGGCATAAAATACAATATAAATACAACAGCTTTTCCATCGTATAAAACGAGTAATTGCAACCAGTGTGAAAGTTATGGTCATTTCTACATTCCGAGCAACCTAGGATTCACTCTACTGCGTTGCTCCACCAGATCGAATAGTTAGGTCCTTAGAAGTAAACACCAGAAGCATAAAATACGATATAAATGCAACAGTGTTTCCATCATATAACAGGAATAATTGCAAGCAGTCTGAAAGTGATGGCCAATTCTACGTTCCGGGCAACCTAGGCTTCCCTCTAGGGCGTTGCTCCACCAGATCGAATAGTCAGAGCCTTAGAAGTCAACGCCAGAGGCATAAAATACAATATAAATACAACAGCTTTTCCATCGTATAAAACGAATAATTGCAACCAGTGTGAAAGTTATGGTCATTTCTACATTCCGAGCAACCTAGGCTTCATTCTAGGGCGTTGCTCCACCAGATCGAATATTTAGGTCCTTAGAAGTAAACGCTAGAAGCATAAAATACGATATAAATACAACAGCTTTTCCATCGTATAAAAGGAATAATTGCAAACAGTGTGAAAGTAATGGTCATTTCTACGTTCCGGGCAACCTAGGCTTCACTCTAGGGCGTTGCTCCACCAGATCGAATAGTTAGTGCCTTAGAAGTCAACGCCAGAAGCATAAAATACAATATAAATACAACAGTTTTTCCATCGTATGAAACAAATAATTGCAACCTGTATGAAACTTATGGTCATTTCTACTTTCCGAGCAACCTAGGCTTCACCATAGGGCGTTGCTCCAACGGATTGAATAGTTAGGGCCTTAGAAGTCAACGCCAGAGGCATAAAATACAATATAAATACAACAGCTTTTCCATCGTATAAAACGAATAATTGCAACCAGTGTGAAAGTGATGGCCAATTCTATGTTCCGGACAACCTGGGCTTCACTCTAGGGCGTTGCTCCACCAGATCGAATAGTTAGTGCCTTAGAAGTCAACGCCAGAAGCATAAAATACAATATAAATACAACAGTTTTTCCATCGTATGAAACAAATAATTGCAACCTGTATGAAACTTATGGTCATTTCTACTTTCCGAGCAACCTAGGCTTCACCCTAGGGCGTTGCTCCAACGGATTGAATAGTTAGGGCCTTAGAAGTCAACGCCCGAACCATAAAATGCAAAAAAAATGCAACAGTGTTTCCATCATATAAAACGAATAAATGCAACCAGTTTGAAAGTGATGGTCAATTCTACGTTCCGGGCAACCTAGGTTTCACTTCAGGGCGCTGCTCCACCAGACCGAATAGTTACGGCCTAAGAAGTCAACGCCAGAAGCATAAAGTACGATATAAATACAACAGCTTTTCCATCGTATAAAACGAATAACTGCAACCAGTGTGAAAGTAATGGTCATTTCTACGTTCCGAGCACCCTAGGCGTCTCCCTAGGGCGTTGCTCCACCACATCTAATAGCTACGGCCATAGAAGTCAACGCCAGAGGCATAAAATACAATATAAATACAACAGCTTTTCCATCGTATAAAACGAGTAATTGCAACCAGTGTGAAAGTTATGGTCATTTCTACATTCCGAGCAACCTAGGATTCACTCTAGTGCGTTGCTCCACCAGATCGAATAGTTAGGTCCTTAGAAGTAAACACCAGAAGCATAAAATACGATATAAATGCAACAGTGTTTCCATCATATAACAGGAATAATTGCAAGCAGTCTGAAAGTGATGGCCAATTCTACGTTCCGGGCAACCTAGGCTTCCCTCTAGGGCGTTGCTCCACCAGATCGAATAGTGAGAGCCTTAGAAGTCAACGCCAGAAGCATAAAATACGATATAAATACACCAGCTTTTCCATCGTATAAAACGAATAATTGCAACCAGTGTGAAAGTTATGGTCATTTCTACATTCCGAGCAACCTAGGCTTCATTCTAGGGCGTTGCTCCACCAGATCGAATATTTAGGTCCTTAGAAGTAAACGCAAGAAGCATAAAATACGATATAAATACAACAGCTTTTCCATCGTATAAAAGGAATAATTGCAAACAGTGTGAAAGTAATGGTCATTTTTACGTTCCGGGCAACCTAGGCTTCACTCTACGGCGTTGTCCCACCAGATCGAATAGTTGGGGCCTAAGAAGTGAACGCCAGAAGCATAAAATACAATATAAATATAACAGTCTATCCATCTTATAACAGGAATAATTGCAACCCGTGTGAAAGTGATGGTCATTTCTACGTTCCAGGGGACCTATGCTTCACTCTAGGGCGTTGTTCCACCAGATTGAATAGTTAGGGCCTAAGAAGTCAACGCCAGAAGCATAAAATACAATATAAGTACAACAGTTTTTCCATCGTATAAAACGAATAATTGCAACCAGTATGAAACTTATGGTCATTTCTACTTTCCGAGCAACCTAGGCTTCACCCTAGGGCATTGCTCCAACGGATTGAATAGTTAGGGCCTTAGAAGTCAACGCCCGAACCATAAAATGCAAAAAAAATACAACAGTGTTTCCATCATATAACAGCAATAATTGCAAACAGTTTGAAAGTGATGGCCAATTCTACGTTCCGGGCAACCTAGGTTTCACTCCAGGGCGTTGCTCCACCAGACCGAATAGTTACGGCCTAAGAAGTCAACGCCAGAAGCATAAAATACGATACAACTACAACAGCTTTTCCATCGTATATAACGAGTAATTGCAACCAGTGTGAAAGTAATGGTCATTTCTACGTTCCGTGCACCCTAGGCGTCTCTCTAGGGCGCTGCTCCTCCACATCTAATAGCTACGGCCTTAGAAGTCAACGCCAGAGGCATAAAATACAATATAAATACAACAGCTTTTTCATCGTATAAAACGAATTATTGCAACCAGTGTGAAAGTAATGGTCATTTCTACGTTCCGGGCAAGCTAGGCTTCACCCTAGGCTGTTGTTCCACCAGATCGAATAGTTAGGGCCTAAGAAGTGAACGCCAGAAGCATAAAATGCAATAAAAATACAACAGTTTTTCCATCGTATAACAAGATTAATTGCAACCAGTTTGAAAGTGATGGTCATTTCTCCTTTCCGGGCAACCTAGGCTTCACTCTAGGGCGTTGCTCCACTAGATCGAACAGCTAGGGCCTTAGAAGTCAACGCCAGAAGCATAAAATACAATAGAAATACAACAGCTTTTCCATCGTATAAAACGAATAATTGCAAACAATTTGAAAGTGATGGCCAATTCTACCTTCCGGGCAGCCTAGGCTTCACTCTAGGGCGTTGCTCCACCCGATCGAATAGATAGTGCCTTAGAAGTCAACGCCAGATGCATAAAATACAATATAAATACAACAGTTTTTCCATCGTATAAAGCGAATAATTGCAACCAGTATGAAACTTATGGTCATTTCTACTTTCCGAACAGCCTAGGCTTCACACTAGGGCGTTGCTCCAACAGATTGAATAGTTAGGGCCTTAGAAGTCAACGCCCGAACCATAAAATGCAAAAAAAATACAACAGTGTTTCCATCATATGACAGGAATAATTGCAACCAGTTTGAAAGTGATGTCCAATTCTACGTTCCGGGCAACCTAGATTTCACTCCAGGGCTTTGCTCCACCAGACCGAATAGTTACGGCCTAAGAAGTCAACGACAGAAGCATAAAATACGATATAAATACAACAGCTTTTCCATCCTATAAAACGAATAATTGCAACCAGTGTGAAAATAGTGGTCATTTCTACGCTCCAAGCACCCTAGGCGTCACTCTAGGGCGTTGCTCCAGCACACCTAATAGCTACGGCCTTAGAAGTAAACGCCAAAGGCATAAAATACAATATAAATACAACAGCGTTTCCATCGTATAAAACGAATAATTGCAACCAGTGTGAAGGTTATGGTCATTTCCACATTCCGAGGAACCTAGGCTTCACTCTAGGGCGTTGCTCCACCAGATCGTGTAGTTAGGTCCTTAGAAGTAAACGCCAGAAGCATAAAATACGATATAAATACAACAGCTTTTCCATCGTATAAAACGAATAATTGCAACCAGTTTGAAAGTGATGGTCATTTCTACGTACCGGGCAACCTAGCCTTCACTCTAGGGCGGTGCTCCACCAGATCAAACAGTTAGGGCCTTAGAAGTCAACGCCCGAAGCATAAAATACAAAATAAATAGAACAGTTTTTCCATTGTATAAAACGAATAATTGCTACCAGTGTAAAAGTTATGGTCAATTCTACGTTCCGGGCAACCTAGGCTTCACCCTAGGGCGTTGCTCCACCAGATCGAATAGTTCGGGCCTAAGAAGTGAACGCCAGAAGAATAAAATACAATATAAATATAACAGTTTTTCCATCGTACAAAACGTATAATAGCAACCAGTGTGAAAGTTGTGGTCATTTCTACGTTCCGGGCAACCTAGGTTTCACCATAGGGCGTTGCTCCACCAGATCAAACAGTTAGGGCCTTAGAAGCCAACGCCAGAAGCATAAAATACAAATTAAATAGAACAGTTTTTCCACTGTATAAAACGAATAATTGCTACCAGTGTAAAAGTTATGGTCAATTCCACGTTCCGGGCAACCTAGGCTTCACCCTAGGGCGTTGTTCCACCAGATCGAATACTTAGGGCCTAAGAAGTGAACGCCGGAAGCATAAAATACAATATAAATACAACAGTTTTTCCATCATATAAAACGAATAATTGCAACCAGTATGAAAGTTATGGTCATTTCTACTTTCCGGGCAACCTAGGCTTCACCCTAGGGCATTGCTCCAACAGATTGAATAGTTAGGGCCTTAGAAGTCAATGCCCGAAGCATAAAATGCAATAAAAATACAACAGTTTTTCCATCGTATAACAGGATTAATTGCAACCAGTTTGAAAGTGATGGTCATTTCTACGTTCCGGGCAACCTAGGCTTCACTCTAGGGCGTTGCTCCACCAGATCGAATAGTTAGGGCCTAAGAAGTGAACGCCAGACGCATAAAATACAATATAAATACAACAGTTTTTCCATCATATAAAACGAATAATTGCAACCAGTGTGAAAGTAATGGTCATTTCTACGTTCCGAGCACCCTAGACGTCTCTCTAGGGCGTTGCTCCACCACATCTAATAGCTACGGCCTTAGATGCCAACGCCAGAGGCATAAAATACAATATAAATACAACAGCTTTTCCATCGTATAAAACGAATGATTGCAACCAGTGTGAAGGTAACGGTCATTTCTACATTCCGAGCAACCTAGGCTTCACTCTAGGGCGGGGCTCCAACAGATCGAATAGTTAGGTCCTTACATGTCAACGCCAGAGGCATAAAATACGATATAAATACAACAGCTTTTCCATCGTATAAAAGGAATAATTGCAAACAGTGTGAAAGTAATGGTCTTTTCTACGATCCGGGCAACATAGGCTTCACTCTACGGCGTTGTTCCACCAGATCGAATAGTTAGGGCCCAAGAAGTCAACGCCAGAAGCATAAAATACAATATAAATATAACAGTTTTTCCATCGTATAAAACGAATAATAGCAACCAGTGTGAAAGTTATGGTCATTTTTACGTTCCGGGCAACCTAGGCTTCACTCTAGGGCGTTGCTCCAGCAGATCAAACAGTTAGGGGCTTAGAAGTCAACGCCCGAAGCATAAAATACAAAATAAATAGAACAGTTTTTCCATTGATTAAAACGAATAATTGCTACCAGTCTAAAAGTTATAGACATTTCTACGTTCCGTGCAACCTAGGCTACACCCTAGGGCGTTGTTCCACCAGATCGAATAATTAGGGCCTAAGAAGTGAACGCCAGAAGCATAAAATACAATATAGATACAACAGTTTTTCCATCGTATAAAACGAATAATAGCAACCAGTGAGAAAGTTATTGTCATTTCTACGTTCCGGGCATCCTAGGCTTCACTCTACGGCGTTGTTCCACCAGATCCGATAGTTAGGGCCTAAGAAGTCAACACCAGAAGAATAAAATACAAAATAAATACAACAGCCTTTACACCGTATAAAACGAATAATTGCAACCTGTGTGAAGGTTATGGTCATATCTACGTTCCGGGCAACCTAGGCTTCACTGTAGAGAGTTGCTCCACCAGATCGAATAGTTAGGTCCTTACATGTCAACGCCAGAGGCATAAAGTACAATATAAATACAACAGCGTTTCCATCGTATAAAACGAATAATTGCAACAAGTTTGAAAG
Organism: Calliopsis andreniformis; assembly: GCF_051401765.1. Classification (NCBI taxonomy): domain Eukaryota; kingdom Metazoa; phylum Arthropoda; class Insecta; order Hymenoptera; family Andrenidae; genus Calliopsis; species Calliopsis andreniformis. Next base: position 8,083,834 of record NC_135072.1, read on the forward strand.
TTATGGTCATTTCTACATTCCGAGCAATCTAGGATTCACTCTAGGGCGTTGCTCCACCAGATCGAATAGTTAGGTCCTTAGAAGTAAACGCCAGAAGCATAAAATACGATATAAATACAACAGCTTTTCCATCGTATAAAACGAATAATTGCAACCAGTGTGAAAGTAATGGTCATTTCTACGTTCCGAGCACCCTAGGCGTCACTCTAGGGCGTTACTCCACCACATCTAATTGCTACGGCCTTAGAAGTCAACGCCAGGGGCATAAAATACAATATAAATACAACAGCTTTTCCATCGTATTAAATGAGTAATTGCAAACAGTGTGAAAGTAGTGCTCATTTCTACGTTCCGAGCATCCTAGGCTTCACTTTAGGGCGGTGCTCCACCATATCGAATAGCTACGACCTCAGAAGTCAACGCCTGAAGCATAAAATTCGATATAAATACAACAGCTTTTCCATCGTATGAAACGAATAATTGCAACCAGTGTGAAAGTTATGGTCATTTCTACATTCCGAGCAACCTAGGCTTCATTCTAGGGCGTTGCTCCACCAGATCGAATATTTAGGTCCTTAGAAGTAAACGCAAGAAGCATAAAATACGATATAAATACAACAGCTTTTCCATCGTATAAAAGGAGTAATTGCAAACAGTGTGAAAGTAATGGTCATTTCTACGTTCCGGGCATCCTAGGCTTCACTCTACGGCGTTGTCCCACCAGATCGAATAGTTGGGGCCTAAGAAGTGAACGCCAGAAGCATAAAATACAATATAAATATAACAGTCTTTCCATCTTATAACAGGAATAATTGCAACCCGTGTGAAAGTGATGGTCATTTCTACGTTCCAGGCAACCTATGCTTCACTCTAGGGCGTTGTTCCACCAGATTGAATAGTTAGGGCCTAAGAAGTCAACGCCAGAAGCATAAAATACAATATAAGTACAACAGTTTTTCCATCGAATAAAACGAATAATTGCAACCAGTATGAAACTTATGGTCATTTCTACATTCCGAGCAACCTAGGATCCACTCTAGGGCGTTGCTCCACCAGATCGAATAGTTAGGGCCTTAGAAGTCAACGCCCGAACCATAAAATGCAAAAAAAATACAACAGTGTTTCCATCATATAACAGCAATAATTGCAACCAGTTTGAAAGTGATGGCCAATTCTACGTTCCGGGCAACCTAGGTTTCACTCCAGGGCGTTGCTCCACCAGACCGAATAGTTACGGCCTAAGAAGTCAACGCCAGAAGCATAAAATACGATACAACTACAACAGCTTTTCCATCGTATATAACGAATAATTGCAACCAGTGTGAAAGTAATGGTCATTTCTACGTTCCGTGCACCCTAGGCGTCTCTCTAGGGCGTTGCTCCTCCACATCTAATAGCTACGGCCTTAGAAGTCAACGCCAGAGGCATAAAATACAATATAAATACAACAGCGTTTCCATCGTATAACACGAATAATTGCAACCAGTGTGAAAGTTATGGTCATTTCTACATTCCGTGCAACCTAGGATTCACTCTAGGGCGTTGCTCCACCAGATCGAATAGTTAGGTCCTTAGAAGTAAACGCCAGAAGCATAAAATACGATATAAATACAACAGCGTTTCCATCGTATAACACGAATAATTGCAACCAGTGTGAAAGTTATGGTCATTTCTACATTCCGTGCAACCTAGGATTCACTCTAGGGCGTTGCTCCACCAGATCGAATAGTTAGGTCCTTAGAAGTAAACGCCCGAAGCATAAAATACGATATAAATACAACAGCTTGTCCATCGTATAAAAGGAATAATTGCAAATAGTGTGAAAGTAATGGTCATTTTTACGTTCCGGGCAAGCTAGGCTTCACCATAGGCCGTTGTTCCACCAGACCGAATAGTTAGTGCCTAAGAAGTGAACGCCAGAAACATAAAATGCAATAAAAATACAACAGTTTTTCCATCGTATAACAGGATTAATTGCAACCAGTTTGAAAGTGATGGTCATTTCTCCTTTCCGGGCAACCTAGGCTTCACTCTAGGGCGTTGCTCCGCTAGATCGAATAGCTAGGGCCTTAGAAGTCTACGCCAGAAGCATAAAATACAATATAAATACAACAGTTTTTCCATCGTATAAAACGAATAATTGCAACCAGTATGAAACTGATGGTCATTTCTACTTTCCGAGCAACCTAGGCTTCACCCTAGGGCGTTGCTCCAACGGATTGAATAGTTAGGGCCTTAGAAGTCAACGCCCGAACCATAAAATGCAAAAAAAATGCAACAGTGTTTCCATCATATAAAACGAATAAATGCAACCAGTATGAAAGTGATGGTCAATTCTACGTTCCGGGCAACCTAGGTTTCACTTCAGGGCGCTGCTCCACCAGACCGAATAGTTACGGCCTAAGAAGTCAACGCCAGAAGCATAAAGTACGATATAAATACAACAGCTTTTCCATCGTATAAAACGAATAACTGCAACCAGTGTGAAAGTAATGGTCATTTCTACGTTCCGAGCACCCTAGGCGTCTCCCTAGGGCGTTGCTCCACCACATCTAATAGCTACGGCCATAGAAGTCAACGCCAGAGGCATAAAATACAATATAAATACAACAGCTTTTCCATCGTATAAAACGAGTAATTGCAACCAGTGTGAAAGTTATGGTCATTTCTACATTCCGAGCAACCTAGGATTCACTCTAGTGCGTTGCTCCACCAGATCGAATAGTTAGGTCCTTAGAAGTAAACACCAGAAGCATAAAATACGATATAAATGCAACAGTGTTTCCATCATATAACAGGAATAATTGCAAGCAGTCTGAAAGTGATGGCCAATTCTACGTTCCGGGCAACCTAGGCTTCCCTCTAGGGCGTTGCTCCACCAGATCGAATAGTCAGAGCCTTAGAAGTCAACGCCAGAAGCATAAAATACGATATAAATACACCAGCTTTTCCATCGTATAAAACGAATAATTGCAACCAGTGTGAAAGTTATGGTCATTTCTACATTCCGAGCAACCTAGGCTTCATTCTAGGGCGTTGCTCCACCAGATCGAATATTTAGGTCCTTAGAAGTAAACGCAAGAAGCATAAAATACGATATAAATACAACAGCTTTTCCATCGTATAAAAGGAATAATTGCAAACAGTGTGAAAGTAATGGTCATTTCTACGTTCCGGGCAACCTAGGCTTTACTCTACGGCGTTGTCCCACCAGATCGAATAGTTGGGGCCTAAGAAGTGAACGCCAGAAGCATAAAATACAATATAAATATAACAGTCTATCCATCTTATAACAGGAATAATTGCAACCCGTGTGAAAGTGATGGTCATTTCTACGTTCCAGGCAACCTATGCTTCACTCTAGGGCGTTGTTCCACCAGATTGAATAGTTAGGGCCTAAGAAGTCAACGCCAGAAGCATAAAATACAATATAAGTACAACAGTTTTTCCATCGTATAAAACGAATAATTGCGACCAGTATGAAACTTATGGTCATTTCTACTTTCCGAGCAACCTAGGCTTCACCCTAGGGCATTGCTCCAACGGATTGAATAGTTAGGGCCTTAGAAGTCAACGCCCGAACCATAAAATGCAAAAAAAATACAACAGTGTTTCCATCATATAACAGCAATAATTGCAAACAGTTTGAAAGTGATGGCCAATTCTACGTTCCGGGCAACCTAGGTTTCACTCCAGGGCGTTGCTCCACCAGACCGAATAGTTACGGCCTAAGAAGTCAACGCCAGAAGCATAAAATACGATACAACTACAACAGCTTTTCCATCGTATATAACGAGTAATTGCAACCAGTGTGAAAGTAATGGTCATTTCTACGTTCCGTGCACCCTAGGCGTCTCTCTAGGGCGCTGCTCCTCCACATCTAATAGCTACGGCCTTAGAAGTCAACGCCAGAGGCATAAAGTACAATATAAATACAACAGCTTTTTCATCGTATAAAACGAATTATTGCAACCAGTGTGAAAGTAATGGTCATTTCTTCGTTCCGGGCAAGCTAGGCTTCACCCTAGGCTGTTGTTCCACCAGATCGAATAGTTAGGGCCTAAGAAGTGAACGCCAGAAGCATAAAATGCAATAAAAATACAACAGTTTTTCCATCGTATAACAAGATTAATTGCAACCAGTTTGAAAGTGATGGTCATTTCTCCTTTCCGGGCAACCTAGGCTTCACTCTAGGGCGTTGCTCCACTAGATCGAATAGTTACGGCCTAAGAAGTCAACGACAGAAGCATAAAATACGATATAAATACAACAGCTTTTCCATCCTATAAAACGAATAATTGCAACCAGTGTGAAAATAGTGGTCATTTCTACGTTCCAGGCACCCTAGGCGTCACTCTAGGGCGTTGCTCCAGCACATCTAATAGCTACGGCCTTAGAAGTAAACGCCAAAGGCATAAAATACAATATAAATACAACAGCGTTTCCATCGTATAAAACGAATAATTGCAACCAGTGTGAAGGTTATGGTCATTTCCACATTCCGAGGAACCTAGGCTTCACTCTAGGGCGTTGCTCCACCAGATCGTGTAGTTAGGTCCTTAGAAGTAAACGCCAGAAGCATAAAATACGATATAAATACAACAGTTTTTCCATCGTATAAAACGAATAATTGCTGCCAGTGTGAAAGTTATGGTCATTTCTACTTTCCGGGCAACCTAGGCTTCACCCTAGGGCGTTGTTCCACCTGATGGAATTGTTAGGGCCTAAGAAGTCAACACCAGAAGCATAAAATACGATATAAATACAACAGCTTTTCCATCGTATAAAACGAATAATTGCAACCAGTTTGAAAGTGATGGTCATTTCTACGTACCGGGCAACCTAGCCTTCACTCTAGGGCGTTGCTCCACCAGATCAAACAGTTAGCGCCTTAGAAGTCAACGCCCGAAGCATAAAATACAAAATAAATAGAACAGTTTTTCCATTGTATAAAACGAATAATTGCTACCAGTGTAAAAGTTATGGTCAATTCTACGTTCCGGGCAACCTAGGCTTCACCCTAGGGCGTTGCTCCACCAGATCGAATAGTTCGGGCCTAAGAAGTGAACGCCAGAAGAATAAAATACAATATAAATATAACAGTTTTTCCATCGTACAAAACGAATAATAGCAACCAGTGTGAAAGTTGTGGTCATTTCTACGTTCCGGGCAACCTAGGTTTCACCCTAGGGCGTTGCTCCACCAGATCAAACAGTTAGGGCCTTAGAAGCCAACGCCAGAAGCATAAAATACAAAATAAATAGAACAGTTTTTCCATTGTATAAAACGAATAATTGCTACCAGTGTAAAAGTTATGGTCAATTCCACGTTCCGGGCAACCTAGGCTTCACCCTAGGGCGTTGTTCCACCAGATCGAATACTTAGGGCCTAAGAAGTGAACGCCGGAAGCATAAAATACAAAATAAATACAACAGTTTTTCCATCATATAAAACGAATAATTGCAACCAGTATGAAAGTTATTGTCATTTCTACTTTCCGGGCAACCTAGGCTTCACCCTAGGGCATTGCTCCAACGGATTGAATAGTTAGGGCCTTAGAAGTCAATGCCCGAAGCATAAAATGCAATAAAAATACAACAGTTTTTCCATCGTATAACAGGATTAATTGCAACCAGTTTGAAAGTGATGGTCATTTCTACGTTCCGGGCAACCTAGGCTTCACTCTAGGGCGTTGCTCCACCAGATCGAATAGTTAGGGCCTAAGAAGTGAACGCCAGACGCATAAAATACAATATAAATACAACAGTTTTTCCATCGTATAAAACGAATAATTGCAACCAGTGTGAAAGTAATGGTCATTTCTACGTTCCGAGCACCCTAGACGTCTCTCTAGGGCGTTGCTCCACCACATCTAATAGCTACGGCCTTAGATGTCAACGCCAGAGGCATAAAATACAATATAAATACAACAGCTTTTCCATCGTATAAAACGAATGATTGCAACCAGTGTGAAAGTAACGGTCATTTCTACATTCCGAGCAACCTAGGCTTCACTCTAGGGCGCTGCTCCAACAGATCGAATAGTTAGGTCCTTACATGTCAACGCCAGAGGCATAAAATACGATATAAATACAACAGCTTTTCCATCGTATAAAAGGAATAATTGCAAACAGTGTGAAAGTAATGGTCTTTTCTACGATCCGGGCAACATAGGCTTCACTCTACGGCGTTGTTCCACCAGATCGAATAGTTAGGGCCTAAGAAGTCAACGCCAGAAGCATAAAATACAATATAAATATAACAGTTTTTCCATCGTATAAAACGAATAATAGCAACCAGTGTGAAAGTTATGGTCATTTCTACGTTCCGGGCAACCTAGGCTTCACTCTAGGGCGTTGCTCCACCAGATCAAACAGTTAGGGGCTTAGAAGTCAACGCCCGAAGCATAAAATACAAAATAAATAGAACAGTTTTTCCATTGTTTAAAACGAATAATTGCTACCAGTCTAAAAGTTATAGACATTTCTACGTTCCGTGCAACCTAGGCTACACCCTAGGGCGTTGTTCCACCAGATCGAATAATTAGGGCCTAAGAAGTGAACGGCAGAAGCATAAAATACAATATAGATACAACAGTTTTTCCATCGTATAAAACGAATAATAGCAACCAGTGAGAAAGTTATTGTCATTTCTACGTTCCGGGCATCCTAGGCTTCACTCTACGGCGTTGTTCCACCAGATCCGATAGTTAGGGCCTAAGAAGTCAACACCAGAAGAATAAAATACAAAATAAATACAACAGCCTTTACACCGTATAAAACGAATAATTGCAACCTGTGTGAAGGTTATGGTCATATCTACGTTCCGGGCAACCTAGGCTTCACTGTAGAGAGTTGCTCCACCAGATCGAAATGTTAGCGCCTAAGAAGTCAACGCCCGAAGCATAAAATACAATATAAATACAACAGCTTTTCCGTCGTATTAAATGAGTAATTGCAAACAGTGTGAAAGTAGTGGTCATTTCTACGTTCCGAGCATCCTAGGCTTCACTTTAGGGCGGTGCTCCACCATATCGAATAGCTACGACCTCAGAAGTCAACGCCTGAAGCATAAAATTCGATATAAATGCAACAGCTTTTCCATCGTATAATAGGAATAATTGCAAACAGTGTGAAAGTAATGGTCACTAGTACGTTCCGGGCAACCTAGGCTTCACTCTACGGCGTTGTGCCACCAGATCGAATAGTTAGGGCCTAAGAAGTGAACGCCAGACGCATAAAATACAATATAAATACAACAGTTTTTCCATCGTATAAAACGAATAATTGCAACCAGTGTGAAAGTAATGGTCATTTCTACGTTCCGAGCACCCTAGACGTCTCTCTAGGGCGTTGCTCCACCACATCTAATAGCTACGGCCTTAGATGTCAACGCCAGAGGCATAAAATACAATATAAATACAACAGCTTTTCCATCGTATAAAACGAATCATTGCAACCAGTGTGAAAGTAACGGTCATTTCTACATTCCGAGCAACCTAGGCTTCACTCTAGGGCGCTGCTCCAACAGATCGAATAGTTAGGTCCTTACATGTCAACGCCAGAGGCATAAAGTACAATATAAATACAACAGCGTTTCCATCGTATAAAACGAATAATTGCAACAAGTTTGAAAGTTATGGTCATTTCTATATTCCGAGCAATCTAGGATTCACTCTAGGGCGTTGCTCCACCAGATCGAATAGTTAGGTCCTTAGAAGTAAACGCCAGAAGCATAAAATACGATATAAATACAACAGCTTTTCCATCGTATAAAACGAATAATTGCAACCAGTGTGAAAGTAATGGTCATTTCTACGTTCCGAGCACCCTAGGCTTCACTCTAGGGCGTTGCTCCACCAGATCACACAGTTAGGGCCTTAGAAGTCAACGCCCGAACCATAAAATGCAAAAAAAATACAACAGTGTTTCCATCATATAACACGAATAATTGCAACCAGTTTGAAAGTGATGGCCAATTCTACGTTCCGAGCAACCTAGGTTTCACTCCAGGGCGTTGTTCCACCAGATCGAATAGTTCGGGCCTAAGAAGTGAACGCCAGAAGCATAAAATACGATATAAATACAACAGCTTTTCCATCGTATAAAACGAATAATTGCAACCAGTTTGAAAGTGATGGTCATTTCTACTTTCCGGGCAACCTAGGCTTCACTCTAGGGCGTTGTTCCACCAGATCGAATAGTTCGGGCCTAAGAAGTGAACGCCAGAAGCATAAAATACGATGTAAATACAACAGCTTTTCCATCGTATAAAACGAATAATTGCAACCAGTTTGAAAGTGATGGTCATTTCTACTTTCCGGGCAACCTAGGCTTCACCCTAGGCCGTTGTTCCACCAGATCGAATAGTTAGGGCCTAAGAAGTGAACGCCAGAAGCATAAAATGCAATAAAAATTCAACAGCTTTTCCATCGTGTAGCAGGAATAATTTGCAACCAGTTTGAAAGTGATGGTCATTTCTACTTTCCGGGCAACCTAGGCTTCACCCTAGGCCGTTGTTCCACCAGATCGAATGGTTAGGGCCTAAGAAGTGAACGCCAGAAGCATGAAATGCAATAAAGATACAACAGTTTTTCCATCGTATAGCAGGAATAATTTGCAACCAGTGTGATAGTAGTGGTCATTTCTACGTTCCGGGCAACCTAGGTTTCACTCCAGGGCGTTGCTCCACCAGGTCGAATAGTTACGGCCTAAGAAGTCAACGCCAGAAGCATAAAATACGATAAAGATGCAACAGTTTTTCCATCGTATAAAACGAATAATTGCAACCAGTGTGAAAGTGATGGTCATTTCTACATTCCGAGCAACCTAGGCTTCACTCTAGGGCGTTGCTCCACCAGATCGAATAGTTAGGGCCCTAGAAGTCAACGCCCGAAGCTTAAAATACAATATAAATAAAACTGTTTTTCCATCGTATAAAAGGAAAAATTGCTACCAGTGTGAAAGTTATGGTCATTTCTACTTTCCGAGCAACCTAGGCTTCACCCTAGGGCGATGCTCCAACAGATTGAATAGCTAGGGCCTAAGAAGTCAACGCCAGAAGCATAAAAAACGATATAAATACAACAGCTTTTCCATCGTATAAAACGAATAATTGCAACCAGTGTGGAAGTTATGGTCATTTCTACGTTCCGGGCAACCTAGGTTTCACTCTAGGGCGGTGCTCCACCAAATCGAATAGCTAGGGCCTTAGAAGTCAACGCCAGAAGCATAAAATACAATAAAGATGCAACAGTTTTTCCATCGTATAACAGGAATAATTGCAACCAGTGTGAAAGTAATGGTCATTTCTACGTACCGGGCAACCTAGGTTTCACTCCAGGGCGTTGCTCCACCAGATCGAATAGTTAGGTCCTAAGAAGTCAACGCCATAAGAATAAAATACAATATAAATATAACAGCTTTTCCATCGTATAAAACGAATAATAGCAACCAGTTGTCTAGGTTATGGTCATTTCAACGTTCCTGGCAATCTAGGCTTCACTCTAGGGCGTTGCTCCACCAGATCAATCAGTTACGGCCTCAGAAGTCTACGCCCGAAGCATAAAATGCAAAATTAATACAACAGTTTTTCCATTGTATAAAAGGAATAATTGCTACCAGTGTAAAAGTTATGGTCATTACTACGTTCCGGGCAACCTAGGCTTCGCTCTAGGGCGTTGCTCCACTAGATCGAATAGCTAGGGCCTTAGAAGTCAACGCCAGAAGCATAAAATACGATATAAGTACAACAGCTTTTCCATCGTATAAAACGAATAATTGCAACCAGTGTGAAAGTAATGGTCATTTCTACGTTCCGAGCACCCTAGGCGTCACTCTAGGCCGTTGCTCCACCACATCTAATTGCTACGGCCTCAGAAGTCAACGCCAGAGGCATAAAATACAATATAAATGCAACAGCTTTTCCATCCTATAAAACGAATAATTGCAACCAGTGTGAAAGTTATGGTCATTTCTACATTCCGAGCAACCTAGGCTTCACTCTAGGGCGTTACTCCTCCAGATCGAATAGCTACGGCCTTAGAAGCCTACGCCTGAAGCATAAAATACAATAAAAATACAACAGTCTTTTCATCGTATAACAGGAATAATTGCAACAAGAGTGAAAGTAATGATCATTTCGGCGTTTCGGGCATCCTAGACTTAACTCGGAGGCATTGCTCCACCAGATCGAATAATTAGGGCCTTAGAAGCCAACGCCAGAAGCATAAAATACAATATAAATACAACAGTTTTTCCATCGTATAAAACGAATAATTGCAACCAGTATGAAACTTATGGTCATTTCTACTTTCCGAGCAGCCTAGGCTTCACCCTAGGGCGTTGCTCCAACATATTGATAGTTAGGGCCTTAGAAGTCAACGCCCGAACCATAAAATGCAAAAAAAATACAACAGTGTTTCCATCATATAACAGGAATAATTGCAACCAGTTTGAAAGTGATGGCCAATTCTACGTTCCGGGCAACCTAGGTTTCACTCCGGGGCGTTGCTCCACCAGATCGAATAGTTACGGCCTAAGAAGTCAACGCAAGAAGCATAAAATACGATATAAATATAACAGCTTATCCATCGTATAAAACGAATAATTGCTACCAGTGTAAAAGTTATGGTCATTTCTACGTTCCGGGCAACCTAGGCTTCACCCTAGGACGTTGTTCCACCAGATCGAATAGTTAGGGCCTAAGAAGTGAACGCCAGAAGCATAAAATACGATATAAATGTAACAGCTTATCCATCGTATAAAACGAATAATTGTTACCAGTGTAAAAGTTATGGTCATTTCTACGTTCCGGGCAACCTAGGCTTCACCCTAGGGCGTTGTTCCACCAGATCGAATAGTTAGGGCCTAAGAAGTGAACGCCAGAATCATAAAATACAATATAAATACAACAGTTTTTCCATCCTATAAAACGAATAATTGCAGCCAGCATTAAACTTATGGTCATTTCTACATTCCGGGCAACCCCGGCTTCACTCTATGGCGTTCTTCCACCACATCCAATAGGTACGGCATCAGAAGTCAACGCCTGAAGTATAAAATACAATAAAAATACAACAGTGTTTCCATCCCATAACAGGAATAATTGCAACCCGTGTGAAAGTGATGGTCATTTCTACGTTCCAGGCAACCTAAGCTTCACTCTAGGGCGTTGTTCCACCAGATCGAATAGTTAGGGCCTAAGAAGTCAACGCCAGAAGCATAAAATACAATATAAATACAACAGTTTTTCCATCGTATAAAACGAATAATTGCAACCAGTATGAAACTTATGGTCATTTCTACTTTCCGAGCAGCCTAGGCTTCACCCTAGGGCGTTGCTCCAACATATTGATAGTTAGGGCCTTAGAAGTCAACGCCCGAACCATAAAATGCAAAAAAAATACAACAGTGTTTCCATCATATAACAGGAATAATTGCAACCAGTTTGAAAGTGATGGCCAATTCTACGTTCCGGGCAACCTAGGTTTCACTCCAGGGCGTTGCTCCACCAGATCGAATAGTTACGGCCTAAGAAGTCAACGCAAGAAGCATAAAATACGATATAAATATAACAGCTTATCCATCGTATAAAACGAATAATTGCTACCAGTGTAAAAGTTATGGTCATTTCTACGTTCCGGGCAACCTAGGCTTCACCCTAGGACGTTGTTCCACCAGATCGAATAGTTAGGGCCTAAGAAGTGAACGCCAGAAGCATAAAATACGATATAAATGTAACAGCTTATCCATCGTATAAAACGAATAATTGCTACCAGTGTAAAAGTTATGGTCATTTCTACGTTCCGGCCAACGTAGGCTTCACTCTAGGGCGGTGCTTCACCAAATCGAATAGCTAGGGCCTTAGAAGTCAATTCCCGAAGCATAAAATACAAAATAAATAGAACAGTTTTTCCACCGTATAAAACGCATAATTGCTACCAGTGTGAAAGTTATGGTCATTTCTACGTACCGGGCAACCTAGGCTACACTCTAGGGCGTTATTCCACCAGATCGAATAGTTAGGGCCTTAGAAGTCAACGCCCGAAGCTTAAAATACAATATAAATAAAACTGTTTTTCCATCGTATAAAAGGAAAAATTGCTACCAGTGTGAAAGTTATGGTCATTTCTACGTTCCAGGCAACCTAAGCTTCACTCTAGGGCGTTGTTCCACCAGATCGAATAGTTAGGGCCTAAGAAGTCAACGCCAGAAGCATAAAATACGATATAAATACAACAGCTTTTCCATCGTATAAAACGAATAATTGCAACCAGTGTGAAAGTAATGGTCATTTCTACGTACCGATCACCCTAGGCGTCACTCTAGGGCGTTGCTCCACCACATCTAATTGCTACGGCCTTAGAAGTAAACGCCAGAGGCATAAAATACAATATAAATGCAACAGCTTTTCCATCGTATTAAATGAATGATTGCAAACAGTGTGAAAGCAGTGGTCATTTCTACGTTCCGAGCAACGTAGGCTTCACTCTAGGGCGGTGCTCCACCAGATCAAATAGTTAGGGACTAGGAAGTCAACGCCAGAAGCATAAAATACGATAAAGATGCAACAGTTTTTCCATCGTATAAAAGGAATAATTGCAAACAGTGTGAAAGGAATGGTCATTTCTACGTTCGGGGCAACCTAGGCTTCACTCTAGGTCGTTGCTCCACCAGATCGAATAGCTAGCGACATAGAATTAAACGCCAGAAGCATAAAATACAATGAAAATACAACAGTTTTTCCATCGTATAACAGGAATTATTGCAACTAGTGTGAAAGTAAAGGTCATTCCGACGTACCGGGCAACCTAGGCGTCACTCTAGGGCGTTGCTCCACCAGACAGAACAGTTAGGGCCTTAGAAGTCAACGCCAGAAGCATAAGATGCAATAAAGGTGCAACAGTTTTTCCTTCGTATAACACGAGTAAATGCAACCAGTTTGAAAGTTATGGTCATTTCTAAATTCCGAACAACATAGGCTTCACTCTAGGGCGTTGCTCCACCAGATCGAAATGTTAGGGCCTAAGAAGTCAACGCCCGAAGCATAAAATACGATATAAATACAACAGCATTTCCATCGTATTAAATGAATAATTGCAATCAGTGTGCAAGTAATGGTCATTTCTACGTTCCGAGCAACCTAGGCTTCACCCTAGGACGTTGTTCCACCAGATCGAATAGGTACGGCATCAGAAGTCAACGCCTGAAGTATAAAATACAATAAAAATACAACAGTGTTTCCATCCCGTAACAGGAATAATTGCAACCCGTGTGAAAGTGATGGTCATTTCTACGTTCCAGGCAACCTAAGCTTCACTCTAGGGCGTTGTTGCACCAGATCGAATAGTTAGGGCCTAAGAAGTCAACGCCAGAAGCATAAAATACAATATAAATACAACAGTTTTTCCATCGTATAAAACGAATAATTGCAACCAGTATGAAACTTATGGTCATTTCTACTTTCCGGGCAACCTAGGCTTCACTCTAGGGCGTTGCTCAACCAGATCACACAGTTAGGGCCTTAGAAGTCAACGCCCGAAGCATTAAGTACAAAATAAATAGAACAGTTTTTCCATTGTATAAAACGAATAATTGCAACCAGTGTGAAAGTTATGGTCATTTCTACGGGCCGGGCAACCTAGGCTTCCCTCTAGGGTGTTGCTCCACCAGATCAAACAGTTTGGGCCTTAGAAGTCAACGCCCGAAGCATTTAATACAAAATAAATAGAACAGTTTTTCCATTGTATAAAATGAATAATTGCTACCAGTGTAAAAGGTATGGTCATTTCTACGTTCCGGGCAACCTAGGCTTCACCCTAGGGCGTTGTTCCACCAGATGGAATAGTTAGGGACTATGAAGTCAACGCCAGAAGCATAAAATACGCTATAAATACAACAGCTTTTCCATCGTATAAAACGAATAATTGCAACCAGTTTGAAAGTGATGGTCATTTCTACTTTCCGGGCAACCTAGGCTTCACCCTAGGCCGTTGTTCCACCAGATCGAATAGTTAGGGCCTAAGAAGTGAACGCCAGAAGCATAAAATGCAATAAAAATACAACAGTTTTTCCATCGTATAGCAGGAATAATTTGCAACCAGTGTGATAGTAGTGGTCATTCGTACGTTCCGGGCAACCTAGGTTTCACTCCAGGGCGTTGCTCCACCAGGTCGAATAGTTACGGCCTAAGAAGTCAACGCCAGAAGCATAAAATACTATAAAGATGCAACAGTTTTTCCATCGTATAAAACGAATAATTGCTACCAGTGTGAAAGTTATGGTCATTTCTTCGTTCCGCGCAACCTGGGCTTTACCCTAGGGCGTTGTTCCACCAGATGGAATAGTTAGGGCCTAAGAAGTCAACGCCAGAAGCATAAAATACGATATAAATACAACAACTTTTCCATCGTATAAAACAAATAATTGTAACCAGTGTGAAAGTAATGGTCATTTCTACGTTCCGAGCAACCTAGGCTTCACTCTAGGGCGTTGCTCCACCAGATCACACAGTTAGGGCCTTAGAACTCGACGCCCCAAGCATTAAGTACAAAATAAATAGAATGGTTTTTCCATTGTATAAAACGAATAATTGCTACCAGTGTAAAAGGTATGGTCATTTCTACGTTCCGGGCAACCTAGGCTTCACCCTAGGGCGTTGTTCCACCAGATGGAATAGTTAGGGACTATGAAGTCAACGCCAGAAGCATAAAATACGCTATAAATACAACAGCTTTTCCATCGTATAAAACGAATAATTGCAACCAGTTTGAAAGTGATGGTCATTTCTACTTTCCGGGCAACCTAGGCTTCACCCTAGGCCGTTGTTCCACCAGATCGAATAGTTAGGGCCTAAGAAGTGAACGCCAGAAGCATAAAATGCAATAAAAATACAACAGCTTTTCCATCGTGTAGCAGGAATAATTTGCAACCACTGTGATAGTAGTGGTCATTTCTACGTTCCGAGCAACCTAGGCTTCACTCTAGGGCGTTGTTCCACCAGATCGAATAGTTAGGGCCTAAGAAGTGAACGCCAGAAGCATAAAATACGATATAAATACAACAGCTTTTCCATCGTATAAAAGGAATAATTGACACCACTACGAAACTTATGGTCATTTCTACGTTCCGGGCAACCTCGGCTTCACTCTATGGCGTTCTTCCACCACATCGAATAGCTACGGCATCAGAAGTCAACGCCTGAAGTATAAAATACAATAAAAATACAACAGTCTTTCCATCCTATAACAGGAATAATTGCAACCTGTGTGAAAGTGATGTTCATTTCTACGTTCCAGGCAACCTAGGCTTCACTCTAGGGCGTTGTTCCACCAGATCGAATAGTTAGGGCCTAAGAAGTCAACGCCAGAAGCATAAAATACGATATAAATGCAACAGCTTTTCCATCGTATAAAACGAATAATTGCAACCAGTGTGAAAGTAATGGTCATTTCTACGTTCCGAGCACCCTAGGCGTCACTCTAGGGCGTTGCTCCACCACATCTAATTGCTACGGCCTTAGAAGTCAACGCCAGAGGCATAAAATACAATATAAATGCAACAGCGTTTCCATCCTATAAAACGAATAATTGCAACCAGTGTGAAAGTTATGGTCATTTCTACGTTCCGAGCAACCTAGGCTTCACTCTAGGGCGTTACTCCTCCAGATCGAATAGTTAGGTCCTCCGAAGTCAACGCCAGAAGCATAAAATACGAAATAAATACAACAGCTTTTCCATCGTATTAAATGAATAATTGCAAACAGGGTGAAAGTTCTGGTCATTTCTACGTTCCGAGCAACCTAGGCTTCACTCTAGGGCGGTGCTCCACCATATCGAATAGGTCACGGCCTTAGAAGCCTACGCCTGAAGCATAAAATACAATAAAAATACAACAGTCTTTTCATCGTATAACAGGAATAATTGCAACAAGCGTGAAAGTAATGATCATTTCGGCGTTTCGGGCATCCTAGACTTAACTCGGAGGCATTGCTCCACCAGATCGAATAATTAGGGCCTTAGAAGCCACCGCCAGAAGCATAAAATACAATATAAATACAACAGTTTTTCCATCGTATAAAACGAATAATTGCAACCAGTATGAAACTTATGGTCATTTCTACTTTCCGAGCAGCCTAGGCTTCACCCTAGGGCGTTTCTCCAACATATTGATAGTTAGGGCCTTAGAAGTCAACGCCCGAACCATAAAATGCAAAAAAAATACAACAGTGTTTCCATCATATAACAGGAATAATTGCAACCAGTTTGAAAGTGATGGCCAATTCTACGTTCCGGGCAACCTAGGTTTCACTCCAGGGCGTTGCTCCACCAGATCGAATAGTTACGGCCTAAGAAGTCAACGCCAGAAGCTTAAAATACGATATAAATACAACAGCTTTTCCAACGTATAAAACGAATAATTGCAACCAGTTTGAAAGTGATGGTCATTTCTACGTACCGGGCACCCTAGGCTTCACTCTAGGGCGTTGCTCCACCAGATCGAATTGTTAGGGCCTTAGAAGTCAACGCCCGAAGCATTAAATACAAAATAAAGACAACAGTTTTTCCATCGTATAAAACAAATAATTGCTACCAGTGAGAAAGTTATCGTCATTTCTTCTTTCCGGGCAACCTACGCTTCACCCTAGGGCGTTGTTCCACCAGATGGAATAGTTAGGGACTAAGAAGTCAACGACAGAAGCATAAAATACGATATAAATGCAACAGCTTTTCCATCGTACAAAACGAATAATTGTAACCAGTGTGATAGTTATGGTCATTTCTGCGTTCCGGGCAACCTAGGCTTCACCCTAGGGCGTTGCTCCAACAGATCACACAGTTAGGGCCTTAGAAGTCAACGCCCGAAGCATTAAGTACCAAATAAATAGAACAGTTTTTCCATTGTATAAAACGAATATTTGCTACCAGTGTAAAAGTTATGGTCATTTCTACGTTCCGGTCAACCTAGGCTTCACCCTAGGCCGTTGTTCCACCAGATCGAATAGTTAGGGCCTAAGAAGTGAACGGCAGAAGCATAAAATGCAATAAAAATACAACAGTTTTTCCATCGTATAGCAGGAATAATTTGCAACCAGTGTCATAGTAGTGGTCATTTCTACGTTCCGGGCAACCTAGGTTTCACTCCAGGGCGTTGCTCCACCAGGTCGAATAGTTACGGCCTAAGAAGTCAACGCCAGAAGCATAAAATACGATAAAGATGCAACAGTTTTTCCATCGTATAAAACGAATAATTGCAACCAGTGTGAAAGTTATGGTCATTTCTTCGTTCCGCGCAACCTGGGCTTTACCCTAGGGCGCTGTTCCACCAGATGGAATAGTTAGGGCCTAAGAAGTCAACGCCAGAAGCATAAAATACGATATGAATACAACAGCTTTTCCATCGTATAAAACAAATAATTGCAACCAGTGTGAAAGTTATGGTCATTTCTACGGGCCGGGCAACCTAGGCTTCCCTCTAGGGCGTTGCTCCACCAGATCAAACAGTTTGGGCCTTAGAAGTCAACGCCCGAAGCATTTAATACAAAATAAATAGAACAGTTTTTCCATTGTATAAAATGAATAATTGCTACCAGTGTAAAAGGTATGGTCATTTCTACGTTCCTGGCAACCTAGGCTTCACCCTAGGGCGTTGTTCCACCAGATGGAATAGTTAGGGACTATGAAGTCAACGCCAGAAGCATAAAATACGCTATAAATACAACAGCTTTTCCATCGTATAAAACGAATAATTGCAACCAGTTTGAAAGTGATGGTCATTTCTACTTTCCGGGCAACCTAGGCTTCACCCTAGGCCGTTGTTCCACCAGATCGAATAGTTAGGGCCCAAGAAGTGAACGCCAGAAGCATAAAATGCGATAAAAATACAACAGTTTTTCCATCGTGTAGCAGGAATAATATGCAACCAGTGTGATAGTAGTGGTCATTTCTACGTTCCGAGCAACCTAGGATTCACTCCAGGGCGTTGCTCCACCAGATCGAATGGTTACGGCCTAAGAAGTCAACGCCGGAAGCATAAAATACGATAAAGATGCAACAGTTTTTCCATCGTATAAAACGAATAATTGCAACCAGTGTGAAAGTTATGGTCATTTCTACATTTCCAGCAACCTAGGCTTCACCCTAGGGCGTTGTTCCACCAGATCGAATAGTTAGGGCCTAAGAAGTGAACGCCAGAATCATAAAATACAATATAAATACAACAGTTTTTCCATCCTATAAAACGAATAATTGCAGCCAGCATTAAACTTATGGTCATTTCTACATTCCGGACTACCCCGGCTTCACTCTATGGCGTTCTTCCAGCACATCCAATAGCTACGGCATCAGAAGTCAACGCCTGAAGTATAAAATACAATAAAAATACAACAGTCTTTCCATCGTATAACAGGAATAATTGCAACCCGTGTGAAAGTGATGGTCATTTCTACGTTCCAGGCAACCTAAGCTTCGCTCTAGGGCGTTGTTCCACCAGATCGAATAGTTAGGGCCTAAGAAGTCAACGCCAGAAGCATAAAATACAATATATATACAACAGTTTTGCCATCGTATAAAACGAATAATTGCAACCAGTATGAAACTTAAGGTCATTTCTACTTTCCGAGCAGCCTAGGCTTCACCCTAGGGCGTTGCTCCAACATATTGATAGTTAGGGCCTTAGAAGTCAACGCCCGAACCATAAAATGCAAAAAAAATACAACAGTGTTTCCATCATATAACAGGAATAATTGCAACCAGTTTGAAAGTGATGGCCAATTCTACGTTCCGGGCAACCTAGGTTTCACTGCAGGGCGTTGCTCCACCAGATCGAATAGTTACGGCCTAAGAAGTCAACGCCAGAAGCTTAAAATACGATATAAATACAACAGCTTTTCCAACGTATAAAACGAATAATTGCAACCAGTTTGAAAGTGATGGTCATTTTTACGTACCGGGCACCCTAGGCTTCACTCTAGGGCGTTGCTCCACCAGATCGAATTGTTAGGGCCTTAGAAGTCAACGCCCGAAGCATTGAATACAAAATAAAGACAACAGTTTTTCCATCGTATAAAACAAATAATTGCTACCAGTGTGAAAGTTATCGTCATTTCTTCTTTCCGGGCAACCTACGCTTCACCCTAGGGCGTTGTTCCACCAGATGGAATAGTTAGGGCCTATGAAGTCAACGACAGAAGCATAAAATACGATATAAATGCAACAGCTTTTCCATCGTACAAAACGAATAATTGCAACCAGTGTGATAGTTATGGTCATTTCTGCGTTCCGGGCAACCTAGGTTTCACTCCAGGGCGTTGCTCCACCAGGTCGAATAGTTACGGCCTAAGAAGTCAACGCCAGAAGCATAAAGTACTATAAAGATGCAACAGTTTTTCCATCGTATAAAACGAATAATTGCAACCAGTGTGAAAGTTATGGTCATTTCTTCGTTCCGCGCAACCTGGGCTTTACCCTAGGGCGCTGTTCCACCAGATGGAATAGTTAGGGCCTAAGAAGTCAACGCCAGAAGCATAAAATACGATATGAATACAACAGCTTTTCCATCGTATAAAACAAATAATTGCAACCAGTGTGAAAGTTATGGTCATTTCTACGGGCCGGGCAACCTAGGCTTCCCTCTAGGGCGTTGCTCCACCAGATCAAACAGTTTGGGCCTTAGAAGTCAACGCCCGAAGCATTTAATACAAAATAAATAGAACAGTTTTTCCATTGTATAAAATGAATAATTGCTACCAGTGTAAAAGGTATGGTCATTTCTACGTTCCTGGCAACCTAGGCTTCACCCTAGGGCGTTGTTCCACCAGATGGAATAGTTAGGGACTATGAAGTCAACGCCAGAAGCATAAAATACGCTATAAATACAACAGCTTTTCCATCGTATAAAACGAATAATTGCAACCAGTTTGAAAGTGATGGTCATTTCTACTTTCCGGGCAACCTAGGCTTCACCCTAGGCCGTTGTTCCACCAGATCGAATAGTTAGGGCCCAAGAAGTGAACGCCAGAAGCATAAAATGCGATAAAAATACAACAGTTTTTCCATCGTGTAGCAGGAATAATATGCAACCAGTGTGATAGTAGTGGTCATTTCTACGTTCCGAGCAACCTAGGATTCACTCCAGGGCGTTGCTCCACCAGATCGAATGGTTACGGCCTAAGAAGTCAACGCCGGAAGCATAAAATACGATAAAGATGCAACAGTTTTTCCATCGTATAAAACGAATAATTGCAACCAGTGTGAAAGTTATGGTCATTTCTACATTTCCAGCAACCTAGGCTTCACCCTAGGGCGTTGTTCCACCAGATCGAATAGTTAGGGCCTAAGAAGTGAACGCCAGAATCATAAAATACAATATAAATACAACAGTTTTTCCATCCTATAAAACGAATAATTGCAGCCAGCATTAAACTTATGGTCATTTCTACATTCCGGACTACCCCGGCTTCACTCTATGGCGTTCTTCCAGCACATCCAATAGCTACGGCATCAGAAGTCAACGCCTGAAGTATAAAATACAATAAAAATACAACAGTCTTTCCATCGTATAACAGGAATAATTGCAACCCGTGTGAAAGTGATGGTCATTTCTACGTTCCAGGCAACCTAAGCTTCGCTCTAGGGCGTTGTTCCACCAGATCGAATAGTTAGGGCCTAAGAAGTCAACGCCAGAAGCATAAAATACAATATATATACAACAGTTTTGCCATCGTATAAAACGAATAATTGCAACCAGTATGAAACTTAAGGTCATTTCTACTTTCCGAGCAGCCTAGGCTTCACCCTAGGGCGTTGCTCCAACATATTGATAGTTAGGGCCTTAGAAGTCAACGCCCGAACCATAAAATGCAAAAAAAATACAACAGTGTTTCCATCATATAACAGGAATAATTGCAACCAGTTTGAAAGTGATGGCCAATTCTACGTTCCGGGCAACCTAGGTTTCACTGCAGGGCGTTGCTCCACCAGATCGAATAGTTACGGCCTAAGAAGTCAACGCCAGAAGCTTAAAATACGATATAAATACAACAGCTTTTCCAACGTATAAAACGAATAATTGCAACCAGTTTGAAAGTGATGGTCATTTTTACGTACCGGGCACCCTAGGCTTCACTCTAGGGCGTTGCTCCACCAGATCGAATTGTTAGGGCCTTAGAAGTCAACGCCCGAAGCATTGAATACAAAATAAAGACAACAGTTTTTCCATCGTATAAAACAAATAATTGCTACCAGTGTGAAAGTTATCGTCATTTCTTCTTTCCGGGCAACCTACGCTTCACCCTAGGGCGTTGTTCCACCAGATGGAATAGTTAGGGCCTAAGAAGTCAACGACAGAAGCATAAAATACGATATAAATGCAACAGCTTTTCCATCGTACAAAACGAATAATTGCAACCAGTGTGATAGTTATGGTCATTTCTGCGTTCCGGGCAACCTAGGTTTCACTCCAGGGCGTTGCTCCACCAGGTCGAATAGTTACGGCCTAAGAAGTCAACGCCAGAAGCATAAAGTACTATAAAGATGCAACAGTTTTTCCATCGTATAAAACGAATAATTGCTACCAGTGTGAAAGTTATGGTCATTTTGTTCGTTCCGCGCAACCTGGGCTTTACCCTAGGGCGTTGTTCTACCAGATGGAATAGTTAGGGCCTAACAAGTCAACGCCAGAAGCATAAAATACGATATAAATACAACAGCTTTTCCATCGTATAAAACGAATAATTGCAACCAGTGTGAAAGTAATGGTCATTTCTACGTTCCGATCACCCTAGGCGTCACTCTAGGGCGTTGATCCACCACATCTAATTGCTACGGCCTTAGAAGTCAACGCCAGAGGCATAAAATACAATATAAATACAACAGCTTTTCCATCGTATAAAACGAATAATTGCTACCAGTATGAAGCTTATGGTCATTCCTACTTTCCGAGCAACCTAGGCTTCACCCTAGGGCGTTGCTCTACCAGATCGAATAGTTAGGTCCTCAGAAGTCAACGCCAGAAGCATAAAATACGATATAAATACAACAGCTTTTCCATCGTATAAAAGGAATAATTGCAAACAGTGTGAAAGTAACGGTCATTTCTACCTACCGAGCACCCTAGGCGTCACTCTAGGGCGTTGCTCCACCACATCTAATAGCTACGGCCTTAGAAGTCAACGCCAGGGGCATAAAATACAATATAAATACAACAGCTTTTCCATCGTATAAAACGAATAATTGCAACCAATGTGAAAGTTATGGTCATTTCTACATTCCGAGCAACCTAGGCTTCACTCTAGGGCGTTGCTCCACCAGATCGAATAGTTAGGTCCTTAGAAGACAACGCCAGAAGCATAAAATACGATATAAATACAACAGCTTTTCCATCGTATAAAAGGAATAATTGCAAACAGTGTGAAAGTAATGGTCATTTCTACGCTCCGGGCAACCTAGGCTTCACTCTACGGCGTTGTTCCACCAGATCGGATAGTTAGGGCCTAAGAAGTCAACACCAGAAGAATAAAATACAAAATAAATACAACAGCCTTTACACCGTATAAAACGAATAATTGCAACCTGTGTGAAGGTTATGGTCATATCCACGTTCCGGGCAACCTAGGCTTCACTGTAGGGCGTTGCTCCACCAGATCGAAATGTTAGGGCCTAAGAAGTCAACGCCCGAAGCATAAAATACGATATGAATGCAACAGCTTTTCCATCGTATTAGATGAATAACTGCAAACAGTGTGAAAGTAATGGTCATTTCTACGTTCCGAGCATCCTAGGCTTCAATTTAGGGCGGTTCTCCACCATATTGAATAGCTACGACCTCAGAAGTCAACGCCCGAAGCATAAAATACGATATAAATACAACAGCTTTTCCATCGTATTAAATGAATAATTGCAAACAGTGTGAAAGTTGTGGTCATTTCTACGTTCCAGGCAACCTAGTCTTCACTCTAGGGCGGTGGTCCACCATATCGAATAGCTACGGCCTTAGAAGCCTACGCCTGAAACATAAAATACAATTAAAATGCAACAGTGTTTCCATCATATAACAGGAATAATTGCTACCAGTTTGAAAGTGATGGTCATTTCTACATTCCGAGCAACCTAGGCTTCACTCTAGGGCGTTACTCCTCCAGATCGAATAGTTAGGTCCTCCGAAGTCAACGCCAGAAGCATAAAATACGAAATAAATACAACAGCTTTTCCATCGTATTAAATGAATAATTGCAAACAGGGTGAAAGTTCTGGTCATTTCTACGTTCCGAGCAACCTAGGCTTCACTCTAGGGCGGTGCTCCACCATATCGAATAGCTACGGCATCAGAAGTCAACGCCTGAAGTATAAAATACAATAAAAATACAACAGTCTTTCCATCCTATAACAGGAATAATAACAACCAGTGTGAAAGTTATGGTCATTTCTTCGTTCCGCGCAACCTGGGCTTTACGCTAGGGCGTTGTTCCACCAGATGGAATAGTTAGGGCCTAAGAAGTCAACGCCAGAAGCATAAAATACGATATAAATACAACAACTTTTCCATCGTATAAAACAAATAATTGTAACCAGTGTGAAAGTGATGGTCATTTCTACGTTCCGGGCAACCTAGGCTTCACTCTAGGGCGTTGCTCCACCAGATCACACAGTTAGGGCCTTAGAAGTCAACGCCCGAAGCATTAAGTACAAAATAAATAGAACAGTTTTTCCATTGTATAAAACGAATAATTGCTACCAGTGTGAAAGTTATGGTCATTTCTTCGTTCCGCGCAACCTGGGCTTTACCCTAGGGCGTTGTTCCACCAGATGGAATAGATAGGGCCTAAGAAGTCAACGCCAGAAGCATAAAATACGATATAAATACAACAACTTTTCCATCGTATAAAACAAATAATTGTAACCAGTGTGAAAGTAATGGTCATTTCTACGTTCCGGGCAACCTAGGATTCACTCCAGGGCGTTGCTCCACCAGATCGAATAGTTACGGCCTAAGAAGTCAACGCCAGAAGCATAAAATACGATAAAGATGCAACAGTCTTTCCATCGTATAAAACGAATAATTGCAACCAGTGTGAAAGTTATGGTCATTTCTACATTTCGAGCAACCTAGGCTTCACTCTAGGGCGTTGTTCCACCAGATCGAATAGTTAGGGCCTAAGAAGTGAACGCCAGAAGCATAAAATACGATATAAATACAACAGCTTTTCCATCGTATAAAACGAATAATTGCAACCAGTTTGAAAGTGATGGTCATTTCTACTTTCCGGGCAACCTAGGCTTCACCCTAGGCCGTTGTTCCACCAGATCGAATAGTTAGGGCCTAAGAAGTGAACGCCAGAAGCATAGAATGCAATAAAAATTCAACAGCTTTTCCATCGTGTAGCAGGAATAATTTGCAACCAGTTTGAAAGTGATGGTCATTTCTACTTTCCGGGCAACCTAGGCTTCACCCTAGGCCGTTGTTCCACCAGATCGAATGGTTAGGGCCTAAGAAGTGAACGCCAGAAGCATGAAATGCAATAAAGATACAACAGTTTTTCCATCGTATAGCAGGAATAATTTGCAACCAGTGTGATAGTAGTGGTCATTTCTACGTTCCGGGCAACCTAGGTTTCACTCCAGGGCGTTGCTCCACCAGGTCGAATAGTTACGGCCTAAGAAGTCAACGCCAGAAGCATAAAATACGATAAAGATGCAACAGTTTTTCCATCGTATAAAACGAATAATTGCAACCAGTGTGAAAGTGATGGTCATTTCTACATTCCGAGCAACCTAGGCTTCACTCTAGGGCGTTGCTCCACCAGATCGAATAGTTAGGGCCCTAGAAGTCAACGCCCGAAGCTTAAAATACAATATAAATAAAACTGTTTTTCCATCGTATAAAAGGAAAAATTGCTACCAGTGTGAAAGTTATGGTCATTTCTACTTTCCGAGCAACCTAGGCTTCACCCTAGCGCGATGCTCCAACAGATTGAATAGCTAGGGCCTAAGAAGTCAACGCCAGAAGCATAAAAAACGATATAAATACAACAGCTTTTCCATCGTATAAAACGAATAATTGCAACCAGTGTGGAAGTTATGGTCATTTCTACGTTCCGGGCAACCTAGGTTTCACTCTAGGGCGGTGCTCCACCAAATCGAATAGCTAGGGCCTTAGAAGTCAACGCCAGAAGCATAAAATACAATAAAGATGCAACAGTTTTTCCATCGTATAACAGGAATAATTGCAACCAGTGTGAAAGTAATGGTCATTTCTACGTACCGGGCAACCTAGGTTTCACTCCAGGGCGTTGCTCCACCAGATCGAATAGTTAGGTCCTAAGAAGTCAACGCCATAAGAATAAAATACAATATAAATATAACAGCTTTTCCATCGTATAAAACGAATAATAGCAACCAGTTGTCTAGGTTATGGTCATTTCAACGTTCCTGGCAATCTAGGCTTCACTCTAGGGCGTTGCTCCACCAGATCAATCAGTTACGGCCTCAGAAGTCTACGCCCGAAGCATAAAATGCAAAATTAATACAACAGTTTTTCCATTGTATAAAAGGAATAATTGCTACCAGTGTAAAAGTTATGGTCATTACTACGTTCCGGGCAACCTAGGATTCACTCCAGGGCGTTGCTCCACCAGATCGAATAGTTACGGCCTAAGAAGTCAACGCCAGAAGCATAAAATACGATAAAGATGCAACAGTCTTTCCATCGTATAAAACGAATAATTGCAACCAGTGTGAAAGTTATGGTCATTTCTACATTTCGAGCAACCTAGGCTTCACTCTAGGGCGTTGTTCCACCAGATCGAATAGTTAGGGCCTAAGAAGTGAACGCCAGAAGCATAAAATACGATATAAATACAACAGCTTTTCCATCGTATAAAACGAATAATTGCAACCAGTTTGAAAGTGATGGTCATTTCTACTTTCCGGGCAACCTAGGCTTCACCCTAGGCCGTTGTTCCACCAGATCGAATAGTTAGGGCCTAAGAAGTGAACGCCAGAAGCATAGAATGCAATAAAAATTCAACAGCTTTTCCATCGTGTAGCAGGAATAATTTGCAACCAGTTTGAAAGTGATGGTCATTTCTACTTTCCGGGCAACCTAGGCTTCACCCTAGGCCGTTGTTCCACCAGATCGAATGGTTAGGGCCTAAGAAGTGAACGCCAGAAGCATGAAATGCAATAAAGATACAACAGTTTTTCCATCGTATAGCAGGAATAATTTGCAACCAGTGTGATAGTAGTGGTCATTTCTACGTTCCGGGCAACCTAGGTTTCACTCCAGGGCGTTGCTCCACCAGGTCGAATAGTTACGGCCTAAGAAGTCAACGCCAGAAGCATAAAATACGATAAAGATGCAACAGTTTTTCCATCGTATAAAACGAATAATTGCAACCAGTGTGAAAGTGATGGTCATTTCTACATTCCGAGCAACCTAGGCTTCACTCTAGGGCGTTGCTCCACCAGATCGAATAGTTAGGGCCCTAGAAGTCAACGCCCGAAGCTTAAAATACAATATAAATAAAACTGTTTTTCCATCGTATAAAAGGAAAAATTGCTACCAGTGTGAAAGTTATGGTCATTTCTACTTTCCGAGCAACCTAGGCTTCACCCTAGCGCGATGCTCCAACAGATTGAATAGCTAGGGCCTAAGAAGTCAACGCCAGAAGCATAAAAAACGATATAAATACAACAGCTTTTCCATCGTATAAAACGAATAATTGCAACCAGTGTGGAAGTTATGGTCATTTCTACGTTCCGGGCAACCTAGGTTTCACTCTAGGGCGGTGCTCCACCAAATCGAATAGCTAGGGCCTTAGAAGTCAACGCCAGAAGCATAAAATACAATAAAGATGCAACAGTTTTTCCATCGTATAACAGGAATAATTGCAACCAGTGTGAAAGTAATGGTCATTTCTACGTACCGGGCAACCTAGGTTTCACTCCAGGGCGTTGCTCCACCAGATCGAATAGTTAGGTCCTAAGAAGTCAACGCCATAAGAATAAAATACAATATAAATATAACAGCTTTTCCATCGTATAAAACGAATAATAGCAACCAGTTGTCTAGGTTATGGTCATTTCAACGTTCCTGGCAATCTAGGCTTCACTCTAGGGCGTTGCTCCACCAGATCAATCAGTTACGGCCTCAGAAGTCTACGCCCGAAGCATAAAATGCAAAATTAATACAACAGTTTTTCCATTGTATAAAAGGAATAATTGCTACCAGTGTAAAAGTTATGGTCATTACTACGTTCCGGGCAACCTAGGCTTCGCTCTAGGGCGTTGCTCCACTAGATCGAATAGCTAGGGCCTTAGAAGTCAACGCCAGAAGCATAAAATACGATATAAGTACAACAGCTTTTCCATCGTATAAAACGAATAATTGCAACCAGTGTGAAAGTAATGGTCATTTCTACGTTCCGAGCACCCTAGGCGTCACTCTAGGCCGTTGCTCCACCACATCTAATTGCTACGGCCTCAGAAGTCAACGCCAGAGGCATAAAATACAATATAAATGCAACAGCTTTTCCATCCTATAAAACGAATAATTGCAACCAGTGTGACAGTTATGGTCATTTCTACATTCCGAGCAACCTAGGCTTCACTCTAGGGCGTTACTCCTCCAGATCGAATAGCTACGGCCTTAGAAGCCTACGCCTGAAGCATAAAATACAATAAAAATACAACAGTCTTTTCATCGTATAACAGGAATAATTGCAACAAGAGTGAAAGTAATGATCATTTCGGCGTTTCGGGCATCCTAGACTTAACTCGGAGGCATTGCTCCACCAGATCGAATAATTAGGGCCTTAGAAGCCAACGCCAGAAGCATAAAATACAATATAAATACAACAGTTTTTCCATCGTATAAAACGAATAATTGCAACCAGTATGAAACTTATGGTCATTTCTACTTTCCGAGCAGCCTAGGCTTCACCCTAGGGCGTTGCTCCAACATATTGATAGTTAGGGCCTTAGAAGTCAACGCCCGAACCATAAAATGCAAAAAAAATACAACAGTGTTTCCATCATATAACAGGAATAATTGCAACCAGTTTGAAAGTGATGGCCAATTCTACGTTCCGGGCAACCTAGGTTTCACTCCGGGGCGTTGCTCCACCAGATCGAATAGTTACGGCCTAAGAAGTCAACGCAAGAAGCATAAAATACGATATAAATATAACAGCTTATCCATCGTATAAAACGAATAATTGCTACCAGTGTAAAAGTTATGGTCATTTCTACGTTCCGGGCAACCTAGGCTTCACCCTAGGACGTTGTTCCACCAGATCGAATAGTTAGGGCCTAAGAAGTGAACGCCAGAAGCATAAAATACGATATAAATGTAACAGCTTATCCATCGTATAAAACGAATAATTGCTACCAGTGTAAAAGTTATGGTCATTTCTACGTTCCGGGCAACCTAGGCTTCACCCTAGGGCGTTGTTCCACCAGATCGAATAGTTAGGGCCTAAGAAGTGAACGCCAGAATCATAAAATACAATATATATACAACAGTTTTTCCATCCTATAAAACGAATAATTGCAGCCAGCATTAAACTTATGGTCATTTCTACATTCCGGGCAACCCCGGCTTCACTCTATGGCGTTCTTCCACCACATCCAATAGGTACGGCATCAGAAGTCAACGCCTGAAGTATAAAATACAATAAAAATACAACAGTGTTTCCATCCCATAACAGGAATAATTGCAACCCGTGTGAAAGTGATGGTCATTTCTACGTTCCAGGCAACCTGAGCTTCACTCTAGGGCGTTGTTCCACCAGATCGAATAGTTAGGGCCTAAGAAGTCAACGCCAGAAGCATAAAATACGATATAAATACAACAGCTTTTCCATCGTATAAAACGAATAATTGCAACCAGTGTGAAAGTAATGGTCATTTCTACGTACCGATCACCCTAGGCGTCACTCTAGGGCGTTGCTCCACCACATCTAATTGCTACGGCCTTAGAAGTAAACGCCAGAGGCATAAAATACAATATAAATGCAACAGCTTTTCCATCGTATTAAATGAATAATTGCAAACAGTGTGAAAGCAGTGGTCATTTCTACGTTCCGAGCAACGTAGGCTTCACTCTAGGGCGGTGCTCCACCAGATCAAATAGTTAGGGACTAGGAAGTCAACGCCAGAAGCATAAAATACGATAAAGATGCAACAGTTTTTCCATCGTATAAAAGGAATAATTGCAAACAGTGTGAAAGGAATGGTCATTTCTACGTTCGGGGCAACCTAGGCTTCACTCTAGGTCGTTGCTCCACCAGATCGAATAGCTAGCGACATAGAATTAAACGCCAGAAGCATAAAATACAATGAAAATACAACAGTTTTTCCATCGTATAACAGGAATTATTGCAACTAGTGTGAAAGTAAAGGTCATTCCGACGTACCGGGCAACCTAGGCGTCACTCTAGGGCGTTGCTCCACCAGACAGAACAGTTAGGGCCTTAGAAGTCAACGCCAGAAGCATAAGATGCAATAAAGGTGCAACAGTTTTTCCTTCGTATAACACGAGTAAATGCAACCAGTTTGAAAGTTATGGTCATTTCTAAATTCCGAACAACATAGGCTTCACTCTAGGGCGTTGCTCCACCAGATCGAAATGTTAGGGCCTAAGAAGTCAACGCCCGAAGCATAAAATACGATATAAATACAACAGCATTTCCATCGTATTAAATGAATAATTGCAATCAGTGTGCAAGTAATGGTCATTTCTACGTTCCGAGCAACCTAGGCTTCACCCTAGGACGTTGTTCCACCAGATCGAATAGTTAGGGCCTAAGAAGTGAACGCCAGAAGCATAAAATACGATATAAATGTAACAGCTTATCCATCGTATAAAACGAATAATTGCTACCAGTGTAAAAGTTATGGTCATTTCTACGTTCCGGGCAACCTAGGCTTCACCCTAGGGCGTTGTTCCACCAGATCGAATAGTTAGGGCCTAAGAAGTGAACGCCAGAATCATAAAATACAATATAAATACAACAGTTTTTCCATCCTATAAAACGAATAATTGCAGCCAGCATTAAACTTATGGTCATTTCTACATTCCGGGCAACCCTGGCTTCACTCTATGGCGTTCTTCCACCACATCCAATAGGTACGGCATCAGAAGTCAACGCCTGAAGTATAAAATACAATAAAAATACAACAGTGTTTCCATCCCATAACAGGAATAATTGCAACCCGTGTGAAAGTGATGGTCATTTCTACGTTCCAGGCAACCTAAGCTTCACTCTAGGGCGTTGTTGCACCAGATCGAATAGTTAGGGCCTAAGAAGTCAACGCCAGAAGCATAAAATACAATATAAATACAACAGTTTTTCCATCGTATAAAACGAATAATTGCAACCAGTATGAAACTTATGGTCATTTCTACTTTCCGGGCAACCTAGGCTTCACTCTAGGGCGTTGCTCAACCAGATCACACAGTTAGGGCCTTAGAAGTCAACGCCCGAAGCATTAAGTACAAAATAAATAGAACAGTTTTTCCATTGTATAAAACGAATAATTGCAACCAGTGTGAAAGTTATGGTCATTTCTACGGGCCGGGCAACCTAGGCTTCCCTCTAGGGTGTTGCTCCACCAGATCAAACAGTTTGGGCCTTAGAAGTCAACGCCCGAAGCATTTAATACAAAATAAATAGAACAGTTTTTCCATTGTATAAAATGAATAATTGCTACCAGTGTAAAAGGTATGGTCATTTCTACGTTCCGGGCAATCTAGGCTTCACCCTAGGGCGTTGTTCCACCAGATGGAATAGTTAGGGACTATGAAGTCAACGCCAGAAGCATAAAATACGCTATAAATACAACAGCTTTTCCATCGTATAAAACGAATAATTGCAACCAGTTTGAAAGTGATGGTCATTTCTACTTTCCGGGCAACCTAGGCTTCACCCTAGGCCGTTGTTCCACCAGATCGAATAGTTAGGGCCTAAGAAGTGAACGCCAGAAGCATAAAATGCAATAAAAATACAACAGTTTTTCCATCGTATAGCAGGAATAATTTGCAACCAGTGTGATAGTAGTGGTCATTCGTACGTTCCGGGCAACCTAGGTTTCACTCCAGGGCGTTGCTCCACCAGGTCGAATAGTTACGGCCTAAGAAGTCAACGCCAGAAGCATAAAATACTATAAAGATGCAACAGTTTTTCCATCGTATAAAACGAATAATTGCTACCAGTGTGAAAGTTATGGTCATTTCTTCGTTCCGCGCAACCTGGGCTTTACCCTAGGGCGTTGTTCCACCAGATGGAATAGTTAGGGCCTAAGAAGTCAACGCCAGAAGCATAAAATACGATATAAATACAACAACTTTTCCATCGTATAAAACAAATAATTGTAACCAGTGTGAAAGTAATGGTCATTTCTACGTTCCGAGCAACCTAGGCTTCACTCTAGGGCGTTGCTCCACCAGATCACACAGTTAGGGCCTTAGAACTCGACGCCCCAAGCATTAAGTACAAAATAAATAGAATGGTTTTTCCATTGTATAAAACGAATAATTGCTACCAGTGTAAAAGGTATGGTCATTGCTACGTTCCGGGCAACCTAGGCTTCACCCTAGGGCGTTGTTCCACCAGATGGAATAGTTAGGGACTATGAAGTCAACGCCAGAAGCATAAAATACGCTATAAATACAACAGCTTTTCCATCGTATAAAACGAATAATTGCAACCAGTTTGAAAGTGATGGTCATTTCTACTTTCCGGGCAACCTAGGCTTCACCCTAGGCCGTTGTTCCACCAGATCGAATAGTTAGGGCCTAAGAAGTGAACGCCAGAAGCATAAAATGCAATAAAAATACAACAGTTTTTCCATCGTATAGCAGGAATAATTTGCAACCAGTGTGATAGTAGTGGTCATTCGTACGTTCCGGGCAACCTAGGTTTCACTCCAGGGCGTTGCTCCACCAGGTCGAATAGTTACGGCCTAAGAAGTCAACGCCAGAAGCATAAAATACTATAAAGATGCAACAGTTTTTCCATCGTATAAAACGAATAATTGCTACCAGTGTGAAAGTTATGGTCATTTCTTCGTTCCGCGCAACCTGGGCTTTACCCTAGGGCGTTGTTCCACCAGATGGAATAGTTAGGGCCTAAGAAGTCAACGCCAGAAGCATAAAATACGATATAAATACAACAACTTTTCCATCGTATAAAACAAATAATTGTAACCAGTGTGAAAGTAATGGTCATTTCTACGTTCCGAGCAACCTAGGCTTCACTCTAGGGCGTTGCTCCACCAGATCACACAGTTAGGGCCTTAGAAGTCGACGCCCCAAGCATTAAGTACAAAATAAATAGAATAGTTTTTCCATTGTATAAAACGAATAATTGCTACCAGTGTAAAAGTTATGGTCATTTCTACGTTCCGGGCAACCTAGGCTTCACCCTAGGCCGTTGTTCCACCAGATAGAATAGTTAGGGCCTAAGAAGTGAACGCCAGAAGCATAAAATGCAATAAAAATACAACAGCTTTTCCATCGTGTAGCAGGAATAATTTGCAACCAGTGTGATAGTAGTGGTCATTTCTACGTTCCGAGCAACCTAGGCTTCACTCTAGGGCGTTGTTCCACCAGTTCGAATAGTTAGGGCCTAAGAAGTGAACGCCAGAAGCATAAAATACGATATAAATACAACAGCTTTTCCATCGTATAAAAGGAATAATTGACACCACTACGAAACTTATGGTCATTTCTACGTTCCGGGCAACCTCGGCTTCACTCTATGGCGTTCTTCCACCACATCGAATAGCTACGGCATCAGAAGTCAACGCCTGAAGTATAAAATACAATAAAAATACAACAGTCTTTCCATCCTATAACAGGAATAATTGCAACCTGTGTGAAAGTGATGTTCATTTCTACGTTCCAGGCAACCTAGGCTTCACTCTAGGGCGTTGTTCCACCAGATCGAATAGTTAGGGCCTAAGAAGTCAACGCCAGAAGCATAAAATACGATATAAATGCAACAGCTTTTCCATCGTATAAAACGAATAATTGCAACCAGTGTGAAAGTAATGGTCATTTCTACGTTCCGAGCACCCTAGGCGTCACTCTAGGGCGTTGCTCCACCACATCTAATTGCTACGGCCTTAGAAGTCAACGCCAGAGGCATAAAATACAATATAAATGCAACAGCGTTTCCATCCTATAAAACGAATAATTGCAACCAGTGTGAAAGTTATGGTCATTTCTACGTTCCGAGCAACCTAGGCTTCACTCTAGGGCGTTACTCCTCCAGATCGAATAGTTAGGTCCTCCGAAGTCAACGCCAGAAGCATAAAATACGAAATAAATACAACAGCTTTTCCATCGTATTAAATGAATAATTGCAAACAGGGTGAAAGTTCTGGTCATTTCTACGTTCCGAGCAACCTAGGCTTCACTCTAGGGCGGTGCTCCACCATATCGAATAGGTCACGGCCTTAGAAGCCTACGCCTGAAGCATAAAATACAATAAAAATACAACAGTCTTTTCATCGTATAACAGGAATAATTGCAACAAGCGTGAAAGTAATGATCATTTCGGCGTTTCGGGCATCCTAGACTTAACTCGGAGGCATTGCTCCACCAGATCGAATAATTAGGGCCTTAGAAGCCACCGCCAGAAGCATAAAATACAATATAAATACAACAGTTTTTCCATCGTATAAAACGAATAATTGCAACCAGTATGAAACTTATGGTCATTTCTACTTTCCGAGCAGCCTAGGCTTCACCCTAGGGCGTTTCTCCAACATATTGATAGTTAGGGCCTTAGAAGTCAACGCCCGAACCATAAAATGCAAAAAAAATACAACAGTGTTTCCATCATATAACAGGAATAATTGCAACCAGTTTGAAAGTGATGGCCAATTCTACGTTCCGGGCAACCTAGGTTTCACTCCAGGGCGTTGCTCCACCAGATCGAATAGTTACGGCCTAAGAAGTCAACACAAGAATCATAAAATACGATATAAATATAACAGCTTATCCATCGTATAAAACGAATAATTGCTACCAGTGTAAAAGTTATGGTCATTTCTACGTTCCGGGCAACCTAGGCTTCACCCTAGGACGTTGTTCCACCAGATGGAATAGTTAGGGCCTAAGAAGTCAACGCCAGAAGCATAAAATACGATGTAAATACAACAACTTTTCCATCGTATAAAACAAATAATTCTAACCAGTGTGAAAGTAATGGTCATTTCTACGTTCCGAGCAACCTAGGCTTCACTCTAGGGCGTTGTTCCACCAGATCGAATAGTTAGGGCCTAAGAAGTCAACGCCAGAAGCATAAAATACAATATAAATACAACAGTTTTGCCATCGTATAAAACGAATAATTGCAACCAGTATGAAACTTATGGTCATTTCTACTTTCCGAGCAGCCTAGGCTTCACCCTAGGGCGTTGCTCCAACATATTGATAGTTAGGGCCTTAGAAGTCAACGCCCGAACCATAAAATGCAAAAAAAATACAACAGTGTTTCCATCATATAACAGGAATAATTGCAACCAGTTTGAAAGTGATGGCCAATTCTACGTTCCGGGCAACCTAGGTTTCACTCCAGGGCGTTGCTCCACCAGATCGAATAGTTACGGCCTAAGAAGTCAACGCCAGAAGCTTAAAATACGATATAAATACAACAGCTTTTCCAACGTATAAAACGAATAATTGCAACCAGTTTGAAAGTGATGGTCAATTCTACGTACCGGGCACCCTAGGCTTCACTCTAGGGCGTTGCTCCACCAGATCGAATTGTTAGGGCCTTAGAAGTCAACGCCCGAAGCATTAAATACAAAATAAAGACAACAGTTTTTCCATCGTATAAAACAAATAATTGCTACCAGTGTGAAAGTTATCGTCATTTCTTCTTTCCGGGCAACCTACGCTTCACCCTAGGGCGTTGTTCCACCAGATGGAATAGTTAGGGCCTAAGAAGTCAACGACAGAAGCATAAAATACGATATAAATGCAACAGCTTTTCCATCGTACAAAACGAATAATTGCAACCAGTGTGATAGTTATGGTCATTTCTGCGTTCCGGGCAACCTAGGCTTCACCCTAGGGCGTTGCTCCAACAGATTGAATAGTTAGGGCCTTAGAAGTCAATGCCCGAAGCATAAAATGCAATAAAAATACAACAGTTTTTCCATCGTATAGCAGGAATAATTTGCAAACAGTGTGATAGTAGTGGTCATTTCTACGTTCCGGGCAACCTAGGTTTCACTCCAGGGCGTTGCTCCACCAGGTCGAATAGTTACGGCCTAAGAAGTCAACGCCAGAAGCATAAAATACTATAAAGATGCAACAGTTTTTCCATCGTATAAAACGAATAATTGCTACCAGTGTGAAAGTTATGGTCATTTTGTTCGTTCCGCGCAACCTGGGCTTTACCCTAGGGCGTTGTTCTACCAGATGGAATAGTTAGGGCCTAACAAGTCAACGCCAGAAGCATAAAATACGATATAAATACAACAGCTTTTCCATCCTATAAAACGAATAATTGCAACCAGTGTGAAAGTAATGGTCATTTCTACGTTCCGATCACCCTAGGCGTCACTCTAGGGCGGTGATCCAGCACATCTAATTGCTACGGCCTTAGAAGTAAACGCCAGAGGCATAAAATACAATATAAATGCAACAGCTTTTCCATCCTATAAAACGAATAATTGCAACCAGTGTGATAGTTATGGTCATTTCTACATTCCGAGCAACCTAGGATTCACTCTAGGGCGTTACTCCACCAGATCGAATAGTTAGGTCCTTCGAAGTCAACGCCAGAAGCATAAAATACGAAATAAATACAACAGCTTTTCCATCGTATTAAATGAATAATTGCAAACAGTGTGAAAGCAGTGGTCATTTCTACGTTCCGAGCAACGTAGGCTTCACTCTAGGGCGGTGCTCCACCAGATCAAATAGTTAGGGCCTAAGAAGTCAACGCCAGAAGCATAAAATACGATATAAATACAACAACTTTTCCATCGTATAAAACAAATAATTGTAACCAGTGTGAAAGTTATGGTCATTTCTACGTTCCGGGCAACCTAGGCTTCACTCTAGGGCGTTGCTCCACCAGATCACACAGTTAGGGCCTTAGAAGTCGACGCCCGAAGCATTAAGTACCAAATAAATAGAACAGTTTTTCCATTGTATAAAACGAATATTTGCTACCAGTGTAAAAGTTATGGTCATTTCTACGTTCCGGTCAACCTAGGCTTCACCCTAGGCCGTTGTTCCACCAGATCGAATAGTTAGGGCCTAAGAAGTGAACGGCAGAAGCATAAAATGCAATAAAAATACAACAGTTTTTCCATCGTATAGCAGGAATAATTTGCAACCAGTGTCATAGTAGTGGTCATTTCTACGTTCCGGGCAACCTAGGTTTCACTCCAGGGCGTTGCTCCACCAGGTCGAATAGTTACGGCCTAAGAAGTCAACGCCAGAAGCATAAAATACGATAAAGATGCAACAGTTTTTCCATCGTATAAAACGAATAATTGCAACCAGTGTGAAAGTTATGGTCATTTCTTCGTTCCGCGCAACCTGGGCTTTACCCTAGGGCGCTGTTCCACCAGATGGAATAGTTAGGGCCTAAGAAGTCAACGCCAGAAGCATAAAATACGATATGAATACAACAGCTTTTCCATCGTATAAAACAAATAATTGCAACCAGTGTGAAAGTTATGGTCATTTCTACGGGCCGGGCAACCTAGGCTTCCCTCTAGGGCGTTGCTCCACCAGATCAAACAGTTTGGGCCTTAGAAGTCAACGCCCGAAGCATTTAATACAAAATAAATAGAACAGTTTTTCCATTGTATAAAATGAATAATTGCTAAGAGTGTAAAAGGTATGGTCATTTCTACGTTCCTGGCAACCTAGGCTTCACCCTAGGGCGTTGTTCCACCAGATGGAATAGTTAGGGACTAAGAAGTCAACGCCAGAAGCATAAAATACGATATAAATACAACAGCTTTTCCATCGTATAAAACGAATAATTGCAACCAGTGTGAAAGTAATGGTCATTTCTACGTACCGATCACCCTAGGCGTCACTCTAGGGCGTTGCTCCACCACATCTAATTGCTACGGCCTTAGAAGTAAACGCCAGAGGCATAAAATACAATATAAATGCAACAGCTTTTCCATCGTATTAAATGAATAATTGCAAACAGTGTGAAAGCAGTGGTCATTTCTACGTTCCGAGCAACGTAGGCTTCACTCTAGGGCGGTGCTCCACCAGATCAAATAGTTAGGGACTAGGAAGTCAACGCCAGAAGCATAAAATACGATAAAGATGCAACAGTTTTTCCATCGTATAAAAGGAATAATTGCAAACAGTGTGAAAGGAATGGTCATTTCTACGTTCGGGGCAACCTAGGCTTCACTCTAGGTCGTTGCTCCACCAGATCGAATAGCTAGCGACATAGAATTAAACGCCAGAAGCATAAAATACAATGAAAATACAACAGTTTTTCCATCGTATAACAGGAATTATTGCAACTAGTGTGAAAGTAAAGGTCATTCCGACGTACCGGGCAACCTAGGCGTCACTCTAGGGCGTTGCTCCACCAGACAGAACAGTTAGGGCCTTAGAAGTCAACGCCAGAAGCATAAGATGCAATAAAGGTGCAACAGTTTTTCCTTCGTATAACACGAGTAAATGCAACCAGTTTGAAAGTTATGGTCATTTCTAAATTCCGAACAACATAGGCTTCACTCTAGGGCGTTGCTCCACCAGATCGAAATGTTAGGGCCTAAGAAGTCAACGCCCGAAGCATAAAATACGATATAAATACAACAGCATTTCCATCGTATTAAATGAATAATTGCAATCAGTGTGCAAGTAATGGTCATTTCTACGTTCCGAGCAACCTAGGCTTCACCCTAGGACGTTGTTCCACCAGATCGAATAGTTAGGGCCTAAGAAGTGAACGCCAGAAGCATAAAATACGATATAAATGTAACAGCTTATCCATCGTATAAAACGAATAATTGCTACCAGTGTAAAAGTTATGGTCATTTCTACGTTCCGGGCAACCTAGGCTTCACCCTAGGGCGTTGTTCCACCAGATCGAATAGTTAGGGCCTAAGAAGTGAACGCCAGAATCATAAAATACAATATAAATACAACAGTTTTTCCATCCTATAAAACGAATAATTGCAGCCAGCATTAAACTTATGGTCATTTCTACATTCCGGGCAACCCTGGCTTCACTCTATGGCGTTCTTCCACCACATCCAATAGGTACGGCATCAGAAGTCAACGCCTGAAGTATAAAATACAATAAAAATACAACAGTGTTTCCATCCCATAACAGGAATAATTGCAACCCGTGTGAAAGTGATGGTCATTTCTACGTTCCAGGCAACCTAAGCTTCACTCTAGGGCGTTGTTGCACCAGATCGAATAGTTAGGGCCTAAGAAGTCAACGCCAGAAGCATAAAATACAATATAAATACAACAGTTTTTCCATCGTATAAAACGAATAATTGCAACCAGTATGAAACTTATGGTCATTTCTACTTTCCGGGCAACCTAGGCTTCACTCTAGGGCGTTGCTCAACCAGATCACACAGTTAGGGCCTTAGAAGTCAACGCCCGAAGCATTAAGTACAAAATAAATAGAACAGTTTTTCCATTGTATAAAACGAATAATTGCAACCAGTGTGAAAGTTATGGTCATTTCTACGGGCCGGGCAACCTAGGCTTCCCTCTAGGGTGTTGCTCCACCAGATCAAACAGTTTGGGCCTTAGAAGTCAACGCCCGAAGCATTTAATACAAAATAAATAGAACAGTTTTTCCATTGTATAAAATGAATAATTGCTACCAGTGTAAAAGGTATGGTCATTTCTACGTTCCGGGCAACCTAGGCTTCACCCTAGGGCGTTGTTCCACCAGATGGAATAGTTAGGGACTATGAAGTCAACGCCAGAAGCATAAAATACGCTATAAATACAACAGCTTTTCCATCGTATAAAACGAATAATTGCAACCAGTTTGAAAGTGATGGTCATTTCTACTTTCCGGGCAACCTAGGCTTCACCCTAGGCCGTTGTTCCACCAGATCGAATAGTTAGGGCCTAAGAAGTGAACGCCAGAAGCATAAAATGCAATAAAAATACAACAGTTTTTCCATCGTATAGCAGGAATAATTTGCAACCAGTGTGATAGTAGTGGTCATTCGTACGTTCCGGGCAACCTAGGTTTCACTCCAGGGCGTTGCTCCACCATGTCGAATAGTTACGGCCTAAGAAGTCAACGCCAGAAGCATAAAATACTATAAAGATGCAACAGTTTTTCCATCGTATAAAACGAATAATTGCTACCAGTGTGAAAGTTATGGTCATTTCTTCGTTCCGCGCAACCTGGGCTTTACCCTAGGGCGTTGTTCCACCAGATGGAATAGTTAGGGCCTAAGAAGTCAACGCCAGAAGCATAAAATACGATATAAATACAACAACTTTTCCATCGTATAAAACAAATAATTGTAACCAGTGTGAAAGTAATGGTCATTTCTACGTTCCGAGCAACCTAGGCTTCACTCTAGGGCGTTGCTCCACCAGATCACACAGTTAGGGCCTTAGAACTCGACGCCCCAAGCATTAAGTACAAAATAAATAGAATGGTTTTTCCATTGTATAAAACGAATAATTGCTACCAGTGTAAAAGGTATGGTCATTTCTACGTTCCGGGCAACCTAGGCTTCACCCTAGGGCGTTGTTCCACCAGATGGAATAGTTAGGGACTATGAAGTCAACGCCAGAAGCATAAAATA
This sequence comes from Calliopsis andreniformis, assembly GCF_051401765.1. Lineage (NCBI taxonomy): Eukaryota > Metazoa > Arthropoda > Insecta > Hymenoptera > Andrenidae > Calliopsis > Calliopsis andreniformis. The sequence continues at coordinate 8,123,630 of NC_135072.1, forward strand.
CGCTATAAATACAACAGCTTTTCCATCGTATAAAACGAATAATTGCAACCAGTTTGAAAGTGATGGTCATTTCTACTTTCCGGGCAACCTAGGCTTCACCCTAGGCCGTTGTTCCACCAGATCGAATAGTTAGGGCCTAAGAAGTGAACGCCAGAAGCATAAAATGCAATAAAAATACAACAGTTTTTCCATCGTATAGCAGGAATAATTTGCAACCAGTGTGATAGTAGTGGTCATTCGTACGTTCCGGGCAACCTAGGTTTCACTCCAGGGCGTTGCTCCACCAGGTCGAATAGTTACGGCCTAAGAAGTCAACGCCAGAAGCATAAAATACTATAAAGATGCAACAGTTTTTCCATCGTATAAAACGAATAATTGCTACCAGTGTGAAAGTTATGGTCATTTCTTCGTTCCGCGCAACCTGGGCTTTACCCTAGGGCGTTGTTCCACCAGATGGAATAGCTAGGGCCTAAGAAGTCAACGCCAGAAGCATAAAATACGATATAAATACAACAACTTTTCCATCGTATAAAACAAATAATTGTAACCAGTGTGAAAGTAATGGTCATTTCTACGTTCCGAGCAACCTAGGCTTCACTCTAGGGCGTTGCTCCACCAGATCACACAGTTAGGGCCTTAGAAGTCGACGCCCCAAGCATTAAGTACAAAATAAATAGAATAGTTTTTCCATTGTATAAAACGAATAATTGCTACCAGTGTAAAAGTTATGGTCATTTCTACGTTCCGGGCAACCTAGGCTTCACCCTAGGCCGTTGTTCCACCAGATAGAATAGTTAGGGCCTAAGAAGTGAACGCCAGAAGCATAAAATGCAATAAAAATACAACAGCTTTTCCATCGTGTAGCAGGAATAATTTGCAACCAGTGTGATAGTAGTGGTCATTTCTACGTTCCGAGCAACCTAGGCTTCACTCTAGGGCGTTGTTCCACCAGTTCGAATAGTTAGGGCCTAAGAAGTGAACGCCAGAAGCATAAAATACGATATAAATACAACAGCTTTTCCATCGTATAAAAGGAATAATTGACACCACTACGAAACTTATGGTCATTTCTACGTTCCGGGCAACCTCGGTTTCACTCTATGGCGTTCTTCCACCACATCGAATAGCTACGGCATCAGAAGTCAACGCCTGAAGTATAAAATTCAATAAAAATACAACAGTCTTTCCATCCTATAACAGGAATAATTGCAACCTGTGTGAAAGTGATGTTCATTTCTACGTTCCAGGCAACCTAGGCTTCACTCTAGGGCGTTGTTCCACCAGATCGAATAGTTAGGGCCTAAGAAGTCAACGCCAGAAGCATAAAATACGATATAAATGCAACAGCTTTTCCATCGTATAAAACGAATAATTGCAACCAGTGTGAAAGTAATGGTCATTTCTACGTTCCGAGCAACCTAGGCTTCACTCTAGGGCGGTGCTCCACCATATCGAATAGGTCACGGCCTTAGAAGCCTACGCCTGAAGCATAAAATACAATAAAAATACAACAGTCTTTTCATCGTATAACAGGAATAATTGCAACAAGCGTGAAAGTAATGATCATTTCGGCGTTTCGGGCATCCTAGACTTAACTCGGAGGCATTGCTCCACCAGATCGAATAATTAGGGCCTTAGAAGCCACCGCCAGAAGCATAAAATACAATATAAATACAACAGTTTTTCCATCGTATAAAACGAATAATTGCAACCAGTATGAAACTTATGGTCATTTCTACTTTCCGAGCAGCCTAGGCTTCACCCTAGGGCGTTTCTCCAACATATTGATAGTTAGGGCCTTAGAAGTCAACGCCCGAACCATAAAATGCAAAAAAAATACAACAGTGTTTCCATCATATAACAGGAATAATTGCAACCAGTTTGAAAGTGATGGCCAATTCTACGTTCCGGGCAACCTAGGTTTCACTCCAGGGCGTTGCTCCACCAGATCGAATAGTTACGGCCTAAGAAGTCAACACAAGAATCATAAAATACGATATAAATATAACAGCTTATCCATCGTATAAAACGAATAATTGCTACCAGTGTAAAAGTTATGGTCATTTCTACGTTCCGGGCAACCTAGGCTTCACCCTAGGACGTTGTTCCACCAGATGGAATAGTTAGGGCCTAAGAAGTCAACGCCAGAAGCATAAAATACGATGTAAATACAACAACT